>NC_138087.1:34980115-36321365 GCF_964212035.1 Myotis nattereri | reverse complement strand
GCTCAGGGAAGCAGCCAGGAGACCCTCCCTTCTCCAGCCTCTCTTGTTCTTGTAGCCGCTCCTCTCGTTCACCTTGGTCTTTTGTCCCCTCCCCACCAGTGTCTGGATCTGTCTTAGAAGGAGGGTGGTACAGCCTTGGGCTCTCTTGCATTAGTTGGCACTGGTCTCCAGATTCAACAGAAGAGAGCTTCTCCAATGCGAGCATTCCTTTCTCTTGCTCATATGAACACACTCTCTCATAGCATAACTCAGATATTTTACTTTAATAAAATCTTTGCTTCTTCACTGTAACAACAAAAAAAAAATCACTCAATCCACATCAAAAGCTTCCTTCCTTTAAAAAGATCAAAAACATTAAGAAAATATAATTAAGGAAGAAAGGAGACAAGAGGGAAGGGAAACCCCATTCAGCTGTTGGACAATTAAACAACTTCTGGGTATCTTAATGTACTATGCTTTATTGAAATTAACAACCAAGGGATGCCAACCAATGGAAGTCATATATTACCCTAAGAACTAGAAACCAAAAGCAAGGATCCAAGAATGTCACCTATGTCACATAGGGTGCTGAGAATGCAGCATAAGAGGGTGTTTGGAATGGCCTGGTGGGAACGCTGATAGGAGAATGATGGCTGTCTAGGAACAAACTGCATCTTTATTCAACTTCTTATACATCCCTTACATATGGCAGGACTAAAGGCTTGGCTGTTTCTGACAATTTTATGCATCAGCAGAATGCAGAGGTACCATCGTGTAAAGATGCTCAACTCATTTTGTGTCTGGTTTTGTTGATTTAAACCCCATCAAAATAATGCAGCTTATATTTTACATGTGCTATATTTATATACATTTTGTATTTGTAAAATATGTTTTTTAGTACAAAGGAGAGGGGGAATGGGTGCACAGGCCTTAAAAGGATCCAAACTTCAGACGGTGGCTCTTCTGTAAGAAGTGACAGAAAGCTGTGTCATTACTGGTTTGCACAGGAATTGGAAGCCTGTGTCAGAAGGAAGAGTGTCAACACAACTGTGGGTGGTGGACATCTTTTGTTTGTTCTACCAGCAAATGGCTGCTCTTCTTCTGTTACTGACAACAGATCTTCTGGGAGATACCTCTTCCCTGCTCGCTGTTCTTGTGGTTTGGATGGTCTTGACTCTGCCCTCTGAAGGTTGGCATGTGGCTCAGTCTCAGCCAATCAGAGCATCTTATCTCCCTGGCCTTGGCAACGGATCCAGAGTTAAACATCCGACTTAAAGACAGTCAAGTCTAAGATATTTGCTCCTACTGTTACAAAGGAGAGGTAGACATGGAGATATGAGTCTCTAAATCTAGATTTGCTGGAAACCACGTTGCTTCCATGAGGAAAATGCCTATCCAAGAACTGAGTGGGGCTGAGAGAGAGAGAGCTGGAGGGAGGGGCTCATCTGACCCACCTGAGCACAACCCACTTGTACTTGAGAAGCTGAATCTACTCTTGGGTTTTCAGATAAATTCATCAGAAATATTCTTTTTCTTGTAATTTTTCATTGTTTTTTTTTTTTGTTTGTTTCTTAAAACCAAAAGTAGAAAGAGAACAATTAATAAGAGTCTGCCTGTACAAGTGCTATGAACATAATAAATAGCTTTGCCTAATTCAGTGGACTCCTAATTCTGTGCGTAAGGAACTAGATTGGTTTAGCCATTAGAACCAGGCCAGGGCCTGGTAAAGAGGACGTCTGCTGGATTGGTGATTCTGTATGAAAATGGTCAGCTCTGATGTCAGAAGGTCCAGAAACTGAAATATTACATCCTTGATGACACAGGTCTGGATGTGTGTGGGTTCCGTGGCAGAGTATTATGGAAGAGCTATGAATTTGACACAAGTTACAAAAAAAAGATGAATGTAAAAATCAAGGCTTATTCTATAAGCAAAAGCCAGATAAGTTCAAGAGCTGCAGATATGAACAGAGAAGCCAAAGAAATATAAATATAAATACACACACACACACACACACACACACACACATATAAAATACTGGGTAGTTGAAAGGAAATATGGTTCCAAAAATCATTGAAAAATAACAAAACAAGGACAGTGGCCTATGAAAATCCAAACATGATTGTACTGGTCTCAGTATTCCTGCAAAAGTTCCTTCTCTGTGATACTTTGTGCTTATGCTTAGCTTCCAACAAAAATCTGGTTTTATCACACAGTGATTTGAAATGTTCTTATTTGGCCCACATAACATTTCTATGAACCAGTGACTACCAGGGCCAAATATATTACTGGGACAGACCAGAAGGCCTAAAACTCTACCTCTGCCCAAAGAACCTTTAGTAGGAATTTCAGTTTGGGAGCAGAATTAGCCTAGGAACAAACTATCCATTATCTTCACAGTTAAATTTAGCAGATTGTTCATTGAGCTGACTGGATTTCCTGTTTCTCAGTAGTACCATGGTCAGCAAGACATCCTATCTAATAAAAGACAAAAAGGGTAATTAACCGTACCTTCGCTATGCTTCCCATTGGCTAATCAGGGTGATATGCAATTTAATCGCCAACAAAGATGGCGGTTAATTTGCATACTAGGCTCCAAGTGGTGGAGCGAAGCCAAACGTACCCGAAACCTGCAGAGCAGCGAGGCCTCACGCCCCGGGATGGGCGGAGCCACGAGGCCTCAGGGCCCTGGGATCAGCGGAACAGCGAAGCCTGGCAGCTGGGGGGAGGGGGGGCTCTGGCTGGAGCCCAGCCAGAGCGACGGCCTGGGTCCCAAGTGCCAGAGGAAAAATGGTGCCAGCAGCCAAGGGAAGGGAAGGCCTATTGCACGAATCTCTTCGTGCAACAGGCCTCTAGTTTAGTATATTTGGAGTGGAATGGTGCAGAATGGGAGCTCTTATTGCCTGTGGCAGAATCCTGTTACATTCATCTTCCCTTGTTCTTTGCAAGCATGGACTTCTAATCTCTGTAAAGAGCAGACTACAGGCCATCCACAAAGGGTATCTATCCCTGATATCATTCAATTGGATCTGCTCTTGTTGAGCATGATGGATGCATATCATCCATTCATAACACTCTGAAAAGGGAAATGGCTCCTTTACTTTGGTTCCTTAAGTGGTGTATCACCTTTTAAGTGTCAGATTTGCTCAGTCTTACCCGTCTCTGGAATCCTCAACCATGTGTTCTGCTCCTGCTATGTCGAGGTAGGGGCTCATCTGACCCCACCTGAGCACAACCCAACAGTGCTTCCTCTCAGGCCTGCACCATGTGTCTCTCCCCTCCTGCCCCCAGGCATCCCTGCTGACTCTGGATCATGAGATGCCTCGAGACCCATTTGGTGCCCATGCATGAACAATCCAGAATGTAGTTAATGTGGAAGGATGAACATCTGGCCAATGGGGATACAAGAGCCAATGGATACCTTTGCTTCTCTCCCACCCTTGTATAAACTGTCCTGAGATGTGGTTCAATCAATGGATCAAGCACAATCTCTTGATGTTTGCTACCACACAGTGTTCAGCTCAGTAATGTACTTGTGTATTACTTCCCTCCTTGCCTGCCTCATTCTTGCTTCTCCTCATTCTTGTTTCACTGAGATTATATTTTTTAATATAGTAGTACCTTATAAGCTGTGTCTAAGACTGGGATTTCTGGGGACCCCAAGCAAAGACAATCAACATAAAGTGTGACCCTAGAATATAGACCAGGGGTCCTCAAACTATGGCTCACGGGCCATATGCAAATACAAATATTGTATTTGTTCCCGTTTTGATTTTTTACTTCAAAATAAGATATGTGCAGTGTGCATAGGAATTTGTTCATAGTTTTTTTTTAAAACTATAGTCCGTCCCTCCAACCGTCTGAGGGACAGTGAACTGGCCCCCTGTTTAAAAAGTTTGAGAACCCCTGATGTAGACCCTCAAGATGGAATTACTCACCAATGTGATGACAAGAGAATCCTCATTGCTAGCAGGGAGTGATAACTCTTGGCATGTAGCTTCATCGCAATTACTAATGATCCCACTAGTGGTTAATTAGGATGTAGTAAAGGTCGAAGGTGAAGCATTGGGTTATATGGTGACTGTGTGCTTGAGGTTCTGGGGTGATAATAATTATATGGAGTGAGGAGCAGGCAAGTCTCTGTTAACAGCATTGGAAGCATTGCAAAAAAGAAAATTATATTCTCAGGGAAGCCAACTCCCAACTTAAGACACACTGTGAAACCAGGAGGGTTTTCTTAGCAGAATTTAAAGAAATTCCTATCTCCTCTGTGCTCCCAGACCTGCTGTGACAAAACTCAGGTACAAAATTGGACAATTCCTCAAATTAGAATTGCCCATCTCCCCACCCCCAAAGGAGGTAATAAAAGAGTAATAGCAGAAGAGCTGTGAAGGAGATTGGACGGGCAACTTTGACTGTCTTATGTATCATATTGGGACCCTGACAGGGAAAGGGTAGGGCTCTGAGATCTGGGGTTGGGATAGCTCAGTGGATAAGGCAGAGAATCCTGAAAACACCTTCCCAACTCCCATGACTACTTCAGGCCAGTAGAAGCAGAATTCTTATACCTGTTCACAGCAGAGAATAGCTTCCCTTTGCCTGAAGACTGCACAACTTATCCTGAAGCTTGTGCCTTGCAAGATAATTTTGTTCCCCTCAGGATCTGCCTCACTACTGCCCACTGCCTCCATGCTCATGGTTACTCACTGCTGTCCGGCTGATAACTCCAGCACTGTCTAAGCAGTAAGTATGATTCCTATTCTAGGGGGAGATAACTTACACACCTAAGGAACTGCAGAAGCTGGTTAATATTTTCTGCTAAGAACCAGGAAAATATGTATGGGAATGGATTTTTAAAGGTGTTGATATAAGTCAGGTGAGGGTACAATTTACTGACAAGGGGTACTCCATGGATTCCATGCTCTAGCAAGAGACTAGTCCTCATGGTCTGCTGGGAAGTCGCTTTGAAGCTTGGTCATCATGAGGCATGCAGTTAATGAGACAGAGATTCCAGAACTTCTGTAGCACAGTATTGAGGAAAGGGCCAGAAGGCTCAGAGAGGTGGAAATCATAGATGAATTTACTATAGAAGATCTAAGAACATTCTACGTGACTGTTCTCAGGCAGAGCCCAGAAAACCTTCCTTTTATGAGGTAACCTGGAGTAACTTAGTGAGAGAGCAGTGGCATTTTTGAGATGCTTATGGTGGCTCTCCTCAGTAGATGAATAATAATAGATGATGTTGCCATCAAATTATGCTCTCAATGAGCACAATGTGGATGGAATTTTAAAAATGTCAGAAGCAATAAAGCAGTAATTGACTGTCATAGGCAAAAATGACATAAAACTGTGTGAGACAGCAAGGCCAGAGTGGCAATACCTTGACCCACAGGGATCTGTGGTGGATGCTGACAGACCCTAGTGTTACCAGAGAGGTGAAAGAGATGTGCAGTCACTAGGATGGTACTCAATTTGCAGAACAACAAGAACGACAACAAACTTGCTAGCTGGTGAGCTGATGGCATCAGCTGTCACAATACAAAGAGTGGGTCCCTCACTTAATCTGCAGAACTAATTTCCAGATCTGGTTTATGGGTCCAGAGGCCACTGGTCCATGACTGAAGAGGAGGCCCAGGCCCCTGAAGCACCACAAGCAGTTATGGTAAATATTCCCCAATCCTTCTCCAGAGGACCTGGGTTCCTGGGACAAAGTAACTATGCGGGTGAAAGGAGAATATCTCAATTTTTAAAAAATATGTTTTTATTGATTTCAGAGAGAGGAAGGGAGAGGGAGAGATAGCAACATTGATGAGAAACATTGATCGGCTGTCTCCTGCATGTTCCCTACTTGGGATCGAGCTGCAATCTCGGCATGTGCTCAACCAGCTGAGGCACAGTAGTCAGGCAAATATCTCAATTTTTAAAAGAATGTTAGATAACAAGGGTGAACTGATATTGATACTAGGGAGTTTAGGATGCCTCTAGTAGATGAGGGCTTATGGAGGACAGGTAGTAAATGAAGATTTGAACCAAGTCCATTGCACGGGGTATCCAAGGGGCTCATACCCACCCTTGTTTATTTCCGCAGTCCCTGAATCTACAATTGGGATAGATACATGCAGCGTCTGGCAGACCCCTCACACTGCCCTGAAACTGAAACTCCCCCATCCCCAGGGAGGTAATATTGTAATCTTTAATTTATAAATAAAGAAATTGTGTTTCAGAAAGACTGAACTAACCTGGCTAAGGTTTTACAGTTAGTAATTGAAAGAGCCCAGGGTTAAGCACAGTTCAGTCTGGTTCTAGAGTCTGATTCATCCAGCTTTTAACTACTGCCAGTTTGCCTATGCTTTCTGTTCGGTAACTGCAATAAACGTGTTAAGGGGGTGGCGGTGAAGAGCAGCAGCTTGCTTTTGGACATGTTAAATTTAAGATACCTGACAGACATCTAAGTAGACTTGTTAACATCCGAAGTCTATGGTTCCAGGGAGAGATCTGGGCTGGAGTTCTAACCATGGGAGTTGTCAGCCTAAAGACAATATTGACGGCCACGAGACTGAATGAGATCAGTAAGGAAGTGAGTACGGACAGAAAGAGGAAGACAATGAAGAATGAACCTGGAGTCAATCCAGTGTTGAAGATTTGGACCATGATGGGGAGGAGACTGAGCAGTTGGGGCCAGTGAAGAAGGACAACCAAGTTTAGGCTCCAGATGTGAAGAGCCAACGGTGTCAAGTGCTATCGGTAGGAGAGTCATGTGAAGACTAATAACTCATTACACCTGATGATCTTATTCAGCCTGTGAGTTGTTCCTAGGTCTCTCAGCTGACTCCCTCAGAATGCACCCAAACTCTTCTTTTTTCATCCCCCTTCTTCCGCTCAGCCAGCATTTCCACTGCTTTGCTTCTTCTAACAGAAGCCTTGCAAGCTTTCACCACCTGTTCCCTGGGGCAATGCAACCGAAGATCCGCATGCTAGTAGTCTAATGCAGAAACTGCTTTATAAAGCAAGGGAAATTAGAAAGAAAGCAAAGGCTGTAAATTTTGAGAACTATATGGTTTTAAAAATATTTTTGTGTGTTTATTGACTAAAAATAAAATAATTCAAATGCACCAGCTATCAAAGCAGTACAGATTAAAAATAAACTGGCCACCATTTTTTTTTCTTTTTTTGCAAATCAAATTGGCATTTTAAAAAATAAAACATATCCCTTATGGGCAAGACTGAGCAGACATTCTCATATTCCACTGGTGGAAGTGTTAATTGGTAAAACTTTTCCACAGGGCAATTTGGCAATATATAAGAACAATTTTTAAAGTTCCTTCTTCACACCTTTTGGTCCAGTGATTCTGCTTCTAGCAATTTATTGTAAGGAAATAATCAGAATGTACATCAAGATTTCTATAATAGGAAACTTACTTCAGTGTTGTTACTTTTAGAATTTGGAGTATAAAATTCTATAAAGTTCTATATTCTGGTAGAATATAGAAGAATAACAGAATGAGAAAATGTCAACAAGGTATTGTCAAAGTAAGAAAAAACAAAATAAAAGCTATAAAATGGTATGATTCTTATTTTATAAAGAAGAACAGAAAAAATTGAAAAGAAATCAGCTAAAATCTTAATAGTAATTACTTCTGTAGATGCTTGAGATTATTGAAATTTCTACTCATTCAGAAATATTTATTGAAGGCCTAGCATGTGGCAGGCACTGTTCTGGGTGCTTGGGAGACAGTGGAAATCAATAGAATGCTGGCTCTTGTAATTGCTGACCGTCTATCAGGAGGGATACAAAAATAAACAATGATAAAGAAAGAAAGTATATGTCATTTAGGAGGTGATACGTGTTAGAGAAAAAACACAGAGCAGAAAATGTGTATGGTCACTATTTTAAACAGGGTGGTCAGGGTAGGGGTTATTGTGAAGGTGGCATTTAATGAAGACTTTATGGCGGTGAGGGAAGTAGCCATTAATATTGAGGGAAAAGTATTCCAGATGGAAAGGTCAGCAAATGCAAAGGCTCTTCAGTGGGAGCATGTCTGATATGTCTAAGGATGAGCATGAAACCAGTGTGGATGGAGCTGACTGAATATGGTAGGAAATGAAGAGCCAGGCTGGGGAGAACCCACTGGAAGGTTTTGGAAATGTTGGGAAAGATGGGTTAAGAATCTATTGCAGTAATCAAGATTAGATGATAGTATTGGGATCAAGGGAGATCAGCGAACATATTGAGAATTAGTCAGATTCTGGGTATATTTTGAAAACAGTGCCAGCATAATTTCTTGATGGTTTTCCTCTGGGGTACAAGAAGAGAGGCCTTTAAGGTTTGGCGGCTCAGTGATTGGGAGATAAACTTCTTAGCAATTGGGGTAGAAAGACTATGAGTTGAGCAGGTTTGTGAGGGAGGGGAGAAGATCAGAAGTTGTGTTTTAGACAAGGTAAGTCTCTCCAAAGAGAGATTTACAGGAGGCAGTTGACTGTGAAAAATTTGGAGTTCCCAGGACATGTCTGAGCTAGAAAGATACACTTGGGAATCATCAGTATATAGATGGTATGTGAACTTGGGGAATGGGTGAACTCCCCAAGGGCGTAACAACTGTGGACAGAGAAGGGGTCCAAAGGCTTCATCCTGGGGCACTCCAATATCAAGGGGTCAAGGAGACAAGTACCAACCAGAGGAGGACAGGTTGAGAAAGTGACCAGGGAGAAAAATCAAAAGAATGTGGGACAAATAAATAATTCTGCTCAAATGCTGGCAAGTTAAATAAGTCGAGAAGTGAGAACTGATCACTGGCTTTAGCCATGCGGAGGTCAGGGCACCGGGGACCTTGATGAGGGTGGTTTCGGTAGAGTGTCTTGAGAAAAACTGAAGGGAGCAGCTGGAGATGGCTGAGTATAGATGATTCCTTTTAGAAAATTTTTTTAAAAATATATTTTGTATTGATTTTTTACAGAGAGGAAGGGAGAGCGATAGCCAGAAACATCAATGAGAGAGAAACATCGATCAGCTGCCTCTTGCACATCTCCCACTGGGGAAGTGCCTGCAACCCAGGTACATGCCCTTGACCGGAATCGAACCTGGGACCCCTCAGTCCGCAGGCCGACGCTCTATCCACTGAGCCAAACCGGTTTCGGCGATCCTTTTAGAAATTTTGCTGCAAGGGGACTTAATGGGTGATCGGTGGCTGACGGGGGAAGTGAGATATAAAAAAAGTTTTTTTTCTTTTTAGATGGAATAAGTAGCAGCATGTTTGTATACTTATGGGGAGCCTAGCCAGTCCACTGTTATCATTTATAGTCTCAAGGTAGGAAGCTGCCTGCAGATGGTATGGTTGGGAGTCACACAAGGAATACCTGGACAATCAACCTCCCCGTCTACTCTTTTATTTGAATTCTGAACTCTTCAATGGAGATTGAATAAGGAGGACACATTTAAAATGTAAACAGTTAGGGTAGCCTTCCAGAACAATAATCATAAGTAAGGTCTCCCCTTTTCATTGCCCTCCACATACCAATAGGCTCTTTATCCCCACTGGAAAGTCTCTGGCTTGAAGTTTCAGAATTACAGATTGAGCAGAAGCCACATAACGCTATGAATCTGTGGTAGGAAAGCCTATTTTGCAAGAAAACATTGGGGAAAAGGAAAAGTGTAGCCCTCTGACCCTACTTCTCACAGAATTTGTAAGCCAGGAAACCAAAGCACTTCCTATTTGCTGTCATTTCACCAAAAGAAAGAATTATAAAGAGCAAACCTGGGAAATGAACTTTGGATATCTCTATTGGAGGGCTCTGCTTACCTCAGCTAGATCTCAAAGCTTAAATTTTAGTATCCATCCTCATCCATCTGCCGGCACATGTCTGTGCTCCCTCCTACACACCTAACATTCCCACTAGGGTGCTATTTGTTCTGTTTCTCCCTCCATGGGTCCAATATTATCATCCTCCCCTCTTACTCTTTATAAAAACCAGCTCTCAGAAAAGAATGCTAGAAGGAATGGTGGTTTAGAACAGGAAGAATTTTGTGATAGTTTTCATTTTTCAAATGAAACAACCAAGTCTCAGAGGGTGAAGTGAACTGACAAAAGCCAACAGCCAATTTGGAAAACTCCACAAATTTTTTAATCAACCCATTTACAGTGAGGAATACTGATTGATATGTTCTCTGACAAGGGCATGTTCTAATAGAAGCCATAGTCCTGCCCTGGCCGGTTTGGCTCAGTGGATAGAGCGTAGGCCTGCGGACTGAAGGGTCCCAGGTTCGATTCTGGTCAAGGGCATGTACCTTGGTTGCAGGCACATCCCCAGTAGGGGGTGTGCAGGAGGCAGCTGATCGATGTTTCTCTCTCATCGATGTTTCTAACTCTCTATCCCTCTCCCTTCCTCTCTGTAAAAACAAAAATCAATAAAATATATTTAAAAAAAAAGAAGCCATAGTCCTGAGCCAACAAAATGGATGCTGAAAAGTAGAAAGAGAGCTACAGCAGTCAGGGGGAAGATGTCATATTAGCCTCAAGGGTAGCCTTTGGGGTGTTTGATATTACTAAGCAGTTCTCTGATTTGTCTATTATAGTTCTCAATGGGGAGTGATTTTTCCCGCAAGGGGACACGTGGCAACATCTGGAGACATTTTGGTTGTCACCCTGGAGGAAGATGCTATTGGCATCTAGTAGATACAGACCATAAATGCCGCTAAACATTCTACAGTGCAGAGGACAGCCCTCAGTCCCAATATATGACCCCAAATGTCAATCATTTCAGAAACTCTATTTTATTCTAAGGCAGCAGTTCTCAACCTGTGGGTTGCGACCCCTTTGGCGGTCGAACGACCCTTTCACAGGGGTCGCCTAAGACCATCGGAAAACATATATAATTACATTACGATTCATAACAGTAGCAAAATTACAGTTATGAAGTAGCAACGAAAATAATTTTATGGCTGGGGGTCACCACAACATGAGGAACTGTATTAAAGGGTCGCAACATTAGGAAGGTTGAGAACCACTTCTAAAGGAAAAGGAAAGAAAGAGAGAACATTACCAAAAGTTGGCTCTGGAGTAGTGTTCCATGTAGAGCTGGTCGTCAGAAAAGGGGGCCAAGTGGATGTCACTGAATGTCGGGAACATCTTTCCTAATGAGCAAAAAACAACAGACCCAAAAGTTGACTCGTACTGCTTTCTGATTGAAAGGTCCACTTACCTGCTTCTTGACCACCTCCATTCTTTCATCTAGTTCAGTCATTACACAACAGGCTAAAATACAATGTCACCTCAAAGCAAAGATAAGAAAATTAGGCAGAAGATCAGAGGGGATATAAGAAAGAATACCAAATCAAGTCCCTAAGCTATGTGCTGATAAGAGCTTGTACAGTCCTAGGTGATCCATTCAACCTGGCATATTTGCCTTCCTAGCTAGTGTCTTTGTTCTTTTCTGTATGTCTTCTGCTTTGAATTCTGGGCACTTTCTTTGTTTAATTTTTCTCTCTTATTCATTATAAAAGAAACTTGGCTTTGAAAATAATAAACATTTCATCATTCTATCACATTTTTATTTCCCTTCTCAGACCTGTCCGTCTATAATCATATTGACTATCTTTTTAGGTGCTACTGGAATCTATGCTTATATGCACGCTCACCATCCTCCATGCTGGTACAACCACGCTTGTATTTTGTTCCGACATCTATAGTCACCAGGAGGAAGGCAGATTCTTTGTCTGGCAAGCAAACACCTAGATTAGCATGTCTGAAATAAGACCTTTCTGAGCAGGCAGACTTGGTGATCAGCATTATTATTTTTGTATTTTTAGGGAGACCCTTTTTAATAGTCATTTATTAAACTGCACATGAAAGACAGATGAACTATTAACCCTATTTCAAAAATGAGGACTGCCTAAGAGATTGGAGATGCTGCCACAAAACTAATAATAATACCTAAAATGTCTTGATTTTGTTAACTTTGCCATGAACTTTTTTTCTGGGTTTTCTATGTGTTAATTCATTTAATCTTCATAACAATATAAAGTAGGTTTTATTATTATGCCTATTTCATAAATGAGGAAAAATAAGGAACAGGGAAATTTAAGTGTCTCAGCCACAATCTCAGGGCTAGTAAGGAGAAGGACAAAATCCAGGGATGGAATTCCCTTCGATGGTCAATGGCCCCATACGTTAACTCAAAGTCTATTAAAATAAAACAGATTGTTTTATTTAGGGTATTGTCAGAGGTAGAGAAAAAGCATGATTGTAACATCATTCATATGTCACCTTCTAAATCTCATGCATTGATGTCAAACAATGATTGTGTGGGGGTTTTTCAATTTCAAGATAGAGGGCTATTAAACAACCTTAGAAAAGTAATATGTAAACTTGGGAAGCTTCAGAGAAGGATGTTCTGAGCCCAAGCCTAATAGGAATTCCAAAGATATCAGATAAAAATGGAGGAGAGGAAATCATCAATGGTAAAATATTTAAAAATTCCAAGAGTTAAAGAAAATGCCTTCTGATTCAATGTACTCACTACATGTCCAGCACAAGAACTTTAGGAGTTCGTACTAAGAAGACTAGAAATAAAAACAAGATACTAAAAGTGTCCGCAGGGGAAAGTATGCCACTCTGAAGCATCAGGAGTCAGAATGGCATTGGACTTCTCAATAGCAATATTAGAAACCAGAAACCAGAAAAAGGTGCCTTGAAAATACTGGAAAAAAAATTGTTTTCAAGTTAAAATTCTCTAACCAGCAATATGATAATCCACGGACTCAATAAAAAGTAACTTCTAACATTTCCTTTCTCCAGAACCTGTTAGAGAATATTCTTTGTGGAAATGATGGTGTAAGACACAAGAATGGGGAGAGAAAGTCAAAGTGTGGTAGCCATGCGATAGGACTGGTAGAGGACAGAGGGCCCCAGGAGGAAGGCTTCATAGAATAAATACTGATAGGATCTGTCAGACCTGTTGGAACATGGAAAAAATTAGTAATGAGTATATAGAAAACTAAGCCAATGAAAATAAAAGGCAATTAACTCCAGAAAAAGCAAAAGATTGCATGAGAAAATGTATAATCCTATGCACCCACTATACCGCCTGATTTGGCACTGCACACTATTTACATTGTGACAGTAATATAAACACATTGATTACTCATTTAAACATTACCTAGGTCCATGTTTCCTTTTTAAAAAAATATATTTTTATTGATTTTAGAGAGGAAGGAGAGGGAGAAAGAGACAGAAACATTAAAGATGAGAGAGCATCACTGATTGGCTGCCTCCTGCACGCCCCCTACTGGAGATCGAGCCCACAACCCTGGCATGTGCCCCGACGGGGAATCAAACAGTGACCTCCTGGTTCCTAAGTAGATGCTCAACCACTGAGCCACACCGGCTGAGCGAGGTCCATATTTCTTTATATTAAATTCTGAATTTTAAAAAGCTCTCCTCAGCAAAGCAACAGATTTTTGTAAGTTTGCAACATCATTTGATGACAAAACCTGCCCTGAACTGATGTGAGTTGATTTATAGTCTATATTTATCTCACTTGGCATCCATATTCATATGTTTTGTAGCAGAGATACATATAATGTGTTTCATTATGGAGTGTCGCCTCATATCTGACTGGAGGCATTAAGTAATACAAGGTATATGAGTGTATTACCTTTCCAAAGTCCTCCAGATTCTGAATTCTGAAGCATATCTAGGCCCAAAGGTTAGGATAAGGTATAGAGGACCTGTATAAATATATTGAGAGGATGGGAGAAGGGAGGGTGTATCAAGAAGGGAGAGAGCTGATATGTAGGAAAGCTAACTTCTCAACCACAGAGTGACAAGAATAGCAATAGGATAACTTTACATATAAACGTTGTAAATAACAGAAGAAACAGAGAATAGAGTTGAAAGGGACAGCCTTCGGGTAGCAGTCTCCGCATAGGAGGAGATGTGACAGAGGGTTCTTATTTTTCATTATAAGCCTTTTATTATTATTTGATGTTGTAAACTATGTCTTGTTTTGATGGAAAATCAAAATAATTAGGGAAAAATGCAATCATTCTTCCCTCAGGAACACCCTGGGTAAAAAGCTGATAAAATCAGCATTTATTTCTACTTGTCTAGTTAAAAATATATAGCCCAATATAAAATTTCATATCCACTTCAAATATCTGGGGAAATATTCAGCTTAGAGAGGCTCAATCAGTTGCACGTTAATTAACTATGTGTAAAATCTCCTCACACAAAAGCACCTCACCATTTGAAAAATTCTCCAGAAAAAAAGTATACAAATTCTTCCCTTGGGGGCACTGAGGAGGAAATCCAAGCAGCTTTGCTCCTTTCCTTTCTCTCCCACAGTTCAGTTTTATCGCATGGACACAAGGCTTCCAAGTTCAACCTGGGCTGTTTTACAACAGGAACACTAATGAAGTTCTTGACGTTGGGTATCCTTTCCTAAGTTTATTCAGTTATTTTTTCACATGAGGTTTTTTTAAGTGCATATTTCTGAATCCCTAAATTTTGAAAACATGTATGGATGAGTCTCAAGCTTTATTTGTACGCATATACTGTGTCACTTGGTTAAGTATGAGTTGTACTTTTATTCCCTATTTTGTCTTCCTTGGATATCAAAATAGGGAGCAATTTAGAGTAAGTAAAATTAAGGTAAGAAGCTACAATTCAGTTACCTTCTACGTCTTATTTGAAAAACCTGGGTTGTTAGAATTCCTTCCACTCTCTCTGGTAAAGAGTAGAAAGTCAGTGTGTGTACAGGAGTTGTGAGTGTGAGATGTAGGTCAGACAGATCTGGGGTCAAATCCCTGCTCTGTCACTTTTTAAAAAAACTTTAAATAATTTTTTTCAATTACAGTTGATATACAATATTATATTAGGGGTTTCATGTATACAACCTAGAGATTAGACATTATATAACTTATTAAGTGGATTGCCCTGATAAATCTACTACCCATCTGACACCATATAGTTATTATGATATTATTGACCATATTCCCTATGCCGTACTTTATATCCACAGGACTGTTCTGTAACTACCAACTTGTACTTCTTAGTCCCTTCACCTTTTCCCCGAACTCCTCACCTATCTGGCAACCATCAAAATGTTCTTTGCATCTACGAGTCTGTTTTTATTCTGCTTGTTCATTTATTTTGTTTTATAGATTCATATATGAGTGATATTACAAAGTATTTGCCCTCCTCTGTCTGACTTATTTACTCAGCACAATACCCTAGGTCATTCCATTTTGCAGATGGCAAGATTTCATCCTTTTTTATGCTTGAGTCATATTCCATTATAATTATATGCATAACTTCTTCTTCATCCATTCTTCCACTGATGGACACTTAGATTACTTCCATATCTTGGCTATTATAAGTAATACTGGAATGAACATATGGATGTATATTGGCATTTTAGGGGGATGCCTCTTTGATGGCATAGAGCAGTGATGGCGAACCTTTTGAGCTCGGCATGTCAGCATTTGAAAAACCCTAACTCAACTCTGGTGCTGTGTCACATATAGAAAGTTTTTGATATTTGCAACCATAGTAAAACAAAGATATATATTTTTGATATTTATTTTATATACTTAAATGCCATTTAACAAAGAAAAATCAACCAAAAAAATGAGTTTGCGTGTCACCTCTGACACACGTGTCATAGGTTCGCCGTCACTGGCATAGAGGTTGTACTGTACTTTGAAGGATGTTTAGCAGCATCCCTGGCTTCTCCCATTAGATGCCAGCAGTGGCCCCGCCTTCAGTTATGAAACCCAAATTGTTTCCAAATGTTGCCAAATACCCCTGGGGAAGAAATATAAAATCACAAGAACCTCAACATTAACCCTTCCAATAAGTTAAAAACCTCCATCATTCACACTTTGTAAGGTTTCTACAAAATCATGCAAATTGATTAGTGCATGCAGACACTTAGTAAGCACAACAATTATTGGACTTTATATATTTTTATCCTGATTATAGGTAGTGATCATAGGGGAAAATATAAGCAGCAAAAAAAGAGTATGTTAAAAAGAACTAGCAGACCCCAGAGAGTTCATTACATTATAGAAGGCAAACACTTCATAGGGCTTTAGAGGTTATTTTTAACCATATAGGTGAAAAAATCAAAGTGAAACAGTCAAGTATTAGGCCAAGTTCCTTAAGGAAGAATGTGATAGAACCAGGACAAGAATACATAACTCTGAACTGGTCACTATACTATATTGAATCCTGTGCAGCACACTGCCGTCAACGTCCGCTCGGCTGGAGACTATCTCATGTGTTATGGAATAAGATGAGAAAATAAAAGAATTGGCGCAATGGCAATGTTCTCTCCTTTCTGTCAGAATTGAATGGGGGAAATTTTTGACAGGATTCTTGGCAAATTTTACAGACAAGTTAGCCTATTTTCTAAACCAGGATTGGCCAACTCACCATTTGCTTTCAGCCATTTTTTGGAATGAAGATAGCTCTCCAGCATCCTTTCATTGAACAGCATGTATCCCATTGGTTCAGAAATGATCACATCTACAGCCTCGGGAAGTGAGATTTCTTCAATTATCCCTGGCAGAACAATGATCTTGTCTGAAAGATGGTTATTTTTCACTAGTATCTGAAAAAGATAAAAGAGAGTAGCAGTATTATTGTTATATAGAATCTGATAAAAAAAACAAGTTTCATAGGTTAGGGGTTAACAGTGTGATAGGGATGAGAGGGAAGTGACATATCTTTTTTTCTATAAACACTCCAAACAGTTTTGTTTTGTTTTAAATCTCACCTGAGGATATGTTAATTGATTTTTAGAGAAAGTGGGAGGGAGGGAGGGAGGGAGAGGGAGAGGGAGAGGGAGAGAGAGAGAGAGAGAGAGAGAGAGAGAGAGAGAGAGAGAGTCATCAATATGAGAAACATTGATTGGATGCCTGTCATACTACCCTAACCTGGGATGGAACCCACAACCTAGGCATGCATCCTGACCCTTTTGTTGTATGGGATGATGCTTCAAACAACTGAGCCACCCGGCTGGGGCAGGTTTTGTTCCTTATTGCACAAATATTTAATGTTTAATATAGATGAGAAAATTCAGATATAGGACAAATAAAAACACCTATAATTGTACCACATACAAATAATAACTATTAAGCGTTTGACACATACCCTTCCACACTCTTTATACAAACACTGTAAGTATGTGTGATCTGTGTATGTGTGTGTATACAGGAAATGGCAAAAGTAGATTTACAGTTGTGATAAAAATCCTATCTAATAAAAGAGAAACATGGTAATTGTCGTACAACTGCTACCCTTCCGATTGGCTAATCAGCGAAATATGCAAATTAACTGCCAGCCAAGATGGCGGCCGGCAGCCAGGCAGCTTGAAACTAACATGAGGCTTGCTTGCTTCAGTGATGGAGGACTCCAACATTCCCCGCCTGACGCTGCAGGCCTCTGAGCTGGCAGTTTGAAACATAGTTACAAAAATAGAAGCTAAACAAAACCCCAGAAACCAGCTTTCAGCTAGCCGGGATCTCAGACCTGGAGTTGATACAGAGTTTTGATTGTAGAACCTAAACAAACCAGATACCTGCTTTCAGGAGCGGAGGCCTAAGAGCTGGAGACTCAGAGCTAAAGCTGGCTCTGAATAAAAAAAAAGAAAAAAGAAAAAAAGGAGCAGTTGGGAGCTTCAGTCCCAGCATGAAAACAGCCCTCAGCCCCTCACCCAGACTGGCCAGGCACCCCAGTGGGGACGCCCACCCTGAAGGGTGTGTGCTGGCAAGGCACCCCAGTGGGGACCCCCACCCTGATCCAGGACACCCTTCAGGGCAAACCAGCCAGCCCCCACCCATGCACCAGGCCTCTATTCTATATAGTAAAAGGGTAATATGCCTCCCAGCGCCGGGATCAGTGGAGCCGCAAGGTCTCCCGGCACCGGGATCAGCATGACAGAGGGCAGCACCCAAACCCCTGATCGCCCTGTGGCTCTGTGTGTGACAGAGGGCGGGGCCACAACCTCCCTATCGGCCCTGCTCTGTTCCTGACAGGGGAAGGCGCCCCAACCTCCTGATCGGCCCTGCTCTGTGCCTGATAGGGGGGAGCTCCCCAACCTCCTGATCGCCCTGCGGCTCTGTGTGTGACAGGGTGTGGCGCCCCCCCCCCCCCACGGGCCCTGCTCTGTGTGTGACTGGGTAGAGCCATAACCTCCCCATCGGCCCTGCCCTGAGTGTGAGAGTGGCGGCGCCCCAACCCCCTGATTGGCCCTGCTCTGTGGGTGATAGAGGGCGGCGCCCCAACCCCCTGATCTGCCCTGCTCTGTGCGTGACAGGGGGGAGCTCCCCAACCCCCTGATCGGCCCTGCTCTGTGCGTGACAGGGGGCAGCGCCCCAACCCCCTGATTGGCCCTGCTCTGTGCGTGACAGGGGGTGGTGCTGCAACCTCCCCATGGACCCTGCCTTGAGTGTGACAGGGGGCGGTGCCCTAAACCCCCAATCGGCCCTACCCTGAGCGTGACTGAGGGTGGCATCGCAACCTCCCAATCTGCCCTGCTCTGTGCATGACAGGGGGCGGTGCCCCAATTCCCCAATCGGCCCTGCTCTGAGCCCAACCAGGGGCTGCACCTAGGGATTGGGCCTGCCCTCTGCCACCTGGGAGCAGGCCTAAGCCAGCAGGTCGTTATCTCCTGAGGGGTCCCAGACTGCGAGAGGGCACAGGCTGGGTTGAGGGACCCCCCTCCCCCCGCCCCCCCCCCCCCGCCCCGCCTCGAGTGCACAAATTTTTGTGCACCGGGCCTCTAGTAAATAATAAAATAATAAATAATAATACAACAATAAACTCTGTAGACGCAACTATAAACCTATTTTGGCCCCACCCTGTATATGCACAGGTACTTTTTGGGATTACTCTTTACTAATGGTTTCAGCTTATTTCCCATTTTTCTGCCTGCAGTAAAGATGCCAAAAAATTCTGTATGATAACCTTGCCCAAATTAACTATCTTGATCCTTATTAAGTTATCTCTGGATCTATTGATTCCAAAAATAATACCATATTCATTAACCTGTCTTTAGAAGTACATTTTACAGTTATGTACTCATTTTTCTTTGATGTCCTCTATATTTTATTTAATAACTTTGAACTCACTTAAAAGAGGGGCCTTGGAGAGCAGGGAATTTATTATCTTTCTAAGATAGATCTTCCCAATGCCCTCTATGTCAAGGTGATTGTATGATTATATCTATGTCTTTTTACTGCCTGAAAAAAAAATATTTCCTAATAAACACCTTACACGTGCCAGCATAATATACAGCACATTTCTTTTTAAGTTGGGGTTCTTTGAGACCCCAAGACTCTTACATCTTTGCTCACTGTATTTATACATAGTCAGAGACCTTCATTTTGTATTTTCCTACTGTGATCCCTTTCCTCATCCTCCATGCAGTACACCATGAATTTATCATGACTCAATTCTCAATTTCTGATCACTTCTTCACATGGCTAGGGTATCTTTCACCTCAAATCCTATCTTCTAGGGTGTAACCATATCAAATGTCATTTCTACTTTTATTTTTTTTAAAAAACGAAATCAAGGAATCTCTAAGGAAAAACAATAAAGAAAACTATTTGAAAATGTCATCCTTTGTCAACATTCATCCATGCACAAGGACTCTTGGAATTCCATTCTATCATCATTCCACACGTTGGTCAAGTTCTTGGGATTGCATAGAGACCTGGCGGGAGAGCCCATTCACGTGAGCGATTCTCAAAAAGACTCCACCGTGGATGGCTGCCCACACTACATCTTTAGGTTGCTCTCTCTCGGGAGCTCCGGCCAGCACCAAACATTTTTACCAATGTGCTTTGCCACCTCCTCAATTATCAACAAGAGCCAACCCCAGCTTCTTCTTGAAAAGTAACCATTCCTTTAATTTTCATTAAAATCTTTATATGATCTTGGATTTCCTTGATTCTGTTTTTGTCACTAATGCTATAAGCCTCAGTTTCCTGGAGGCACACATAGTTGCTTCCCACAGACAATTAGTTTCCATGTTTTCTTATTTCTGCCTTCCAGATAAGTCTCATTTCCACTTTCTCCTTTTTGCCTGAACTAGCATGTCCAGTTCCTCATAGCTTTAAATCTGGAATTTAAAAATAGCATTTATATAACTACAATAATAGTAGCAGTGCCTACTTCTTAGGCCTATGTGACATAAAGCATATTAAGGGCTAAGTATTAAAGTTATTGTTGTCATGTTAAATTTCTTAAAAATATTATTCACTAAAAAAAATAAATGAAAATGAGTAAAAATATGAAAATGCAATTCACTTGTATTCCTACCACCCAGATGTGGTCAGGGTATATTCCCTAGCAGCATTTTAGTGCATCTCTGTTTATAAAAATATATAATATTTTGCAATTACATATTTATTAATTAATATAAAAATAATATTTTTTCTGTAATATATTTTAGACCATATTGTTGGCATGGTTAAATAAAATACACCCAAACTTATTTGAATATTTTGCAGTTTTTTTTTTCATTGAAAATTTATTGATCTCCCATAGAACAACCTTTAGGAAACAATGAAAATAGTTATTGGATATTCCTATGTTTGAATATAATTTCTTGACAGACATTTGAAAGTAGGAACTAAACTCAACCAGCTTTAAGACACAAGAGCAGCCAATTTCAGAGATAAAACATATAATAGTTTTTTAGTCAGTCTTGCTGTCCTTCACCCTTGGTTTACATCATTCTCAGTAGAGATCATTTATGCCACTGCCTATACCTTTCTTCCAAAACTGAAACTCAGTGCCACTGTCCTTTCCAGGAAAAAGGGCACTTCGGTCTCTCCCTCCAAGGGCTGGCAGAGGCCCTTATGCAGCAGAAGGCTCCGTCCTCCAGCGTATTCATTGTTGCACCGGTTTTCACTGCGTGACCTGGTTCTTCAGGACAGAGGGCGTTGAGGAGAGAGGGAGATTCCAAATAAAGGCTCTTCTCCCAAGATACCATCAAGGTACAAGAAAACCCATGTCATATTCTTGTTTCCATCCTGTTTCCTTGGTATTACATGGGGTTTCAAAAGCCTGTTTCAATAGTCCTGTCACTTGTTATCAGCTGCTTAACACTCTCTCTCTCTCTCTCTCTCTCTCTCTCTCTCTCTCTCTCTCTCTCGGTGGTAGTAGCAGTAGAATTCCTCCTTATACTATCACAATAACTTCCAAGATAGGTCAGGGATAATGTCACCTGGTATCCTGCTGTTCTTATCTTATTGGGGAGGATTTTCATTGAGTTACACGTGTTATGTAAGTGTTGGTTATCTTTGCCTGCTCAGTTTGGAAGCTTAATTAGTCTTAGAGGCCATACTACACAATGTATCCCTCAATTATATTTTCTCTTAAAGCAGTGGAAACAGCAAGAGTTTAGAGGTGGAATACTTGGGTGGTGGTTGTGAGTCCTGGACTCACTAGCTGTAAGACTGTGGCCTAGACACATAATTTCTTGGAAATCCATTTTTTTCTCCTATAAAATGAGAATAAAAATATTACCTGTTTCACAGTGTTATTTCAAGGACCAAATCAAATGAAAAAGAACAAAGGAATATATAAGTTAAAGAGAATCTAGATTAAATGGAAGAAGAATTTAAAGACAAGATGATAAATCAATAGAATGAGATTAAAAGAGAGATTTCAGACCCAAGGAAACAAATCAAGAAGCAAAGCAACATAATCCTATATAATAAAAAGCTAATATGCAAATGGTCTTCACACACTCATGCCCTCACGCCATGAGGGCTCAGCCACTTAACACTGGGGAGAGAGGGGAGGGGACCAGCCAGGCACAAATGAGCTCATGAGAGAGGAATGGGGACCAGCCGGGCTGCGGCCCAGGAGAGGGACAAGCCACCTGCCCCGCGGTCCCCGGCGCCAGTGGCTGCGCCTGCACCTATAGCCTGGGAGAGGGACAATCTGCATGCCCCATGGTCCCTGCAGTCCCGGGCACCAGCGGCTGCACCTGCAGCCCGGGAGAGGGACAAGCCGCCCGCCCTGTAGTCCCTGTGGCTGCGACCCGGGCAAAGCCACCCGCCCACGGTCCCCTGTGGTTGTGGCTGGACCGGGCAAAGCCAGCCCAGGTTCTGGGTGCCTGCAGCTGGCCAGAAGGAGGGAAGCTTGGGTCCTGGGTGCCTGCGACTGGCCAGAGGAGGGAATCCTGGGTCCCGGTGTGGGGTGAAGCAGAGGCGGTTAGGGGCAATCAGACCAGCAAAGGAGTAGTTAGTGACAATTAGGCCGGTAGGGGAGCAGTTAGAGGTGATTAGGCAGGCAGAGGTGGTTAGGGGCGATCAGGGAGGCAGGCAGAGGGGTTTGGGGTGATCAGGCAGGCAGGCAGAGGGATTAGGGGTGATCAGGCAGGCAGGCAGGTGAGCAGTTAGGAGCCAGCAGTCCCAAATTGCGAGAGGCAGTCGGATATTCCCCGAGGGGTCCCGGATTGGAGAAAGTGCAGGCCGGGCTGAGGGACCCCCCCACCCCCATGCACAAATTTCGTGCACCAGGCCTCTAGTTATAGAATAATACACAATATCTAAGAAAATAATATATTACACTCAAATTATATATAATAATTTTACAAAAGCATTTGGCATACTAGAGCTAACAATATTTTTAATTCTAGGGCTTAAAAATATCACCCCCAAGAAATATACACTCTAGACAAAATTTTGAACATGTATAGAAGATAACCTGTCCTAAAATTTTAAAAAATATTGGTAGTTATAAAATAAAATTTTAAAATAAAATGAAGTAACTAGTGACAGTGAAACGAATGAATAAATGGTGGTAACCCTGAATACTATTCAACAGTGAGAAAGAAAGGACTGGAGATATATGTGTTAACATAAATTAACAAGCAGAATTTTAAGCTGTGGGGTGAGGGAGGAAGCAGGCTGCTGAAGAAAATATAACATAATTCAGTTTATAAAAAAGTTCAAATGTTTTCAATAGTAAACTGCATTGCTTGATCTTAACCTGGGTGTGGATATAAATGTGTTTATTTGTTTAGTATTTTTTACACCTTATATTTATACTCACCTCTATTTCTATATGCATGAAATATTTTATAATAGGCAATTTAAAATTATGCTATTAATAGAAAAGCTTGAGATTATCATAATGAGTGCAGATTTTAAAAAGGCATACTGATTTCTGCAATCAGAAAGAAGCTAATAGGCAGGGAAGACAGATTAAAACAAAACAGCATAAAGGTACTTCAGACATAGAAAAATGGAATAGAAAAATCACTCAAAGGTATACTAAAAGAAAGTCCATTGAAAAAACCTGAATTTGTTAAAAGAAAAAATACATTGTGGTCATAGGAAAATTTCATATAGTAATAGCAACATGGAAATATATTCTGGTCAAGATTTTGGATTTAGAGAAAGGAAATTTCTTGGGCACCCAAGCGAAATGAATCACCTTAAAAGTGTAAGAAAGTCAGGCTAGCATTAGACTCCTCCATAGTCACATTCATTTGGAAAACAATGGAACAATGATTACAGAGTTTAGAAAAAGCAATAATTGTGACTAAAAGAAAATTAAATCCAGAAGGTGCGATTCACATTTTCAACATGAAAAAACTCAGGGTATATAGCACCCATAAGCCCTCTTCAAAAATGCTTTGCCAAAAATAAAAATAAATTAATCCACATAATTAAGAGATAAATTTTTTTAAATTGGTAATAAAGAAGCTAAAATAAAAGACTAATGATTAGAAATGGATTCATGCATCCTAATAATTCTATCATTTTATAACTCAAGAAACTGAATGCTAACCATTCCAATTTTATAGGCTGCTATAAAATTAATCCAAAATGATTAATCCACAGTGTGAGGGAATAGAAAATATTTTCGATATAGAAAACCTCAAAGGTTTTCTGTGTGTAACAAATATAAAATCAACAGCAACAACAAAAGACACAAGGAATCAGTCAAGAGGAAAAGATAAGAAAAGGATAACGGAGGTAGAAGAAAGAGTAGCAATCTGAGCATGAATTAGAAGTGAATAAATCTGAAAAGAAATTAGAAGTTTACCCATTTTTGATATGTAGACTATTCTTTTTGGAGTAGCAAGAATCAGTGGCATAAGATGATATTTCCTTTTCTTTTTTAAATATGTTTTTATTGATCTTAGTGAGAGAGGATGGGAGAGGGAGAAAAGAAGCACATCTGTTGGCTGCCTCCTGCACACTCGCCTAGTGGGGCTTGAAACCTGGGAATGTGCCTTGACTGGGAATCAAACTGTTGGCCCTTTGGTGCCTGGGATGACGTTCAACCCATGAGCCACACTGGCCAGGCTAACATTTCCTTTTCTATGGGTCCAATGAAATCACTTGGTTCCATAGGGAAAGATATTTATATGATCTTTATATGCTTTTCTGGAGGTTAAATGTTCAGAAGCAAGCTACAGACAAAGCATTAAAAACTGATTATTCTAAACCTTGACAATCTAGAAATAATATAATCAAACAAAATTGGGAGGTGCGTCTGAAGACAATAGTTCCTCTTCGACTATACTGGGAGTCAACAGTATATTCAAAGAAGATAACTCAGGAAACAGAAAAATGGGTATTAGGATATAAAGTGATAAAAAATGATGATGGCAATCAGCAAAATAACTAAAAAATCAAAAGCTCAGAGTGGTTCACTGGGAAACGTGATTGGGCGTGAACGGGTGGGTGGGAGATGACTTTGTTTTATTTTAGACCGACCTAAGTTGCTTGATTCCCCTTCCTCATGTACAGTTAGCACTTTAATGGGAAAGAAAAAAGTCAGTGAGCAGCCAGCCCCTCAAACAACAGGACACGTAACCAATGTTTCCTTTATATCCCTGCAGCCCCATTCCTTCATGGCAATTCTGAACCTCTGCTCAGACATTTAAAAAAGCAATAGTAAGCTTACTGTTAAAAAGTTCAGTGGCTTTAATTTACTTAAACAGAATGTTTGAGCTAAAGTTTTTTGCTAACTACTTGTTCTGAGCCCATCATTTTATAATCGGGAAACTGAGTCCTAAGGGGGGGGTCAGTGTCCAACCCAGGGGTGGGCAAACTTTTTGACTCGAGGGCCACAATGGGTTCTTAAACTGGACCGGAGGGCCGGAACAAAAGCATGGATGGAGTGTTTGTGTGAACTAATATAAATTCAAAGTAAACATCATTACATAAAAGGGTACGGTCTTTTTTTTTTTTAGTTTTATTCATTTCAAAGGGGCCGGATTCGGCCCACGGGCCGTAGTTTGCCCACAGCTGGTCCAACCTAAGGACACGCCACTAAACAGGGGCAGACTTGGATGAAAGTGATTATATTTGTCAATGTGTTTCAACAAGTTTAGTACATAACTATTATTGATGATAGTGGCATATGGCTTGGCTCCTTTCTGAGAAGGGTCTGAAGAGGAAGTACCTGTGGTTTCTGTCTCCCTCCCCCCCCCCCGCCTTTTTCCTTTCGCCCCCTCAGTGCACACCTGCCTCCCTCCTGTAATCAAGGTGATTACAGCACTGAGCACTGCCTATGACCCCTCTTGGGCCACTGGTGCTTAATGACCAGTGTGCAGCAAACAGGGCCTTGTGAAATTGGCTGCTGAGAAAGAATAAATGGGCCCCTGGAGGAACCAGCCAGAGACATGAGCGCAGAAAACCTGTGCAAACAAGAACTAGTTGGCAGGGCAACGAGGAGAGCACAGAGTGAGGAAGACAGAATGACAGATGAGGGAGACAGATGCAGAAGGAAGGGGAAGAGTCAAAGAAAGGGACTCCTCCTTGCTTCTCTTTGGGACGACTTAAGGGCAGAATGGGAGGAGTCCAGAAGCTTCTCTGTACTGAGTAATTATATGCCCCTTTATCACTGGCAGAATTTCCAAAGGTGGCAGAAGGAAGTCACAGGAAGCTTTCATGAGGGAAATGCTGCCAATCCTGTAGTTTGGCCGCCAACAAAACAAAACAAAACAAAAAACTAGCCGAAACCAGTTTGGCTCAGTGGATAGAGCGTCGGCCTGCGGACTGAGGAGTCCCAGGTTTGATTCCGGTCAAGGGCATGTACCTGGGTTGCGGGCACATCCCCAGTGGGAGATGTGCAGGAGGCAGCTGATCGATGTTTCTCTCTCATTGATGTTTCTAACTCTCTATCCCTCTCCCTTCCTCTCTGTAAAAAATCAATAAAAAATATATTTAAAAAAAAAACAACAAAAAAAACCCCAAAACAAACAAAAAAACCCACAAAAAAACCACACTGGCAACTTTAATACAGATAGTTGTTTCCCTTTAAAGATGTTCCAGAATGCTCAAAAACTGGGGAAAAGGAGCCTCAAGGAGGCAGACAAGCAGTTTAGACTTGGAAAGGAAGCTTTGATCAAGCTATAGAGTAAGCACTGAAGCCTGGAATGTCTTCAGAAGCATTCACAGCTGTGTGTGTGTGGGGGGGGGGGGGGGGGGGGCAGCAGGGCTGCAGCTTTGCACATCCTATTACCCAGCTTATTTGCCCTCATTTGGAAGGTAAGTTTTCTCTCTTGAACTGTATCTGACAGCAGGGGCTGTGTCTGCTCTGCTCAGCTGGCAGAGTATCTGGCACACTGAAGGCATCCAATACGTATTTGTTAATGACGTCACCAAAGGTGGACATAGCAGCCCTTGGAATCTAGTTTCCACCTTCGTTTGGAAAGTTATTACCATCACAGAGGAGCAGTTCCAAGAGAAAAGATCAGTCTTCCCCTTTCCAGTCTTCATGCTGGTCCTATGGCAGCAGGTCAATAAAGGGTAACTGGTTAAAAGGAACTTAGGGGAATATTCTCTTTTAAAAAAATATATGTATGTACTTTTACTGAGTTCAGAGAGGAAGGGAGAGGGAGAGAGAGAGAGAAACATCAATGATGAGAGAGAATCGCTGATTGGCTGCTTCCTGCACGCCCCAAACTGGGGATCAAGCTTGCAACCCGGGCATGTGCCCTGACCTGAAATGGAACCGTGACCTCCTGGTTCATAGGCCAACACTCAACCGCTGAGCCATGCCAGCCAGGATGGGGGATATTCTTTATGTCTCTATAAATGCTGGCATACCCGGCAATGGGGAAAAACATTTCATTTTATTTTATTTATTTATTTTTTTATTAAATAAAATTTTTTCTATTTTTTCAAAGGGGCCCTGTAGCCTGAGACAAGTAGTTGTGTCACTCACTGGTTTGTAAGAATTTTTATAAACTTCCTTTTTAAGTCTACACATAAGTTACATTTCAAGATACATAATGTTATTTGACAGCTTAAAATGTGTCATATGTTTAAGTAATATAAAAGAAGAAACACATTTCATTTGGGAGTCTAAGTACATAGTATCCCAGTATCAGCTTCAGAAATCGCAGACATAGTATCATTTGAATGATTTGCCTAAGCCCGTATCAGCACAGCATGAGAGCAGACTCTCTTCAATTCCGATTCTCTCATCCATAACTTGGAACCTCAACTAAGTTCTGAATTTGCTGAACCAATGGATGAAAGCATTTTCCATTGCCTAAATTTAGAAAATCCCAGAATGTGAAACTGTAGGAAGCACTTTTCCCCTTGAAAGTTCACACACAAACACTACATGAATTCCAAAGTCTATTAAAAATCAAAGAATAGAAAAACTTTACATAAAAATATGTCAATTTTGTTGTTTGCACACACAAAAAATTGAAACATGATATCCTTTGTGACCACAGTGGTAGCCAGGCCAATTCATTTTTAAAATGATGGCAAGGTTATTGAGGGCCCGTCTAGCATACCCTTCCAGGTTATCTTTGCCTTTCAGTGTCTTAGAGCTATTTTGGAACTCGGTAAGAAAACTGAAGATGATGCAAGTAATTCTTGCTCTAAGAAACAGAAGAAAATTGTTATCTGGTGGGATGCCACTGGTGACTGCCTGTGGATAGACCAGACTTGCATCTATTTGCAATTTCTTTTCAGCATTCCTCATTACCTATAAGAGGAGGTTTAATATCTGACTAGCTCACCCATTAATAAAACTATTTGATACATGTTCATTTAATATTTGTGTGAGAGTCACCACTTTACCATTAAAAATTATCTCTAAGCATTTCAATGTGCCATTTTTAACTTTAGTTCTGGGACATAACTTTATTCTGTAACTTCTTCATAACTTCTCTTCTTTGTTTCTTCTCTTCTAGGTATGATGGATAGCACGTTAGTTTGCAGTGGTTCTCAACCTTCCTAATGCCGCGACCCTTTAATACAGTTCCTCATGTTGTGGTGACCCCCTAACCATAAAATTATTTTTGTTGCTACTTCATAACTGTAATTTTGCTACTGTTATGAATCGTGATGTAAATATCTGATATGCTATATGTGTTTTCCGATGGTCGCGACCCACAGGTTGAGAACTGCTGGTTTAGAGTATTTGCTTCTGAGATAATAACCTGAGTTCAAGTCTCTGCTTTCTAGTAATTTTAATTAAATCAATTAATTTCAAGCCTCAAATGAGTACATATAGAATAGGAATAATATTAGCACCTACTTCCAGGTGTGCTTTGAGACTTAATGAGGTAATGCATGTAATGTGATTATACATGGCTTGGCAAATATCAAGTAAATAATAGATGCTAATTATTATACCCCCCCCCACCCTCCCAGCCCCAATGGTGGGAGAGCCAGGCTATTACTCCAGTAAGAGTGGGAGTGTGGATGTAGACAGTTGGTCAGGTCACCAGGTCAATTCTCCTTGACCATAGGTTTTCCTTTCTACTCTTTTCCCAGGATGCCACAAATCATTTACATTTTGTTTGGGAACTGCTAGTTGCTTATCAAATCTCCATTCTTGCCTTTTATCTTACTAATAAAATGCCTATACAACTGAGGGCAACAATACACAAACTAAAATACTATATGTCCCAGCCTCTCTTGCACCGAAGGGTGGCCAACGGACTAAGTTCTGGCCTATGAAATATATGCATGAATTGCTGGGAGTGACTTCCAGGAAGGTTCCTTAAAACAGGGAGAAAGAGCTTGGGAAAGACATTTTTGAGTTCTTCCTTCCTTTCTCCATCCTATTGAATTTGTGGGATGAAGCTATGGCAAACATGTTGGATACGGGGATGACTTTCGGGAGACAAGCCATATACCTGGATAGTGTAGCAGGAAGATGCAAGGAGCCTGGGGCCCTACAAATTTTGTGGAGCTTCCACATTCTTTAGGTCCTGTCCATCAGACTTCTTTTACATGAGATAAAAAATGCTCTTGTGTGCTTACGTCAGCGTTCATTTGGGTTTTCTGTTACATGGAGATGAACTAACAGATAAATGTGGGTGTCTTAATACCATATGATTTCACTTATATTTGGAATCTAAAGAACAAAGAAATGAACAAACAAAACAGAAACAGACTCATACACACAGAGAACAAATTGATGTCTGCCAGATGGGAGGAGCATTGGTGAACTGAGTAAAAAAGTGATGGGATTAGTACAGCATAGGGATGACAGTCAATAATCTATCCTATTTAATAAAAGGCTAATATGCAAATTGACCAAACGGCAGAACGACTGGTCTCTACAACGTGCACTGACCACCAGGGGGCAGACGTTTAACACAGGAGCTGCCCCCTGGTTGTCAGTGCGCTCCCACAGGACATCCCAAGCGGGCAGTGGGACATCCCCTGAGGGGTCCTGGACTGTGAGAGGGCACAGGCCGGGCTGAGAGACCGCCCCACCCCAGTATACGAATGCTGTGCACTGGGCCTCTAGTATATATATAAAAACCAAGCAACTGAATAGTGGAATGACCAGAACGACCGGTGGCTATGATGCGCACTGCGGCGGCCAACCAGCCCGATGAGGGGCAGGGCTGGCCAGCCGGCCACTTGTGGCCCCTTCCCGCTGTGGCCCCTTCCATCCTGATCACTTACTTACTTCAGTGATCACTTACTTACTTCAGTGATCTAAGTAAGTAAACGCTCTCCAGCCATCATAGACCAGGAACCTGAACGACAAGTGATCAGGAGGAAAACTGCTCATGGTCTGGACCGTCAGTCAGGTGTCTAAGAGAAGTGCCCAGCACAACCGCCACCTTCCCCACCCCCGATCGCCGCCCTGCCCCCAAATCCTGGTGCAGTCAGGTGTCCAGGAGAGGTACCCAGCACAACCACCACCTTCCCTGTCCCCGATTGCCCCCCCGCCCATGCAGTCAGGTGTCCAGGAGAGGTGCCCAGCACAACCACCATCTTCCTGCTTTCTCTCTCCACTGCTTACTACCAAAGAGGGCAGCCACACCACACCACGGCCTCTCTTTAGAGGGTTAGTCAGCAAGGAACTAAACCGCATTACCTGTCTAGGGAGAGGCTTAGAAACGGAAGCTGTCAGTGTCCCTGACACTAAAGGCCTTTGAAGCTTCAACTCATCCGAAAGCCAACAACAAACATGTATACACCCTGCAAAGGTCTTTGACACTAATAACTCCCCCCGGCCCACCCCTTGGGCTTAACAAGACTCCCAACATTTTTCTATTTTTTTTCAATTACAGTTAATATTCAATATTATTTTATATTAGTTTTAGGTGTACAGCATAGTGGTTAGATATTTGTATAATTTACAATGTGATTCCCTTGATAACTCTAGTTACCCACCTGGCACCATACATAATTATTATAATACTAGAGGCCCAGTGCATGAAATTTGTTCACAGGTAGAGTCCTTAGGCCTGGCCAGCGATCAGGGCTGATCGGGGCCTTCCAGCTGCCAGCCGGGGCCTCCTTCATTCTGCGCTGCCCTCTGGTGGTCAGCGCATGTCATAGCGAGCAATCGGTCTCCTGGTCAAACTCCCATAGGGACAATTTGCATATAAGGCTTTTATATATAGGGATTATATATAGGGATATGATTATATTTCGGTTGCTTTGCTTTTAGTAAAATCAATACTAATATTAGACCTTTCTGCTCACAAGCATGTCCCATTTATTATCTCCTATCTACTCTACACCACTGTAAGAGAGGCATTATTATTTCCATTTTTTGATATGAAAACTGAAATTCAAAATGATGAAATAACTATCAAGCATATTGTTTCTTTATAGCAAATCAGTCAGTAAAGAAACTCTTGAGTTAACTGAGGTTTTTTAAATAGCAAAAGGGATTTTTAAATGTATACCAAAGGATTATTTGAAGTCAGAATTTTCAACATATAAAAATGGTTGACAAACTATATGCTTGAGTAGGCTGATTTAGAAGTTAGAAAAATAATACAAGTAAATTGGTTATAGGCCAAGTCAAAGTGAGGAGCTGGGCTGAAAAATATTATGTGTCTATAAAATAATTCTGACAAAGCAACATTTTAACCATTTAAATATGAAGGAATTAGCATTTATTTGGATTTATTTTCCACCAAATGTTATGCGAGTATAAAAACTGTCTCAGGTTTCACCAGCCCAAATGTTTCATGTTCTCAGATGGTTTTTCTTCAAATGTGAAATTCAGCTAATTAGCCCATCCTTGGCTTTGAGAGCTACCAGTGGCTTGGGAATATCTAGAGGCCTGATCTGCAGCCAGCTCTGCAGAGCTTTGGGGACAGCAGATGAGTAAATAGAATCACTCCTGGGTAGTGAGGGCTGATAAAATACCTATGTCATAAAAATGTAGCCAAGGCATTCTGCACATTTCCTTCAGGTTCTTCTTAAGAAGAATACCTAGTCTAAGAATGTGCTCATGAGAATAAAAAATCACATTTCTGAAAGGTCAAGCAAGCAGCATTATGAATGGACAGAAATAGTTATGACAACCAAAACAGATCTAAAAAAGTGTGAGTTCGTGCAGACCTTCATTATCAAGTGAATGTAACTAGGGACTTAGAGAATAAATGCATTGGGGGCTCTTATGGGAAAGTAGAATAAAAACACATTTACTCTTAAAAATCAGAGACTTCGAATCTGGGTCTTGATGTGTGTTCTTCCTCCTCCCCCACCCACCTCTCTTCTTACAGGGACTGTTTAGGAAGACTGGAGGTTTCAGAACTTCTTCCACAACCACATTACTCCTTGCTTCAGAGAAATATGCATGCACAATATGGGGCAGAGCGACCCAGCTCACTCTACCCTCACAAAGCATTTTCTTCTAAGATCATCCCAAACCACATGCTGCCTGAGCTAAATTTGTCAAAAATAAATAAATTCATCCCCAGCTAGTTGGCTCCATAACTGACTTGTGACCCACTCAGCAAGCGCTTCCAGGTAGTGATCTGCTGGCGTATTTCTGGGAGACCCTTCATCTGTTTCTGTCAGATATCAATGACTCCGTCCTCTTGCTAAGTAGCTCTGAGTTAAAGGTGAGACCCAGGGATGCTTTTCACCCTTTATATTTCCTTCTATTTCTGCTTTAATCCAAGACTTCACAAGGACAATGTGACATAAGAAATATGTACTTGGTTTCTGCCCCTGGTTCCTGACACAGAGCTCCTAAAACCCTTGTAATTTCTGTAGTGATAGGAGCATCTTACACATGGCTCCTAAATCCCTTTGGATTTCCTGAGTGAGAGAAGCATCTTTTGTTCTAATGAGATGACACCTTGTTGGATCCTGGACAGTTTCAGAAGAGGGGCTGGTCACCAGGAAGATCAAGCCATGATTAGACACTTGGAACTTTTATTTTTCATTATTTTTTAAATTAAATCATTATTGCTGAAAGTATTACAAGTATTACGTATTAACCTCCCCCCTCCATTAACCCCTTCTAACCTGACCCTGTCCTCCACCCCAGGCCTTCACTACCCTATTGTCTGTGTCCATGGGTTATGCATATATGCATACAAGTTCTTTAGTTGATCTCTTCCCACCCACCCCCCAATACACCTCCGCCTTCCCTCTGAGATTCCACAGTCTGTAGAAGCTTGGAACTTTTAGTGCCTCCTGTATTCTCCATAAAGGGAAGAGGGGCTGGAGATTGAATTAATAATCAATCATATGTACATGATGAAGCCTCCATAAAAATTCCTAAATGGGGTTTAGATGCTGAGAGGGTAGCACACACCAACTCCAAGGGGACAGACGTTTCCACATGTGGGGCCCTTCTGACTTTCCCCTAAAGACCTCTTCAATCTGTATCTTTTATAATGTCTTTTATGATAAATTAATAAATATAGGTAGATGTTTCCCTGAGTTTTGTGAGCTCTTCTAGCAAATTATTGACAACTGACTGGGTTTGTGGGAACCCCCAACTTAGTAGGCAAGATAGACAGAAGTGTGGGTACCCTGAGGACCCACCATGTGTGACTGGTGTCTGAAGTTGAGGGCAGTCTTGTGGGACTGAGCCCTTAAACCTGTGGAATTGGGCACTAATTCCAGGTAGTGTCCAAATTAAATTAAATTATATAATGCCCAGGGCGTCCAGAGCGTTGGAAAATAGGTTGGTACAAGGGGAATAAAGCCCACACATTTGGTGCCAGAAGTATTGTGAGCAGAGAAACGTGCACAATGATGATAAACAATCTTCTGTCTCATATGTGGGGACACTTCTTTGCTAAGCCATTCAGATAATTTCTCAGTATTAAGAGTTGACCTCTATGTGTTCCTTCTTTTCCTTTGATTCAGTTATAATACATACTCAGTCTCTTATTCAAGCCTTGAAACTAGTTTGAGACCATGCAATTTAGAATATACAATGCAATTTAGAATCTACAATTCTGAGACAATGCAATTCAGGAATACAAATACCGGGATCTGAGTTCCATGAGAGTAATTAAAGGGTGAATTGTCAGAAACTAGGGTGATTATAACCACTTAGCCTGGAGTCAAAAGATGGCAGGTCTACAGGTTTATAAAATGTGATGAGGGAAGTGAAAGCATAGAACAGTGGTTCCCAATGTGGAGCATACACCCCACAGAGGAGCAATTTGATGTTTAAGGGAGACAATCCGAGAATGAGTTATTAACAGTGAATTTTTTGCATTTCTTATGGTTCTAGGGGCCTAATATACAGTATATAAATATATATTGTGGCATATGTATGCATTTCAGTTCTCTATTAAATGTTTTGAAACTTTATTTGCGATTTTTTCATATTATTATTTTTTAACAATTTCTCAGTGATTTCTTTCTCGGTACTTCAACTGTCCTTTCGTTCTTTTATTTTTCTCTTTCATGGATGCCATGTTCTTTGGAAGCTTGTTGAGACCAAGTTAATGGCCTTTTAGGCTTCCTCCACATGAATAGGAGTTCACTTTTTTAATAAGAAGAATTATATGTCACGGGATTGGGGGCACCATTATTTTAGAGATGCTGAGGTGGGGCATGGCCAAAAAAGGTTGGGAATCACTGGCATAGAAGGAACCTCAAAGATCACGGTCCTAGTTCAACAACCTCATTGTGCAAAAGAGGCAACAGAGACACAAAAAGTAACATGACTTGTTAATTTCAAGGAACCAATAAGCAACCCAGGCAAGGCTAGAACCTGAACTCACTGTCCCCCATGCAGCATTTTCTCATTTCATCACTCGGACTCCCACATGGAGACGGTCTTCCCTGTCACTGGAATATGAGGAAGAACTGAGTTGCAGTTTCACTCAGGAACCCCAGACTGTGCCTCATATTCGCTGAACAATACTTGCACATCGTTTTCTTGTCCTGGCTTTCTGCAGAATAATTCAACCACCTTTCCCATCATTAGCTGCTGTTCGGACCAGCTGAGAAATTCTTATGCTGATTTATTAGTCTCTACTGGGCTGTGTTCCATGTAATTTTCAAGCAAAGGACAGAAAAGATTTCCATCAGCGAGGAAGTGGTGTGAAGCACAGAGGTTAAAACAACATCTCCCCTGAAGAATACATTTATAAAGTCACCCAAAGCATGTTATTCAATCTGGCACCTGGATTTAAAGATTGCCAGATGGCCCACCCAGGACTCTGAGGAAGAAATATCACATTGCTCCTCCCTTCTTGCTCCTGCCTCGCCCTGATAATACCACGACTGATTAGAGAACCACAGCATCAAGGATGCCAGTGACTAAAGGTAAGACGCTCAGGCTGAACGCTCTCTCTGTACCTGGAGACAAGATGGCATTTGTATGTGTAACACTGAATTCCCCAAGCACTTTTAAGAGAGCAGGAAATCTCAGGAAGACAACAGAAAGAAGAGAGGTTTCAGATGCATCGCAGGGCAAGCCTTTGGGACCAACTATGTGGATGGCATGATGAAGTGTAATCTACCAAATGTATTATCTCACAAATCCAGACAGACTTTCAATTCCAGTCCAGGATCACCGTGCCTTCCGTTTAGTTTGATAAATTCAGTTCAAAGATTTTCAATCAGGTAGAAAGTGCTGTGCTCTAGATGATGTGACACCGTTAGAAATAGGACCAAGCAGAGTCCCCACCACCACAGGTTAATGAAGAGGAAAAACATATACACAGCCAAAAATCATGGTTAATGCTGATGCAGGGCTTACTTGTGCCGTGCACTATTTTAAATGCTTTACGAATATTAATTCACTTAATCATACAACATCCCTATAAGCTAGGCTCTATTTTTACTCTATTTTACTAACATGCAAACTGAAACCAGGTAATTTGCCAAGGGTCGCTGTAATGGGTGAATGTGCCTTTACACACACACACACACACACACACACACACACACACGATTAGTATAGCTGAAGTCCCAACCCCTAGGGCCCCAGAATGTGACCTGATTTGGAAATAGAGTCATTGCAGATGAAATTAGTTGGGTTGAAGACATACTGGAGTAGAGTGGGCCCTACTCCAATATGACTGGTCTCCTTACAAAAAGGGGAAATTAGGACACAGACATGCTCACAGAGAGAGCTCCATGTGAAGGTGTAGGCAGAGACTGAGGTGATGCAACAGAAGCAGTGATTCCTGCAAACCACCAGAAGCCAGGAGTCTTCCGCACAGCACTCAGAAGAAACCACCCTGCCGACACCTCCATCTCAGGCTTCTAGCTTCCAGAACTGGAGACAATACATGTCTGGGTAAGCCACCCAGCTTGTGGTACTGTGTTATGGTAGCCCTAGCAAACTAACACGGCCCCCAGGCCAATAAACAGTGACTTCAAACCCAAGCAGTCTGCTGCCAGAGTCTGTGCTCATAACCATTTCACCAACCTGCTTATGTTTCTTAAAGCACGGAGCACTCTGTGGACTTTCCCACATATAAGAGAATGAGAGACACAGAAAGGGTACACAAGCCAAATGAGTTCAAAGAAAGATTGTGAACAACCTAATTTAAAACATACACCGAGTAAGCATTTGCTGAGAACTTTCGACTTCGGGGACTCAAAAAGAGCAAGATGCATCACTACTCTCATGGAATTTAATAATCTAGTTGGATCTCTAAACAACAAAATTAAACTGCCCCGAGTCAGGGAGGCCCTTCATCAGAAGTGACACGCTGTAAAATCTAGAGGGTCATGCAGGAGCTACCAGGTTTACACTGTGGCAGAAGGAGATTTTAAGCAGAGAAAGTGTTATTGGTGGAAGTGGAGTTCTTGGGGTGCCTAGAGAAAAGGAATTTGAGGCCCCCACGGGAGAATGGGATTTTGTGGAAAGCTTTATTGATGATGTAAAATTGAGGGGGTTTCCCTCCATGTTCCCATCTGTCTTGCCATCGAAGAAATTCAATCTTGTCTTCAGCAGAGCCAGAATTAAAGCCACTGTCCAGAATTTTTGTTCCATATTAAAGTCCAGTCCAGCATCTGGCTAGCTTAGCGTGTGTTCCTAGCTGCAGTCCATTGTGTGTGGTATCCACACGCCATGGGCCATGTGGCTGCTTAAGGCCAAAGGCTATGGAGAGAGAACAGGAGAGTGCATGGGCAAGTGTGGGTTCCAAAGCAAGACACAGCAAGAGCAAGTCAGAGAGAGGAACTCTGTGTTTCAGGATTTTAACCAGGAGCTTCTTCAAACTAACCAATTCACTCTCCAAGATTTCGCATGCTTCTGATGGGGGCCACCTCCTAGCCAATCCATTGTACCCTAGGCTAGACTGACAGGCAAGCATCTTCCTACATCACCCTGCCTTCTCTGCGCATGCCCCCGTCTCCCGTTTGTTTGATCCCTCCCCCAGTGATCTGCAGGGAATGAACTGTGGTTCCATGGGGAGCATGAAGCTGTAGCTTCTTGTGAAGCTGCCCAGATGACCATATGGCCTCCCCTTTGCTCCTTCCCTATTATTAATATTAAATAGCTAATTATGACGATAACAAAAGCAATGTGTATAATATCAAAGAATCATGAATCATGCAAGGCAAGGAAGGGACTGTCCAGATTTTAATTAAACTGTGCAAGTCTGAGTCAATGTCCATTCTATCTCAGGCTCTTATGCCACACATTTCTCATAAGCAGCCATGGACCAGAGCCTGCTAGGTCTATTGTTGGCTCAGATGGCCCCTGGTCACCATTTTGATCTATCATTTGTTTTCTCTCTGGCTTCCTGACTCCTCAGATATTAACCTTAGCATCTGGTGACCACCTCAGCCCTGCCAAGCTTTTCATCCCCAGCTTCAAGGGCCTCTTGGCTTCGTTTCTGGCTTTTTAGGGGGGAACTATTTAGTTCTCTCTGGCTCCACACATATGATAACCAAGTACCTGGGTCAGCCAGGCCTGACCCGGATTAGGCAGTTAAGGGAGGGAAAGTGGTCAGGATAAGGGAAGGAGGTGAGTTGTTATGGGCTAATTGTGTACCCTCCAAATTCATATGTTGGAGCCCTTAATCCCTCAGTACTTCAGAAAGTGGAGAGAAGATCTTTAAAGAGATAATTAAGTTAAAATGAGGTCGTGAGGTGGGCCCCTAAACCACACATACAGACCCTACATACAGACGGAAGACCATGTGAAGACAGAGGGAGAAGACGGCCACCTACACGCCAGGGAGCGAGGCCTCAGAAGAACCCAGCCCTGCTGGCAACTTGGTCTTGGACGACTAGCCTCCAGAACTCGGAGAAAATTAATTTCTGTAGTTTAAACCACCCAGTCTGAGGTACTTTACAGCAGACTAATAAGTGGATGATAAAGGAAAATGGAGAGAGACATGTGTCAGGGATCCTCACTATCTCGGATACAGCTCTGGTTCCTGGAGTGCAGTCAAGGTCAACACACTGGCCTTCTGGACACCAACTCTGGGACCAGTCCCCCAGCCAATCAATACTTCCAATGGATTGGGGAGGGGGAGGCTCGTGAAGACATGATTCCTATATCACTGTCCCCTACTCTTGGTGTAAAGACTGAATCAGACTTTCTCCATCAGGACTGTTGTCCCAATAAGGTTGGGTGTGATTCCAGACACCTCACCCTTCCCCCCCGACAGGCACCCGTTTGCTCAGAAGCTGTCATTTACCACAGTTAGAGTTCAAGGCCTGAAATGTAATGCCTATTGAGCAGGCGAAATTCAGCAACACAAAAGTCACCCAGTTGATCATTCATCAGGGGAAAGTGACAACTACCTCTTCTCCCCTGTTTTGATTGGAAAAGTAAGAGGCCTTGGGTGTTGGAAGCAGGAGGAGGGTTCATAACAGAGATGGATGCAATGTGTGTGTGTGTGTGTGTGTGTGTGTGTGTGTGTGTGTGTACTGGGAGAGGGCTACAGGAATGTTGCCTGGAGACACAGCAGTCAGACTTTTAAAAATCCTGCCTAGTATTGGCCTTATTTACCTTCAACAGGGTCATTTTGGAAGTATTTTGGCTGCACTCATACATGCACGCCGCTGGGCTTCCAAGAATGCATGTCTGAAGATTTCTTTTGTGACTTTATTATAAGGGTGCTTCCTTCCAAGGGATGCATTCATCAAGGTGTCACAGCAATGTGCTTCCTGCCTTTGGCCTTGCTGCAAAAGCCCTTTCAAGCCAGCTGTGCACAGCTGCAATGCAGAGCGCGCCGCCTCCAGCACACGAATTAAATAAACATCATTCACTGTGTCTGAGAAACAGGCTGTCAAGGCATCAGGAGGAAAAGTGAGAAACTCAGTCAATTTGTCCTGATCCTTCTTTGACATAATCTGCATATGTCGAGCTATTGGGATCTGGTTACAGTGAAACATTCCAAGAGAGGAGCTGTGCCTTATTCTTCCATAATACCCCCTAGCATCTAGCCAGGGACACAGCAGCCCTCAGAAAATGCATAGGACAGAACTTTTCACATTATCACCCTATAGTTGTCCTGCAGGTACAACCTCATTCCGAAGTAACAAGCACTATTTCTAGTTTTAAAAACTAAACACATTTTTGCCATCGACTTACTCAATTTGCAGGTAACCTCTTGTCTACTTATTGCAACTTTACTTTCACCTCAGTGAGTGTGTGGGACAATACTGGCCTGCCACCAGCATTAATTTACCCCTGTAAAGAATGGGGCTTTTATTCACCTTGAAAGGAATAAGAACAGCAATTAGCTTTTGGACAGTGCCTCACAGTTGACAAAAGGCGTTCACACACGTTATCTTCTTCAGAGCAAGGCAGGATGTGTTGGAGGCCTGTGCAGGGTGGTTTTCACCTGTGTAGGACCTGCCCTTCTTAGGGAATTCTGGGGAATTCTTACTCCCCTGTTCTGATCATGTGGTGCAGCTGGAGGCTGCCAATTACAGCCAGCCTCCCTCACCCCAGCCACAGACATGGCCTGGACCCAGATCCAGGCAATCACAGCTCTCCATTCATCTAGACTTGGAGAAGGTGACTTATTTTCTTAGTCATGGATCTCAAAGGGTGTTATGCAGGGGCTGTCAGCAGTCTTCTCCTCCATATGGGGGTGGGATGTCTGCAATAGGAGAATAAATCCAACACAGAGAGAAGGTGGGGAAGGGAGGAGGCTGGACAAAGAGATAGGAAGGCCGGGTGGGAGAAGGACAGGGATGGGAAGAGAGGAAAAGGAAAGGAAATAGAGATAAAGGTAGAGGTAGAGGTAGAGGTAGAGGTAGATAGATAAAGAGAGAGAAAGCAATCTCATTTGGATCACTTGTCATTCCTCCTCATGACTACCTGGTTATGAGAGCCAATAAATTCTCTTTTCTCTTAAGCCAGTGTGAGTTACTCTACTGTGATTTGCAACCAAAAGCCTGACCAATATATTTTACAAAATTTGACTGATTTTTGAAGTTAAAAAAACAAACTGTCTTCCTATTGCCCATATATAGTCTTTTCTGTGTCCCATTCACGTTAGGCTAGTTGTGTGACTTGCTTCGGTCAAATAATCCATAAGCCATGGACATGTATGCGAGCAAAGGAATAAACCTTCTGCTGTGGTTAGGCCTGAGACGTTGGGAGTTTTTTATTACCATAGCAGAGCCTTGCTAAAAACCTTGCCTACCCTGACAGCCACACCTACATAGCGCTACAGCCCAAATATCAGCTCCGGCTGTTTGAGTCCAAATTCTGCAGTTCCTATTTACACTAGGCCAGGCTGCTTCAAGCAAACCTACTAAACTCTCCAAGTGTCCTAGGGCATCTCTGAAAAATAAAAACCAAACAAACAAGAAACCACAGTCTAATGGCGAACCCTAGGTAGTGCCAGGATGACTCATAATGAACAATGACAATCATAACAAGAAGGGCTCATCTTAATGTCCAGGAAAAGGTCGCCTGAAAGAGATCAGGGCCCAGGCAGTCTTGCTCACTGGTACATTGCTCATGGGCACATCTTTAGAAGTTAGCACAGTACCTGGCACACTGTAAAGCTCAAAAAATATCTGTTTGAAGTTGAAGGGAATGGTTACTATTCGCAGACACTGTGCTAAGTGCTTTACCACACGCTCATCTATACTCACTTACTCTACAGACATGGCTTATGCATCTCCTATGTGTCAGGCAGGCTGCAAACACTGAGGATCCTGGGGACAACAGACCAGGTCCCTGTACTCATGCCACTTACAGTCTCCAGCAACGTTTCTTTTTATTGTTAGTCCTCACCTGAGGATATTTTTTTTTCCCATTGAGTTTTAGAGAAAGTGGAAGTGAGGGGAAGAGACAGAGAGAAACATTGATGTGAGAGAGACACATCGATCGTTTGTCTCCCGCACGAGCCCCGACCAGGGCCAGGGACCGAGCCTGCAATTGAGGTGCGTGCCCTTGACCGGAATCGAATCCGGGACCCTTCAGTCTGCAGGCCGACATTCTATCCACTGAGCCAAACCAGCTAGGGCTCCAGCAGGGTTTCTCACGCAGCAATACATACTGACATTTTGGGCTAGGGAATTTTTGTTGTTGTTGTTGTGGCGGGGTCTCTCCTGGGCATTTTAGGTGCTTAGCAACATTCCTGACCTCTACCCTTTGCCCCCAGTGTGACAATCAAAAATGTCTCCAGACATTGCCAAATGTCACCCTAGATTGAGAACCACTAGACAGCAGGTTATTGACTGAAATACGTTAAGTATAAAAGTGCCATTAGTAAACACAAAACAGGGTCAAGTAACAGAAAATGACCCAAAGGGAGGTACAAAGACTGAGCGGTCAGGGAAGACCTCGGTTCTAAGTTAACATTGAAGAGACCTGAATGGAGCGAGCGCTAGCCCTGTGGCTGCCTGGGGAAGAATTTTCCTACAAGAGGGAGCAGTCAGAGCAAGGACCATGAGGTGGAAGTGCGCCTGTTGTTTTTGAGAAGAGACAAGGCTGGAGAGGCTGGAGCAGAGCAAGGGAAGAGTGTGGGAGGAAACGTGGTCCCAGAGGCAGCGGAGGCCAGTGGGAATGGTCTCACAGGCCCGGCAAGGACTCGGGATTCTATTCCGAGTGGGGTGGGAGCCACTGGAAAGTTTCAGCAGAGAAGTGCCAGGTTCTGACATACTTTTACATAATTACTCTGGTTGCTCCATGGAAAACAGAATAGAAGGGACAAGGGTAGAAGGAAGATGAATTAGGAGGCTACCAGCTATTCTAGGTACAAGATGGCTTTGCCAGGAGGGGTGAGGGAAGGGGTGCATGGATTCTAGATTTTGAAGGGAGATGTGTTGTATATGGACAAAGAGGGAAAGGAGTGGATAATAGGATGTACTATTAATATCCTCATTTTATAGACGAGGAAACCAGAGTGCAGAGAGTATGAGTAACTTGTGCAAGACCATCCAGCTAGCAAAGGTACTGCCAGGCTTTCACCCAGACACCGATTCCAGAGCCTGCCTCTTAATAGCCACACTATATGGCCAATCATGCCTGGCAGCAAAGCGGGGAGCAAATTGAGGGGCTCCACTCACCCGTTTCCTTTTTACTTAGCACCCTATCACCCTGTCTCAGGTTCCAGAACATCCAAGACAGGTCCATATAGTCAGAATACAAAGAGCAAGCAAGTGCAGGGAGGGGCAGTGGGAAGTAGAAAAGGGCATAGAGGGGATAAATGGTGATGGGAAAATAAAATAAAAATACAAACAAGCAAAGGGCAGACCTGACCCTCCCTCGTTACTAGCTCTTGTCATCCATTCTGATGCAAAATCATAGATATTTAATTCTCACAAGGCAGACAGCTTTAAAAATTCAAAATCCCCAAGGAAACTTATTGAAATATGTATTTACACCACATGTTATTAACAACAGAGCTCAGCTCAAGGTTGTATATAGTGCTGGTAAAAAGCATCCAGACTGGTTACACATTTAAAGAGATTATTATCTGGGATGTGAAGACAAACTTGAAAAAAAAAATTTGAGCACTGTTTAAAGGTATGCATTACTCAATCAAAGTCTGCATAAAGTTTCCCCAAATTTCTCTCTAAAAGCCACTTTGGATGTTCCTTGCATAATAACAAAGAATAAAAGCTACTTGTCAATGAGAAATACTTGTTCTTTCTGCTGCAGTAAAAATGACTGAAATAATACATGGAGATAATATAGCAAAACACTAATATGCACACATCTGCTAGCAAATATTGTAGATAATGCAGAGAGAACATGATTGATGATTTTAAGAAACAATCCAGAAGAAAACATGCTATGTAGAAGGTTTGCTACATACATTTGTATTACATGCAAATGCTCCTAGCATGAGATGTTATATTTTACATTCTGTTTGAGTAATAGATACCAGAACAACTGCTTTCCTCAGGGCCAATTGAAGGAAGGATGGACTGGAGAAGATTCGTGATCTTTAACTATATCAATGTTTCATGGGAAAACTCGACCACTAATGGAACAGTTACTTTGGTGGGATTTTCTAAAATGCACAGAAAGAGCACATTTCAGAGATAGTTCCACATGGGAAATTCATCTGCAGCATCATACATCAGCAAGTTATTACAGACAAGTAGTTGAACTTAGAATGGCACTATGGGGTGTCATCAATGTGGATAATTCTATATGTTTTTAAAAGGCCTTTAAGAGATAGTAGTCTGTTCACAACTTTGTAATCACATGGAAATGTCCTTGAAAATCTTTACAGCAATGACCTTTTACTGGTTATTTCATAGCAAAGTATTTGGAAGAGTTGCCTCACTTACAGATGAATCATAAAATTTTCTTGTTAAAGATAAGAGTTGTAATTTGTTAAAATTTTCTGTGATGACAAGTAGTACTCTACCTAGCAGGCATTTGGGGGAAAAAGTAAACTTAATTTGCTCTTCCAAAGTCAAGATGACTTTTAGTAATGAATCAGAGATGTACTATTTTTCAAAAGAAACCCGTGCTATGGAAAGAACATTTTGAAATGGTTGGTTGGGATATTTCATTGGCCCATGATTTTGTTTTTGAAAATGACATAAAAAGTCTCAAATCTGCAAAATTTTAAAAACTTGGGAACATAACTTTCTAATTTTCCCAAAAGCCTTCCAAAGAAAAATTTTAGTAATTTTTTAAAATTTCAGTTTACATTTTATTTATTATTTTTAATTGAATTTATTAGGGTGACACTGGTTAACATAGTTATATAGACTTCAGGTGTACAATTCTACAACACTTCATCTGTACACTGTGTTATGCGTTCATCACCTCAAGTCAGGTCTCCATCCAAAACCAGTTATTCCTCCTATACTCTCCTCCACCTCCCCCATAGCCCTCTCCCCAGGTAATCACCACACAGTTAAAGAAGAATTTTAATAACTTATTTTTAAAAATATATTTTTATTGATTTCAGAGGGGAAGGGAGAGGGAGAGAGAGAGAGATAGAAACATCAATGATGAGAGAGAATCATTGACAGGCTGCCTCCTGCATGCCCCATACTGGGGACTGAGCCCGCAACCTGGGCATGTGCCCTGACTGGATCTCCTGGTTCCTAGGTTGATACTCAACCACTGTGCCACGCTGGCCGGGCAGAATTGTAATAATTTAAAACACATTCTTAAAACTGTAAAAATACAATGCCTTATAATTAGTTTATAAGACCTTCTGATTGACATCAGAAAAAAAGAGAAATGTATTAACTGAACTTCATATATTGGTTAAAAAATAAGTATTATGATTTAGCTCAACTCATTTTGCCTTTCTTCCGGAATTTACATAGTTTGTATGTTTTCATTCCAGTGGCAATAGCCCTCATAACCAGTGTCAAAATAAATTTAAGAGAGAACCAGACCTTTAAATAACATTATCTCCAAATATTAAATATTTTAAATCACATAACGGTATAGGTTTTTGTGTGGCATTAATGAAATGTAGACTTCAGTACTGATTTTCATCCTTATCTTTTTCTTTCTTTTCAATCATTTTATTTCCGGTTCTTATATTATTGCACAGACTAAGAATATAAAAGTGAATAGAAGTTTACCTTTATTTTAAAAAGCATGCTTACTGAATGTTTAATAATTTACACAGACATTATTTTACATGTATTTTAATAAATATATTTACCCATGTAACTACAGCCACGGTCAAGATATAGAAAGTACCCATTACCCCCAAATTTCCTTCATGCTTCTTTGTAGTTAGTCCCGAGCTCCTTGCAATTCACCAACCCTCAGCCTCAGACAATCATTGATCTGCATTCTGTCACTACAGGTTATTTTTCCTGTTTTAGAATTTCACATAAATAATCCTATATGCTCTTTTCTTTGAGATGTATACACAGTTATGTGCATAAGTAGTCTATTCCTTTTATATATCCAAATTAGTTGGATATATAACTAGTTTGTCCTTTCATCTGTTGATGGGCACTTGGGTCTCTTCCAGGGTTTCATGTACAAATCTTTGTACAAACAGATATTTTCACTTCTCTTAGGTAAATGCCTAGGACTAGAGTTGTTGGGTCATAGGGGAAGTGCATGTCTAACATTATGAGAAATTGCTCAACTGTTTTTGAAAGTTCTTGTGACTTTAAAAAATATATATTTTATTGATTTCAGAGAGGAAGGGAGAGGGAGAGAGAGATAGAAACATCAATGATGAGAGTCATTGATTGGCTATCTTCTGCATGCCCCAAGCCTGCAACCTGAGCATGTGCCCTGACTGGGAGTCAAACCATAACTTCTTGGTTCATAGGTCGATGCTCAACCACTGAGCCACACCAGCTGGGCTCCTGTGACTCCTTTTTATTCCCACCAACAATGTATGAGGGTCCCACTGCTTTCTTGTCAGCCTTTTAAGTTTTAGCCATGTGTGGGTAGATAGTGGTATCTCATCATTTTCACTTTGGAGTATGTTTACAATGTACCTCATGTGGGAGTGCAGTAGTACACATACTGTCTCCAAAATAGATCCATCTGTGTGTGTCGATGGGGCGGCTAAAAATGTTCACCAGTCACGATATGCAACCCAAACCGAGCAGATACACAACACACTGTGACGGCCAGGTCCCTGCCCTAAGTGCGGCCCCTCCAGAGTCTAGGAGATTGCTTTGGGCTCGAGGTTTAAAAGGTTATGCTTTTAATTCATATGAATTTAGAAAGGAGAGAGCGCCATTTCCTGCTTTCAGGGCTAAGTTTGGTACCTGTTAGCAGGGGCAGCGGGGAGACTCGGCCACACATTTTTGCTCCAGCGCTGTGTCACCCGTGGTGCTGGCTTTGGTCTCACCCTGATTGAAGTTCATTTGCACAGAGGGTGACCCTGAAGAAAAACACGTTTCTCCTTCCAGCACGGCCCCAGGAGGTGGCCAGGCCCGGCAGTTTCTCGGGCACTTTACTGGCCATTCACTCTAAAGTGTGGGGATACTCATCTGTCATTTCACGGCTTGTTGGCAGGAAAGCAGCAGCGCAAATACCAAGAAGCCCCAGCAGTCGGTCCGTTTCGCGCAGGTCAGATGCCCAGTAATATGCACAGTGTGACAGTTTAATCAGAGAATCGTGCGGTATTACTGCTTCTGCCTGAGAGGAGCAGACTTTCTTTGCTTTTCAAGAAAGCTCTTTTCAGATAGCTATTAGCTTGTTGAATGAGGGACTGCACAAAAGAAATGCGGGCTCCTTGTGGTCTTTCAGATCATTAAAAAGTAACCCAGGTGGCAGAGCCAGTTATCATTTCCTCAGCGGCCGTGGATGAAAAGAGCAAGATTGGACACCAATCTGGGGCTACATGACGGCCCGACCATCCGCCCAGAGTGAAAGCGGATTCATCAGTTCCGTGGAAAATAAGGAGTCAAAGTGATTACTTAGCATTGTGTGGGCAAGCCAACCTGTTGATTTGACTGCATGTGTTGCTCTTCAGATGTCGGTCTTGTCTTGAAGAGTCTCACACAGCCAAGCAGTGATCTTGTCTTTTTGTTTTTCTCTCTTGTGGGACTTCCTACAGGGTCAAACTCTTGAGCTACCTGGAGCTGGCCGGGCAAAGTAAAGTTGGGGTGTGTGTGGGGGGGGGGTGTGAGTGTGAGGCAAATTCGCTGAGTTCTCAGACATCAAGACATTGTTAGCAATGATTGGTAATCAACTATCGGAATGCGTTTCCGTTACACTCCCTGGGAGAGCTCAAATAATGCCTTTCTTATTTAGGCGAACTTGCCCACTCTGCTTGCCAAGAATATGTGTGGCCTAATCACAATTCCCCTAAAATGTGTAGCCACCAGAGCAGGAAAAAAATGCTTTAGGTCAATAGCACTTTCTGCAAATATGCTGCTTTTCTAGTAATGCCCAGACTCAAACTGGCCCTTAAACATTGGCTGGCAATCTCTAAGCACCATGGGGCTGCTTAGGAGGAGAGAGAGGAACGGGAAGGTGAGAGGCTGTGAGTTCAGACTTTCATTTAAGGAGAGCAGATTTTGGAAGCTGCAAAGTGAGCTAAGTGGCTGGTGAATTATGGGGTAAGTGGAGATATGATACACACGTCAGTGTTGGAAATGGGGACAACTTCCCATGGCAGAGGGAAAACAACTGTAGATTTGGGGCAAACCCCTGAACTTCTTTAAGCCCCCTCAGTAAACTGAGGAAGCTGAACATCAGCTTCAAAAGGGTTATTTTGGGTTTGTTTGTTTGTTTTTGCTGTCTAGACGCTTCTTTAAATATAAGTTTATTCAGAAGCCCAATAAGTGAAATGGATGAAAAGGGTGTTGCTCTCCTAATCATCAGAGAAATATGGACCAAAGCTACAATGAGATATCACCTCACACCTGTTAGGATGGTATTTCCAAAAAATAGCAAAAAGGTAAGTGTTGGCGAGGATTTGGAGAAATTGGAACCCTTAGACACTGTTGGGAGGAATATTGAATGGCGCCTCCACTATGAAAAATAGTATGGAGTTCCCACAAAAAATGTTAAAAATAGAACTGCCATATATGATCCAACAATCCCGCTCCTGAGTATATATCCAAAAGAAGTGAAATCAGGATGTCAGAGATACCTGCACCCCCATGTTCACTGCAGCATTATTCACAATAGCCAAGATATGGATAAAGAAAATATTATATATACAACAGCATGTTATTCAAAACTCAATAAAATAACTTTGTGACATAAATGTAGAGGGCATAATGCTAAATGAAATAAACCAGACACAGAAGGATAAATACTGCATGATTCCAGTTACATGAAGTATCCAAAATAGTCAAACTTATAGAGGCAGAGAAGAGAGGGGGAAATGAAGATTTATTTTTCAGTGGGCATAACATTTTTGTTAGGTAAGATGAAAGAGTTCTAGAGATGTCAGTACAACATAGCATCTGTAGTATGGTAAATGATGCAGTGCTTTGCACTTTAAAACCCCAGCTCAAAGAGTCGAAATCAGAATAAATTCATATTAGAACACTTCAAAGATTATGCTCTTTCTAGTACTCAAGATTAAAAATTAGAAGTACCTTTCTAAAAAATGGCCTTTAAAGCATTTGTGCAGAGATTGCCAACACACTGAAGCTGGGGAACTCCATGAGAACCTAAGGGCTTTCCAGAATCTCATCGCTGGCAGTCAGAGGTGAAAAACGCGGGGAGGAGCACTTCACTTCTCACCCTTCAGCATTTCATCCAAGTCGCACCTCCCCTCTGAAGCCTCCCAAACCAGCCCAGGCGATGGCACCCGTTCCTGGTGGTGGTGCTTCCCTCTCTGCCTTTCGTGGGCACTTGGCATTCACCGTCTCGTGTCAGAATTTCACTTGTTTGAAACCCATCCGGGTTGTAAAGTACTTGAGGGAAGATATCATGTCTTATATGTGCTCTGTGTCCGCACAGGGCTTAGACTTGTACAGAGATCTGAGATCAGGTGATGAACTCAATTTCTAGGACGTTTTTGCTCACACCTAAAGCTCACACAACAAATAGCCCTGTGGCCTTGCCTAACCTTTTAGTATCATCCCATGTGCTCCATCACTTTCTTGATTTACTGTTATTATCTTTCCCTTTATTCTCCGTAGCCCAAAGTTAGGGTCCTAAATCTTGAACTTAGAGAACTTGCCTTACAGATCCTTCCTCCAGGATCAAGGCGCCCATGCCCCAAACTGCTAGGAATGTTGGCAGATGATGGCTATAAACTCCCCTCAGCCCGAGAGCCACCTTACCAGAGTCACATACCTTTTAAGGGACCATATACTAAAAATGTAGAATATAAAGATTCTTGCCTAAAGGTGGTTCAACTGAGAAGGGTTTTCCTAGCCTACAGACTCCCTGGGGGACTGGCTGAGCCCTCCTTTACAACTCCAGTGTAGCTGAGCTCCTTCCTCTGCCCAGTCCGACCCTGCTTCCCTCACTTCCCCGCAAGTCAGGTTCCTGAGAGCCCACTGCATTAAACGTCTTGCACGTGAATCTCTTCGTTAGAGTCTGTCTCCTAGGGCACTGGTCGGCAAACTGTGGCTCGAGAGCCACATGTGGCTCTTTGGCCCCTTGAGTGTGGCTCTTCCTAAGCCTTAGGAGTACCCTAATTAAGTTAATAGCAATGTACCTACCTATATAGTTTAAGTTTAAAAAATTTGGCTCTCAAAAGAAATTTCAATCGTTGTACTGTTGATATTTGGCTCTGTTGACCAATGAGTTTGCCGACCACTGTCCTAGGGAACCTGCCCTATGACTGATCTTACACATCAATAAGCAAAGAAGGATAAACAATGAAAGGATAAACAATGCCCATAGCAAGAGGGACTGGGAGCGCTGCCTCTCCTAAGGTCAAGCCATACCAGTCTCGCCATGGCTGCCAACACCCGGCAGTGAACACAGCCATCAGCGTGGACACTGAGTGGCAGAAAAGTGAAGTTTGGCCATCTGTGCTCTCTCCGTCAGTGCCGCCCACTAGAACTTCCTCTAGTGACGAACATGTTCTCTGCCTGCACTGTCCAGGGTGATAGCCACCAGCCATTAGTGGACACTGAGAACCTGACATATGACTAGTGTGACTAAGGGAACTGACTACTTTTAAAAATTAATTTAACCCTGGCAAATGTGGCCAGTTGGTTGGAGTATCATCCCATATACCAAATGGTTGTGGGTTTGATTCCCAGTCAGGGCACATACCTAGGTTGCGGGGTCAATCCCAGGTTAGGGCACATATAGAAGACAACCAATTGATGTTTTGATGTTTTCTCTCACATCAATGTCTCTCTCTCTCTCTCTCTCTCTCTCTCTCTCTCTCTCTCCTCATCTTTATCTCTATCTCTCTTCCCCTCCCCGCCCCCACCACCACGCTCTCTAAAAAAGATCAATAAGCATATCCTCAGTTGAAGATTAAAAGAAATTAATTTTTATATATAAATAGTCCCATGTGTCTAGTGGCTGTCATAATGGACAGGCAGCCCTAGCCTGTGAACCCAGCAGGTCCAGAAAGGCAGGACCACAATAGATCCAATTCCACCTGCTTTTATTTCTACCACCACCCAGGGTACTTGGCCTAATTCCTTAAAACTCATCCTAATGAGTCATATATAGGGACTGTGTGTGAGTACAGTCTAATGAGCCCCAAAACGATTATGCACATTGTTAAATCTAAGTGTCAGAGAGCTTTGCTGTACGTTTACGCTGATTACAACACATAAATCTACTCATGATGGCTCGCCCTCCTGGTCTTCCATTCTCCTGGCCCGCCAAGGGGTTTATCAGCTAGATGGAGAGACAGAACATGCATTTGTGTGCAATTTTAAACTAAGGAATACCCCCTCCATGACTCTGTATGTGTATACATTTGATTAACGTCTGTATGGTGTGAGGGCTTTCTCTTTACATTTCACGTGTAGGAAAAAGAAAAAGAGCAAGAGATAGTTGCCATGTTGACGTGGGCGGGCTCACAGCTTGGGAATGCATGGAAGACCTTTAGTTCTGCCCTGTTCCTCACACAGGGATGATCTCTTATTACTGACTCAGAAATGTCAAAGGGTGCCGAGGGTGAGAGCACATGGCTGCACCAGGCAAGTTCACGACCATTCTGCAAAAATGACTGGACGTGCACGCCCTCCGGACAAGGAGTCACTGGCATCACCTTGCCATCTGAGGGCTGGCCCTTACACAATCCGGCCGAGCTGCTGAATGCGACTGACATGGAATCCGACGCAATTTGAAACTATCCTTGTTTACTTAAAGCCCAGAAGCCTGGCGCGAGAAGAAGAATCCCAGGGACAGGCGACGGTAGTTAAATTTGTACATTTTTCTCTCTTGTTGCAATTTATCTTTTCTGAGCAATTTAATGAAGACTCCAGAGGAAAGAATTAACTGTCTGCTGCTTCCATTACCACATAATGAAAAGGTCGGAAGGAGCACCATGCACTGTACGCTGAGCTGCTAGAAAAGCCTATTCTTGGAGTGAGTCTCTTTTGTGGGCTGTTCACACTCGCACGTTGCCACCCACCAATAGTACGGGCGAGTGTCAGTGTGGGAAGCAGAAACCGAGAGCTGGTACAGATGGTCCCGCACAAGGGTGAAGGGCCTAGCCCACAGGGATCAGCGCACGGCACCCACAGCAGCAGCGAGGGGCGCGCAGGCCAGTGTGCATCCAGAGGGACCCGGCTGCCATTAGATTCGCACTTTGAGAAGACTGTAATCATCCTTGGTCCCGAGTGCATTTTTAAGTAGCTTGTCCGTAGGGCTACAGCCAGCGAAGGCCTCCGGGCAAAAGGGCCTTGCCAACAGGAATTTAAGGGACTCCGTGCAGTCCCTGCAGCATCTGGAAAGCCACCCCTGCCCCCAGGCTGCCTCACATACCCAGAGAAGAAAGATTGCAGCAACACACACCTCCTCTACAGAAGGCAAAACAGAAGATAAAATAAGACTATGGCGCTTTGGAATTCACCAGGACATTGACTTGTAAAGCTTTACAAGTGAGATCTGTCTAGAAATACCACACAAGAACAGAGACAGTTAAGTAGAGGGTCTTCCCACCTCAACACCCGTGGGGACAGTCTCTCCACTCATGCTGGGGCCTCCCCAACACATTCTGATTGGTAATACGGAAAGATTCGATGGATGAGTCACTGTACAGCTTCTTCTTCACCTTAAAATAGGTTATTTTTTTGGTTACAGAAAAAATAGCCTCATTTTTAGGAAATACACACTGGAATGTTTAAAAATAAAGTTATATTTTATATAAAGGACTCACAGAAAAAAGGTATGTGCATATCTCTAATGGCTAGCTACAAATATGGAAATGTATTTAAACACACCTAGGTGTGTATAACCGTGTATATGTGTGTGTGTGTGTGTGTGTGTGTGTGTGTGTGTGTGTGTGTGGTGATGGAGGAGCAAGAGTAAATGATAAAGCAAATGGGGTAAGATGTGAACAGCAGGTGAATCTAGGCAAAGGAATTTGGGAAGCCTTTGAAATATTTTTCTTTTACAACTTATCTGTACTTTGAAACTATTTCCAAGTTTTAAATAGTTTAACAGCTTAAGAAGTTTTAAATAGTTTAAAAGTTTTAAACGTTAAGTTAGTTTCCTTTTCGTCGTCTCTGTATTGACGGGCTTCTTGCTAGAGGCCCTTACAGTTATACAGCGGCCACACTGTGGGTGAGTGTGTCCGCGAGGGTAGCCCCACTCTGCGAGAAGACAACAACCCTGCCGATGTGTTTAATCAGAATGAGAACTCTCTTGGAGAAACCAATCACACAGACAGTTGTAGCACGGCTCCTCCGTGGTGTGCTGGTGATTGCTGAGAGTATTTGCTGGGGATGGAGACAGGATTAGGGCTAGGGAATGCAAGGACATACCTAGTTAATTTCTTCCTCTCCTCCCTTAAAATACTACAATCAAGAGTATTAGAATTTTAAAGTTTTAGAAATAAATATCGAATGTGTCACAAACCAAATTAAAATATATGAAAAAAACAAACTATAGGAGAGGAAGAAAATCCCTAAATTTTTTATACCACTCTTTTTTTGGGGGGCGGGGGGTAGGGTGGGGATAGGGAGGGATGTCTGATGCAAGAGATAATATCAGTTTCTTACTAGGACAGAATACAGAGTAGACCTCAATCATTACTGGTTTTCTTATATGCGCCAACAAACAGAATCATGGACACAACTGAACGTAGATATGATTAAGTGAATGAGTAGCACCTGAGACAAAGTTCTGCACTCAACTCCTCATCTTTAAGGATGCATTTTAAGATATTTTAAAACCTAAGCAGAGACGTTTTTAACTGTGGGGCTCTCTTTATATAAGTTTATTTTTTCCTCTTCTCTTTTCTTATTTAGAATTCCATATTGAAAGTTGACTAGGACCATAAAGAAAAAGGTGAGGTACAAACGGGGAGAGGATATTTTCTACCCATATAACTAAATAGGATTAATATTCAAATTTAGAAATCATTCTTATAAATGAATTTAAATTACAAAAACGATTTTTAAAATATTGTGAAAATCTGGGACAGGTATTTCCAGAAGAGAAAGGACAAATGGCCAAAACACTTTGCAAAGATGCTCAAAATCATTAATAAGTGGAAGTACAAACTAAAACCACAAATACCACGTCATCAACACAGAGTGGCAAAATCCACAGCCTGACAATATCAAGTGCTGACAAAGTTGCAGAACAATGGCACTCTCATTTACTTCTGGAGGGAGTGAACATTGGCACACCACTTTGGAAAACAATCTGGCATCACAGAGCAGAACTGAAGGCATGCATACCCTGTGGTCCAACAATTGCACTGTTGTGAATATGCTAGGAAACTCTGACAAAGAGGCAGTGGGAGTCTATGCAAGAGTATTCATAATAACAACACGTTTATAATGGAAGCTATCTAAGGTCTGCCAACAGCACAGTAGACGAACAGCTTGAGGCATTTCATACAACATAACACTATCCCGCATTGAAGATGGGTAAAGAACAGCTATATGCACTGACAAAATGACCCTCAAGAACACAATGTTGGACTTAAAAAAGCCAATTGCAGAAGATCACATATGTTAAGATTCCATTTTTGGAAAGTTCATACAGGTTTGTTTTTAGGGACAGAAACATATGTGGGAAAACTGTAAAAACAACAAAAGGATGATAAACAAAAATTCAAAGTAGTGGTTAAATCTCTTTAGGGCAGAAAGGGGAAGTGATCAGGAAAAAACACACAGACCTTGAATGGAAATGCCAAGAGCCTGTTTCTTAAAAGAGGTGTCGGCACACATTCATTGCATTGTCATTCTTTACACTGTACACATTTAACAAATATTCTTTTGTGTGCAGCCAATATTTACTAAAAAGGACTCTCAAGAATTGTTGAAGAAGCAAATGGCCAAACAATTTTTATCCAAGACTTGCTGAAAGAAGGACAAAGAGTGCAATGACCCTCCAGCCATGAGGCCCTGGCAGTCTTTTCTACCACGCATGCCCACCGGGCTTCTTGTCTCAGTCCCGCTCTACTCCCTCAACCCCAAACCCAGTATCACTCAGAGCTACCAGTGGTGCAGGGTTGGAGGGAATTTTCACGGTGCTCCTTCAGCAGCAGCAGCCAAGCTCTCCTCTCTCCCCGTTATGCTATCTATCCCTCATTAAAGTTCGGGCTTCTTTCACGTGTGAATGTCAAGACCACTGTCCTGTTCACACGAGTACATGCACACACCCAAACTCGGCAGCTTGCCTGGGTTGTTATCGTACACAGATTTTACCTGACTCTTGACTTGGACTTATTTTCTGTTTGTACACAATTCATAATGATAACAGAGCACCATATTTAAAACAAAGCATCTCACTGTCCTCCAATTAGAACATAAAATCTGAAAAAGCTCCTTGAAAGGCAGAAACCTCTTTGAGATCAACCATGTAGCAGCAGCCCCTTAAACCAAAAGTAAAATTTAAGGTGAGTGGTGCAGCTATTGTCAGTACAGCACTTACAAATAAAATAAACCTAGCTCCAGGGAGATCTGGCTCCTCACCTTGGCAGGTCATTAAAGATAAAATAAAAAAAACATTCACCACTCTGGCTGGTATGCTCAGTGGTTAGAGCATCAGACTGTGCACCGAACGGTCTCAAATTTGATTCCTGGTCAAGGGCGCGCACCTCAGCTGCCCTGGTTGGGGGTTGTTCAGGATGCAACCAATCAATGTGTCTCACATCAATGTCTCTCTCTCTCTCTCTCTCTCTCTCTCTCTCTCTCTCTCTCTCTCTCTCTTTCCTCTCTCCATCTAGTAGATAGGAAGAAAGGTGTGTTATATTTTCAATATTGTGACACTTTAAAAACAATTGTTTTCATATCAATCACTACAGTGAGTTTGGGCTCTTTCACCAGTAACATCTCAATAGGGAAAAAAATCAAAGTTGTATAAAAATTCTTCTAAATTACTTACTGGAAGAGTCCATCACTGAGTCCCCTGAAGCTTACGAGAGTTAGTGAGTAGCAGCTGTAAAAATACCACTTACCTCAGCATATTGTGCTACTGAGCTGGCCTCAACTGCATAGACTCTCCTGGCTCCAGCCTGTACAGCAAAAAACGACAGGATTCCTGTTCCACAACCAACATCCAGAACAACCTGGAAGGAAAGGAGAAGACAGAAATGGGGTGAAAACACAAACAGGTGCTTGGCTGTTGGCGCCACCCCAACCTGAGCACTGGAACCAGACTCAAGTGCTGGCTTTGATATTTACTATACGTAGTCTTACTGGGGCCAAGTTATGAGTCTCTGTGAGACTCCTTTTTCTCTTCTGTTAAACAGTGGTTATTAATACCCACTTCTTAAGGTTTGCCGTAGGGATTAAATAATATGAAGTGTGTGCAAAGTGCTTGGCACACAACTGGTGTTTTCAAATTGTTGCTATTATTATTATAGTTTCTGTAGCATGGGTTATTTTTAGGATGTTTAGGGCCAAGAAAAGTAGAGTGTTGTCAATGAGCTTGCTTACCACGTCAGTCAGCATGAACAAAGCAAACACTGTCTCCAACAATTATTAGAATTATATATATCATTATATATTACATTTTATATCCTATATAATAAAACCCTAACATGCAAATCGACTGAACAGCAGAATGACTGGTTGCTATGACACACACTGACCATCAGGGGGCAGATGCTCAACGCAGGAGCTGCCCCCTGGTCATCAGTGTGCTCCCACTGGGGGAGCACCACTCAGCCAGAAGCTGGGCTCACAGCTGGTGAGTGCAGTGGTGGTGGCAGGAGCCTCTCCTGCCTCTGTGGCAGTGCTAAGGACCCCTCACAGGATGTCTGACTGCTAACTTAGGCCCGCAGACATCCCCCGAGGGGTTCTAGACTGCGAGAAGGCGCAGGCGGGGCTGAGGGACCCCACCCCAGTGCATGAATGTCATGAACCAGGCCTCTAGTATTTGTATATATATATAATATGTAAAATTTTCAGAAATAACTGAACATAAAATCTTTAGAAATCCAAAAGTGAGTTGTTGTTATTGTTGTTGTTTTACCAGTTCCCTCCACAAAATTGGGAGGTTTATATGGAGAGTATTAAGGCAGTGGACAGATGGAATTAACAGATACTTTTCTTTTATTATCTATGCTCAGCCCCGGGACTGAAGTCAAGAAAACGATCACTCACTGGTACAAAAAGTCCGACACTTAGACCTACATGCTGACAGGCAAGAGAGCAGGGTACACATTGGGCCCTTCTCCCCAAATACTGTGGAAGCTGGGGCCTTGTCTGATCATTAAATTTCAGGTTATTGTCTTTGTGTCTCACCAGTGACTTTTCTTCTCAGCATCTTTTAGAACTAGCTCCGAGCAAGCCATTTAGTGTGACTAAATCCTTACAACAAACACATGAGTAGACAGCATTAGTATGCCTACTTTATAGATGACAAACCTGAAAGTCAGAGACACTGAAGACCAGCCCAAGTTCATGCTGCAGGAAGTGCAGCAGTTTAGAGTTGAATCTGGACACTTCTGCCTTCCAAGCTCATGTTCCATAAAATCATACATCGCTTACTTCAATTCATCTTTACAAATATGACATTTTAACACAGCAATACCAGTAGGCAATGTTTGACAAGGAGACAAAATTCTACTTTTTGTAGGAAAACTTAGCTAAGTTTTTGTTTTGTTTTTACTTCCATAGCTGGGAAATTTTTCTGAAACATAGGAAATATCACGAGGTTGTACATATGTGTGTTAACTGCAACCTCACACTGTGCTGACACAGATCCCGTGCCATTATTTGAAGAGAACATGCTGCTAGCAATGGGCTCACAGTGCTCGCTTCTATTAATTCTAGAGCTGTGGCTGGATTCCATATGGTTTCCTAGGGTTTGGTAATTAGGAGCCTTATCAATTTAAAATGTCACCCAGGCTCCGGAATTTGCTGTCAGGCTGTCTATACTTTTAGAAATACCAATATTCACTTCTCCTCATCCTCCCAAGGAAATGCATCATCTTTGATGATCCCTGGTCCATTGCAAGGACACCTACGACTGCTATGTAGGGAATGGAGGCTGTAAGTTGGAGAGCACAATCCGTGGCCACCAAAAAAGATGCACCTCCTCTCAGTTTTCTACCTGGAGAACTCAAGACCCAGCTCAGATACCACATCGCAGGGGAGCTTTACCTCACATCCCCAGAAAGTCTAGGGTGGGCTCTCTGGCACCTGGACATAGCAGTTACTATAGGATATTGCAAATATCTCCTTACATGTTTATCTTCCCTACTTGGCCTCTGAGCTCTCAACAAACAAGAATCACCTCATTTGTCTCTTAACACCTAGCACACTGGTGTTAAGGTTTTAATTTATTTATTATTAAAACCATTAATAAATATTTATTGACTAAATGGCTGAGTGGGATGACTCAATATGGCAGTCGCCTAATTCCAACCTCACCATGAAGTGTCTCTGGAAAAGGCTTATGACTTTTGCCAGTCATTCGGACTTTGGGAGTGTTCTTTATCGCAAACTTTGCACTCAAAGAGGATGATCTCAGGATGGACTTGCCTTATATCCTGAACTCTTTCACACAACCTCATCTTCTGCTCCCTGGCCTAGTTCTTATTTCTTGGCCTCCACGTCACCTCACAGACACGACACTTTCTACCCTGTCTCTCTTCATGATCTCTGCCCTTTCTCATTGATTCTGATCCAAGCATGTCCCTTGGGTCCCTCCTCGGAGTACCCGAGGCAGCCTTCTGCCCTGACACAGGCCTTCTTGGAAGGCTCTGTGCTCCTTTCTGCAACAGGGCCCTCGTATATGGCGTTCCCTTTGCCTGGGACGCTCCTCACTACACTCTGTGGTATCTGTCTATGGTAATTTTTATTTTGTCTACTCAATGTTCACTCTTTGGATGTATTTTTTAAAAATCTTTATTGTTGAAACTATTACAATGCTCATTTTGCTAGATCTTTTCAATTTGCTTCTCCAGATCTAGTCTCCACCCTTCTCCATCTTGCTCTTTGTCAAGAGGCTGACCTGTATGGACTACAGCAATGGGACTCCTTTGGACTCCAGTTGGGATCAGTCAAGAGAAAAGACAACAAGAGGCCAGAAGGAGTGAGAAGAGTGAGGTCAGGTGATTTACTCTCCTGGCTTCTTCCTTCCTTCTCTTACAGGTATCACCATCTCTCAGGTTTCCAGTAATGGCCTCTTCCTTTTGCCCCTTTATGCCTAGTGGTGGTAACAGATCCCTACTCTTGCTAGTGCCAGGGTGCTTCACCATCCCATGCTGGCTCCCTCACCTCTGCCCACATCTCTGTAAAGAGTCCCATTATTTAACTCTTCTAAACTGCCCTGCCATGCATGCCATCTCTCTCCTGCAGGCACCCTGGCTGGCATACAGCTCATCCTTCAGATCCCCAGACAACTCCCAACAGGAAAGACTTCTCTCATCTTTGCTCCTCTCCCAGGCTAAGTAAAGTCCTCCTGTTGGTGCTTTCTTATCGCCACCTCCTCAGATCCTTCCTTCATAACACTCATCACAGTTATAATGTTCCTTTCAGTGACGGATATTTGATGAATATGTGCTCCCTCCCCTGGATTCTGAGCTTTATTAAGGCAGAGACCACCATCTGTTTGTCACTCACTATTGAATCTCTGATATAACATGGGGTCTGTTGAACAAATTGAATAAATAATACTGTGTCTAAGTACCACAAATAGGGAACAGAGTCATGATCTAGAAAATATAGTGCAAATCTGCTACTGCCCCGAGAAAGCACCTTCTACCAGCATAGCATATCCACTCCAATCTAGGGATCTTAAGCATCCTTTAAAGGATAACTTGCTTTTGACATTGCCATTTACCATGATATTATAATACAGTTAGTTCTTGTGCACAATGTTCCTCTAGAGAGAGAATTCATCTGCAGCTGCCCCTGGCTACATAGGCAGTAACTGTAGGCATGATTAATTTGGGGCTTATATGTGGGAACACCAGAAAGTGGTGTGAAATCCCTGCCAGGACTAATAGGAAAAAGTCAACAGTTGGTCCATGGAACAGTGGCCAAAAGTTCTATGAATTTATTTGTAATTAAAGTAACTTTAAAAGTATTTAAATATTAGGATCATCATTTTGCTTGTACAGACTATTTTAATCACATGCCCTTGTGGTTTCCTGAGCAAAGAAACCCTGCAGAATGTTTGGACAAGGCTAAAAAAAAGCTCCAAGTGGGTTCAAAGCTGTTTCACTGGATTAACTAGCTCACAATTAGCAAGAAATATCCAAGTCCTTATGAAAGTGTGAAACGAAACTACCCTTGAATAACAGAATAAAAATAAGTAAATATGTACCATTTGTCTTATACTTACTATGTGCTATGCCTGTTTAGTACTCTGCAGGCTTGTTTACTTGCAATGACAACTCTATAATGTGGATACAATCATTTCCTCCATATGGCAGATAAAGAGACTGAGAATAACATGGAGTTCAAGTTACGTACTTAATAAATTCCAGAAATGAGATAAAAAACCAATTGTATCTAATGCAAACCTTATGCTCTAGTCTAGCCACTCCCCTCAGCTTCAATTCTAAGTTATTCTTTGTACTGTTGAGGCTATAGTAATATTGGTCACATTAACTTTCTTTTCACCCCAACAGTTTTATAACTACCTTCCAATACTGAGGTCCTGATTATCCCACAATAAATTCCTCAAGTTATGCCAGTTATTATTTATTCATTTTTCTTAATTTTCTTGAGCATATCAATGGCTGCTCTGAATTACAATATCCCAACTACCACTTTTGTGTGCCTTGCACTCCTAAATTCTATGGCCCGCCCACCTGGGCACTTTTACTGCCATCACTGCTTCTGCCAGCCATTATTTAATTACACCCGTAGACGCTTCCACTTAACCACACATGTACCTGATGCTCTTGTACAGTATCATGTAATTTTTTAAAAATATATATTTTTATTGATTTCAGAGATGAAGGAAGAGAAAGAGAGAGAGAGAGAGAGAGAGAGAGAGAGAGAGAGAGAGAGAGAGAGAGACATCAATGATGAGAGAGAATCATTGACCGGCTACCTCTTGCTCACCCCACACTGGGGATTGAGCCCGCAACCCAGTCATGTGCCCTGACTGGGAATTGAACTGTGACCACCTGGTTCATGGGTCGATGCTCAATCACCGAGCCACACCAGCCTGGCCAATGTCATGTACTTTTATCACCATTGTTACCTGACAGGGGCTGCCTATCTCCATAGACTGTGTCTACCTCATTCAGTAACCAAACTACTTGGCTGAACAACTTCTAGGCAGTAACAGAATGAGCACAGAGTGCACAGCCTTCTGCCGCCCATCACATCTCTTATTCTGGATTTTGTCAGGGAAGGAAAATTTCACATCCTCTCCTGGGCTGCAGAAGAGATTCCTTTACGGCTTTTGCAGCTTAGATTTGAATCCTGTTCAGATAATTAGCACTTTAATTAGGGCTGAAAATTTCTGCAGTGACAGCTCCATATAAAACAAAACTCTACATCTGTGGTGCAGTGAAATTTGATTTCAACCAAAAGGCTGCCTGTATTTCAATAATGCAGAACCCATGCTTGTGAGCACCCCTGACTAACTCTGTCTGGTCTCCTGGTATTGTTATGGGGTGGGGCCACAACATTAGTAACAAAGAAACAGAATTTCCGGAGGATGAGGTCCAGAAATCAGGATTTTAAAAAGATTACCAGGTGATTCTAATGTGCAGCCAAGGTTGAGAACCACTGCTCTAGTATTACAGAAAATGTAAAGTATGTTGATCACTCTTAGTTCATCTCATCTCAATTAAACCCCTTCATATGCTACCAATAGACTCAGACTAGCTTACTCAGCTCAAACCCTTAGGCTCTCAATCATTCACAGACATCTACCTAGTATCTCCTGTTACCCACTGTGCCAAGCACTGCTAGGTGCTGGGAATACAAAGATGAATGCAGCATGACTGCCTGGGAAGGAGAAAGACATATACAAGGAGGTAGTACAGCTCTGGCTGGTGTTTCTCAATGGTTAGAGCATCAGCTCATGCACTGAAGGGTCTCAGGTTCAATTCCCGGTCAAAGGCATATACCTGGCTTGCAGGTGGGGATCCCAGCCCTAGTGGGAGCACGTGCCAGAGGTTGAGTGGCAGGGGGGGAGGCAACCAATCAACGTGTCTCTTTCATATGGATGTGTTTTTTTCTCTCCCCCTTTCTCCCTCCCTTCCACTGTCTCTAAAAATCAATGGGAAAAATCTCGTCGGGTGAGGATTAAAGAAAAAAAAAGAAAGTAGTACAATAATGTGCGATAGTGGCAATGTTAGAAATATATAAAGGGCACAAAGTATGAAGGAGGAATAGTCTACTCTACCAAGAGTTCTGGAAAGATTTGAGGTGGCCTGGGTAATGAACATAGAAAAATGAGTCAATGTGGTACCATTTGAATGATGAGAAGGGCAGCAGCTCCAGGAAGACGGATCCATATGAAAAAAGGCACCTAAGATGGACAGAGCCAATCACTGTCATAAGACAGTAAATTTCCTCAGGAGCACGATGTGTGTCTGAGAGGTGGAAGTGGGAGTACAGCTGAGACATGAACATGGCAAGAGCAGAAGCCGGAGGAACTGGCAGATGCTTAATCATACACGGCCTTGTATGCAAGACTAAGAACTTAGACTTGATCCTTAAGCAAAGAGAGATCATGAAAACGTTTTCCACAGTAGAATGACTGCACAGTTGCATTTCAACAGCATCATGCTGGGGACCTGGGTTGGAGGGGACAAGATCAGAGGCAGCAGAGCAGACAGAATGGTTCCTAACCAACACTGGTCCCTTCCTCCTTCCGGTCAGAACCTCAGTTTTATTGAGCATTTCCCCTCATCCATATGGTTCTCCATTCCGAGTCCCAGGGAGGGGCTCTGATTGGTCTAGAGCAGTGGTTCTCAACCCTCCTAATGCCACGACCCTTTAATACAGTTCCTCATGTTGTGGTGACCCCCAACCATACAATTATTTTTGTTGCTACTTCATAACTGTAATTTCGCTACTGTTATGAATCGTAATGTAAATATCTGATATGCAGGATGTATTTTCATTGTTACAAATTGAACATAATTAAAGCATAGTGATTAATCACAAAAACAATATGTAATTATATATGTGTTTTCTGATGGTCTTAGGCGACCCCTGTGAAAGGGTCGTTCGGCCCCCAAAGGGGTCGCGACCCACAGGTTGAGAACTGCTGGTCTAGGGCAATCATAGACAGTTTGGTTCTTGCTAGTGATGGCTTCAGGCTCGGGTGTGTGAAACAATGTTGTTAATGAGACCGAGGGGAAGCCTGCCGGTGGCTCCTGGCAAATTTCCTCCCTCTGATACAGGTAGCAGAGCAGATGCCTCTTCTCTCCTGAGTGTGGTGGAATTTGGATGTGGTACTCAGAGTAATTGGACTAAACACCTCCTGGTCGTACTACCTCTGACTGTGTCAGCCAATCTGAGTGGGAATTTTCTCTTACTTAAGCCAATAATAACTGGTACAAGTAGAGCAACTAATTGGAAAATGTTTGCAATATTCCAGGAAAGATTTAAAAAAAAATTGAGAACTAAAATTAGTATGGTACAAAGGGGAATGGAAGAGTTGCAAAATTGCTGAGTTAGTAGACACTAAAGAATTTTGAGAACGAAAAGGAAAAAGAAAAGTCTACTAGATTGATCCCCTCCAGGTTCCTGGTTTGGGTGATGTATATAATATAAAAGTCCACTTTCACCTTCAGGGAATACATTCTAAGAGGCCCAGTGGATACCTTGAAAAATACTCAACCTTATATGTTTTTTCTATACATACATACCTATGATAAAATTAAATTTATATATTAGGCCAAGTAACAGATTAAGAATAAGAAATAATACACAGAACAATTATAACATATACTGTGATAAAATACGGGAATTAATTTGGGGCCATTATTGAGTAACATAAGGATCACTTGCACACAAACACTGTAATACCATCACAGTCAGTCTAATAACCATGACGCTACAAGTGACTGACAGGTGGGAACACATACCGGCTAGATATGCTGGACAAAGGGATGATCCAAATCCCTTTGACACAGGGACACAGCAGGATGGTGTGAGATTTTATCATGCTATTAAGAACAGAGCACGGTATACTATGCTGCTATAAAAAAGAAGGAATTCTTACCATTTGCAACAGCATGGATGGAACTGGAGAGCATTATGCTAAGTGAAATAAGCCAGTCAATGAAGGAAAAATACCACATGATCTCACTCATTTATGGATAATAAAGACCATTATAAACTGATGAGCAAAAATAGATACAGAGGCAGAACAGCATCGAACAGACTGTCAAACTACAGCGGGAAGGCCAGGGAGGGTTGGGGTGGGGGGTAGGAGATCAACCGAAGGACTTGTATGCATGAATATAAGCATAACCAATGGACACAAGACACTGGGGGATAGGGGAGCCCGGGGGAATCTCAAGGGGAGAAAAAAAAAAAAGGCGACATATGTAATACTCTTTGTAATGCTTTAAGAAAAAAAAAAAAAGAAGAAGAACAGAGCGCAATTTAAAATGCACGAATTGTCTATTTCTGGAAATTTCCATGTAATGTTTTTGAACCATGGTGACTGTGGGTAACAACCGCAGAAAGCAAAACCACGGATAAGGGGAAACTACTGTTGCATATTCAGTTTTGTACTGTGCCAGAACGGAACACGTGCCTTGCTCTCAGCCTGAGTGGCTCTAGGATTGGCTTGTGCTGATCTTTAAACGTGGAGCTGAGTTTCGCTGCTGCCACCACTGCCGCTACAGCCACTACTGCCCAAGGATCTGCTGCAGGGACTTCTAGTCCTCCTGGAACAGCCAAGCAGTGCTCACCTGGCTCATGCCACACGCCTTCCATCCCTCGCCTCCCACCACAGGGTTTCTTGGTGCTGTGAGGCAGGAGACAGGCACCACAGCACCCACTTGGCACTCGTGCACATGCACCCTTGTGGGCAAGGGAGTACCCTCTGGGAACATTCACTTTAAAAAATATACATATTTTTTATTGATTTCAGAGAGGAAAAGAGAAAGGGAGAGAGAGAAACATCGATGATGAGAGAGAATCACTGATCAACTGCCTCCTCCATGCGTGCACGCTGGGGATTGAGCCCGCAACCCTGGCATGTGCTCTGATGGGGAATCGAACTGTGACCACCTGGTTCATAGGTTGACACTCAACCACTGAGCCACGCCTGCGGGGTGGGGACATTAACTTTTGACAAATGGGAGATGGCAGCCAATGGGTAAATCATTCTTTTTTTTCTTCCCGTGGATGAACTATTGGAAGATGGAGTGGTTTCACATGGCCTCTTTGTAGATTTCCTGTGACCTGGGACAATCAGTTCCACATAAATGTGGCCAGCTCAGGGACAGACTTGCTTACACTTACCCTCCCTCCTTCCCTGCCTGTGTCCCCTTTCCCTAACTCGTGCTTTCCCAAGGTTGTCCTCCCTAATTAAGTCCTAGCATATAAGCCTGGGCCTCCTGATCTATGGTTCAGGGAACTTAGAAATGGTGCTAGTTACATGAAATCCATGTTTATTGACAGCTTTCTGTGATTCTGTCTTTTCTGGGTTTCTGGAACTTATAAATTCTAAACCTAAGCCACCACTCTGAAGTTGAGTGATGTCAATAGCACAGACTTAGGAAAATACATGAAAAGAGGGTTTAGGTACAAGCTCTGAGTTCACAGGAGCCCACTTCCTGGTTCGTTGCCAGAAAAGACTAGGTTTTAGTACAGTACTTTGAACTGCTTATTCTTTGATTGTTTTGTCCAATTTAACTGTTCTCACTGACTTTATCCTCTTTTTTCTACTTACCTTCTTATCCTGGAAAGCAGATATTAAAGCAAAAGCATTACTTTAGAAGTTACTGCTGCATAGAGCCTTCTATGTAAGCCTTTGCAAAGTAGGTAGTTGCTCCCAATTGGCCCTTCACGATGTTGTCTTAAAGGCAATGGGAAAGGTTTAGAAATTCAACCCCAGGAACGTTCTAAAACACCTTGCATTCAGTGGGTAGGCAATCCACCAGGCAGAAGTTACTAGTAAGTCAACCAATAACCATATCAGTGCAATATTAATCCTTCAAACCCCTCTTGTTTTCCCAGTTCCCTCCCATGCACAGATGATGCGCTGAGAATATCACCTTAGCAATCTGTCCCTTCTTTAATGATTTTGCAAAAGTGCCATCTGTTATGATAGTTATTAGTGCCATTAACCAAATACTTCTCGTCTCCTTATGGGCTCCTAGTAGAACTGCACTCCTTTGCCCTTTTGAAATTAGCAGTGGTCACATGTCTTGCTTCGGCCCGTGTCATGTGGTCATTAGTGACATGGGTCATTTTCAGGAGGAAGATTTGAGAACCAGGGGTGTGATTTGCCTCTCTCCTTCTCACTGTGACAGGAACTAGTATGTGTCACAAGGAGGCTGTTCCTTCAGCCTGGGTCTGGGAGCGAGAATGAGAGGGCACAGCCTTTGCTAACCCGTAACGGAGATGGACGTGAGTATGTTGGTTAAATCACTGAGGTCTGAGAGTTCACTGCTGCAGCAGCATAACCTAGTTTATCTTAACAAGCCTACGTCAGCCATAGCCTTGCAGTGCCAATGATTTCTGACTCGGATTCCCTAGCTATGCCCACAGCATTCTAATGCCGTGCTGAGACTGTGCACGTGGTAGCTCACCGAGTTCCTCCAGCCTCCATGTGTTGTATTCTAATCCCAATTTAAAAATAATCTCAGAAAGATTAAGGTCACAAGTCATCATCTGTTGCATTATAGCCCCAGCTCCCTCTTTCCCAAATGCCCTAAAACAGGGGTGGGCAAACTTTTTGACTCGAGGGCCACAATGGGTTCTTAAACTGGACCGGAGGGCCGGAACAAAAGCATGGATGGAGTGTTTGTGTGAACTAATATAAATTCAAAGTAAACATCATTACATAAAAGGGTACGGTCTTTTTTTTTTTTAGTTTTATTCATTTCAAACGGGCCGGCGGGCCGTAGTTTGCCCACGGCTGCCCTAAAAGTAGCCTGTGACCATTGTTTATTCCACCTTCTTGGCTGTCCTTGAAAGCTGCACTTGGCTTTCACACCAGATGAAAGCACTTTCCTCAGCTGACTCTGGCGTCTTCTTCTAGACCCCTTGCAGGAGTAGATTCTATTTAAGTTCAGGAGAACCCTGGCACAGACATGCCATCTCCTTCCCATTCACAATTGGGAAATCCATGCAGAGTCCTTCTAAGGGCTGAGAAGCCAAAGAGAGCAGCTAAGACTGAAGTCTATTTTCTTTCTCTCTCTCTCTCTCTCTCTCTCTCTCTCTCTCTCTCTCTCTCTCTCTTCAATCTCTATTACAGGGAATTAATCCCAGGGTAGGGGTGTGGGGGGTGGGGTAAGGGGGAGTTCTTATGATATAGAACCTCACATGAACCTTGGCTTCTGTACTGGGTTTGATAGTGTCCCCTATGTCACAGGACATCTACAAAGAGGCCATATGAAATCACCCCATTTTCCAAGTGCTCTTCTCATTTTAATTACATTGAGATCCCTCAGCCAGCCCAGGGAACACAAAATTAACCTTCTAAGAGGGTAGATTTTATGTTAAGTCCTTATAACAGCAGAAGGAAACTTTTGGAAGTGATGGATATGTTAATAGCATGGATTGTGGTAATGATTCCTCGAATGTATGCTTATCTCCAAACTCATCAAGTTGTATACATTAAATATGTACCGCTTTTTGAATGTGATCCATACCTCATTAAAGAGGTTTACAAAAATGTAAGGGAGCAAGAGCTATTTCATGACATGCAGACGGACTACTGGCAGGTCTGTGCTGCAGCCATTATTCCCACTGATGGTTAAGGTCAGGCCCCATTCGTGCACCAGATTAACCAAAGGTGTGTGGTGCTTTCAAGTGGGAGGAGAACTGCACAGCAGGACTAGAGATGAACTCAAGAGCCTTGGACCAGACTGCTGGTAAGCCCAAGGAAAGCTCAGGGCAGAAGAGCCTTAAGCCTCTGCACATCTGAATGCCAGCCGACTCTCCGAACAGGTTGCTTAGCATGTTTGTTGTTGTTTATGCTTTCTTTGAAGCCTTCAAATCCCTGAACCCCTCCTGCCTGAGCCAACCTCACATCTGAATGCACTAAGCAGCTGTTGCGACTGGGGATGCTCTCCTCTGAAAACGCTGATTAAAAAATAAAAAAGCTCTCGGCTCCTGCTTATTTTCACAAGTTTCCAGCAACTGGTGCCCTGACAAATGAAGTGTCAAAACATTTCCAAATTAAAACCCCACTGCTCGCACAGCCCCACACCCTCAGCAGGATGGACTTCCCCTGCTTGCACCCAGCACACACTTGAAGAAACTAAAAATAGCCAGATGGCAATTAACAGAAACTGGGAGGAGAAGAATGGGGTGGGTTCCAGCGGGGTCAGTTTCCTGAATGGGTTCCAAACGGAGTTCTCAGCCAGCAGTGCTCTGGCCAAGAAAGGATTTTCATTAAAACTGCATGGCAGAGGCAAAATGAAAAATCAGAATTTGAAAGATTTAAAGTTACAGCAGAGGTGGAAACTACGACACCATGCCCAAACCATCCATAATAATAATACTCGCTACCATGTACTGAGTTCATACGTGAGCCATGTACTGCGCACTTCATCTGCAGTGTTATCTTGACCTTGCAAGATAAGAAATACCTACTAGCTCTTATGATAAGGACAGGGAAGCCCAGAGATGGGAGATAACCTGCGTAAGATCGCCAGCAAACGGGATAAAGGTCTATGGCAGGTGCATGGGAAGTGGCCAGGCTGGAGTTTCAACTCAGCATTCTGGCTCCAGCCTGACGAACATAACCGCTGCGCGATGCTGCCTCATGCACACACGAGGGTGCTTAAGAAACCAGTGTTTTCACCCCACCCTTAAACTCAGAGAAACAAAAGTCTCCCTTGGAAATGTCCGCTAACTTTCCCACAGGCTGTACCTGTCAGAGGTTATGTGTGTGGCTCGAAAGTTAGACTAACGGGGTTCAAATCCTGGCCTTTTCATTTACTAGCTGTATTAAATCGGGTGCATTGTCAACATTTCCAGACCTCAGTTCTCTCATCTCTAAAGTGGTAAAAATATTAATAATAAGATTGTAATGAAGATCAAAGGAAACTGCTGTAGATTGAATGTTTGGGCCCTCCAAAATTCTAACCCCCAAGGTGATGGTATTTGAAAATGTGGCCTTTGGGACATGACTGAGTCACAAGGGTGGAGCCCTCATGATGGGATTAGTGCACTTTATAAAAAGAGACAGGAGACAGCTTACTTCCTCTCTCCCTTCAGCCATGTGAACATACAGTGAGAAGGCTGCTGTCTACAAGCCAGGAAATAAACCCTCGCCAGACACCAGCTCTATTGAAACACTGATCTTGGACTATGAGAAATAAATGTTTGTTGTTTACGCCACCCAGTCCATGGTATTTTTGTTATATCAGCCTGAGTTGACTAAGACAGAAACAATGTATGGAAAGGTCTGAACACGGTGCTTGCATATACTGAGTTCCTCAATAAATAATAGCCATTGGTATTAATTATGTCCTTGTAGGTAATCAGTTTCAGTGGGAAAGAATACAAGGGCTTAATGAAAAGGTAGCAACCTCCATGGACACACAGGTTATTAAAAATGGTCTTCAGTATGATAAAGCAGACAAAAAGGATTTTAAAGGATCTGGATTTGTGGTAGATTTGGAGTTAGGGTGACCAGTCATCATAGTGAGTCTGGGACTGGCTCCTGGGACACTAAAACCAGGATAATTTGCTCTTCCAGTTTTCATAGGGGAGGGGAAATTAACCCCCAGGAGTGGGCAGTACTAGAAGTAAAAATGGTCACCTCCTCTTCCTTCTTTCTTTCTAGGCTCTGGACTCGTCTGAGGAGACCAGTTGTTTAGTGGGTAGAAACGTTTGGAGGAAAAACAAAGTAGGAATCTCCGTTTGGACATACATCCAAGTCCTGTACTCCAAACAGCATTTCTAACAATAACACTGGTATTATGATTTCTACCTGACATCTGTGTCTACCTTTAAATCAGTTCAGAACTCAGAGGGGGAAAGGGATATAATTAATTATCAACCATGCGATTAATTATCACCTTTATAAGCCCCAACAGATGGATGCTTATTTTATTTCACTGGCAGATAACCCCATTTCAGGCTGGCAGGGAAAAGGGTATTTTGTAGAATCAAATGAAGTTACAGCTAGAAGTGACCTTAGAGAAGAACTGTTCCACTATCTTCATTTTTTAGATGAAAAGATATACACATAGAGTGGTCAAGTGACATAATCCATATGAAATTCTGAGAGTCATCTAATGCAAGGTATTGGTATGATTAGTAGTTTGGGAAGTGCTCTTTAGAAGTTGTAACCAAAATTAAAATCAGATTTTAGATAATATAGAAAATACATTATGGATAATAGAAGACAGATTATAGATTCGAATTGAACAAATTCAAAGGGAGATGATTTCTCTAAATAAAAGTATTACCCCCTCAAAAACATCTTCAAGCCATGGATCAACAGTTGAGAGTTGCATTTTTATTTTTAATTTGGCAAGAAACCTACCTTAGGTCAAATGACTGCTTACCCATAATCTTGAATACCAGATAAGGTGTCAGAAGAAACAAGCTTTTCTCCTCTATCCTCAGCCTACCCACCTACCATAATCAGGTCCTCCTCATTAGGAAAGCTAGCTTCATAACTGTTAACTAGGCATGTGCCACTGGCAAAGCAAGGGTCCTGGCACCTTGAGACATACTGCAAGACATATGGGATGCCTTAGCCAAGCATGGTCATTTCTGGTCTTACCTCTGTCTCTTGCCGTCACCCTCACCCTACCTAAGTACCAAGATTTGGCATTGAGAAAATGTCCCATCAGGAGTAAGTTGGAGAAAGCCACTTCCCCAAGTCTCTCCCACTGACTACACCTGTAAAACCTGGACAGAACGCTCGGAGCATTACTTGAAGCCTGAAAAGAAAACAGGAGCAGTAGATTGGGAAAGAAGACCAGAATTTGAAATACCACCAAACCATATCCCCTGACCCTCAACTCATGGCCTGAACTCAACACACCAAAAATGAGCACTGGTGTGTAGACAAGAGAGCTCCCGGAGATGCATTCTAGTTCTGGCTCCAACACTCGAAAGGGGAGTCCTAATGCTCAGAGACAGAGTGGAGACCCTCTGTTTTTCCTCCCTCTTTTCTACTCTTCCTCCCTCCTTTTTTCCCTTCCCTCCCTTCTTCTATGCTCTAGCCCTCAACAATCTTGCCGTCATCAGTCACATAAGCCTTCAGGAACCAAAACTATGAGAGAGGTGAACCTTTCTCTGTATGCAATGATGCCTCCATTCCCAAAGGCTGGAACCAACCTCCATTGGTTTTCTTTCTATCTTTGTCCTCTCTTTCTCTGTTTGGCCAATATGTGTGTAGGCAAAGTCATAGATGTGTACAGCAGAGGGAGCTTTTTGGCCCAGAGACTGAAAAGTGTTCCCAGGAGACCAAAAAGAAGGAGATCATGAAGAGGAAGGAACTTGGCAAAGCAACTCCATAAAAGGTGTTTGTTGGTTGTTTTTCTTTTTTTAAATATCCTCACCCGAGGATATGTTCATTGATTTTAGAGAGAGAGGACGGGAGAGAGAGAAACATCGATCAGTTGCTTCCCATACACAACCGACCGGAGATAGAACCCACAACCTAGGTATGTGCTCTGATCAGGAATTGAATCCACAACCTTTTGGTGCAAGGGACAACACTCCAATTAACTGAACCACCGGTGGGGTTTTGTTGTTGTTGTTGTTGTTTTATATATAAATTCCTTGCTTTATCCTCAACCTGTGCATGCATGGATTTTATCTTTATTAGCAAACTAAAACTGAGAACTCTACTAGGGTGCCATATTGACCACTGGGTGACATGCACATGGGACAGATCCAAACAATACTGCGAGGGATTTGAAAACTGAACTGACATAGGAACCAGAGCCCTCAGAAGAGCAACTAGTGGCATGGAACTCACAGCCTGAACCTAGCCAGGTTGAATGAATACAAAAACAAAAATACATTATCCACAGGCTTTAAACAAGTCCTAGAGTCTGAGAACATGATATGGAAAATGTACATAATATAATCCAAAATTTCTTGGCATGTTAAGAATCGGGAAAATCTCAATTCCTTGGGAAAAGATAATTAACTGATGCTAACACAGCAGTGACAGACATTAGGATTATCTGACAAAAACTTTCAAGCAGCTTTTATTTAAAAAGTTCCAACTAGTAATCATGAACACTGCTGAAATCAATGGAAAAACAGAAAGTCTCAGTCAAAAACCAAATGGCATAAAGAAGAGCCAAATAGAAACTTGGAACTGAAAAATATGAGAAGAACAACAAAAAATGTCGGATGGGCTTGATATCAGAATGGAGTTGCAGAGGAAAGAAAGCCAGAGGCAAATCAACTTCTAACTGGAGGTTTATTTATCACAACCTTTTCACTCTTGATCTCTCTGCTTTAATTAGCTATTGCTGCAGAACAAACCACATCACAATGTAGTGGCTTAAACTGGAAGCAATTTATTACTTCTCCCAATTTTATGGGAGGGCAGGACAGTTTCTCTGCTGGTTTTGCTTGGACTTACTCATGTTTCTGCATTTAGCTGGAGGTATGGTTAGACCTGGAGGTCCCAAATGGCCTCACTCATAGGTCTGGCAATTGGTGCTGGCTGTTGCCTGGATTGCCTCAGTTCTCCTCCACATGACCTCTCCACCTCCATTTGGCTAAACTGGGCTTCCTCCCAGTATGGTGTTCTCAGGGTTCTAAGAAGGCGAGACCAGAAGTCACAAGGCTCTTTAAGCCCCAGGATCTGAAACTCGCTCAATGTCATCTCTGTTATTCTATTGATCAAAGTACATCACAAGGACAGCATAGAGATAGGGGGTAAAAAATTAGACCATTTTGCGATGAAAGCAGCAGCTACGTAACTTTGCAAGTGGATGTGAAGACAGGGAAGCATGAGTCATTTGGATCATTATTTCAATGTTCCACCACCTCCTTCTTGGGGAATTAATACTGCAGATCTACAATTACTATGGTCATGGAAGAGATTGTGCAGCTCAGAGAAATTAGTGTTTTGCCTAAGATCACACATGGGGAAAATATGAAACTAGGTCTTATGACTGCTGATTCCACTGAGCAGTACTCATCTTTGAGATGAACTGTACCGTATTTTGAACACTTTGTTTGTGTTTAAACACAGGTAGGGGAACAATGATGTGTTCACAATCATTCATCATTCAGATCCATTTTGTGAAGGAAATAAATGCAGCCACTTGTGGAGTCCATGAAAAAAAAAAAAAAGGAAGTAAATCCACACAGTAAGAGCTAGTCCTTAGGTAGCTATTAGGCTCCTAACCTATTTTGTGCACCAAAACAGTGCATATAGCCTCCTGAGTTTCCAAACTCAAAGCTTAATTTCTTTACTGAGGTAAAATTCACATAACATAAAATTAACCATGAATCATTTTAAAGGGTTCTGTTCAGTAGTATTTGGTACATTCACTATGTTGTACAACCATCACTTCTATCAAGTTTGTAGACATTTTCGTCACCTCATAAGGCAACCCTGTACCCACTTAGCAGCTACCCCCAATTTCTTCATCCCCAAGCCTCTGGGAACCACCAGTCTGCTTCCTCTATCAGTGGTTCTCAACCTTCTGGCCCTTTAAATACAGTTCCTCATGTTGTGACCCAACCATAAAATTATTTTCGTTGCTACTTCATAACTGTAATGTTGTTACTGTTATGAATCGTAATGTAAATATCTAATAATGAGGATGGTCTTAGGCGACCCCTGTGAAAGGGTCATTCGACCACCAAAGGGGTCGCAACCCACAGGCTGAGAACCGCTGCTCTATATGATTTGCTAATTCTGGATATTTCCTACAAATGGAATCATATGAGCTTTTGTCATTGGCTTCTTTCACTTAGCATGTTTTCATGTCTCATCCATGTTGACACATGTATCAGCATTACATTCCTTTTTATGGATAATAGAAATATAAGTAATATTCAAAATACTCTATTGTATGGTTATACCACATTTTCTTTATCTACTCATAAGTTGATAAGCATTTGAACTGTTTTTACTTTTGGGCTATTATGAGTAGTGCTGCTTAAGATTTATGTACATACAGTTGATTAAATATCTGCTTTCAATTTGGGGGGTATATAGTTAGGAGTGGAATTTTGGGGTCATATGATAATTCTATCAAAGTTTAGTTTTGATTCTAGCTTTTGACAAGACTTCTGAACATGGTTATAACCACTGATAAGAGATGAATGGCCTGCAGCCAGCATTACCTTGTCTCTGAAGTCAACGTGGTTCTGGAGGATGGCTCTGTGGTAAGTGGCTGTTCTCACAAAATCTTGCATCATGTTCTGCTGCTGGGAAATGCAGCCATAAAACTGCAAGGAAAAGAGAACCAGAGGGAGCGTAAACAACCCGCAAGGCAGCACTCGCATGAACATCTGGTTCTTACAGTCACCTGGTCAAGGCAGGCCTAGCCTAACACAGGGAAGCTGCGGCTTTGACAGACACAGTGACTGGTCGACACTGGCCCTGTTTGTGAGAGCAGAACTCTCAATTGACCCCAGACTTCTGACTGCTACTCCATACAATAGTTTCAGGTCTAGATCTTGACCAGGTAAATGCCCAGGGGCCCTTCCCAAAGCAGAGGCTCTGAGATAGCACAGACCAAGCATAATAGAAATAAGAGAAAGGGCCAGGGTCACAAAGGATGGCCCCATGAGTCCCATCAGCCCAGAGAGAAAAACAGAACTTGGGTAGAACTCCTGGTTGAGGGTGGTGGTGCAGCCGAAGGCAGTGATGGTGGTAACCCTGATGAAGCAAGCCAGTTGGCAAAAGACATTTATTGCTTATGGATTTGTATCCATAAGAAATACATATCTTCATTATACCTGCCATCTTCTGGTAGTTTTCTATTCCCAGGAACTATTCTAAGTGCTTCACATACATCCTACTGTCAAATTCAATCATCACAATAATCTGATGAATTATGTTCCTTGGCTAAGGAAACTGAGGCTCAGAAAATTGCCCAAGTCCTGACAACTTGATAAGTGACAGAGTGGGGATTCCAATCCAGGTGATGCTACTCTTGCTGCTCAGGGGTCCATGCTCTCAGAACCACTGCAGTACAGTATCAATAGTCTCCTCCCCACCCACCACCCTGTTCAGATGTATTCACAGGTGTGTGACACGTTGAAACAAGACAATTCCACTTGGGGCAACTTCCCTGACCTGGAAGTATTGTGTGGCAGACGCCTCTTCTGTCCGCTGGTTAAACACTGAGTATTTCTTTTTCTCATTCCGGCACCTTTTCAAGGTATTTGAAAATGCGCTGAATTCTGCAAGGAGAAAGAAGCAAATACGTGTCTATGCCTTGAAAATCACAGAACTCACCACTGCACTCTACAAAATTCCGACTGAGAAAATACTGGAAGATTATAATAGCACGTTCATCGCCGAACACACGCCTGAGGAATGGTGAGGTGGAAATGGGTACCACTCCGAGGTGTGACACCCTTATTTACACTTGTCAGACATCTCTGCATTCACAAATGTCAAGTGAGAGCGCACAACGGCACACAGACTGGGCTCTCCCAGCTTCCAGGCTTATTCAGTATGCGCTCTGGGGAAGGTGACTGTGGATACAGAAAAAAATGTATATGTGAATACAAAATGTATGTGTATGTAAATGAATATATATGTAAAACTCATTCTGTTACATAGTGACAGGACATCCTTTTTTTTACGGTAGTCTCTAAGCATATAGAGAAAAGGCAAAATAGCAGGGGCTATGTGAATACAAGAGAATGCTTTCTATTATTTGAGGGGAAAATACATAAGTGAAGACTCAAAAATATCTTGGAAATGATATTGCTAACACAGCATGTATAGCTGTCAAATTTGGTGACTTCCGCCTTAAAAATGACTCCGAAATCCTGCCCTGTGGCCCTCACTACCTGTGGCCTCTTCTGTCTCCACCTGGCGTTGTGACCAGATCTTCCCCTTATAGCCCACAGGGTCCTGAGTGCCCAGCACTCTCATGAGCTCCAGCCCTCACATTCTCTCTGCCCTCCTGAGTGGGTACCCATGCCCTCTCTTCTTTCACATGCACATCCTCCACGCTTACAAATACCCATATCAACCTGGTCCTGGCCTGGCTCTTGACTGTAAACCCCCTGTTTCTTCTGTTCAGATTACCTTTTGACATCAAACTCCTATTCATCCTCCAAGACTCAGTTCAACCAGCATTTCCTATTGCTGTGTTCTGGAACACCCACAGGCAGAATGTAGTTGCTGTAAAACAGTGGCCCTCAATACTTCGCTATAGATCAGAATCAACTGGGAATAATTTTTTAAATCTGGATGCTGACCCCTCATCCCACATCTGCTAATTCAATGTTGTGGGGGTAGACACGAGGCGTCTCTATTTTATCGAAAGCCTCAGAGTTAGTTTCCATGTGTAGCTAGGGATGAGAACCTTTGCTCTAATCTCACTCTCTCTCTCTGAATCAAACTCTTTTAGGGCATGCTTCTCTGGCTATAACTTTATCTCCATTTGAAAATTTCTGTTACTTCTTTATTTTTTGCATTTGCACCCTTATAAAGGAGAGAATCAAAACACTGATTTTGAAATAATTATAAAACCAACACAAGAATACAAATCTCATTACCTAAGCTACTAATTATTGTTAAAATTTTAGTATGCTCTTTTGGGTTGTAGGAGTGGAGAGAGAGATAGAGATAGAGATAGAGGTAGAGGTAGAGAGAGAGAGAGAGAGAGAGATATTTTGGGGTTCCAGCCTTATTTATCTTTTCAAAACATGGTACTAACATAGCAGCCACCCAATAAATAGGCCTAAAATGTAAATTTGGGGAAATGTCTAACGAATTTGGTGAAACTATTTTTAATTGGTGAGGCAGCCCCTCGAAGCCCTGGGAATATTCAATGTGGGGGCAGTTGAAAAACATCTTTTTGGAGAATAAATATGTAAGCATACCTAGCACAGCCCATTCTGCTCAAGGAAATGCCATCAACTCTAAAGAAACTTTGCAAGGGATAAAGGAAGGGATTCTTGGTGTATATATATATCCAGATTAGATACAATGCATCCTGAACAATCAGTGTTTCACTACCTTATACATGCTCACTGCAATTTACAAACCTCCCTCAGCTAGTGTTCCCATGTGGACGGATTAGGGAAATGCATGCAAATCAAAACTAGAGATATCACCTCACATTTATTAGAATGGCTATCATAAAAAAAACCAAAAAACACAAGAAATAGCAAGTGTTGGACAGAATGTGGAGAAAAGGAAACTTTGTGCAATAGCCTTTTGAATATTGGGAATTTAAATTGGAACAGCCACTATGGAAATCAGTATGGTAGCTCCTCAAAAAATTTAAAAAAAAAGAATTACCTAATCCCACTTCTGGGTATATATCCAAAGGAAATGAAATCACTATCTCAAAGAGATATCTGCACTCCCATGTTGGTTGCAGTATTATTTACAATAGCCAAGACATGATACAACCCACATTCCTGTCAATCTGTCAAATGGATGAATGGATAAAGAAGATGTCACACACACACACACACACACACACACACACACATTTCCCACCGCCCCCCAATGAAATATTATTCAGCCACAAAAAGAAAAACCTACGATTGAGACAGCATGGATGGACATTGAGGGTATTATGCTAAATGAAATAAACCAGAAAAAGAAAGACAAATAGAGTATACTATCACTTATATGTGGATTTTTTTTAATGCAAACTCATATAAATAGAGTAGAAAAGTGGTTGCCAAGAGCTGGGGCATGAGGGAATTAGGGAGACATTGGAAAAGGGGTACAAATGTTCAGCTATAAGATGAATAAGGTATAAGGTTTTAATACATAACATGGCGACTACAGTTGATAACACTACATTATGATGGAAGTTTGCTAAGAGAGAACTTAAATGTTTTCAGCAAAACATAAAATAAAATAAATAAAATAAAATAAAATTCTCAGACATACTGGGGAAAAAAAGATCCTGGATAATGTTTACCAAGTTCTAGTCTTCTGGCCTTCTCCAATTCCCTGTGAGCTCTCAGAGAATGCCAGCAGGGGTTTATGTCAACCATCTGTGAGTTCTGAGTCCTGGGCATCTCAGTTGTTTGGGTTTTCAAAGCTTATAGTAAATTCATTTGTTCCACAAATAGTCTTTTTTTTAATTGAGTTTATTGGGGTGATATTAGTTAATAAAATCATGTTTCAAGTGTGCAATTGTATAATACATCATCTGTATATTGTATTTGTGTTCACCACCCCAAGTCAAGTCTCCTTCCATCACCATATACCCACCTTGACCTACTACTCCTCCTTAATTCCTTTCCCTCTGGTAACCACCATATTGTTATCTGTGTCTATGAAGCAAGTTGAAAAGCATCTTTTTGTTGTTGTTGTTAAAAAGCAAGATTTTGACTATAAAGTATCACAGCTTGTCTTTTTTTCCCCACAGCTAGTCTTCTTGTGTGGCTCACCAACTGTCTCCAAAGGAAAATGTAAAAGAGAAGTCCCAATGAAGTTGTGCATTATGCCAGCATCCATCCAATATATAAATAGCCTTCCAGAATAAATACTAATTTGGATGTATCAGCTCTGCTGTGTTTGCTATTTACCCCCCACCCCCCCAATATCATTACATCAAAGACACTACAATCACAACTCTATAATCCCAGCACAGGGACCATATTTGACAAACCCAATATCAGGGTCTCGGGTTTGAGATGCATTTGTGGGATTTAGGAAATCTGAGCATTCAGGCCAATCCAGGAGTCAGCATCATTTACTCCTGTCAGTGCTGAATTCTGTCACAGTGACTGCCAGAATGTTTTCTTCACATGTTACCCTTACATTTAATGGTTAAATAAATGTCTGTACATAAAGGAAATGAATGTGTTTCCACGTGATACATAACGATTTTTTTTAAAAGCCCCACACACCTTAAAAAGGAAGAGACATTTAATTGCTGATCTCTCCCCTCCCCTCAGCCTCCAGAAGGAATGACACATAGCCACTAAAGGTGCTATCGGAGTCCATTCGGGCTGCTACACGTAGTACCGCAGATGGGGTGACATAAACAACAGAAATTTATTTCTCACAGTTTGGAGGCCGGAAGTCCGAGATCAAGGTCTCAGCATCGTTGGTTCTGGTGAGAACTCTCTTCCAATAGACTGCGGATGTCCGGTGGCGTCCTCGCATGGTGGAAGGGGCCAGGGAGCTCTCTGGAGTCTCTTTTATCAGGACACTAAGGTACCTCATGATCTGATCTCCTCTCAAAGGCCCCACCTCCAAATGCCATCCCATTGGGATGAGGTTTCAATGTATGAATGTGGGGGCACACAAGCACTCAGGCTATGGCAGTACTCGCTGAGGAATCCAAATGAGATGCGGCCCATACAGCACAGCTTCTCTTCCCCACTTCTCCACACCGGGTGAGGGGCTGCTGGTAAGAGGAGTGAAGGGCTCTTTAATTTTGCCTCTGGAGAACTTTTGCCAAGGAGTACGATTTTCTGGAGGGAGGAGCCTTTTGATTTCAAGGTACTATTTGTTTGAAAGATGCCATTAATTTTGTAGAGCCAGGGGGGCTCCCAGGAAGAAAAGCAAGGGCAGCTGTTTGGAACATAAGAGAGTCAAAGTGGATGTTCATATTTGCATATTGGCCCCTTCAGCTGCTCAGGACAAAAGAGTTGGGAGGACATGGGTCAGAACCACTGCTCTTCAATAAAGAGATCCCTGTGGGGTATTTCCCCGAAGTCTGAGGGCAGAGTCCACAAGGATGGGAACCACCCTCAGTTACTCGTAAAAGCCAAGTCTCTCTGCCACAGATGGATTTTTGAGTAAAGTGGAAACTCCTTGCAAAGGACATACTTATCCACATTGTATCTGAAGGAGATGACCTGTGGGACTGCCATTGCCACCGCTCTGGCTGTCAACCATCATGTTTGCCATTTTTCACCGCAAATACCTAGATGCAATCTTCTCTGTCATACAGATACTAACCAAACTCATGGCACTTCCATGCCAAGGCCATGATTATCTCCCTTTGTATTTGCAGGGAGGACTTAGGTTTCTTCTTGACAAGCCACTGCTTTTCAATGTTAGCAGGTAGTTATATTCATGGATCAATAAAGACTACCGAGGCACGCCATTTCCCTTCTGCTCTGTTACTCCGACCATATTGAAGGGATCTGTTTTTGTTTGCTTGCTTCTCTTAAATAGCTGCTGTTTACAAGTGATACTGTCTGTGGAGCTTTACAAAAATGTTTATTTACCTAGATACTAGCATCTTTTTGTGCCAAGGAAGGGTAATACCTGTCTGACTACCTCATCTGTTCTGGCCACATGTCCCAAAATTATACCGAAGAATCCACAACTGACAATATGATCACCATGATGTAGATTTTTTAAAAATAATAATGCCTCAAACTCTAGACATTGCTGCAGAACTGCTTCCGGACTATAATTTACAGAAAGCCCATTTTAATGCTCTCTAGTCCATCAGCTCAAGTTTGCCAAATTAAGCTCTTTTTCCTGGCACCCCGGGAAGCTACCTATTTTCCTGTAGTCAGCACACAAAAAGGAGAACAGTACTGACCACGTGCCCCCATTCAGCTCCCCTTCCCTAGGTTTCACGTCTGGGTGCTTTCCCCTCGGAATGGATATGCTCAGGACAGACTGCACTGACCCCCACATCTCCTCTCTGGTCAGAGCTGGAGAAACAGGATGGTATCGAGGGCATCATGCCAGCAGGATGGGTGTGATGCCAGCGGCTGCTGAGGATCTTGTCTCCATCAGCCACTTATTACTTCTCTGCACAACATATGACATAGTAATTACTATTGTATTTGTCTAAATGCTTATTTTCTTCTTTATTAGACAATGAAACTTAGAGTTTATGAGGGTAAAAAGACTTTCTTACCATTAAATCTCAGTGCGTACTATGATACCTGGCCCATAGAAGTGTCCAATAAATATCACTGAATGAATGAGTGGATGAAAACATTCTTTTTCCCCCTTTCCTATCTACCTTTTATTTTATTTATTTATTTTTTATTTTTTGGTATACCTGTCCACTCTCACTTCCTGACTGGTCCAGTTCTCCCACAGCAATTATCTACTTTTACTATTTTATTTTCTAATCCTCACGTAAGGATATGTTTTTAATAAACTTTAGAGAAAAAGGAAGGGAGAGGAGAGAGGGAGAGAGTGAGAGAGTGAGAGTGAGAGTGACAGTGAGAGAGAGAGAGAGGAGAGAGAAGAAGAGGAGAGGAGAGGAGAGGAGAGGAGAGGAGAGGAGAGGAGAGGAGAGGAGAGGAGAGGAGAGGAGAGGAGAGGAGAGGAGAAACGCCAACTGGTTGCCTCCTGCATGTGCCCTGCCCGGGAATCAAACCCACAAACTTTTTGGCGTACTGAATGACGCTCCAGCCAACTGAGCGACCCAGCCAGGACTCAGTTGCTCTATCTTTTAGAGACATTTAATTAATCAAAAATGTCTTCTAGTTAGGTATCACTGATAGAACCAAATATCATTGGTCTCTGATGCATATTAAGTCAAATTCTATTCACTATCTGAACTCCTAAATCACAATAATACTATGCTTCTCTTTCTCTCTCTGTCTTAACAAGGAAGAACATAATGTTTGCATAATAAAGTTTCCATACCTTCTTCATCCCAACTCCCACAGTTAGATAAATGCAAACTGAATTTTAGGAAATTTTCTGTACACATATACTGTGTGTGTGTGTGTGTGTGTGTGTGTATGTGTGTGTACACATGCATATTTCCAGAGAAAGGCAAAGCAGTCTCAGGTGGTGGGAGGTGAAGCAGGACCGCAAAATGAATACATTTTAACCATAAATACTTGCAGGGGACTCTGCTGTTGAGTAAAATTCAACTTAAAGGTGACCCTAAGAAGGGCCTCACATAAGCATAGACAGGCTTCATTTAGAAATAAGGTAGATTCTCTGAGCACCCAAAATAGATAGGTAGCATTTTTATGACAATGTATATTTCTGTTGCATACATGAGAAAACTAGAATGGACTTCAAGTTAATTTTTCTTTTATTGCTATTATGTCCTTTAAAAAAAATGTCCTCATTCCTTGAAAGCAATTGCCAAATCAACCTCTTAAAACAAAGGTACTTATAAGCTCTAAGGAAATGAATACATTTTTTGGCTTTTATCTTCTCTCAAAGCCTTACAATTAGCAACCAAACCTATAATTTGTAATCTATATTAACACTTACCTAACACTATTTTTGTGCAATCAAAACATTTAGTACAGCAATTTTCAACCTTTTTCGTCTCACGGCATACATAAACTACTAAAATTCTGCGGCAAACCAAAAACCATATTTCTTACTGATCTGACAACAAAATCAGATATAATTTTGATTCATTCATACCAGATGGCTATTGTTGTGTTGGCTGTTGTCATTTTTTCATTTGTCAATCTAAGGGAAAAGAGGCCAGTGTCCCTGGGTCAGATGGCATGTTTTAAGAATTCTTGTGCTCTACTAGTTGAAAATCACTGTATTACTACAAAGCTCTGGGGAAGACCATCGGGAACTATTTTGTGTATTTGTCACATCTCTAAATGTCAAGAATTTTATGCCAAACAAATGGGCCAAGGATCTTGTCAAATTTCAAAGGCAATTTTTATGCATGTCTTAAAAACCAGTTATACACTTATTGAGATGACTGGCAGTGACCTAAACATTTATGAAAGTAAGGACAGATTGTTCATGTGTTTAAATACTGAGCCAGGTCTCTGATCCCTGTGGGATCTTAGTGCACTGGCCCTGACGCTCCACCCACCAATGAGGCAAGCGCAAGAACCAAGAACTGTGCCATCTCCAATAGGCATCAGCATCAGGGGTCAGCCTTGGCCAGTGGAATGAAGGAGCCAGAGCAGGTACAAGGTTTTAAGGAAAACTACTGTTGGCAAGTGGTGGAAACTGAAATTTAATAGAGATAGGAACTTTATGACTTACAAAATTGAAAAAATCCAGTATTAAAATTTTATTTTTAAGAATGCCTGTGTCTAGGAGTTCAAGAATGATATTGTTAAGATTTCCCTCCCTTCCCTTCCCTTCCTTCCGCCCACCCCCACCCCCATCTCTGCCCCCCCCCCTTTCTTACTCTTAATATTTCTATCTCTATATGTCTCTTTCTTGCTCTCTATTTCTCTGTTTAGCTTCATGCTCAGGCAGGCTCCCCCCCCCCCCCTCACAGGACAAGATGATTGTCAGCATTTCCAGAACTACATTGCTACCAGATCAGTAAGCTCAGTCCTTCCAAAATGTTCCAACAAAGGCCCCAGATTAAGTCTCATCGAACCAAGTTAAAGACCCATCACCGAATCAATTGCTATAGCCAGGGATCAATGCCAGTTGAGGAGACTTGAGTCAGCCCTATCTAAATCCAAAGGAAAACAGCTTCTGCTATCTGAAGAAAGGTGAGTAGATTAAAGACAGGCCAACCCATAGCTGACCACCCCTGAACAAGAGGTAGAAACATTATAGACGAAGGTGAAACAGGGAAGTGAGAGTTGGAAAAACTGTGCTTCAGGGGCTGGTGAGGCATGGGAAACAGACATTCAGATTCTTGGCTTCTGACATCTGAGCTTGGGCCAGCCTAAATCCAGGTTTTGCTCCGGGCAGCAGGCTGTTACTGTAAAAGACCACTACAAAGCCATTGATTTAACATTTCTGGTTCCGTAACATGTTGAATCTCTGGCACTGCCACAATCACCAGCTTTATTTTCCTGTCCATACTCCCTAAGAGTATTTGGCCCTGCTCACAGCTCCTGTTTATACAATTTGACCCTATATTCCATCCAGTAGGTGAGTAAGGATGAGCACTGATCAAAGGGTAGCACAGCCTGAACCAGAAAACCCAGGCACTATAATGAACAGAGACGGGTTCTAGGGCTCGAAAGGGGTGTGTGTGAATCTACTTTTTATTTTGCCCAATTTATGCCTGCTATCCTGGAGAAATTATTGACTGTGTTCCCTTTCACACTCAAAAGAGACCTGTTTTGGATGACAAATAACTGAGTCATCCTAGCTATAAGGAAATGCAGTCTTGGGGGAGGGAGCATGCTAGGTCAAATACAAGAGGAAGAGGCACCTGAGAGAGAGATGAGAAAGAAAGATGCAGATGGGTACAACATTACGCTAAGTGAAATAAATAAGTCAGAGAAAGATAAATATCACCTGATCTCACTCATTTGTGGAATATAATGAACAATATAGACCAATGAACAAAAACAGATCCAGAGATAGAGAAGCATCGATCAGATGCTCAAACCTCAGAGGGAAGGTAGGGGAGGGTGGGGGTAAGGGGGAGAGATCAACCAAAGGACTTGTATGCATGCATATAAGCATAAGCAATGGACGCAGACAACAGGGGGTGAGGGTGAGGGCAGGATTAAAAAAAAGATGCAGATGGGGGAGACCATGGATATAGGCTTCCCCACAATGGTTCTGGCACTCTCTACTCCTCAAATGCCATGAGACATTTCCTTCCCCTTTTGAACTTGAGCTATTTTGTATAGATAGCCTTGACTTGAACAGAAATTCCCTCTCTTTACAACATTATTTTCCCCCCTCTGACTCACTGCCAGTATTCTGAGAGGTTTGTGTTTGGTTTTGATTTGATTTGATTTTTGGTTTTACTAACAACTTTTATGTGGTACTTGCTTCAAGTGGTTATTTACTTATTGATTCAGTTGATCTACACAATACTTTACTCTAGAGGTGAATCAGCCAATTTGCAATTGGGCTCATTTCTACAATTGTGTTTTAAAACTATTAGAGTGAAGACCCTCCAATGCTTATATCACTTAGGATCAAGACTGAATCCCACAAAGCCACCTGGCCCTTGAAGGTCACCAGTCTTGTAAAAAGAAAAATGGTACCTCAGTTCATTAAGTGAAGCCAGAATGCACCTTCTGGAGCATTTAACATATATTCACAGAGGGACTAATTTGTTTATGTGGCAGCATAAGCTACTATTCAATTAGTGCTCGTGGCTTCCCAAGGCCTCTGCATGCCTCCCAGCAAGCAAAGCAGCACAGGTGAACACCAAACAGGTGGCACGTTTCCAATCTGATTAGATTTACAGAGTTTTTAAAATGTCGTTTAACAGCTTAAATCAATGTTTCCATGGCTGTCTATGCCTGACTCCCTACATTTCCAAAACACACCCTAACTTTGGGTAAGCATTAATACAACATAACATTAATTTTAAAAAACTGAACTAGAAACCTGTACGGTCAGTACATAATGTTTGGACACTTCATTTTGCCAAGTGAAAATTTGGCATAATAGATACAGAAATCTGTCTGGGCTTTCCTCTTTATACTAGTATATGAACTGAAAACGAGTAAGACAAAAATACTTATAAACTCAGCTGAGAAATTCTGTACCTGTTGCAAAGCAAAAGAAAGACTGTACTTTGTACCTGGCAGACTTGAGATTTCAAGTCATATAAAAAGATCAGTTCAGATGACAAGTAGCATCTTTTGGTTTGCAATACACTTTTAAGAACTAGCTCCCTGAGAAACTAAGATGGCGGCATAGATAAACACCAGGAAATAGTCGCCTCCCACAGCAATTGAAAATTATCCCAAAGGACGGAGCAAACATCGTCCAGAACAACAGGAAGGCTGGCTGAGTGTAATTTCTACAACTAGAAGACAAGAAAAGCATGCTGAGAGCCAGAGGAGCTGCGGAGGCTGAGTGCAGAGGTACGGCGCCCGCGCGGAAAGGGGGTGGCACCTGAGGACGCGGCTGTCTTTTTGAATCACAAGCTCCCGACTGCTCTGATCTCCGGTTCTGGGAAGTCTCTGGGGACCCAGGACACATACGGGGAGAGGCTGCTCTCTGAGGCGGCAGCGGGCGAACTTGAGGGCGGATTTCCCTCAGAGGTGCTTGCAGCCATTACCGGGACACTGAGAGGCGCAACTCCGGGCGCGGAGAATCAGCCATTGCTTCTTTCTCCGGCCTTTTGACTCCCTGAGACCCCACCCCACCCAGGCTGCAGCAGAGGCTTTTGCATGTGAATGCCCCGGCCCTTTGCAACCTGATAATTACCTAACTGCAGCCGGGCCAGCCAGACCCGGAACTTCCAAGAGAAGGCCCAAGGCCCCGCAGCGGCTTGCATTGCTTCACAGCTGAGCCTCTTCGTGGCCCGGCTGTGAGGCCTCAGGCAGGGGCTGAATTAGCACCTCCTTAGATCCAGGAGCCACTGTACCCAGTGGTCAGAGGGGGACCATTCTCCCACTTCAGACACAGCTGCTTCCCACAACCAATTGGCCTGGAGGTCAATTCCTCCCAGTGATCCTACATCAACCAAGGCACCAAGAGTGCACCAAGAGTGTCCACCCCAGGTAACTGGGGAGGCTGAGCTACTGGGCCCTACAGGACACCTGGCGCGCAGGGCCACTCTATCAACACAAGGAAGCAGCCAAAATGCGGAGACAGAGAAACAGGTCACAATTGTCAGAAACGGAGGAGGACAGACGACTGGATATAGAGTTCAAGGCCACGTTTATAAGGTTTTTCAAGAATTTTATGGAAACCGCCGATAAATTTAATGAATCGCTCAAGGAGTATAGTGAGACCATGGAGGACATGAAAAAGGACCAACTAGAAATTAAGCATACACTGACTGAAATAAAGAATATTTTACAGAGATCCAACAGCAGACAAGAGGATCCCAAGAATCAAGTCAAAGATTTGAAATACAAAGAAACAAAAAATACCCAACCGAAAAAGAAAAAAGAAAAGAGATTCAAAAAGTATGAAGATAGTGTAAGGAACCTCTGGGACAACTTCAAGCGTACCAACATCAGAATTATAGGGGTACCAGAAGGAGAGAGAGGGCAAGATATTGAAAACCTTTTTGAAGAAATAATGACAGAAAACTTCCCCCACCTGGTGAAAGAAATGGACCTACAAGTCCAAGAAGCGCAGAGAACCCCAAACAAAAGGAATCCAAAGAGGACCACACCAAGACACATCATAATTAAAATGCCAAGTGCAAAAGATAAGGAGAGAATCTTAAAAGCAGCAAGAGAAAGACAGTCTGTTACCTACAAGGGAGTACCCATCCGACTGTCAGCTGATTTCTCAACAGAAACCATGCAGGCCAGAAGAGAGTGGCAAGAAATATTCAAAGTGATGAATACCAAGAACCTACAACCAAGATTACTTTATCCAGCAAAGTTATCATTCAGAATTGAAGGTCAGATAAAGAGCTTCACAGATAAGGAAAAGCTAAAGGAGTTCATCACCACCAAACCAGCATTATATGAAATGCTGAAAGGTATTCTTTAAGAAGAGGAAGAAGAAAAAGGAACTCTTACCATTTGCCACAGCATTGATGGAACTGGAGAGCGGATAAATACCACAAGATCTCACTTATTTGTGGAATATAATGAACAACATAAACTGATGAACAAGGACTGATCCAGAGACGGAGAGGCTTTGATTGGACTGTCGGGCCTTGGAGGGAAGGTAGGGGAGGGTGGGGGCAAGGGGGAAGGATCAACCAAAGGACTTATATGCAAGCATATAGGACTAACCAATGGACACGGACAACGGGGGGGTGAGGGGATGAGCGGGGGGGGGGGGTAGAGGGTACACATATGTAATATCTTAATCAATAAAAAAAAAATAGAAAAAAAAAAAACTAGCTCACTTCCCACTCAAACACGGATTTAACAGCAATAGCTACATAGTGTGCCACCTTACAAGAAATTGATCTTAATTTTTAAGAAATCAAAATGCACCTGCTGTAGTTTGCGCAATAATGTGAATCTATAATTGTCTAAGTACATGGATGTACAGGTGTCTCCTTAGCTCAACATCTTTGTTCTCCTCTCGTTTTCTCTTTCACATTTATATAGGTGGTCCACCAGGCTCACAATGACTGAACAGAGACTAAATCCACAGGCATTTAAAAATTTGGCCATCATGTGTCTTAAAAATCAGAAACTCACAGGAAATGCGAATTTCTGGTGAAAATTGTGCAGCGTTTTAGCCCTGGGTCTGGATTTCTCTGTGGTGATCATCAGCACCAGGGAGTGGCTCCTGCCACCTTTTGAATGAATACAAGCTCTGCCGTGCCATCAAGCTGCCACCATTCTCTTTTACTTGCAGCCCACTTCACGCATTTTCATGACCTGCCTGGGCACTGGAGGCGTTTGAGTCTGTGCTCCCATATCCCCTACGATCCATTACAAAACTTAGTGGAGAGCAAGTCTGCAACTTAAAGTATCAATTACTTCCCTTCGATTTCTAAGCACCATGTAATCATAAACGCTAAGGAAAATGACAAACACACTTTATCATGCTATTTTTAAATCAATTGTGTCATGCTAAGCTTCTGGGAGAAGTTGTTGGGTTTCATGGCAATGCGTTTATCTACCTATCTTGTGCCAACACTCATTAGGGCAAGTTGAAAATCTAGAGCTTGTTAGATAAATCCTGTGAATTAGTCACTGTTATTCCCAAACAACCTATTTTCATATGGATATGGTACTGCTGACCAACTTACAGCGTGATTTCAGCTGTGAAGGTGAGTTTTTATTAGACCACCCACCTCCCTATCCCTGCCCTGTAATTGTGGATGATCTAGGCCCAGGACTCAGAAGTGTGATATCTGCAGCTGAAGACCAATTCCCCTCAGAACACATGCCCACAACACTGCACTGCATTACCATCAGCCCCTAACACATTGATCCAGCCATTTACTTCTATAACAAGCAACCAATGCATTCAGCAATAGTTGAATGAATGTTTCCCCGTTGACATCCATTTGCACCACCCTCATATGAAATGGTGGATAACATGGCCCTAAAGTCAACAGAAGTAAATCCAGGGCTTTTGGTTATCATTCAATGTTTCCATAACTACAACCAGCAGTCCTTTTTATATGTGTGCCTTACCTGAAGCTTTAACTGCACCCGGCGCTAAAAGGAGTGCTGGGTTCAGAGCCCTGAGACTCTGGTATGAAGGATATTCCAAATCTTAATAGGAACCCGCTTGAAATTTTTTCTTCAGATCTAAATGCCAAGAGAAGCTTTGCCTGCCATATTCTGCTTACTTGCCACTGTCCCCTCATGGACACTGGGAAATTTATTCATCAACAGTGTTTCCACTTCTGTGTGGCTGCCAGGGTTCTCAGAGCCAAAACCATGGCTTGGGAGTAATATTTGTGCTTTAATTTCCTCTTGGCCCCAGTCTTCTGTGCTTTCCATATTTTCCCTGAACTCATATAAGTGTGTGTGGAAACTCAAATTGTCAGTGGGAAATGTTGGCAGATGCATGCATGGATGCATGATAAATAAAGAGATTGATTTATTAATTCCATCATGCCTATAGGAAGACTTGACAAACACTGGCTAAATCATTCTGCAATTTTCTGCCTCACTTTCTACACAATAACCCGCCCTGCTCTGAACAGCAAATACCAGAACTTTGGAAGCAACAGTATTGGTCCCATATGCTGAAAGCAGATGGGAGCTGCAATGTCTTCACAGTAGCAGCTGCCCAGGAAGCAAAGTGAAGAGGAGGAGGCTCGGGGACGGAGCACGAGGGGAGAGAAACACAAAAGAGCAGTTGGGAGCAGAGAAGAGAGACGCCTCCTGCTACCAGTCTCAGCCGTGGTTAACAAGCAAGCGCACGTGTAGGGACTGCTCCCTTTGACAATGTTTTCGCATGTATGGCATCACGGCATTCAATCCCCACTGCCAAGGGGTATGATGGTCTCCACTGTACAGATGAAGAAGAGATACAGATGGTTGCCTCCGAGTCACATTAGTAAGGCCAACATTCATTCCAATGCAGTATCTGCATTCCAGAAGGTGGGAGATCCTAAAACATAGGGAATCCTTGAGTGGCATGTTCTACATTGGAAGATGCTGTCTATGTAGTAATTGAGGGTGGCTGGGAAGGAAAGGAGAAAAGATAAAATTATCATGGAACATAATGTAACATAAGTAACAGAGAAATGACTTCACTACCGCCAGAAGGATCGGCTAGACAGGGAAATGCTTTTGATTCCAAATGTTACAAAATCATGACAGCAACGGGTTCTCTGGGTGTAACTCCAGAATTTCCTTCTTTGGAGATGTTTCTTTGAATATTAGTTATCTATTATTCTAGGTTGTTGTTGTTGTTGTTGTTGTTGTTGTGTGTGTATACACACACACACATACATACACACACATACAGGGGCGGGCAAAAGTAGGTTTACAGTTGTGAGTACATGGAACACAAGAGTCAATAAAGCTTTTGTGCCGAAATCGGTTTGGCTCAGTGGATAGACCGTCGGCCTGCGGACTGAAAGGTCCCAGGTTTGATTCTGGTCAAGGGCATGTACCTGGGTTGCGGGCACATCCCCAGTAGGAGATGTGCAGGAGGCAGCTGATCGATGTTTCTCTCTCATCGATGTTTCTGACTCTCTGTCTCTCTCCCTTCCTCTCTGTAAAAAATCAATAAAATATATTAAAAAAAAAAAGCTTTTGTAATGCTCATAACCTGCATGTCCTTTTCTATATGGATAACTGTATACCTACTTTTGCTTACTCCTGTATATAAAATATAGTAAGTGCTCAGTGTTAGCTCAGCTTGGAAATTATTTTGCTAAATGAAAATGAGTAGCCATAGGTGCGAATTTTATCCAAGTGGCCCCTAGGGCTCCTCTCCACTGGGGATCTGTTTCCTTCGCAATGACGAGGGGTAGGATGGCCCTTTCTGAGTTTTCTCTCTGAAGGTCTAGCACTGGAATTCACACCAGCACTGTGGAAGGAAGGCAAGAAAGCCAGCTTTTCTTGGAAGGCTGCATGCCTCTGAACAGCCTGCGCCGAGGGGGCCTGAGTGCTGCCGGTGAGTCAGTTCCTTATTAAAAAGCATTTATTGATCACCTGGGGTGTGCTGAGAGCAGACCGGGGCTGTGGCGGGGGTTGCAGACAAAATTAGAAATATGTGACTACACACACACACACACCCTACAAGGCATTGCATTGTTACATATAAAATGATGTAGGATAATTTGCATTCAAATCCACTCCACCAGGGGAGCCTGTGCTTACAGCAGGTGAAAGGTGGGCTGGAGGTAGGAGGAATGTGGACAGGCAGAGAGGAAGGTGGAGGGGAAGGGCCTGAAGCGAAGCTCCCAGCAGGGAGATTTCTGAGTCTGTGCAGGCTTGGAAGTGGCCTGGTTTTTCAGTGTGAAGGGGCAGAGATAAGGAGTTACAGAGAAAATATTAAAACTGGACTGAAAGGCCATTGCTTGGTGATGGAATGTTAAATGCGAAGTTGGATTTACCATCTGGTGCAACAGGTAGTCTATGTGGGTTTTTGAGGTGGGTTTGATGACAATTTTAACCATTTTCTTTGCTGTGGTCCTGCCATGGATATCATAGGTGGCTTTTTTAGCAGTTCCATCAAAATGTGTCCGGCAGCCACCTGTATGAGGGAAGGGAGTCTGTCTCCCACCTGTTCTGCACTGTCCAGGACAGGGACTGGGAACATTGTAGGAGCCAGTCTACTACCATGAATAATTTAAAAATCTCCTGTTTAGTAATTACGTGTTAATATAGGTAAAGTGCTTAGAAGAGTGCCTAGCACTAAAGAAGCTCCACAAAAGTACTGCTATTCCCTCTTCATCCTCCTCGTCCCCCTTCATACCCTCCCCACCTCCCCTGGAAGAAGGCAGCATCAGACAGAGTACACGTCACAGCTCAGTGAGTCCTGTCCACTGGGCCAGGGCAGCTGAGTACTGCCACGCAGGTGTGCACTGCACAGAACACTCACAGAGACTACGGAGACAGCGGCGCTGTCTGGAATTGTCTTGCGCAGCGGCCCCGCACAGGCAAGCTTTCCATGTCACACCCAACTTGCAAGTTCCTTTCACACTTCAAAATCCTAGCGTAACCTCAAAAGCCCTTCCTGCTGTCAGAGCAGAAGGTACATCAAAGAGTGGTCAAAGCAGAAAGAAACTAACAGTGCCACAAAGAGGGAAGTAATTCCCAGGCAGCCGGCAGCTGCAGCAGGTGTTTCAAGTGCATTGGAAGAAAAGGGTCCCCCCTCCAGGGTGTGCTAAAAGGAAGACTGGGAAGATCGCCACGTTAAAAGCTTCAGCTTGAGGAAGTGGGGTCAGAGACACAGAGAAAGCTCTGCAATTGGTACAGAAGACCCGACTCAAGGGTGTGAGAGATCAGCTTGGCGTGGAACAGCACCGGCTCCAGCAACACGGGACACACAGGGTGCACGGGGGATGCAGATCCCAGAAAGACTTCCGGGAACAAACGGAAAAGGAACTTGACTGACTGTGGCTAAGGAATTTACCATTTCTTTCTGGAGATGAGATCAGCTGAATATCACTATTTATTATCATAGTCTCAGAAGTGTGTCTGATTTCTACATTATATAAAAGAAAACAGTTTAGAATACTGGGTGCCATTAAAACCATATGGAGGTTCCAGTTATTCACACTGCGTTGCCTTGTTACCTTCTGCCTTTAAGCGCCGAGTTAAAGAAATTCCACAACTAAGGAATATGGGCTAGATGGTCCCCGGCCCAGTTAAGATGCTAGTTGGTGGCCAGATTAGGCAGAACAAGTAATCTTACAAGGAAGTAAGGGTAAGATTGGTTTTTAAGTGGGAGTTAAAATAATGCAAACACACAAAAAAGCATCCGTTACCATATACCGTGCCTCGCTTGCAAACGACTTATTGACAACTTGGGCACACTGTATTAGAATGACTTCCATTTAATAGAAATTCACCAGCGACAAGGTGATGTTGGCCATAGCTCAACTGGGATACATGACAGCCATGGAAAGCGGGAGGTCTCCTCTGTGGCTGCTGAGGAACGTGAGCAGAGGTGCTGCAAGGCTGACGGGGAAGCTAGACTTCCAAGGCCCCAGAGCCGTGGCGGGCGGCAGGGGCTCACAGAGGTGCACGGATTGGCCTCGGGTGGTGGTCCCAGGCGGGCTGCTCTTCCTTTGAGCAAACACCCTGAGCATTTCAAAACCCCAGAAGCTGCACTACAAACATCAAGATGACAGACTGTCCCTGCTGTGCCTCTGTTACAGCTATGACCACTGTGCCCTGTGTGTGACAGTTGCTGGGGCACAGCGCCAGCTCCCTGCTAGACTCCATGCCCTGGAGAGGGCAACTGTGTCTGGTTCATTTGTGGATCTCCCAGCACTGGGCCCATCGTGGACATGCAAGAGTGTGCTGGGCTACCTATATTACATCAATTATCTCATTTAGTCAACCAGCAGCCCTCTGCAGTGTGTGCTGGAATGATCTCCATTTCACAATGAGGAAACTGAACCTTGGAAAGAGGAAATAGCTGTTGTTAAGTGACACACCTGACTGGTGATGGCATCAGGATTTATACCAAAAAAACACTCCACCTCATGTGTTTAACTACCGTATAAACCTGCCTCTAGATCAGAGGTTGGCAAACCAGGCCCCATGGGCCAAATCCAGCCTTTGACCTGATTTTGTACAGCTTACAAGCTAAGAATAGTTTTTATATTCTCACATAGTTTTTAAAACATCAAAGCACGGATAATATTTTACAACAAAAGAAAAATAATATGAAATTCAAATGTCAGTGTCCAAAAATTAAGTTTTATTGGCGTGCAGCCACACTCACTCTTTTATATACTAGTACCGTCCCAGCTGCTCGCATGCCATAATGGCAGAGTTGAGTAGTTATGACAAGGCCGTATATGGCTCATGAAACCCAAAACATTTACTAGCCGGCCCTTTACGGGGAAAGTTTATTCACCCATCTCTAGATACACAGCTAAGAAGCAGACACACTTCTCTGCCCAGCTGTGCAGGCAAACTGGCACACAAAGTCAGAGAAAGTGTGGAGTGATGAGTATCAGGTTGGCTTGAAAGCACCTCCGCCGGAAGGCCCTGGCTACCACCTGGCCACACCTGGAACCAGTGAGGCCGGTACAAGGCACGTGGCTCAGGCCCATCTGCTGGCGGAGGCGGTACTGCTGGTGGTAGTTCTGAAGGTCAGTGAGGATGCTCAGTAAACCATTGACTGATCTGGCCCACTTGCAAATAATGAGGATCTTGCGGATGACTGAGCTCTGCAGATGATATGAAAATCCCATTTAGCCTTGAGTCAGCAACCTCCTCTCCTGCTGAGCTCTCTGTAGAGATGCCAACAAGTTGCAGAACTGACAGATTTGAGCATCACCACCCTGTGCTGGGGATGCTAATTGAGCAGTGACATAGCCAGGAGGCACACAGCAGGAAGGGGGGGCAAGCCAGATGCCTGTACAATACTGTACGTGCAGCTGAGAAGGGCCTGGTTGCACAGCCAGGAAAACCCAGTGGAAGCAGCCAGAGGGAGCCCTAACGGCAAGGAAGAGGAAAGGAGATAGTCACTGCTTGCCCCTATGTTTTATGGGTCTCCTGCCAGATGACTGAGGCAAAGGACACCAATGTCCAGGTAGAGGCTGGGACAAAGTTCTTACTAGAAATTCCATACAGGTTGCCACTAACTGTAACCTGCACGACAGCTGCCCTGAAAATGTGCAGCAACAGGACGGGGGAGGTAGCAGAAACCACATCCTTGAAAAACAAAATGATACAATAAATAAAGCACAGGCCTTGGGGCCAGCATCCCTAGGCTTGAGTTTCGTCTGACACTACTCCCTGCATGATCACTTAATTTTTCAGATCCTTGGTAAACTCCTTTGCAAAATGAGCTTAAAGAGTTAATTTATGGGTTAGATGACTCAAAATTAGGGTTGTTTGAATATAATAAAAGAAAACAAATGATGGTGACTTAAGTGAGAGTAATTATTTTTTCTCACATAAAACAAGTCCTGAATTGGGCAGATCAGGGCTGGTGTAGCAGTTCCACAGTCGTATGGATAAAGGAACCACGTATCCTTCACCTCTGATGTGCTTAGAGAATACATAGGGTACCTCATAGTCACAAAGTGACTGCAGAAGCTCCAGCAATCATGTCTACACTCCAGGCAGCAGGAAGCTGAAAGGGGCAATGGATGAATGGCATACGTCTTACTCAATCCGCTGTTGTTAAGACGATTTCCAAGAAATTCTATCCAACAACTTCAGCTGTCATCTTTCTTTGCAAAACTGGCTGGGAGGTGCACATTTTAACTATACTTTTTGCTACCCCTAATAATATAGGACTTTTTATAATATGGAAGAAGGAGAGCCTAGAATGAGGAGGCAATTAGTAGTCTTGGACACAAATGCTTGAGGGCTGATGCTGTTGTTTCCAAATAATCTAATGTATTTAAAAGGATGCTGTAAAGCTGCAGAGGGTCATGCAAACACTATCCAGACTCTTTGGCTCCCATCCAAGGCCCTTCATGATTGGGCCCCATTGTGCCTGAGAAGCCACATCTCCGCCCACTCCCCACTGGCTTGCACTTTGTGTTCACCACGGAGAACTGCTGGCACTTCCTTGGATGGCCTGCCTCTGTGCCTTGGATCTAGTCTTTTTCACTCTTTCTTGCCCAACCAGGTATCTTCTTCTGGAAGCCTCCCACGGACTCCACGTTGAGCTAAGTGTCCCTTGGCTGTGCTCCCACAGTGTCCCATGGACATTTCATCCCTTCCTTCTCCTGATTACCTTGAGATAATCAGTCCAAGCCTTTATCTTTCCCTAGAGACCTGCTCTGTGCAATCCCAGTAGCCACTAGCCACATATGGCAATGGAGTCCTTGACATGTGGCTAGTCCATATTTAGATGTCATAGTCCAAAAAACAAATGTAAAATAGCTCATTAATACTTCCTATACTTATTTCATCTTTAAATTATAACATTTTGGATTTATTGAGTTAAACTCTATTATTAAAATGAATTTAATTTGTTTATTTTGGCTTTAAAAATGTGTTTACTAGTCAACTTAAAATTCTACATGTGGAATGAGTTCTGGAGATGGGTATTGGTGACAGTTGCACAATAATATGAATGTACTTAATACCACCAAACTGTACACTTAAGAACTGGTGAAGATGGTGAATTTCATGTTTTATGTATTTTTAACTAAAACATGTATACATAGATATATATTGTTAAATGACCATGTGCGGCTTGTTTTGTGGCTCACAGTGTATTTCTCTTGGTGGGCGCTGCTCTAGAGTATAAGCTTCTGGAGGGAAGCAACTGTGGCTCGTTGATTTTCATGTCTCGAGCCTGTGCAGTGCCTGTTTGCTAAGCATTGGTTGGACAAAGTCATATACAGGATAAACTCTCTGATCACAGTATGGCAAAGGCAGGAGAGAGGGAAAGCTGACAGTAGTAAAGGATGAGGGCTCGGCAGAACCACAATGTGCCCAGTCTGGGGCCTTGAGAAAGTCTTGGGTGAAACAATGTGGCCCCTGCTGTGTAAGTGGCTGGTGCACAGCCCCACGGAACCTGGTTCAAATCCTCGGACTGCTATTAAACAGTGACTGTCCTGGACAAGGGACATTCACCCTGAGCCTCAGTTTCCTCATCTGTAACCCAAAGATGATTACAGCACCAGCCTCATCATGGTGCAAGGAAAAATAAAGGAGATTCTGTTGGCACGGTCCCCGAAGCATAATGTATGATCAATAAATGTTAGCTTTATTTTTATTAACTTTTATGGGCCTGTTGTGAAGGAAAAGCAATTTTTAAGAAGTTGCCCGAAGCCAATCCGCATTAAGTCATTTCCCTGCTGAATATTAGAACAATTTTTAATCTGAGATGACAAAAATAATTTGAGCTGGCAGATGGCACAGTGTTGTCACCCACTTTGTTGCTTGGAATTGAACGAATTATGCATAAGTACCACCACCCTCCTTTCCTTGTTTGGAAGAGCACTTGACTGTCAGGTCTGCTGGGTGTTCTGGGTCTGAAGTGGCCCTGGACGCTGGCGTGATGGCCCAGCAATGCAGGCAGGCAGACGGGCCACACCGTCTGAATCAGAGGGGACAGCAGGTTATGCTTCCTAACGTACACTCACCGTGACTCAGTAGCTTGGAACAACATTTGCTTCTCATTTATGTCCACTATGGCTCAGCACAGGGCTTTGCTTCATGTTAGTCTCACCACAAGACCCCAGCTAGAAGGTGCCCAGGATTGTGGCCGCAAGAAACATGGTGAGTCCCAGGCTTGTGAAGCCTTCAGGCTGGAATGACATCATTCTCACTCACACTCATTGCCCAAAGCAAGTCATATGTCCATGCCTAACTTCAATGGAGTAGGGAAGTGGAATCCTATCATGTGACTAGAAGGGAAAGCAGAACGAATATCCATGAACAGCCATGAAGACAGCCACTGCCAGAGTAGACGGTCTCACAAAGGCAGAGATATGATGCCACCCTGCGTCCCAAGATCAAATTCTGGAATGCTAACGAAACCCCCCTCAATTTCACAACCACAGAAAGCAATGAAATGCAAACTGAAATGATGCACTACTTTTTTAGAACAACTGAATTAGTAAAACCTACAATATCCAATTTTGTTAAGGTTTCAATGAAATGATATACTGATAGAGTAATCAGAAATCAGAATGTGTATTTTTTTAAATATGTTTTTATTTTAGATAGAGAAACAAATCAATGTGAGAGAGAAACATCAATCGGTTGCCTCCTGCATGCCCCCTACTGCAGCAACCCAGGCATGTGCCCTGACTGGGAATCAAACCAGCAACCTACCGGTACATGGACGATGCTCAACCAACTGAGCCACACTGGCCTGGGCAGAACATGTAGTTTTTAAAATGATATTAGTTTCAGGCATACGGCATAATCAACACTTATACACCTTATGAAGTGATCACCATGGTAAATTTAGCACCCATCTGGCACCTTACATAGTTATTACATTTAGAAGATGGTCTCTCCATGAGAAGAGGGATTTTTAATAGTGCAAGCTCATAGCAGGTGCTCAAAAACATTTATTATATAAACAAACTTTAAAAAATGAAGAAAAGATAAACAGCAATAAATGAATGTTGAATTCAGAACATAACAATGAAGGGACCATCTCTCTTAAGAATCCTGGCAGGGTATGTTCATCAGTAACGAGAGAAATAGCTTTCAAAATTAAGAACAGTCTCCTAGGACCAGTGCTGTGTAGGCAAGAAGGTTCCAGCAGCCACAGAAACTCTCAATTCTTCCTTGATGTCACCACCACATGAGCCTCCTCTGCTTTTATTTCCTTCTCCCCCTCGACCACCCCTCCTTGAGTTTCAGCCTTCCTACCCCCAAAACTGGCTCAGGACAGGGTCTGAGTTGGAACATATGCCTATTAGAAAGAGCAGTTGTTTTCCTTCAACCACAAAGGAATACAAGATAACGGTGATCGTGCCTTCACTGGGATCCGCCCTGTTGTCTTAATGATCTCTCTACACTCAGATAATTTAATGAAATTCCCAGCAAAGTCTAAATCCAGGTTTTCCTATGGAACACACACCTTACTTCCCTTAAACATGCAAGATTGACATGCATGGTTGTGCTGGATGTGCAATGCACAGCCGTGGGGCTACATTATCTACCAAAAGCATCATAGACTTATTTACTACAATTCTTCAGCGAATGGCAGTGAATTCTCTTGTTTTCTAACAGAATCGGTATTTCATGATAACGTCCTGGCAGATGAGAGAAAACTGTCTAAAGGAAGGTGTTTGTTTTTGTTTTTCCTGGTTTGGACAAGGTGTTACGTGGTCTTTGTTGGCTCTGAGGCATGCGCTGTGAGCACACACATGGAGAAAGAGGTGGCACACTCAAATGCTTCATGGTCAGAAAGGTTATGTAAGCAGGTGAAGCAAGCCAAGTGTGTGCATCTTTAGAAAGTAGAGGGAACGGTGAAGAAACTAGTCGAGAGTATAAGACCTAGTCTTAGGGCAGCCGTGGGCAAACTACGGCCTGCGTTTGAAATGAATAAAACTAAAAAAAAAAAAAAAAAAAGACCGTACGCTTTTATGTAATGATGTTTACTTTGAATTTATATTAGTTCACACAAACACTCCATCCATGCTTTTGTTCCAGCCCTGGCCCTCCGGTCCAGTTTAAGAACCCATTGTGGCCCTCGAGTCAAAAAGTTTGCCCACCCCTGTCTTAGGGCCTTTGAGCTTGATTTTAAAACAATCATCCTGTAGCTAAATGTAATTCACCTTCTGGTAAATTCATCCCTCTGGCCACCAGCCTGCAGACTGTGGTTCTCGGTCAAATAAGTGATGGAAATAAAAGAAAAAAGAAGAACAGAATGCAGCTTCTTTGTTGAACCTTAATTTCCCTCCTTATTTCCAGCAGTCAAAACCATAGAAACCTCAAAAGGTTTGCAAGTTAATGTTCTCAATGAGGGCTGATTGCTGATCCCCACCCGCACCCCCCGCCCCCGCCAAGCAACTTTTGGCAATGTCTGGAGACATTTGGTCACAACTGGGGAAGGGTGAGCTGTTGGCATCTAGTGAGTGGAGGCCAGAGGGGCTGCTAGGCATCCTGCAATGAAGAACAGCCCCACCACAAAGAATTATCCTGCCTAAAATGTCAATGGTGTCACTGGTGAAGAACTCATGTGAGAATTTAAAAGACAGAAAGCCCAGCCTGTGTTGCTCAGTGACTGAGTGTCAGCCCATGAACCAAGAGCTCACTGGTTTGATTCCCAATCAGAGCACATGCTCAGGTTGTGAGCTCAATCCCCAGTAGGGGGCATGTAGGAGGCAGCTGATTGATGATGTTTCTCATTGATGTTTCTCTCTCTCTATCCCTCACCCTTCCTCTCTCTCTCTAAAAAAATTAATGAAAACATATTTTTTAAATAAAATACAGAAAAAAAAGAGAAAGGAAGCTGTTAGCTTGATGTGAAGGGAATCATTAAGCCCTAAGCAGTATCTATATATAGGTGTGGCTAGTAGAAATGAAAAAGGGTTAATCAGTTTCTGGACCCAGCACAGTGAAAGGGGGTGGTGGTCAATATATTTTGAAATATAATGTCAAAGTGCCCTCTATAGGCTGTTACAATCCACAGGGCTGTATAATAATGCCTAACTATTTCCCCACATCATCACTAACACAGTGCATTAACAATTTTTTATGAATAAATTTAAATATTTTATAGATGTTTAAACCTTTTCTTTTGTGTTAACCTATTATATGTTCCTTTGACACGCACCAGCAAGATAAAGCATTTGAAAGTATTTAAAAGAGGTATAGGCTGTGCCCTGACAGGGTACCTCAGCTGGTTGGAGCATCATCCCATACGCCAAAAGGTTGCAGGTTTGATCCCATAAATATTTCAGTAGTATGCAGATAGACTGTTCAGCAGGAAACAGGAACCAGAAAATATGGTTACTGTAATAAATGCTGAGAGCAGGGAGGCAGGGTGCAGGCATGCTCCAGCTGGGTTTCACTCAAGTATGAATTTTCCTCATAAAAGAAAAAAATTGAAAAACAGCTACTAGAAGCTTGGATCTTCACTGTTCGCTTCCTTGAGTCATTATCTGAAGCATAACCTCACGTATAGTCAATAGAATATCAACTTTCATATCGCAAAGGGTCATAAACAACTACAACAGACAAAATCCAGTTATAGTCGGTAATTTCAAATCTCCTCTCTCAAAAATTGATAAACAAGTAGTCCAAGAATCATTAAAGATCAATCAACTTGACCTAACTGATATTTAGAGAATAGTTCACACAATAATAACAGAACACATATTCTTTTCAAGTGCATATGGAACATTCACCAAGATATACCATATTGTGAGCCATAAAACAAACTCCAACAAATCTGAAACCACTGATATCATACAAACCACATTTTCATTCACATCACAGAAGAGTTCAATAAAAATACAGAAAGTGATCTGGAAAATCTCCAAATGTTTCAAAATTGAACAATATAATTCTAAATAATTCATGGGTCAAAAAATTTCATAGGCCAAAGAACAAATAACAATACAAATTATTCAGAATTGTAGGGCAAGGAAAACACAATATACCAAATTTATGGGATGCAGCTAGAACAGTATACAGAAAGAACTGTATAGCAGTAAAGCATGTATTAGAAAAAGAAAGAACTCAAATTAATGATTTAAGCCTCTTCCTTAAAAAATTAAATAGAAGCATGACCGGTGTGGCTCAGAGGTTGAGTGTCAACCTGTGAACTTGGAGGTCATGGTTCGATTCCCGGTCTGGCACATGCCTGGGTTGCAAGCATGATCCCCAATAGGGGGAGTGTAGGAGGCAGCCAATTCATGATCCTCTTTCATCATTAATGTTTCTATCTCTCTCTCCCTCTCACCTCCTCTCTGAAATAAATATATATATATATATATATATATATATATATATATATATATTTTAAAAGTTAAAGAGAAAATAGTAATCAGAGAATCAAAGTAATGAGAAGGAAGAAAATAAATTTAAAAGCAAGAATCAATAAGACAGAAAATGGAGAAAAATGAATGAACCAAAAAGCTGTTTCATTGAACTAATCAATAAAGTTGAGAAGCCTCTAGGTAAATTAATAAAAACATATATTATCATATAAGAAATAAGAGAAAGAACATTATTACAGATCATACTGACATAAAGAAATATTATGAATGACTTAATAGCAATTGATTTGACAACCTAGATGAAATAGATAAATTCCATGAAAGACAATTAAAGCTCAATCAATAAACAGAAGATACATTAAATAGATTTATGTGTATTAAATAAACTGACTTTGTAGTTAAAACCTTTTCACACACACAAAAAATCAAGATCCATTTGAATTTGGTTGTTAATTTTAACAAACGTTTAAAGAAGAAATGATGCCAAACTCTTTATAAAGAATTCACCAAAGGAGGTTAGGGGATATGCTCCTATTTTATAAGACCAATATTACTCTGATACCCAAATCAGACAAAGACATTAAGAAAACTACAAAGCAATACCTAAGAAGCATAGACATAAAAATATTTATAAAATTCTAGCAAATCTAATTTAGCTCTATATAAAAAGCTCACATGTCATGACCAAGTTTAACTCAGAAATTCAAGGTTGTTTCAACATTCAAAACTCAATCAATTTAATTAATCATATTAATAGGCTAAAAATAAAAATGATTCATTCATTTTCATAGATTCATATAGAGTTTCTATCTTGAATTAAAATACAATTCAAGATAGAAACTCTGAGCAAGTTAGGAATATAATGGACTTTACTCAGTCTGATAAAGAACATCAACAACAAAAACCCTACAACTAATAGTGAAAACTGAATGCTTTTCCTGAGATCATGAACAAGGTAAGGAGGCCCGCTCTAACTTCTTCTCTGCAACATTATACTAGAAGGCCTAGCTGGTGCAACAAGCAAAAAAACCAACAAAACACACACACACACACAACAAATACAGCTAGGAAAGAGAAATGCAAAACTATCTCTAATCACAGATGATGCGATCATTTATGTAGAAAATCTATTAAAAAAAACACAAACCTATAAGAATTAAGTGACTTAGCAAGATTACTGCAGGATACAAGGTTAACATATAAAAAAACCCCTCAACTTCACATCCAAAGCAATGGATAATAAATATATACTAAATTTGGGCTATTTGATGAGGAACAGGATATTTGCATGATACCAAAGTGCCTTGACCCAGACTCCTTACTATTTACATCTATCAGGAAAAGCAGAGTAACTGTGTATAGAAAATAGAAAATGCCTTGACCTGTGATCAAAACCCATACTACCAACAAGGGGTAGGTAGACCTCAGTGCTTGCTGAGGTGGTATTCTGAGAAGGACACAATATCAGATAGGTAGTTTTCTGACTGGGGATGCATAACCTGAATCTTTTCATAAGGAAATATTAGAAAAACCCCAATTAGAGAATATTCTATAAAAATAACTGATCCCTCTTCTCCAAATATCTTAATGTCATCAAAGAAAGAAAAAGGGGTGAGGAACTCAACCAAATTAAAGAGTCTAAACAGACATGACAACATGATCCTAGGCCAGATGTAGTACTAGAGAGAGAAAAGTGCTATAAAAGACATTATTGGGATAATTTATGAAACTGGACTGTGAACTGTAAGTTAAATATAAATACATAGAGATGCTAAATTCCTGAGTTTGGTAATTCTACTGTGGTTACAAAAGAGAATATTCTTGTTTACTAGAGGCCTGGTGCACGAATTTGTGTACCAGTGGGGTCCCTTGGCCTGGCCTGCAGGATTGGGCTGAAACCAGCTCTCCGAAATCCCCCAAGGGGTCCCAGATTGCAAGAGGGCACAGGCCAGGCCGAGGAACCCCACCGGTGCACGATCGGGGCTGGGGAGGGACTGCAGGAGGGCTCCAGGGCATGTCTGGCCCATCTCGCTCACTCCTGATAGGCCGGACCCCAGCAGCAAGCTAACCTACCAGTTGGAGTGTCTGCTCCCTGGTGGTCAGTGCACATCATAGTGAGCGGTTGAGCGGCCTTAGCGTATCATTAGCATATTACGCTTTGATTGGTTGAATGGGTGACCAGACAACAGGACACTTAGCATATTAGGCTTTTATTATACAAGATGGGGTATACCTGTGAAGTACTAAGGAGTAAAGAAATATGACATGCAAATTACTCTCAAATGGTTCCAGAAATAAAATGATAATATGTATTTACATATGTACCCACATACACACATAGATAAATCAAGTGTGACAAACTATTGTAAATTAATGAATCTGTTTTAAGGATATCCAGAAATTCTCAGTATTGTTTAAGAAACTTTTAGGTTGGAAATTTTTTTCAAAATAAAAAAGGATAAAGAAATTTCTCTTGATTCATAAACTTCCAAAATAAGGACCACCAGTATCTTTATTTCTTTTTCTCCAATAGTGAAATGCTGATAAAAGTTGGCTTTCCGTGGCTGTGTTACCCCAATTCAAAATGTGAGTTTTCTAGATGAAATGTCAACCAGTGAAGAGTGGAGGGGAAGTTGGGAAGCTGTTGAAAGAACATGGGCCTTACATTTTCTTTTTGTCACGTGGGCAACTTCCTTCGAACCTCTGAGCCTTAGTGGCTTTGCTTAAAAATGGGAATAAACAACAACAATAATCCTGCTGTGAGAATAAGGGAGAAGGTATCAATGCCTACCTCTAAAAATTAAGGTAAAAGTAAATCTTACTTAATCTAAAAATTAAGTAAGACTCAGACCATGCTGGGCCTCTGCGGCAAGCCCTCAGATGCTTTCAGTCCTCAGAGGAAAACCAAGATGCTCACCATGGTCGCCAACGTCTCCCCTGATCTGGCCTCCAGTTGGCTGATCTCACCGTTCTCCTCCCTCATTCCACCTGGGCCCTCTGCTCTCTGTGCCATTCTTCAAGTACAACCTGCCTTAGGGTCTCTGTAGTTCTGTTCCTCTGTCTGGACCACCCTTACCCTGACACACACAGGGCTCTACTCCTTCCCTCGTCCACTACAGCTCCAATGGCAGCCAATCAGTGAGGCTTTCCCTCAGAAAGTACCTATGAACAGTCTACACACTTAATCCCCAGTCATTCTCTGTCTCTTTCCCTGGTTTATTTTCACTACCTACCAGTATGTTCATTTATTGTCTGTGTCCTCATAAAATGTTAGCTACATATTTGTAAGGACTTCTATTTACTCAGTGCTATATCTTTAGCACATAACTAAGTGCTTGGCACATAATAGGCTCTCAATATATATTTGTTGAATGAATGAATGAATGAATGAATGAATGAATGAATAGGAAGGAAACCCTGCACATATCTAGTACATTCATAGTCAGTTTGTCATAGATATGAAGTCTATTTAATTAAAACTTCTTTCTCTGTTGACATCTGTCATCATTAAATATTCCCACTGCTTCTAAAATACAGTGAGATTTAATGGCCAGATTTCACAGTGGTCTCGGAGAACACTGGCAATTATTTGACATGCGACCAAATCAGGCTGGGAGAGTACTGAGTCACAATTCTGAAGAAGGAAAGGAGGAAGGAAAGAAATATTCCTTAGAGATATATTTGGGTATTTGATCATTCTTTTCCTAGTAGTGCCTAATTATCACTACTGATCAACTTCCCAATAAAGTTGGATTTTCTTTCTTACCCAAGCTCTAGAAAATTGGCAGCTGTTCACTTCTAAATGTAAAATCACAGGCTCACATTTCAAATGCCACATGGTCTTACTCCAGAAAAGCAGAGCACATCTCAAAAATGTAGCAATTGTGTCTGATGTACACAACTTGCTGTCAACACCCAAGCTGGCAAATGACAGGATCCCACTGCCACCTGGGATCTGGGCCCTCGGGGACCCACTGAGTCACAGCCAGCTTGCTCCTCAGTTGCCACACTACCAGCCTGCAGCTGTGGACTCCGGTCCCTCGCACCACAGCCTGCCTTGACAGATCCAGAATGCGGGACCAGCTGCTTGGCTTGTTCAGTCTCTAGGGCCATGGAAATCAGACAGGCAACCCACTCCCCAAGGACATTAGTTGCTTTCGAAAAGTATTATTAAATTAAACTAAGGAGGACCATTAATTTGCAAACATCTGTACTTGGAATCCATATGGTGCTGCGATTCAATCCTAGCAAAATCAAGACACACACAAACTCCAGAATAGGAAGGTGGTATAAGGTACCCTTGGGAAAATTCTCAAGTAGAGTCTGAAATTCTTGGTATCGATTATCTTTCCTTCTTACAGAACAAAGGAGACTAATCAATTACAGCCAGTGTCCTAAAGCAAGGTAGGCCAAGGTCTCTGTGCTCATTTCTGAAACACAGCTTACACGCTGAACCAATAATGAATTCATGATCTCAGAATTAGTCCCACCTAGGAGCTCCCTATTTAAAAGTTCCCTTCTTGCTTTTTTGATGGGTATAAACACATTACGTAGAAACTTAGTCATTTGTATTCTACGTTAGGGAAAAGCACGTGGAATACAAATTTCATTACTAAGTCCAAAATCTCTGTATCAAGGAATGTAACGAAAAGGGTCCGTTCACTCTCTCTCTCCTTGTCAGCTAAGGCATCAGATATTACCTACAGGGGCCTCTGTGTAGGACCAATAGGCTCCTGTCATTGGCCCCCAATACTGAGTTGGTTCCGGGCCTCACGACTATCTAGGCTATTTAACTAGAGGGCTGGAAGCAGCGCAGTAAAATGGACCCCAATATCTTTGGACTTAGTCTACTGGAATCCCAAAGGTTCTATTTCACTGCCATTTAAAGAAAGACTCAAAGAAAAGTTTTTGTCCAGACAGTGAAGGCAGTTCAAGTTGAGAGCCCCTAAAAAATAAAACTCCTAACCCTGTTTAGACTCTACATACCAACTCTGAACAGTACCCTCTGCTTGAAACATGGACATTGTGGACATAACGTATTCTATGTGGAGTTGAGCAGCATGACTTCCCCGAGCATTAAGTGTTCCAAGTGTGAACACATTAGAAGAAAGGTTTTCCCTTCAGTCTTCGTACTGTACAATCGCTCCCTGTTCTTTCACTGGCTATTTCTTTCGTGAAACGAACTGTGTCTCACCAGGGATGATGAAGAGATGAATAGGTATATGATAAAACAGCTTCCTCTCTCTGGCTGACTCCGAGTCAGTTCAGAAACTACAAACCAGGTTAACTTCTTTATCCCAAGTAGTTACCATAATAGGAAACAACTTTGGACATTTTAACTACCCAGAGGAGAATCTGTACCACTGCTAATACTTTGTATCGTCTGGATTAACACCATGGAATGAACACTTTATATCTAAGTTAAAGAAATGACGACAGACCATCAAAGGTAGACGCATGGCATTGTTAACCCTAATTACCTTTATCGGACTGGAAATCTCCCAGGTGCCTTTTAGCCCTTTCTTAAAGTAGCTCTAGTTACACTTTAGTTTACCTCCCTATTGCTTGACATTTGTTGTCCAGAATCTAAAAATGTTCGACAAGTGATCCAAAGACAAAAATAGGATGAAAACATTCTGATTGGCAAAGAAGAAGGAAATCACATTTCTGCAAACAGCCTCCTCTTCAAGGAAAATCAGCTCTGGGTGAAGGAGAACCCAAAGTGGGGAGAACGAAAACGTTCTCAGGGTCTAGGAAAAGGCCGACAGTGCTCTAGCCTGGGTATCAGGTAAGCACCAGAACCAGCTTTATATCATTGTTTTAATCTAGAACAACCCACATCAGGAAACATTCTGCTGAAAGCCAACCAATCAGTAACAGCAAAAAGTCAACCAATCAGGGGGTTCATTTTCAGAAAAGACAGGGGGTCATGACAAGCACAAAACTTACCAGCATAAGACTCAAACTTCAGCAGAGCACTGTTGTACCCCAGGGTAATCAAGACGGATTCCTTCCCCACCCGGCAACATTCGGTGTCTCGATTGAGTAGGCATTTAAAGACACAGACGCCATCAGCTATAAAGGGTGGAAAAAAAAAAGGATTAGGAAAATCCATTTTGAGCATTGTAAAAAGGCTCACCAACGCCTAAATGCATTCCTATATTTTCTCATGTTCTCTAGGCGCCTCGTTTCTTTTTTCTTAATACAATTTCTCCTGGGACATATGGGGAAATGAGGATATGAGTTAAAGCAGTGGTCGGCAAACTCATTAGTCAACAGAGCCAAATATCAACAGTACAATGATTGAAATTTCTTTTGAGAGCCAAATTTTTTAAACTTAAACTATATAGGTAGGTACATTGTTATTAACTTAATTAGGGTACTCCTAAGCTGGCCTTTGCTAAAAACGTCCTCAATCTGATTGAGGTACATATGCTGAGGTCGACACCTTCCAACTCTCCCATCCTCACTCCTCTTGTAGGCAGTCTCACTCAACTCGTGCATGAATCGCACGCACCTCCCTGGCGATGCGTATCCCGCTGCCCGCCTGCCGCGTCTCCCTTAGCTCGACTGACCGACACCCCCCACTTCTTCTAATGCCACTTCTTCAAAATAAACTCACCCAGGCTAAAAACCGACTTCTGCGCATGGGCCACGAAGTTTCAATTGCACTGCACGTGCACGCCCGCACGTGGTATTTTGTGGAAGAGCCACACTCAAGGGGCCAAAGAGCCACATGTGGCTCGCGAGCCGCGGTTTGCCGACCACTGAGTTAAAGAAATGACTATATGGCCGAATACCAATTCTTTGCAGGTGTTTAACACCACTTAAAACAGACTTCTATTGGATCTTGCCAGGGCTCCATTACCCATAACCCAATATTCCCAAAATCATTTTATAACTCTCTCTCTCTCTTTTTTTAATCCTCATCTGACAAATGAGGATGGGTTTTTGTTTGTTTTGGTGGTGGGGGGGGGGAGGGAGAGGAGAGGGAAAGAGAGGGAGAGGAGAGAGAGAAACATCTATGTGAGAGAGACATATCCATTGGTAGCCTCCCTCACCAGGGCTGGAGATGGAACCTGCAAATGGAACCTGCAATTCAGGTACGTGCCCTTGACCGGGTATCGAACCTGTGACCCTCCAGTGCACAGGCTGATGCTCTAACCACTGACACACACTGGCCAGGACCATTTTGTAGCTCTGGATGCCATCCTAGGAGAGACCAGGTAATGTCGCTGTGGGTGACTGCGCACCTACTATGTGCCAGAGATATCACACAAAAATTCCATTGTATTATCACTGCCAATGTTCCCAGGTGAAGACGAGGCAGAGTTTACGTTCATATATGCACAGCTAATATGTAGCAAAGCGAGAATTCAAGCCCAGGGTTGAAGTTGACTCCAGGGCCCATGTTGCTCCTACCACGTTGTGCCAAGGCAAGTGAGATAAAAAGTTTCCCAAGAAGGGCCCATGGTAAGTGGCTAGGTTCTCATTAGATTCATGCATAGATAATTGGGAACTAACTCACTAATGCTGTTAGCATTGGGGCAGCTGTAGTGCGGTGGAAAAAGCAATGACTTTGGGTTTTGCTTTATCTTTGACTAGAGGGCTAATGCATGAAATTCATGCAAGAGTAGGCCTTCCTTCCCCCGGCTGCCGGCACCGGCTTCCCTCTGCACCCGGGACCCAGGCTTCCCTCGCAGCCCTGGCTTTGTCTAGAAGGATGTCCAGTCTAATGAGCATATTACACTTTTATTATTAATAGATACTAGATACTTACTAACTGAAGAGCTTAATCACCTAAACACATGGAGTCATGTTTTTTCATTATGTAAAATGAAAATATTGATGCTTTGTTAAGAGTGAATGATGAAGTTTAAATAATTTCTAAAATCCTATTAAACCAATAAGAGAGTATTAATATTTCTCTGATTAAAAGTAGTGACCTGGTGCACGGATTCGTGCACATTGAAAGAAAATTAATTAGAAGGTGGCTGATGGGGCAGGACTGGGCGAGACGGGCTGGACATGCCCTGGAGCCAACTTCCCACAGTCCCTTCCTGGCATCTGTGGAGTGAGCAGGGTCCCTTCACCAGGTGGGGTCCCTTGGCCTGGCCTGCAGGGATTGGGCCAAAACTGACTCTCCAACACCCCCCGAGGGGTCCCGGAGTGCGAGAGGGCACTCTGCAAAGTTGCTCTCATAAAGGGTGTGGAACGCAAATGCAAGTGCGCAGTAAACCAGATTCGGGGCCGACAGTGCCCCAGGAACAACATAATGCACGGCTGAAGGTGGAATCGTGCGGCCCTGCAAGGAATCGGGCTCCCTCCTCTCTGGTTTCGGGGTGTGTCACCCAAGAACTGCTGCTGCCAAGTCACTGCAGCTCAGCAGCTCCTGTGTTGAGCATCTGCCCCCTGGTGGTCAGTGCACGTCATAGCAACCAGTTGGACACAGCATATTAGCCATATATATATATATATATATATATATAGTCTTAGCTCTTATCTTTAATGTCTTCCATTCTCTTTTACAAAATCAATTACAGTATGTGTATTAAATTGAATTATAATTAAAAACATAATCCTATATAATAAAAGGCTAAAATGCAAATTGACCGAACGGCAGAATGACCAGTCGCTATGATGCGTACTGACCACCGGGGGCAGACACTCAACGCAGGAGCTGCCGCTGGTGGTCAGTGCGCTCCCGCAGGGGGAGTGCTGCTCAGCCAGAAGCCCTGAGCCAGGCTCACAGCTGGCGAGTCAGCGGCGTTGGCGGGAGCCTCTCCCACCTCCAGACTGTGAGAGGGCACAGGACTCTCCCCCCCCCCCAAGTGCACAAATTTTGTGCACCAGGTCTCTAGCTGTTTATAAAATTCCAGTGTTACACATGAGCATATGCACATTTGTGCACACACATTCAAAAAACACACACAGAGTTAAGATGATTAAATGTTTTCAAATATTTTTAACCACTACTTCATATGAATGAGTACCTCCTGATGGAGGCATTCACAGATATATTTCATGAAACATCTTGGCTGGTTAAATAGTGCAGATGTTTTGTAAACATTTTCTTGGCATAAAACATGGTTACAGGTTGTTATTACAGCCCAGTCAGTGTCTCTAAGGCATCAACGTCTCCTCGCAGGGTGGCAGCTGTGAATGCAGATGCAGAAGGGAGTTTGGGGCTCTCTGAAACAATATGTTTTCTTAAAGTCACAAGAAATATTTTTTCAAGAAATTGGGATTATTAGCATTTACCAATTGTTTTTCATATGGTTTTGAAGTAGGATGAGATAGGATGAGAAGGAAGGAGATCCTAGTCTTCCTCAGCCCCTTGTACAAACACGAATATTACAGTCTGTGCGCTCTTTGTGAGCAGGGCAATTTCACTTTATTTTTGGGTTCATTCTCTCTTTTTTTCCTCTCTGCATCAAAGCCTCGCACAGTATCTAATACTTAATATTTTTTGAATTAGTGAAAGCATTTCTCTATGTATTAATTGCATCCCACCCCAGAATAGATAAGTTTAAAAATGTATTACTCAATCCTCCTTAACCAGATAGACTTGATTTTTTTTTCTTTTGTTGTTGTTGGTTTGTGATTTAATTAGGGTATACATTGAGTTGCTGTTTTTTCCTACCTTCATAAATTGCAAAATGCTTAGTCATACATCCTTTTTTCTTTATTCTCTCCCTATTTTCTTTTTAACTATGGTGGGGGAAGTCTTTTTAAGTATGCCATTATATCCAGAAAGTACTGGGAAATACGTCAAATGTTAAAATATACCTATGGCAAAAAATTTTTAATACTTGAAACAAAGTTGAAAAGCAATAATAAGCTAGGCATATGTTTTCAACATACATAACAATGACTTAATATCCCCAATATACAATTAGCTCTAAAATATAAGAAGAAATAAACATCCCTATTAAAAAGTTAGTAAGGGGTCAGTAGGCAATTGACAACTGGGAAATGTCAAAAGCAAAATTTTAAAAAATTTTGTATCCAACATTGGAAAGGCTGTGAGAATTCACTGAGTGCTATTACTAAGAATGTAAATTTCTATATTCCTGAAATGTATTTTGGCCATATGGTTTAAAATTTAAAATCTATGTACTCTTTGTTAGACGTTCTACTCATAACAGTTCTTCCAGGATGTACTTTATCAATTGTGAATGGATGTATATTTAAGGATGTGTATATTAAAGCTAAGAGTCCATCACTTACATGGTTGGTTAAATTAAACATGATACATTTGTGTTCAGGTTGCAGAACAGCATGTGTAATTTTTTTGTAGCAATTTAATATTGTGTTTATTTTTGTAGAAAGTTGTTTAAAAAGATATACACCGAAGTGTCATTAGTTGTTTCCTCTGGATGGAGAGATTTGGGGTCATTTTTATTTGTCTGCCTCGTTTGAATTTTCTAAGTGACTACTTATTTTTCTAATTAGAAAAGACAAGAAAGCTATTCATTTGGCTAAAAAAAAAGCAATCAAGCAAAAGACACACTACTATCACTAACATTCTTCACCACATTCTCATTCTTGGTGGGTATCACTATTCTTTACACTTTTTTATTTACCAGATATTAGCTGGTACTTCATTCATTTTAAAATATTTATTTAATATAATAAATATAATCATTATGTTCATTCTCCGTTTTTAAATCATTCATGGAAATGAATGTTTTCTTACATTTTTGTTTGCTAATGTAAAAACTTCTTGTGTTGATTTGCTATCCTGACCTTGACCATGTTAGTACATAAAAACATTACAAATGATTCCTGTTAACAAATGGGATCAAGAAGAAAATGCAGCTATTTTAGAGGAGAATATCCTATTAATCTAGAAATACGTCTTTCTAAATTTAAAGAATTTATGTTAGAAAAATGAGGGAATGCACTAAAAAATTAAGGAACATATATAAATCCAAGACCAGGAAATACTACAACACTGGGAAAAACAGGGATGGTGTGGAGACCATTTTCTTTATTTTTTATTTTTTTATGGCTAAAATCAGGTACTAATACATTCAGAGGTAAATGTGTTTATTGAGAATATTCAAAAATCAAATACATTTTCAATGTACATTATACCAAGGTATAGGGCATTTATCAAGTTATTATTACTAGTAATAATAATAATAATACTAACTACACCCTTGCCAAACATCTCATTTCATCTTTTCAGTGGCACAGAAAGCTGGCTGCTTCTGTGTATTTACTATCATTAGGCTTTTTTTTTTTTTAATCCTCACCTAAGGGCATGGTTTTATTGTTTGTTTGGTTTTATTTTTGTTTGTTTGTTTTTATTGATGAGAGAGAGAGAGAGAGAGAGAGAGAGAGAGAGAGAGAGAGAGAGAGAGAGAGAGAGAAAGAGAAACATCAATCTGTTACCTCTCACACACACTCCAACTGGGGATCAAACCCACAACCTGGGTATGTGCCCTGACTGGGAATTGAACCCACCACCTTTCTGTGTATGGGACGAGGTTCCAACCAACTGAGCTGCACTGGCCAGAGCTACTGTAATTTTGCTTTTGAACTTGATTCTCATCTGTGACACTCTTTGCTGCTTCTTCATAGGGCAAGTCCTACTCTGCTGGTGGCAACAAAGTAACAAGCAGAATAACTTCCTGTGCACAAAATTTAGTCCGCTTTAGGAAAACCTAGAGCTATGTCCCTCCCTCCTTGAGGAAAAGCCACTAGTTCCCCGAAAGGACTCTCAAAGAAAATGATAATCATGGTGAATCCAGATGCCTTGCTCTATCCTCCACTTCAGCCTCATTTGACAAAACTTATAACGGTACACAGAGAAATCCAGGACCTACCCATTCACAAGTACACACAGGTAACCCTGGAAAATGCCTCAGGGTAAGGTCAAGAGAATTGCCCTTGACTTTAATAACAAAATGCCCTACTTCTCCTTACATATACCCCTCTCCTTTCAGCCTATGCAAATGCAGAAATTCAATCTCCATAAGAAAACTACAACACTGAATAAGAATATTATATATCAGGCATGGTCTAGAACAGAAGTTCTAAAATACAGTTTTATGTATAAATCCACGGACAGAGAGTACTTATGACCTAATAATATGGCATTTACGGCAAGTCTTTGCTAAGTGACCCTTTAATATTTTCCTATCTAGAAATAGGAAGTTAGTCTACCTAAGCAACATGTTTCCTAGAAACAGGTAACTAAAAAATGATGGTACAGGCAGCACATACATATACATGAGAGTAAATCATATGGATAACTGAGCAGTTATTATTTTTAGTAAATTTAACCTCAGAAAATGAGTGTTAAAAAGAACATGATTATGGTTTAAAAAAAGATAACTAATATTAAAATTAGGCACCAATACTGATCACATTAATAACAATCTCCTATGAGAGATGACAAAATAGTAATATATATTCACAGCTTCTTCCTCTCCTCTACCTGGTAAGGAGAATTCTGTATTTGAAAGATTAGTTTCTAGGATTCTGCTAGCTAGAGTAATGATAGTGAAAAAAACTGAAAATGGATTAATTCTTTCAGATTGAAATGGGCCCAATGTTAATAGCAGAAGAGAAATGAAAAGAACAGGAAGGTAAGCAGAAAAAGGGATTTGGAAAAGGTTTTAGAATTGAGAATTGGGGTAGCTACCATATGTGAGAGAGTCAGAGATGGGGGAAAAAAGGCTTTTAGGACATTAGTTTCAGAATAACAGTTGTCTGGTCATTTGGTTTTGGTTTTGAGTTTGATGGGGGTTTTTGTTTTGTTTTGTTTACAAATGTTATCCCCCTTCCTCTACGTTTTGATTTTTAATTTTACCAAGTCTACACAACCAAATCATACAGCCATTACATAGTAACACTATCCCCTTTGGGCCCTCATTTAATAACAATTTAGTGCCCACCAACAGTTCCACGTACTGTCTCTCGAGTCATTTCGACTGTCCGAAGTCGTTCTCTAGCAGAATCTTAGGAAGGGCTCACTGAACAAATCCTTTACCAGATTCCTTAGGACGAGTCATTGGAAAAATATTCCCCAAATTCTTGCACATGAATAGTTGTCTTCGTCTTCTTATTTTTGAAGGTCAGGTTTTCTGGATATAAAATCCCTGCCTAACACGTTTTTTCTTTCAGATCTTATGGTATTCCCATGGAATATGTTACGCTATTCTATTCTCACACACAGCATCAAAAGGTCTAGTGATAATCTAATTTCTCTCTTACAATAATATACTCACATTGTCTAGATATCCAAAAGATGTTTCCCTTTCTTTAAAGGCCAGTAATTTTTACCAGAATGTGTGTTATGCTGGTCATTCTAGGCCAGTATTTTCAGGTATAAAGTACATTTTTTCAATATGTGTTTTCAATTTATTTCAATAAAATTTTCTTAATTATTAATTTAGTATTTGTTTTGGTTGTTTCTTGGTTTTTTGTGTTTTTTTTTCTTTTCTGATGTCTGCTTCAGAGACTGTTATGTGTGTGTTGGAATTTTTTTTTTGTTTACCTTCAACATTTGCAACTTTCTTTTGAATCCATTTTATCTCTTTTTACATTTCCTTTTACATTTTAAAACTTTCCTATTTTTTCTTCTTTATTTGATGTATTTTTTTATTCCTTCTAATTTAGCTTTCGCTTCTAAAAATTATTTCATTTTTAATATACATTTTATTTCTAATTATTTCTTAAATTCTGTCATTTCATTGAGTTCTCCTAATTCTGATTGATGTTATTCTTTCATGTCCTGTATAATTTTCTTAATGTCTCTTAATTTATTTTGCAAATAAATCTTACAGAAATATTTTTGTAGCATGTCTTTCTAGCATGCTTGTATTGTTGGTAGGACTCTTATTTTGCCCCTTTTCCCCTTTTTTCTTATAGTAACTGTTGGGATTTGACCTCAGTACTTTCCTGTTAATCATCTTTATGTGAATATCATTTTCCTGAACTTTTAGAAGGATGATAAATTACACTATAGTTTTATGAGAAACTACCAAATTCTATTTCACTTAATATTCCCATCAGCAATAGACAAATGAGTCATTTTTTCTACATCCTTGACAATATTTGGATTGTCATCATTTTTTCCTTTAGATATTCTTATAGCTGTGTAGTAATGCCTCATTGTGGGTTTAACTTGCACTTTCCTGATGGCTAATGATGCAGAACATCTTTTCATGTGCTTATTTACCACCTGTATATCCTCTTCAGTGAATGCCTATTTATGTCTTTTACACATTTTCAAATTGGATTGTTTTTGTTTTTTACTATTGAGCTTTGAAAGTTCTTCATATATTCTAGATGCTGGTCCTTTGTCAGATACGTGGTCTACAAATATTTTCTCCCATTCTGTAGCTTTGTCTTTTCTTTCTCTTAACAAAATTTCACAGGACAAAAGTTTAAATTTTGATGACATCCAATCTATCAATCTTTTTTTTTTTTTTATGAACCATCTTTTGTTGTCAAGTTTAGGAACTCTTCACCTGAGTCCCCTGACCTTGTTCATCCTATGGTTTCATTACATCTTAACTGGACAACTGCGACCATCTCTCCTCTGTTACCTGCTCCTGCAATTGAAAATGAGTTCACACTCTTCCAAGCTGTCAGGTTACATTAACGGAGAGCATGTGCAGTCATTGCAATGCTCTGCACAAACCTTCCAATAATCCCCACTGAATATGAAAGGACAGACTCTCCTACTTGAAACTATAAAGCCAAACTACAAGCTACTCTCCGAAGGGGCTTATAATTATGGTGTCTGAAGAAATGTGAAATAAAACATCGGGACTTCCGAAGCGCCCCTTCTGCCACCAAAAATATTACCTAATTTATTAATGTCCACTTCAAATGGCACCTTTCCTGATTGCCCCACAACTGGCCTAGGTTTCCTCCCTCACCTCACTAACCCAACAGCACTCTGTACCTTCCTTACAGTACGTAGCTTATTTTCTCATTTGTGCCCCATTCTTATTATCCATTGGGCCAGACTGTCCAAGGGCAGAGTGTCCTCCTTATCTTTGCTTCCCCTGGAGGACCTGGTGCACAGCAGGGACTGTGAATAGTCAATTTGACTGGAACCACCATCAGCATCATCCCAGCTCAGACACAGAAAGCCCATTCGCCATACCCGCTGTTAAAAACAAAGTAAAAGGACAAACTGAGCTCATCTTTCTAGCCTCTGAGTCAGCTTCATTTTTGTAAACAATTCCCTCTTTCCTTCCACACCCTTCTCCCCACACATGATCACAGTAGAAAGAACAAATAAACACTGAAACCAACCCCATAATGAAATTTTAAACACCTCTGTGACCAATATTCTCAGATCAGAAGGAAGTAACATTTCATCCTGCCTTTAATGAAAGAGTATGTCACTCCCTTAACAGCTTCTCTAAGAACCCACTGTTCCCTGAAATTTATTTGCAACGCTTGTCTGAGTAATCCTTCGGCTCCCCTAGGAATTTCTCTAGGCAGGACGGTGACAAGCAGCCAGAGAACCCATGGTTACTTGGAATCCCAGAAAAACAGTGGTTCTCAACCTTCTGGCCCTTTAAATACAGTTCCTCATGTTGTGACCCAACCATAAGATTATTTTCGTTGCTACTTCATAACTGTAATGTTGCTACTGTTATGAATTGTAATGTAAATATCTGATATGCAGGATGGTCTTAGGCAACCCTGTGAAAGGGTCGTTCGACCGCCAAAGGGGTCGCAACCCACAGGTTGAGAACCGCTGGATTAGTAGCTCTTGTTCCTTTAAAAATCTCAACACTTTCCTATGAAATTCATGTCTACTGTTCCCAGCACAGCGTTCAGCACGTAGTTTATGATTGATAATGTTTATTGACTTAACCAACTGAATCAATACGATCATAAAATCTTGGTGGCTTCCTAGATTATATAAAACAAAGAGCATGAAATCTCAGAGCAGTACAGATGTGAAAGGGACAATCAAACACATGGTATTTTTAGCTGACTGTATTTTTTTCCACTCCGACAAGTGGTTTAGATCTTCCGGTTTATAAAATGTTTTTCCAATTATGATATGAGGTCAAGAAAAAGTTCACTTCCTCATTTCTTCATAAGAATGTAAAGTTTTCCCTACTTTCCTTGAATGAGCGGCTTCTCTGAGATTTAAATTTAATTTCACTGTGAATGTCTCTTCGGGGAAGCTAAATATTATGGCATCTACAGTCTTTCTGGGTAGCGTTGCCTCAGATCATCAGCTTTCTCCTTGTGGTTTCTAGAGATTATAAACTATCCACTTGAATTCACTCAGTCGGGGATAATTGCTCCGATGTGGTTTCCCCAGCTATAACAACAAAAAAGTGGGAGCTTCCAATGAAAGAGAATAAAATAATGACTTGGCTGTCAAGAGCTGTTCTAGAGATTCATTTTTGTTTCTGCCCTGCAGCTGATCTGGTGGAACCAGATGTCTGCAAGACTTGGTGTGGGAATTCATTCATACATGCATACGCAGCTAACACTTATGAGCATCTGCTGTAAGCCAGTCACTGTTGATTGGCAATAGGGGGACATGCAAAAACAAACAAACTGTAGACACAGCCTTGAGAGAGCTTGCAGTGCAAGGGGAAGGGATCTGTTCAAATGCTGTGGTACCCCCGGGAAACAAGCAACTCATTCTGTCTGGGAGATCCATCATAGGAGTCAGTACACTGGACTCGAGGCTTGGAAGAAAAGTAAGAGCTTTCAACAGAAAGGAAAGAAGAGGAAAAGGTCATTCCAAACAAAGGGAACAGCCTCTTTAAAAGGCTAGTGAATGAACATGTCATGAATGAATATGGCAGATCTGGAAATGAGGTGTAAGCAGTCCCACGTGGTTTGTAGGTGGAGGAATGGGTGCTAATACATCAAACTGAATAGGGCGACTGGAAGAGGAATTTTAAATGTTTTTTTTTTTTAAATTAAATTTATTGGGATGATATTGGTCAACATGAACAGGTAGGTTTCAGGTGTGGGTTTCTGTGTTACAAAATCTGTATATTGCACTGTGTGCCCACCTCCCAAAGTCAGACCTTCTCCTGCCACCACGTATTAGGACCCCCTTCTCTCCCCGCGCCACTTTCGAGTTGCTGCAATTCCTGTTGCCATTTTGACTGATCAACAGTTGCCTGTAACAAAGAGAAGTGGGGCAACTAGCTACCTTTGTTGAGCATTTTCCCACCTTGCACCTCATTTGTTCCTCACTGCTGCAGCATGAGGTGGGGTTCCTTATGTTCATCCTATAAACGGGAAACTTGAGGCTCAGAGTTACTGGGGGATGTGCGTAAGCTCCCTTCCATCTGGACTGCTGCAAAGTCTACTCCCATTGCTCTGCATTATGTTGCTCCCTATGACTAGAAAAAGGAAGGGGAAAAGCGCAAAGGCATGTCAAGTTTTCTCAAAATATGAGCTCTGAAATCCTGCTTTCAAGGCGAGCAGGGGTCCATATCCCCTTCTCTTACTAGCTACTCTTATTTTTTTAAATATACTTTTATTGATTTCAGAGAGGAAAGGAGAGGGAGAGAGAGAGATAGAAACATCCATGATGAGAGAGAATCATTGATTTTCTGCCTTCTGCATGCCCCATACTGGGGATTGAGCCTGCAACCCCTGGCATGTGCCCTTGACCGGAATAGAACCTGGGACCTTTCAGTCTGCAGGCTGATACTCTATCCACTGAGTCAAACCAGCTAGGGCAATCTTAGCTACTCTTAAAAGCCTGCTTCATACCCCACCTGATCCATAAGGGGTATGGGATCACTCTCTAGCCCATAATAATTGATTAAGCATAGCTTCCTTTCATTATCTTAATTTCTTGCATACGGTGTTTATCTGCTCTTTTAGAACCAGTCCTATCTAACTCTCAACCAGTAAACTCCTTCGGATGCCTTATTCATGTCTTTTTACCCAACAATCCCCAGAACAATCCCTTAAGCACAAAACACAGTCACTAAATGTTGGTTCCCCAAGACTCTTTGAGCTCTGAGAACATTTTTGAAGCACTTTAGAATTTCCTTCAAAGAAATTAAAGATCCCAGATGGTCTACAAGCAATATTTTATCAAACATTTGAGGAGCAGGTAGTTTCCATGCTACTTAAACTGGTCCAGAAAAGATGGGATACTGCCTAAATCATTTACAAAGCCAATATAAGGCAATAATATACTTGACAATGATACTCCCAAAATAAATATTAAATTCCATTTTGAGTATGGAGGGAGGATGGAGATGACCTTGGTTTAAATCTTGGTTAGAACACTTATTAACTTTATCTCTTTAGCAATATTATTTAAACTTTCCATAACTATGCTTTTTACTCATAACATAATAAATAAAATAATAGCATAATATGACAATACTAGAGGCCCGATGCATGAAATTCGTGCAAGAGTAGGCCTTCCTTCCCCCAGCTGCCAGCACCGGCTTCCCTCAGGCACCAGGGACCCGGGCTTCCTTCCCTCAGGCTGCTGGCAGGCACCCGGGACCTGGGCTTCCCTCGCAGCCCCAGCGTTATCTGGAAGGTCGTCCGGAAGGACTTCCAGTCTAATTAGTATATTATGCTTTTATTATTATAGATAAGGTTAGTCCAAACTCAACAAAAAAAATGATGGTGATGCTCATATTTACCATGTATCTGACACTGTTCTAAGAATTTTATATACATTAACATCTAATCTTCACAACAACCCTGGCTTATTACCCTAATCCTCACTTTACAAGGGAGTAAATGAGATAATAAGCAGAAAAATATCACCTTTACAAAGCTCTTATATGGTAGAGACAGGATTTGAACGCAGGCATTCTGGCTCTAGGTCCCCTATGATTAACAACTCCTCTAGTCATTAATATTAATATCATTTTAACATGTTGAAGGAAAATATGTACTTCCTTTTATCAATACAGAAAATAAAGTGCAAGAGAAAAAAAACAAAAAGCTTTCACTAAAATAAACCTTTTAGCAATCTGGGGTAAGTCTTTAATACAATAAGGAATATTTGTAATGACCAAAAAGTCAATATGGGGCTTAAGTTTGAAATTAATTTAAAGTTGAAAATAACACCAACTAAAGAGTTTGCCCTAATCTCTATTAATTGACATTGTTCTCAGAGTTCTAACTAAGGTAGTGAAGCATGAAAATAAATAAGAGGTTTAAATATGAGAAAGGAGGTGGTTTGATTGTGGGCCTGAAAGAATCAAGAGCATCAATTTAAAACTTACACCAAGTAGAGAGCTGAGAAAGAACACTGGTTACAAAATGAAATTACTAAGTAGTTGTTTTATATATCAGCTCTTCCAAACAATACTGTTAAACGTATAATTCTATATTAAATAGCAACAAACTCATAAAAAGAATTAGAAATGACTTTAGCAAGAATTGTGAAAGCCTAGACCATATTAACAGAACTGCAAAAGCGAGGGCGTGTAAAACACAGATCAATGCAAAGTCTAGAAGTTGCCTATGATTCCAAGATTGTCTGTCGTGTGTGTGTTTGTGTGTGTGTGTGTGTGTGTGTGTGTGTGTGTAAGTTAACCCATGATTCTAAATTCTTTTCAAGTAAGTAAATGAATGAAAATAACCACAGTGCACAAGAACATATAGACCAATGAAATAGAACAGAGAAACCAGAAATTGGCCCAAGCCATTACACTCGAATAATATTTCACAAAGGAGGCAAGAGCATACCATGGAGTCAAGACAGTCTCTTCAATAAATGGTGCTGGAAAAATTGGACATATACATGCAAAAAATAAAAATAAAACTAGGCCACTAACTTACACCATAAACAAAAATAAACTCAAAATGGATAAAAGACTTAAACTAAGACAGGAAACCATAAAAATCTTAGAAGAATCCATAGGTAGAAAAATATCAGACATATCTTGTAGCAATATCTTTACTACTACATCTCCTAGGACCATGGGAACTAAGGAGAAAATAAACAAATGGGACTACATCAAAATAAAAAGCTTCTGCATAGCAAAAGAAACCATCAACAAAACAACAAGACTGCAAGGGAGAACATATTTGCCAATGTTACATCCGGTAAGGGTTTAATCTCCAAAATGTATAGGGAACTCATACAACTTAACAAAAGGAAGATAAACAATCCAATCAAAAAATGGGCAACGGACCTAAATAGACACTTTTCGAAAGTGGACATTCAGAAAGCCAAGAGACATATGAAAACATGCTCAAAGTCACTAATCATCCAAGAGATGCAAATCAAAATGACAATGAGGTTCCATCTCACATCTGTCAGATGGCTATCATCAACAAATCAACAAACAACAAGTGCTGGTGAGGATGTGGAGAAAAAGGAACCCTTGTGCACTGCTGGTGGAAATGCAGACTGGTGCAGCCACTGAGCAGAACAGTATGGAGTTTCCTCAAAAAATTAAAAGTGGAACTCCCATTTGACCCAGTGATCCCACTTCTAGGAATATATCCCAAGAAACCAGAAATGCCAGTCAGAAAGGATATATGAACCCCTATGTTCATAGCAGCACAATTCACCATAGCTAAGCTACGGAAACAGCCTAAGTGCCCATCAGCAGATGAGTGGATAAAAAGCTGTGGTATATCTACACCATGGAATACTACGCTGCCGTAAAAAAGAAGGAATTCTTACCATTTGCAACAGCATGGATGGACCTGGAGAGCATTATGCTAAGTGAAATATGCCAGTCTGAGACAGATAAGTATCACATGATCTCACTCATTTGTGGAATATAATGAACAACATAAACTGATGAACAAAAATAAATCCAGAGACACAGAAGCATCAAACAGACTGTCAAACTTCAGAGGGAAAGCAGGGGAAATTGGGGGGGTGGGGAGTAAGAGATCAACTAAAGGACTTATATGCATGCATATAAGAATAACGAATGGACACAGACAGTAGGTGGTGAGGGCCTGTGCTTGGCGGGGGGGGGGGGGGGGGGGAGTGGGCAGGGAGAGGTCAATGGGGGGCAAAGAAGACATATGTAATACTTTGAACAATAAAGAATTTAAAAAAGAAATAAATTGGACCATATGAATTCCAGAAGTAATATATCATCATTCACCTTCATAAGTATTTGGACTGTATTGGTGTCATATTGTCACTTTCCCATCAAGACCCACTTTTGTGCTCCTTTTAACACTAATTTTGGAGAATATAAATAACAATGAACTTAACCAATCAAAATTTGCAATATCTAAGGCAAATCAAGGCATATTATACTCTTATCTGTTATACTATTTCCTAATGTGCTCTTATACTATTATATATGTAACTGCATAATTAATCAAGAATATAGTACAAATTTTATACTTATTATACAATAAAAATCTTATATATCAAGAAATTAAAAAAAAGAAAATAGCCACGAGTTTTCTCTTTATGGTGAGGGTGGGCAGTGGTGGGATAAATAACCAGCTACAGTATATCAGTAATTAAAAGTTGAAAATGAAAGCTATGTAGTTCTGCTGCATCAGTAAGCAAATGGATAGATGTAACGGGGAAGGGGGGGGGGCTCAGAAATTAAGTTATCTAAGAATTTAGTTTTTGATCAAGGTGGCACTGCAAGTTCAATGTGTAAAGGATTGCTTTTTTAAACAACCGATACCAAAAAAAAACAGTGGACAATTTTAGTTTCTTGACAGAGGGAAAACTTCCTTAAATGAGGAAATTTACCCCTTTCCTCCCTTTATTCTGCTGCCTGGAGAGCGGGTGTGACGCCTGGAGCTCATTAGCCATTTTGTAACGACTGATATGAGGAGAGTTAGGTGACAGAGCAGTGAGTTGAGAGGAAGCTAGGTTCTTTAAAATTTCCTGGAGCCAACTCTGGACTGGTGACTACTGGACTTCTTTTATTTGAGGCACAGCGTACTTCTATTTTTTAAAGACACTGTTATCTGGGAGTTCACCATTGTGTACAGCTGCATTGAATCCTAACTCATACAGATCCCTCCCTATCATATTGTACTCAAATAAAAAATGTCATAAAGAGCAAACAGCAATTTTCAAAATAAGTCAGATTATAGAAAAGTATTTCTCAAATATCAGAGAAGGCTTAAGTGTACATGCAAGTGTTCAGATCAAGTGTTGCTAGCACAATGTGTCTTTTCAATGATGAAAGAGGTACATGAAAAAGTAGACACAATAAGGAAGGAAAGATGAAGAAAGCATGGGTAGGTTTAAAATAGAACCAAACAGAAATTTTAAAAATTAAAAAACACACTAAAATAATAGGTGAGTTTTAAAACAGCTGAATAAAGATTCAATGAACACATCTCAGGAAATCTTACAGAGCAGCGGTTCTCAACCTGTGGGTCGCGACCCCTTTGGAGGTCGAACGGCCCTTTCACAGGGGTCGCCTAAGACCATCCTGCATATCAGATATTTACATTACGATTCACAACAGTGGCAACATTACAGTTATGAAGTAGCAATGAAAATAATTTTATGGTTGGGGGTCACCACAACATGAGGAACTGTATTTAAAGGGCCAGAAGGTTGAGAACCACTGTTATAGAGAATCACAGGGAAAGACACAGAGACAGAAAACAGAACATTGGTTAAGAAACTCAGAACATAACAAGAAGAACTAATACACATCTAATAAAAGTTCTATGATAATGAAGAGAATAGGGGAAGAATACTTGAAAATATGGGATGAGAATATGATAAAACTTATGGAAAATATGAATCACCATATACTAGACGCATGAGTTACCATCAGGATAAAGAAAAAGAAATTCCATATTTAGGTATATTGTGGTGACATTTCAGTATACCAAATCTAAGAGAAAATCACTGAGGCAGCCAGAGAGCAAAAAAATCCATCAACTACACAGGAATGGAAATGACACTGGCAATTGCCAAAAGAAAGATGCTGTTCCTATTATAAACCATCTTCAAAATCAGAAATTAAGAAAGTATTTTTTTTTTTTAATTTAGAAAGCTGACCCTCTGGGCCTAGCATGTGTAATGGATTAATTCCTTATGAAAAGAAAAGGCTCAGAGCCCAAGTTTAGGTTTTATATCAAGCTCTTTTCACTTGAAAGATACTATAGGTCACCTTACCCACCTCACTCATCTAATAAGTGAGGGCCTGAAGCCCAGGCTGTAAAATGATTCGTTCAAGACCATACAGTTAGTTAATAGCAGATCTGGGGCTAGATCTTTAACATCTTCCATTAACCTCCTTGCAAGTAGAAATCGGCAAAGTTGGAATGTTCTTCGGAGCTGGTTACATTGGCCTTAAAACACTTATTCAAAAGCCTGAAATTATTTGCCAGTTGATACACATCCACATTCTCACTTCCACAGCCTCTTGTGCCCGCTAATACGATTGCCATAGATTAGAGAACAGACCCAAGGATGGTCAGGCAAATCAGGAGCAGCTCTTGTGTGGTCTGGACAGCTTACTGCAGAGTCACTCCACCGTGGCTGGTCCTGGCTACCCGGTGTAAGAGACCGCACAAGTCTGTCCTGCATGCTCTGTGCTAACGTTTTCATTGTCCGGCACCACTGAAGTCCTGCTGGCTACGCTGTAGTTCTACTCTCTCTGCGTTCAGAAACCTGAGAACATGCCATCACTCTCCTCATTACCTTCAGGGGTGAGTAATTTACTCGAGGGTCTAGACCAGCCGTGGGCAAACTACAGCCCGCAGGCCGGATCTGGCCCGTTTGAAATGAATAAAACTAAAAAAAAAAAGACCGTACCCTTTTATGTAATGATGTTTACTTTGAATTTATATTAGTTCACACAGACACTCCATCCACGCTTTTGTTCCGGCCCTCTGGTCCAGTTTAAGAACCCATTGTGGCCCTCGAGTCAAAAAGTTTGCCCACCCCTGGTCTAGATTCTGGATGTGAGTGTGGGTGATTCTCATACTGAAACAGAAATATACTAGAAAACATTGAGACCCTGATGTCTCTTTACAAGGAGGAATCTCTTGCTGTTCGTGAAGCCTAGAATTGTGGAGCTGAAATGAAGTCAAATTCCTCTAATTTATTGCTACTCGAAATGTGCGCCAAGGATCCTTGGCACCTGAGGCTTGTTAGAAATGTAGACTCGGGCCTATTCTGATTCTGAATCAGAATATGTATATATCTAATCAAGATCCCAGGATGACTTATAAACAAAAAAGTTTGAGGACTGCTCTAACCATCCAAAAGCAGGGGTTGCCCACCCTATTTTTCGTGTCATACCACATATTTTCTTTCCATATTTCTTTCTGTTCGGTTATCCCTTTATAGCACATGTGCCTATATTTTCAGCACCTTTGCTATTTGAAAAAACCCTAAAACTGACCAGTAGACCTCAAAATACTATAGGGACCATTAGACTTTTGACTAAATCTCTGTCCCATTCAAAAGTAATTTCTAACACCGCTCAAGTAAGCTTACTTCAATGACTGCTACAATAATCCTTAATAAATAGATGATTTAACATATTTGCTCTTTTGTGTACATAAAGGTTAAACTAGGTTCTTGGTACCAAACCCAATGTGTGGGGGATGTTAGGTCGGATCAAAGCATTGAATCAATACCCCCGCCCTGGGAACTGACCTTTAGGCCATTTCACAATGGACACTCCACTTGCTTAGACCACATTCCACCTGCTAAGACCATTATCTCTTCCCCTCCGGAGTTTCCCTGAATCCAGACCTGCACAGAGAATTCTCCGCCCAGAAAAAGCCCACCTACTAGTAAAGCCCTTTAAAAATCCCTGACTCCCCCCCCATCTTTGGGTGCTGGCGCCATTTGGGGGCTCAGCCCATCTGGTATCCAGATGACTTAATAAATTTGTAATTCTTTACCCCCTTTGGCCTCATGCATTCCTCTTTCGACCACCCTAACAGGGGATACCCACACCAACAAGAAATTCCCCAGATATCACAGGTTGTCTGAGAATTCAACTCAATTTTGACACTATTAATGCAGAGATAGCATTAGATTCCACAGGTTGAGGGTCCAGTCCCACAGGACTCCTCACCCCCACTTCAGATGCCAACAGCAAGTCCAAATTGTTCTTCTGGCTACAGCGCAGAAGTTCCCACAACCCTCTTCTTGGGTTTGATTTGCTAGAGCCCCTCACAGAACTTAGAGGAGCATATTGCTTCCTTCTGCGGTTACCAGCTTATTGTACAAGGGATAAAACTCAGGAACAGCCAGATGGAAGAGATACAAGGGCAGGGTATGGGAAACGTGAAGACGCTTCCATGTCCCCTACAGGCATGCCAGTCTCCCAACACCTTCGTGTGTTCACCAAACCAAAGGTGACAAACCCAGTCCTTTTGGGTTTTTATGGAGGCTTCATTACACAGGCATGATTCATTGTCCATGGCCTTTGGTGATTAATTCAACCTCCAGTCTCTGCCCCAAAGGGAAGCAACCAACCTCCATCCTTAAGTGAATTCCAAAGTCACCTCATTAACATAACAAAAGGCACTTTACCTCTCTCAATATTTAGGAAATTCTAAGGGTTTGCGGAGCTGTGAACCAGGAACTGTGGAATGAGAAATATATATTTCTCATTTGGTCTTCTGAGTGACCAAATACATATTTCTTATAAATCATAATATTGCAAAGGTAAAATGAGAAAAAAATCTAATCAGTTATTGAGTGAATTCAGCTCTGTGATACACCAGCTTTTATAATAATCAATGACTTTAGGAAGCATTTCCAGTTTTCCTTAATGGTATCAATTTTTTTAAGAAGTACAAGAAATCAGTATTCTATTTTTCAAATTTGTTACTAAATAGATAAGCCGCCTAGAGTTTTTTGAAATAATATACATAATTTTATTACAAAAATTTTTTTAAAAAAACAAAATGCAACAGTCTAGAAAACCAAAAATTTACTATTGATACTAATTCCTATGAGTTTGCTGTGCTACCATACACAAGAAATTAAAGAAACCATTAAATATTTAGAAACATTTAACATCAGAAGCCTTAAAATCTAACTGTATGTAGTAGCCCCTCAAAAAGCTACAACCTGCTTTTTTTATATAAAAGTATTTTCTCTACAAAGAATCTTATCAGCTATACAGAAATCTGTACAGTTTTTACACTGAAGCTAATATTGAGCTGCACTTGAATTCACATTCTTAGCAAAACAATTGCCTGAGAGCACACACACATACTCTGCACACATCATTACAGGACAGCCTTTATTCTTCATCTTCATCCTCTTCTTCATCATCATCCTCTTCCTCCTCCTCCTCATCTTCTGGTTCATTTTTCTTCTTTGAGTCAGTTGGCCTGCCAGGGCCCTTCACGTTTGCCCTTGGCAAGGTATGCAGCAATATCCTTTTCATATTTCTCCTTTAGCTTAGCTGCTTTTTGTTCATATGGTTGCTTATCTTTGGCTGATTGTTCAGACCACATTTCATCCAATTTTTGCAGTATCCCCAATGGATAAACCAGGGTGTTCACTTTTGATCTTTGGGTGATGTTCAGAGCAAAACAGGAAGAAGGCAGATGGAGGCCTTTTAGGAGCATTGGGATCTTTTTTCTTCCCTTTCTTGTCACCTTTTGGGGGAACATAATTTTTCATCTCCCGGTCATAGCGAGCTTTGTCACTCTTCACCATATCTTCGGACTTTGACTTTTCCTTTGCAGACATGGTCTTCCATCTCTCCGAACATTTCTTGGAGAATTCGGAAAAATTGACAGAAGAGTCCGGGTGTTTCTTCTTGTGCTCCTCCCGGCAGGTCTGGACGAAGAAGGCATATGAGGACATCTTGCCCCGCAGCTTGTTGGGGTCTCCTTTGCCCATGGTGACAGATGACGTCCACCTGGTGGTAGGTTTTCCTCAGAGTCCCGCTGAGCAGCCGGGTCTGACAGAGACGCTCCCTGGCTGGGCTCAGGCATGAACTGGTTTCTAGAATTTTTAAATGTAAAATATTTTTAAAATTCTTTTACCATTAGAGAGCATCTAGGAAATATTTTTCTAATGCTGTTTAATGCACCAGATCTTGCCTTGGAATTTTTCCCGACATTTTAGTTTTAAAGAAAGAGTGATGACCAAGAAGGCCCTCACTGGCAGTCAAATAATAATACTGCCCCACCCTTCACTTTACAAATGAGTCTATCTGGTACAGCATTTGCATTTTTACTGCAGTCCTGGAAGGGTTCTTAAAAGCTCAGATCAGCATGTTTTTACAGAACACAATGCAAATTTTCAAACAACTAAATTACTTTTAAAAAAAATATATATTTTTTATTGATTTCAGAGAGGAAGGGAGAGGGAGAGAATGAAACATCAATGATGTGAGAGAGTCATTGATTGGCTGCCTCCTGCCCGCCCCCCACTGGGGATCCCACCCACAACCTGGGCATGTGCCCCAGACTGGAATCAAACCCGGGACCCTTCACTGCACAGGCCGATGTTCTATCCACTGAACCAAAACAGTTAGGGCTCAAGATTTCTTCTTGTTTAAAAAAATGAAAGCACAAAGTAATCGAATAAAATATAGGTAAATTGCTACATAAACTTGGGCTGAATATAAAAGCTCACAAACTTAAGACAAGTTACAAACTGGAAATATGCTGTAGTAATAACAATGGATAATGTTTAAAGATTCACAAAGAAATAAGCACATTTTTGTCTAACCAGATTTGTGAAGATATTTTTAGTGGCTGTAGGTTAAAATAGAGAGAAATAACACTGTCATATGAAGAAAATGTAAATGATAGAATATTTTCAAAGGGCAATTTGGTAATATATATCAAAAGCTTTTAAAATAATCATGCCCTCTGACCCAGTAATTTCAGTTTGGTGAGTTTATCCTTAGACTATAATAAAGGTTGTGTGAAAAGATTTAATTACATTTCTATTCATCACCGTGCTGCTTGTACTTTTGAAAAATTGGAAAATTTTAAATGTCAAGCAATAGGGGATTAATTAAGTAGATCATGGTAATCCACATGAAGGGACACCATGGAACTGCCAAAAATAATGTTAGCACGGATAGCTGTTCCTCTTGTATTCTAGAAGAATAAAATGTTTTATTAGTGTAACTATAATTCCATAAGGAAAAATTATACACTTAGAAAAGTCTGGAAGCACGGACACTGGAGGTTTCACAGTATTTTTATCTGGCATGTAGAATTACAGGTTATCTTCTTGCTTACCTCCAAGTTTTATTTTTTTTAATTTCCCAGTAATTAGTATGCATAGCTTTCTTAATAATAAAAAAATTAAAAGTTAGTTTTACACAAAAAGAGAAACATAGCATATATCTCATATGCCTTGAAATGGTAATAATCACTTCGTATTTTATTGAATTTGAAAGGCCCAGAAAATGAATCATATGAACGTATGAGACTGCACTGAAACTGTATTATTATAATGCCTCTGACCCTGAAATCAGTAAGTGCAGCACAGAGTGTGAGGAGTGTGCCTGTCTTCCCACATTTCCCTAAAAATTCACATAAGCATCCAAAGAAATTAGTGTCATTTCATAACTAGCATGGTATTTATGCATATCTTCCCAACTCACTATTTAAAAAGACCATGCTGTATTGTCGCGCAGTGAGCTTTCCAAACTTGACCATCTGCCTTGTTTTTAAAAGACTCAGTCTTTATTGGTCTAAATTCTTTCTGATAAGCCCAGACCTTGAAACCTGTGTACAGATGAGAGACTTCGCCCAGCCACTCACAGCCCAAGGTCACCCTCTCCTTTTGTCTCTCCTCTGCCATATTTTTAATCAAAAGTTGTTTCCAGCCTTGTGACAAGGATGAAGACCCGTCTTCAGACTGTGGATCTGGAACCCTTGCAACACTTTCTCCTTTACATTCATAAAGATATACAATATATGTATATATATGTGGATTAAGAGTACTTGCTCACAATAAAGAGAAAAAATAATGGTAATTTGGAATGTGTTTACCATTCAATGAACACATTACACAAATTTTCTAATTTAAGTATTAAACACTAACTACTGTGTGCATAAGTAGATTCAAGGATATCCTAATTTCACCATATTCACAGTTCTGTGAAAAATATTTCTCATTTTAATGAGCTCTTAAATCAACCTGAAGAGGCAACTTAAATTAACAAATAATTGTACTCCATCATGGACCTACAAATAGAGCCCCAATTTATTATCTTTTCCCTTATGTATAATTCTGGTATTTTAACCTACTTTTCTCAAGCTGGTCTTTAGTCCTTATATGATGTTACACACACACACACACACACACACACACTACTAGGAATGTTCAAAGGCAAACAATTCAATTCTGAAAAGCAAGCATGAATGGTCCAGCCTCTGCTAAGTAAGTAAAAGGGTTAAGAGAGAAGAGTGTGACGAGGTCTTGCCCTGCAGGTGCACACAGTCTCAAGGTATAAGTCGAGTGTTGCAATGCAGCATGGTGTACGGAGGCGGTGTGTACAGGGGGGGAGCACCTGCGCAGACTGAGGGAGGAGGTGTTAAAAGAGACCTCCTGGAGGAGAGGTTTCCTCCAGACGATGGCACTTCCAGGCGATGACTGAGGCTTTGAAAATGACTAGGCAGAGAAGTGTGAATGGAATAATCCAGGCATAAGTAACAGCAGTTATAAGGCACAGAGGCATGAAAAAGCAGGGCAGGTGGTTGGCAGGAGCCTCATGCACCATGTTCATCCATCAGGCTTTCATTGAAGGAACAGAAATCATTCTAGCAAATTAAATAAGAAGACAGTGAGTGATTCAGAGAAACAGGGGCTTAGAAAATCATTGGAAGAGGTTTGTAAGAAGCTTCGAGGCTGATCTTTAAGGAGGGATCCCCACAACAACCCCTCCCAAATGATCCTCGAAGCAGCCATCTCTGCCGTGATCAGGAATTGGGGGCTCTAGAAGCTACTGCTGCGGCTGCTGGCTCCAGGGCCCCACGCCTTCAGCTTCAGTTGGTATCTGCAAATGGCTGTTTCAGTCCTGGCTCTCAACACCCATGAAACTATGACACAGATCCTGGGAACTCTGCTACCTCTGCCACTGAGGAACATACAAAATTTAACAATCCCCATGTGCTCATGGTAGAACAATCAAAGCAATGCCTCTGTGTCACTTCGGGCTTTCAACGCTCCCAGGTCCACCTGCTTGGTGAACACTCTCAGTGTCCAGCAAGCATTCAAGCTTACTGCAAGGGAGTTGAAATGGATTCAAGTGATCAAAACTATGGTCTTCAGCACACCATCATAATAAGCTTGGCGCTTTTTTTTTTGAGATGCAATTCACATGCCATAAAATTCACCATTTTTGAATGTACAATTCAGCAGTGTTTTTGAATGCATGAGGTTGTACAAACATCATCATTATGTAATTCCAAAACATTTTACCACCCTGAAAAGAAAGCCTGTACCCATTATCAGTCACTCTCCATTCCTCTTTCCTCCAGCCCCTGCTAACCACCAATTTACTTTGTCTCTATGTATTTGCTGATTCTGGGCATTTCAAATAAATGGAATCATGTAATATGTGATCTTTGTGCCTGGCTTTTTTCACTTAGCATAGTATGTTCAAGGTTCATCATCCTAGATATGTATTAACACTTCATTTATTTTTACAACTGAATAATATCCCGATGTGTGGATATACCATTATTTGTTTATAAATCCCTCAGTTCATCCATTCATCAGTTGGGTTGTCTTCATTTTTTTGCTATCATGAATAATGCTGCTATGGACATTCTTGTTTTTGCTTTAACATATGCTTTTAATTTTCTTGGGTATATACCCAGGAGTGGAATTGTTAGGTCACGTAGTAACTCTATGTTTAACTTTTGAGGAACTGTCAAACTGTTTTCCACCACAGGTGCTCCATGTTACATTCCCTCCAGGAATGTATGAGGCCTCCAACTTCTCCACATCTTCTCCAACATTAGTTATTATCTGTTTTATTATATTATTATTGCTGTTGTTATTTTGCCATCCTAATGGGTGTGAAGTGGTATTTTGTTGTGGTTTTGATTTGTATTTCCCTTATGACTAAGGATGGTTGGTATCTTTTCACTTATTGGCCATTTTATATCTTCTTTGGAGAAATGTTCATGCAAATCTTTTGCCCATATTTTCTCCCTATCTATATATTCTTTTCACTTTTTTTATAATATTCTTTGATGCAAAGAAGTGGTTTTTTAAAATTTTGATCAAGTCCAATTTAGTTGTTTTTTCTTTAGTGGCTTGTACTTTTAAGTATCATATATAAGAAACCATTACCTAATCCAAGGTCACAAGATTGAAGCCTATGTTTTCTTCTAAGAGTTTTTTAACTTTTAATCTTACACTGTTTTGAGTTAATTTTTGTATATGGTGGAAGAGCCAAATTCTTTTTTCCTTTGCATGTAGATATCCAATTGTCTTAGTATTATTTGCTGAGAAAAAATACAACCAACAACCTATTTTCACACATTTAATTGACTTGACATTCTTGTTGAAAATCAACTGACCATAGATGTATGGGTTCATTTCTGAACTCTCAATTCTAGGTCCACTGCTCTAAAAGCCTGTTTTTATGCCAATATCATGATGTTTTGATGCTGTAGCTTCATAGAAAGTTTTGAAATTGGGAAGTGTTAGTTCTCCAACTTAATCCTTCTTTTGCAAGACTGTTGCGTCTATTCTGGGTCCTCTGCATTTCCATATACATTTTAGGATCAGTTTGTTCATGTCTGCAATAGAGGTAGTTGGATTTTTGATAGAGATTGTACTGAATCTGTAGATCAATTTGGCGAGTACTGTCATCTTAATATTTAGTCTTCCAATATCATTTTAATAATATTAAGTATTCCAATCTATGAACACAGGATATTTCTCCATTTGTCTTACTTAATTTCTTATAGTGTTCACTGTATAAGTCTCACATTTATTTTGTTAAATTTATTTCTAAGGATTTTATTCAAACAAATTGGAATTTTAAAATATTATCTTCAGACTGACTGTCTAGAAAGACGAGTTACTTTTGTGTGCTAATCTTTTATACTGCTGAACGACATAATAATTCTAATTTTTTAAAATGTGTGTGGGTTCCTTAGGATATTTTATATACAGATAGATATACTTTTGCTTCTTCCTTTTCAGTCTAGATGCCTTTGATTTCATTTTCTTATCTAAATTCCCTGGATAGAACCTCCAGTACCATGTTGTCTAGAATTAGTGAGATTGAACATCCTGTCTCATTCTTGATCTTAGGGACAACGTTTTCTGTATTCCACAATTAAGTAAAATGTTTGCTATAGGCACCAAGGATTTTAAGCAGTAGAATGAAGAGTTACAACATTGAAAGCCTAGAGATGCAGGTTAATACGTCGGAGACTTACTTTCTCTGCTTTATAATCTAAGGCCAATTACATTATCATTATACCTATTATCTGCTAAGTTTTTCAGTATATTGTGTCTCTCTACTATGTATACTCTCTACTCTCTATAAGGAAGTGGCAGTTCTCTCCCAACTCCCAATACTACACTCTCCAGAAAGACGAAGACACTCCCTCATAGCTGCAGAGAACTTTACCCACCTCTTTCCTGCCACACCACCTGGAACTGCAAGAGAGAATGATGACACGGCCCCAGACTTCCAGCTGGTTGCTCACAGTCAGGACTTTTTCCATTATGCCTCACATTCTCATTAACCTCATATAATACTGGAATAGTAAGCCTCTGAAGTCATTCATTTATCTGGCCCACTATCCCATTACTCCTTGGCCTCCAAAAGCCCTCTACTGGACCCCTGGTCTTGTTCCCCATAACCTTAATCTTATATCTGAAGTTCCCCTCATCTTTTATAACAGAAAACTTTTCTAATTATGAGCCAGGTGAGCCTTCATAAGAAATTGATCCTATTGTCTACATAGAGCCACTACAATGAGCTTCAGAGAAACTATTAACTGATTTTTGTCAAATAATTCCATATTACTTCAGTCCCTTTAATTTTCATTTCACAAATAATTAATCTTGGGAGATACACTAGGAGGTTGTCCTGTTCAAACCTAGCCTGTTGGAAGTTTTAATGAATTATGACTGTGGTGCATATTTGGTTGCACCTGCTTTAACAATTTTTCCAGACTAAACTTTGCTATGGAGTAGAACACTTAGTCTTGGTCTGTACATACTGACTCTATGTTAGCACAGATGGAAGTTTTTTTCCTTATAATAATATTGATCCTGCCTTTGGGTCTCTACTTTCAACCCTTGGCCAGCAGTTCATTTCCAAGCAGAATACATGTGCATGAGTGCATGGGTGAGGAATGGAACAGGAGGAGGCATTCAGACTAGTTCTATTCAGACATGCAACATATTAAAATATTTTTTTATTGATTTCAGAGAGGAAGGGAGAGGGAGAGAGGAATAGAAACATCAATGATGAGAGAGCATCATCGATTGGCTGCCTCCTGCACACCCCCAACTGGGGACTGAGCCTGCAACCCAGGCATGTGTACTGACCGGGGAATAGAACCATGACCACCTGGTTCATAAGTTGATGCTCAGCTACTGAGTCATACCAGCCAGGTTGAGCATGCAACATTTTAAGAGAATGCCAAGTGCATGCCTAGCTCAGTTGATGGTTAAAGCATATGATTCTTCAATCAACTAACTATATCAATGGCTGCACTAAAGGAGCAAATTCAGAAATAATTTTGAACTCTCTATTACCCAATATCTATGAAAATATGAGCTGATAGTAATAATATTTATAAAATGTTATCTTCCAACCTTGACATTCTAATATTTACTTCTATATATTAAGCCAAATCATCAGAAAGATGTGTATCACATATCCACCCTTCCTTCTATACCTTCCCTCTTCCTCTTACCATTTGCCCCAAATATTTTATGAATTCTGTGAATTGATTATCCTATGTAATAAAAGGGTAATATGCAAATCAACCAAACAGGGGAACGACCGTTGCTATGATGTACACTAACCACCAGGGGGCAGATGCTCAACACAGGAGCTGAAGGCAGGTCCCGACTGCCTGATAGTGAACAGGGAAGCGGAGGTGGGTGGTGACAGATGCGGGCGGTGCCAGGCCAAGGCCCCCGCCCCACCAGTCACCCCACACACAGAGGGCGACCAGCGTTGGGGGTGGAGCTGGCAAGTGGGCGGGAACAGCCAACCTCTTGGTTCCTCCCCCCAGTTGGCAGGCTCCAATTGCCCGATGGCGAACGGGGAACCGGGGGTGGGTGGCAGCAGGGACGGGGCCAGCTGCCAGTGGCCAGGGAGGATGGTCCTCATCGCAGGCCAGGCCTAGGGACCATACCCCTGCAGGAATTTCATGTGCTGGGCCTCTAGTATTTCCATGTTCATGTTGGTGGATTAGAACTAAACATGTGGTACAGCTTCAGCAGACATATGGCATAGCACCTTATGCTTGCTGCCCTTGCCTTAATCCTGGCAATTTCATATTCTTAACCCTTTTTTTTCTCTTTATCTTTCTTTCCTACTTAGGTTTTATACTGTAAGTTGTCGCCTTAATTTAATTTTGGAATGAAAAAGGGAAGAGATAAAGAGCTGATATTCCTACCTCTGGAATTGCTTTGGTAATATTCCTTTTCCCCATGGATATTGAATGAATTTTCTATTATAAACTTTTTATCATCCCACTACCTGCTTGAAACTTTCTAAAGGATCGCCTAATACAGGGTTAGGCAAAAGTAGGTTTACAGTTGTGAGTATGCGAAACACAGAACTTATCCTTGTATTATTAGTTATTAATTATTGTATTATTTTCCATATGTACAACTGTAAACCTACTTATGCCCCACCCTGTATATAGAACTAATTTCAAATTCATTTGTATGGGGCCTCCAAGATTTTTTTCTCCAAACTCCTATTTCTTATTTAAGAGGCATAAGAGTTAGGAGTTCATATCCTGGCCTCAGGAATTACCATATACTGCTAGCTATATAAATTATGTAACCTCTCTGGCCTCAGTTTCCTCATCTATGTAAAGGCGATAGAGTAACTACCATAGAGTTGTTGGGAAGGTGATAAGAGTTGATATATATAACACATTAAGAACAGTTTCTGAGGTTTAGTGCTTAAATCATATTAGCTATTGTTAACAGTCTATCTCCTTCTTCATTAACTATGACCTGTTCTGTTAATAACAAGCTGCTTATAGCTATAGTTCCCTCTGCATTAAATAATTCCCACCACAGCCCACTTTATGTCCCATCCTTTGACCACCTATTCTAGCAGGTGAACTTCTCTTTTGCTAGACCCAATCCAAGTATCTAAACTCTGAAAATGGATAGATAGATAGATAGATAGATAGATAGATAGATAGATAGATAGATTCTTCCCTACCCCTTCAACCCACCAACCCCCCTGGACTATGAGCAAAACTGAACAACTCTTTCTCTTACACTTTGTAGAGTCCTAGGTCACATGGCACTTAGCTCACTGCATTTCAAATATGTATTTAGCTATTGGCCTCTCTTACTGGATAGGGAGCTCCTGAAGGCTCAAGACTGTGACCTAATTACAGCTCCTTCCCGAGAAGCCTATACTGTGACTAGCACCAAGCACTCTCAATAAATATTTGATTAGCTATGAATAAGTGAATGACTACATAAATGAGCCACTGAATGAATGAATGATGGTAATCTGCTAGGCATAAATAATATAACAAAAGAAATAATTCAAGAAAAGAATAACAGGGATTAACGGTTTGGGGAAACCAAAAGCAGGTTATGTTTTAGTAAACAATATCAAAATACGCTGAAATTTATGAACATCAAATGGATAACAATGCAGTTCTAATGGAGAAGTGTCCAAACTGAATAAGGGTCTGCTGCTAAGGAACTGGACTTGCATCTCTATAGACTGTACACATCATATGAGTTCTGCATATGTTAGTGACGTTAGTCCCTTTAAAGCTGCTCAGAACTGCTCGCTCAAAAACGTGAGGAAATATTCCTGTGGGGAATGTTTATGGTTAATTATGTAAAATTAACCTTCTTCACAGAAGATTTATATTATTACATCCTTCAGTGTGATATGGTCACCTCAGATTTAGCCTGAGGCCTATATATCCTTTCCCCTCATGTATCTCAAGGCTAATGCATCTTTAAGGGAGTTCCTTAAAGCTACAATGTTAACTATGGTCTAGGGCAGTGAAGGCGAACCTTTTGAGCTCGGCGTGTCAGCATTTTGAAAAACCCTAACTTAACTCTGGTGCCGTGTCACATATAGAAATTTTTTGATATTTGCAACCATAGTAAAACAAAGATGTATATTTTTGATATTTATTTTATATATTTAAATGCCATTTAACAAAGAAAAATCAACCAAAAAAATGAGTTCACGTGTCACCTCTGACACGTGTGTCATAGGTTCGCCATCACTGGTCTAGGACCCGTCAAGATCATTATCCTATCCAGGAACATATAACCATGACCTCTTTAGAATCAGGGTCTTACCAATGATGTTCATAAAATTTCTCCTTCAACAGAGCCACTACAAAATCTATATATATAAAAGGCTAAGTGACTGACTGTCCATCCAACCATCTGACCAACCAACCAACTAGCCGGTACATATGACGCGCACTGGCAATTTAAAAATAAACATTGACTCCCACATGCGCAATACATTTAAAGCTCTTGTTGGCACCAATTGCACACATGTTTCTATCTGTCATTGTCAATCGTGAATTTGGTTGACACTTCTATTATAGGGAAAGGGTGAATAGCGATACTAAAATATTTCTTCTAATTAATTTCCTTTCAGTGTGCAGGAATCCATACACCAGGCCACTAGTATGTCAATAAAGCCTACCTATTCAATGGAAAAATCGGAAGCCTCCCAAAAGCAAAGGGTAAAAAGGAAGGAAGGGTGGAGGGAGGGAGGGAGGAAGGGGAGAGAATGAGAGGGTGGGAGGGAGGGAGGGAAGGAAAGAGGAAGGAAGGAAGGAAGGAAGGAAGGAAGGAAGGAAGGAAGGAAGGAAGGGAAGGAGGGAGGGAGGGGAAAGATAGCCACAGATAAAAAAGAGAGAGAAGAGAGAGAAAGGGAGAGGGAGAGAGAGAAATTGGATCAAAAGGCCATATTCACTTTTTGGCTGGATCAAATTAAATGCCTGTCTGAGCTATTAGATTTCAAAGAACTAGGTTATTAAAATAAAATGAATGCCCAAATTACTTAAGAGATTATTGGTTATCACAATGTGAAATAAATTTAATTAGAATTTCATTACACACTTGTTTATTTATTTGGTTCTTCTGGATTAAGACATGTAAGTTTGCTGAAGAAGAGGAAAAAGCACTTTTCCACAACCAGAATGTTTTAAAAACTATTTCACTATGAAGGGAGAGTTCCAAAACTGTATTTTTCATCTTGTACCTATTTCCTAAGTAAATACCAAATATAATATAAAAAAGAAATGTAAAAAAATTAAAAACCGTAAGGGTATAGTTTGGTGAATTTGCATAAATTCAACATGTACTCAGCACCAATATGCAGAAATGTTACCTTGTAGCACCCACTCACACCCAGCACTTCTCTTTTGTTGCTATGCTAACTGTTGGCACCGTAAATTAGCACTGTCTGCTTAAATTTCATATAAATGGAATCACACTGTGAGTCTCTTTTGTGTCTGTTTTTTCTTAAACTAAATATTGAGATTCTTTCATATTACGTGTAACAATACTTAATTCCATCTTCTGCTTTTGTTGCAAAGTATTCCATTTTATAAAAAGTTCGTAATTAAGTTATCCACTCTATTGTTGATGGACATTTGGGTTGCTTCCAGTGTGGAGCTATTACAAATAGTGCTGCTACAAACATTGTGTATGTCATACATGCATCTATGAGCATTTCTATAATATACTTGGGAGGCACAATTTCTGTAAATACCTGGCAGGCATATTTGCTTGGTGATAGGATATGAGTATGTTTAATTTAATAACTACTGCCAGACAGTTTTCCAAAGGGCTTGTAACAATTTACACTCCCACCAGGAATGTAATTCTTGCCAATACTTGGTATCATCAGATTTAAAAATTTTATCCATTTTGGTGTGTGCATAATGATATATTACTAAGGTTCCTTTTTTTAAAATTCTTTATTGTTTAAAGTATTACATTAATTCCCCTAAGAACAACTGAGATTAAAAGCTTTTTCTTATGTTTATTAGTCATTTGAATATCCTTCTTTTTGAAAACCTATTTGAGCTTTTGTACATTTGTCTTTTAATATGCCTGCCTTTTACTTATTAATTTGTAGGAGTTCTTTTTCATATTCCAGGTAAGATACTTTACTGGATGGATATAAACACCAAACACATTCTGGACCAGGGGTCCTCAAACTTTTTAAACAGGGGGCCAGTTCACTGTCCCTCAGACCATTGGAGGGCCGGACTATAGTTAAAAAAAAAACTATGAACAAATTCCTATGCACACTGCACATATCTTATTTTGAAGTAAAAAAACAAAACGGGAACAAATACAATATTTGTATTTGCATGTGGCCCGCGGGCCGTAGTTTGAGGACCCCTGTTCTGGTCTATGTGCTGTCAGTGTCCTACCAACAAGCACAGGGATCACCTGCAGCTCGGAGAATGTTTCCCCTTCATGCCAACGACTTTCCACCGTGAGCTTCTGTGTCTCTTTACCTGAAAGCTTGTGGCTCTTAAATGTGCTCAGCTCATGCTCAGAGCCGGTTAGGAGTGTCAGGGAGTTCACGCCCTTAGGAGCAGTTCTCCCCCAACGTGGAGGCCCCGCGATACTTTCAGACCAAAAATCCAACACTTGCCAACAGAAATGTAGGCTGGTGTGTTTGCAGGAAATGGTGTTAAATATGTGTGCCAAGCAAACACAGTTACAGACAGCATAGTGCTCACTAGCAAAGTCTTCCACTCTTCCCTCCGAGAAACGCCATCACAGGCTACACGCGGACATAGTCAGCCATTCGATGAGTCTGAGCACACGCTGAACAGCCGGCTAGAGCACTGTCTCCCGTTGGAGGCCACTCAATGAATGGGCAAGTTGTCCTCTAAAGTCTCAGCAGGGCTGTCCTGAAGTCTGAGCAGTAAATCTGAAGCTCTGATGTGCTTCTTGATGCTCAGTGACGTGTGCCAATCACCACCAGCTGGACATTGCAACTGTATTCACCTGAACTCACTGAGAAAGTGCTTGAAGGTAGAGCACTGTGATTCGGGAATGACTTTTTATCAATGCCTTGAAGGAATAGAATACTTTTTTCAGATTTGATTTCTATAGGCTTGATAATCACCCAGGCAAAGGATACTGAATTCAAGACGAAAGACAAAATTAAAGAAACGCTCTCTAGGAAATTTAGTGAGTTAGGAGGCATGGTTATTAGTTTGGGAATTTGCATTTTTCATAGTTGTATCCCCAGAATCTAGCACAGGCCTGGCACATAACAAAGCTTTTAAAAATAAATAAATAAATGAATAAGTCATACAATATGTTAAATATGTTCATTGCCTGGTATCTATTTATCTAATATGTATTTATAAAATACACACATGATATAGTTGAAGAGATAAATAATCTTATAAAGAAAGAATAATACATCATTATGAAGGGAAAATGTTAAGTGCAGTGAGAGATTATAATAGCAGACCTGATAGACTACAATGATAGAATATAAACAACTTAATTCAGCACACATTTATTGACCACCTACTATGTGCAAGACACTATTATCTACCCCAAGATAAAGATGAAAAAGGCAAAATTGTTGCCCTCAGGAAAGGTACATAATGAATCATGTAGGCAGATGATACATGGGAGAGGAATTAGAGAGTCATTGCAGAACACAAGTTCACTATGATTAGTAAACAATTAATATCATGGCCTTCAAAGGCAAACTTTGTGAGTTCAATTCTCAGCTCTTCCCCTTTCTTAGTCCACTTGGTACATTAGTTAACCTCTCTGAGAATAATCTACACTAATAAAAGACAAAGATGCTAATTGACCATACTTTCGCTACACCCACCAGCCAATCAGAGTAACTATATGCAAATTAACCCGAAAAAGATGGCAGCCGGCAGCCACGGAGCAGGAGCAAGCAGGAGGCTTGGTTGCCCGGGTGATGGAGGAAACCAAGCTTCCCGGCCAGCCCTGAGCCGGCTGTGGCCTCCACTAAAGGAAACAAAGTTTCAATTATAGAAGATAAACAAATTCCAGATACCTGCTTCCAGCCAGCCTCTATTGGGAGCTTGGGTGGCTGGGGGTTGTGGCCAGCCTGCAAACAGCTATCAGCCCCTCACCCAGTCTGGCCACACACTCATGGAGTGAGGGTCCCCACTGGGGGCTTAGCCTGAAAATAGCCCTCAGCCCCTCACCCAGACTGGCCTGGCACCCCAGCAGGACCCCCCACCTTGAAGGGGCTATGGCCAGCCTGCAAACGACCCTCAGCCCATCACTCAGGATGGCCAGCACCCCAGTGGGGACCCCCATACTGAAGGGGCTGTGGCCAGCCTGCAAACAGCCATCAGCCCCTCACCCAGGCTGGCCAGGCACCTCAGGGGGGTCCCCTACCCTGAAGGGGCTGTGGCAAGCCTGAAAACAGCCATCACTCCCTCACCCAGGCTGGCCAGGCACCCCAGCGGGGACCCCCACCCTGAAAGGGCTGTGGACAGCCTGCAAACAGCCATCAGCCCCTCACCCAGGCTGGTCAGGCACTCCTATATAATAAAAGGGTAATATGCAAATTGACCCTAACAGCAGAACACCTGGGAATGACTGGTCACTATGACACACACTGACCACCAGGGGGCAGATGCTAAATGCAGGAGCTGCCCCCTGGTGGTCATTGCGCTCCCACAGGGGGAGCTCTGATGAGCCACAAGCCAAGCTGATGGCTGCCAGTTCAGCGGTGGTGGTGGGAGCCCCTCCCGCCTCCTCAGCAGTGCTAAGGATGTTCGACTGCAGCTTAGGCCTGCTCCCCGCTGGCAAGTGGACATCCCCCCAGGGCTCCAAAGCTGCCAGAGGGATGTCTGACTGCCAACTTAGGCCCAATCCACCAGGGAGCGCACCTAAGCCAGCAGCTGGTCATCCCCCGAGGGGTTCCAGACTGCGATATTGCACAGGCCATGCTGAAGAACCCACTCCCCCCCCCCCCCCCGAGTGCACAAATTTTTGTGCACCGGGCCTCTAGTAATAGTTATAAAACCCTTGCACAAGGCCCGGTATTTTGTAAGCATTCGTGATAACTTAAAATAACATGTATATGTAATATATATGATAAATATAATATAAACAATAGGAAAGTAGATGAAACTCTATGGCTGCACATTTTCTACATTTTTCATAAGTGGCATAATAATAATTCTAAGTCAACTGTGAAAAGTTAAAATGTATACTATAATACCTAAGGCTGCCCTAAAACTACAGAGGTGTGGCTAAACAGTTAATAGGTAAACTTAAATGGATTTCTTAAAATTATTTAAATAAACCAAAAGAAGGCAGGAAAGAAGGAACAGAGGAACACAATTTTCTGAGGATATATGTGGAGTGCTATTGGTGGTTCCATATAAGGGATGAATCACCAGCTACAACTGGCTTGGGGATGGCGATATTGACACAATATGTGACACTTGCACCATATGCTGTTTATAAAATCTTGTCCATGGACCAAAAGAGCTCAAAATACCCAAATAGTTAGGCTTTGGTTTTTAGCCATGTCAACCACATTAGATTGACTGCATAGAGGAGCTAACTCGTTGGGATAGAATTTAGTAGGAGGAAACAAAGCATGGCCTGTATCACGTAATTGTAAGTACATATTCTACTCCTAGTTGTGCCACTTGGATGAATAACTCTGGGCAAGGCAATGCTCCGTAAAACAAGGTATAGCTTCTGTTTTCTCCCCTTATGGGATTTGCACAAACCTGGCATAAACTACACAGATAGTCTAATCACACTGGTCCATGAACATCAAATACTTCTGAAAACTCTGCCTGGTGGCAGTATTTCGTAAATTTATGGGTCATCTCAGATATTGAGAAGCCATGATGTGCTTCCTGAAATTGGAGAGCCACACTGAAAAGTTCCTTCTCATTTCAAGAGAATACTTACTAAAAGTATTCTAGTTCCATCCACCCCAATTTAGAACTGGAAACATGAAACATAGAAACTCACACATTCTTACTGATTAACAAACTAATAGCTACCGTAATTAATTCTTTATTAGAGATCATATGATAAAAATTTCCTTGGCCTATTTTCCTCCTTGGGATATATGAAAGATCTGCTATAGGTTTTACAAGCTAAGTAAATCTTTATATTATGGAACTCTGAGGTCAGATTTTTGTTAATGAATGAATTATATTTGTTATCTTAAAAAACTGTCACTTGTGCACATTGTTGATACAATGCTATGATGCATTTTATCCCCTTAAAAAAATCTTCATTCAAAACTTAGTATTGTTTAAATAAATACACCAAATATATTAAGTCAAATGCAATCATCAAACTTTCTCACCAAATAGTTAATTTAAAAAAACCTTAAGGGACATGGTATATATAACTCTTCTTTGCCTATGGTATAATGCTGAACATTCTTATAACATGACATTTCTTACAACATGTTGTAAATTTAGACAAATAGAAGATTAGCACATCGATAAAGATTATTACAAGAGTTGTGGAAGAAGAAAACAAGTACTCATCTCTCCAGAGCACATTCTAACACACAGTTTAAAAATAGACAAAGGCATTTTCACTAGCAACTGAACCCTCTCTGCAGCTGTAGGAAAAGGAAAAGCAAACAACAACTTTATTGCAAGCTTTATTTCTAACAAAAAGGGTTCACATAACAGGGATGGCTTGAAATTTCACTATTTGGGACTTCATAATTAGCATTTATTATCCTATCACTCATTTATTATTTTTTTTAATTCTAATCACATCAAACTCCTCTATCATTCTTCTGTAAGCCATCTGAGATTCTTGCTCATAATACATCCCAATTAATTTTAACCTTGAGACTTGTTTCTAGAATTTTCTAACACCACTAAAATCACTGAACATACCCAGCATTGTGACATGATTTGTGAAATCAAAAATAAAAATTGTGAAGTGATCAGACAAATGTCGAGGGGAATGACGGATCTACTCTATCCTGGGTAAGCTACGGGGTGCAATCAAACTGTACAGAGCCTTCCAGAAGTGTCAATCATTCAGCCGCAGAATTCTTGGGTCATTCTGGAATAATTCCTCTATCTCCAACAATTAAAATGCTAGCGGTCTCAGCAACCTCCGCCTGCATTTTCAGTTGTATTTGATGAAGCAATTCTATGAGTCATACAAGTCATAATCTTATTTTGCTTCATAGAAATCCAAATAAGTAGAATTCTCTCTAGATTAGATTGAGTCATGAGGTATGAGGAGCTTAGTGTGCACATACAATATAAAATGAGAGAAATGAAACAAAAATAAACTAGATAGCCCTAGCTGGTTTGGCTCAGTGGATAGAGCATCAGCCTGCAGACCAAAGGGTCCCAGGTTCCATTCCGGTCAAAGGCATGTACCTTGGTTGCAGGCTTCTCCCTGGCCTGAGCCCTGGTGGGGGCTCGTGCAGGAGGCAACCAATCAATGTGTTTCTCTCACATGGATGTTTCTCTCTGTCTTTCCCTCTCTTTTCCACTCTCCCTAAAAATCAATGGAAAAATATCCTCGGGTAAGGATTAACAAAAATAAACAAACAAACACAAACCAGACATAAGTCAGAATGGGCACTTGGGTGTGTGCCATGAAAAATGCCTTCTGAATTTTCCTTAAAAGATCCCAGAAGCCATCTACAAAGCTTAAAAAACTTACTCTGCTACTATGAAATAAATAATACTCTCTCTGTACAGATAAGAGAAAAATTGTCCCAGGCCTATGAGATTATTCTGAAACACAAAATAATCCTAATAAATAATGGGAATGCTCTTAAATAAGTCACTTTTGAAAAGCATTTACTGCAAGAAAAATGTTTAATTGTATACTCCAATTTCTCAATGATAAAAGAAGAAAATGCCTTTTTTAAAATAAAGAAAGCTACTATCAGACGGGTATATCTAAGATAAAGAAAGCCTATATTAAAATTAAAAACATGGTACCTGACTTAAAACTATAATGGACTTAACCTTAGGTTAGTTTGAAATTTATTTTGCTTTATGGTAGAAGGTGATGATCTAATTTATTATCTCAGCAAAATTGCCTATATGCTTCCTCCCACCGATAATGATAGCAATCCTTATCATATACTAAATTCTCCTGAACAGTAAATTCTATTTCCAGGATTTCTATGATACCACAAGTCCACTGTTCAACCTTGCCAAAATACAACTCAATTTTGGTAATTTCACAGCACAGTTTCATATCTGGAAGGGGAAGAGTCTCCCCTAAATATTTATTTTCCAAAACATTTTTGAAACTGCTCTTACTATTCATTCTTCCATAAAAATTTTGAAATTTTATGTTAAACTGAACTTCTAGCAAGTTCAGTTGAGATTTTTATTGAAATTGGATTAAATTTATTTACTAATTCCTAAATTCAAATGCACACCTAAGTGGAAAGAGAATCCAGAAGGAAAGACAGAATATTAATGATGGTTATCTTTAAGTGATGGAATTATGAGTAATTCAACTTTCTTCTTCATACCTTTTGGTGTTTTTCAAACTTTCTACAATAGACAATTCTCATTCTTCTAACCAAGGATCACTTACACATAACAGTATGGTATATCATAGACCTGACATTGCAAATAATTTAATCATAGAAATACATGACTTATTTCTAAGATATTCCCAGAACCTAGGTAAAAATAGAGTTCATGATGATTAATTATGGGCTGAACTGTGAAGACAGGTAGAATATAATATGAATTTCTTTACACTTCAAAGGAGTAAAGTTTTATTATATTTTCTTTATCTTTAATAATTCCTACACAAATACAGACTTAAGACTGTATTTTTAAATTTTAAGTATAATATATAAGGAAAATATCAGAATGCCTAATTTTCCAAATATTTGAAGATGAAATAACATTTAATTAATTCTACCACTTATTGACTACATATCATGTGCCATTTAATCCTCAATAACAGGAGTTATTATCCCCACATTACATCAATGACAAACAACTGAAAACTACAAAAATTAGCATATTTGAGATTTTAATACATGCCTGTCTAATTCCACAGAGTATTCACCTTAACCTCCATATATATCCTCTCCCACAATAACATCCCATAATACCCCACAATAACATCTATGGTATGTGCAATGGGATACTTAGGCCTGTTTCTGGCAATTCTCTCCCACTGGTCAATCTGTTAGTTATAGTTTGAAGTAAAATTTAACATCAGCAGTAATAATGATAAGTTTTCCCAATGGGGAACACAGTAAGTTTCTTCATTTATCCAAGCTTTTCTTTTTCCTTTTTTTTTTTTTATATTTTATTGATTTTTTACAGAGAGGAAGGGAGAGAGATAGAGAGTTAGAAACATCGATGAGAGAGAAACATCGATCAGCTGCCTCCTGCACATTTCCCACTGGGGATGTGCCCGCAACCCAGGTACATGCCCTTGACCGGAATCGAACCTGGGACCTTTCAGTCCGCAGGCGGACGCTCTATCCACTGAGCCAAACCGGTTTCGGCTTATCCAAGCTTTTCATGACTCTCAGTAAAGATCCACACAAATAGATCTCTAGACATCTGTTAAGTCTATTACTAGGGATTTTATATTTAGGAAAACTATCTATGCAGAGTCTATTCCTTGACAGGCTCTATTATGTTTTTGCTACTCTGTGGTAATGTTAATTATTTTTTCATATTCTTTAACCTGATCACATAACTCTTGATAACTCTAATTTTCCTGTTGGTTCTCCTTAGATTTTCTAGGTTGATAATGAAATCACTTACCCATTTTATTTCTTCCCTTTTTTCTTATTTTTGACAACTGCCACTGAATATGTTAGAATTTGCCAAAACAATCATAATTATAGCAGGTGCCTTTGTCCTGGTCCTGATTCTAAAAGAAAAGGCAGAAGGAATTTTCAGCCAGTCTGTTGGTATGACCTTACGGGCTGAGAACGATCTGCTGTCCGGTCACCACCAGGAAACTCTCAGTCCCCTCCTGAGGAAGGTTAAGGCTTCACACAGCAGGGGCTTGGAGGACTCCTGCACGGCTCAGAGGCTCCTGGCCACCCATCTGGTGGAACCTGCCTTCTGCTTACCAGTAGCTAAAGCTTTTCATAGCTCATCATTATGAAACAGGCTGTTGGGTGGAAAGCTATAGCCTTAAAACTTTTTTGAACCCTTCCCTGTTCTAGTTTAATAGCATAAAATTATGTTGGCTATTTCCTAAAACATAACCATAGATTTAATTAGAATGACATTTAGAGAGGTTTTTATTTTTTAGCATAGAAAACTACCGTCATGTTCAATGAAAAGCCAGAGAATCAATTTTATGCACATTGTAAAAACACATACATAAAAAAAAAAAAATGTTTAACAAAGAGACACGGAAACACAAAGTAGCAGTGATGACTGTCTTAGAGAATATTTTGGTTTTGCCTGCCTTCTATCTTTTTATCTTTTCCTTTTTTTCTTTACATAATGCGTTTATAGTACTTCAATTCTGAGAAAAAGAAATCAAAACTTTATATTGAAAAATGAATATAATTCAATGCTCTCAAAAACTTTAAGAGACAATTTGCACATACATGAAATTAAATTAAAATAATAACCGAGCAACATGTTAAAAAATAAAGTGCAAGAAATCGGCCTAAATTGAAATAGAGACACGCAGCAGAAAGGAGGTACTGTGAATTTGGCAATGTAGCAGGATACAAAATTAACCCCAAGAAATCTGAGGCATTTCTATACACCAATAGTGAACTTTCAGAAAGAGAGATTATAAAAACAATCCCGTTTACCATCGCACCAAAAAAATTAAGCTACCTAGGAATAAACTTAACTAAAGAGGTAAAAGACCTCTACTCAGAAAACTACAGGACGTTGAAAAAAGATATAGAGGAAGACATAAACAGATGGAAGAACATACCGTGTTCATGGATTGGTAGAATCAACATCATTAAAATGTCCATACTACCCAAAGCAATCTATAAATTCAACGCACTTCCCATTAAAATACCAACGGCATACTTCAGAGATCTAGAACGAACTCTCCAAAAATTCATCTGGAATAAAAAAAGACCCCGAATAGCTACAGCAATCCTGAAAAAGACCAAAGTAGGTGGGATCTCAATACCAGATATCAAGTTGTATTACAAAGCCACTGTTCTCAAAACTGCCTGGTACTGGCACAAGAATAGGCATATAGATCAATGGAATAGAATAGAGAGTCCAGAAATCGGCCCGAACCAATATGCTCAATTAATATTTGACAAAGGAGGCAAGAACATACAATGGAGCCAAGATAGTCTCTTCAATAAATGGTGTTGGGAAAATTGGACAGATATATGCAAGAAAATGAAACTAGACCACCAACTTACACCATACACAAAAATAAACTCAAAATGGATAAAGGACTTAAATGTACAACAGGAAACCATAAAAATTCTGGAAGAATTCAAAGGCAACAAAATCTCAGACATATGACTAAGCAATTTCTTCACTGATACAGCTCCTAGGGCACTTGAAACTAAAGAGAAAATGAACAAATGGGACTACATCAAAATAAAAAGCTTCTGCACAGCAAAAGAAACCATCAACAAAACAACGAGAAAACCCACTGTGTGGGAAAACATATTTGCCAATGTCATATCTGATAAGGGCCTAATCTCCAAAATTTATAGGGAACTCATACAACTCAACAAAAGGAAGATAAACAATCCAATCAAAAAATGGGCAAAGGACCTAAATAGACACCTATCAAAAGAGGACATTCAGAAAGCCAAGAGACATATGAAAACATGCTCAAAGTCACTAATCATCCGAGAGATGCAAATCAAAACAACAAGGAGGTACCATCTCACACCTGTCAGACTGGCTATCATCAACAAATCAACAAACGACAAGTGCTGGAGAGGATGTGGAGAAAAAGGAACACTTGTGCACTGCTGGTGGGAATGCAGACTGGTGCAGCCACTATGGAAGACAGTATGGAGTTTCCTTAAAAAACTGAAAATGGAACTCCCATTTGACCCTGTGATCCCACTTCTAGGAATATATCCCAAGAAACCAGAAACACCAATCAGAAAAGATATATGCACCCCTATGTTCATAGCAGCACAATTCACCATAGCTAAGATCTGGAAACAGCCTAAGTGCCCATCAGTAGATGAGTGGACTAGAAAACTGTGGTACATCTACACGATGGAATACTATGCTGCTCTAAAAAGGAAGGAACTCTTACCATTTGCAACGTCATGGATGGAACTGGAGAGCATTATGCTAAGTGAAATAAGCCAGTCAATGAAGGAAAAATACCACATGATCTCACTCATTCATGGATAATAGAGACCATTATAAACTTTTGAACAATAATAGATACAGAGGCAGAGCTGCCTGAAACAGACTGTCAAACTGCAGCGGGAAGGCCAGGGAGGGTTGGGGGGCAGGAGGTAGGGGGGTAAGAGATCAACTAAAGGACTTGTATGCATGCATATAAGCATAACCAGTGGACATAAGACATTGGGGGATAGGGGAGGCTAGGGGACTGTCTAGGGCGGGGGGATAAAATGGACACATATGTAATACCCTTTGTAATACTTTAAGCAATAAATTAAAAAAAAAATAAAAAATTAAAATTAAAAAAAAAAAAAAAAAGAAATCGGCCTAAATTGAAATAGAGACATGCAGCAAAAAGGAGGTACTGGGCCCGGTACACAGTTTGTAGAAATTATTCATTTGTGATTTACATCCATAGCTACTTCCGATAAGGATTTTAGGCTGTTTATAAGATTTGATGAGTCAAGAGAGGGGAAAACTTGGGACAACCCTCCTTGAAGAATCCCGTGAACTTGGCACGCACCAGCCACAGTGCTTGCGCTATTTTACTGTGGCCCTGAGAGTCCTGGCAACTCTGAGAACTGCAGAGTCCCCAGGCAAGGCAGTGTTAAATGCTGACAGTATTCTAGATCAGTGGTTCTCAACCTTCTGGCCCTTTAAATACAGTTCTTCATGTTGTGACCCAACCATAAAATTATTTTCGTTGCTACTTCATAACTGTAATGTTGCTACTGTTATGAATCATAATGTAAATATCTGATACGCAGGATGGTTTTAGGCGACCCCTGTGAAAGGGTCGTTTGACTGCCAAAGGGGTCGCGACCCACAGGTTGAGAACCGCTGGGAGTGATTGTGCTGGGCCAGCAAAGCAAACCAGCACGGATACGTGACATCACTTGAACCCACCTCTCTGCTTACTCCTTCTCTTGTTAGCAAGGCTGAAAGACAATGAACCCTCTTCTCTCCCCATTGGTCTGCAAGCACTCACAGAAAGAAGACTGCAGGTTTCTGAGCTGTTTTCGGATGTAACAAAGGAAATGCACCAGATGGAGAATGCTCCAACTCAGAATCACAAAACATAACTGAGAGGCATCCATGGCCGTGTGTTCAGTAGTTATGGACCAGGCTGCACTTTACTTAGCCACTGTATGAGGATGGGTGCACTAGCAATAAACCACGAAAACACCTGCCCACAATAACAGTCAACCTTCCCCTGGTGTCCAAGACATTTCACCAGACCTGAGTGTGAATGAACCTAATAAGAGCTCTGAGCTCTCCTTGCCATCTAAATTAGTACAGAACTCTGGGATATCCTATATAATAAAAGCCTAATATGCAAATTGACTGAATGGCAGAACAGCTGGTCGCTCTGACGCGCACTGACCACCAGGGGGCAATGCCGTTATGATCAAAACTACCATTATGATCAATGAAAAGCCACAGCATCAATTTTTTGCACGTTGTAAAAACACATACATAAAAAAAAAAAATTTAACAAAGAGACACAGAAACACAAAGTAGTAGTGATGGCTGTCTTAGAGAATATTTTAGTTTTGCCTGCCTTCTATCAATGCAGGAGCTGCCCCCTGGTGGTCAGTGTGCTCCCACAGGGAGAGCGCTGCTCAGCCAGAAGCCGGGCTCATGGGTGGGGGGAGGGAGGATCAGGTCTAAGTCAGCAGGCAGACATCCCCCAAGGGGTTCCAGACTGCAAGAGGGCACAGACTGGGCTGAGGGATGTCCCCCCTCCAGTGCACAAATCACGGGCTCCGGGCCTCTAGTTTGGCTATAAAAGTGTATGCGTGACTTAAGGATATATTGCCATATACCTTTATAATGTCTACAAGCAACCACCAAGTTCATGTTGGCTAAGAACGTTTACCAAGCAACGGAAATTGGCTCCTAAGACTCTGCATAACCTATTTCACCTCTGTAAGCCTCAATTTCCTAAACTATAATTATGAAATAATAATGATGATGGTGGTAATAATAATAATAATAATACCTTCCTCGGGGGTTACTGTGAGGCTTAAATCAAATACCAGTGTGTGGGTTTGTAATCACTGCATGAAGAGCTCTGCTTTTCTCCTTGGGCATTTCGCTTCTCTGTTTAATGTAGCGATCACCCTGAACAAACTTCTACAATGCCACTAGTCTATTTCAAAGCAAGCAGAAAGCAAGCCTAAATCCAGCAACCCTGCAAACCATTTTAAATTACTGGGCAATGGCCAAGGGACCTACCCAGGCAAACAGAGGAAGTGATAGCAGAACCCAGAGGTGCTGCTCCTTAACCAGCAGCTTGAACCTTCAGCCGGGATAAAGTGCTTAAAATGAACAGAGGTCAAATAAGTAACACAATTTTTAAACAGCTAATAGGAAAATGGGAAACAAATGCCCGGAAGGAACTGTTGGAACAGACAGGCTGCACAGTGTTTCCAAATCCCTGCATGGGAAGCACAGCCATAACGAGAGTGTTGTTTAATCAAAGGATTCTTTTAAAAAATAAATGTATACCCCATGCACCTGTATCTAACTCACTGTGAGCATTTACCATGAATTGCTAGGATTCTTTTCCTGACCATCCCACAGTAAAAAAATGAGTTGCTCCATAAAAACCAACGCATCTACCCAGTGTAAGGCAGGCCCACTCTGTGTCCCAGTTGAAGACCAGAAGTAGAACATTGAGTAAATGGATGAGTAGGGCTCCTGTTCTTTGTTTGTCAAGATGTTCTGGCTTAATGAAACCACTAGCAACTGTAAATTCAGAAAACTGTGAATTTCCATAAATAACCTCATTTTCATTTCACACCTCTTCTAAAACTTTCAGATCAAAAACCTAGACTCTCCTAGGTCTTCTGCGGGGTTCATCTGTTAGTAGTTCTGAATCAATCCTTACTTAGGCTACCGAATCATTCTCTTTCAGAACAGTGCAGTAAATTGGTTAATACGTTTGAAAATGCACAGACTGTTAAAGCTGAAGGAAACTTAGAAATTTAGTCTGAACCCCCTCATTACCCAGAGGAGAAAAAAACAGAAGCACAGAGAGGCCTAGACACTTGATCAAAGTTGCACAGCAGGCTAATTTCTACATGCTTAGCTGACATGGGAATGAGTACTCCAATGCTCTTTTCAATACTCATGGTTTTCAAATAGCTTTTAAAGAATAACTCTTCTCATTATTCTAAAATGAAATCTTACACAGAACTCCACTACACAGGACACCGATATACAGGGTGGCCCAAAATAATGTATATGTATTTTAACAGCTGATGGCTCCATTTTGAAAGTGAAATATATTTTAATAAAGACTGCCTTTATACTTACTCAAGTGTGTGGATACATTTTTCAGGACATCCTCTGTCTAATAGTCAGAGATACAGGCTAAAGAAAGGCCAGGGGAGGAACTGGCTGGTGGGCATCTCCTTAGCCCACTTCGCATTTGTCGTACCCCTCCACCCAGTGCCCAACTCTGGCCTGCACAACCTCTGCAGGCCCCTGGGATTTGATGGAGCAGCGTGTGAACCTTTGCCTATATCATCCTGAGACTAACGTTTCTGCTGAAATCCTGCGGCTCCATGTGTGCTCCTTAACTATTGGGCTACTTCTTCTGTGAGTCTGGGCTGTACCCTGGGGCCAGTGGCTCCTAGACTCCGGTCCCCAGTTCCTCTTCCTTTCCTCCTGCTCCTGCATGTACACAACTCCATTATTTCTCTGGTGTCTTCTCTCCTCTAGGCCACAGCCAGGGACAACTCTATGAACTGCTCTAGATATCTGAGCAAATCTATTTTATGTGTCAAAGCAAATAAAAACAGATTTTCCAGTTCCGAATGTCACTACTGTTTTATAGTTCGCCCCCTGGTAACTTGGCAGTTTGTGGAAAGACACAAAAAAACCTGAAAATGTTCTTTCCCGGGTTTTCATCATTCTGGTCGTGATCTAAGTGGACACCTTCTCCAGGGACCTCAGTTCAGGCCTCCCCGGTAGCATATTCAAGCTAACATGCGTCACTGCGTTAGGCTTTGGGAAACTCGGAGGACTGAAAAACCAGTTCAAGGCACTCCGACAGAAGCAATGGACAGAAGAGGATTATTCCCGCTTTCTAACTGCCTTTATTTTCACAAAGGATACAAGCTTAAAGCAAACCTTTCCCCCACCCCACAGCATACAGGGGATATGAATACCACGCCTTCATTTCCCCTCACCACTCCATGTTTCCCAACCAGGACACCCTGACATTGGGAAAGGACACTTTTTGCGGTGTGAGATTGTCCTGTCTATTGAAGGACGTTTAGCATTGCTGCCCTCACTCACTCAAGGCCAATAATACCGCCCCCTGAACACCGTGACAACCAAAAATGCCGCTATGTATTCTAAACACCTCCTGGGAGTATAGAACCACCTCTCATTTAAAACCAATTCCTATTCATCGGCCCTTTTTCCCTTCCTGCTCTTTCCCAGGCTAGGGCAGGGGTCCCTTTTCCTGTTCTGGTAACACCTTTGCATTCTCTAACTCTGCCCTAATCTAGGACATTACAGCATTATACATTTGTGCCTGTCCCCATCATTCCTCAACTATGAACAAATTGGGGGTGGGGATCATACCCAAACCTTAGTATCCTATTAAGTGCTTAACAAATGTTCATTGAATAAAGTGTATGAAACAAACAAATGGCATATGCAGAAAATGTGGTCTTTGCTAAAGAAAAAATGTGAACATGTTTTGAAACAGGCAACACGTTGGAGCTTCTATCTTTTCAACTCCCTGAAACTATCCCGAAATTTGTGATGTGGAAGAGCATATGCAGATACATTTTTATTCTTTGGAGTAGCCTGTGGTAGCTTCTGTCTGCTCTCAAATCCCTTTACTATTAATAGGAATAAGTTCTGGTTCCATTACCAATCACAAATCCACTTAATCTAATTAGTTAAACTATCCTTGCAATATATGCATAGTCAAATTGATTGCTAAATGGGGAATAAAAACCCATGCTTTGACGTAAGGGAATGTCAGATGATACAACACCAGAAGGATGTGTGAATTGTAAGAGAAACCTTGAAATACAAGGACACAGGAAGACACCCATGTGTCCCTGATTGCATGAGGTGTATAAATGCTTCAATTTATTTAACCTTCACCATTTAAGTCCAAGTGGTATTATGAATATCCCCGTTATAGAGATAAGGAAAATAAAGTTCCCAGAGACTAACTAATCTCCCCAGAACCACAAAACTCCTAAGTAACAGACCCAGGATTGAAGTTCATCCAACCTTGAATTCATCTGCCTCCAAGCTCTGAAGCACCACACTCAACCCTTTCCCGTGCACACAGGGCTAAACTCTCCCCATAAAATTAAAGGCACTTAAACGTAAACAAATAAATTATGTCTCGTGCTTTAAAACCTGGGTTACACTAAGTCTCCGTGTGTCACTGCCGCCATATCACGGCTGCGCTCTCAGGAAGAAAGGTAGAAGAGAAAGAACATTTTTGGATTCACTATGGTGTGTCAGGTAACGTGCACTGTAGTGAAATCTCATTTAATTCCTGTATTAAATGTACCTGTGTCTTCCGATAAGGAAATTGAGATTCCAAGGTCAAGTCACCTGCCAGACTTGATCTTTCTCTGAGGTCACACGACCAGGGAAGACTCAAACCAGGATTCAATGCAAATAAGCCCTCCGATTCCACAATGCCACCTATACAATATTTTAAAATAAAGAAAATATCTAAAGAGACTGCGTTTTCTAAAGTGAGTAGAAATATTAGCTCAGGCAGTATATACAACATACCAAAACATCAAGCAAAATCGACAGTTCTGTTAGGATGATCATCTAGGCTGCTGATGAAAACCAAGTGGACTAAGCTTTTCCAGAGAAAGAGCGATTTCCACTAAATTATTTGTGTGTGTGTGTGTGTGTGTGTGTGTTTTGGGGGGAGGGGGCATTAAGGAAAAATCTAGCAGGGGATTGTCGACTGATATTCTTCAACTTCAAATTCTGGCCTGTTAAACCATGCTCACAAACACTCTCCTGATCAATAATTATACTAAATTATGCAGACAGAGCTGTAGATCTCATCTGACTATATTTTGTGCTTTATAAAAGTCTTTTGTAATCAGTAAAGATTAGTTACAATATGTTTGTATCAGTGATTATAAAACGGCCACGGTATTTAGTATATTTCATTATATTTTTCAAGCATCAGATTCTCAGGTTATTAAATTAGACATGCTACCACTGGGGAGTCTGGCAACTTTTCCTAATTAACAATGACAAAGGGAGACAAAGAGAAATATTGTTTCATGGTCCAACTGTATTCAGAAGCTAATATCTTCTAAGAGACATTACACTTGGTGTTCCTTGTAGAAAACACCACACACACACACACACACACACACACACACACACACACCCCAGGCTCCACTTTCGCCCAATACCACAAAGCAGGCACTCAGTGAAAAGGGAGTTCTAAATGAAACCTCTCTTTTTCTCCTATCTGTGCTTTGGATGCTATTTTAACACAATTGCAATCAAAATGATCATTGAAAGCAATGCTACAAGTTATATGTGATCAACAATGAAAATCAATAAGGCCACTTAAATAACAGTTCCAGTGAATCAAATTATGTATAATTCTTACCTTCACAACTCAATGATGCTTGAAATGAAATCCCTTTATACCCTTTATGCAAGTATGTCTTAGTAGTAGTTAGTGACTTGAAAAAAGAGAGTTTTTATCAGCAAGATTTCTGCTACTGCACGTTTACCTTGACTTAGGGGGTCAAGAGGTGCTGGATCAATGTATTTAGGTGCTTGAGGCATGCTGTTTCTTAGCTTACAGAAAAATTCTACCTGCAGGGTCTCCCTGCTCTTAATAGGGGTGAGAAATGGAGAGAGAAAAATAACCCTTTATACACAGAGGTTTTTAACTGTATCAAAGACTTCATAAGTCTCAAAATTACAGCTTTTGAAAGGGAAAATTAGAAAAACAATCCCTTAATTTCTCTCTAGTTTCCAATACAAAATGTCTTTCCCAGGCATATTACCAAAATAAGAATGGGCAAGATTAGATATAAGGAAGTATTTATACGAAGTCATGGAAATCATATATCAGTGTGTGTACAACGATAAATATATATATATATATATATATATATATATATATATATATATATAAAAAATACACCAATGATTATAAAAATATATGTGTACATAAAATATATACTGATGATGATAGGGATGCACATATATACATATACACATATATACATGTGATATAGGGTGTCCCCCAAAATGTATACCTTATAAAGGTAGTGTTCAGTAAACATTTCATTTTCAAAATTGAGCTATCAGCAGTTAAAGTGTGTATACTTTTTGGGGACACCCTGTATATGCATATATGCATAGCTATACCATCTGTATGTATATATTATATACATGTGTGTATATGTATCATCAGAGGTATATATCTCATAAATAAACATATGATTTCCATGACTTAGCAATTATCATAGTGCTATGTGCTAGGCACTGCTCTAATGCTTTTCATACTAACTCACTTAATCTTCATAAGACAGGTACTAATATAGTCATGTTACAGATTTAAAAAATGAGGCAGAGACTGCCCAAAGTCACACAGGAAGTAAGTGCTGGAGTCAGGTACACACTCAGGCAGTCTGGTCCCAGGCAAACGCGACTGAGCAGAGCCCAGAGGACACCGTGCACGGATGCCCTCCACCTTCTTCAACGTGCTCACCTTCCTTTTAGTGCATTCTATTCCCTGTGCCAGCCACCGGGCCTTTGCATGTACTGCTCACGCATGTTACATCACTCTTCTCCTCCTTTTCAATCTCAGCTCATGAGTTACTGTCCCCGAAGCAGCCTTCCGTCGCTTTCCTAACTGCCTACTGCCCCATTAGAGGGTCACGCAGCACCATGGGTTTTTCCTCTGGAGAGTAAGATTACACCTGTCTGCACAAGCAGGTGGTTCACGTCAGCCTCTCCCACTACACAGTCAGCTCTGAGATTAGAAACTAGGTCTTCTTTTGTTCATCTCCAATGTGTGTGCCAGTGCCGGGAACACAGTGTGCACTGAATGGGAGGAGGGATAAACTGCTATCGTATATCCTTTGAGAAGTTAAGTCTTTCAGATGGGTTTTTTCTGAATTTGAAGAAGTTATTAATACAGAAAAGAGGGCCAAAGAGCGAGAGGATGTGTCAGAGAATGAAGGGTTAGAGAGGGGTGGGGCGTGGATCTCATTTATCCATTTACCTGATAATTGCTAAGCATCTTCCTGTTAAGTATTAAGTAATGTGGATGCCATGATGAGGGCAATTCTGGAAGAAAATAGTTCTCTATGAATAATTAAACAAATGCAACACAATTTAAGGGCAACATACAGAAGGAGGAGGATGGAAGAACAAATCCACTCAACATGGGGCTGGTTTTAAGTGGCAAAACGATCTCTCGCTAAGGGTAGGAGAAGGCAAATGTATTTTCCAGGTTGGTGAAAAACAATTAGATAAAGTCTTATGTTCCGAGTAGGCAACTGAGAGAAAACAGTGTTCCAGGTGCCACAAAGGACTGGGAAACGCAGGAGCGCACACAAACGCTGGAGGGAGGGGGAGAGGTGGAGGCTACGCAGTGGCCACATCCTGGAGGGAACTGTCTGTCATGCACAACAGTCTGACTGTGTCCATGAAGAGACTTTACAGCTACAAATGTCAGGACAAAAGTGGCATGTACTGTTAGGTGCCTGAAGTTTTTTTCTTCTCTTCGCTTAATAAATTCTTCTTGCCTTTCCCATCCTTGATGTGTTGGTGATGCTCTGTACTCAGTGCATTCAGCACCTCACAGTTTCTTTCCTTCTCATTGTTACATAGGACAAGGGTATCAGGGCAGTTCTTACTAAATGCTATTCTTGCCAAATGTTAAAATGTAGCGCAGTATTTCTAAGATGCAGCTGCAAACAAGAGGAACTTGACAGAAACTCAACCAGATTAAGTGTAGCCAATGACAAAGAAGAAATCAACAGGTAATTGACCAAATAGTGTATATAAGCAATGACTAAGCCTCCCTTCTGCTGAGACAAGGCTGAAAGCTAAGTACAACTACCTAAGGACAACCACATCTTGTTCCTGATGAGAACACCCCAAGTGGCAAACCCCTCAAGTTCAGCAACCTCGTGTCTCCAGGGATCACCTCCATCGAGATGGTTCTCCAGACATCATCTCTAACCCTTACGTTTACCGAGTTTTACCCTCACACCTCTTGCCTCACACGTGGGCACTTCATCTCTGTTTAGCCTTCCCTTGTCTCAGCCCTCCAGTAGCTCCCCTGACATGACTTCCCATGATCTATTAATACAACTTCACTCAGGACTGAAGTCTCGCACTCGCATCTCCCTCTGTTGTTGAGCAAGTGAACACGTTATGTTTATGAATATTAGCAATGGAGAAACTGTATTTAGGTGTTGAGGTGGGCACTAGAAATGCTACTGTAGCCTTCCTTCCATCTATTGCTTCACCCTTATGGAGCTTTTAAAAGTGAACTAGGGTGTGGCTCAGTGGTTGAGCATCGACCTATGAACTAGGAGATCACGGTTGGATTCCCAGTCAGGGCACTTGCCCAGGTAACAAGCTCGATCCCCAGTTGAAGCATGCAGGAGGCAGCTGATTAATGATTCTCTCTCATCATTGATGCTTTTATCTCTCTCTCCCTCTCCCTTCTTCTCTGAAATCAATAAAAACATTTTTTTTAAGTGAACTACACTCTGGGAAGACTCGTAGGTCTTGGATGTCGGTAAGGCCACCACAGCCAGGTGTGTAGGTTTATATTGCACATGGGTTCCCAGCAAGGTGTTAAGCAGGGGCAGAAGTCCAGGCCATGCTCTTGTTAACCATCTCTCTTTATCTGTGCAGAGCAAGGTACCTTCTTCTAACTCAGCAATGGCCCTATATGTAGAAATCTACCAGACAAGCAAACCAAGTTGAAGATAACGCTGGAATAGCACAACAGATACATAGGAGGAAAAAGAGGAGCAATCACTCTGTCCAGAAACAAACACACTGGAGTCCTGAAGTCATCTTACCTTTGGCGATTGGCACTGAAAGTGAAGCCTGCCAACCGCCCCCACCCCCACCTCTCTCTCACACAGAGCCCATCATCAGGCCTCTCACTGAAGAGAAAAATGAGAAACAGCAAAATAACACAAATGCGTGCCAGCAGCAACTCCTGCCAGTCGACAGAATAATCCACACACAACTGCACGGGAAACTCCTGCCGATCAAGCTAGTTTGTTTGTTTTTAATTAAACTAATATAAACAATGAATATAAAATATAAGCAACTAAAGAAAACCAATGGCACCAAAGGGAATAACCAAGAGAAATAACCGGAATAACTGACACCAAAAGAAAGAGAAATAATTTATTAAAAAGAAGAGGATATTTTAGGAGGTTTGATATCCACACAGAGATTTCAAAGGATATTGCATCAAATGTTAGCAATGGATGAATTACATTGGAAGGAAATAGTTATTCATGAAACCCACTTTTCAATAATCTTTGTGTTCATAAATTTTTTTAAAAATGTCAATAGGCAAAAAGATATTATCCTATATAATAAAAGCCTAATATGCAAATGGACTGAATGGTGGAAAAACCAGTGGAACGACCAGTCACTATGATGCGCACTGACCACCAGGGGGCAGACACTCAACACAAGAGCTGACCCCAGCCCTCAGGCCCCCCCCAATCGCCCCTCTCCCCTTGTCGCCTCTAAGGTGGGTGCCAGCGGGGGCTCCCCGATCATCCCGCCAGTTGCCCCACAGATCAGTCCTGATCGCCGGCCAGGCCTAGGGACCCTATCCATGCATAAATTTTGTGCACCGGGCTTCTAGTATCTATATAACAAGGACAATAATTGAGGAATGAAAATTAAAAAGGATTTTGAAATGGAATGGCATGGTCATTAGAATGAACAAGTATAAGAAACAAAAAGGTGAGAGGCTACCAAATAGTAAGGAAGATAAATTTTAAAAGAAAAAAAAATTAAGATTCATAATGTTTCAGAATACCAGCTATAGAGAGAAAAATAAAACTACTATAGAGGAAAAAGATAGATTACCTACAAAAAAATAGTTTAGACTAAGAACAGACTTCTTGACATGGCACTGGGTGCCAGGAGACCATGGAAATGCATTCGAATAATCTTGCAGCTAGAGCTGTATCGCCAGTAGACAGAAATTAATTTGAGGACAAAATAAAGACAGTTTGAGTCATACAAGACTGAGAATTTACCTCCCATGCATCCAATACAGCACACAGAAAGGAGCCAAGAATACCTTAAAAATAGAAAGAAAGCTCAGAAGAAATTTAAAAGGAGGATGAGTCCTTGATATTGGGACATTCCTCTTTGATTATCAAGGGTTTAGCAAAATGGAATTAATTTATTTCTCTATAATTAGTATTTGGTACTATTTTAAGTATAATTTAGATAAACCTAATACTATGCTATTTTATTCCATTTACAGACAAAGCACAGGAGACTTAGAACTATGGAACAGAGTATAAACGGTTAAAACGTCAATAATGAGAAAAAGAACACATGCTTAACAAAATCAATAACGTTAGAGTAAAAATGCTCTAAACGTCTCACTTTCCCTTGCGAGAGGCAACAGAACACCAACTGCATAACAAAGAAAAGTGTATCACTTGAAATCGTAAACTATTAAACAGGGCTATGTTATCAGGCACTGGACTGGGCAATATCAAGATCAAGTTTTTAAGATGGCAGAGCCCTGAACATTTTTAACTTTCTACATTTCTATAATGAAGGGGACATACCGTAAAATGAGCTTACGCAAGGTGGTAATAAATGTTCCTTTTAAAATATTTCCTCTTTTCATGTTTTTATCGCAGGAAGCCTCAATACAGTAGCAGGTGTATTTTATATAAATGACCAAAATGTAACAATGGAAGTACGCCTCACATCTTGATCTCCATGTGTCTCCCTGTTAGAAAGTTAAACAGCCTGGTAGCAGATAATTCATGAATTATTCGTTCAGATGGCCACTATGTGTGGCATATCCATTTTCCTTACATCAGAGCGGCCTCTTTAGGCTCCACTCTTGGTACATCCGTGTTTTCCCAACACAGACTCTATCTTTATATTCTGCCAGATGACTACGAAATTCACTTGCCTGCAGCGAAATCTGGCTTTCACGAGGAGTTCAGGAGTTAACTGTTACTGAAGAAAAAAAAATCTGTGAGAGGAAAAGTCTGCCATGGTTAATGACATGATTTATTGCAATTACAGAACACTACCCTCCCTGATTGTTCAAATTGCCGTCTGTGGGCCTCAGCCAGATTAAATGCCAGGCTGTGACTAGCACCGGGGAGGTAATCAAATAATTGCCTTTGCTAAATAACACTGTTTTTAATTCACACAGCAAACTTTTTAAAGTGTAAATTGGTATGACACGATTGAGAGAAACAAAACACCAGGATTTTATTTTATTTTTTTAAATCGTTATTGTTGAAAGTATTGCATAGGCCCTCCTTTCCCCCCCCTCCCCCATTAACCTCTTCCAGCCCGCTCCCATCCTCCCAACCCCAGGCCCTCACCACCCCATTGTCCATGCCCACGGGTTATACATAGATGCATAAGCTCATTGGTGGATCTCTTCCCACCCAGCCTCCCCTACCTTGCCTCTGAGGTTCAACAGTCTGTTCCTGCTTCCATGACTCTGGGTCTATTTTTTTCTTATCATCAGTTTATTTGATTCATTAGATTCCACATATGAGTGAGATCATGTGATACCTATCTTCCTCTGACTGGCATATTTTGCTCAGCATTAATACTCTCCGGGTCCATCCATGCTGTTGCAAATGGTAAGAGTTCTTTCTTTTTTATTGCCGCACAGTATTCCACTGTGTAAATGCACCATAGTTTTTTTTAATCCACTCATCTGCAAAATGAAACTCCCATTAGACCCAGTAATCCAACTTCTAGGAATAGATCCTAAGAAACCTGAAATACCACTCAGAAAGAATAGATGCACCCCTGTGTTTATAGCAGCGCAATTTACAATAGCTGAGACTTAGAAACAGCCTAAGTGTCCCAAACACCAGGATTTTAAAAATTGGATTATCCAACAAAAATTGGACTGGTGTTGCTGACCAAAACTGATTTTTAAGGCAATTTTCCCAAAGATATTTGAAGCTTAATTTGTTCTATATAGCCAAAACTTTCACATAACTTAAGATCTAGTTGGTTAAAACTGTGATATTGACATGTATAAATGTTTGTCTCCCCAAAATCCATATGTTGAAATTCTAACCCCCAAATGATGGCATTAGAAGGTAGGGCCTTTGGGAGGTGCTTAGGACATGAGGGTGGAGCTCTCATAAATGGGGTCTCAATTACAAGACCCCCCAGGAATTGTTTCCATAGGTGAGGATACAATGAGAAGTCAGCCATCTGCAACCGGAAGAGGGCTGCTACCAGACCTGACCATGCTGGTACCCCGACTTCCTTCCAGCCTCCAGAACTGTGAGAAACACACTTCTGTTGTTTATAAGACACCCCGTCTATGGTATTTTGTTATAGCAGCTCAAACGAAGTCACTCATCATTCAAGAACTTTGAGGAAAAGAGATATTTTGTAAAACGTCAAGGTGGTGGGGAGAGTTAACTTGGAAAGCAACAGAGGAAGAAGTAAACTAGAGGTGGTATATCTGTTCAGCTAGATATTGTCCACACAGGAGGCAGTCTGCCTGAACCAGCAGATTTGAGAATGGGGAAGGAGGCAGCATTTTTGAAAGTCTGTCAGGGTTGCAATGAATTTGTTCCACTTCAAAAAAGAATTGGTCACCTGTACTGTCAGAAATAAATGGAGACTATCAGAGTCCTCAGCGGTTAAATAATTATGGACATGTTTGTTTGTTTTTCAGTCCCAAAAGAAAATGGTACAAAAGATAATAAGAATAATTAATATGGATGCTTGCTATGCATTATCTTCCACAAACTCTGTAAAACTGCTTTTCATATAACTCATTATCATCCCTAGCATGTCTAAACTCAAGCATTTCCAAACAACTACTAAAAGGTATACGTTAATTTCAGCTCACAACGAGGGCACCAGAATCACTAAAGGCTTCATTGCGTCCTCCCAAAAAGCATGAAATTGAGTTTTGTTCTACGGTTAAGCAATGGGTTAAGCTTCAATCTTGCCTATGATCAGATATACCACAAATAATCCACCAATGACTCACCAGAGACATACACAGATTCCACTATCACAGGGAAATATTAAAATGTATTCACATCATCCTAGCTGGTTTGGCTCAGTGGATAGAGCGTCGGCCTGCGGACTGAAGGGTCCCAGGTTCGATTCCGGTCAAGGGCACATGCCCGGGTTGTGGGCTCAATCCCCAGTAGGGGGCGGCAGGAGGCAGGTGATCAATGAGTCTCTCTCATCATTGATGTTTCTATCTCTCTCTCCCTCTCCCTTCCTCTCTGAAATCAATCAATATATATATATATATATATATATATATATATATATATATATATATATATATATAATGTATACACATCACTTAGATACAACAACACAAATCAGTTTGAGTGAATGAGCAAGTAGGAGATGTAGATGGATCTGGATTAATATAATCTAACCCAGATAAAGCTGCCACTGGATAGAAATTACAAAAAAAAAAAAAAGGTGAAAGAGATGTGAAATATCCAAGGAAAAGGTCCTCATCACATCTGGAACACTGGCCAGGGGATGGGGCTTGATCGCATCAGGGGTGTTTACCTACAGGAGCACCTGTCAGAGAAACGGGAACTGGGGTAAGTAGTGAAGCTGAGGCCAAACATAGGCACAAGAACAACAGCTGCAAGGATCCAAAATCAGAGGAAAAGTGTATTTTTTAATAATAAGATCAATAAATAAATGACACAAATCAGAAACCAAGAGAAACAAATTACAGAACGGAGGCTAGGAGAGATGAAGAGTAAATAGAATGCTCCTTAATTTCTACAGTCTTGCTGGCTGTATGTAGTTTTAAAGGATCACCCAGCTATGCATTTAATTTTGCACCGATTTGGTTTGTGATTGTGCTCTTCTCCCTAAACCCAATATTCACGTGAGGAAGGAACTCTGACAACACAAAACAAAGTCCTAGTCCTTAGAGAGTCTCTGATTGAAAACTTGAGGTTAGTGACTAATCTCAGAAAGGTATTCTGTTCACGAAAAGCTTGGTGATTATTCCTTCATCTTTATTTAATATACCAATATGTATTTGTCTGTAGAAGGATTTATTTCTCTTCTCCTGTGTACTGGCTTATTAGTTACAGCTCCTTTTTCATTCCTGAAATATGGTCAGATAATTTTCTAATAAATACTATCAGTTGTTTTCAAAATGCCACCACTGGGGAGTAACCACAAGTAAATATTGAAAATCTTCATACATTGAAGACAAAAAAATAGAAAATCCTCCAATTAATGTAACTTGTCCACTTTAAACCAATAATGAGGTTATTAATAGGAGAGGTGTATGTAACTAGTTACTGGGTGACATTGATGAATAAGCCGTGTGTGTGTGTGTGTGTGTGTGTGTGTTTTGAGTCGACTTGACTGGATTGTGGGGTTTCCAGATATTTGGCTAAATGTTATTTCTGGGTGTGAACTGGATGAAATTAGCATTTGAATTGGTACAATCAGTGAAGTTGGTTGCCCTTCTCAATGTGGGTTGGCATCATCCAATTCTCTGAGGACTTGAATAAAACAAAAAGGCAGAGGTAGGAAGTATTCAGCCCTTCTTTCCTGATTACTTGAGCTGGGACACAGATCTTCTGCCCTCTGAACTCTCTAGAAAACCTAAAGCTGAGGTTACAAAGCAACCATGCAAACTGAATTCAAAAGGTTGACAAACCCGTCTGAGGAGAGATGGAAGATACAAATTGTTCCCTCTTGGCAGATGCAGGGAAAATTAAAACCTGGGGGGGGGGGGGGGAATCAACTGGAAATTAATGAATTTTTAGAGATGAAAGGTAGACTAACGTGAAAGTTTAGAATCCCTGGGAGTCCCCGGACACAAGTGGATTCCTTGCCCACTCACCGACTCTGTTCTATGGGCCTCCACTGGGTGCATAAGAGAAAGACTGAAGGCAGGGCAGGAATCCTGAGAGGGCCACCTCATGCCTGGTGGCAAAGGGTGCAGAGCCTGACAGCTGATCAGAGGGAGCAGGCCGGCCTAGAAGGGTCGAATGTCTTCACTACATCTGTGGAGGCCACACACTCATCTTCCTCCTTAGCTCAACTAAAATAATAGATTAATGGTTTCTCAGTAATCTAAGAAAGAAACCTTATTGGTTATCTTTAAAATACTCTGTTAGAATCTGTTAACTCTTATTTAAAATGTTTGCATCAACAGTCACAACTGAGATTGGTTATACATTTTAAAACTAATAAATTTTTATGAAGTCTTCATCAGTTTGGGGATCAATGATAAATGTTCCATAAAACAAGTTTGAAAAAAAAAATGTCACTTGCTCTGCTTTGGAGTAGTTTAAGTTTTCTTTGTATTTTGACCTATAAACATTTTGGCAGACTTCCCATAACACTATCTAGGCCTGGAGCTTTTATTGGGGGAACTTTTTATATATTTCCTCCATTTCCTTCTGTGACAATTGTTCTGTATAGGGCTTCTGCTTCTAATAGGGTCAACTTTATATTTAAAAAGAAATTATTCATGGTATTTACTGTTTTTTTAATTCATAAAGTAAATAAAAATAGTGTCATGGTTTTTTTTATAATTTCTTATTTTTAATTTTACTTTTCAATTATATTTGATATTCAATTTTATTTTATGTTAGTTTCAGGTGGACAGCATAGTGGTTAGAAGCTTATATAATTTATGAAGTGATCCCCCTAATAAGTCTAGTACTTACTTGGCACCACACATAGTTACTACAATATTAGTGACTATATTCCTTAGGATGTACTTAACATTCCTAGGATTATTTTGGAACTGTCAATTTGTACTACTTAATTTCTTCACCTTCTTCACCCAACCCCCCGATCCCTCTCCCATCTGGCAACAATCAGTTTGTTCTCTGTATCTCTGAGTCTGTTTCTATTTCGTTTGTTCATTTATTTTATTCTTTAAAGTCCATGTAGAAGTGAAATCATATGGTATTTGTCTTTCTCTGACTTATTTCGCTTAGCAATAACACCCTCTAAGCCCATCCGTGCTGTTGCAAACGGTAAGATTTCATTGTTTTCAGTGGCCAAGTATTATTCCATTGTATATTTGTAGCACTGCTTTTTAATCCACTCATCTATTGATGGACACTTGGGCTGTTTCCATATCTTAAATATCGTAAATAACACTGCAATAAACGTAGGGGTGCATATATCTTTTTGAATTGGTGCTTGGGTTTCTTTGGTTATATAGCCAGAAGTGGAGTTACTGTGTCATAAGGCAGTTCCATTTTTAATATTTTGAGGAACCCCTATACTGTTTCCTACAGTTTCTGCACCAATTTACATTCTCACCAGTACTACAAGAGCATTCCCTTTTCGCCACATCCTTGCCAATACTTATTATTTGTCAATTTATTGAGAGCCATCCTGACAGGTGTAAGGTGATATCTTACTGTCATTTTAATTTGGATTTATCTGCTGGTTAGTGACATTGAGCATCTTTCCTTATGTCTATTGGCCATTTCTATGTCCCCCTTGGAGAAGTGTCTATTCAGGTCCTTTGCCTATTTTTTAAATGGATTGTTTGTTTTATTGGTGCTGAGTTCTGTATAAATTTTGGATATTAACCGCTTATCCGATATATCACTGGCAAATATGTTCCCCCATATAATAGGCTGTCTTTTCGTTTTGTTGATGGTTACCTTTCCTATGCAAAAGCGTTTTAGTTTAATTTAGTCCCATTAGTTTATTTTATCTTTTGTTCCCCTTGCCTGAAGAGATTATCAGAAAAAAATATCGCTACGAGAAATATCCAAGATCTTAGTGCCTATGTTTTGTTTTAGGATTTTTGTGGCTTTGAGTTTATCATTTAAGTCCTTTATCCATTTTGAGTTTATTCTTGTGTATGCTGTAAGAAGGCAGTTGTTTCCATTTGTTGCTGTTATCTGTCCGATTTTTTTCAACACCATTTATTGAATAGACTGTATTTACCCCACTGTATGTCCTGGACTCCGTTGTTAAATCTTAATTGACCATAGGTACATGGGTTTATTCCTGGGCTCTCTATTCTGACCCATGTATTTTTATGTCTATTTTAATGCCAGTGCCATGCTGTGTGATGACGATGGCCTTGTAGTATAGTTTGATATCAGGTGGTGTGATACCTCCAATTTTGTTGTTCCTTCTCAAGTTGCTATGACTATTTGGTATCTTTTGTGGTTCCATATAAATTTCTGGAATATCTGTTCCAATTCTGTGAGGTACACCATTGGTATCTTCATAGGAATTGCATTGAATCTATAAATTGCTTTGGGTAGTAAGGACATTTTAATCATAATTCTTCCAACCCATGAACACAGTATATGCTTCCACTTATATGTACCTTCTTCAACTTCTTTCTTCAGTGTCTTATAATTTTTGAAGTACAGATATTTTACATGCTTTGTTAAAATTATTCCAGTATAATTTATTTTTTATTCCATTTTAAATGGAATTATTTTCTTCTTTTCCCTCTGTGATAGTTAATTATTGGTGTATATACCAGTAAATGCAACTGACTTCTGGAATTTATTGTGGATCCTGCTACTTTGCTAAGTTCAGTTACCAGTACTAGCAGTTTTTTGGTAGAATCTTTAGGGTTCTCTACGTACAGTATCATGTCATTTTCACATATGCGTGTCTACCTGTTGAAATCACGTATGTGGTCTGACTGATGGGATCCTGGATGTGGACGGTTTTTCCATGTGTCTCATGTGAGAGGACCCCTGAGGTCTTTATCTGTCAGCACGTAGAGACCTCTGCACCCACTTGAGCAGCTGCCCAGCTTCCCTCTTCCATGTGGACCAGGACTGGCAGATCCCAACCCTTTCTATGGACATTAGTGTTCTGTCTAATGCCCAGCTGTTTCATCAGTGCTGATGAGTAGTTTGAACAACGGTTCAAGAGTTTCTGTGGGGCAACCACTAGGGGGAGCACTGCCAGGTGCAGGTGTGCCCCTGTGGGACTCTGACAGGTCTTGCTCACTGTTCTCCCAGAGGAGGGGCCTGGTCCCCACAAGAGCAGAAGCCTGCCAGTCTGATGGTGACAGTGCGCTCTCCCCAGTGTTGACAGCGCATGTCTCCCATCGGGACAGTCAGGCAGTTCTGACATATCCTAGCATGTGCACTGCCTCTCTCTGGAACTTCTTGTGTTTGCTCTTTGCCCCTTTAGAAAACACCCACTTTTGAGAGTTTTCTCCACCACAGGGATATTAAACCTCTCTCTTAGGTTCTTGGGTTGTGAGGAATGCTTTCCAGCTTGTGGTTTCTTTCCAGATTTCTGCATTTTTCTCCTTTTTTGTTTTGAGCACAGGAAGAACCAGCCATTGCCTGACTGGCTTCTGGCCCTGGGTTCACATTTAGCATAGAGGTCTCTACCAGGAAATCATAGATCATGCACACACTTACTTAAAGGGCTTTTTTTTTTTTTTTTATCACTACCTGGGATTTTCCTTTCAAATAAAAAAAAATGGTATTTCAGATAAAAAAAACAAACCAAAAATATCTCAACAAACACAAAATGGCACCTATTGCAAGATTCCATTTCTAGGAAACATCTGGAAGAGGTAAAGGGGCAGAGATAGACAAGGGGTAGCCAGGGGCGGAGGCCTGGGGAGTGACTACTGCTGGTGCAGGGTTTCCTTTTGGGGGATGGAACATCTTGCAACTAGACGGTGGTGGTGCTTAAACAGCATCATGAGTGTCCTTCATGCTCAGGAATGGCACCATTTAAAATACAAACAAGGACTTTATTACTTAGCATGGATTATACATTGGAAAAATGAAGGCTAAAAACAGAAAAAAGATAATAATACAAACAAACAAAACCCCAAATAGTAAAAATAAAAAGATAAAACAATGAACCACGCCATGGAGAACATAAAAACAAAATAAAAAAATAAAAGAAAAGGAAAAGATCAAGCAGTGGGGGTATAACAAGTTTTTCCCTTGGGACAGGGCGAGCACATTTAAGAAGCAGCCCTTGAGCTGGGCCCTCCACACGCAGCTCCCCCTCTGAGGCAGGACCCAGCATGGGTCCCAGGGAGGGGTCTTCATCCAGCGATGGGGCCTCGGTTTGGTCTGGGGCCGGCCCTGGCTCTTCAGCTGCAGCCGGAGAGGCTGCTGGAGGTGGTGAAAGCTCTGGAGATGGACATGCCTCCAGCTCTTCATCCTGCTCCTCAGGAAGGACTTTGGGTGTGACAGGAGCCGCCGCCTCTGCCTCCTGGGCTGCTGCTGGAGTTGGAGGAGGAGAAAAGATCACCCAGGTGCCTGCATGTCCATCTGTCCCCCAAAGACAGAACACTGGGCACAGCCCAGGACCCACCACAGGCCGTCCTCCATGCCCAAAGTCCAGCACATGGGTGGTCAGAGGCCAGTCTTTGCTCCTGGCCAGGCTCTGGGGGTGCTCCCTGTGTGTCTGGCAACAATTTCTCCCCATAAACTCACATGGACTGCCCCCACCCTTCCCTCTCCCACACCTCCCCACCTTCTCACCTGCGGGCTCTGCCTCTGTGGGCTCCAGGTCTTCGGAACTGGTGTTATTAACATAGAAATAGCACTCCACATCAGAGTTGAAAGTTACCCTCCGGGTGCTGGGCCTGAGCGGCTTCGAGGATGGAGTCCTCCTCCATCCACCCACGGGCCCTGGCTCCCCAGACTCCCAGGTGGCCATGCTCACTTTAGGGTTTCCCTGGCCCTTAGTGTGGCTCCCCGGCCCCTCAATGCTGGACATGGGGCAGGGGACTTCCTCCACCAGCTGATGTTCCAACTTGATCTGGGTTGCGCTCTGCAATGATAGCGACCGGCAGCAGGTTAGGAGGCCTCAAGCCTGGCCCTAGTCGCTGCTGCTTCTGCCCCTGGACCTTCTGCTCCCGGATCAGGCCCAGCCCTGTGTCTGCACAGACCTCCACCCAGGGGAAGTGAGAGTCACCTCCAGGGCTCGGGATAGACCTCAGGCAGTAGGTAGCCTTCATCTGGGGTTTGAACTTGACTGGTCCTGACCCCCCAGTCCAACCTGTTCCTATTCTGGGCAGGACCTCCCCATGTGAACACCCCTTCACCCCCCAACACACACACACACACACACACACACACACACACACACACACACACGGGACATAGGGCTGCTCAGGTGGGATCAGAGTGGTGGCCTGGCACAAACAAGACCTCCCTGTGATACCTCCGGGTCCCGGCATGAAAAGGGCCACAGGCGTCGTCTGGGCTGAGCCCGAATCCAGCTACGGGCACGTCTCAACACACTCTCATCGCTGCCTCTCTTGAGGCCTCGGCGTCGGCGCACTGGGAGACAACAGGAAAACATGGTGTCCTCTCCAGTGTCTCTGTCCGAGTGAGCCGGGAAGGGGCAGTTATAGAATGGGGCTGCCTGGTTACCAGGCTTCCAGGTTCTGTTGGGCTCCATCGTCAGGAAGTGAGGTCACCCCTGGGTCCCCCCACCCCGAGCATCTCCTCAGACATGAGCAGTGACCTCACTTCCTGACGATGGAGCCCAACAGAACCTGGTAACCAGGCAGCCCCATTCTATAACTGCCCCTTCCCGGCTCACTCGGACAGAGACACTGGAGAGGACACCATGTTTTCCTGTTGTCTCCCAGTGCGCCGACGCCGAGGCCTCAAGAGAGGCAGCGATGAGAGTGTGTTGAGACGTGCCCGTAGCTGGATTCGGGCTCAGCCCAGACGACGCCTGTGGCCCTTTTCATGCCGGGACCCGGAGGTATCACAGGGAGGTCTTGTTTGTGCCAGGCCACCACTCTGATCCCACCTGAGCAGCCCTATGTCCTGTGTGTGTGTGTGTGTGTGTGTGTGTGTGTGTGTGTGTTGGGGGGTGAAGGGGTGTTCACATGGGGAGGTCCTGCCCAGAATAGGAACAGGTTGGACTGGGGGGTCAGGACCAGTCAAGTTCAAACCCCAGATGAAGGCTACCTACTGCCTGAGGTCTATCCCGAGCCCTGGAGGTGACTCTCACTTCCCCTGGGTGGAGGTCTGTGCAGACACAGGGCTGGGCCTGATCCGGGAGCAGAAGGTCCAGGGGCAGAAGCAGCAGCGACTAGGGCCAGGCTTGAGGCCTCCTAACCTGCTGCCGGTCGCTGTCATTGCAGAGCGCAACCCAGATCAAGTTGGAACATCAGCTGGTGGAGGAAGTCCCCTGCCCCATGTCCAGCATTGAGGGGCCGGGGAGCCACACTAAGGGCCAGGGAAACCCTAAAGTGAGCATGGCCACCTGGGAGTCTGGGGAGCCAGGGCCCGTGGGTGGATGGAGGAGGACTCCATCCTCGAAGCCGCTCAGGCCCAGCACCCGGAGGGTAACTTTCAACTCTGATGTGGAGTGCTATTTCTATGTTAATAACACCAGTTCCGAAGACCTGGAGCCCACAGAGGCAGAGCCCGCAGGTGAGAAGGTGGGGAGGTGTGGGAGAGGGAAGGGTGGGGGCAGTCCATGTGAGTTTATGGGGAGAAATTGTTGCCAGACACACAGGGAGCACCCCCAGAGCCTGGCCAGGAGCAAAGACTGGCCTCTGACCACCCATGTGCTGGACTTTGGGCATGGAGGACGGCCTGTGGTGGGTCCTGGGCTGTGCCCAGTGTTCTGTCTTTGGGGGACAGATGGACATGCAGGCACCTGGGTGATCTTTTCTCCTCCTCCAACTCCAGCAGCAGCCCAGGAGGCAGAGGCGGCGGCTCCTGTCACACCCAAAGTCCTTCCTGAGGAGCAGGATGAAGAGCTGGAGGCATGTCCATCTTCAGAGCTTTCACCACCTCCAGCAGCCTCTCCGGCTGCAGCTGAAGAGCCAGGGCCGGCCCCAGACCAAACCGAGGCCCCATCACTGGATGAAGACCCCTCCCTGGGACCCATGCTGGGTCCTGCCTCAGAGCGGGAGCTGCGTGTGGAGGGCCCAGCTCAAGGGCTGCTTCTTAAATGTGCTCGCCCTGTCCCAAGGGAAAAACTTGTTATACCCCCACTGCTTGATCTTTTCCTTTTCTTTTATTTTTTTATTTTGTTTTTATGTTCTCCATGGCGTGGTTCATTGTTTTATCTTTTTATTTTTATTATTTGGGGTTTTGTTTGTTTGTATTATTATCTTTTTTCTGTTTTTAGCCTTCATTTTTCCAATGTATAATCCATGCTAAGTAATAAAGTCCTTGTTTGTATTTTAAATGGTGCCATTTCTGAGCATGAAGTTCATTCACGATGCTGGGCAAGCATCACCACTGTCTGTCCAGAACAGCGCACACACCAGCACATGTCAGAGATGCCCCACCTCCCCAGTGGGGAGACACTGTCAACACTGGGGAGAGAGCCCTGTCACCCTCAGACTGGCAGGCTTCTTGTCTAGTGGGGACTAGCCCTGGGGACAAGGTGAGGCAACAGAGGCTCCAGCAGATCCCCTAGGGGTACAGGGAGGCCCCTCCTGTGGGAGAACAGTGTGCAGGACGTGCCACAGTTTTACAGGTGCACACCTTCACGTAGCAGTGATCACCCTAAGGGGTTCCCTCAACGAAATTCTTGCAGAAATCTTCCAAGATGAGTGTTTGAGACTGCCCATCAGGCAATGATGACATTGCAGGGAGTTGGAGGGGGGATGGGTCCACCAGTCCTGGTCACATGGAGGAGGGAAGCTGAGCAGCTGCTAAAGTGGGTGCAGGGTCTCTGTGTACTGACAGATAAAGACCTCGGGTTCCTCTCACATGAATTGAAAAGAAGATAATGAAATAGAACTTGATGCGCTAAAATAAAATACTGACTTACCAGAAGAAAAGTCTCTAATTTGACAATTCTCCTGATACTCTGGAAGTTCATGTAAAATATTTTTAAAATTCTTTCTTAGTCTTTCTGTCTTGATTTAGTGAGGTTTCAAGCCAGAGTTCAAATATAATTTATTCATTTATTTGATTGCTAAATAAAAACCTCTTTATAAAAATATGTTTTAAAATATTTTGTGGAATATAAAAGAACACATCCTTTAAGTAAGAAATTATTTTTCTTACTTAACCAAAATAGAAAGGCTGTGTTAAAGAAGTCAAATTTTTAACAGTTTAATTTTTGTTTAGTTTCTGGTTCAAATGAAAGTTCTTTTAGCCATAAGAAAGCAGATATTGGCTACTCCAAAGACAAGTGTAACATTGAAACTACTCAGAGCATATATTTGAAAAATAATTGAATATAGTTAAATAGAATATTTCCCCATGCATACTTGTGGGAGAATGATATTCACCTGGCTGGGGTTGAACTTCTGTACACTGTTGGAAGGATTTTTTTCTTACTTCATGACCTTTCATTTCTAAAAATCCCACCAATTCTCTCCTATTACCAATAGGAAACTTTTATATGATAATTGAATTTAAGATAGAGGAAAACCAACTCTTAATTATTTATAGAAATTTGGTTGTATAGTGTTTGGAAAGTTTCTTAACTCAAAAATAACATGGCTGTTCATATTTATTTTTATGACTATTCTCACTGTGAAATATTTGGATAAAGTCCCTATTCCTTTAGCTGGGAGACTTAAAAACTTGTGGGCCTGGTATAAGTGGGAATCCTCATTTCTGAGTATTTCCAGGCTATCATCTCACTGAATGTTTGGGGAGTGGGAAAATGCCCTTGTCTAGGCTGGTGGTAATGTTGCTTGGGTTAGGATTAGAGACATTCCTGAAGCAGCTGGCTCAGGTGACCAGGGAGCCCCACAAAGCACTTACTATATAATCCGTCCTACAAAAATAGGGAGAGATAGGAGATCTACCTAATACGCAAAAACAAATACAGAGAGGCAGCCAAATGAAAAGACAAATAAGCATGCCCCAAATGAAAGAACAGGAGAAATCCCCAGAAAAAAATAACTAAATGAAATGTAGGAAAGCAATCTACCAGATACAGAGTTCAAAACAATGGTTATAACTGTGCTCAGGGAATTTAGGGGATAAATGTATAAATTCAGTGAGAACTTAAAGAGATAGCAAGCATAGAAAACAACAACAAATAAACCATTAAAAAAGAACCAGTCAGGAATGAAGAATACAATAGTGGAAATGAAGAACACACTAGAAGAAATCAATAGCAGGTTAGATGAAACAGAAGATCAAATCACCAATTTAGAGGACAAGATAACAGAAAACACCCAAGCAGGATGCAAGATCAAGGGAAAAACTCCATCCTGGAGCATTATGCCCATGTTCGTCACACCGGGCCAGAAGCCTTAAGTGGCACACTAGATCAGATGTATATCTCTCAGCAGCTTTAAAAGACACACTAGATCAGATGTATATAATTGACATCTTCAGAGCATTTTACTCCAAAACAACAGAATATACATTCTCTTCAGTGCATATAGAACATTTCCTAGGGTAGGCCACACATTGATGTTTCTATTGGCAGGGGAGTAGGTGGAAACTATATTCACATCCTCTTGGGACCAAACTGGAATTATAACTAAAACATAGATCAATCAACCAAAATAAGCAACTGAAGACTCCCTGATCAGAAGTCATAAGATGAAGGATTTACAGGAGATCAAGGATTTACAGGAGATCAAAGATTTATAAAAGAAGCTACAGCAAGACTGGTAGGATGGGTGGGGATGTGAAAAGGGCTGGCCCCTCTCCCACAGTTGGTGACTATGATCCTAGAAGTGACATCTCAGCTGTAAAGGTTCCCCCTTAGGGGCATAAAGTCTCAAACCCATGCTAGGACCCCCAACCCAGAGCTTCAGAGCCCATAAGAGGCACCCATATAACATCTGGCAGTGAAAATCAGTTGGGAGTCTGTCTTCCAGGGAGAGACAGAAATCTGCTAGAGACACAGGCACACGCTTAAAGGGCTAACACACAAAATCTTGTTCACGGACACTCAACATGGGCTCCTGTGGAGGGAGGGCAGAACGGACTAGAGGTGCGTGAGGAGAGTCTGGGGCTTGCGGCTCTGAGAAGAGAGCTGAAGGGACAGCTGCCAGAACCTCTGTGCTAAGTCCCTCTCCCACACTGTAAACACCATCTTTCTTGGGTGGAACTCTCCCCTCCTTATGGTATCAGTCTGGGGGACTGCAATAACCCACCATCTGGACTTCCTGTTGTCCCAACCTGCACAGCTCACACCCTACTGAGGAGTCAGCTGCCTGGTCAGAAGTGTACAGGCACGGGCAGATTCAGGGGCGTCAGTGACTGAGTTGTGTGGCTGTGAAGCAGCGGCCACTCCTCCCTCTCGCCACCAAGCATGACTGGCGCTCCACCTCATGGGATATACATTAACCCCACCATTCTGACTCCCTCCTGAGCGCAGGCTCCTGGCAGAATCTGAGAAAAACTGAGTTGTGTGGCTCTAGGATGGTAGTCATTTTTGCTTTGCATGAATGACAGGTGCAGAGCCTTACCTTCATACAGCAAAATCTTGGCCTGCTTAAGCCTGATAAATTCTGCTTAAAACCTGATAAAAAGCCTGACAACTTCCTGAGACCTGGCCTCACCACAAAGGTGCAGACACCCAATGGGTGGCAGCTAGACTCGGTATACCCTGAGAAATTTGCTGAATTTGCTCAGACCCAGCACTGGCACCGAGATTGAACCTCATCCCTATATGGTGACTCAATGCGAACCTTCCTGGTGGAACTTGATTATTGTCAGAAGCTCTTTCAGTGACTGAGGTGACAGGCAGCCGTGTAGATGTAAGTATTGCTGCGTTCTACAGGTAGAGGCAGGCGGAGGAGGATCTCTGGGCGTTTGGGGCCTTTTGTTGAGCTGCCACAGGACTCAGTGCTGGGGAAGCTGGCCTTGGTACATATGTCCTTTTTCATGCTGTTGTAGTTCTCATGCATGACCTTGGCTATGCACACCCAGGCCCAGCAGAGGCAGCCACAAACGGTGGCAGCTTAAAACAGGTGGCCCGTGGCCAGTCACAGGCAGCATCTGACACTGACCTATACCAGAGTCTCTCCCAAGAGGCCCCAGGACACAGTGGTCAGCTTCAAACAACATCAGAGCAGGATACAATTAGCTTCATAAGCAGCATATGCAAAGGGAGATCTTGGAAGGCACTAGACCTGCTGAGTTGACATCCCTTCTGTGTTGTCAGGACTTGCACAACAGGTTGTACACTATGGTCATGGTTGATCCTCAGTGTAAGCCACCCTGAGGGTTGCCCCCACACACAAACAGGCCAATAGCAATCAGGACTCAAATACAACAGAAGGGCTCACATAACTCGCACAAGTGACATTCCTGAAGCACCCCGCTTGGGTGATCAAGGAGACTGTGCCACCAATCCCATGTACAACATAGCCCACCCTACAAAGATTGGGAGACATAGCAGATTTACTTAATACATACAAACAAACACCAAGGGACAACCAAAATGTGGAGACAAACAAACATGCCACAAATTAAAGAACAGGAGAAATTTCCAGAAAAAGAGCTAAATAAAACAGACACAAACAATTTACCAGACACAAAGTTCAAAACAGGGTGATAAAGATGCTCAAGGAACTTTCTGAGAACTACAACAGCATGAAAAAGGACATAAAACCATAATAAAGAGCCAATCATAGCCTGGTCGGGTGTGGTTCATTGGTTGAGCATCGACCTGTGAACCAGAGGGTCGCGGTTTGATTCTGGTCAGGGCGCATACCCAGGTTGCAGGTTTGATCCCTAGTGGGGGCTGTGCAGGAGGCAGCCAATCAAAAATTCTCTCTCATCATTGATGTTTCTATCTCTCTTTCCCTCTCCCTTCCTCTCTGAAATCAATAAAAAATAATCAATCATAAATGAAGAATATACTGGAAGGAATAAACAATAGATTAGATGAAGCAGAGGACTGAATCAGTGATTTACAAGACAAGGTAGCCGAACACACCCAACCAAAGCAGAAAAAAAAGTTTTAATGAGGATAGTTTAAGGGACCTCTAGAACAACACAAAACATAACAATGTCTACATCATAGGGATAACCGAAGGAGAAAAGAGAGAGCAAGAGTTCAAGAACATATTTGAAGAAATGAGTTAAAACTTCCCTAACACAGAAGTCCAGGAAGCATAAAGAAGAATACCAAACAAGATGAACCCAAGGATGCCCACACCAAGGTACATCATAATTAAAATGGTAAAAGTTAAAGACAAAGAATCTTAAAGCAGCAAGAGAAAGACAGTTACCTAAAAGGGAGCTCTCATATGACTGTCAGCTGATTTCTCCACAGAGACTTTTCAGATGAGAAGAGATTGGCTTGAAGTATTCAAAAGCAAGGACCTACAACCAAGACTACTTTATCCAGCAAGGCTATCATTTAAAATTAAAGAAGAAATAAAGAGCTTCCCAGACAACAGAAAGCTAAAGGAGTTCATGACCAGAAGACCAGTATTATAAGAAATGCTAAAAGGTCTTCTTTAAGGAGGAAGAAGAGGAGGAGGAGGAGGAGGAGGAGGAGGAGGAGGAGGAGGAGAGGAGGAGGGGGAGGAGGGGGAAGGGGAGGAGGAGGAGGAATAATAAAAGAGAGGAACATAGTTAAAAGAATAAAATGGCAATAAATACATACCTATAAATAATTACTTTAAGTGTAAGTGACTTAAATGCTCCAATCAAAATACATTGGGTAGCTGAATGGGTAAGAATATAAGTTCCATGCATATGCTATCTACAAGAGACACACCTCAGAATAAAAGATACACACAGACTAAAAGTAAAGGAATAAAAGAGATATTTTGTGTAAAAAAATTTTTTTAAAAGCTGGGGTAGCAATACTTCTAGCTGACAAAATAGACTGTAAAAGAAAGGCTATACTAAAAGACAAAGAAGGTCACGAAATAATTATCATTTTGTAGTGATAATGGGAGCACTCTAACAAGAAAATATAACCCTTATAAACACTTATACACCCAACATAGGAGCACCGAAATATGTAAAGCAAATCCTGATAAACATAAATGGAGAGATCAACAGCAATACAATCATACACCCCATCAACGGATAGATCTTCCAAACAGCACTAGATCAGATTATATCATTGATATCTTCAGAGCATATTACTCCAAAGCAACAGAACATACATTCTCTTCAAGTGCATATTGCTTTGGGCAGCATGGACATTTTAGTGATGTTGATAATTCCTATCCACTTATGGATATGCTCCTATTTATCTGTATCTTTTTCAATTTCTTTCTTCAGTGTCTTATCATTTTCCAAGTATAGGTCTTTTACCTCCTTTGTTAAAGCTATTGTTGGGTATGTTATTTTCTTTCTTTATGAAACTATAAATGGGATTATCTTCTTCTCTTTTTGATAGTTAATTATTGGTTTATAAAAATGAAAGTGATTTCTGAATATTTATTTTGTATCCTGCAACTTTGCTGAATTCATTTATCAGTTCTAGTAGTTTTTTTGGTGGAATCTTAAGCATCTTCCCTACTCTTGAATTTTTTTGAATGCTTGAGAAAGACAGGTGTTAGTTCTTCTTTGAATGTTTGGTAACATTCACCTGTGAGGCCATCTCATCCAGGACTTTTGCTTTACTGGGAGTTTTTATTACTATTTTGATTCACTATTTATAATTAGTCTGTTCAGATTTTCTGTTTCTTCTTGATTCTGTTTGGAAAACTGTATATTTCTAAGAATTCATCCATTTCGTCCAGATTGTCTAATTTGTTGCCATATAATCATTCAAAGTATTTTCTTATAATCCTTTCTATTTCTGTGGTGTCAGTTGTTAATACTCCTCTTTTATTTCTGATTTTATTTATTTGGGTTCTCTCTCTTTTTTTTCTTGATGAGTCTAGTTAAAGGTTATTTAAGCTTGCTTTTTTTTTAGAGCCAGTTTTTGGATTCATTGATCATTTTGTATTTTTTTAAACTCTATCTTGTTTATTTATGCTCTGATCTTTACTATTTTCTTCTACTCACTGTGAGCTTTATTGTTCTTTTCCTATTTTTTTTTCCTTTAGGTTTAAGGTTAGATTGTTTGAGATTTTTTCTTGTTTTTGAGGTTGGCTATATTGTTATGAATTTCCTTTTTAGGACTGCTTTTGCTTGTGTCCCACAGATTTGGGTTTGTTATGGTTTTATTTTCATTTGTCTCAGTATATCTTTTGATTTCCTCATGTAGCTTTTGATATCTTCGTATATCTTTTGATCTTATTGTTAACCCATTTATTACTTAGTAACATTATTTAGATTCATGTGTCTGTATATTTTATAGATATTTTTCTTGTAATTGATTTCTGGTTTCATATCACTGTGGTCAGAGAAGATGGCTGGATATGATTTCAATCTCCTTAAATTTATTGAAACTTGTTTTGTGGCTTAACATGTGGTCTGCCCTGGAAAATGTTCCATGTGCACTAGAAAATAATGTATATTTGCTGCTTTGGAATGAAATGCTTTATAAATATCAATTAAGTTCATTTGGTCTAAAGTGTCATTTAAGGCTGCTGTTCCTTGTTGATTTTCTGTCTGGAAGATCTATCCATTGATGTTAACGATGTTAAGCTCCCTTAATATGATTGTATTACTGTTGTTCTCTCCCTTTATATCCATCAATATTTGTTTCATATATTTACTAGAGGCCCAGTGCATGAAATTCATGCATTCAGGGAGAGGGGGTCCCTCAGCCCAGCCTGCACCCTCACGCAGTCCTGGAGCCCTTGGGGGATGTCCAACTGATGGCTTAGGCCCATGGGGAGTGGGCCTAAGCCAGCCATGGACAAACTACGGCCCGTGGGCCGGATCTGGCCCACTTGAAATGAATAAAACTAAAAAAAAAAAAAAGACCGTACCCTTTTATGTAATGATGTTTACTTTGAATTTATATTAGTTCACACAAACACTCCATCCATGCTTTTGTTCCGGCCCTCCGGTCCAGTTTAAGAACCCATTGTGGCCCTCGAGTCAAAATGTTTGCCCACCCCTGGTAAGCAGTCAGTTGGACATCCTTAGTGCTGCTGAGAAGGCCCTCCCACCACCACTGCTGCACTCGCCAGCCATGAGCCCAGCTTCTGGCTGAGCAGCGCACCCTCTATGGGAGCGCACTGACCACCAGGGGACAGCTCCTGCATTGAGCGTCTGCCCCCTGGTGGTCAGTGCATGTCATAGCAACTGGTCAATCCACTGGTTGATTGTATATTAGCCTTTTATTATATAGGATGTGCTCCTATGTTGGTTGCATAAATGTTTACAAGGATTATATCCTCTTGAGGATTGACCCCTTTGTCATTAGGTACTCTCCTTCTGTCTCTTATTATAACTTTTGTTTTAAAGTCTATTTTGTCTGATATAAATATTGCTACCCCGAGCCTTTTTCATTTCCATTTGTATAAAATATCTTTTTCCATCTCTTTATTTTCAGTTTGTATGTGCCTTTTGTTCCAGAGTGGGTCTGCTGTATATAGCATATATATGGATCTTGTTATCGCATTCATTCAGCTACCACTGAAGGACCATTTTTCACTTTTTCTATGAATTATCTGTTAATATCTTTTGCACATTCTTACTGAATTTCCCCCTTATTTTTAAGATTGCCTTATATATTAAGGATATTAAGGATATTAACTTTGTGATATATACTGCAAAATTTTCTGTTTGTCAGTTATGCATTGAACTGCAAACATTTTGTGTTTTTCTACATTAAATTTTATTAATACTTTCTTTAATTGCATCAGTATTTTGAGACCAATCACATTTTCCTCATGCAGGTAAAAGAAGAATGTATGTTTTCTTCTGGTACTTATATGATTTTATTTTTTATATTTAGGTTTCAGATCCATCTGGAGTTTATCCTTATGTGTGATGTGTATGATCTAATTTTATCTTTTTTCCAAATGGCTAACCAGTTGTCCCAGAATCACTTATTAAAAGTCTATCTTTGGTCTGAAGATTTGAGATGACATCTTTATCTTATAGTTCCAGGTAGTCTTGGGTCTACTGCTAGGCTTTTATTCTATTCCATTGATCTGTATTTCTCTTCCTGTTTTAATTATATGAAGAGAAAGACAGATTTCTTATTCTCTGAGGAAGAAAGAAATCCAAGCAGGGGAGTTCTCTCTTTGTGGTATTTTTTAATATATGGTAGGGGTACTGTTCCTGCATAGCTCTTCTTTTTTAAAGTTCTCCTAGCTATGTACTGTTCCCATATAAACTCTCATATTAAGTCATCCAATTTCACGTAAACAAAAAGTTTGTTATTTTATTGGGATAGTGTTAAACTTTTAAATTAATTTAGGGAAAGTGACATCTTTATGATGTGAGTCATCCTTTCCAAGAACAGAGAAGGCAGTCCTTAATTTATTCACATGCTTCAGTGTCTTTTGGGAGGTTTTAAAGATTGCCTTGTTTAGTTTTTACAAATTTAATGTTGAATTAACTTTAAGTACTTAATCTCCTTTGTTGCTATTTAAATGAGGTTTCTCTCCCATTATATTCACAAACTGGTTATTGTTTCTGTATCTAATCACTAGTAATTTCCATTTCCTTATGTTAGTTTTATATTCTGCTGCTTTACTGAATTCTTTTATTATTGGAGAAACTTTTACCATTGTTTCCCTAGGGTTTTCCAGGTACAGGATCATATTATCTGCAAATAGAAATTGCTTTCTCTTTCCAATTCTCATCCCTCTAATTGTCCTGGCTATTACTTCCAGGACAAGGTTGAATAGTAATGGAGACATAAGGCATGTTTTCTTTGTTCTTAATCTTAGTGGAAGTGCTTCTAGTATTTCCCATTCATTAAGTAGGATGCTTGCATTAAGAATGGAATATATTTTTTATTAAGTTGAATTTTGTTCAAAGTCTTTTTTAGCACCTTTGGAGATAGTCATATGATCTTTGCTCTCTCTAGATCTGTTAATATAGTATATCATTTCCCTGGATTTCCAAGTAGGGAACCAAGCTTGCACTCCTGAAAATAAATTGCTTAATCATGGTTTATCAGGTTTTATTGAGAAGTTTGATGTAGATTACTAATGTTTTATTAAGTACCTCTGCATCAATATCCATAAGTGATATTAGTAATAACTTTCTAATTAGTCTGCCATTAGCTTACTTCCTTAAAAGAATTTTGACACTTTAGGTAAGTTATAGAACACTGGCTCTATGTGGTCTTTGAATTTTTAATAGAATTCTCCAGTGAACCATCCAGGTTTGGTGATTCCTTCTCTATTTCTTTGATGGAAATTGGTCTGTTTAACCTTCTATTTCAATGAAGGTTTTTTAAAATCATAATTTTAAATATTAATTCTGTTCCATTGTTTTGTATTTTTGTATGTTCTTTCAGGGACTCCAATTATATCTAATTGGATCATCTTTACATGCACTTCATTTAAAACACTTTTTTATTCTTTTATCTTTTAATCTCATTTGTTATTCTCTTGATGTTCTCCTGTTTTTCTTCAATGCTCTTAACTTATGTTTGAATATTTTATTCCTTAGGGAATTCTTAAATTACTCTTCATTTCCTATATAATTTAGACTATTTCTTCTCTGTTTTTCCTGAATGTAATCCATCCTCGTTTTAGTCTTTTTCATTATATGTCCACTTCATGTTCTTGGTTTTAAATTTCCATTTCAAAGTGGTTTGCTTATCAAATCCCCAAATACTTACTTGAGAATATTTCATTCCTTTCCAGTTAGTGGGTGGAATGTTCATCAGCTGAATTAATTTGGTTCTCATTTCCTGCTATATTTTTATGGTAGTTATTTATAAATAAAAACTGTTTGTGCCTCTGTACATCTGTGTATGGGACTAGGGTTGGGAGCAGTTTGAGAGATACCTGGTTCAAAAATCCACTCATCTGAGGATTGAAATGTGGCTGATTTACTGGATGGTTCCTTCTTTTGGGAATCAGGGCTCTAGGGTTGGGACTATTCGCTTTTTTTCTCTTGCCTTGTAGGATTACCAAAGTGCTCTTTAAAATTTCTCTTCTACATGTGGTTTCAAAGGGTGCCTCTCCATTTTAAACTTCTTGTCTCCTGAAGTGTTATCTTTCCAAAACTGTCTCTTGACACCTGTTTGAAATTTTACATTTCTTCCCTGTTTTCAGTTTCCTAATCTACTAGATCACTTTTTTTGTTTTCACTCTTATAGTGAACCTTCCCTTTATGGTAATGATTTTAGATCCTATCAGGCCTGCTATTAGTTCTTCCTTCTCTCTTCTATGGGATTTTCCAGGGGCTGCCCTTGTAACCCAGGAGGATGGAGAAAACTCAACGGGATTTTTGTGTTTGTTTTTGTAGCTGCAGGTATTTTGAAGTTTAGACAGTATGTGTCTTCTTGTTATGCTGAAAGCATGAGTTTTAGTTCTTACTGTTATTTTTGTTTGGGGTGGGAAGGACATTTGGGGAGAGTACAATTTATACTATCACCATTACATCAACTGTCCAGAAAATTAAATGTTTAATAATGCTGTGTCACCACACACAACATTTCTAATGACTGTCAGCTGTGAGAACCCTAGTTTCCCATCCTTGTCATACCTATGTCAAAACACATTTACTAGTTCTCATGGGTGTACACTGTTATACCTGAAATGACACAGGAAAACTGAGTGACAGGATCACAGAAGACTTACATGTATTGGGAGGTCTGTCCAAAAAGATGGATCCCACCACCATACACTAGCTAGATAACTAGCTAAAAGTGAAAAATGTGAGACAAAAAGGGAAAGCAGAATGTTGGGGAGCAGTTACATGGTGCAGTGGTCTCCAATAAAAGACTTTTACTGAAGGCTCTTATAAGAAGACTAGAGGCCCGGTGCATGAAAATTCATGCACTGGAGTGGGGGTCCCTCAGCCCGGGAGCTCCTCTCACAGTCCGGGAGCCCTCAGAGGCGGGAGGTGACTCAGTGATGAGGGGAAGGTGACGCCCCATCACACCTCTGCTGCTCCCACTGCCAGCAGCGTAAGCCTCGGCCGGCCCTGGTTACCTGTGCCCCGGGCTGGCCCTGGGCGGCTGGGGGGCTGTGGGGACTGGGGGACTCCGGAGGCAGGTGCATGGAGCGGCTAGGCCCACCTTGTGGCGTGCTTGCGGCCCAGGCAGGGCTAAGGCTGGGCACTGCCATCTTGTGGCTGTGGGCACCGCCATCTTTGAGGGCTGGGCAGTCAATTAGCATATTCCGTCTTTATTGGGTGTGGGTGCCGCCATCTTTGCGATGGTGTGAGGGTCAATTAGCATATGTCCTCTTTATTAGATAGGATGGACAGGGGTTCATGCTTCTTTCAAGCCTTCACTACTCTGCCTCTCATGCCTCAGTTTATCTATGTCATGTTTCTTGACTCTTATTCTGTATATATTACTGGTATCTTTTAAAAACATAACAATGAATTTTATTTTGTTTAATCTTTGTTAAAAGTATTATATATGTTCCCTTTTATCCCCCAATTGACCTCTTCTAGCCCACGCCAGCCACCTACCCCAGGCCTTCACCACCTTATTGTCTGTGTCATGGGTTATGTATACATATATGCATACACGTTCTTTAGTAGATCTCTTCCCACCCACCCACACCTTTCCTCTGAGATTTGACAGTCTGTTCCATGCTTCTAGGTCTCTGGATCTATTTTGTTCATCAGTTTATTCTGTTCAGTAGATTCCACATATGAGTTGGATCGTGTGATAATTGTTTTTCTCTGACTGGCTTTTTTTGGCTTAGAAATTTCACTCTATAAATTTAAGAGCTAGAGGTCTCCAAGGAGATAGTCAAGGAGGACATGTTAAGAGGTATAAGGGCAAGAAGGCACTTTTTCATAAGCTGCAGACTCTAGGTCCACCAACCTCTGACAACAGTCTCTGTTCCTCTTAGATCAAATGATCAAGAGTAGGAATCATCCTGCTGCAAATGGCATGAAGTCCCTATTTATTGGGATCTAAGCTACATTGAGAAAACTTTCCTCTCTAGCTTTCTAAGGGAAACTTCTAGGTTTGTTAGAAATTTCAGGGCTGTTTTGAAAGGTGGGTGCTAGCTAAAGATTGCAAATATGTTTGGCCCCATGTGAACTATACTAACTAAAAACATGACAACACATTTAAGAAAGAAGTGGGGTGGGGGAAGCGTGTGAAAGCTTAGAGATGATTACATTAAATGATGCTTTGTTGAGGTAGACATTGCAAGTTAGCTCCACTGACTCCCTTCTCTTGTCATGTTATTTTTTTTTTTATTTTAAAGTGCAGGCACACATTATGATTAGAAAGTTTACTCCAAGTGGAACAAAATTAACTCATAAAAGCAAGGAGAAACTTGATTAATTTTCTAAAAAGGTTACAGAGAAATTCTCTCACTGTATTAATGGCTGAGTAAAGCTCATATGGGTTCTAGGTCCATATTTTCCTAGAAAAACTTGCACTTTCTGACCCAGAAGCTGCATCACTATACCCACTAGAACCAGGTCCTACTGCACATCTTCCTAGAAATGTAGAAAAGGTCAAGACACAAACCATGACCTTACAAAGCTGGAAGTAAAGGGCCACACCATAGTATGGGGAAATGCAAAGAAAGTAGAACTGATGAAATGCTTCAACCTAAGAAAGTGTATTGCCATTCTAAATAGAACAACAGGGAATCAAATGCTTTCTGAAACAGACAGACAACGCCCTCTTGAATATGAAATAGAAAAATCACAACTATTCCTGGGAGTCAAGAGATAAAAATCCTATGAGGTGGCTAAGAGAGTGTGGCCCTAAGGAGCCTGTGGCAGAGAGCGTGGAACTGGGCATCGGGGAGCTGGGCTCTAGCCCTGGCTCTAGCAAGTACTTGCTAGGTAAGCCCGAAGATTCATCCACTGCTCTGCACCACACTCTCTTCTAAGGCTCTTATTATTCTATAGATTAGGAAATTAATATCCATTGCCTACAGTTGACATGCTCTCTGCTCTTCTGATCTGATATTCCTAAAAATCTAAGGAAACACAATTCATATTCTGAAGGGCCCCTGACATCTGTGGAAACAGGATAAAAAACTCCTTCTCTGAGGAAGAAAAAAAAAGAAATCAGAAATGCGTTTCCCTGTAAGGGGAAATAGGCTTTATCCAAAGCAAAGACAGGAAGCAATTACACAGGCCTTTCGTTTCCCAAGCACAGAGAAGCATTACGGCGCCTCAGACACTAGCCCCCCAGCGAGTGGGTGTGCATCTCAGCTCTGCTCTTTGCTCCGATGTCTTAGGGCAGGTCCTGAAAATTGCGCCTCAATTTTTTCCAAGTCCCTGCAGGGTACCTCACATTAACCTGCGGTGTTACCAGCCAGACTTGGTGAGGCTGAGAGCAATGCACACAGCTCAGATTCACTTCCTCTTCCCTTTCTGAGCTATGGCTTTTCATTCATCTTTGATGTTTCTGATACCTGAAATCCAAGGCGCGGGTGTTCTCAAGCCTGTCCACAGTCTATCTCCATCCATGTCTTTTAAAAATTAAATTCTAAACGCACGACTGGGGAAATTTCAAGGTTCGTGAGACATGTTTTAGATAATGATTTAAAGCCCTAAACCATGGCCAGTACAGATCACAGCAATGCCCATGGAGTGTACCACTTATTTATCTGGCAAGATGCAGCAAGTCCACAGCAAGGGTCCAGCTTCCGGTCCTCTTCCCTTACTTTCTTCTTCCCCTCTTTGCTTCCTCCTTCCTTCTTTCCTTTCTTCTGTCCTTTCCCTTTCCTCCTTCCTCCCTCCTCCCTCCTCCCTCCCTTCTCCCTTCCTCTCTCTTTCTGTCCATTTTCTCTCTCTCTTTTTCCTTTCCCATCCTGTACACACTTCTTTGCTTCACTCTATAAAACGTCACTTTAATTTCTAGTATTTGAAACAGCAGCTCACTCTGGCTCCCCTGCTAGTGATTTAATAAAAGTATTCAGTGTGAGAACACACACGCAAGGCAAAATTTACCTTCAATACACCTCTTCCCTGCAAAGACAAGCTGGCTAAGCCCTGAGGACAACGGAATGAAGTCAGGACTAAGGAGAGCTCCCTAAAAATCCAGCAGCAGGTGCCACAAGGGGATTTGTCTTCATCAACAGGGGCCTCCCCGGGCCAGCTACCCACAGTGCAGCGCAGGACCTAGAACCAAAAGCAGGCTGGAGCTTGTTTTCTGCTGCAGTGACCAGTGCAGCTCTGCTAAGGGCTGTCTCCTGCTGCTGTGCACACCTGCTTCAGTTCTGCAGTGCAACCGCTGGCTCCCTGCGAGTTTCAGGACAGGACTACATCTGATAAGTCATTTGAAAAAAAAAAAATACTTCACGTGGTGTTTAACAATTTGTGTTAGAAGCACAAATACGCTTTTTGTCCAATAGGCCTATCGGAAGTGCAGCGCAGACAGCAACCCCGATGCTTCCCCCATGGCACCAGAGCGCGTGTGCTCTGTAGAAGTGGTGGCTTTGGTCTGCTCATTCCTTGTGGCAGGCAGACTCTCAGATGGCCCTCAAGGAGCCCGGTCTCCAACTTCATGCCATTATGGAATCCTTTCCCCTTGAGGATGGAGTGGCCGAAGATCAATAACTACAACAAAAGTCAGGGATGTTACTTCCAAGGTTAGGCCACGTAAGATTGAGACGTTCATCTTGCTAACAGACTCTCTCTGGCTGGTTTTGACGGAACGAGGTGCCAAGCTGGGCAGGCCTATCTGCTAAGAACCTGAAGGTGACCTCTGGTGAACCGGCAGCCAGGAACTGCAGCCTTCAGAGAGCAGCCCTGATGGGGTGAGCTGAGCCGGCACCCACACGCGTGGGCTTTGCGGGGGCTCCTGTCCCCAGCCCCGGCCAGAGCCCGGACTGAACCTCTGACACCCCGAGCAGAGGACCGCTGACGTCATGCCCCGATTCCTGCCCACAGAGGCAGTGGGATCATCAGTGTGTGCTGTTTTAAGCCACTAAACAGGTAACGAATACACTGCTATTTCCCCAGGGTCTTGAACAGTACCTGGCTCCGACTCGGTGTGCAAGGAATGTGAATTGCATGAATCAACAAATGAAATGAATTCCTGTCACTGGTATGGGGAGAGTTACTGAAGAAAGTGAGAAAGCTGTTCATCTCAGTGCTGCTGTGTACAACACAATGAGGTGAATAAATCCAATTTTCTACAATAAACATGCTAACAAATGCAATTTTCTAAAATAAACACATCATAAATAAATACAATTTCTGAAAACAAACATGTTAAACCAGTTTTTCAGTTCTCATAGAGCCTCAAGGTTGACTTATATTTCCCAGAAGATTACAATAAGCTTTCTATAGTTAAAGATGAAGTGTTACTGGAGACCTTTTTATCCATCTTACCGAAGAGGCTGACCAGGAACCCAATTTCATGATGACAACATTTAGAATACGTGTAGCTCAAACAGTCCTTTCAGCTGACCTGGCTAGTGCTCTTCATTCTTTCCGCCTTTACGGTTCCTAATTTGAAAATATGCTTAAAGCTTCTCATTCATATTCTCAAAAGCATTTGAGTCAACTGCCTCCCCTTCCTCGGAAGGTGTCTCATTAAATACACTTGTGATTTGTAGCCTGTGATTCCAACTTGGTTATTTACTTATTAACCAAAAGGAAATAACTTTTAAAATTTCTTCTTAGTCTACAGACAAATGCAACTTTGGGTCTGTGGCTAGAAGTCCAGCTTTACTCTGGGTTAAAGATGATAACTAAACCCTAAGTGGGTGCCATGGAAAGTGGGGAGTAGAGGTTTTGAGGACAATATATCTGAGACAAAATGAACCCATAAAATAACCTGGAAATTTCTGATATTTCTACCCTCCAGGTTACTGTGAGGCTAGAGATAATGTGTCTAGCACCCACAATAAGAGAGTAGTTTAGCTATAATAATAATAATAATAATAATAATAAATAGATAAATAAATAAATATAATAATCAGAGAGTGATCTGGGATACCCAGTGATCTCTCAGACCTGAAAGAAAGACCCTATTCAAGAATCTAAAGTCATTGCTCTGAGGCATGGATTTGTCTATTAAAATGCTAATGCGCTGGGTAAACCTTTTATCAGAAACTCTTCAGGTGGAAACCTCAGGCTGGAAGGAAAAGGAATTCTGGGGGGTGGGGAAAGCCCCAGGCCCAGGCATAGGGATTTTGAGGGAGGAAAACCCTGGGAAGATGGGATCCTGATGACAGAATGGACTCACTCCTTAATCCACTTCAAACCCTTGGGGGGGGGGGGGGGGGTGCTCCTGTCTGTGACCCAGGGAGAGGGAGGAAGCAGTGAAGGGGGATTTTCATCATCAGGGCGGTGCTGGTCTGGCACATGGTTTTGAGCCTCATTATTTCAAATATCCAGGGGCCAGTCACAACACAACACAAAGCACAAATATGTTGTCAGTGATGTGTCCTTTTCTTGCTCAATAGCCTCTTGGTTTCAGTATTAATGCTTTTTTTATCATATATTATTTCAGTACTAATTCTTAAAATGAGGCTCTACAGTGCTATCTACAATTTTACAATTTACTCCCCTGATCCACATACTTTGTTCCTCTTTTCAGTGGCACTGACTGAAAGTATTAATCAGCGGATTGCCTGTCTTTGAACTGATTTATTCCTCGGCTGAATACAGACCCCATCTTAGTACCACGATTGAAAATGGGAGGAGAAAGGGATGTTAGAGGGTCTTTATTTGACCATGAAAACAAGTCTTTTCATCTGGTTTCACTTCTGGTGTCTTTAGACTCAGATACACAGGGGCCTTGGACGGTTTTCCATTTGTCATCCATTCGAGGTACCACGACAGCCTGACAGAGGAAGGAAATGCTTTCTCTCCATTGATGCGCCCATAATGCTGGAACACAAAGGCAGGTCCAGCTGAAAGTCTCAGTGTAGGGGCACTAAGTTTATTTCTTGGAAAGCTATAACGAAATCATGTAAACGTTGCTCTTGGTAAAATAACAATAAAAGGAAGGAGTTACTTGGCAGGATTCTGACTATTTCACATGCTTTAACAACTCTTCCGTGCAACCACAATATCTAAATAGTTGCTGGGATGAAATGGTTGCAAGGTGGGTTGTGACTGTGAATACAAGCAGTGGTCTACTGTTTGTGAGAGGAAGCCACTGTGCCAAAGATCTATGTGGTGTCTTTCAGATACTCTAGATCAGTGGTTCTCAACCTTCCTAATGCCACGACCCTTTAATACAGTTCCTCATGTTGTGACCCAACCATAAAATTATTTTCGTTGCTACTTCATAACTGTAATGTTGCTACTGCTATGAACCGTAATGTAAATATCTGATATGCAGGATGTATTTTCATTGTTACAAATGGAACATAATTAAAGCATAGTGATTAATCACAAAAACAATATGTAATTATATATGTGTTTTCCGATGGTCTTAGGCGACCCCTGTGAAAGGGTCATTCGACCCCCAAAGGGGTCGCGACCCACAGGTTGAGAACCGCTGGTTTAGATGGAGAAGTGTGGGAGTGTCCAAGGTTGTGGTTATGGGGAGGGGAGAGGTCAGGGGACCGGACTGTGTATTTGTCCTCCCTCCTGTGTCCATGTGAAAGGAGTTCTGCTAGCTTGCATGAAGGCTGTTCTTCACTGTCACAGTAACTGGGGCACAAGAGTGGGGGTTGCTGGCATTTACTGGGAAGGAACCACGGTGCTAACCATTCTGCAATGTCTCTCACAATGAAGAAGGTCTCAGCACATATGCTATTCATGCTGCACTGAGAAATACTGAGCCCCTGTAACAATTCTAGCCTCTTTCCCCACCCAGGGTTCTCTTGATTGATGCACAGGGGAGAAGGACAGGAACCTGTTCAGGCCGGCCACCTCATCTCTTGCTTCCTGGTGTGCTTGCCTACAGAGAAGGTGTTTTCCGGGCTGTTCTGCCCAAGTGGTGGGCCTGCATGTGTTTTTCCTTTTGGGAGTGGGGACAGGTTCAAATTATGAGGGAAGAATTCGGAAGTTTATTGGGGTGCACATCAAAACTCATGCTCTCTGGACAGCTTTTTCAGTGATGGTGACGAAGAGGGCTGTTATTACAGTCCCCCTCCCCCCTAAAACAAGAGTGAAAGAGGGAGAAAGAGAGAGTGAATGAATGAGAATCACCTTCCACATGACAATGTTATAGCACTGTCCTCAGTTTCTCTGACAGTCTCCCACAAAGTGGGGAAGTTTACGTCCTCTTCCCCTGAACCTGGGCAGGCCTGTAACTGCTCTGGCCAATAGAGCATGACATAGGTGATGTCAATTAATTGCCAGGAATGGGTCACAAACAATACCCATACGCAGCTCTGGCTTTATCTGCTAGAAAACCCCCACTTGGAACCATGAGTCTCCATGGGAGAAGTCTATGGTGTGAGGCAGGGGCCCTCAAACTTTTTAAACAGGGGGCCAGCTCACTGTCCCTCAGACTGTTGGAGGGCCCGACTATAGTTTAAAAAAAAACTATGAACAAATTCCTATGCACATATCTTATTTTGAAGTAAAAAAACAAAACGGGAACAAATACAATACTTGTATTTGCATGTGGCCCATGGCCGTAGTTTGAGGACCCCTGGTGTGAGGGCTCCACACTGAGAGTTCTAGTCTTTCAGTCATTGCCATTGTATTATTTGAGGCTCTCCCAAGACACAAAACCCTAAAGTTTGCATGTTCACAGAAAGTGATTTATTTCAAGGAATGAACCCAAACAATTATGGAAACTGGCAAGTTCAAAATCTGCAGGGTAGGCTGGCAGGGGGAAGGTGCAGGGAAGAGCCAGTGTTGCAGTTAAAGCACTGCCGGCAGAATCCTTATTTGCTCAGGGAAGATCAGTCTTTGTTCCATTAGCTCCTTCTACTAATTAGATGAGGCCCACCCACATTCTGGAGGGTAACCTGCTTTACTCAAAGTCACCAATTTAAACCATCTCACCCAAAACACCCTCACAGAAACATCCAGGACAATGTTTGAATAAATATCTGGGCACAGGGCCCACCCAATTAACACAAAAAAATTAGCCATCACACCTGCCCAGATACCAGCTCAGGTGAACGAAGCCTTCTTGGCTCTTCCAGACCAATCTGGCCACCAGCTGAGGGCCGAAGAGAACCCCCAGTTGATGTCATAAGGAGCAAGAGATCACCTGGCCAAGCACCGCCTGTTCCTAACCCACAGCGTCAAGAACACTATAAAATAGTTATTTTAAGTCACCAAGTGTACAGGTAGCTTGTTATGCTCCAATAACTGGAATGCTAACTCCAACTTGAATTACTCCCCATCCCTCTTAACAAGCATCAGCTACACTGACCATCTCAAACACACCAACCCCTAGCCTCAGAGCCTTTTCACTGTCATTCCTTCTGCCTGTAACACTTTTCCTCCAGCTCTTTGCTTAGCTGGCTCCTTTCATCCTTCCTGCCTCAGATCAAATATTATTTCCTCAGAGAGACCTTCGCTGACCATATTATCTAAACTTGGCTTCCCTCTCTCTCTATGTTTCTTTTTTTTCATTCTGCTCATTTTATTCAAAACATTTATCTTGATCTGAAATTACCTTGCTGTGTCTTTGGCTATTGTCTTCCCCGATTAAAATATTAGCTCCATAGAGATGGGTTTTTATGCAGCTCATTTATTGCTTGTACAGTGATTAGCATGAAGATGTGTTCAATAACTATTTGTTGAATGAAAAGTAATGAATGTTGATATAGTATGTAGGTGACTGACTTCAGGATTCTGTCCATAGGCCTCAATTTACTAACTCTGTTTTCGCAGAATTTAATGCAGGAAGATTAAAACTTCTATGTGATACAAAGGATGTTTTTCTCTGGCTTTTCCTCTGTTCCTTTCTTCCTCCTCTAATGAGATGAGCAACTACTAGGGAACAAAACCCCTAGAATCCTTTTACAGTATCTCAGAGACAAAATCACTGCATTTTTATACTTGACTGTCTATGTGGCTTATGTAGATATTTTCCTAACTCTTCCAGATTAACTGAAAGGCAAATCTAAACTGAGAAAGAGAAAATGTTCTATCGTCTCTCCTGGAGATCACTCTACCCTTGGCCTTGGTGCGACATAGTCTCAGCTCTTGATGTCTTTCTCCCGCAGCCCCCAGCATTTGGAGAAGGAGGTGGAAAGCAGGCCCACTCCCACCTTTTTTGTTGCCCCTTCATTTTCCAGTTCTTTCGTACACTTGAGCTATGAAAACACTTTATATACTTTTCTCATCACCTGAACTCAAGACTATCTGCAGGCCCTTCCCACCTACAGCCCCTCCGAGCCTAGCAGACATCCACTCCCATCTGCATACTTACTAATCCCCTGGGATTAGGATTCTCCCTCCTATGAACCATGTCCTTATTTTCTGTATTCCGATGCTTTGACATTTGGGGCCTTGCTGCCCCTGGAAAGACTGCCCTTCCCAGGTTAGCCAATTCCTAGAGGTAGAAACAGCTCACCTGCAAGCACACTTTTCACATGCCAACCAATCCAGGGCTCACCCTCAACCACTAACTTGACTGGTCTCTCATACTCAAGGGCCTCTCTCCACTTGGGCAGGCACTAAACAACTAGGGACAGCCTCTACACCCCGAACCCACTGACGTCACTCAAACCCGCCACGCTAAACCTGTTGACCCTGCTCCACCCCTTCCTTCCCACAGAACCACAGGGAAGGCTCCCGCCCACAGTTCCACGTCTCCCTCTGCCTCTGGACCAAGTCTGGCGCTTCTCCTTGCACCCCCACCCACGGTGTGCGGTGTCCCCTCCTCTTGGAAACTGTAACAAACTAACTTTCCCATGGCAGTCATCTTCTGATCCAATGACCATAACCATACCCCCAATTTTCAATGAATAGGCTGTATTTTAAAACACCAATAAATAAAGTCAGTGTCTCGATCATTTGGGCGCAACTGAAATTCTGCGCTCTCAGTGCTCACAGCATCTTAAGTCTTATTTTAGCAAGATTTTAAAATTCTTGATTTAGATCACTGATTCACTCAAGGAAAAATTATCGATGCCTTGAGTATACAAGGTATTATGGAAAGTTCTGGGGACAGGAGGATGAATTAAACACGCTCTCAGGCAGCCTCCTGGTAGGATAAGGACTCAAGAAATATTTAAGAAGAGAAGGAATGAATGAATGTCTTCCCAGAGTTCACAAGCGGGCGTACATTACTTGCTGGATGACCTGGTGTTCCATTCATAAAATAACTGTCAATATCAGAGGGCTTGAAAAGAGAATAAACTGACTTGTCTTTTTGTTCCATTCTTTACACAAGCTATTAAGATTGGGAATATGAAAGATTATTCAATTTTTCCAAGATTAAACTTAAGACTTGTTTGGAATATCTTCACAGAAATACAGCCTAACTATCCCTCAGATCAGCTGGAGGAAACTGTTTTTGGGGGACAGAACATAAATATATTATTAATAATAATACTGAGCACTTATTGGGCTCTTAATTTATACCTGTGGTGTGTGCATTATTTTATTTAAAAACTTAACATGTATTATCACCCTTATTTTACTGATGAAAAACACCCAAGCTTAAGTAATTTGCTAAATGCAGCACAGCTAATGAAAAGTAGCGTCAGCACTTGAACCCAGTCAGTGTTACTCCAGAGTACACTTGTTTATCAACTAATTCTAGATGTGAGCTAAGAAACTGTTAATTCCATTAAAGAATTTGGGCCAATCTTCATCCCAGGAGATATCCTACCCATTCAAAATTTTGCTACTAAATCTGTGATATTTGTGTATACCAGAATCTTTCTGCTAATAGTTTATTAGAATTTGTTTTAAGCTGGCTTTGCCTGGCCACCATCCACAGGGGTCCATTTGGTCATAAGATAAAATGTGCTACTAAAAACAAACCCCAGAATAGTCTCTCTCCAAAAATTCTCCATAGAAGACTAGCAAGCTTTAATAACTGTGATAATACATAGAGCACATTTCAGGACTCAAGTTGTTAGAGAGTTCTCTGCTTCCTTGTATAACTCTTTCCCAAGAAATTTAGTTAAAATCTGGTGATAATGACTGCCTGCCTTAGCTTGAATTTTTCTTTCCATTTCCATTAGTTTGGCTTAATACATATATCACCGAGGTCATCTCTAGACTCGATTTACTGTATTGAAGGAAAGCTTATTCCTCTCTGTAAGATAATTACATCCTCATAGACCAGGCATTGGGTAATGCATTGTGGAGCCTACATCCTTAGTTACCTTTAACCTAGCACATTTCTTAACGCACACGTGTAGGAAAGAAATTCGTAGGATACCAAGCAATGTGTAAATCTCAAAATCTGCTTCTGTTTCTCTCTGAGCCTGGCTACAGATTAAATAAAATTACCATAATAGGCAAACTGAACTCTTTTCTGGCAGCTTGCATTTCAGAATTCCCAGGAGAAACACTGAAAGCTACTCCTTTTCCTTCTTGCATCTAAAAGAGAAATCAATGAGTTGCTGAGTAAGGCTTTTGATCTCTTGCCAAGCCTCCAGCTTCCCAAGACATTAGTCAAATGGTATTTAATACTTCCCTTTTAAATGCCCAAACCACCCCATCCCAAAGGAACATAAAGTTAGAAGACCCATTTCCAGGCTTCCTTTCCTTTCACAAGCATTTATTGAGTGCCTACTACGTGCCAGAGGCTGCTCTAAGGCCTTGGAGATAGCAGTGAATTTGTATTCTACTTATCACTGAGGAGCCTTCCATGGCACTTGCGAGTTATGTGAAATCCCCACTGGAACCACACCGCATTGCAGAGCACTTGGAACTTGACTTGAAATGTTATGTTGGGGCGGGAAGACGGCTCTGCACTTACTACAAAAGGGTGACAAGCTGTGGGGAGGAGGTGTGCGCCTCTCCCATTTATTATATCCAGAGTTAGTGCATATGTAAGCGCATTTTCTGGGGGCCAGGTTCCATACATTTCCTTGAATTCTCAAGAAGGTCTGAGATTTTCACTAAAGTTAGAAGCATTCCCTCAACATACCCACAACTGCAGGGACCCAGGGGACTGCACTTGCACGAGTTCGATATAGGTTACTTTTGGAACCAAAAATTAATGCCTAGTACTCGACACACCGGCTGTGACAGCCGCTCAGACAGGTGCGCACCCACCCAGTTCCCCCAGCAGGTCGAACTTCAGCAGGACGGGAAGTCAGGGGACCGGTTCCTGCCCTGCTCTGCCCGCGAAGAGGTTCCCAGCGACTCACAGATAGCAGGGGGTGAGGGCATGTGCTGGGGGGTGGGAGCGGCGGGGAGAGGTTAAATAGGGGGGGGGGGAGGGAGGGGGGCAGGAGACATACGTAACACTTTCAACCATAAAGAATTTAAATCAAAATAAGCAATTTTTTTTAAAAAAGGAGGTTCCCAGCGAGAACTCAGGCCTTTCTTCTCAGGACTCACTGCTGACATCGCTAACGTAGGCCAAGCCTAATTCTCAGGGCCTGTCTGTCCCTGGCGTCCAACTTCTCGGAGAGCAATACAGACCCATCGGGATGCACTGGGCCTTTTCGGGACCGGGGTCCTCACCCCAGAACCCATCGGGGTGCACACCTGCGCAGGCCCCAGATGCGCGCCCGCGCCCGGGGACACGCGCCCGGCTCACACCCCGCCCGCCCTCGCGCGTCCTTTCCCACCGCGGCTCCCCGTCCGCGCGCCCACAGGCCGCTACTGCGAGCGGGCCTGGCGGGGTGGGTGGCGCCCAGTACTTCACCGTCAGTCACCGTGGCGTCTGCCTCCTCCCCGGCTGCGTGCACCTCCAGCCGCAGAGATTTCGGGTTGGGGGTCGTGAGCGGCCCGGGCGTGAAGAGCTGCTCCTCCGTCACGAAGCGCAGCTGCACGCGGTAGTGCAGGCGCGCGGGGACCCGGCCTGGAGCTGGGGCCGCGGCCATGGTGCGCGCGCCTCGCCCGGAACCCTGGCGGCACCTCCTCCGCGCCCCGGGCGCCGGGAGAAGCTGCTGGGGAAGGGGAGGGACTTGGCAGCGGAGCCGCGGCCCTCACCTCCCGGCCCGGCGGGCTTCTCGGACACCTGCGGCCCTCCACCCCCGCCCTACCCCGGGGCGCGGGAGCGCGCGGCGAGCGCACGCGGGCGCAGCCGCTCTGCGGGGCGCGCAGCTGAGAACACTCAAGTTTGGAGAGCGAGATGCACCTGGAGGCAGTGGGGGTTTGGAAGCAGAAGGGTGACACCTGCTGTTCGCCGGGACCGCTCAGAGGGCCGGGGCGTTGGTTTGGAACCGGCCTGGGCCTGGCTCTCTGGTGGGCCCTCTCTCTCCTGGAGGTTTTGGGGCTACTGGTGCCCATTTGGGAGCAAGGTCCCAAGTGCCGAGTTCTTGCCTTATGGGCAGGGTCCCGACAGCAGCAGGAAGGCGGGGTGGCAGGGTGGGGGGAGCCCAGGGATTTGTGCAGCTCCCTGGGCAATAATGACGAATAACCCCTCTTTCTTCTCCCCGCATGTACCTGGCTGCTAGATGGTGAGCATTTCCCTAGACGCGGGTAGGAGGGCCAGGTACTCTTGTCTCCACGTTGACGCCTGACTCCAGCAGTGACCTACCCTGGGCCTCTGGCTCCAGCATCCTCGGCTGCAAATGCTGGGGAACCCAACCCCATGTTGCTGGTCTTCTGTGCAGAGATCCCGCTGCGGGGCGTTAAGAAAAGGACGCAGTCCTTTGACAAGAGCCCCAACAGTCATAGACTCATGTGCCAAACAGGAGACTTTTCTTCAAATTCTGAACCAACTTCTGTATGTCCTGGATCTGTGACCTCCTGGCAGGATGGATGGCGGAGACAGCATTGTAATGCACCGCGATTCCATGAAGACGCTGTCTGGGCTGACTTGGCAGGAAGGGGCGTCCCTGGAGGCCCCGGGGCCTGTGACTTGAGTTTCCAAGGGGCTGCTGAACCCAGCCAGGCTTTATGAAACCTTTATCTCCTCCCTCCTGCCCACCTCTGAGATGGTCTAGTTCCTAACGTGGCCTTTCTGGCTCCTCCCCTTACTCCCTCCTAGGCTTTCTCGCCTCTCTGTCTCTTCGCTTTCATCTGAGTATCCTGCTCTTCCTTCTCATCTCATTCTCTCTTCCCACAGCCTCTTGGCTTTGATGTGTGCCCTGGGAGCCTCTGGGAAGCAGGTGTTCTTTCAAGAGTGGAAGCTGTGGAAAGGGTTCTGGTATAAGCACCATAGAGCTGCATCTGGCCCCCCTCTAACTCGGAGCAGCCTGGTCCTTTGAAAATGACTGGCTTGTCCTGATAGGTCCACCCAACGTGTGATGTGGCTCAGAGAGAGGAGGCCTTACCAAACTCCCATTATCTAAATGAGGGATGAGCAGATAACCAAAGGGAGGAGGTCGCTGGGATACCAAAGCCTGTCATAACCATGACATCTAACTCAGAATGCTTACTCCATGCCTGGCACTGTCCAAAGCATATTACATACATTAATTCATTCACTCCTCCCCACCCCTTGTGAGAGAGACACTATTATTACTCTCGTTATTTTTTTAATCCTTACCAGAGAATATGTTTTCATTGATTTGAGAGATAGAGAGAGAGAGAGAGAGAGGGAGAAACATCGATGAGAGAGAACCATTAATCGGCTGCCTCTGCATGCTCCCTACTGGGCATCTAGCCCACCACCCAGGCATGTGCCCTGACTGGGAATCAAATGGTGACCTCCTGGTTCCTGGGTCAATGCTCAACCACTGAGCTATGTCAGGCGGGTGACTTTATATTTTTAATTTATCCCAAACTTCTGTTTCCTAACAGCCATCACTCTCATCCACTTCGTCATTTCTGTCATCAGCACTTTCTTCTCAGGGCCACCGAACTTTCTAAAACCAGCTCAGGAGTCACTGAGGAGGAAGGCAGAGGAGCTCTTGCCCATGACGGAATGTTGAGGGAGAGCACTGGCAGGTCTACCTGCTGAGTTCCTGCCTCCCATCTGCGGGCCAAAGCACGCGCCAGGGAGGGGCTGTGCTTTCCTGTTCGCAGAGACTGAATGAAGGTCAGAGGGTCAAACTAGGGAACCAGCAGGCCGCGCCCCAGCTTCTTCCTCTTGAACCCTCTGGAAAGAAGTCACTGGGTGCACACCTTCCCAGCCGAGGTTGAAGACGATGCTTCGCCTTCTTGTTGCAACTCTTGTATTTACAGGTCTTTTCTAACAAGAAGTGAAAGGGAGGCCCATAGGGTTGGGAGTGCAAGGAAGGAGCAAGCCATGCTGAGGAGCCAAGTAAGAGGCCTGGGAAGAGGCCGATTTGGGGCCCAATATCAGCCCCACTCTTCATTACCTGGGTAACCAGGTAAATTACTCAGATGCTTTGAATTTATAGGAGCTTTTACAGTAAACCCACAAGGACCCTGTAAGCTTATTGTGAAAAGTAAACAACAGCTTAGCAAGCACTGAATATATAATGGCTGTCATTACTGTTATTATTCATTGAAGAAAATATGGAAAAGTAAAAAGACAAAAGCTTAAATCCGCCATATTTCCTTACCTGAAGGCAACCATTAGAATTCTTTTAGAAGTTATTTCTGACATGTTCCCTTTAGCCAGCTAATCGTGGTATCCAGTCAGCTTTTTTATTGAAAAAGAATACTCGCAGGTATGAGAGAGGTAATAGAGAATTGACTGCCTCCCCCCCCCCCCGCCCCCCGATAAGAGAAAAAGGGCTTATTACTTACAAAGGCATGTGAGTTTCAGCTTTTACTTAGTTTTGTTTTTGTTGTTCTGTCATTTATTTATGGCTTATGATTTATATTGTTCTCATGCCCACAGGCACATTGGCATGTTTTGTAAACTACCAAATACATAAACAGCAGCTATATTGCCATTGGTTGGATTTGATCCAGAGCCATTTGTATGAAGGTGAAAGTAAACATAAAAAGTAAATTGGGGACAGCTGAGAAAAGGGTTGGAGGGCAGGAGGGGCATTTTGAAAATGAAGGTGATTATTATTAATCTGCCCATCCACCTTTCAATCCAGGGCCAGCCCCTTGTACTAGTCAGTTACAAAGATATGACTTTGCTGATCACCTGCCTGGAGTTTATCCCAGAGAGATGATGTGTTCCTATGAGATCGATGCATGATTTTCCATGAGGTTCTTTTCTTGATCCCGAAGCAGAATTACAGGACAGACATAGCAAGCTTACTGACTGACCCAACTCTGATTCTCTCAGCAACTCACCATATACCAGGATACACTTGATTATCAGAGTTATTAGAGAACATACTAGAAAGAATAAAATGGATGATACCAAAAATATGCATCAGCATATATTTTACTCACATGTCCATACTTCTTGCAACTTCTTCAAAAGTAAAAGTTGCTTTGCCAGTCAATGCTTCCTGCCAGTTTTAATATCCTATATAAGTAGAGCAATAGCTGATATGGATTCATTGGTCTACGTGCATTCTCATTTGTAAGTATTATATGGTTGAGGCCAGTTTTAGCACTCACCCACCTTTTAAAGGGCAACACAGGTCAAGCTTTATCATGCATAAGAATCACCTGCAGAGATGGTTAAAAGGCAGATTGCTGCGCCCCGCCCTAGCAAGTCTGACTTAGCAGACCTGGTTAGTGCCCAAGAACTTTTATTTCTAATTCTAACAGTGCTGCTCGTTTGCCTCTTGTGGGCCTCACTTAAAGCAGCTCTCTTCTAACCTTGGGAGGAGTTGCATCTGCAGTCAGACTTGCTGTTAAAACATGCAGCAGCTAGTCCGAGCTGATGAATTGTATATACATAATGGAGGATAACTGTGCCATTCAATTACAAGTGTATAATATTTTCCATGGGTTGGTTTTGCTACAGACATTTTGAACTATTTCCACATCATTTTGAAGCTATAATAATAGCCTGTTTATCTTTTCAGGGATCTGTTGACACAAAATTTTCAGAATAAACAAAGGACAGTAGGATGATTTCAAAGAGCTCATAAACCAACCAATCAGCACTCCGCTTTCATTTGTATTTAATTGCTACAGGAGCATCCTAGGTGTGGTATAATGAGCACTTGAACCTCTTTCGTGTTCTCAGGTCCTTAACTGCAAAGTGAGGATGGTGGCTTCTGTATCAAAGAGTGGATATGAAGAGTAAACAAGTAATGCATATGAAAGTGACAACACTGACCAGGGAGAAGGTCCCTGACTCCCCACTCTCTTAGGGCACCTCATTCTTTTCCTTCAGAGCACTCATCATAGATTATAACCATGTATGTAGTGTGTGTGTGTGTGTGTGTGTGTGTGTGATGTGATTTCACAAACATTTATCTCCCCCACACTATTGTAAACCCCATGAACATCAGTTTTGCTCACTGTCAAATCCATAACATTTAACCCAGTTCCTGGTTCATAGCGGGCAATTGATTAATTTTTATTGAATGAATGACAAATATTTGGCCCATGGTAACAACTCAGTTAATGTCCATTTAAAAACAGATAGACACAAAATACTAGGTGCAATTAAAGTGAGAAATTTAGAGAAGGAAGGCATTCCTAAAAATTAAGAATCTGAACCTGACACTAGAACTGGCTGCCAAGCTAGCCCCGCATTGCAGGGCACTGCTGAAGTTTCCAGTTGCAACTGCAAAGCTGAGACTGACAAGTCTAGTGTGAGAGTCAGGTTATCACCTGCTAGAGGACAGAAACGGCCCAGCTACTGACTTCTGGGGTCCTCCTTTTTTTGCTTAAGCATCCAGTATGTCTCTGATTTCTTCAACTATGTTGCTTATTATTTCTGACTTCTCCTTCCTAACAGAAAATTTAAATCAGTGATAAGCAAAGAATCTTAGAGTTTATAAGCACAATGCAGATTTTCAGCTCAATAGTTCCTTATAGGTCTGCCAAATTTGTCAAATTAATAATAGTCGGGGGGGAAAGTTGCTCAATTAGATTGCCAAGAACATTCACACACACAGAGCACATAGATGTTTACCTTTCAAGGATCAAAATTAATTTTGGATCTGAGGACATTATTAGTATGACAGTTCTACTGTACAAGTTGAAAATAAAAACTGCATAATCAGACAAAGATACTGTATCATTAAGCTCTACAACCAGTGTTTGCTGGAAGGAGAAACAAACAGCTCAGTTCTTGAGGCAGACGTTGCACCAGGAGACAACATATACAAACTAATTTCAGACAAGAAAAGTAAATCTTAAAACAATTGTTATAAATACAAAAATGCTAAGTGGGCCACTTTAGACAGCTTTCCTAAGCTGTGAAATCAGAACCAAATCGGCAGTACTTGTGCTGTTTGTCAGATACAGCATTAGTTTCAAAAGCTTTCAACATAAATTCAAATCTTCTGTAGTTCTGCGTTACTCTTTCATCCTCCACTAATTCTTATACTTGGCAAATTAGGTTGCTATTTTAAAAAGAATTCCTAGTGCCCTGCTGGTGTGGCTAGTCAGTTGAGTCATCCCATGCACCGGGAAGTCACCAGTTCCATTCCCATGTTGTGGGCTAGATCCCTAGTAGGGGGCGTGCAGGAGGCAGCTGATCAATGTTTCTCTCACTCTCTGGCTCTCTTCCTCTCTCTCTAAAATCAATAAAAACATATTTAAAAAAATAAAAAAGATTCTTAGTATGTACATGCTGAAGAGCTAATATTTTGGGGTGTTTACGTATATAGTTTTTAGTTTCTTATGATGCAAAGAGACAGGGTTCCAAGTAAGCAGATCTGTATTTCCATCTCACCCTCACAGCCGGTACCCTCTGTTAATCTCTCTGTGTTTTTTGTTTTTTTTAAAATATATTTTATTGATTTTTTTACAGAGAGGAAGGGAGAGGGACAGAGAGCTAGAAACATTGATGAGAGAGAAACATCGATCAGCTGCCTCCTGCACACCCCCTACTGGGTATGTGCCCGCAACCAAGGTACATGTCCCAAACTGGAATCGAACCCGGGACCCTTCAGTCCGCAGGTCGACACTCCATCCACTGAGCCAAACCAGTCAGGGCAATCTCTCTGTGCCTTAAGTGTTCCCCATTTATTAGAGGGGGGGCGGGGGTAATAATAAAGCTCATACACTGGAATGTCAGGATTACCTTCTTAACTTTATTGGGGCTACTTTAAAATTTGTTTCCATTCCCCAAACAGGCCCAGTTCTCTAGCGTAAAGTATGGCAGTAGGAATAATACCGGTAAAAGTGCTCAGTAATACTAAGACCCACACAAAGAATTTCATTAACGTTAGCTGACATACCTTCCCAGATAAGAAGGGAGCGGGGCAGCTGGCCTTGGTAGAAACAGCCCCAGTGGTCACTTGTGAGGGAGCCTCTGCAGGTTTACTGAGCCCACGCCGCCCTGGGTCTCAGAGTGGGCAGCGCTCAGTGCTTTGCATGGACCTTCCGCGGAACCTGCCAATCATCTCCCCCAGGTGCCTGCTGAGCAGGCCTGCACTCCACAGCAGCTGCCGTCTCTGCTCTTTAAAAATAGAAACCACTTTAACCTGTGTGGGCTTCAACACAAGTGGGGGCAGAGAACTGCCTCAACCTTAACTCAAAGTTTTCTCCTCCCTTTCATCTTAAGAACACTCTGCTTTTCTTCAAATAATGAATTGTTTTTCTGATATTAGAAATTAATTGATCAAATAGAACCTTTAGTGGTTAGCCAACTGCACACAAAAATGCATGACAACTGCTTGTCTCCTTTCTTCATGCAGAGGACTATCCCTGAGGCAATCAGCCTCGAGGATCATTTCCCAAAATCATTTAGCCCACAGACTATACACACCACACAAAAAGGAAATACATTTTTTTATATAGAGAAGATTATTTAATTGGAAAAATATGAAATAGAAATCTAAGGGGAAAAAAATTTTTTTTTTTACTTTGTGGAGTCACAAAATATTTAAAAATTGTGTTGATTAAGAGACAAATACACATCCTGCTCATTGATGATGGTTAAATAAATTGAGAAATCTCTTTGCAGGATAGTATGTATCAAATTTCAAAATACCCATCTCTTATTCCTCAGCAATTCCACTTCTAAAAATGGACCACAAATGGACTGGAACCGAAGCTTCTGAAGGGGCCAGATTTTAAGGTTAAAATCTACGCAAAAGTTACAAATTTATCTTGAAATCCCTTCAATTCACCTCCAAGTACAGCATGCCTGACAGAGTTGTAATGTAATCTATGGGTAAGAAATGTATAAATGTGTAGACACACACATGCAAAATATAATTTTACAGCATTTCTAGTAACAAAGGATGAGACCATCACACAGCACCTGAAATAAGAAGGCCAAGCTGAAGTTATTGATGTTAAAGGGGAGTTCTGCTCGGGCACATTGCCCCTGCATAGAGTACACGGCTGAGCTTATCTGTGTGTGTTTTTAAGACTTTTACATTGATTTTTAGAGAGAAGGGCAGAGAGAAAAACATCGATGTGAGGGGGCAACATCAATCTAAGGGCAACATCCATTGGTTGCCTCTTGCATGCTTCCTACTGGGGGATTCACTGTTACCCAGGCCTGTGCCCTGACCAGATGCATCCAGTGCACGGGACCCGAGATGCATTGGATGACACCCAACCAGCTGAGCTACACTGGCATGAGCTGCTTTGTTTTTTAAAACATAAAATTGAGAGGTTGCAGCTGTTAAGAGGTGTAAGTGGGCTGACATCATCTATAGAAGTCTGGTAACTTGGGTGACACGGTTGGTTGGTTGGTTGGTTGGAATTTAAGGCATATTCATTGGAATGCATTCCATCTCTGATTGGTTGGTTTTTAGAAGGGTGGGATTGACATTAATTGATTGGCTGGTAAAAGACAAACAAACACAAAAACCTGTTTAAGTTATTGATCCATTGGATTATAAGGAATTCTAGTGGCTCCTTGTTATCATGGCTATAGAGCAATCCATCATTTCAGAAATTTATGGGATGTTTTTCATTCTCACTAGTTGAGCTCACTCAAATGTATTGATGCAACTCCATTACACAATCACACAAGTGCAGGAGATGTGTAGACAAGGAAATTCACTGCAAAAGAGACCGCAAAGAACTTAAAAATAAATAAAGATGTTGGAATAATTTGGTACCTTCATACTATGGAATAAATGCAATTTTTTTTAAGGAAGGAAACTAGATGTACTGATATGGAACAATTTCCATGAGGTGACGGTGAGTGAAAAAACAAGTTCTTCATCCCATTTGCTTTGTTGAATATTTTCTCAATATTTGGCAATCCTCCAATCCTGGGGTGAATACTCTTCTTAGAGATTCTCTGGAGGCAGATTGTCCCGCCCTGTGTCAGATCTTTCCCAGCCCAGCCCCCGCTCTCTACCTCCCAGGGGTCTCACCTACTCACCCTATGGAATGCTCCTGGTGTTTACATTTTTCACAAACCGGAAGCCTGTTTTCCCACATTCCCTATTTAGTCAGTGCAGAGTTGACATATTCACATGTATGTCTTTCAACTGTCTCCTAAATCAGTGCCTCCAGGGCCCCTGAAGTACTTCCAGCAATCTTCTCTCAAGTCTTTCCTGCCTCTTGCCTGCAATCGAGAGGCTCAGAACTAAACACAGCCAGCAGTGTGGTCTCTAGAGAACACCATAGCAATTACTACTACAGTGAGAAGAGAACTCATTAATGCAAAATAAAGTGGAGCAGGAACAAAGTCCTGTCAGAATGACTGAAATTTCTAGGGCTGCTCAGTTGGCACTCGGTGAGAGGTGGCAGGAGGAGTGAGAAGGAGATACAAACCATCAGCAGAACATAGTATTAACATGGTCAGATGGCTGAAGGTGCTATGAGAACAAAATATTCACACACTGTATGTTTGTTCTCTTAGGTGCAGTAGGGGGAATTAAACAGGTGGATTTATTCATTTTTACTTAACTTTCAACGATGACACTGGTACTCCATGGGCCCTGTGAAAGGTAGAAACTACATACAAGTAAAATGAAGCAAATACAGGTTATAATTTGTGCATCCAGCGACAATTAACATTTTGTTGCAGATCCTCCAGATTTTTTCTCTATACATAGATAGATGTTTCAAATTGTTTTTTAATCTGCATTGGAATTCAATAATATTTCATAAATATTAAACTTACTTCATAATTTTGTTCTTAATTCATTGCAAAGTGTTTTCCATTGTATGGTTTTCAATGAATCTTTTTGACATCTGGTTTATAACTTCCACTATTCACCTTTCACACTACTGTAAGTAGCAACCTTTTAGCTATCTCATTACACCCATTTTCTGTGGTAGGGTGCCCAGTGATAGAGGAGTTTTGTTGTTGGTGGTGGTGATGGTGATAAAAGACTCAATCCCCCAGGACAGTTGCTGTTGTCCTAAACAACTTTGCCAATAAATAAATCAGTAAATCAATAAGGCTCTAGCTCCGTGATGGCGAACCTTTTGAGCTTGGCATGTCGGCATTTTGAAAAACCCCAACTTAACTCTGGTGCCGTGTCACATATAGAATTTTTTTGATATTTGCAACCATAGTAAAACAAGGATTTATATTTTTGATATTTATTTTATATATTTAAATGCCACTTAACAAAGAAAAGTCAACCAAAAAAATGAGTTCACATGTCACCTCTGACACGCGTGTCATAGGTTCACCATCACTGCTCTAGCTGGTTTGGCTTAGTGGATAGAGCATCGGTCTGTGGACTGAAGGGTCCCAGGTTCGATTTCAGTCAAGGGCACATGCACAGTTGCGGGTTCGATCCCCAGTAGCAGGCATGCAGGAGGCAGCTGAACAATGATTCTCTCTCATCATTGATGTTTCAATCTCTCTCCCTCTCCCTTTCTCTCTGAAATAATAAAAATATATTTTAATAAATAAGTAAATAAATAATCATAGAATTACAAAACGAAATAGACAAATCCAGAGACATAATGAGTGATTAAAACTCACCTCCCTGAGTAAATTATAGAACAGGCAGACAAAATATGCCAGTATAAATACTGAAAATATAAACAACAGAATTACAAACTTAAACAAATGGATGTACATAAAAATCTGCACACAGTGCTGGGTAATACACATTCTTTCATGGTGCACACAATATTCAAGGAAACAGACTATATCCTGTAGAGTCAAAAAGTAAATCTACACAAATCTCAAAAGATTGAAATCACACAGAATTTATTCTTTGACAGCAATATAATTATATGACAAATCATTCACAAGAAAATAACTAGAAAATCCTCATAGCTGGGAAAGTAACTCATACCTTTAACCTTCCTTCTATAGCTATAGACTTCCAAGCTGTCCATGGGTTAAATAGGAAATGAAAATTAGACAATGTTTAGAAAGTAGTGACTGCAAATGTCAAAATGTCCCTGAACATCTTTTTGCCAATAGCTTGAAAGACTTAGAGAAAAAGGAAATTTTCTATAAATATACAACTTACAAAAACTGACTTATTTAAAACTTGAATCATAACAGAAACATTAAGGAAATTGAACCAGTCACTTAAAATCTTCCCCAAAAGGCAACTCTAGGTCCAAGTGGCTTCACTGATGAAGTCCACCAAATATTCAAGGAACAAATAAAAAAACAAGATAGAGGGAAAGGTAGAGAAGCATTATTAAAAGAAAGCATATCAGAGAAATATCCATAAGACATAAGTTAATATATGTCTTTGTTACTGCATCTCATAAGCACTCCAAAAGAATTGGTTATTAGCCTTATTAGCAGTCAAAAAGGAAAGATTGAAATCCCAGAAAAATTTAATTCTCCTCTAGCACACCAACAGTAGCAATGATTAACTAAGCCCCTCCCCTTGCACTGCCCAGGGGAACATGGGCGGGGGCTGCAGACCCTCCCACTTGCATGCCTTTGGCCCTTCCACAAAGCTCATGGGGTCCCTGGCTAAACTCATGTGTTATCTCATTTAATCATCACACTTCCCCTAAGTTGTGAGTCCTATTTTCACCTTGATTTTATAGATGATGAAACTGAACTTTAGAAAAGTGATTTTCATGGCCATATAATTAGCAGCTGGCCTGGGTAACTGGATGGAAAACTCCTACCTTTCACCTCTCTTCTATAACTACATCATAAGTGGTCCCACTGAGCCCCCCAGGGCCATCAATCAGGAATATTTGCTTTCCCACAGCACCACCTTCCTTGGCAAAGGTAAAGCAGTGCTCACTATTTCAAAGGAGCATATGGTGCCAAGGATTGACCTTTGGATAGGTATTTACAGAATGCCAACATTATGAAGTTTGTGCCATTGTGTAACAGGCAGTCAGCAGTTCCCCATAACAGGTGTTTAAAGTAGCACTTGACAAGTGTTTATCATCGCCATAAAACAGAAATTAATAGAAAGTATCCCGTTGAGTTGTTGGGAGAATTGAGTTAATATATAAGTGCTGTCACCCATCAAGAAGCCAGCAGTCCAAAGGCATCATCACAACAAACACCTTTCACCTCCCATCATGGCCAGCCAAGCCCTATTTCTTCTTTGGATGTGTGTCCAAACAGCCCCAACTGCACCCCATTCTATGAGCATCCATGAAAACAGAACACCCAAATTTCAAGATTTCTGTTCCTCTTAGAGAAGAAATATCTGGATTCTGAAGGAGTGTTGGAAGTGGATCAAAACCATTTAATTACTAAGCATACCCCATACCCAGTGCTCTTGGCTTCATCATCGTGAGATGAGTTTCCATCTTCATTCTGGAATAAATTTTCCATCTAGACACATTACTCTCACTCCTCTTGCAGCTGAATCAGGTTGGGGACTTTAATTTCTGTGAATCAGTCCAGTGTGCAACACCAAGTCTAAGGAATCATGAGTCATGTGTCACATTCATTTCCTATTTTTATCTTTGTCTGGTAGAGTGTGCTGTGGGTTTCTGAAATAGATATTGGTCTTCTTGAATCTTTGTATTCAAATTCATAGGTTGGAAGATGAAGAACAGACTTTTGACAGACCCATGACTATGCAGTTGCTCTCCGTGAGCAGAGAGAGAAGCCCCTCCGCAGGTCACTGGGACGGCAGAAAGGTGGTGGCCACTTCCCCGCCAGCACCTTCTTCTGCTTCTTTAGTTTTGAGCAAGAAGACCAGAGGACCAGTGTCCCCAGCATGTACTGTCTTGATAGCAGAGACACTATCATTGAATGCATTCATGCTTCCTAATAAATGTGACATCCAAATGTAAAAAAAGTGAAAACTTTCAAATGTGCTCAATTTTAGGGAGACTGTGCCATTCACAGAGCACTGGGTCATTACTCTGACCCAGTAATCTTAGTCTACTGGCTACACATCTCACAACCCATAAACTCAACTCTGTGACAAAAATATTTTTTAAATCTCTATTTCCAGCTCCAATTCTGCTGGTTAGCAGAAAACTGAATAGCTGTCACCTTGTAAAATAGAATTGGATTGGGAGAAGGAACTTGTATTTTTATTTCATATACTTCTGTATGATTTTATTATTTTATGAAAAAAGGTCCAGTCTTTCTAACTCCCAATGAATCCTCTGTGGACCAGATCCAGATAAACCCTTATTTAGGGAAAAGCAGCTGGTTGATGATGATGCTTCAGAATATTCTAGGTTCTCCCAGCAGAACATGGCAATACAGATATGTTCTCCCCAAGAAGCCACCTTGTAGAATCAGGTGTTAGGACTCAAGCATCTACAGACGATGGTAAAGAAATCAGGCCTCTAATAAGATATAGAAATGTTCTAGTGCCAGAAAATAGAATTCAGGAAAAGCTTCAATAGTGATGGGAGTAGAGAGGAGGGCAGACAGAACGGACATTTCCATTGGCTCACCAGCAAGGACCAGCAAGGACAGGGGCAGCTAGAGGAGTGAGGTGCACAAGCCTCAGGAGTGTGCCCTCTTAGGCTTCTTCATTGCATGGCACTGCATAGCAAAAGCATTTCTATACGAGAGCATGACTTACTGTTCCACTGGCCCTAAGCTGGGTGGCATTTTGGATTCTGCAAATCATTCAGGATGGCCATATGGCATCCTCAGTTTAATTGCCTGGCACTGGGCTTATTGCAGTGCTGGCACACCTATAAGCAAAAAACCCATCCTATTTCTGCAATACAAACAGTGTGATTTCCTGCTAACTCCCACTGACCAGTATCTGCTGTTCCTTAGGGTTTCCTCTTAGACATATTCTGTGGTCTTGGTTGGCGGCCAAGTGTCACACTGAGACCTCTGTATTTTAAAGATCACAGGACTACTCCGCTAATGCATAGAGCCTGCTGATGCTAATCATGCATTTGGGCAAAGCGAACAAACACTGGGCACTGGGGACCACTGAGAAGTATTTCTGCAGAATAGGGGCAGCTTGTAAATTTGGGAGACTTTCTAATACTTCCTGTTACAGATTGTATCCTTTACTCTTATCAAGCACCCTGATATATTTTTTAAAAGAATATTCTTAGTATCGATTTGTTAACTCATATCAACTTCACCAAACACACCCTTTTGCAATCAGATGTAAGAAATCAGGTAGGCAGTATTCACTGTGATTATTGAAACATAAACATTTCATGGCTGTTTCTGGTTCCTGACACCATTAACTCACATGCTAAAAGTAAAGCCGCAACACAGTATTTGGCGCACCTTTCTGTAGAAATGCGTAATTTAAAAGCTGTCCTGGCTTTAGAAAACTGCCGGGTAGATTTTAAACCATTAAGCTCTGTTAGTTTTAACTTTATTTTATCAGCATAATAAATTGTCTCAAAGTAAATATTCAGAACACTACACAGATCATGAAATAGAAAGTTGCTAGCACCCAAAAGCCTTCAGTACTTCCCTAAAGGTTTTCTCCTCTCTAAAGGTAAATAATACACTAGCATATGCTTCTTCCTGTTTTTAAACTTTATCAGTGGAATAATGCAACATGTATTCCTTCATGTTCGGCTTCTTTCTTCCATGGCATATTTGTGAGATTTATCATGTTGTTACTTGTACTTGGTCTAATTCACTAATGTGAAGTATTTCCTTATATGAATAGCCCATAGTTTCTTGATCCATTCTACATTTGAATGAAATTGGTTGTTTTCACTTTGGTGGGATTATGAGTCATTTTTTTAGATCAGAAGGATCTTATTTTTTTTCTTCATAATTTGAAGAACAGTTTCCCAGTGTTCTCAGAATAGGTAGATATACTTAATAGGCTTTAATTAAAGTGACAGAGATGTAATGATGTGTTAACACAAGTGCTTAGTGTTGTATTTGTAATTCATATTTCAAGTTTAACTTCAGAATGATCACTTGGGGTATAAAATATTTGCCCAAAGTGTATCTATAATTAATATGGCAATTGCTGAGGGAGGGTTTCCAAATAATCAAATATCATTTTACTAAGAATCAGTTTGCTAAAAATGGAACTTGAATTTGACCCAGTAATCCCACTTCTAGGAATATATCCCAAGAAATAAGAAACACCAATCAGAAAGGATATATGCATCCCTATGTTCATTGCAGCACAATTTACAATAGCTAAGATTTGGAAACAGCCTAAGTGCCCATCAGCAGATGAGTGGATTAAAAAATGGTGGTACATTTACACAATGGAATACTACACTGCTGTAAAAAAGAAAGAACTCTTACCATTCACAACAGCATGGATGGGCCTGGAGAGCATTATGCTAAGCGAAATAAGCCAGTTAGAGAAAGATAAATATCACATGATCTCACTCATTTGTGGAATATAATGAACAACATAAACCGATGAACAAAAATAGATCCAGAGATCAACCAATGGACTTGTATGCATGCGTACAAGCATAACCAATGGACACAGACACTAGGAGGGTGAGGACATGTGCTGGGGGCCGGGTCGGCCTGGGAGAGGTCAATGGGGGAAAAAGGAGACACATGTGATACTTTAAACAATAAAGAATTAAAAAAAAAAAAAAAACTAGGTGAAAAACTACCATTCTCTGGAGGATTATCTCAATACCTTGAGATTCTCCTTCCCAGCAATTGTAGACCGTTTGGTTCAAATAAACTCACTAAAATTATTTTTTAAAAAAAGAAAAAAAAATCAATTTGCCAGATTATTTAGGATTTTTTGAAGTGTTGACTTCTCTGCCTGTAAAATGGCAAACACTCATAGATTAAATACAAGACACTTTTCAACACCCTTTTTTCAGCTAATTGGCTTCCAGTGATTTGATCAGCGCTATTGAAGAATTACAAGTTGTTTCAAGACTTCACAATAGAGTTCAGCAACATATTTCAAAAAAAACAAAAAACAAACCAAACCAAAACAAAACAAAAAAACATTTTCGCAAGGTATTGGCCCCAAAATTTGGCTTTCGGAAATGTATGTAGAGGCTATATCTATATGTGTAAGGGAAAAAAGATAGGATAAATGCACAGATAAAATGTCCAAGAGGACTCATTAAGAAATGTTAGTAAAAGCAGAAATAATCAACCTTAAATAGTATAATCCTTAGGTATAATCACAAGAGAGCTGGTTCCTTAACTCAATCAACCAGTATTTGTTGATTAAACGATATACCAAGTACCCTGATTCCCACTGGGGGTTCCATAATGATCAAGACGGAGCCCTGGGGTTCGGTTCAAGACAGAGGCAAAGGGAGACCCTGAACTTACCTCCTCCCTCACACGCTCGGATCTCGACATCAGGACCAGTTTCCTCCGGATAAAACTTAAAGGCTGGCCAAGCAACTCCACCACATCAGGCAAACAAGAAAACACACACATTTAATAGGGTAGGAGAGGCTGGGGCCCAGTCTCAAGGTAAACTTCAACCCAAGTGCAACAATCCACCATCGGGGGGAACGTAAAGCCTGCAGATTCCCCCCGAGGAACGGAGTCCATGCCTCACATCAAGCACCTAATTTTCAAGACCTTCATCTGAGAGATGAGTCCCCAAAACATCTAAAACATTTAAAAAACAACAGGGCTGCTGTCCTGAAAACAGATAGGCCTTCAGGGTTCCTGCAGGGCTCCCGGTGGGCTGCTGATTGTGCCCAGACTTGGCTCATTTGCTCCTTATCAAAGGATTGGCCCAAGGGGCAGGCATCTCCTTTAACACATACATTTATGTTTACTTGAATTACTAATATATTTGGACTCAGACACAACTTCCCATGTACCCAGTCATGCCTGGGATACTTGCCAGTCTCAGAGCCAGCAGTAAACTGGTGCACCACAGGCCTCAGCAGCATGGAGAAGCGATGATGTCTAAGGGCCCTCAGCCCAAAGACTCTGCTTGCCACCAGCCCGGCACTGGAAACAGGTCCCTCCTCCTGGCCCAGACATGGTTCCAATGTACAGCAGATCAGGGTCAGACCAGAGAGCCCTCCTGCTCCCTGATTTTCAAGGACATTCTCCTCAGCAATATGGCAGCCATAAAATTACACACAAAATCTGTGCCTCCACTGAATGACAAATTTCTACATGCATTTCTTTTAGACTATAATGAAGAAAAGCATTTGGACTGAATTGGATCAGTCAATGAAAACTGGCTACATTTCCTAGGCAGCGTTCAAGTCTTGAAATGTCCTAGTTCCAAGGGAGAAAAAACTAATATTAAGAATCTATGATAGGAAGAATATTGTAACCAAGAAGAAAACACACTAATTATAAGATATATTTAAAACACTTCAGATTTCCAAGAGAAACCAAGTATAAAAATAAGGTTAGAAACCAGAAACTATTTTTTTTTTGTAATCTTCACCCCAAGATACATGTAGAGAAACGGAGAGAGAGAAACATCAATTCCCATATACGCCTTGGAGCTCTGCCCCCATCAAATCCGCAATCTAGGTACGTGCCCTGACCAGACTCGAACCTGCAACCTTTTGGTGTATGGGACAAGGCTGCAACCAATTGAGCAACCTGACCAGAGCCAGGAACTCTATATGTACAAAAAGTTCCAAATATCTCACAAGTGGCAATGGATACAACAGAAGTGTCCAAATTGGCTACTTATTTTCTTTGTAGCATAGTATTGTACTTGATATTGGTTATAATTCTGTCTACATTCCTTTTAAGGATGTTTTCTGTCTGGAATTTCTCTCACTTAAAGAAACCCTATATGAATGGGCTATTCCATACTCCTAGGAGGAGGCCTTATATACTGTGTGTTTGTCAAAAATCACAGAAAGGTAAATTAAAAGTAGCAAATTTTCCTGTATGTAACTATATAATTCAAAGAAGGGAAAAAGTGGGAGCAGATAATATTAAGTGCATTAGAACGAATTTTAATAAGCTGTTGCAACCTAAGCAAGAAACTTGGGTGCCAAATATTAATATGAAGTGACACAAAACAAACACATTATGAACATCCAAAAATCTGGATTTACAATGGAAATGATGACAGCTTCTGAAATTAAATAGCACTCAATCACTAATGTTCTGTGAGGGTAAGATTAGTACCCTGCTGGGCTTATAATTTTGTTTTCTCTTTTTATGCTGTTCATGTGTAAATATTGCCAATTTCATTTGACACAAAAAGGAAAACAACTTAATTTCTTTTCTAAGCTAGTGAACTACACAGAGACCACCCTCTACATGAGGCAGTGCAACATAAGGTCCCTGGCAATGAGTTAAGGGGGGGAGAAATCAAGCCATTTCAAATGTATTTGTAACAAGGAAACAAATTTATTGATTTTAAAAGACAAGACACCATTTTGTTTTGAAAAACACAAGAAAGCTAGCCTGAGTTCAAGTCTGAAATATTCAGAAAAATCCTACTAATATCTTTAGTATGTTCCAGTCATTTGTTTAAACAACACACTAAAAGTTAATATATATTTTTATAATTATAAAAGTTCCCCAGTTATTATACAGTACACAATACAAATCGCCCACAAACTATTATTTAGCTCCTGCCAATCTTGAGAGGACATGATATACTAAAAGATTTAGCATTTCTCACAAAAATCACATCAGGAAATACGTATTTACAAAATCAAATACATTATACAAAAAACCATCACATGTTATTCGGTAAAGATGTTTTTTAAATAATTAAAAAGTTTATTCAACTGTAGTCCAAAAACTGGAAAAGAACATTACATTATCTCACACATACAATCTCTACAAAAGTTGCTTACCTCATTTACATAATATATTCAGTCGATTGTAAAATAAATGTTCAATATCTCCTAGTGTTACTATGTTTTCTGTGCTTGTGGGACTGAATAATGAAATCTGCCACTTACTAAGTGAAATTTAAATGATGGCACTTAAAAAAAAAACCACAGTATTTTAAAAAAACGCAATGAAAGGAGTTTTACCTAGAAGGTACGAAAGCCCTGAGTGATAGTAGAATTACTGATTGGTAAGCACTACAATGAACCTAATTAAATGTTTACCACCCCAGGCACAAATTTCCCAGTTTTCTCAAGGCACTCACTTGAAGTTTCTGTAACCAACACATTGGTCACCACCATAGGTCCCAATTGATGATGCAGATGAGTAGAGAAAAAAATTTGCTTTGGTACAAAAGATGCTTTTTAAATGCATAAAATTCAATACCTCCTTTATTGGGTCATTTAAAATTGTGTTTAGCAGGTTAAAACAAGGCAATCATTTGTTCAAAACTATTAATTCATTCAAGGAAAAATTTACTTGGTCATCAACAGTCAATGGGGGTTTTTATTTTTTCTTTCCTCCCCAGAATCATAATTCTTCTAACAAAGATTTGTTGTCCTCATTATTGAGCTACATAAACAATTCTTACCAAAGATTTCATTACTCAGGGCTTCCAATCCCAACATCATAATTTATTTAAAAAACAAAGGAAAGAGGGAAAAAAAGAATCAAATACCAGAACCAATAAGAGACAAAACACATTTTTTGTAAATGACATATTACCAATTACTTCAAACAAAAGAAAAAAAAATCCTAGGCAGTCACTTTGTAAGTGGCTTTTACTATTTAAGTAAAATTGGTAAACTAAACTCAGGTCTACTGGCACGTAAAATCACTAGCAGCAATGATCAGAGCATGCAAACTGAGAAGCATTTACAGTAAATCATCATGAAGAATTCAAAAAAAGAGAGTTAAATTAAAACCCTTTGAGTATTGCATGTTAACACATGAGTAATTTGCATGGTTTGACCTCCTAAACTGCCTAAAAAGCAACGTTTACGGCAAACTTGCACTAGGCTATGGATGTCCTTTCACCAGGCATTGGAATAGGTTACGCTTTTATCTGTGCCCGGCCAGGGCAGCGCAAGCACGTCTGCGGACAGCACTGCTCTCGTGTTCCATCAGGCAGGGGACAAAGGAGTCCAGTGCACGCAGAGCGCCCGTGAACAGAGTCAGCAATTGTGTGAGCAGACTGGCGTTTCCAGGTATCAGAAGCAGTAGTCATAGCATCAGATGAGCTCGAATCAAGTGCTTTTGCTCTCCATTCTATCTCTATATAATTTTTTTGACAAAGTATTAAAGTTTTGGAGCATAGATTAAATTATGCCCTGTATGAAATTCCCAAACAATGTGTTATGAGAGATCTAACTCCAAACAGCTTACCTGCCCCCAAAGAGTTCAGCTTTTTTTTAGCTACTCGAACTCGTTTCTTCCTAAGGCTTCATTTACAATTGTACTTTCTAAAGCTAAATAAATGAAATCTTTCTTGTTTCGGGGGGAAATGTAACCCTTTCTTTATCATACCTTTTAAAGGCAATCTAGGTACTTTCAATGTGCAGAAATCGGTCTGACATGGGTCCACGGGCCCATGTGTGGTCGTCCTTTTCTAGAGTCATGCTGTGATACTAGAAAAGTTGATTTTTATTTTTATTTTTGTAAACAGTACACTTACTTAGATGGCAGTGAATATTTGGGAATAAATATATCAAGCCCTCTTGAAGAAAATTAAGAGTCGTATATAAAATGCAAGTGTTCAGCGTAAAAACACTTTCTCTTCCTACCCCCCCTTTAAAAAAACCAGCATAATTAGACATTTGGATATAGAGTATATTTTACCGGTCTAAGTCTAAATAAAGGATCTGAAAGGCTTTTGTCCCCCATTGTATATCTTACAATGCTCAAAGGGTTAATACAAGGCATTACATCAAAGGGGTTTCTAACACTAGAACTAAGCACTGATTTAATGCTTCTATTCCAGTTATTTTTTTAAAAATAATCAAACTTGCAGAAATACTAGGGTTCCATTAGTTGATTTGTTCTAACCATATACATGGAGGTTGATCTGATCTAGTGACAAGCCCAATTTTCACTGCATGTCAACCTCTCTCCCTCATGTCCTGTGTGATTCATACAAATCACAGGGTTTGATTTTGATTTTTTGGTGGTGGTTACTGTCTCACCAAGAATTTGGGGGAAGGGAGGTCATCATAAAGGTCAATTTTTTAATATAACCACTGCCTCAAATTGTACACAAAGGTGACTTGCCAAAGTTTTTTTACTTTCTACTTCTGTCCACACAGGGAGGACCAGCATCACAGTGACACACATCTTTTTTTCTTTTACACAAATGTTTCAAGCACAGCATTATTTTAGACATCTCAAATATATCATCTGAAGGATTTTTTAAACTTTGAAAATGCATCACATTTAGCACTTCTAGAAAGTGCATTCATGTAAAAAGGTTCATGATTACAGTAATGAAACCGTGTTCATTCCTGAATGATTTTGACAGCATTCTACAAGAACATGTTCATTTTCACTCGTCTACTACACATCAAAGGCAGTCAACGTTGCACACTACTAATTTTAGTTATGCAGTGTTAAAACCATTTTCTAAAATTTATTTTTGTTTTTAAAGTACACCATCTAAAGAGAGGTGCATGAACCGTGCTATACAGTACAAGAAAAAAGCACAAAAAGGAAAGCAGATTTCTGAAAAGGCAGCAAGACTTATACAGTCAGTCTAAACATAGTTTGGATGAAAATCCTGAAAAAGTGACCAGCCACTTAATATCCAAAAATTGTTTTTAAACTGGGTCCAAGTGGACAGTTCACCCATTTCAGCCTCTTGTTCATGGGCTGTAGGAATGTAAATATTTTGGAGATGTATACTAATACACGAAGATCAAACTATACTATTGATACTTGATCCTATTATATGGAAATACTTTTTCTGAAACTTAAAAATAGCCAACATACCTTCTTCACATTTTTCCTCAATGAAAGTTTATCACTTGGTCTATACAGATATTTTTCAGGACTAGTGTTTGATTATAATGCCATGAAACATTAAGTTCTTAAAATTTGTCCTGGTCACTTGTTAATAAACTTATTGTATTAGTGTCTAATGTTATTTTAAAAAGTCAGTTTCAATGACTGAAAAATGGAAATAAAAATGTTTAATAAATGCAATAAATGTGGTTGCTCCAATTTGCTCAAAGGTATAAATTATGATGTTTTTATTTTGTAAAACATTTCACAATTCAAGTTCAAAATTGTTAAGATTTTTGTTTGTGATTGTATATGTGTGTATGTGTCTTACTGTGGATTTCAAATAACAGGAAGTAGCATAGATCATAGATATTATTTGTCTATGGGTCAGAACTATCTTTACTTGTCACAAAGAATTTATGTTCCTAACTGTATTCATAAAGGAGATCAGAATATTTTTAGTGAGTCACGCTGAAATATAATAATATTAATTCCTGATCTAAATTTAGAACAAACCATGAACAATTAGAAGAAATGTTGAACCTTGGAGGATCCCCAGTCTCTAATTTTCATTAATCTAAATACAGTGGGGCCTTGACTTACGAGTGTCCCGACTAACGAGTTTTTCGAGATACGAGTCGTCTCTCGGTCAATTTTTTGCTTTGAGGTGCGAGCTAAAATTCGGGTTACGAGCCAGCTTCAGACACCCCACCGCTAGTTGGCGCAGCAAACGTCACAGTGAATGCCACAACATCAGCCCAGCATCACGTGTCATTGTAACGGTGAAAATTGATTTGACATATGAGTAATTTGAGTTACGAGCTCCGTCACGGAACGAATTAAACTCGTAAGTCAAGGCCCCACTGTATGCCCATTATTATCAGATTCCTCTAACAAAACAAATATATCCAACACTAAATTAAAGGAAACAATTATAATAAATATATTTAAAATTGTTCAATAAGCAAGATGATACCGGTAAATACATTTGGTCCAATACAAATATAGCATACTTCTGGGTGTAGTGGAAAGGGTTAGGAAAGTGAAAAATCAAGAAAGGAGGGTCAAAACAAAGAGTGTGGGGGTTTTTTCCTTTTCAGTTTTTTTGATTTAAATGTACCTGTCCATGTTTCCTAATGCACAATGAAGTAGATACATGGTCTTTGCAGCTTAAGGGGTCTTGCTTGCTGGTTTGCCTTTGTGTGTGTGTGTGTGTGTGTGTGTGTGTGTGTGATGGTACAAATTCATTGCCTTTTGGGAGGAAAAGGGAGGTGATAATTTAAATGATAGTTAGATAAAGGCAATAAGCCAGCAAAAGACTTTTGAATATACTAGTATGAGCTGTATAATACAAAATTTGAATCAATTAAAAAAATTACATCTAATGCATTTAATGTTTACTGAAGAAACCTGTTGACCTCAGTTATCTGAGTAGTCTAAGGCAATTGAGCAACAACAGTTGAAATAGACTGCGTATTACCCAATAAGCCATTTGGTAGTTTTAACTTTACAGATTGGCTCACCCTCTTCTTTCCACCCCCCACCCTCACCCCAATAAAACTGGAAAGATAAACATCTTGAATTTCATATAGGTCTCATTAATAATCTGTAAATAATTTTGTGCTTTCCCTTTTTTTTTGGCTTTATGTACTTATTTTTGCTTATTAGCTTTTTAAGAATGAATTAAATGAATAGATGTGCCTGTTTTTGTTGTTGTTAATAATTTGAGTGCTTAAAAGGACGTTGGCTCTTCATGTAAATTAACATGGGGATGGTGTATCCACTCCTGGATCTCACCTTCTGCTGTGGTAGCTGACTCTGCCCGTGGGCACTCGTGTGTGCGTGTGGACACAGACACCAAGACACACAGACAAACACGGAGACTGAAAAGATGCACTTCAATAAGTACCTGCTTATTTTAACTTTCTTAAATTATAACTAGATAAGAATGGTCTAACATATATATGTTTTATGTAACAAGTTGGTGATTAAAACTAGCCTGCTACTCCATACCCTTAAGCAATCTAACTTATAATCAAGTATTATTCAGCTCTAAGAACAAAAAATAGGTTCGTGGTCACTCAAAGAGGGAAACTGATTTTTTCGTCTTTTTGTTTTGCTTTGTTTGCCCTAAATTTCCTTTGAAGAACATGTAACCTGTCCTTACTTCGGGAATCTGACAATGACAGGCACAGCTTGTCAAATGGACTGAAGAGGAATTTACAGGAACAAAATAAGCCTTACTAAACCTTAGCTTCAGTTCTGTTTTAAGGCACCATGTTATAGCCGAGGTACGATGATCCCTGATGTACATTCTTCAGCGGCACTGGTCCATCAAGCCACCTATCCAAATCCTACAGAATCGGAGATAAGCAACAGTATGGCGTGCCAGTTACACTGCCTTCAGGTTCTGTTTAAAATTTAAATCCACATACTTTAGAAACCAGGAAATATTTTTGAACGAAAGAACGATATGCAGGTTGCTACATTCCTTGCATTCTATAAATTTTCTCTTATAATAGCAGCATATTGAACTACTATTAGGAAAAAGACCTGGAATAAAAGAAAGTCATCCAAATGGAATGGTTTCCTGTATGTCCAGCTCAGCATAAGTAGCATGTACACTTAAAAAAAAAAGTCAAGTCATTTTCAGCTTCAGTCTCTAACTATAACAGCCCCACTCAACAGCAGAACGCATCTGTGCAGTGGTCCCAAATACAGAATCAGTAGTCATTAAACAGAGGAATTGGTATGCAAATAACAGTTAAAATTCAATGTTTAACGGAAGCTTGCATTAACATGATTTAATCATTATGTACACAAATTATGTACATATTAGCATAATCTCTGGCAATTCTGTCATTTACTCTGAACTGATAAATGCACAGCTCAATTTTTCTTCAGAGAAATATAGATGACCTTCCCAACCCTCTAGCACTATCATAAAAATGCTCTGTATTCTTTCTCCATACTCCAAAATGCTATCAAAATAGTGTCTTGTGGTTCGGCCCAATGAAAAGCACCTTTCAAAAGCAAATTTGATGCATCTGCTGCCAAATGGGCATGCCTCCAGTGTAAATAAAAAATGCATTTCTTTTGATATTTCACAGAAGTGCATCTAATTAAAAACTCACACATGAAATCATACACCAAGACTAACAATCAACAATAAAATATTTTCAGCTACAAAAATGTAAATTACTTTTAATTATAAGAAAAAAAATATTAAGTGTTGTAAAAATCCTTCTTGACACCCAAAACTAAAGAAAAAACCCTCTTATTAAGAGGCAAATAATTTGTTTACGTTTAAAAAAAAAAAAAAAAGACCTGGCAAAATACATACACCCATTCCATTTCACAACTCCAAAAAGGTAATGTTCAGCACAGATAGAATTTGACAACAGTCGACCTTCAGGCTTATTAATTTCTTAACTTAAGCCCAATATCAATAGGGTTAATGTTAGCTGGAAAAATACGCTTTAATATTCTTTAGACCGCAGTGTAAGTGTTGCCTGTCGCGCTGCACTGTCTGATAGTCTGAGTACTTGTGACGATGTGCTCGCTGTGGATGGGATTCAGGAGGCTGGGCTGCACGCTGCTCTCGAGAACAGGCTGCAGACAACCCACCGGGAACGCCGGGGTCAGCTCCGTTTTCTCTCGCTTGGCTTGAGGTTCTGAAGAGTCATCTAGTTCTTCATCCATTTCACTTTCCACTTCACTGCCTTCATCTGCACAAACAAATAATGCCACGACCATTACCAAAAGACATACTGGAAAATGGCAATCAACTTGTGCTTAGAAACACGTTAATATGGAGCATTAGGAAAGCAACTTCTTAGCTCTTCTCAGGGGACAAAGCTTATAGGTTTTCCTCTCCGTGGATTTCACTTGCATCAAAGATCAGTTAATGCATCCATAATTCTTTCAAACATGATAAAGGTAATTTATTCAGGGTTAGTTTGTGATTAATACTTTTAATAACTCCAAAACTTAAAAAGACCTTTGGAATTTCCTAACGTTTTTGTATTAAGTAGTTTGGCATAAGTTGTGTCTTCATGAAGTAGTCACTTTAATACACTGTTGGCATTTGGGGAATGTATTGAGGTGAAAAATGCTAACTAAAAAAAGAAGAAGTGAGGGAGAAAAACTTCAGTCTCCTCCAAAAATCTATACTTAGATATAAATTTTACGTGTTGATATTAGTGTAGGTGAGACTGGTGATGACATATATCAGGTACAAGCATGGGTTGCTGTAAAGACTTTTGGTGAGCACAAATAGTATAGATGACAATATTAAATAGGCTCTTAATTCTTATTGCCAAAAATTATAAAGACTAAGGCAGAAGTATCAAATTAACAATGCACAATGGATTTCCATTCCTGGCAACACTGATATTCACTGTTAAGACAGGTATTCATTTCTGGAAATTAAATGTATTAGTCACTGGTCTCTCCAAATTTTAATACACTTTATATGAACTAAAACATCATTAGAATGGAATACCATTTAATGTTTTCCAGCAGCACAGTTAAAATTCAAAAGTAGAGAGAGAAAATGCTCACACAGCTTTATTGCTGTGAGAGATTCCCTTCCGAGGAGTATAGAGAATGCCTTTTCAGAAGTGACCACTTTTAAACAGCGGGGAATATAATTTTTGCCTTAAAAATCTTTTTAGTTCACCTTCAACATGTTTTACTGTTTACCAAAAAAAAAAATGAAGGCATAATCACATAAAATAGCTCATCGATAATTAAAATATATCTACACTTGTTATACTTTTGACTTCTAGTCACTTGTAGAAACTGAACCAAATCTTCATGTTATTCTCTTCTGTCATGTACAAGTAGCTCTTTGGTCAGATTAAGTTGAACTCTTTCTAAGGTTGAGTCTAGTGTTACCACTTGGGGCACACCTACCACATCAATCCCTGCGAATGCAGCTCTCAACATAAATGGGCCCTGAATGTTCCTCTCTTGTTATCAACGGGGCAAAGATGGTTCCAGAGAGAACTGAGTGGGAGTCGCAGTGACCTCCACGTGGCGTGGTGCAGTGCACAGCTGCCAGGAGCAGCATCTCCTGAGAAGCGGTGTATGTAATGAAAAAGGCTGAGTTTAGATGTACTGACAGGAATGACGTCTGTAATGCATCCCTAAACTGTAAACACAGAAGAACTTGTGTGGCAAGAGACCTTCTGGCCCATCTATTTTATACGGCTACCTTTTTGCTTTGGAAAATGGACTTGATGATAACAGATGTTAGAACAAGCTCATGTGAAGGGCTGGTTGGCTGCGTGGAGGATAAATTTGGTAGACATTTGCTTTATCAAGAGGGTAATAATCAAAACACGTGTATGATACTTTGCATTTTGTTGATGCAGTTGTTTATATATAAACAAAAGAAGAAGGAAACTCACAAAATTCTTAATGGCAGTAGTCTCTTAGGGTTGTGACTTTGAAATTTCACTCTCAAGTATTACTTGGAATTTTTATACAGAGCTAATACTACTTTCATTATCAGGAAAAACATTAAATATCTCATTTTTGTGGAAAGAGCCAACAAAAAGTCTTGAAGTTTTTACATTCAAACCTTAGGCTCTGATTATGCCACAGTTCAGCTATATCTCAAGAAGCATCATGTCTGAGGGTGAATGGGACCAGAGAGCCATTCCAAGAATGTGAGGTAAAATTGCATTGCTTCTCAGATCCCTCTCTACCTTCTTTCCTGTGCCTGAGAAATAGTGTCAAAATTATAATAGCAAAAAAAAATAAAAAATAAAAAATAAACCCCAGCACTGAAAGGAAAATAAAAACTTCCAGCAGGTAGGCAGGTGAAGAGGGAATGAGCAAAACCCTTCTCTCTACCTGTTTTGGGCAGAAATGGACAGGACTGTAGGTGGTGGACAGGACCAAACTCCAGTGCTCCAGGCCACTTTTGTGCAGGTCACTAGGGGTGACAGGGATCATTTGGATAGGCTACAAAGCAAGCCTTTTCTCCAGTCCCTAAGGGCAAGTCCATAGACATTTTATGCATCAATAGATTCCAAGACATCATCTAGAAACCTACTATCGATTATGGACATTTGGTACAGAAAAATTAACATCAGGTGCTACTGGAGTGGACTGAAGACTTGGTTTAGCACTTTACAAAGGAGAAGGGCTGCCATTCAGTGTTTAGCCAAGTAGCCATACTCCTACTGCACCTGTGGGCACGCAGGGATGAAACAACAAATTTTTTGTTACACGGCTTTGGTGTCAGTGTGCTATCAGGATGGCTGTATGCTGGACATGGGCTTCAACTGGCACCATTCTGGCTCTTCAATTACAAATTCGTATCATCTCATAATTGATTTATCTTCCTGAGGGTTACTTGGCTAATCCTATAGAGTACATAGGTACAGCAACAATATTTTGGGGCTATCGTTTTCCACTTCTCCTGCTTTGCTACTGTGTATGTTCCTCTAACAGGAATTAATGGACCCACAATTGCCTGACAGGAGTTCAACATGGGAGTGACATGGATTCAAAGGTGACCTTCCCTGGCACATTAATGTTTTGCACCGCCAAGGAGGGTCAGAAGCTGGACAATGAGTACCCGAGGACAGGCTGCTCCAGAAAACAGCACTGCACTCATGTGCAGATTCCCCAAGTCCTTCCTCTTGCCTTGGTTTCCCCACTGGTTCTGGCTGCGCTTGGAAGGGCTAATTGTGTTATTCTCACCTGTCTTTGTGCATTTTGTCCCTGACTCCAGAACTCAATTCTTTAAAACCTCAAGCTATCTTCACTTCTTAGTTTTTTTGAAGAAAGGTCTACATTTTCTACTGTGCTTGTTTATTAGAAATTTTATATTTTTATAAAAACTGGGCTGGTTTTCTAAAGGATTTCTTCTGCTGCTGTGTGCTCTATTCCAACCTTCTCCCCACCCCCCACCCCTAATCCATAGTCCTTTCACTCTGTGGTTTTGTAGAGCAAGAGTTTCTTCAGGAATATATGTCCTATTGTCATATTAGAGTGGTGATGCTGGTATTATAATTTAAAGAGAATGTGCGTTATCCTTTCCATCTACACCACGATTGATCTTGCTTCTCCAGTAAACATCACGGCTCTTTCTGAGTTCCTTTTCCATTGAGAAGTGTGGAGTGGCGATAGGTAGGCTGAGGAATCTTTTTCCTTGCCTGATAGGCCTTGAATACAGATATTTAAAGCAACTTTTATGCCATTTCTCTAGGACTCTGCAGATGGTCAGAAATAATGAACTTAAAACAAACTTCAGGCAAAAAGCCAAAATGAGCTTGTAACTGTGTTTAAATTTATTTCTTGTACTTAAGGCACCTCCCATAAAGAAAGCACAGAAATGGAGAAATAATGAAGAATTCCGAAGACATCACAGCCATACTCACCTAGGACTGTATGCTGTTTCCACAGAGTAAGAGTGCCAGACACATACGCTACATTTTCCTCTGTGAGAATTTCCCAGTCAAATAAAGTCTTTAAAAATGTACATTATTTTAAATTCTTACCTTTATCCAGATTTCCAGGAGACACAGCATTTAAATCGCCAAACTGCAAAACAGGCATTTGTGCAACAATTACTACCAGGCCGAATAAAGGAATATTCTCGGTCTGCGGTAAACACAGCGCCCTGTGACTTTTTAAAACTATAAACTAGTGACCGTTTTGCTCTCTAACTACACAGGTCATGCAATTTTTCAATCAAACTTGTCGAATTTGAACAGTTTAAATTGTGTCACAATTTAGCTGTCTTAGTCTCCCTGCAAAAGGCTACCAATTTTCTCTGCCGTCCACACTCCATTTTACTTTTATTATTTCAACGCAGCAGCAGGAAATAGGGGCCTGACAGCTTGGGTGAGTGCGGACGTGGTGGGATCAGTGTGGAAAGGCCCCATGAAGCAGCGCACGCTGCAGGTCCACGCCCAGTCCACATCCACGAGTCCACCTGGAGTTGACATGAGAAAAACATGGCCCAGCTGGTTGGTTGAATTCTGATTTTCAAGCTTTTATTAGTTGAAATGAAAAACATAATAGGAGCTCCAAAGTTGAGAGTATTTACTTTTATAGAAAGGCTTTTCTTTTTGTAAGTTGCTGTTCTTACTTAGTAAGATAATAGGGTTCCACTTTTAACAAAGAAAGGCATCTGACTGTTCCAAATGCCAACCAAACAGAGTTTAAAATAATATGGAACAAGGTCTAACCTTCAGCTTAGGCTTTATTTTCTATCTCCATTCACGAGTTTGATGATAATTTTACAATGGGAACATACATTCTGAGAGTCTCAGGGTGGACAAAGATGAACATAATATACTAAATAAAAAATTGAAGAGCAAACTAAACAGAGCTAATCAGAAAATGGTGACGTAAAACCTAAATTCATCCATTTTTTAAATGGAAAACATTATATATTTTTTTAAAGCTAAAGATTCAGAGTAAGTCATTATTAGAAATTCAGATTTCTCAACAGACTCAGATAGGGTGAGACAGAAATTCTACTTACATTCGGAAGTTTGCTTATAAAGAGTTCCATGATAGAAGTATTTTTTTCATCTACAAGGTATGTCTATAAAGTAATAAAACTGATCTTATTTTGCAAACATACACATTTTTTTAACCTAAACATGTACTGTTCTTATAGTAGCTACCTTGGGAGTTATACATTTATTCCAAGGTCCAAAGTTCTGGAATTTCTCTTTGACATTTTCAAGAGTTAGTTTATGTATTATTCAAGAAAGTCCATCTTATTATTTTTACATCCAGTTGTAACTCCAAACAGGCCTCCAAATTTCATTCACTGCAGCTGGTGCTGGGATGATTTCTGATTACTCACCAAGATCAAATTCATCTGTTACAATCTACGATCTATTCAGAATAATGTCATTTTAGTCTTCATTATTTCTTAGCATAGTCTTTATTATTTCTTAACACTATTATGTTACAGCAGTGTTACTGGAACAGTGTAGCCCTCGAGGTGACTGATTTGAAGGGGACAAGGGCCTCTCTGATACTTGGCTCCTAGTATGTTTGTTAGGAAGACTGTCCCATTCATTACTTTATAGGTACATCCCACAGGGAAACAAGCATAAAGCCATAAACACTGAACTGTTGTTCTAAAGTCAGCCCTGATCACATGGCTCAGAACCTTATATTAGTCAAAATAAAACATTCAGAGTGAAAGTTACATAAAATTTCTTGAATTAAAGTATACAATACAAGCAACAATAAAAATCAATGAGACTATATTTTTGGTATTATTTAAAAATTTTAGAGCTATAAACAGAATGCCTAAAACTAAGGGATTGTTTATAAGTTATATCTAATTGATGTAATATAAGATTTTTATTTTTTTGAAATAAATACTTTAACACTTAAGATGCAATTCTGGAAACAAGTTGGCAGTGATGATTCTAAAGCCAGGGGTGGGGAACATCTGGCCCACGGGCGTCATAAGGTCTGCAAAATCATTTGGTCTGGCCCTGCCCAGGCATTCGGGGTGAGTTAATTAAATGTTTGACGAATATAGCAGGCTCATTTTTAAGCTGATTATTCTGTATGGCCTGAGAAGGATGTTATAAATATCCAAATGGGCCTTGTCAGAAAATAGGTTCCCCAACCCTATTCTAAACATACCTCTATACCTATGAAAAGTGAATATTCCATTTGTTTTTGACAAATCTCAAAGTTTTTGAGACTAAATTATTATTGCCATTAATGAACAATAATACTATATAATGTGAAAACAAAACTCTGAACATACTTGAAAAACTGCTTTAAAAGAAACACTTTTTAGTTGCTGCTTAACTGAAACTATGACAACTTCCTCAATACAAAGATTTTTCCATAGAAAACTTCTGCTTAATCTAAATGGATATATCTGATTATTCAGGATGCTAAAAATAAAAGCCCAAACAACTGAAATCTTATGGACTGTTATACTAAATTCTGTGTGCTGTGCCATACACTGTGTGCTGGACACTATAAAAAAGTCTTAGGGACACTGTCAGTCTCTAGGCATCTCTAGGATCAATGACAAAATTCCACCTGTACAGCAAATAGAGAGAGCAGATTTAAAGTTAAAATACCTTGTGAATGAGGAGTAAGATTTTGTTATTCTATATAGCTGAAGATAAAGGTTTTTCATGCATTTTACATGTGAGAAAAGAATATACATGTAATTAAGAAAAAAACCCTTTAATCCTATAGGTAGACTGAGTAAGATGAAGAGAATCAGTCATTCACTCATTATTCAATAAATATTTATTTAGAACTTACTATGTGCTAGGCACTGTGCCAGCCAGTTGCTTATATTATGAAGGATAGGTAGTTTTGCCATAAGGGAGGCAACCTTGGAAACCTTTGAGAAGGTTTTAGAATTATAGGGTCATTAGAAAGAGAACTCAGTTGCAGGGAGTTTTGGAGCAGAAGGAAGTATAGGAACAGTGATAGGGAGGACTGAGAGCAGCCTGAGCTAGGAAGTGTCACAGACAGGGAATAGTGACAAGTCCCGAGGTTAAGCTAGCACAAACCAGAAACAGAAGAGGAGGAAGATATGAATGATTTGGATGAAAAAAATGGAGGTTCATAAGAAAGTACAGAGATCACTGTACAGTTATAGCTCCAGAAATAGGACAATCTAAAATCTGTTGTTGCCTTCTAACTTCCCTACTGCACAGGGGACCAGCAGGGGCTACTACTCACGGAGGTAACATCCTACAGCTGATAACGCACTTTCATGGCTCAGTACACAGCAAGCTTCCTCTCATATATTATGACCTCGAGTGTCACTTTCTCAAAGTCACTTCCTCAGAGGCTTTTCCTGACAGCCCTAAGTATCACTGTTGCTGTCATTCTCCATCACTTTCCTCAAAGCACCTACCACAAGGTGTAACCCTGACTTTGCTTCTTCACCTACTGTCTTCCCAATCCCAATGCCAGTGCACAAGGGTAGGGACCTTATTTGTCCTCTTCATAAATATATCCCAGAATCTGATAAACAGCTCCTGACAGATATTAAAGGCTGAATAAATACCAAATGAATGACTTTGCCTCCTCATTTCATACTCACATAAAAGCTTATAAATTTGGCAAGGTAGAGAACTTAGGTTTCATCTTACAGCCACTGAAAATAATTAATTGATTTGTCTAAAATTATGTAAGAAATACAGTGGTGTTAGATTTGAGACCAGACATTGTGATCCTCATTTTAGAAATTAGAGAGGGGGAGGGATGGATGGAGAGAGGGAGGGAGGGAGAGAAGGAGAGAGGTAGCAGGGAAGAAGAAAGGGAGGGAGCGGAGGGAGGGAGGGAGGGAGGAAGATAATGAAATGTATGTTCTAAAGAATATAAATCAAGGGATTTTAAATGTGCTCTGGAGTTAGAAAGCATATGGCCTTTGATGTATGTAGGAATTAAAATTCTACATAGAAAAAATAGGGAATGTCATAAAAGTCAAAATAGAATGGAATACTTCATTTTGAAAGCCCCCATCTTACGGCTTTACAGTTAAATGAAATTCTAGGACTTTATATAAATAGTATCTGACCATTGAGTTTTGAAGACAAAAGCTGAGTAGGACTACAAGCAGTTCTGCCTGAGAACGAAAATGGTCCTTAGGCTCTGACTTAAGGTTGTTGACACTATAAACTCAATCTAGGGCTGAAGGTTTATGTGTACTGACCAAGGCATAGATAGGCTGTGTGTGTGTGTGTGTGTGTGTGTGTGTGTGTGTGTGTGTGTGTGTGTCAGAGTGGAAATAACACACAACTAGAAACAGTTGATGAGCTCAGATGAATGCAAACCCTGGTGTCACCAACTGCTGCTCTCTGCTCTTTTGAGACGTCAGTGAAGGAATAAGGCTCTTTAAAACTTTCCCTATAGCCACAAGAAAGGTTGTTCACATGCAGATTTTGAACATCTTGGCCCTATTCTAATCTCTGAGCATTCTTCACTTATATTGAATTTTGTCATGTTCTGAATTTTACAAGTCCATGTAGCTGCACATTCTCTTATAATTTCAGTTCTATTAACCAAGGTTAGTAAAACTGATGGGAAAAGGATCAGGTGGCAGCAACTATTTTGGATGTTTTTGATGGTGGAGAGAAACATCTTGAAATTTCAATTGTAAGGGATTTCAGAGCATTATTATTTTCTTTAAATGTCTTCCAAATGAGAATCAAATTAATCAAAGTGTTTTATATTTAGCTTCAGTACAGTGTTTCACAACTGAGGAAAAATAGTTACAGACTTTAAAATGATTTCCAATTTTATAAAATTTTCAAGGAATGCTAATGTTGCATTTGGTAAAATCTTATGTTCCTTGGTTATTTTTTCCCCCTGTAAGTGGTCTTTTCTATGTATTTCCAAACAATTTTATTGAAGACTTCTAAGATGGCCACAATTTCTGCCAGTGTGCTTCACACCAAAGCAAATTCTGCCCTACAGTCGCTGTTGGCCACTCTGTACATAGGTAGCATATTTCCATGATTCTGTTGAGGCTTTTTTGCACGCCTCTGCCCCCGAGAACACAGTAATGAATGCAATTATGTACCTTTATATCATTTCAAGTGAAGTAAGAATACAGGCTTAGTTGCTTTTGAGGAGAAAAGTAGAATTAGGAGGAGCCAGAGAATTTTAAATTTAAACTCAGCCTTCCAAGTTGTTATCAAGATACATTTACCAACCTAGGTGGACAGAATAGTTTTTACTTATAATTGCTCCATAACTTTAAAAATATTTAGACATAAGGGAGCCGTAGGCCCTGCAAATATCAGGGTTGGGCCTGCCAGTATATCCTTTATGGAAATAAAACTGGCTGGATTTAAAAACTTTGGTGCTCCATAAAGCCACTGTCAACAGGAAACTATGGCATTAGTTTAATACAATACACAGGTACTCCTTAATTTTTATTATATCACCTCTATTTTTTGGAAATGACTAACTGAAGAGACAATAGGATTTGGGGTGTGAAAACGTGTTCTCTTTATAACAAGAAAACCTTTACAAGTAGCATATTCTGAATGTCTACTAACAAAAAGTGGAAAGGAGGAGGTGGTAGGACTATAACAATGCACCCTGCAATGCAGAGAAAAGAAGCCTGGAAGAAAATAATGAAAGCTTACATGGTAGGCATCTGGTTTGTGTAAGATTGTGAGTGTGGGTGCTTTGTAGGGAGCTGTGTTGTATGAATAAATTAGTCCCTATTCTGAATCTGTCTCCAAACAATCTATATGGTGAAAAATTAAAATGTAGATTGAGGCCATTTGACTATCTGTAGTGAGAAAGTCCTCCTTTCTCTAGTTAGTTCCACCACTTGTTAGTTCTAATTTTGGGCAACTTTCCACCTATGTTCCTCATGGGTGAAATGGGGACCCTAACACATCTCTTCTAAGGTTATGGTGAATATTAAATGAGAATGTAAAACACCTAGCACAAGGCCAGTCCTCAATTAAAAATATTAATAAATAATAATAAGTTGTATTACAAATAATAATGTAATTTTTGACTAGTGTGCATTACATTTTTCCAGCTACCACTATTCCAAGAGAGTTTCCTTTCCTGCACATGATTTTTAACTTTCACAATGATTCAAGCCTTTAAAATAGTCTGTACCAGTCTCCCATTGCACAGGTACATTATCTGTGTATTTCCTGGTTGCACTGAATGTTCACTGAAGTTAATTTTTATTAGTTTTCATTGGTTTTACTTTAAGCATTCACCCTCATTTACCATGATTTTATTTCTATCAAATTGGACTTTTTCCACTTAAATTTTACCCTAAAGCTTGCCTGTTGAATTACTATTGCTCTTTTCTAGTTTTTAGGTTTTGAAGACCCGCCCCCCGCCCCCCTTCTACTTTGAGTACATCAATTTGGATGAACCCCAAACATTTTTCTTTTCTTTTTTTTGGTTTTGTTAATCTTCACCTGAGAATATTTTCCCATTGATTTTTAGAGAGAGTGGCAGGGAGGGGAAGAGACACAGATAGAGAACCATCGATGTGAGAGAGACATATCGATTGGTTGCCTCCTGTACATGCCTCAACCTGGGCTGGGGATTGAGCCTGCATGCTCTTGATACGTGCCCTTGACCGGAATCGAACCTGGGAACCTTCGATCCAAGGACCAATGCTCAACCCACTGAGCCAAACTGGCTAGGGAGACATTTTTCTTTTGATGGTAAATCCTTAAGGGATTTTTTCCTTAAAAAATATTACTAAAATATTATCTTTTCATATTTATGTTAAAAATTAAGCCATGTTTTGGGTTCCAATTTTATTTCAAAAAGTTGGTTATAGAGTAGGCTTAGGAATAATATTAAATAGAATTTAAAATAAAAATTAAAAAGCTATGGTGCCAAGGAAACCAAGATGGCGGCATAGTAAACACCGGAGTTAGCTGCCTCGAACAACCACTTCAAAAATACAACTAAAAGACGGAACGGACATTGCCCAGAACCACAGGAAGACTGGCTGAGGGGAAATTCTTCAACTAGAAGGAAAGAGAACAGCATATGAGGCTCAGAGGAGGCGCAGTGCGGAAAATACAAAGGTGCGGAGGTACGAGCGGAGCGGGCTGGTAGCTGAGGGCGCGGTTGTCGTTTTCAATCGGGAGGGAGGCTCAGATTCTGAGCTCCAGTTCTGGGTGAGTCTCTAGGGACCCAGACTCAAACGGGAGAAGCGGGACTGTCTGGCATCGGTCGGAGCGCGAGGGCAGCTTTCTCTCTGAGGTTTGCAGCGGTTGCTGGGACTCTGAGAGGCAGAGCCTCCGGGGACGGGACTGAGAGCAGCCATAACTGCTCCCTCCACCTGCTCTGTTGATCCTGTGTGACCCGCCCTGCCCAAGCCCTGTGCAGAACCATTTGCCAGATAGCCTCAGGCAAAGGCTAGATTAGCACCTCCCTAGAGGACAGAAGTTTCCCACTGCAAACACAGCTGGTTCTCACAGCCAGTTGGCCTGGAGGTCAAATCCCCCTAGTATTAACTACAACAATCAAGGCTTAACTACAACAAGACTGCGCACAAAGACCACTAGGGGATGCACCAAGAAAGCATAAAAAATGCGGAGACAAAGAAACAGGACAAAACTGTCAATGGAGGATATTGAGTTCAGAACCACACTTTTAAGGTCTCTCAAGAACTGTCTAGAAGCCGCCGATAAAGTTATTGAGATCTACAAGAAATCTAATGAGACCCTCGATGTTATGATAAAGAACCAACTAGAAAATAAGCATACACGGACTGAAATAACGAATATTATACAGACTCCCAACAGCAGACCAGAGGAGCGCAAGAATCAAGGCAAAGATTTGAAATGCGAAGAAGCAAAAAACACCCAACCAGAAAAGCAAAATGAAAAAAGAATCTGAAAATATGAAGATAATGTAAGGAACCTCTGGGACAGCTTCAAGCATACCAACATCCAAATTATAGGGGTGCCAGAAGATGAGAGAGAGCAAGATATTGAAAACCTATTTGAAGAAATAATGACAGAAAATTTCCCCTACCTGGTGAAAGAAATAGACTTACAAGTCCAGGAAGCGCAGAGAACCCCAAACAAAAGGAATCCAAAGAGGACCACACCAAGACACATCATAATTAAAATGCCAAGAGCAAAAGACAAAGAGAGAATCTTAAAAGCAGCAAGAGAAAGAAACTCAGTTACCTACAAGGGAATACCCATATGACTGTCAGCTGATTTCTCAACAGAAACTCTGCAGGCCAGAAGGGAGTGGCAAGAAATATTCAAAGTGATGAATGCCAAGAACCTACAACCAAGATTACTTTATCCAGCAAAGCTATCATTCAGAATTGAAGGTCAGATAAAGAGCTTCACAGATAAGGAAAAGCTAAAGGAGTCCATCACCACCAAACCAGGATTATATGAAATGCTGAAAGGTATCCCTTAAGAAGAGGAAGAAGAAGAATAAGGTAAAGATACTAATTATGAACAACAAATATGCATCTATCAACAAGTGAATCTAAGAATCAAGTGAATAAATAATCTGATGAACAGAATGAACTGGTGATTATAATAGAATCAGGGACATAGAAAGGGAATGGACTCACTATTCTTGGGGGGGAAAGGGGTGTGGGAGATGCGGGAAGAGACTGGACAAAAATTGTGCACCTATGGATGAGGACAGTGGGGGTGGGGGGGGGGTAAGGGCAGAGGGTGGGGTGGGAACTGGGTGGAGGGGAGCTATGGGGGAAAAAAAGAGGAACAAATGTAACAATCTGAACAAAAAAGATTTAATAAAATAAAAATAAATAAATAAAAAAATAAAATAAAATACTTTTGAAAAGAAAAACAAAACAAAACAAAAAACAAAAAAAGAAATAATATTAAATACATATAAATTATGACAATTTAATTACAATAGATTAACTATGAAAATGTTAGAAAAATCCTTTTATGAGCAATCACAATTTACAGATCCCATAAATATATTAATGGACTATGTATGTTTTAAAAAGTAAAGCAGCGCTAAGTCCTGGGGTTCAACATAAGTAAGCATGATTTGCCCAAGATTATACCACTATAAATTAAGTAAAATTTAGTCATTCTGACTCAAAGTCCTACATTATTTCCAGGCATTAAATCTTTAATTACACAAATTATACAAAGAACCATGCAATCTCTATTGTGTAGTTCTAGAATAAAAGTAGAAATCAGAAAGAATAGATCTAAGGTAGCCTGGGGGAACTGGCCCTCCCTAAAACTGATTTTTAAGATATGAAGTAAGAAAACCTGAATAGGACAATAACTATGGAGGAAATTGAAGCAGTAATCAAAAAACTTCCAACAAACAAAAGCCCTGGACTAGATGGCTTCACAGGGGAGTTTTAGCAAACATTCAAAGAAGAAATAAAACCTATCTTCCTCAGACTATTCCAAAAAATTCAAGAGGAAAGAACACTTCCAAGCTTTCTGCAAAGCCAGCATTACCCTAATCCCAAAACCTTATCTTTATCTAGACACTATAAAGAAAGAGAATTATAGGGCAATATCTCTGATGAACACAGATGCTAAAATCCTCAACAAAATCCTAGCAAATCAGATCCAGCATTACATCAGAAAGATCATACACCATGACCAAGTGGGAATTACTCCAGGGATGCAAGGATATACAAAATCCACAAATCAATAAACGTCATACATCACATAAACAAACTGAGAGATAGAAACCATATAATCATATCCATTGATGCAGAAAAAGCATTTGACAAAATCCAACACCCTTTCTTGATAAATACTCTCAACAAGGTGGGAATAGAGGGATCATGCCTCAACATAATAAAAGACATGTATGACAAACCTACAGCCAACATCATACTCAATGGGCAAAAACTAAAACCATTTCTCCTAAGAACAGGAATAAGACAGGGATGCCTACTCTCACTACTCCTTTTTGACCTAGTACTGGAAGTGCTAGCCATAGCAATGAGACAAGAAGAAGAAATAAAAGACATTCAAATTGGAAAAGAAGAAGTAAAGCTGTCCTTATTTGCAGATGACATGATATTGTACATAGAAAACCCCAAAGACTCCATCAAAAACTACTAGACTTAATAAATGAATTTGGTAATGTAGCAGGATACAAAATTAACATCCAGAGTCTATAGCTTTTCTTTATACCAATAATGAACTCACATAAAGAGAAATTTAAAAAAATCCCATTTACTATTGCACCAAAAAAAAAAAAAATTAAGATACCTAGGAATAAATTTAACCAAGGAGAGAAAGGACCTGGACTCAGAAAATTACAGGACGCTGAAAAAAGAGATAGAGGAAGACATAAACAAATGGAAGATTATACCCTGTTCATGGACTGGTAGAATCAACATCATTAAAATGTCCATACTATGCAAAGCAATCTATAAATTCAATGCAATCCCCATTAAAATACCAACGGCATACTTCAAAGACCTAGAACAAACTCTCCAAAAATTCATCTGGAATAAAAAAAGACCCCAAATAGCTGTAGCAATCCTGAGAAAGAACTAAGTTGGAGGGATCACAATACCAGATATCAAGCTATACTACAAAGCCACTGTTCTCAAAACTGCCTGATACTGGCAGAAGAACAGACACATAGATCAGTGGAACACAACAGAGAACCCAGAAATCGACCCAAGCGATTACGCTCAATTAATATTTGACAAAGGAGGCAAGAGCATACAATGGAGCCAAGACAGTCTCTTCAATAAATGGTGTTGGGAAAATTGGACAGATACATGCAAAAAAATGAAACTAGACCACCAACTTACACCATACACAAAAATAAACTCAAAATGGACAAAAGACTTAAACATAACATGGGAAACCACAAAAATCTTAGAAAAAGCCAGAGGCAGCAAAATAGCAGACATTTGTCATAGCAATATCTTTACTGATACAGCTCCTAGGGCAATGGAAACTAAGGAGAAAATAAACAAATGGGACTACATCAAAATAAAAAGCTTCTGCACAGCAAAAGAAACCATCAACAAAACAACAAGAAAGCCCACCGCATGGGAGAACATATTTGCCAATGTTATCTCCGATAAAGGTTTAATCTCAAAATGTACAGGGAACTCATACAACTTAACAAAAGAAGATAAACAATCCAATCAAAAAATTGGCAAAGGACCTAAACAGACACTTTTCAAAAGAGGACATACAGAAGGCCAAGAGACATATGAAAACATGCTCAAAGTCACTAATCATCTGAGAGATGCAAATCAAAACAACGAGAAGTACCACCTCACACCTGTCAGAATGGCTATCATCAACAAACCATCAAATGAAAAGTGCTGGAGAAGATGCAGAGAAAAAGGAACCCTCCTTCACTGCTGGTAGGAATGCAGACTGGTGCAGCCACTGTGGAAAACAGTATGGCGTTTCCTCAAAAAATTAAAAATGGAATGGCCATTTGACCCAGTGATCCCACTTCTAGGACTATATCCCAAGAAAACAGAAACACCAATCAGAAAGGATATATGCACTCCTATATTCATAGCAGCACAATTTACAATAGCTAAGATTTGGAAACAGCGTAAATGTCCATCAGCAGATGAATGGATTAGAAAACTGTGGTACATCCGCACAATGGAATACTATGCTGCTGTAAAAAAGAAGGAACTCTTACCATTTGCAACAGCATGGATGGAACTGGACAGCATTATGCTAAGAAAATAAGCCAGTCAGTGAAAGGTAAATACCACATGATCTCACTCATTTGTGGAATATAAAGAACATTATAATCTGATGAGCAAAAATAGATACAGAGGCAAAGAAGCATTGAACAGACTCTCAAACTACAGTGGGAAGGCAGGGGTGGGTGGGGGCGGGTAAGAGATCAACCGAAGGACTTGTATGCATGCATATAAGCATAACCAATGGACACAAGACACTGGAAGGGGGTGAGGGCATGTGCTGAGGGGTAGGGGAGACCAGGGGGAGGTCAATGGGGAGAAAAGGAGTCGTATGTACTACTATTTGTAATACTTTAAACAATAAAAAAAAGATATGAAGTAGGAGTTAGGTTGGGGGCAAGGAAGAGTTGGGCAGAGTCCCAGGTAGAAAGAACCATTTATACAGTAGTCCAATGATGAGAAAAGCTTGGTGAATAAGATCAGAGGAAAGAATACAGTGATTATAACGGGAGTAGTAAGTGGGAGGCTGAGGTTTAATCAGAGTCAGGACCAGACCTTCTGTACCACGGGAAGAGTTTGTTTCTTAACTAACAGAAGAGAAAGCTACTGAAGGGTTTAAGTGCAGGTAACACAATCAGTTTTATATTTTCATAAGATGATACTGACTGCTCTACGGGGTGGTGGTAAGGAGCAGACGTGGTAATTGGCTGGATATGGGAGACCAGATAGAAAGAATTGTGAAAGATGACATTCAGGTATCCAGTATGATCACCAGGGAGGATTGCAGTATCATTTACAGATTGTAGTATCATTAGCAGACAGATCAACAGTTTAATTTTATTAAGTGTACAACAGCTCTCAATAAATAGTGACAATTATTGTTTTGTGGTTGTTTTTACTGATGATTGAAAATCACTTGTTGTGACTAGGGGTAATGGTGATTTTTCAGGTGTTGCTCCACGGTGTACACAGGTACTCTGGACTTGACATTTGTGAAGGGAAGTCACCTATGGGACTAAGAATGCAACTGAACCTCAACATGAAAACCACCTTTTTTTACCTTCAATCTGACCTCTAGGATAGCTTAATGTAACACATGGATAAACAGAATTCTTTTTTCTTGAATTCTCTTCTTCTCCCAAGAATCAAGAAAGTTTAGATATGATATTATGGCCATGCCAACTGGTCTATCCAGGGTTAATGTATGTTTGAGGCATCAATGTTGTATGGGGAGATCAAAAGTATAAAATTAGCCTTAATTGGCCTACGCTAAATAATGAATGAGCAAAGGCAGCTCAAAGGATTTTCCTATAAGTTGGGTAAGGGGATAGTAAGCAAAGAAATCAAGAGGTGTACTCAGATCTTTGATTTTACAGAAAGTATTTCATACTTTATTTTATGACATAGGTTCTTATTCATATTTTCACCTCATTTAATAATGTCATACTTACAAATACTGTTTACACATAGTGGGGAAAATATTGCCTATTAGAATTATTAGTTAGTAGTATCAACTATATAAGGCTATTTTCATTTTCATTCCGGTGAGCCAGCGCTGCCTGCACAAGCATATGAGAAGGCTGCTAAGTCTTCACACCTGGCTCACGACCACTGCCTTTGTTCCCTAGAGATGCCAGGAAAGCAAAGGCCAACCATCAGGAGAGGCCACAAGCTGGTAATGAGAACCCTTGTTATCATTATCCTGATCATTCTATTAAATAAGTCCTGAAGCATATGAGGTGGATGGCAAATGTATGAAATATACCAGAAGGTATGTCTATTTCAGAAGTTTTGAGCCCTGAGTTGAGAAATTTTACAATACTTAATTCACACACCAACTGGGCATTTTGCGACCAGGCGTCTATAAAGAACTAAGGAGAAAGAGGCACTAAGGGCACCATCAAATCTCACACCTAAACAACTGGCATCATTTAAACACAAGCACCATTAATGAACATCAGACACACACACAGATCAGCATACATAGAGATTTTAAAGAAGAGGAATAGTTTAACCTACATTCTGAATGCTTAACATATACTTTATTTATATTAGAATACTTAGAGAGGTCCTTGAAGTATATTTTTAAACTTATACCTTTAATAGTGTATTTATTAAACTAGGAAATGCATCTAATACACTTATTTTCACTTTTTAAATTTAAATAAGCACATATATGGAACTTCTTTATTGCTGTGTGTAATCTGTAATGTTGCCTTACCTGGTATAATCCTGCAAGACCTCAAGTGCCCCAATTCAACACAACAAAATGAACCATGCTGAATCATTTGAGCATTTGCATTTATTCCTAATTATATTAACAAACCCTTGTTTATAGTAACTTCAAAGTTTTAGCTTTTAGACATTTGTTGGAAATAAGACATTTTGCTTGCTATCTAAAAATTCTAAAGAGGAGAGTTTTTTCTTCACATCTAGTCAGAAGCAAGGCTCTGAAAATCTGAGTATTCAAACCAGATCTCTACCACTTAGATATGTAATAATCTAATCTGTGTCTTAGCTTCCAACTTGAATCTCAGCTGCTCATCCGTAAAACATGACAAAGTAGTACCTAACTCAAAGACTTGTTATGTTAAATGCTTTGTTGCATAGAAAAAACTTAGAACTGTGCCTGGCACATATAAGTGCCCCAAAATGTCAGCTATCATCATCATCATCATCATCATCATCATCATCTTCTTCTTCTTCTTCTTCTTCACTTTTGGATGCTGGGAAAAAGAGTCTACATTTAACTTTTTCCCTCTGCATTCTTAGTCCTTAGTTTTATCAGAAACATCAACCTTTCTTCTTTTCCATTCAATTAGGTTTTTTTTTTTTTAGTCCAGTGATTCTCAAACTTTTCTTTTACATAGGTACCATTATAACAAATTCAAACATTCCAGGATCTTGTACATGACACAATTTATAATTTTAGAATCCTCTGATTAAGAAAATACATATGAACAGAGGAATTTAAGGACCCCCTGAAACAAATCCACAGCCCCTCAGAGTCTAAGGCTTATTGGTTAGGAACCATAGCTTTAATCAATAATGAATATATTTAGATTATAATGTAATTCAGGTTCTTTTTTAAAAACCTCATGGGTTATAGTTCTTTCAGCTTCTCTTACCTCGCCCATGACTGCTATGGGTGTTTCTCCTGTTGCCTGAGCAACACGATGTTCTACTAAGTAGAACATATACTCGTCGTAGAGTAGACGGATCAGGTGGAAGGAGCCAAAGCTAGCAGCACTGCGTAAGGTTAAATCTCGAATAACCATTGAGCTGTACCAAGAGAAAAGACAGATGCAGCCAATATTAGTGACGAGGATTAGAGTTCAACCTACTTTTTCTCTTAAAAGAAGGAGTTGGAGGTCTGAAAGATTGGTATGGTACACAACCTGCCAGGCAATAATTTCATGATTAAAAGCAGTTGGCTCAACTCTTTGAAGCAGGGTGGTAAAAGAGGTAATCCTCACTGACACTTGCTTAGGTCTTTATTAGAGCTAGACAGGTTTTTATGGGAAAAGCCATTTTACTAACATAGGCAAGTCTGATGATTCCACTGAACTCTCATATGGGTCAGAATTGAATATAAAATAGTTTTGAAAAGTTGACAACTCATCACCACCATAAAAAAAAGCAACTCAAAGTGAAAATCTTATTGATGGGTAAACACTGTGTTTCCACCTCTCAATGACAGTGACTTTGATGTACGCTTTGGGAAAAGATGTACTTATGCCATACAAAGATTACGAAACCTAAGCAATGTTCTAGATGTGGCAAAGTAGAATGTAGATGATCTTTACACTGATCTGTGCAAATTGGGGTGGAAGGCAAATTTATTGTGATTCCAGTTTCTTACTGATTTCCACTGATTTTCCATGAGAAGTGTGAGAAGTGTAATAAAATCAATGAAGAAACACATGACTTTGTGAAATGTGAACTTGTAATTTATAAAATATAAAACCAAAATATGAACAATATTAATAAAACTAGAGGCCCGATGCATGAAATTTGTGCAAGAGTAGGCCTTCTTTCCCCGGCTGCTGGCACCAGCTTCCCTTTGGCACCCGGGACCCAGGACCTGGGCTTCCCTCGCAGCCCTGGCTTCATCCGGAAGGTTGTCAGGAAGGATGTCTGGTCTAATTAGCATATTATGCTTTTATTATTATAGATACTAACAATAAACTTGGTATTTAAATTGTAAATGAGTTTAAGATAAGCCAATCATTGGCTTGTCCATGCACTTCAAACTTCTTAAATATTTCTAATTAGAGTCAGGGTGGAGTATGTGTGGGGTGTCGTGGTGTGTATGTGTGTGTTTATTGATTTTAGAGAAAGGAAGGGACAGAGGGAGGGAGAGAAAGAGACAGAGAGATATAGACAGACATAGAGATAGATTGGTTGCTTTCAGTGTGTGCCCCGACAGGGGATCAAACCCTTAACCCAGGTATGTGCCCTGACTGGGAATCGAACTGGCAACCTCCTTTTGGTGAAGAGGACGATGCTCCAATCAACTGAGCCACCCAGTCAGGGCAATACCTAGCTATCTTTTAAACAATACTGATAAGCATGCCATGAAATTATTGTCACATGTTTAGAACAGAATCAGTTGAGTTATATTATTAATGCCATGTCTACTTTATTCTCTCTGTGTTCGGCCTCTGCCCTACAAACCAAGTATTAAATGACACAATTAACAGTTTAATTAGAAACCTATTGTTTGATTCAGACTTCTATAAGACATGTTGCAAAACTGATTCCACTGAACTTCATGTTGCTAAGTTACCACAAATTCAACTAATTTTAAAATCATTAATAAATGTTAATTATTTTATAATGGCGAGAGGTACCTTTGTGTATTTATCTTTATAATTCATGGTGTGGAAATGGAAACATTTACTCTAACACATGATACTCAATCCACCTCTTTGTGTATTTGGGGATATAACACACCCTTCCTAAGAAGAAAGGTGAGAACATCACAACTGTGACCCCCTTGGGAACTCTCTTTTCTTCTAATTTTTTATTGATTTTATAGAGAGAGATGAAGGGAGAAAGGCGAGAAGGGAGGGAGGAAGGGAGAGATGGATGGAGGGAACTGGGGCGGGGGAGAGAAAGAGGGGGAAAGAGAGAAACATCAATTTGTTGTTCTGCTTTTTAATGCATTCATTGGTTGCTTCTTGTATGTGCCCTGACCGAGACTCAAACCCACAACCTTGGTGTATCAGGATGACCCTCTAACAAATTGAGCTACCTAGCCAGGGCCTGGACTGTCTTTTCAACAGTGATTACAGTTGATTCCAAAAGAGTGCTACTTTATGGAAGATTTATATATTGTCCAGTTGTAGTAAAGCTAGGTTCCCTGCGCCCCCGTTCAAATCACTATAAAAGCTATACATTTAATTCCTTAAAAATGGGATATTTGGTTATCCTGAGTAATGCTGTGTTCTGTTATCCACAAAACACACAAGCTGAGAAATGGCCCACATAACTTCCTCCATTTCTGCCCAAGAAAGATGGTGATTATTTTTTCTCCACCTCCCAGGGAGCTAACAGTAGCCATTTAAAGCCAGGTTAGGCAAGGAGAGATCCCCTATCCAGAAAAGAGGGTGTTTGCAGCCATTCATCAACTGCCAGCTGATATCATGATTGCCTGCCAGTCCATTTCTATATTCGTATGCATGTAAATAGACACACAGAATTTTAGAAATTGTAAGATTAACTGGCTTCAGAAATTGAGAGTCTGTGTAAGTAACTGCCAAATTCTTATTACAATGCCAAAATCTTAAAAAAATACCTGCAATTCTATTTCTCTCATAGTTTGTGAATGCAGTGTTCATTACTCAATATGTTCTAATGCCTTAGTAAAAAGCAGTTCAGATTCTAAAGGCTTTTAGGTTTTTAAGCTATTGACTTTGCCTACCAGCAGGAGGTATGCATCTGTCAGAATATGCCTTCCCTTCTGTGGCCTTGCACTGTACGCCTTCAAGTCTTTTTGAAATGAAAATAATAACCATAATAGTGCCTAATAATAACAAGCCAATTATCCCCAACTCAGGGAGTACAGAGGGCAGGCAAGTGATGATCTGGGTTTGTATATCTGTGAGAACAAAAATACAAGTAAGTAATTTTCTCTTTTCAACATACCTGCAACACATCTCTGTGGAGACAAAGGCTCCAGGGGTATATTTCTAAAATGCTATCAACTAAATATAGTAAAAATAAAAACCTCCAGGAAGAAGTAAGGGCAGGCCTGACACATCATCAGAAAGCAGTGAAAAGGGGGAAAAAAAACCCTTGCTTTTTCTGATATAGAGGATGTACTCTGCTTTTGGTCATTTGGGTTTTGGAATAATCAGCTAGTAGAACTTCTGTTTCATCAATCATTCATGAAGCACACATAGCATCTATTTAATTTTCTGGAGAAAAATGGATGAATAACAAATCAACTTGCAAGAAAATAGGAAAATACATGGAATCTTAAGAAATATTCCCAAATTAGAAATTTGATTTCTAAATTACTGCTACTTTGAGAACACTGTGACGCTGTTTTCTAAATCTTCCCCATATATCCAGAGGAGATTCTAAATCGAGCATAGGCTTTTCTGAAGCATACCAGCAGGTCACAGTCAGGCAGCATCTTCATAAGGTGCTTCTCAAATCATGTGGGCCACAGGTATTAGGTATGAGAGACAGAACTGTAGAATTATTTCATTCCAAAACCAAAAACAAAATAACACAAAACTGGCAAGCTTTCTTTCACTGCATTTGAACCTTTGCTTACATCCTGTAAGACACTATTCTTACATCCTGAAAATAGTTTTCTAATTTAACTCTTAACTGGAAATATATAGTACATCTGCAGCTCGACTTTAAGAAATAAGAATTGGACCAAATCGGCTAAGAAAGCAAGTCTCTTACAATAAAAACCAAAGCCACTACCATCATAATGAAAAGATATCTTTATAAGGGTGATCAAAACAAGATGAAATTCTATAGTCTGGGCTTACTGGGTTCATGAGCCATACTAGTTCCTAAATTCTGTTACTTCTTCATATACCTCCTCTCCTCACAGCCAGCTTTGGACTCACAGCTGGTATCTAGATAATAACCTCGGTGTACCCATAGCCACAGTCAGTGGTATATCCTGTGGTCACTACTTTCTGATACGATACTTGAATGGCTGTATAGGATCAAAATTAGGAACCTGCCCAAACCTCAAAGTATATATGGTTTTTAGGCTCAAGTCAATGGGGTTACCTTTATCTAAAGAAGCAAAGAAATGAACCCACCTTAAGAACAAATGCCAGGGTCAAAAATATAGCTTATCTAACTTATAAAATGGAACTTCATCTGTCAATCCCATCCCAAGTATAAAAGGTATTATGCCATCTTAGGCTCTGTTTTAAACCCCTGGGGCAGACCTATGGTCAACAGCTTATACAGACATTTGATATCATATATCAAGTAATCTGAAAGCCTTTTTCTTCCAGGGTTCTTCTATGTCTACAAAAATATACATTTATATCAATATTATTTCAGTCAAAAAGTGATACATTTTGTACTGTCTACTAGATTATTGGATATTACACTAGCTATGCATTAGAATCACCAGAAATAAGCTTTTAAAGAAAGAATTTCTGATTTATTCCTCATCATTACTCCCTAACCACCAAGATTTTAATCTAGCAGGTTTGGAAGGTAAGCAGATTTATTTTACACTAATTCTGATGTGCAGCTAGGTTTGAAAACAGTTTTAATTGATCAATAAGAATTTAACTAGATGGTTTTGATCATGCATTAGAATCACCAGGACAACATTAAAAAATGCACAGATTGTTGGGCCTCACCTCTGCAGTTTCTGATTTAAAGCGATTTGGGGGAGGGGACCTGAGAGTTTGTATTTCTAACATGTTCTGAGCCATAGTGATGCCACTGGTCTCTGAGAACCACTGAAGTTGAGAATAGAAAGAAGTGGTGCTAATGCCTCAAGAAAGAAGCCTACAAAATGTCTGTTTGCCAGAGGGAGGACTGTAGCCCCTTTCTTGCTGTTGCTAAACACATTCTCTAGACTGGAGTCTTGGGTGTTCCCATCTGAGAACTTTAGGGCTCTGAGAAGAGGCTTTCTGTTCCTAGCAGATAGCTGAGTTTTATAAGCCTCCTGGTATAATTCCATAAAGTTGCAATCAATGAATTGAGTTTCTACAAATTAAAGTCTTCACTTATTTATTTTCTTTTGTCTGAGAAGTGTGTACATTACACACGTATTTGTAGACTATGAAAAATAAAGCTTAGTGGAAACTGAGATGTACCTGTAGAAAGACCATTTTAGCAGAAACTGCCTGGCGGCTTTTGGAAAACTGGGCCTCCCTTCGTAGGGTTTCAGGGCTTGCATCATCACGTTGTCCAGCCATGCGGCCCACTGCTCCAGGGTGCTCTGCTGCTGGAGAGTCATCTTGAAGTCTGTTTCTAGTCTCTGAACCATGTTGTCATCACACTGGCACACCCAGGAAGCCTGCTCCTGGGACAGTACACACAAAGCAAAAGAAAAGTTCAACACAATATCTTTTCATTGAATGGCAGCACACAAACCATATGCACGAATGGGAAATTATTTAAATGAATTAAGAGAATGAATGACTACTTACCTGTCAGTTGTTAAGGAAACTAACATCGCCTATGTGCATGAAAAAGGGATGTGACATAAAAGCAAGACTTGGCTTTTCTACATGACCTATTCTGTATGGAAGACAACCACCTATAACTGAAGAACAATTAAAGCCTGAACCTACAGGATGCAAGGTCTTTCATTCTATTCAGTTTTTATGCTGCCTTCCAAAGTGCTCTTCCCCCCGACCCCCCTGCTACCAATCAAATAAAATTTTAAAGCCAATTCATCTGAGAAGATTTAAGCAGTGGTTCTCCACTTTCCTGATGCCGCGACCCTTTAATACAGTTCCTCATGTTGTGGTGACCCCCAACCATAAAATCATTTTCGTTGCTACTTCATAACTGTAATTTTGCTATTGTTACGAATCGTAATGTAAATATCTGATACGCAAGATGTATTTTCATTGTTCGCAACCCACAGGTTGAGAACCGCTGATAGAGTAACTCAGATGTACAGATTCGATTGGCCAAAAGCGGTCTTTCAGGATGAAAACAGAAACAAACACTGAATAGTCCTGGGTAGAAGCATGTGCTCTATGAGTTTTATAAATGGGAAGCCAATCTCCAGGGGGGTCAAGGCAAGGCTATGAATGCAAATTAATCTACAGAACTGAGAACAACAGCAAAAATACTTCTGAGAAAATGTGGATATGCTAACTGCCAAGAAACAAACTCCTACAGCTTTCCTTCTGGTTATAACTGGGAAGTTTCATGTTTGGTAAGAGCAATGAAAACAGGAACTTTTAAGGTTACTTTTCAGTGGTTACCAGTAAGTTCTGTAATGTTTCCAATGCCTTTTAAGATTACTAAAAGCACGTATATTCTCATGGTGAGAGTATAATTATTTCATAATATAATAATCGACTGAGAGAAAGATGACATGGATTTTATGTAGGGCTTGAATTGATTAAACTGAACTCAAGCAATTCATTTAATTTCAGTGGTCTTATTTTCCCCAAACATACAATTAGAGAAATGAAATGTGACAGTAATTTTTAATGTGGGTTCATGTGTCCTGATAATATTTTCAAGATAGGTTTTTGTGGAGGGGAAACTGTAAAGGTCCTAAATCTATACCTAAAAATTGTGAACATGTGTGTATTCTTCTATAAAGTGTGTCTATAGCTTTCATTCTATCTACTCTCAAAGGACAAGTTCATTCAAATCAACGATTTCAACCAAATAAATCCCTAATCTGCACTCACTGGTTCCACCGTTGCTCCTGATCCTATAAACTTCACTTATTCAAGAGACATTTCAACAGGGAGGTGCTTCAGAGACAAAATGCCAAACTTCACTTTATTTCCCCAGGGAAATCTATAGTTTCTTCTATATTTACAGCTGATGATACCATCTACTACCTTTCTTTGTCTTATGCAATTACTCATAAACACTTTCAGATTTTACTTCCTAAATACCACTTTTAAATATTTTAAGTACATTAAAATATGACAATAGAAAAATAACAAATACAAATAATAAAAAATATTAAGAATACCTAAATGTCAACATAAAGAGATAACTACAGCATGCTACTGTGTATACCTTTTCAATTTTTTCACGTCATATGAATATGCATGTATGTATATGCATATATATTTAAAACAGGATTATATGACACAGTCTGTTAGATATTCTGCCTAGTTTCACTTAAATATATATGATAACCATCTTTCCACTTTGGCAAATATAGAGCTATATTTAATGTTCAATGATTAAATTTGCTTCAATGCATGAATATAGCATTGTTTACATAACCAATTCCATACAACTAGACATTTCTGGTCATTACTATTTTTTACTAGTAGGAATAATGCCAGAATTAGCAATCTTGTAACTATATCATTGCTTTTTTTGGCACTTCTTTCTGTATGACAGAATAATAAAATAGTTATAATACTTCAAAATATACTGTCAAGTAACTCCCAGAAATGATGTATCGATTTAAGAGTTCAGGAGAATACCCAGGGAAGTATTGTGGCCACAAAGAAAGGACAGAGGAGGTTTTTTTTTTAAATTAATGTCTAAACATTTTTTTGTTGTGGTAAAATAACACAAAATTTATCATCTTAACATTTTTTAGTGTCTAGTATAGGAGTGTGAACTATATGTCCTTATTGTGCGATCTATCTTTAATATTTTTCATTTTGAAAAAAAATGAAACTTTATACTCATTATAGGGGACATTATTTTTATGTGTTTGTGCACTGATAATTGAGAGGAGGAACTTATTGGTACTCCAGAAGAATTTCATTTAATTTCTTACTATAAATTCAAACTCACTAATGCCTTTGCTTTAGTAGTTAGTTTTTGCCATGAAAAATAATAATCTAAAACCAAACTTAGAAAAGTCAAGTCGCAGGACATTATTGTGGCTTTTCAAAATAATTTACATGTATTTCATTTTGCTACTCTCCAGACTGAAAATATAATAATGGTCGAGTATATTGTAAACATTCCCTTCGGAAAAGAATTTGGATATTTCAGTTCTATAGTCAATAGTTTTAAAATCAGATTAAAAAAATTCTTATTGTTGAAAGTATTACATGTGTCCTCTTACCCCCCACTGACCTCTTCTAGACCACCCCCACCTAGTGTCTGTGTCCATGGGTGTATGCATATATGCATAGAAGTTCTTTGGTTGATCTCTTCCCACTCACCCACCCACCCTCGCCTTGCCTCTGAGATTCCACAGTCTGTTCCATGCTTCTGAAATAAATATATGCAATAGTTAGGTTATCGGGTCAACCCATGGAAACCTACTTAGCCCACAATGTAGAATGAAAAGTATCATTTACACACAAAATATTAGAAAATAATACCATTGTAATGCTATCAATTAAATAAAACAAAAAACAATGATACTGCAATAGAAAAATTATCCTGAGGAAAAGAAGATTTAACTAGAGAATTATGAAGTGGTGAAAGATATATGAATATCCAGAAAGAAACTTTTTAATATGTTCAAGCTCTCAGAGTATGATAGTATTCACCCTTATATGTAATTTCACCGACTTAAATTAAAGTTTCCTTATTAAAAGAGCATCACCCTTATATGGGTCAGTCTCACTGAGGTTAACCTTGTAGGGGCAGAGCAACTTCCAAATGAAGAGGAGGGGGTGATAGAAGTGGAACGGTAGGCAGTGGACTGGGAAAACCAGAACTGAGAAAATCAGGCAAAAGTTGGAGCAGAAAAGGAAAGAATGAAGGAAGTTAAAGATCCAATATGCTAACTGAAGAAAGAGATTACTCATTAAAATGAAAAGAGGTGTGAGACATAGTATGTAGGGGGAAAGGAAGGGTGTACCACTGTGTCCATGATCTTCTGAGGAAAAGCAAAATTATTTGGTGGCTAAGTGTTTTGTTTTGTTTTTTAAATATGTTTTTACTGGTTTTAGAGAGAGAAGAAGGATTAGGAGAGAAACATCGATGTGAGAGCAACAGTTCCATAGGCTGCCTCCTGCACGCCGCCTACTGGGGATCCAGCCTGCCCTGGCTGGGAATGGAACCAGCAACCTTTCAGTGCACTGGATGACGCCCATGAACTGAGACACCCAGCCAGAACAGAGGGTAGGTATTTAATCATACAGGTTTCAGTACAAATAACTGTCATGTGGGCAGAGGAAAACTTGGTAGTTGAAAACAGAGGAAGGGGAAAGGTAGCCTCAAAGCTGGTGGGTGGAGAACGAGTAATAGAGTAGATACATAATCGACCATGTATAAGCAAAGGTGTTCTCAAGGTTGTTGTTTATACCCTGAAAGAACTCATTTCTGTAAATACTTCATAGGATTGCAGGCATTACAAATACACATATAAAAATAATGTTAAGAAATTTAAAATCTCAGATATTATTGGGAATCATTCATTTATTTTCTGTGATTGAACTTAAATTTCTTTTTGAAACTAGAAGTTGCCTAACTACTTCAACTGTTCTGAAGATACTTTTAAAGGAAGACTTAAGAATGAATGAAGATTTGAAATAAACAATAGAGTATAAATTTTAAGGCAATATAAACTTCTAATATTCTCACTGAAATTAGTTAACATAAATTCTATTGAAATATATATAAAGCTAATGGCTTTGTAAACCAGAGAGTTTCGTCTGGTAAAGGTAATACTTTTGCATGTGTGTATAAATTTATGTTTGTATATAGAGAAATTGATAAATATATACAAAGATTAAAAAAAACTTTATATCCATCCTCCTGGCTGGTGTGGCTCAGATGGCGGGAGCATAGTCCAGGGGATAGCAGGTTTGATTCCTGGTCAGGGCACAGACCCAGGTTGTGGGTTTGATCCCAGTCAGGGCACGTGCAGGAGGCAACCAATCGATGTTTCTCTCTCTCATAGATGTTTTTCTCTCCCTCTCTCTCTCTCAAATCAATTTTTAAAAAAGTTAAAAAAAACTTTATATACATCATAAGTTTGAGCCCAATTCATGAAAGTCAGAAAGAACAGCAAGATTACTATATCCTAAAATGAATGAAGCCCAGTATTACTTTTTGATATATTTTAAATGATAAAACCAGACCAGAACTGCATATTAAAATTTCTAGGAAATGGAGTAATTAATAGTTTGTTTTAAGCAATTATTTTAAACAGTTTTGCGATACAATTCATGTCATACAATGTCACTCATTTAAAGTATACAGTTCAATGGCTTTTATTATATGCACAGAATTGTGTATCCATCACTATAATCAATTTTAGAATGTTTCCATTTCTTCAAAAAGAAACCCCACACCACTAATCTGTCACTTTCCAATGCCCAGTTACCAGACCTAGGCAACGACTAATCTACTTTACATATAAAGTAGATATATACAATATGTGGTCCTTTGTGTCTGACTTCTTTCACCTAGCATAATGTTTTTAAGGTTCATCCATGTTGTAGCATCTATCAAAACTTCATTTTGTCTTACTGGCCAATAATATTTCATGTGTGAAGATACCACATTTTGTTGACACATTCATTAGTTAATGGACATTTGGGTTGCTTATACTTTGATGTAGCTAATATGAATAATGCTGCTATGGACATTCATGTACAAGTTTTTATGTGGACATGCTTTAATATCTTGTGGTATACACCTAAGAATAAGCTGGTGAGTCACATAGTAACTCTATGTTCAAACTGCCAGGCTGTTTTCCAAAGTGGCCGCAGCATTTTAAGTTTACATTTCAATCAGTAGTGCATGAGGTTCCAACTTCTCCCCATCCTCACCAACACTTATGAGCTGTCTTTTTTATTATACCCGTTCTAGGGTGTGTGAAGTAGCATCTCAGTGTGGTTTCGATTTTCATCATTCTGGTAGATAATTATGCTGAGTATCCTTTCAGGTGCTTATTGGCTATTTGTATATCTTTTTTGAGAAATGTCTATTCAGATCTTTGCTCATTTTAAAACTAGGTTGTCTTTTTATTATTGGGTTGAAATAGCTCTTTATATGATTCTAGATACAATTTTTATCAGATACATGATTTATAAAAATATTCTAAATTCTATGAGTTGCCATTTCATTGTCTTGATGGTCTCTCTTGAAGAACAAAAGCTTTTAACTTTGATTATGTTTAGTTTATGTATTTTTTATTTTATTATTTGTATTATTAGCGAGTAATGGCAGTTTTTATATGGCAACAATTAGTTTTATTACTTTAGTGTTTGAAGTGAACTAGATGTTGGAATTCCATAATAATATTCCTAAATTGGCTATTTTTTAACTGTAATTTAAAGTAAAAGTGAGTAGTTTGATCACAAGCTTCAAATATATATTTTTTATTTGGATGATCAAAATAGTCAAACATATTATACCTAATTCTTTTCAAATGAACAAATACTTAATAGACACCTATAGTAAACTCTGAAATAGGGTCATTGTGAGTTCTTTCAAGATGGGGCACTATTAAGAACAAAAATCTCTTGTGTGTTACAGTACTAAGGGTTTTGGATATTACTAAATATATAAACCACTAGAGGCCTGGTGCAGAAAATTCGTGCACTTGGTGGGGGGGGCCCTCAGCCCAGATTGCGAGAGGGCACAGGCCAGGCCGAGGGACCCCACTGGTGCACAATCAGGGTTGGGGAGGGACGTCGGAGGTTGTCCAGCCGGGGAGGGACCGTGGGAGGGCTTCAGGGTGTGTCTGGCCCATCTCGCTAAGTCCCGATTGGCTGGACCCCAGCAGCAAGCTAACATACCGGTCGGAGCATCTGCCCCTTGGTGGTCAGTGCGTGTCATAACAACTGGTTGACCGGTCAACTGTCTGCCCCCTAGTGGTCAGTGCACATCATAGAGAGCAATTGAGAGGCCTTAGCATATCATTACCATATTACGCTTTGATTGGTTGAATGGCTGACGGGACACATAGCATATTAGGCTTTTATTATATAGCACAACGTAACATAGGTGTTATAAAGTGGGGAAAGTAAAACCCAGAGCAGTTAAGTAACTTGCCCAAGATCCCACAACAAGGAGATGGAATAATTTAACCTCTTGCCTATTTAATTTCAATGACTGTGATGGTCCTTAGGCCATTAACCATTCAGGAAACCGTGGTGACACAGGTTGCGTCTAGTACTATAAATCTTAGTGGGCTTGAACCACAAAACAGAGGAGCAGTAAAGTCATAACTGAGTAAAACTCCCTTCTTTCAGGTGTTGTGACTAGAGATGCTGCCTGTGTATTGATGTAACTTTAAAAAGAAATATGATGATCCTAATTAAGAAGAAAAAATTAAGTGTTTTCTCTTCAAAAACACACTTTGCAAGAACACAGAGTACCTGGACATTGGCAAAGTCGACACGGTTGAGGTCATTGAGCATCTGGTTAATCTGAGACGTGTTCTGAAGCACTGCACGAGCTGCCTGGGCCAGGTGATTGAGCGACGTGTATCTTCGCAGAGTCTGGGCAAAGGCACTTACAGCGGCAACCTGTATAGAACCAATTAAAATGGGATTCTTTTTTTCCTTCTAGTAACAGAAACCACTGCACATGCTCAAATCTTTATTCCCTTGACAATTTAAAATGCTTCCCTCTGATACTTATTTCACATTCATTTGGTGAGAGAGCTTACTTATAAATTACAGCATTGAAATCTCTAAACCAAGTATTATTTTCTTTTGAGTGGGTTGAGGTCAAGACTAAAACAAATTCCCACATTCTTTGACATCTGAGTGCAGAATTAATTAAACCAGTCTTACAAATAACTACTCATCCATGGCAAGAAATGACTTTCTCTGGGGAAGCAGGAAAAATATTGATTTTCTTTTTTTTTCCTACTCTCTGTAGGACAGTCAACTATAAACTTGGCAAATAATTTTTTTTAACTTGGAAAAGCAAACTAGAGAGCCCCACTTTTTAAAATGGATAAAAAATATATACTTTCCAGAGGAATGTCATTCATATTCACTCTTACTACCCTTTATTTTATAGAAATGGGTAATTTTGAGGTAAAACAAAAGAATTCATAGCCTTTATTAGCAACTTTGTAGCTAACAAACTTATAAGATACAGGCAACAAAAACTCTTTTCCAGCATATAAATGTCTGTAAAAGGGCTAGTCAGGAAATCTCCATTTGCCCTTCAAAATCTATTTCCCATCCTTATTGATGCTGCTCTGTGCTCAGGAAGATTGTCCTGAATGTACTTTAGTAACCACCTCCCTTACACTATGGCTTCCATTTGGCTTCCAATGATGGGCACTGGCAAAAGACTGAAGGATGGGAATAGAGTCATTAAGTATTTATTCCCACGCAATTTCTGTTCTCTCCCTGTTTTGGCAGAGACTGTTTTCCGTTTCTATGACCACAGTTCTGTAGCAAGAAGAGTATCTTAATGCCACGACTTTCACCTCTTTCCCTTCTAGATGTAGGCATGTTCAGGACTTCTCACTATTGCTGCTCCTGAGGTACTTTACCATTCCTTTTCTTAACTCTGTTCACACCTTTGGAAGTAAACCCTTCTTAAACCTTCTTCAATTATTTTCCCCTCCAGATAGACCAGTGGTCGGCAAACTCATTAGTCAACAGAGCCAAATATCAACAGTACGATTGAAACTTCTTTGGAGAGCCAAATTTTTTAAACTTAAACTATATAGGTAGGTACATTGTTATTAACTTAATTAGGGTACTCCTAAGTTGGCCTTTGCTAAAAATGTCCTCAATCTGATTGAGGTACGTTTGCTGAGGTCGACCCCTTCCAACTCTCCCATCCATACTTGTCTTATATACTTGTTTCGTCTATCTCCTTTCCGAAAACCGACTTCTGCGTATGGGCCACGAAGTTTCAATCGCACTGTACGTGCATGCCCGCACGTGGTATTTTGTGGAGGAGCCACACTCAAGGGGCCAAAAAGCCGCATGTGGCTCGCGAGCCGCGGTTTGCCGACCACTTAGATAGACCATTTGTCTCCTGCTGCAAACCTGAATGAACCAGGTTACAATGAAAGAGATTAAAGACAATGCAAAAAAAGTCTAGATAAATATCTAAATCTCATACTCTTATAGAAACTTCTAACATGCACAGTAGATCTAACGAGCATTTACACATATTTATAGGAAAGTATGGCATGGCATTAAATCGCTGAGTATAGAAGAAACAACTGGGTGAATGATAGAAGGTGTTCACAGATCAAAGGATGCTCTATTTTGATAATGAAATTTATAGGACTATGTGGATCTTTGGTGAAGTTCACATGTCCTCAAAAAAAAAAAAAAGGGATCTTACAATTTCCCCCCATTTCTGTAGTTTATATTAATCAAGTACATACTATGTGTCAGGCACTGTGTTAAGTGCCTCTAATGTATTACCTCGTTCAATTCTCATAGCCATCCTACTAAACACATATTATGAGTTAAACAGGTTAAGTAGTTTGTTCAAGGTCACAAAGAAACTATATTACAGTGATTGGATATGTATGAATCCAGGTGTTTTGATAACAATGGCCAGTTATAATCTCACTATTCTGTTCCCTTTGTCAGGGTAGATTGTCTTCATTAATTGAGTATTCAGCTAAAAAAATGCTACACATTAGTTAGTGAGAGAGAAACAGCAGAAGGTACCCTCCACTGAGGTAAATCAAATCAAATCTGGAGATCAATGAAATGACCAATATTGCAGCTAGATTTCTACCACATCCTTTGATGACACTGGGTAGGGAGTTGCTTTCAGCTGTTTGACATACTGTTATCAACAGGATTGACTTTGCAAGTTGGAAAACATTCCTCTGGCCATCATAATCAAGTAGCACCCTCTTTGTTTTCCCACCTCGAGGTGGTACTTTAGAACAGCATTGCCATGGAGCACTTTCTATAATGACGAAAATGCTACATACATGATGCCAAATACGGTACCCACTATCCACATGATGCTATGGAGCACTTGAAATGTAGTCAGTGTGACTGAGAAAGGAAATTTAAATTTAAAATTCAATAACCAAATGTGGCTACCCCTACTTTATTGACAGCATATTCTAAAGTAAAAATCTAAGATGAAATATCAATGAAATGTTTTTTTCTATATGTTTAGAATTAGAAAGTATTATTGTGAAACTTTAGTCAAAATAGGAAGAACTGGGAGCTACTTGTATTCCTAAATGAATTTGTCAGCTGCAAGAGCTGCAATCTGTCAAGTATAGCCCCAAATTCAAAGATAATGTATGTTCTTGGAGTATGATAGTGGATACAGTCATTGACAAAAATTCGGAAGTGTAATTTTTGGTATCAAAGTTTAGACAAAATTAGTTCAGTCCTGTCATGGAGGCATGTTCATAGATGGACCTAAAGTGACACAGTTAGTACGGGACAAAGTGGAGACTAGAATTCATATTTCCAGATGAACAATGAGATAATTGTTCACTTTAAGAAGTGATTACTTGATTTACAAAAGCACTCTCCAGCATTTAAAAAATACACCACAAAACATCCTAAAAAATGTAAAAGAATATCAATTTACACGAACTTTTCACAACACAATGAGCATAGATGGGGACTTAAAGAGTCTAAAAATCCTTTAAATGGGAATTATTTGAACATTCTAGGCTATTCTTAATTTGAAATTAAGCAATCTGAAATATACACTTTAAAAAGGGCTTATAAATACACATTTAAAATGCTTCTCTAGTCTTTTGAAAGGATTATTATCAAACATACCTTGTGCAAGTTCTTTATCACATTGTTATAAAATACAAATATAAAATCAATTTTAAAATTGTATATATTATATTATCAACATTTTACATAGTGCTATTTCATAGGGCACATATAAAACTCATAGTCCAGAATAATTTCCTAAACACAAAAGAATATGCAAAGATATAAAAGTATACCTTGGTTTGTATCATTCTCTGTGGAATATTGTTCATGGCATTGGAAAGCCAACCTTCAAGGCTTTTTGCAAAATTTCGAATGGCTTGGGTCAAGGCACCTAAACGTTAAAGAATAAAGGCAAAATGAAAAAGATACAAAAGAACATTAATCTGTAAGCTAGATTAAGGGAAAATATGCATACACGACACGTGAAATAGCACAGAACTTATAATGTCTTCACTGATGAGCCTTTATTTAACATTATTCCTAACCTTGGAAGAGTTGAGAATTATATTTTGGGGGCTTTGTTTTTCCTTGCAAAGCGATTTTGTTCACAAATACTAATGCTACTTGGTTGGGAAATGAAAACATTCAAACATTTTTACTTATAACAACATATACCAGTTGTGAATTTTCTATCTTAGACAAACACTTTTTATTTACAGCTCTGTGCTCAAAGTTTTTTTCCTTTACAAGTTCTTCATCTTGATTTTTCAAGTTCTTAACCTATTTTCCTTTTTTTTTTTAGTTAAAAAGAGGATCATGCAAAGCTTCCTCCCTTTTTCTAAGCCTCTATTTACATTAGAACATGCCAGCTAGAGTAGTTTTCTCTCACTCTTGTTGAAAAATAAGGTAAAAATTCACATGGCTTAACTTGAAATTTTGGATAACTATTCTCCATTTCACTTGGCAGGTAGAGATAAAAGATCAGTGTGATAAAATTACTGTCACAAAGACCAATATTCTTAAGATATTCCTAAATTAGTCCAGTCCATACTTTTCACACATCTGTTAAAACCTGAAATAGGGGTAGGTTCCATGAGAGTGGCTTTTCATGGTGGCCATAAAGCAATTGGAAGCATCTTCAATTATCAGGGGTGACTATTTTACAAGAAGGGATCTGTTTACTGAGATTGCTGCATAAGAGAAGACCGAATTCTTCTCTTGTTCAACAAGTAATTCAGTCAATAGCATTTCCCTTCATCTGTGCCAATGTGGAGGGAGCAGCTTTAGACACTTACTAAATATTTGAGGCATTCACAGTTAAGTCTCTGTGGGTTCCCTATTGTATGGGTAGGTATTACAACTGGTAGTCTACTGTAAGAAACAGAGAAGTTACATGTTTGTCCAAGGCTTCTAAAATATTAATATTAATGATGAGATTAAGTTTCTCGGCTTTTCTCTTTGTGCTCAAATGAATCTGACATGCTTCTCTATTACTTTTGTTAAAGCGTAGTTAGACAATTACTTAAGTTACTTGCAAATGATATAAATATTACTAATCCAATAATAAAAACAACTATTTTTAGACAGTGACTTACTTAACTGGTCAAATGACAACAGAGAAGCTGAAATGGCTAATTTTTTATTAGCAAAAACACTTGAGAAGTGCAGACCATGAGAATCATCTATTGGAAACACTGAGTTGGAAATTTGAGAACTAATCTCTTGAAATTTCCAAAGCTTCCCACTTTAGCAAAAAAAAAAAAAAAAAAAAAGACAGAAAAGTATTTTCCTGCTGCATTATGTACTAGAATCATGAAGGACAGGCATGAATGGACATGAAAAAGAGTGAAAATTAACGACGCTTTTTGAAACTCAGTAAAAGTTTTTGCAAGATTCAATTTGGCTATCTGTATTTGGCAGTTTTCTAAAATTAATATGCAACAATTATTTAATCTAAAAAAAACCAAGACTCAGGAAAAGTTACTTTAAAACATTAATGAGTTTTACCTAGACAAATCTGATGCGAGGGAGATTATAAAATAAAAAGATATATTTGTATATCAGATGATTTTTAGTTTTTACTTTTTTTGTACTAAATGACATTTTGGCCATCTTTAAATAGACCTAAAAATTGTACATTTAAGTATTACCAGTTGAGTTCTTATACAATTCTTTGCACTTAACTTTTTCTTCATTTTCAGATAAATGTATTTTAGAATATAGTAGCTTCAAGCTGACTTTAAATTAGTATGAGATGCAGACTACTTTTTGGCTAAAAAAAGGAATCCCATCTGTACAGTAAATGGTACAGTGAAGTACTAGTAGCAACAAAATAACAATTTTTAAAATAAAGTTACGTTTTCTCTCTCTTTGGTTCCTGTCAGATCAAATTGTGCACATTAACTTTGACAACTGTTCTCATGAATGGATGTTTGAAATTTAAAATCTATTGCAAAGCAACTTGTTTCAACCCACTCATGATTAATATTAAGATGCATACAATCAGCAGATAGCCATCTAAACTCTATTTTAAGCTTTTTTTTAAAGTTTTGTTATAGAATGGGAATTAAATTTCCAAATTTACTTGTCACATTAATGTATCTTGTAATTTCAGAGAAACTATGAAACTATACTTATGTAAAATTCCTGAGATTGAGTTGTCTGCTGAATGTAGAGACAAAGTACTTGACAGAATAAACTGGTTTTTAAATCACAATTTAAAAACAAAGGTCAAATGTATTCTGTATTTATTTATTTATTTATTTATTTATTTATTTATTTATTTATAAAATATATTTTATTGATTTTTTACAGAGAGGAAGGGAGAGAGATAGAGAGTTAGAAACATCGATGAGAAAGAAACATCCATCAGCTGCCTCCTGCACATCCCCCACTGGGGAAGTGCCTGCAACCCAGGTACATGCCCTTGACCGGAATCGAACCTGGGACCTTTCAGTCCGCAGGCCAACGCTCTATCCACTGAGCCAAACCGGTTTCGCCAGTATTCTGTATTTAAATGGTGGGGCTTACAGTTAACTAAAACTGATGCATGATTTAAGTTAGGAAACTGGAATTTATAAGTTAAAGTCTTGTGAGGCTAACATGGAAATTTAAGATTTTAGAGTTATTTCATGAATGTTGAAGTTGTTGATTTGCCTCAAAAAAGAAAGTGCTCACTGACATCTCTTCTTATATCTCATGAGAGAAATTATATGTGGGTGGGAAGATGTCTAATGGGCTACCTATGCTACTTCTCTTAAACATCTCGAGAGATTATAACTCAGATCACAGGGGGCGAGATGAAAACAAGGAAAATGAGATTCTGAAACATAAATCAGTAGAGAATTTACACACTGAAATTTTCCATGACAACATTATTTTTAATCAATGCTTAGGAACATAGTGCAGATAGAGTAGAAAACATTAGCAATTGATAAAAATGTGAGACAATGGCAGTTGGATTTTTAAAAAATAAATTTCTATACAAATGTATGTATGTTCATTGATACTGTATGTAAATGTGTGTCTACGCATGCATTTTCAGGTGGTGAGGAACATATGAAGTAACTCATATCCTCCATTGTTACCTATCATATTTAGAAAAAAAGCAAGTATAAGTATACAAATGTTCATTCTTCACCTTTTGTTCTATTCAATCCCTAAATATTGTCTGGAACAACTTAATACAAATCACCTGGGAATGGTGTACTTGAAGTACACGGTTGCCCATTTCACAAGCTGAAAGACTGCTTTTACCTTACTAATGTCACTTTAGAGTAGAACTTCTGTCCCCAATCTTTAAAAGTTAAGGTCACTAGTATGTGCTCATGAAGATGTAAGTGTAAAATCATTCCAACTGCCGCTAACACAAGTATCCATAGTGGCATTTATATTGATACTTGCAGAAAATAGCTTTGTTTGCTGCAAGGTAGTGTAAAAAGCAAGCATCACTTAATCCAACTTATCTATGTAATTCCTGTTTGCTTCATGGTGGGACTAAAATGCTTGTGTAGTAACATAGATTTTTCTCTCAAAATGCCAGTTAATCATTGCTGTTAAATGGAAACTGCATTTGTAGTTCAGAACATGATGTAGGTGACAAAATAAATGCTTTTATAAAAGAATTCAACTTCAGTAGAAACCAAGATAAATTCATTTCAAATCAAAAGCAACCATGAAAGAAGCTGGCCTAGCAATTATAGGTTTCAAAAATTTTGGCTTTAGGGAGGAAACTGTGTCCTTGGATAGAATAATTTGTATGTGCTTGACTGGCCTGGGAGTGTTCTTGCAATTAGTCTTTGGGCTGTCACATCCATAGATTAGCTTTTCTTTGAAAAAGAAAACTACTAAAGATTGAAAACCAGATCATTGTTCCTCTTTTACTACAGTTCTGCTCTAGGCTGCTTTCAGGCAATATTCTGTGTTGCATGTTTTCTATGTGGCAAATCTAAATGCAATTAGAATCCCTCTAGATTGCAATGTCACTTCCCAAAACTTCCTGGGTGGCATGTATGAGAACAAAAGCATCCGTACTTGTCTGCATTTAACTTACTAGGAATAGGTCTAAGGACGTCGGGGATGAGAATCTCCACCAAAGCCTGGTACATCCCATGGTCACAGTTACACATCCATTTCAGGATAGACTCATGTTTGCACAGAGTTATCAGCTTTGCTTTCGGAAGTCGACTTTCTATTTCACTCAGATTGCTGGGGTGAATAAATGTAGCAAATGAATAGATGGCAAATGAGGATAAAAAAGAAAATGGACTTTAAAAATAGTTTTAGTTTATCAAATATTACTGAGGTTAGAACTATACCACCATTGCACTGGTGCCATACGGCTGGATATATATAACATTCCCCCAGAGCTGCCTATGCATGTTAATACTTTCTGACGGTATGAAAGGCATATATGATACTAAAATCCATGAAGATGAAATAGCTCTACCACAGCCCCCCAATGCAATAAAATGGGAGCTATTGTACACACGCTGAAACCTCCAGAGAGCAGTTTGTGGCTTATTTCAATCTATTCATTTAATGTTATCAGGTAGGGTTCACAACTGGTATACATATCTCTAATTTATTAACTGTGACATCTACTTAGCCATGAAAATGAACTGGAAAGTTTATTGATTCTGACCTTGATTCAGTAATGGTAGTGCCGTCAGTTGGAGTAGAGGGAGAATAGCGCCAGAATGTTTGCCACAATTTTTCTATCAGGCTAAACTGAAGATTCACAACAACGTCCAATATTGCCTAGGAAACAAAATGGTTATTGGTATACCTTACAATATTTCTTATGTGGAGGTGAGAGGAGAACATAATGTAAAGGGACTTAAATGGTAAAAATACCTTTGGGTTCATAACATGGTAAAACTGGACTAAATTGGGCCAATGGAAGTAGGGAAACAAAAGAGATTAGCTAAGGGGAAAAACAACTCTTAAGAGATTAGGCAGGATGACTGATAACTCTCCCATAATGGCCTCATATCTCACTCTTACTTTCACCTCTTTCTTCCCCCATGCTTTCGTCCCTCTTCTCCATTTTATTCTCTTACTTATCTTTCATTTTTTTCTACCCACTGCTTCCCTCTGCCTCCAGGGTTGCTGCCATTCTTCATATTCTCAGAGCGAAGGGCACAAAACATAGATTCAATTCACGTCAGTCCTCACTAAGCTGACTGTGTCCCCTGGCCATCAAAGAGGCCGAAGTGAAGGGTGTGGGGGTGGTTGCGTGTGGCAGACAGAGTTAGGGCTAAAAGTAGCTCTGTCGAAGGCTACTGACCATGAGTCCCAAAGTGTTCCCAGCTATGCAGAAGCTGGGTCACAAACTACAGTCAAGTCAGGAAGGCGTTCAGATGACCGCCTGCCGGGCAGAAGGAGAGCACAGACAGCACCTCTCTTTGGTCAGGCAACGCCTCCCGTTCAATCCTATTCTGCGCACGCCCTTTCGAGAGCAGCTTTAAGAACATCCCCTTCTCTAATATGGCGTCAGGGGCTTTACCTTCTCCTTAATTTTACCTCCTAGAGCCATTATCCAGCTCTAGGAGATTAATTTTATTTTGAGGATGGTAAAATTTGCCACTTCCATTAACTTCTGATGATCATATTTAGTTTTGCCCTGCCCTTGCAATTAGTTTATAAATTCACCTTCAGATAAAAGCAGTCATAAAATAAAAGAATAACTTGTGCAAAGAACACATGATTCTGTGATTATTTTGAGCATAAAAGATAGAAGTTGTCAATATAGTGTGTTTAATGTCCTCAGCATTGAGAATGAGGACAGCTGCCCAGTCAAGATCTACAAAATGCACATAAGCTAAGCGACAACAGAGGAAAACTGGGAGTCAATCTAAGGATTTTAGGCAAAAAGAAAAAAATATAATGTTATAATTCTGAAGGCTGTGCTACCTGTGTAGATTGACCTTATGTATGATACAGAGAATAAATGATGATCTACACAAAAAACTCTGAAAACAATTCAAATATTAAGCAAAATCTGTTTGGGACATATTCTGGGAACTAGTAGGAAAAGCTCCAAGTAGTTAGTAATGAAAATGGAGGGAAGGGCAAATTAGAAAATGGTATAAAATTCAAAAGGTTAACGTACTCTTCTTCACCCTTTTCTATCAGCAATAATAAAAATGCAAGTGCAAGCCCTGCAAATAAAGGGCGTATAGATGTCCCTCCTCCCAGGCAAAAACCAAAACCTTCTCAAGAGGAAGGTAAAATTATAGCTGCTTTCTCAACTGTCGCTTAGGCACATTGCAAGAGAGTTCTATTAATGAAACAGCTATTAATATCTCACATAATACCTTACATATTTATAGCCATGAGATTGCTGTAAGAACACTATGTGTATGTTAAAAGAAAAAAAAATAGTGTTGTAGCACATTATGTAGAAAATTATACTTGCTCCTTACCTAAAACTAGTGATACTTACACAATATCTTTGATAAACAAATCATGAGAATCTAAATGATAGGCAAAATAGGTATGTTAAGCTTTCTTTAAAACATAAACTGTAGTAAACACGATATAAAATAAAGCAAGTAATTCAGTGCATCTTAAATTTAGAGACTCTTAGGTCAATCTCAAATGCCTTCAAAAAGGACATTCTTCGCAGTAGCCTCTTGAGGCAGTTTTACAAATGAATAAAAGACGTATCCTTTGTCCAATCACCCATTTTCACATATGTTCATATTAAAATACATATCAAATATATTTTAAAATAGTCCATATTATATTGGCTTGGAGCAAATGACTCATGTATCTGTACTTCAAAAGTTCGGAATTTTCACAGAAAAAAATAGAATTCTTCTTTTTTCATATTTGCTCCTATGCTCCATGGGAGATGGCATGAATTCTGGTAACTCTGAAATAAATTGGGCTCATTTTATAGACTGCACACATATTAATCATCATACATGTCTATCTCTCTTCATATAGAGTTATCCTACAAATAGAAATGTTGATGAAAATTTTGTAACCCAAAGAATATTTTCATTTTATTGGGGGAGGTTTTCACTTAGAATAATCTTACTATATATTCTTTAGTAATGTAAATAATATTGCTCCAACTTATACTTTGAATAAGTATGAGAAACTTAAAGAAATACAAATTATATTTGTGTAGACTGGTTTGCTTAAAGCAAGGTTCAGAGTACAGGGAAATAAGAAAATGGTTAGAGAATCTTCATATATATGATATACATGTAAAAAGAAATTTTCCCTAGATATACAAGTATCATCCAAAAATTCTCTAATACTAGGAAAAGCAGTAGTCAAAGAGAAACATATATTAAGTGTCTTTCATCATTGCAAGAAATGCTGGGAACAGACTGGCAGGATATGCTGAAAACAATGTGGTACATGGCTTGTTAATAAAGAGAGAGCTTGCCCTTGGTTGTTAATAATCTAGCACCCTTGACAAGCACTCAGATTTATTCAAGCAGTTCTTATTTCTGGAGAATGAAAAATCTGTGAATGCTATGAACTGAGACTCCTCACTATACTGCATTGTCAGCAGTCAGGAGGACAGCCCGTGAAATCTAAAGGATTATCTTTTACTTATAAGTAGATCATAGCTAGCCCTGGAATAAAGCTACCTAAATTCTAAACAGACTCCTCTTTCAAAAGGAAAGGCACTTATGAAAACGCTCCTTGTAATCCATCATTCCCTCAGTACTAAGTGAGCTGCAGGTACATGCCATGCCTTGGAGAGAGTTCCCCTCCTGGAGACCATGTAGCCACTTCTGAGGAGGGATATTCAGAAAGGGACAGGAGTAGGGATGCAAAATACCAAGAGGAACTTTAATTACCACAAAAACAAAACTGGAGCCTCCATGATCCCTGGAAGTGCTTTATTAAACATTTACAGAAAATATTTTTGATAGAAAATGGTGTAAAATTCAAAAGGTAAAAAAGGTGCATTGAAAAATTAGGGCTCTTTCTCCTGCCACCCAGTCACCCAATTTCCTTTACAAAATCAACACCATTAACATTTTCATGTTTATTCTTCTGGAGAGATGTATATACATGCTGTTTTTTATTCAAATGATAGTATGCTATACACACTGCTTTGCATCTTGCTTTTTTCCTTTGAAAATAAATTCTACGTTTGTTCTATATTAGTGCATTTAGACTTGCCTATTCTTTTTAATAGCTGCATAATATTTCACTTTATAGATTATACTATATTTTATTTATTTAGTTCCCTACTAGATACTGAAGTTATAACCAACCTTTTGCATTGGAAACAATAATACAGTAAATTAGTTCCCTTGTGCATTTATTTCTTCATCCATATGTAAACCTGTTTTCTAGGATAAAAACCTCGAAGTAGAATGCATCAAAGGATTCATTAGAATAGGCTAAGAAAATGGATAGTAAAATTCATTCTCCCTTTCCTATAGTCCTCACCTTTCTACTCTGAGATAAGAAGATAAATTAACTTATAGGTACTCAAAGAAATATCAACTAACTTATATGTCTCTTAGGAATAAGTCTGGTTATTTTGTTTTGGTGAGTTGGCTAGCACAACTCAGCAGGGGGTTGTACTATGTCTGAAAAGATTTACCTCACAGTGCTCTCGATAAAGACTCTGCAGTGACTTGATATCCTCAAAGGTAGTACCATCTGGCAGAGAAGAGATTTCAACTTCTCCAAACTCTGGGAGTGCTCGAGATGCATCTGTTACCAGGACAACACAACAGAATAAAGCTTTGTGGATGGTGCCAATTACAGATTAATGAAGGAAAGTTTAAGAAAACTAAAAAGGAAAAATAAATAAATAAAAGATCAGAGGCCCAAAGAGCAAGGATTTTTTATATTGCTACTAGCAAGCAAAACTTGGCAACATCGTCAGCTCAGAAGAATAGAGGGAACATAAAAATTTTGGAGAAACTAAATTTTCACTATTACTATATCCCATCATAGTGCCTTTTAATATAAGGCATATATATATATATATATATATATATATATATATACACACATACATATATATGTATATATGTGTGTGTATATATATATATATATACACACATATATACATATATACATACATACATATATATATATATATATATATATATATATATATATATACACCAAGTTGCCAGAATCAATTTTGGTTATTTTTACTATTATGTTACTTAAGCATGTAAAAAAATCTAGCTTTAAACTCATTATGCTCCAACTTCCTATATAATTATAAACCACAAACCTACAAAATAAAGACAAAGAAAACTACAAGAATAACATTAAACTCAACAACATTAACTTGATGTGATGGATGAAGCTGTTGTCCTGTATGGAACATGATTGAGGTACTGACTGCTGTGGCACAGGAACTTTTGAGTTTGACACGCTTATACCAACAGGTATTTCCTGGTGGCTGGACCTCCCATTACACTTTTCTATATTCAGATGGGCTGTGAAATTTTCCTCCACACTGAGCACTGGGACAGCATTTAGCCTTCCCTTGGGATGAAGGTGTAATTTACATAGTAAGTCTGTTCTTTTCTCATAGCTCATTTGGAGTCTGCCTTATCATAAATTCAAATACAAACGTGGAAACTAAAATTGCAGAACAGTATTCCTTCTTGTCTTCTAGGTGATCCAGAATATGCTTTTATTTTTTTAAAGATAGTAGTTGAAATAAAAAGATGAAATAAAAAAATATTCTTCTTGAGAGCTCAAAGGCCCATAAGAATATACCTAAGAATTTTAGTTTGGGAAATGATGCCATAATATTTTCAACTTCTCCAACTTGTCTTTCTCAGAAAGTGCACATAGACACAGAAACACATACAGACACATACACACACACACTCTCTGACAGCTTCTACTCATCTTGTTTGGTCTGCTGTACAGAAATTATGCATGTTCATCACTACAAGAGTTTTTCAATTAAATTAAAGTGCCATTTTTGCACCTTTGGCTATGACAAGAAGATGCAAAATGATCAAGTTCCACTTCCTAACTCTTTAAATAAAGAGAAACATGTATATCATCTATGATTTTTTTTAAAAACATGAAGTATTGTGATCTAGTTAAAAGGCTAAATTACTTTTTAAAAGCTTATAATAACTTTTATTCTAATCTGAGGCTGTATGCACATGTAACTTTATACATAGAAAATAATTCTTTTTGGAACTTAAGTTGCTACTGAAATATAAAAAACACACAACACAATTTTGATTTAAAAAAAAGCCCAATTAATACAAATTCTGAAAAACAATTTCACAGCAAATAGCCTTTAATTTATATACATTTAGAAGTCCTACATAGCTCAAGAGTTTTAAAAATAAGCTTTAGTGAACATGAGAAAATAGAAATGAACTGGAAATGTCATACAATGTGCGTAGTTTCAGCACACAAAAAAGTCTTTCCATTTGGTTAACATCTATAATCAAAATCTCACTTGAAGAAAACACTACTATTGTTCTCTTGTCTTCAAAATCCTAAAAGCAACTAATATGCATTACACCTTAACATACCTAAAAACTGTTGATGATGTTGACTTTGGGCAATTACAGTTTGCTCAACAGATGTGCCTGTCTGTTGACCACTTCCTGTGAAACCATCTGCAACCCCATCCACTTTCTGCATAGGCTTGTACCTAAAAATATTAGATGGGAAAAAACAAATAAACCAAATTATTCCTTGCTTTTTTGTACTGCACAAAACTCCCAAGGCATTCAATTTTATCCTGTCTTCTTTAATGTTTCATGATAGTTGGATAGGATTCTTTTCCCTTGACAGTCTCATAAAGCTAAAGTGAAGAAAGTTTCTCAATTGTGAAAAGAAAAAGGGGGAGGGGCCAGGAAGAAGACCCATTTTTGAAAATTCAGAAATCTACCTAAGAAAGAGTTTTGAGGCATTTCTTTGGACACCAACGGCAAAGATGTTCCTGGTTATAGTTTTAATGATTTGAATATAACTTTTAATGGCCAATGGGTCAACGTAGAAACTCTTTAAATATGTTGGGATTTTAATCTAAACAAAGATCTAGGAGGTAGGGCCTCGGAAATGTTGATGAATGGCTTTCAATTTATTAGTATCTCTAAAATATGAATCAGCCTATCAACTCTACCATATCTTCGAAAGCCTCCCATGCATCTCAACACATGTGTCTCCCTTAACTCTTCTCCATATTTGCAAACAGAAAAACCCTAAGTATCAGCTTGTAGCAAAATACATGCAAGAATCCATCTATAAGCCTAATTTACCAAATTAAGAAAAAGAAACCCTAAAGTCACCTACAGTTCTGTATTTATCTTTAGGTCCTAGTAATAGAAACTCATGAACTTTGCATACTGCTAAGAAATTAAAAAAAAAATGTTTCAGTAGCATGGTCAAGAAGGAAAGCCTGCTTGGAAGACATAAAAAATATATTAAAAACTGGGCAACCCTGGTAGGAGAAACAAATACAAAATAAGAAATAAGCATCAGCCCTAGCTGGTTTGGCTCAGTGGATAGAGCATCAGCCTGCTGAATGAAGGGTCCTGGGTTCGATTCCAGTCAAGGGCACATGCCTGGGTTGCGGGCTCGATCCCTAGTAGCGGGTGTACAGGAGGCAACCGATCAATGATTCTCTCTCATCATTGATGTTTCTATCTCTCTCTCCCTCTCCCTTTATCTCTGAAATAAATAAAAATATATTTTTAGAAAAGAAAGAAGCATCAACTCTAATTTTTCTTTTTCCAATTTTTTTTTAAGATTTAACTTATTTTATTTCATAAATTTAGAAAAACTAAGAAAAAATTGAGATTTATATCTTAGAGATACCATCATTCACTTTAGGATGTCTGTCCTTCCATTCTTTTTTTCCCTTCATTTCTAACTATACTTATAAACAAAACCACCTTCAGACATTTGACTCTTAACATTAATACCATAATGCAAGTGGATCATTAATATGAATTATTGTGACTAACAATGTCCATAATACATGAACAGGATATACTCAAAGATGGTTGCATTCTGATAGCAGATATAGAATGAATGGACCTGGTGAAACATCATACAAAGTAATGCTTTAGTTGCCTTAAAGAATGATTCAATCTTGAATGTTATTAATTATAAGTTAGATAAATGAAACTTCAAAGAAAAATTGCAAAGTCATTCATAATGATATTTATATTTATTTCTTATATGACAAAAATAAAGTCAGAAGATGAACAGAGTGAAAAAAGGGTACAATACTTCATCCTTATTATCACTTTAGTGATGATTCCACATCACCAAAATGTTGGTTGCTATTTTCTAATGATATAAAAGAACTCAAACATGTTCTTTTATTTAATGGAAAAACCATTGGAAAGTACTTTTCAATTGGTTCATACCAAGAAGTGGCAGAAGGGATAGTAATGTGATGTTCTAGAAATGCTGTTTATGAAAAATAGAATTTTTTTCATTTATTTTCCTCCTTAAAAATTATCTTAGCCAGGCAAAAAATCTTTCTGAGGCAAATACTTTGAGTACTTCTGTGGGGAAGTTGCTAACCATTCATTCTGTCTAGAAAATTTGAATGATTGTATCCTTAGTAAATAAATTTAACAAAGTTTCCTGTCCTAATTGAGCCATCTCAGGTGTCATTTGATTTTACCCTCCTTTTATCAGCTATGAAATTTTATATTTTATATAAAATAGGCTAAAATTGCTTAACCATGTTTCTTCATTTAAGTTAATTAAGTATGGCATTCATGGAGTTAGTAAACAAAAGTGGTTAAAGGAATTTGAATTATTTACTCTGAAGAAGAGAAAATGGAAATGTTTCCTATAGAATTCAATATATTAAATTTTAACATTGGATTAGTGAGTAATTATGAGATTTTGCCAAGCTATGCTTCATCAAATTTCCTTTGTCCTTCACAAGTGCTTAATGGGCACAAATATCAAGGACAAGTGGAATTTCACCATAAAAGGAAATGACATATTTCTTTCAGTCTGTGAGTTTTCAGAGAATGGATGCTATCTCACAACCTTCTTGCACACAGTACTTAGCAAGCCTGCAAGCTTACAAGTAAAATTATCTGCTCCCTCAGAAAAATGTAGACATGAACGTTCCTAAGGGAAAGAGAGATTATATTTTTAACAAGCACTCAAAATCATAATTCATTATAATTAATGCATGATTATACATAATAATAATAATGATACTGAGTGGGAAGCATTGATTATATGTACAGTGTATTACACAGGAGATGAAAAATGCATCAATATTAGCTTATGGGGAAAAAGAAAATTAGCTGGTAAATTCTGGAGAAATGTTGCAGATCAGTACTTAAATACAAAACTTATATAGGAGACGTAAAGAAGAAAAAAAAGAAAATAGAACTGAGAAATTAGTTTTTTTATTCTAATCATAAAATTAAGGGTAGCAAGGTAAATAGTGGATTAAATGGATCAGGCAAAGATGCACTACGTGTATCCATTCTTGGTTACTCTGTCGATAGGCTCTTTATAAGCCAGAACGTTATGTTGTACTTCCTCAGAGAAAGGTATGGGGATAAATTTGGTAGGGGTCTGTGCCATAAAGAATGACATCAAGAAGCACAAGAGTATGGTTGTGTACAAGAGCAGTATTAGTGAGAGCTAAATATGAGACAGCTTCCAGGTAGTGCTAACTTTAGCTTTTCCTGCTTTAACTACTAAATCATGTGATAGAAAAGTGTATTGTCTGGCATTGCATTTGGTACTTAGAAGGAATTCCCGGAAATCACAAATATTGGACTGAGGAAAGCTAGATGTTCATATTCCTGATGCTCTAAGAAAAAAATCCTATCCCTGCCATCACCTCAGAGGGTTGGGTCTTCCCAGAGGAAGATGGAGTTTAACAGGAAGTCAAGAATAGGAACATTAAAAATAGGCTAAACAAATATCTGTGGTAACTGATTCTGCTTGGAAGAAACAGTTATAGATATTACTAGAGGCCCGGTGCACAAATTCATGCACCAGTGGGGTCCCTCAGCCTGGCCTGTGGGATCGGGCCGAAACTGGCTCTCTGACATCCCCCGAGGGGTTCCAGATTGCAAGAGGGCACTGGCCAGGCCGAGGGACCCCACCGGTGCACAATCGGGGCTGGGGAGGGACATGGGAAGTTGGCCAGTCCGGAGGGACCATGGGAGGGCTCCAGGGCATGTCTGGCCCATCTCGCTCAGTCCCAATCGGCAGGACCCCAGCAGCAAGCTAACCTACCAGTTGGAGCATCTGCCGCCTGATGGTCCGTGCATGTCATAGTGACTGGTTGACCAGTCGACTGTCTGCCCCCTGGTGGTCAGTGCATGTCATAGTGAGCAGCTGAGCGGCCTTAGCATATCATTAGCATATTACACTTTGGTTGAAAGGATGACCGGATACTTAGCATATAAGGTATGTCAGTATCTGGGTAGCTTTCCATAAATTTCAAATGATAAACTCATGCTAGGTCAACCCAACAAAATCCTGGGAATCGGGTTTAGGAATTGATTATTTTAACAAGTTCTGAAATGTTTCTTAAGGAGCCTGCACAGCACCAGTCCATAGGAGCCTCTTGGCCTGATATAAATTCCTTCAGCCCACTTCTGTAGAAGTATATCGCTAACATTAGAGATAAGCCATTTTTTTTTATAACTGTCATCAGTTTTCAATAAACTGCATGTGGAATATAAGTAAATATCTCTGAATGTACGGTGAATGCATGAATGAATGCTCAGAGTAACGTATTTCATTTTACATACTATTAATTGATCTTAACATGTATCAAATCAATGTAACAAACATTAATTGAGCATTACTATAGGCATATAGGGGAATGGATTTGAAAAGGCTCCATATAAATAGAATTTTTCCAGCACAGTTTTTTTTTATAATCTATTGATTTATATGATAATTCAACATTCTCTTAACTCTAGTTGAATTTCAACTGATGTCTTAGAATTGAAACAATCATTTTCAGGTTTCCTGTCTCTACCTTTTTCATAAAATCATCACCATTTAAATTATAAACTGTAAAAACCAGAGGTATTTTTTACTGAAACAAAATTGTTGAATCCTTTAAAAAACAAAACAGCTTAGTAATCTTTTAAACAACAGAACTCGCTCCCTTTTCCCATTTATTTTACAAGTGCATTATTTTTAGATTAGGTTTCCTTATAGTAGATTCTTAGCACTCCCTAGTTGCCTGTACTCTGAGAAAGACCTGTGCTGCAATCTAACGAAGAAACAGCTCTTGGTTTCAAAGTCAGTAAGAGGCAAATGATAATTTTAACAGCTTGCAACTCCATGGGCAATCAGAGCTAAAGTTGTTAATGATTAAGAAATCAAAGAAACTCTAATGCTTTAATAGCTGAGTGCATGCATGAAACCTGTCACTAACACAGAAAATCTGGAAAATTATTAGGAATCTTTCACCATGGGGTTAGTCTTAGCTGTTATTTAGAACTTGGACAGCTATAACTCTACTGTAAAATAATATCTAATTCTGTCAATAATTTCACATGGACAGACAATGGAGGAGTCCAAAGGAAGGCAAAGAACCATTGCATTCAATGAACAGTACCAGGTGGAAGGACTTTCAACAGACTAAATGGAACATTTGGAAAAATACCTTTGAAGCGAAAAATGCAAATGCAAAATCTGAATTGTACAGGCAAATAGAGTCATCATTAATGTAAAACTCTAGACAGTATGTAATCATTTAATTTGCATGAACAAATCTATATACTGAGCTCATAATCAGGGCAAGAGGCTAAAATTTTTTATTGGAATATTGAAATTCTCTTTGGAAATATTGTCCCAGAAAGTGTTTCTATGACTTGAGGTCTGAAATGAACCAAATGATATAAATGTGAGATCAGAGAAAATAGTGAATGTTAAGAGTGCCATTTTTTTTCAGAATAGTAACTAACTCCTTGATGTCACACTGAATATGTCTGTATCTAAATGGATTCCCACATCCACCCTGCTGGTCAATGTGAGCTACTCCCTCTTCATTAGTTCTACATCTATAATTGGGCAAAGGAAGAAGGAAAATTTTAAATTCAAATGGGATAGTAGTATTAATTACAGCAGTTCTAGGAAAAATTCTGGGAGAGGTGGGGAAAGGAGAAGGTTGAAGCTACTGGCTAAAATGAAAGCTGTGGATCATTCGTTCATTTAACACATATTTGACAATATGCTCAGTGCTCTCAGGTGCTGAGGATGAAATGTGCAAAGAGGCAGACAGGGTTCTCTTATTTCATGAATTTCTTCACTGACTCCTTTTAGCATAGATAATTTAGAGTTAACTGTATCGAACTGACTTAGTCTTGTTACAAATATTCACGGCACTTTCATGACAGCTCTTTTATCTATAGCTGAGCCCTTCTGTTAAACTGATTCTAATCTAGATAGATGCCCCCACTCCTTTATTTGGAGAATAACAACCTGACTCCTCCTAATGCCAAGACAGCAACAAAAACAGAATAAGGGCATCCGAGGCTTTATCCAGGAAAAAATAAATTAGTGAGGTTCTTGCATATAGCAAAATTAAATGGGCCTCGGTATCCTTAACAGTAAATAACGATGTACTTGCCCAACAAAATCATGCATACAAAGTGCTTATGGCAGAACGTTTCAAATGTTCAATAAATGCTCATAGAAGAATAAGTGGTGACTCCTAGTATTATCAAACTTTACATTAATTACTATAGTTACTAGTTAACTGAATTGTGATTCTTCTGTCTTCAATGGAAAATATCTTTACATTAGGGAATGCTACAGTGGCACAGTGAACATTAAATATCTACAAGCTGAGATTCTTTGTCTCCAAATGCCAAATGCACAGGCACTGATCATCTTCCTACTGAAAACTCCTGCCACCCTCAGCTGCCTCAGAGCAATTTACCAGCCCTAGGTGCTTAGCTCTGAAGGGACTCCAGGGAATTCATAGTCTAGGAAAGGAATTGTAAACTATTAACATCAATCAAAGTTGAAAACCACTGGCCTAGAGGTATACGAAATGGAAACCACGCTTGCCCAATTGCCAGGCTTCATTCCTATCCAAAACAGCCTTATTCTTAAAGAAATATTTTTCTCAAGGGCACCAGTATAATAATGATAATAGCAATTAGTACTTATCTAACACTTGCATATTTCCAGTTATAAGAACACTTTACTTTTTTTTCATTTAAACTTCAAAGCCTTCTGTGAGGTAGTCTATTATTCATTTCCATTTAGCAGATGAAGACATCGAGGTTCAGAGAAGTTCCGTCAACACTCTGCAGAAGTGTCAAAGCAGCCTGTACTCAAACCCATACCTCGCAATGTTAAATACAGGGGCCGTCTCACTTGTCTATGACAAGTAGATGAAGAAAGGTCTAATAACAAAGGTTCTAGTCCTCACTCTCTTCTGAGAAACAGGCATGCTTTCACATCTGTCTATGGCCACAGCAAAAGTAGCCCTGTTGCACCATCTTTCTAATAGGCCTCTATCTCCCCTTCCCCCGCCCCAGAACCACAAATGTTCCTTTTTTCACAGGATCCAATTCCTATGGAAAGACCATATAAAGAGGGAGGAAATGACATATTCCGTCACATATTTAGGACATACTAAAGTGTGATTTTTTTCCTTTATTACATATGCAAACATTTTAATACAGTTGTACGTTTCTGTTTGGGTTATCTTACCTGTTTAAGGTGGAATTCATCTAAGAATAAACACAAGGGGCTGGGTTCTAGTCCTGACTGCTCTGTGACCTTGGATAAGCTGTCTACCCTTTATGGACTTCAGTTTTCCCAGCAAGAAGATGAGTTGGACTAGGTGATCTCTTCCCTCCAGCTCTAACATTCTATTATTCTGTGATATCTCTTTTAGATGTGATGGGCATATTTGGTATGCAACTGTTGGTTGTTAAGTATTTGTTGAAGGAATGATAACTGCAGTTTAAATATTTGGAGGAAGGCTACTGGGATCAAACACAGCCAAGCACATTGTCAAAAGCACTTGGCTCTATTCCACCACTTTTGCTGCAGGGATTTGGAAGAATAATTAAAACGTACGTGTCAACACCCTCTACGTGCTTCTTTTAAATATTAAAAATAAAACTGCAACAAACATTTTTACTTAGTTTGTAGCTCTAAAAATTACTGATATCCATTTTGCTCTATAATAATCTAATTTATTTACTGTATAAATTATTGTAAACAATAGTTTATGGGTAAATTCCCTTGGAAACGAAAGATTACCACATGTGAGCATGTAAGTTATTTTCACATAAAATATTTTCAGCAGAAGGTATTAAAAAACAACTATTATACAGTCTTCTGCTTCTTTAACCAGGGTACTTTACCTCTTCTTGATCACCTATAATTCCATCAATTAGCCAGTTATTAAACTGTGTTAGACTAGATTCTGGTCACTAGAGTGATACTCAAAGGACCTACTGGAGTGCAGCCTGCTGTGTTAAATAACCCAAAGCAAATAGAAGACCCTTGTCTACTTATATTTCCTCTTGCCTGCTTTTGTATCTCACGATTTTATGTGAATCAAGTGGGCTCTAATCTGCTTCTATATTTTAGGTAAATAGCTTGAGAATGGCTTCATCTTCTCAAGTAAGCTAAACTACAGGCTCTGTGACACCTGTTTTTCAATCAGAAGCTGTTTCCATTTATTTCTTGACTCATGCCTATGTTCCTTATGGTGGTGTTGCTGGAAATCTGATTTATAAATAGGTGGAATTTTCCTTTACTACTTTATCAAATAGTCAAATGAAATACCATATGTAAAGGAGATCTAACAATTATAAAGGAATACAAAACAGCGATCGGATCATTATTTCTGCTACAACTACTATGATTCCAAACTTATCAGAAAAATGACTTCTAAAACTTCCCTTTTATTTGACAAAATAATCACTGAATATACTTGAATTTTCTTAATATAAGAATACGTGAAACATACATTTCTACTATGGAAGATGTGTACATACAGATGAATACAATAAATCTTGAGGCACTTAAACAATTTGAATATTCTAAAACAAGAGGCCTGGTGCTGGACATTTGTGTACTGGGGGGTGCAGTCCCTCAGCCCAGCCTGCGCCCTCTCGCAGTCCAAAACCCCTCTGGGGATGTCCGACTACCATGGAGGCCGGAGAGGCTCCCATCCCCTTCACTGTGCTTGCTAGCTGTGAGCCCGGGTTCTGGTTGAGTGGCGCTCCCCCTGGGGGAGCGCACTGACCACCAGGGGGCAGCTCCTGCATTGAGCATCTGCCCCCTGGTGGTCAGTGTGTGTCATAGTGACTGGCCATTCTGCCATTTGGTTGATTTGCATATTAGCCTTTTATTATATAGGATATGTAATACTATGTTGCTTGTATTTTAACAGGAGAATGAGAATCTCTTATGTGAATTTTAATATATTCAATAAAATCATTTGAGTTTTGGAATCATCTCATATTTAAGCCATAAAACAAATGATGTGCTCTTTCCCATTGTTTACAACAAATGCTCTTATGCCTACATTTAGACTTAGGGAGAAAACCTCTCCTCTCCCATGCAAGTGTTTCTGCACAATGGGCAATCTGCCTTCATTTCAGGCCCACTGATGCTGCCAGTTGATAGAATCCTTAAGACACAAGGGAAATCTCCCTCTGTCCTACTGATCCAATGAGGGATCCATGAAGTTGATAACACTAACACTGCAATCAGTTAGCCAGACACCATTCCAAGAGCAACTATCTACAATCCAAAACTTTTATAATTAAAAAAAATTACAGGAAATTTTAGGATTTCTTTGGTTGTCTAACATCTATTTCATGAGAAAGTAAAAACTAAAGTTGGCACAATTTACTAGTATTACTAAAAATTTTACATCATTTCTTAAATACATCCACATTATATCTAATTCTAAAAAACATTTACTACTATACTGTGATTGTTTATATGGCTTGTTAAACTTCACATCTCTGGAACCTTTTAATTAAGAGACCTTTGTTAAATCTTAGGTCTTGCTTCCCTAACCCAGGCTTTTAAAATAAAGAATGTATCTTAAAGGCTTCCATTTCCATGAAAATTTGCTTGGTAGGATTTATTTGCAGTTATATCACAGGAAGAAATAGGCTTCTGCTGTCTTAGGTGCAGTTCATCAAGCTTTTTTCATATTTAAGTTTGAGCATGTGTTATTTTTGAATCAAACTTTTTTTCCTTGACTGCACCATCACCTCCACTGTGTAGTGCTGCTATAAACGAGTGCAGAGACCTCATAAATTAAAAGCTATAAATATTGCCATAACAGGTGAAAAAAAATCATAACCCAAGACAATAACACTTTGTTACAATTCACACAAACACTATCTCCAAACATATTATGTGCTAGTGTTCTATGATTTATTTTATTATTTTTTCCAGAGCCCTTCTTAATATCTTTTGTGAACTATACCTCAAAAAATAAGGATCAGCAACTTAAAAAATATGGTTGAGAATCTGTGAATTAAAAATCTAAATCCTTTGAGATATCTTTACATCATATCCAATCTTGTCCTGACTCTTCAGTTTGGGACACTTGCACTAGAAACTATGACTGTGTAAAACCACTTTACCTCTAGTCTCTTCCCATTACATATTTCTAGCCTAAAACAAAAAAGTCATCTCTCCAGAAAAAAATCTGAAAGTTTCATTGTTTTGCTTCAAAGCCTTATACAACTTCAAAGCTATATTCTGTACAAAGAACAAACTTAACTTCATATACAACTAAATCCTTTAATCTCAGATTCAAACTACTTTTTAAATCTCGTTTCCCACTAAACTACTCAACCTCCTCAATTCTTCTTCTGCAATGCCGACCGCACCAAATCAGAGCAGTTACCAAAGACATCGTGAACTTTGCCCCTTTATACTTTCGCGTACATTATTCCCTCTGCCTGAATGTTCCTCTCTTTCTGATTCCTCTAAATCCCCACTCAAATAGCACTTTCTCTATGAAATTTCCTAGTTCTCCCTCTCCAATAATTTGATAAAAATTCCTCTGTATTCCAATAGGTCCTTGATCAAAGCTTTATTTTAGTACTTCTCATACTGCATTACTTAAAAAACAAAATAAAACAAAACAAACAAAAAAACCACACCCAAACATGTGCTTTCCCATCTAATTTCTTAACTCCTCAAAGGTAAGGGCTGTGACTTCTCTCTGAATTCAATTAGTACTTGCTGACAAAATAGAAAAGGGAATCCTGTGTGATATATTCTTTCTCCAGCAATGACTTAGAGCTAATACTTCTGATGGCTAAGGGACTAGTCATTGATCAATGGATTAGGCAGAATGATGCAGATTATCTGGTTACCTATGTGTAGACTTTCTTTTCTGCTACCTAATTCTGCATGCTCAATGGAAAATATAAATTATAACTACTGCCACAGCTGTACTACACTGTGGGGGGAGGGGGAGAGGGAGAGGGAGAGGGAGAAGGAGAGGGAGAGGGCGAGGGAGAGGGAGCGATAGAGATATCTTTCATTTTATTTACTACAAACTGTAATATAAGCCACATGAGACTAGAAGGCCTCAGCTGTATAACAGCATCATGGGCTTATGTAAATCATTTGATCTGAGAGTTAATTGAAAAATAGGACTATTAATGCTTTGATTGTCACAAGGCTGTGTGGTCAGACTAGATTGAGGTATCTTCAATTCTAAGATCTTGGTTCCATCCATCCATCCAATCATCCATCCTTCCTTCCATACATCCATACATCCATCCATACATCCACCCAACCACCCACCCATCCAGCCAACCACAAATGCTTGAGCTTTCTTACAGATCGAATACCTACAATTCTACATCTATGAAAGTTGGATTCAAATAAAATGTAAGAAATCCCGAAAATTCTGAAAGAATTTATACTGTGTCAAAAAGAATGGCTCGAGGGATGTACAGAATTGCAGGTAACAATCTCATGAATGTGAAGCGCATTTCTCCAGCTGGCATTTGCTTGGGTGTGCTCTTTACGCTTGTATTTAGTTTCCCTGTCTGGATAGCTTGGGATGTCACATTTAACTTAAAAGGGGCCAAACAGGCTGACTGATAAGTAATTCTGAAAGATTTGGAAAAAAGGCAGGATGAATAAAATTCTAAATCATATATGAGAACTGTCTGTCGTGAAAGTATGCCAACAGTAGTGACATTCTTTCACACTTATGTATTTGTTGAGAAAAAAAGGAGACCAAACATCTAAAGAAACACATAGCTTTGACATGTCAATGACAACTGCAGAGTCTACCTTTGTTTCTGTTGCATGGGTTGTTGCCTCATAGCCATATACTGCATATCTTCTTGCAGACGATTGAGAGGGGAATCTGGCTTGACACGAATCCCATAGTAATGGTACTTGGAGTTTCCTCTTCATAAAAGAACAACAAACATTAGAGACACAAAAAGTCAGTCAAACCTGTATTAATCATATAATATAGGATGTCCATATAACTTCTCATTTGGAAAAAAATATAAAAGCAGCATATTAATGTTATATATTTGTGATATGTCCTAGATACTTATATATTTTGATGGTAAATACATTTGAGGAATCAAAATAAGATTCTAAATCCACTGGCTCAAGGCCCTAAAAAAAAGTCCTTATAAACTCTCTCTTAAATATTGTTAAATAATCCACTTATTCCATTTAAGCTACATTTTATTTTAAAATTTATGTTTTAAATTTAATTTAGAAAGGGTAAGAGTGAGAAAAAATTCTGGCCAACAAAAATTTATTAACAGGATAAAGGATTGAGCACTAAAGAATAATTTATAATAAAAAGTTTATACAGAACCAACAGAAAAAAATCTTAATTCTACCTTTCTTAGGTAAGTTCTACATTTTTCAAGTTCTATTACTGCAGGGATGATGAAGATAACGTCACTGATGCAAGATGTTGTGGAGAAGTCTATTATATTTAATATTTTGAAACCTAAAAAGAAGCATGAATTTACTTATTTTGAAACATTTTATTAGTCTCTGTTTTTATGGGTTTATATTAGTTTTGCAGGCTGAATAAGATGTGTCACAAGAGACATGGGGAAATTTCTCTGTGGAAATGTTAAATTTCCACCTGGAAAAAAAATGTCACCATTACCCATGCTCAGGAGCAAGACCATATTGTTATTAGAAATGGCAAAGTTTAGCCCTGAATGAAATGTGAAATTCTTGCAAATATAACATTTTAAATATGTGAATTTTTACAAAGAGAAAATAGTTTTTCATAACCCTATATATAGCAAGACATCAGTACTCTTTCAATTTTTTTCTTTCATTTATAACAAGAAATGCAAGGGGAGTAGATTAAATATTTTATATAAAAACAGCACAATGTACAGTTGATTTATTATAAAATTGTACACCTGAAATCTATATAATCTTATTAACCAATCTCACCTCAATGAATTCAATTAAAAAATAAAATAGGAAAATAAATAAATAAAAGTTGTGGGAGAATTTCAACATGAATATCAATGAATTATGGTTACTTAAGTTCAACAATGATAACCAAACAAAACAGAATTTTACTTCCAAAATTAAAGAACATATATTAGATGAACCCTAAATATATGAAAACACATTAAAATTTTGTTATAAATAATATTGCTAGCTTTAAAAAAATGTAGGGCAGCCCTAACTGGTTTGGCTCAGTGGACAGAGTGTCGGCCTCCGGACTGAAGGGTCCCAGTTCGATTCTGGTCAAGGGCATGTACCTTGGTTGCTGGCACATCCCTAGTAGGAGGTGTGCAGGAGGCAGCTGGTCAATGTTTCTCTCTCATCGATGTTTCTAACTCTCTATCCCTCTCCCTTCCTCTCTGTAAAAAATCAATAAAATATATTTTTTAAAAATGTAGGGCATCTGAGTACCTATAAAGTTCCTGCAAAATGAACCAGTGTTAAAACCTAATGCCTCTATAAAAAGCTTTCCACTAGCAGAGATTGTATTATGTCTCCAAAATCCACTACAGAATAGAGCAAAAAACAAAACCAAAAAATACAAACCCCATTAGTAGTGTCCTCTGTAGGAAGTGGAGAATGACAGGGAGGCATGGCAGGGTGGGAAGCAGCAGACATTAACCAGGGGATGCAGCCAGTGGCAGGGCTACAGTGTGAAATGGTGTCTCTCTTGTGAGGCCACGAAGCAGACGAAGTGTCCAGTTTCTTACACATCAGCATTTGTTTGGTTTGGGCAGGGGCGGTGGTTTCCTTTCCACTGGCCATGGGGCAGGTCAGCATGTCCCATGGTCTTGGATTAAACTTAATTTGTAAATGAGGTCTACAAATGGCACTTTTTCAGTTGCCTTGGTTTAGAAACATGGCGATTTCATTTACTTCTTAGCTAGTTCTAAAACTTGAGAAAATGTCTGGTTCTGGTTTGAATGAATTCACCAGTTAATTTTGTTGCTGGTTAAATAAAAGTTCTACATACAGTTTGCTTTAAAAAATTGTCTGAGTTAATTTGTGTCATGATTTATATGGATTTTCTTTCTGTTCTCTGGTTTAGAGGTAGAAAGGAGAGCTAATTCAGTTTCCATGGTAGAAAGACTCAGTACTGTGACTCCTACCATTGTCAGTTTTCTATACGAGAGCTCTGCTATCTTCATAACACAGCATTTGTTTAAACTTTCCTCACAGGATTTCTTTTCTCCTTATTCTTCTGGGCTGTGCTTTCCATCCTTAATTATAAATACTATATAACAATTTTAAAAGGAACAGAAGACATAATTGTTACACAGTGAGAAGAGGGAAAAAAGAATACCAGAAAGTAAATGCTGCAATATTGCAATATGCACTTATAGAGTATGGATTCTACTCATTCACAAACCCAAACAACCCTAATTTTGTCACTTTCTATTTTAAAGATGTGTTTTAAGATTTGAATGGAGCTTCAAAATAGGATCCATTGAAATCCCTTTCAGTAACAAAAGAAGCACAATAGAGCTTTAGAATGTTGAATAAAGCCCAGAGTTTCAAAATATTGGCACAGTATGCTTAACTACTGAGCCATTAGCTAGAAGATAAGAGGTTAGGTCCCAAACAATGATTTCTGAGGGGGGGGGGGGGGGAATAATACTCAAGAAACAAAAAGCTTTTTTTCAAGGGACTGAAAACCAGTATACCTAAAAGAAAATACACTTATGAGAAAAACAAACCTCCAGCAATCCGAAAGTAACAGAAATAGTTCACTTGAAATGCAACAGAAAGAAATGATTCACACTTTGAATACATACAGAACTTATAAATCTAATAAAATTGACACACCACTCTATTCAGCATAAATTTATAACGTCAATTACTAAGGCTCTATTTACTTTATGAAGAATATTAATAAAAACCCTTTATTAGGATACTATAAAACTGTGACTTGAAACTAATTAAAGGTAGATCATCTAATGTTATATAGTGTAGCACCTTTATTTTTATACTATTTTACTGTTTAATATGGATTTCTTTAAGATTTAGGAAATAAAAAAATCCATATCTTTCTGCCCAGCTACTTAAAATATTTGTGTTATTATAGAGAAGTAAAAATGACCCTGTTTGAGGAAAGTATCTAGGAAGTAGTTTGGAGAAAGGGTTTAAGATATGAAATAACCATTCTGCGTCTAGACTTTTGCAATGCACTGTTCAGCCACCAGCCAGGTTTCCTGCCTGTGATCCACCATCAATTGTCACTAGCCAAAGATTTAACCTGTCTTGTTGCTATTTCTCCTGAAACAGGCAAGTCAAGGAGCAATTGCTGACAGCAACCAAGGAAACTCAGTACAGTCCTGAACGGGTTTTTCCAACAACTGCAACTAGGTTATCAGTCCCTGGTTTCACTGGGCAGCCCCTAAAAGTGAGTTGCTTACTGTATAACCTCACCCTTACAGGTCTGCATCTCAAAACTCTGGACATAGAGCCCAGTACTATTTAATGGTCCTATAAAAAGTCCAATTAAATTTAAAATTTGTGCCATGCAAAAAAAAAAAAGTAAAAATGAAGCTCCACAGTTCTAAGTATTATTTCTATCATATTTTGACAAGGAAGCAAACTGAAAAACTAAAAGTCTTCTTCACATTTTTGGCTTCCATGCAATAAAACTAAACTATATTTTTACTCCCATACATGTATGGTTTCATAATCAAGAGTTTAAAAAGGCTAAAATGAGATTAATTAGGACCATGTCATTATTTAGGGCTTAAAACACCCATATTTTTCAAGTTCACCAAATGATTTTTAATTGCTCTCCAGAAATGACATGAGAAAAACTCAGCTTGAATTTCTTACTCCAGACATTTCAATGTAATTTTTCAAGAGTCAAGAGATAGACAGTTTTCCATTTAATATGTTACTTTACTCATCATCTTTAGTATGGCTGTGTTCCAAAAGAGAAGACACTGATACATATTAACTTTTAAAGGATCACATGTGAATCTTGCATTAACAGGCTTGTTTGCCACTTCCTATGTGGAGAACCAGCTCTCCGCAAAGCTTTGCTCAGTTGATGTTTAGGAGGATGCCTCAGTGGCTGGGTAGTATTTATTGAGTAATGACCTTTCTTTTCCCTGTGGGGGTTTATATACTGAGGTCATTCTGTATTTCTTCTTTATATGATGATATCTGTAATCAAGTACTTTTGCTCAAACAATATGCTGAATGACTGTAATTTGAAAAAGAGAGGTTAATTTATGATCTTACTTTTCAATACTAACCTAGTTCCCAATCTCCTGGTTCGTAGTCCCATAAAAATGGACCTTATTAATTTTCCAAAAGAAGCAGCATTGACTGGGTCCAGTTTGTGTTCCTGACAGTGTCGCAGGTAGTGGTTGTATAGAGTGCTTCTGGGAAGGCTCACTCCTTCTGCTGTCTCATAATTGTCCAACAGCCACTGGAGCTAGTGTAAATAAGACAGAGTCAACACGGAGAAACCAGACGATTAACAGGAAGGTCACAAGATAAAATACATCATCTGAAAGTGCAATATACAGAAATACTTGGATCGCCATCAAGCCTTGTAATAGGGTAAACTGCTGTAATTCAGAGGCCAGTGTGGTCTGACTTTGAAAACTCTCCGAAATGTAAATAGCTGTACATCCCCATGACCGCAGGCCATCTCTATTCCTACAAACATTCAAACACATGTAGAAAGAAAATATTTTTTTCTGTATTGCTATTTCGGGAATTCTAATAATTCCATTAACTGGTCTAAAAAATAATTTATAATTGTTACAAAACAAAATATGTTCCAAACCTAGCAGTATGGCACATATGTTGTTAGAGTTGGCTTGTTATAACACATGAACAGCAGGCTTCCTTGTATGAGTTTTTATATTAAGGTTCTAGTCATTTAATACAATTCTAATTACTTATCTAATTTACTTACACAAGGTAATACAATAATGGCATTAACTACTGAGATAGAATTCTGTAATCAAAAAGGAAAACAAGCCAGTCATTTCTTCCGCAGAAGGTAAGAAACTCACTAGATTTTGGTTAAAAAGTTACATGTAAAGAAAAGGAATCATTTAAATTTTTCTACCTTAAAACTATGTTGCTTTTTCATAATTTTGGAAATTTTCATAATGTAGTTGGTAAAGCAATATTTTCTAAATCAGGGTTCTCATTTTAAAGTTTTATGTTGCTCTGTGTATATTTTTTTAAAAAAATCTTTAAAGTATAGAATGAGCAAGAAAATTTTAGAAAAGCTAATTAGGTATGCATTATTGAGTTTTAATATTAGAAAAACTAAATTATTAATTTGTTCATTTATTTATTTACAAAAGGAGAACTAAAATAGATTTAAATGACTTTGTTGAAGTCATATGTTATCTCAGTACTTGAGTCTGATTTCCAACATTTCCTGATCACTAACATACCAGTTATTATTTCCACAAAGGGAGCAAATATTTCACACTACTTGTCTCATCAAAAATTTCCACGTCAATTATAAGAGGTATGCTAAAGAGTTGATATTTTACATGCAATTCAATGGAATATTTCTGTACACAGCCTTAACTATTTACTAGTTTTCTTTTAATATTAATTACATGACAGTAAAGATAAATATCTAAAAATGAGAGTTTACTAATTTCTCATGATCAAGAAAATGATCTTGTAGACAGATTTTTTTAAAGAATTTGAAAAAGCAAATTCAATAAAATATTTGAGGGTTTTATCATAAATTGTCTCTTATAAAAGTGGAATACAGTATAAAAATTAAAGTTCAATATAAGATATTTTGAGTCTAAAGGTATGTTAAAAGAGACCATTTTTAAATGAAGAAAAATTTTCACAGAAGGAGTGTGATAATTACAGCAAAAGTTGACTTTAAAATACTCATAAGTCTAAATGATATTAGTCACATTCAATGAATAATTTATAGAAAATAAAGCTTTTATTGGATTAGCTATGTGGTTCTCCGCAATGTCTAAACAAGTCAAATATAGTGAACTGTTCTGCAAACTGATGTTCTTTTTATAAGGGCTTACATTTTTAGAGATTCTTTATTTCTAAACCCATTTTTTTTAAAATCCAAATTTATTTGTAATACGTATGAGTGTGTGTGCATACACATAAACATGTACATATACTTACATATGTGTAGAATATGTGTGATTAGTTGGTTGAAAAATTCCCCAAGAGTGGGTACTCTGGCACCTGTAATCTTGGCAGCAAAGCTGCATCTTACTCCCTTGCCCCTTGTCTGCAGGAGGAGGAACTTTAGTCCCTGCCAGAGGCCTAGACTCACTTTCGAAAAGCAGAAGGAAGTCAAGTGGAAGTAAAAGCCCTGAAGGATGGTGGTGGCTGTGCTGAGCCATGGCTGGTCCAGCGAGGAAGCCAGCCAATGGCTGTACCACCTCGGGGCGGTGCCCCTGCAAACTCACTGTGTACCTGGAGACTGGTTTAGGTCCCACCAGATAACTCTTGAGATTTATCTGGGAATTATAATCTGTGTTCTACATGCCGCTATTTAACCTTCAAGTTCTGACAGTAATGAAACTGTAAATCAGACATTTGAGTCTAAAACATAGTATAAGGAAGGATTAATTTTATTGTAAGAGAAACCTGGCAGTTAAGTATAACATAAAGGCAAACACTTCATGCACTGCCCAAGGATAATTTGATACCTGCTATAAGATATATTTCTTCCTTGGGTATTGTGTTTAATAAAATGTATTTTGACACTAACATTCAATATCTTTAACATTAAATAATTTAGAACTAAACTATTACTATTTCTTTTATTCTTTTTATAAGGTGTTTTATAAAATATTTATTTACACTTGTGGTTTTAAAAACCCATAAAATACCATAGAAACTTTTAACCTTTATCTTTAAAAGCTGATTATCCTACTAATGAGCTAACATAAATTCCTGTAAGGGTGGAAACCAAGATAATTGCATCTTTCAACCTTTACATTTAACCTATATTAATCAGGGTAGATTAAGGAAGGTGAATAGGTCCTATTTTTCCCAAAGGCAAATACTGATTGACAAATTAAAAAAATACGTCTTGCATTCTCCAATTAACATCTAAATGTAACATTTAGCATTTTCCCCCCAGATGAATTCTTATACATTAGGATTCATTTTAATTTCAGTTTACCAATGATATATATTTTACAAGTCTTATTCCTACCATAACTAGATTAACAGTACAGCAAAGTCAAGGGAGAGTGAGAATAAAATAAAGTTTTGCTTTGATCTCAATATATTTCAGTAGCTAAAATCAGTAAAAGTCATGAAATAATTATTTGCTAGATCGTGAAAAGTGTATAAAAATTAATGTCTAAAGTTTTTTATGTACTTTAAATGGAATTTTAAAAAAATGCACATGCTAAAGAACATTATGTGAAATTGGGAACAATTAACTTAAGAACATTTCTACATTCACATTTATAATCTGAAATATCACAAATTGAATACAATCTAAACCATTAAAGGCCAATTTATATTAATTACAACAGAGGAGTATAAATAAAGTTTTCAATGAAGAGAATTAGAATATTCTAATTTGATTTAGACAGACTATGCATTGTTTACCTGTAACATCTTCTCATACAAAAAATTTAGAAATAAAAACATTCAAATAAAAAATTTTATACTAACAGACTGATGTAAAAAGTGAAATTAAAAGTACTATTCTAAAAACATGGAGATAAATGATATCACCCTTGGCTTTGATTTTCTGAAGGATTAGATTGTTTGGAAAAGAAGCAGTGATCTACTTTTAATCTGATGGTGGCACAAGGGGAAATGATAGAGTGGCCATATATTCTTTCACTCAAATGGTGAGCAGAGAGAAGCCCTCTCTCTACCAACAATATTCACACATACACCCAATGAAGCATACTGGAAAACAAAACAATCTATATAATAAGGGCCTAAGCGACCATTAAGGAGGAACAACCAGAACAACCAGTCGCTATGATGTGCACTGACCACCAGGGGGCAGATGCTTAATGCAGGAGCTGCCCCCTGGTGGTCAGTGCACTCCCACAGAGGGATCGCTGCTCAGCCAGAAGCCAGGCTTGCGGCTGGTGAGTGCAGCAGCGGTGGCGGGAGCCTCTCCCGCCTCTGCTGCAGTGCTAAGGAGCAGTGAGCTGCGTGGTAAGGAGCAGCAAGCAAGCAGGTGGTAAGGAGCAAGGGATCCCAGATTGCAAGAGGGATGTACGACTGCTGGCTTAGGCCCAACCCACACAGGTGGGGCTGAAGGACCCCTCCCCCACCCCAGTGGACGAATTTTGTGCACCAAGCCTCTAGTGCATATATAAGTTCCCAAATAAATGTACACTTGATTGGTAAAGGTACTCAGAATACTGGAGGTAAAATAAGGCCTGTTCTCTTCTACTACTTGTTTTTTACATTCATTCATTTAGCAAATACTTAATGAGCATCTACTATGTACCAGGCACTGTTCTAGACACCAGGGATGCATCAGTGGACAAAACATATAAAATCCTTACACTCTTGGAATTTTCACTATCAATACATACTTTCTGTTTGTCTATAAGATGCTACTAGTGAAATAAATGTAAGTAACTATGCTATTATTGTTAATAGAATAAAACATGGCATTTGGTGTAACTGTACTGTCACAGGCGGGACATCATGAAGAGTATAAAACAGACAAGTCAGACATGCATTTCAACTTGGATGATAACATAATTATAAAAGTAGAGCAGCAGTACCCAAGACTCTCCAGGATATGCTGAAAAGGGGATACAAAATTGAATACCCCACTCCATCGTCTCATGTGCAGAAGGATGAAAATCAAAGCAATCAAGTTGGATTTTTCTGAGAGCATTATTTCTGATTTAACCCTAATAGAAATTTTCTGAATTAGTATGAGTAACCAAGTGCATGAACAGAAAATAGGAAATCTGTTCAGGTCCATATTCCAAAATAGAATGATGACAAATTTTGAGCTAAGAAATCATGATTAAGATCCTTCTTTAGAAACTGATAAATATGGGACACAAATTATCAACTTCTTTTAACTTTTTGTCTAATGAAATTGACCCTTTGTAGAAACTGATCAAAGAACTATTATCATAAAGATGAATTCTTGTCTTCTTCAAAGAATCCCACAAACTTCAAATAATTCTATATCAGTCTTGTGCAGTGAGACAACCAATAGATTCTATTAACAATATTTCATTCTTAAAATACCTCTCTACTAAAATTTTTCTACACATCTGAAAATTACCAATTACGTTAATAAAATTTAAAATACCATTAGCCGGTGGTTTTCAAGTAGAATGTATGCAGTAGTTTACTCTAGTTGTTAGATAAATCTAACAAGAATTAGGAGCATTACTAACTTCCTAAGAACAGAAAGACAACAGGGTCTTCTGGGCTCAGGGGGAAAGAAAACCTGACTGGTCAGAACACTGATCCTTTCTCTGCTCTTTACAGACCATTTGTAGAATCATTTGATTTTTAAAGACTTATCTATAAATGTGCTTTTAAATGAATGTAACTGTCCCTCAGAAGTGTAATAAAATGAATCAGGACATCAAGAGAAAGAATATTACTGCATTAGCAACATTTACGCCCACTCTTTCTACATACTGAAATGACTCTGGCAGCTGTAAACAATATGGAAGATTTGTCATGCTATGTAATAAAAAGAATGAAGCCAAAGCATAACTAACAGTTAACTGTTGTTTATGCAGCTTAATTCACACGTTCATTAACACTAAATATTATAAATATTACTTCACAGATTCTAGAAGAAAATAATAATTTCAAAAAAACCCCAACCTCTTTGAAAAGTTTCTAACAAATCAACAAATAAAATTATACAAAAATTCTTATGCCCACATTATTGTTTATGAAAATACCAAGATGAATAATTCAAGTTAAAATTAAACATATAATTTACTAAACAATATACCTGAAATGAAAATGAAATGCGAATTGAATATCAAAGCACAACTTAGATTTGTAGACTTTAAAAAAAGATAACTGGAAACATCAGTGGTTTTTTTCCTTGAGTCCCTGGATATTTTGACTAAAAGTGAACAACAGTTTCATGTGCCATTTTCAAACCACAAACATCAGTTAGTCACCACCACCCTCAAAAACATATAACATAATGACACAATAAATTAGTCTTTACCCACAGCCACAGACTCATGCTAACACAAAAAGGATATACTTAAGGAACCTATAAAAGAATGACACATTGCATACAAATTTTCAGAAAAGGAAAAAAAATATATTCCTTAAAGTGTTTAAAAAAGAGGGGTCAAAAGTATGTTATATTAAAAGTTATATCTAAAATTTTCACCAAAAATTGCAGGCATTCTCCAAGTTGGCTAAACTGTTTTTATTTGCCATGATACTTCCTCTTGGAAAAGAAACAAGACAAAGTACTTCATCTAAAAACAACTAGGTAAATACATAGCATTTAGTGTTGTGTTGGAATATAAAATTTAAATCTTAAAATTCAAATCTTTAAAAAGCACAGTGAAAACATTTTCTGAGCCATAGGTTTCAGATTTACTGAAAGAATAATGGTATTTCTGAAATTTTATTTTCTATTAGCCAAAGGTTTTAGGTTTACTAAAAGAATAATTATATTTCTAAAATTTATTTTGGGTAATCTAATTTTGGACTTTTCAGTCATGAAATATAAAGAAAAATTTTTAAAAATCATAATAACTTATCTCTAAATTTAAGAATATACATGTTGTCAGTTGGGAGGGAAAACTAGTTTTTACTATATTGCCATTGATATTAATTTAGCAGAAGATCTATCTAAAACATTTAATTCATAGGTATATTTACTTACTAGTCAGAAATCAGGTTAACAAAATTATTTTTAATCAGTATTTTTATTGGTTCCCCAAAATTTGAACATTAGATGACAATGTTTCTAGTTCCAGAAAACTATCATCACTCCTCTTGCACTTACCAGTGTTGTAGTGCTGCTGCATCAGATAACAGAAGCTTCAAGAAATAGTAACACTATTCCTGTTTTGTCTCAAGTACTAGCAATTTATGGCTTATCTACAGCCTCATTTCTTCTTTTGGCCCAGTTTCATTTTTCTTTAGGTTTTAGGCCCTGAGCTTCTCTAAGCAGCTGCTTCCTGCCCATCTTACATAGTCTTTCTGATAAGCAAGTCATTTTCAAACAGTTTACCATTGGGTTTGGCATTAATAATATTTTTTCCACTTAAAGAATATTACTGGACATACAAGTAGACATAATCGTATCTCTGTCTCAGACAGAGATAGATGCAGATAAGCATTTGCTTCATAGTAAATAAATATTAAAATAGAGAAGTTTAAATGTTTAATATTCCCATTAATTACATTTTACAAATAAAACAGCAGCTTGTTATTAACTTGGAAATGTTATATTTGTATCAAAACAGTACAAAAACCTAGTCAAGCATTATACTTGGGACTCTACTTTTTAGAAATTCCACTGTACAAAATAGCCATTAAGTGATACAGAGATCTTAGAGGCTGAGAAAGAAAGGTTAAGAAGCAAAATAAATAAGTAAATAAATAAAATAAGCATTTAGAAGCAAGCAACACATGCAGAACAAGCAAGAGATTAGTTTACATGAAGAGGCAACTTACATGGCTGTTGAGAAGAGAGCTTCTGTGAGTGGACAGACCGTCAGACTTTTGCAGCGTCTCAATCGCCATTTCAATCTGATAATAGATGTCATTAAAAAAAAAAAAGGGCTCAAGACAAGATAGTAATAAAAGGCTCCCCAGAGAATTTTTGATAGACTTTTAAAGTTCAATTTCTTCTTGGATGGTGGCAAATGAATATCTCATCAGAACTGTGTGTCCACCATCTTCCCCCACCCCCAGAGAATAAAATAAAAATATGCACACAATAATAAGTCCATTTACAAAAGTAAACCGTTTTTTAAAAACATTCTCTAATTATAATCAGAATGGAGACCAGAGGAGCAGGAACCCCAATGGATTTTTCCAGCTCTGAGAAAACATTCTTGACTTTCATAAATCAAGATGTGGGATTGGAAGCACCCTTTCTAAATTTTCTCCCACCTGAAGAGTATTTAATTTCTGTTCTATTCTTTCATAAAAGAAAAATTACAGTGCAGATTTTGTTTAATATGCATTAGTATTTTAATGCAAATGTGCAAAGACACCTTCATTAATGTTCAAAAACTATTAAATCTATCCACCACTCTCTTAACCCTGTATTAAAATTTGGAAGTGGAGGGTCATTAGTATGAACAAACATTAAGATGTAATCAGGGTGCCTACATTATGCTTTAGGATGTGGTGGTGAGAAGGAGCTATTATAAATGACAGAAGAAATAGAACACAGAAGAGAAAAAAATTCAGAGCCAAGAAAGAAAAGGGACAACCACAGAAGGTTTTATTCCATGTAATCTCAGCACATGAGCAATCTAACACCTTAAGTAGCAGGTGTCAATGATATGAGATGTGCTCCCAATAACCTCATATTTAGAGATATCTATCCATCAGCTCCTACTATAAAGCATGTACTATAATTTGGTTCTGAACACTCTGTATTTGGTTATGAGGTTATAGTAACGATATTAACTAAAGTTAAATAAAAATCACATTATATTATTTAAGAGAGAAAATCCATATCATTATTTTTATTTTTACCATCTGACCAAATAAATAATTCAATATAAGAAGTTATAAAAATATTTAATCCTTTAAAGTAAAGATAATTTATTTATATTTCCACTGGTTAAGGACATTAATGACTCCTTGAAATGTTAATAAACTTCCAACTCCCACCACAAAAAAAGAGAAAGGATGGCAATATCTATATCAAAGTATTTTTTTTTTCAGATTTCTTAGTGGTGGAATACATTATACACAGACATTCAGTCTCAAATATACATAATTTTCTCCTAAACATGAGACTTAATCGTTTTAATTTTATTTTATATTATTTTCAAAGTGACTGGTTCTTCTTCTTATACTTTTATTAATTCATAAGATATAATACTATGTCTTATTCTATTGTTAACATTTTTTTAGATCACAAAATTAAGTAAACTGGGTTCTAAAACATTTCTCTCTGCCAAATGGGATGTTAATGCAGTTTATCATTAATACTTGAGAATAACCTGAAGTGATATTGTGCAAGTGAAACACGATACAATACAGAAAGAGTAACAGAAATTTAATGAGTAAACAAACATTTCACTGAAATGGTATACTGTAAAATTATAAAGGATCTCTTAAAAGGGCATCAATAAATGCTCTTCTTTTAAAAGAGAAAACATTTTTAAAAAGCTAGAATAACTTTCAATCACTTCTAGGAAGCATTTGCTCAAAAGTTTAATTTGCCAAAATACCTACAGTTTCATTAGAGTTTGAGGGAGAAAATTTTGAGGTTAGAGTTCAGTGTACTAAATAAAAATAATATGATCTGTATCGTTTAATTTTATACATTTAGATAAAAGGTCAAAACTATCAGGAATGTAATAGCTGAGCAACAATGAGGGAGAAATCCATGTCTGGGTTTATTAATAAGTAATTTAAAATTGGATAAAAGAGCACTTACTTTTCAGAAGAAAAGAAGAGAAGTTAGATGATCTGCTTCTATTGCTACGTTGCTACTCTACAGTGATCTCAGACTTCCAGACATTCCCGAGAGGGCCAGGGTATTAGGAAGTGTTCCTCTCATTTAGGGCCAGCTTTTGAAGAGCTTTGAGGGAGTCATAAAGTCCAGAAAATGCCTTGGTTCAAACTGGGCTCCCTAGAGATATGCCGACTTTCTAGAATTATTTGGACCTTGAGAATTTTAGTTCCTTTTGTCCCTTTGTAATACAGAATTAAAAAATGGACTCTTTCTGCCGTAGCTCAGTGGTTGAGCATAGACTTATGAACCAGGAGGTCATGGCTAGATTCCTGGTCAGGGTACATGCCTGGGTTGTGGGCTTAATCTCCAGTGTGGGGTGTGCAGGAGGCAACCAATCAATGATTCTTTCTGATCATTGATGTTTCTACCTTGACCTTATCTTCCTCTCTGAAATCAATAAAAAAATATATATTTTTAAAATGAACTATTTCTTTTGGCTGTAGAAATATTCTGCCCTGACTTAGGCCCATACTGAGTTTGGAGAGGCAAGCAACAGAAGGAGGAAACATGGGAAGATAGGACAAGCAAGAAATGAAAATTGATTGAAGCAGAGGACCAGCTTCTGAGCAAGTACACTGGAACCCACTTGGAAGCTCACAGGGTCCAAATACCCATGAGTTCTCTGAGGCATTAATTAGTCCCAATAGAAGCCATAACATTTAGTGACCACCTAGCTAAGATAAGAATTACAGAAAAGCATACAAAAAATACATAACATGTATTTATCATATTTATTCAATGAAAACATTGAAGAGAATTCTTATCTCATGAAAGGATCACAGCCCTGATCTATTTTTTACAAGATAGGTTTAATTTATTACACAGTGACTGTGCACCCATCATATATTACACAGTGTGCAGGGAATTGTGATAAAAAATTCATAACCCAAGGATATTATAATCTGGCAAGAGATACAGGGTATGGCATATGTATGTACAAATGTAAAATTAAACAAAGCCATATGTGTCAAAAATAAAAGAGTGGTTTAGAGATGTAGAAGAAAATGAAAACTTCTTTATTCATTAACTTTTGAGGGAGTCTTAGTCTGCTTCTGAGGATGTGATAGAAATTATGACCCCTCTACTTAGAAAAATGTATTTAAGAACAGTCTACAAAATTTTAGATTCCTTTTCTCAGAGTTTATAAGACTCCCCAAATTCAGAACTCAATGCTTTAAAAGATGGAGAACTCTCAGAAGTGGGGGTTAGGACACTGTAGAAAGGAAGAATGGACTCAATAAAACTGGGAGGCAGGAAACACAGTTTGTGAAATGTCGAGGAGTCCAGTTTGTAGGGTGTGATATATGGGACAGGTAAGAAGTGAGGCTGAAATAACAGGTTGGAATTAGTTATTGGTATGTAAGAGTCAGGAAAGAAGAAATGTGATTAAGGTTTTAAGGGAAGTGTGGGATGTCTGAAAATGTCCATTTTCAGATAAAGGCAGATGGGTTTTATTAGGTATAACAGACCATGCATGCCCTGCCAGTTGAAGGCTAAAATGTGTAAGTCTGAAATGTACCCAATAAATGATTGAATAGAAGCTTTCAGAGCACAAGAGTATGAGATGAGATTAACATCCATAGGAATGTGTTACAGAAAGTGAGGGCAAAAGAGAAGTTAGAGGAACAATGTAAAATCAGGGAAGAAGAGTAAAAATGAGGCAAATATTTGACATACAGTTATGGAGGATTAATCAGCTGTAATATTCCAAATGGATTATTGGTCTTGTCATAGTTTCATGGGGGCTATCCATATCTATGTATATGAGTAGGGGTTGGATAGAGAGACAGCAAACTATCTAAATAAATCATGATAATGGATTAGGATAAATTTCTACTAGGTCCATTGAAAGTTAAATTAATTTGTTAACTTTTCCATTATTATGTGTTAGATATTTGCATTCAAGCTTCTGGCGATTAAACCAATCTCAAGAAAAGATGTCAGACTTCAGCATTTTACACCACAAATAAAATAGTGAGACCAGAGTGAACTGGGGAGATCATATGCTTCCAGTTTACGGTAGATCATTCAAAACTTAAGTCCAATCCTTAGGAAAAACTTAAGAATTCTCCTGGCTAGAAATATACTTAGTACTAAATTACTTCCCATAGTACACGTAACTTGTCATATTTAAGGTAAGAAATGATAATCAGGTAAGACAGATGGGACATTTGCTTAAAAGTAGGTTCATGGCTCCAAAAGATCACCGGCCCAAATGTTCATCATGATATTCTCATATATCTTCTAAAGAAATGTTTCTAATCTCAACAAAGATATCACTGTAGTTTCATATAATAAAAATGATTCAATTACTAGATTATCAGCTAGTTAGAGTTTAAAAGTGATTCAAATTCAAGAAATATGTAGGGTTTTGTTTTTTCACAATAAAAATAACTTCCCCCACCCCAATATAAAACAACTTACTGACTGGCATGGTGCTTGCTACAATATTGGGAACTTCATCAGACTAGTAGAGTTTCATGAGATTTCATTCCATTTCAATGAACATAAAACCCCATTTGTATACAAGGTGCATTTAGCACTGTGTGTGAGTGTGTTTGTGGAGAGAGAGATGAAGAGATAGAGAGAGATGGAGAAATAGAGGGAGGGAGTGAGGGGAGAAGGGAGACAGAAATGTTTGCAAAGATATTTAACAGCCCTGTCAACCAGATTACAACACATCACCACCTAAGTGGTAAGAGGGACACAGTGTATCTATGTATATATAAGGAATGTCTCACTTTCTCTCCCCCTACATGATTAAAGGGAAGCAGAATGAATTAAATAATTAAGTATTACTAGAATACATAAGGAGGGAAGGAGAGGAGAATTACTTCTTGGACTGTCAATGCCGGGTATTCCAATAGGGGCACGCTGGTGAACATTTTAGGCAGCATGAAGAAAGGCACAGAGATAAGATGGCAGAATGTAAATGCAAGGAAGAGTAAAACTGGCTGAAGGATCAAGTTCCTTTAGGGATAGGTAAGTTAGACAGACCTTTAAAACATAACTTCAATTAAAAAATAGTTATTTTTTAAAAAGGAAATAAAACATTGTTGGAAAACTTTTAGAAAGGGAATAAATCTGATATGATAGCACTTTATATATTGATGTAGGGAGGGTAAAAATCTAGAGACAGGAAAACACCTTGGAAGCTATGGTAAAGGGAGCAGTGAAAAGAAGGAGTGAATATAAATGTATTTCTGAATTAAAGATTTAAAGGTGGGAAATTTGAGGCAGAAAACTTGGCAGTGCCTTATTTTTACTTGAAATGAACACAAGAATCTTTATTTCATTACTGTGCGATTATAACATTTCAAATACACCTATCAAACACATTGACATGAATAGATTCTAAAATGTTTTCCTGTTCATTTCTCTGCTGCATGATTTCTATTCTAAGAATACTGATCATTCTGTTATTGAAATTTCAACTCTCCTGCAAACTATTATAATCAGATTAGCAGGCAGCCCTGTGACAATCTGAAAGACTAATTTGAGGCCTCAGTGATATCTGTCTTGCTGAGTGTTGCTCTATTTTATCTATCTATCTATCTATCTATCTATCTATCTATCTAATCTTTTCCTTGGATTTTTTTTTTTATTTTTTAACAAAGTCCTTTTGCCCTTTTCTATTTAATAGTACATTTTTATGACTAAAGGATTCATGGTTTTTTTTTTTTGTTTTTTTTTTACAATTAAAAAGTTGGCATGGTAAGTAAATAGTGTCCATTTTCTGTCTAAACTAATTAAGTTTTAGACTATAATTATACCTTAGGTTATTTTTTAAAAGTCAACTCTCTGAAGTAAGCTATAGCATACAGTTGTATCTCTTATGAAATAATCATCATAAGACTGAGTTGCCAAAGGTATATACATCCTCTCCATGATTCTCTCATGCGAGGATACATGCCGCTTGGGAGTTTAGACGGGTTCATGATGACCCTGCACTATTGCCTCATAATCAGATAAGAAGCTGTGGCAACTATTCTGAGATCCACTGGTAGGATGCTCCATTTGAGATGACATGTTTGGCCTGAAAAAATAAGCTTACAGAGAACTGAGATTATTGGAGTGGGTGGTACTTAGAAATTTCCTATGTGAAAGAGGAGGTAAGAAAAATAACCATCCCAGCCACCATGGGCACATGACTTCTTAGAAAAATAGGTCCTGCCTGACTGGAACGGCTCAGTAGTTGGATCACAGTCCCAGGCACCAAAGGGTTGTGGGTTTGATCCCTGGTCAGGACACATACCCAGGCTGGGGGTTCAATTCCTGTTCAGCGCATCTGCGGGAGGCAACCGATGGATGTTTCTCTCTCACATTAATGTCTGTCTGTCTGTCTCTTTCCCTCTCCATTCCTGTCTCTCTAAATCAATGAAAAACATATCCTCAAGTGAGGGTTAAAAAATAATTGGTCCTTTCTGGAAGATCCTGAGGAACACATTTATGTAAATCTATGCAATAGCCCAAACAGAATATCATATATGTGGACAATTAGCAGTTTCTCCTAATGTAAATACTGACAGTCACTCCATTACATGCTAATAAGACAGAAGGAAAAGAACAATTATATCATCTTACTCATTGTCTTTATAGGTCAAGGCATATTTCTCTTGACTCTAAATGGCTCTTTAATCTTTTTTAAATACTAAAGGTCAAGATTGATGTATTCAACTACCATTATAATTAAAGTTGGTTTTATGGTAAAACAATTTCCGTTCTAGAACTGTTAAAGTGATTTAAAAATAGAAGTAATGCTATATGCTTGATGCTTTATAAAGCCTTTCTCATTTGATCTGCACAGCAACTTTGCAAAATAGGAAATGCAAGCAATATGATCTCCTTCCCACAGGTTAGAAAATTGAAGCTCTCTGAAATTGAGGGACTTTCTTTACATCACACAGGTATTAACTATGAGATTGGAATCCAATATTTATTTCTCTAAATTCAGCACCATTTCCATTTTATGCAAATATAACATGAATGTAAATCAAGTGGAAATACCGCACATTGTTTTAATAAAACTACCTTCTGAAGAGTGGCTTGTAAAATTAATATTTGCTAAATGATTTACTACTAACAAACAAGATTTACTTTCTAATAGGAAAGGGTTTAAATAGGATTAATAAGCATAATTTTAAAATTATTTCAAAATGATCAAGTTACAAGGCAACAAAACGATTTGAATGGATAGTTAAATTTTAATCATCATAAAAATAGTTATCCTTAATGTATAATGCTGCATTTTCTTATTAATATAGGTTACTCTGTTAACCTCACCAGTTACCACTTTCTTAGAGAAACAGCATTTTTGTTTCCTGCTGAGAGAGCAGCAAATGCTTTGGAGAAACCAACGAAGAAAACACACTTAAGCCTGAAAATTTCCTTTTGGGTAATTTCTCACCTAAATGCTAAGACTTTACATTTAGTTTGCATCTGAGACCTCAAGTAAGACAGAAATATTTCTATTTGGCAGCTTCTGTTCAGAAAAGGTATCTGTGATTGCCAACATGAGCCTGCAGCCACTACCCTTCCTCCTGTTACAAATGGCAGCCTCTCTGGGGAAGTATATGTGTGCCTGTGTGTAGGGGTGGGGGTGGGGGAGGGGTGACTTTCTACAGGAAGCACTTCAACCGGGACCACCAAAGCAAAGAACACTTTCACTTTGCATTTAGTCTGTATAATCACTGTAACACAGGTTTTTTCAAAGTTTGGTCCTAGAAAGTTGTTAGAATCACCTGGCACTTGTGGAGAGTGCAGCCAGGTCTCTCCAATATGCATTGGGAATGCTTTGATTTCCTATTCAAAATTAAAGATGCCAAATGGAGAGGAAAATAATCAGAGGTACTTCCACACAGTATGGATAAAGTATTGTTTCATGAAACTTTGGTTTCAATCATCTGCATATGAATGTACATGTGCATATACATAGTCACATACCAGTATATGTATGTATGTATGTATGTATGTGTGTGTGTGTATATATATAAATGTGTATTCATGAATGTATGCATGCATGTATGTATATAAACACTGCGTCACACTGTAAAGATATTTCTCATTGTAGGTTGTGGCCCCCAAACTCAGAATGCTCTGCATTAAGGAATTTAATTAGCTCCCTTAGAGTCGATGGAACCCTTCTTCGAAGGACTATAGGTGCCTCTTGGGCACAGGCAGCCTGGCCTGCTAATGTAAATAGAACTGCCCTCACTGAAGCTAAGTCTCAGAATAGCACTCTGTTCTTTAATTTGCATATTCAAATAATATACAAATCAACATATAAATACACCTTGCTCCACAGCAATGTTGTAAAGATGCTTAACTAGAGATTCAGGATAGATTTTCTAACTCCTAAAATAATTAGAAATACCCAGAAAAAACACCCAGCCAGCTTTGCTTTTCATCCCAGCTTGAACCAGAAATTAGCTAAAGACAAAATCTTAATCTTCCTAACCAGTTGTAGTTTTAGGTCTTGCAAATGTTTAACTATATGAAATCTTTCTTAGTCATTGATGATCTCACGACATCTAAAGAATAATTTTAAATTATTATTCTTTCAACCTGAAGTTTTGGCAATTTTGTAGCACCAGAAATTATCCTAAAATATTTATGGGAAAAATATTTGGATAAGAAACTAGCATGAATTGAACATGTTCTGAGAACATTTGTTTTAAGTTAGTGTACTGAAACCAAGGCTTGTTTTGGGCTTCCTCTGATCATTCTGTAGAGCCCAAATCCCTCACTCTCACCAGGACCCTATGAGACTGACCTTATCAGTTCCTGACAATAAAACAATTTTCTGACACATCAATTGCATAAGCACTCAGGACTAGATTAACACTCAGGAACTTGCTGGGTTAGGTTTAAGTGATGGGATTCAAGGCCAACCTTACATTTTCAAATGTAAGATTTATTTTTATTTTATTATTTTGATTTTTATTGTTGACACTATTACATATGTCCCCATTTTCCCTGAGTCCCTGCTCCCTCCTCCCTCCAGCCCAAACCATAAGGGTTATGCTTATATGTTTTTTGGTTAATCCCTTCACCTTCTTCCATCTAGTCTCTCCCCTCCCCACTGACAGCTGTCAGTCTGTTCCATGTATCCATGCTTCTGTTTCTATTTTGTTAGTAAATTTATTTTATTCATTGAATTCCACATATAAGTGAGATCACATGCTATCTGTCTTTCTCTGACTGGCTTATTTCACTTAGCAGAATACTCTCCAGGTCCATCCATGCTGTCTGCCTTTTGCAGATTATCCTGAATACTAAGAACATTTTCACTCTGTACTTAAATTTATATAATTATTAAACAGAAGTCTTAACAAAGCATGATCCTGGATCAGCATTAGGAGATTAATCTGGGCATTTGTAAGAAATACAAATCCTGGGCTCTTCCCACACTGAATAAAAAACAATAAAAAAAAGGCCCTCAGTTGGGGTCCAGGGATGTGTTTAACCAATGCTCCAGAGAATGCATACTCAAGTACAGAGTACCACTGCACTAAAACAGTTTTTCTTTTCTGGGGTCAGACTGCAATTACTACTTTAAGGAAAGTAAGCCGGGAGGTAATGGATACTCCTACAATGGTTCTAGCTAACTTTATTAAAAGGGCAATGTTGAAGTGTATGTATTATTTAGATTTCTGCTTTTCTTTCATTCTCTTGCTACTCAATCCCACTCAACTTTTAGGCAATTTTCCAATTTGTTTTTAGCAACAAAATAAGAATATACTAGTAAGCACAATTTTGGTGAATCTAAAGTTAATCAATTTGCAATTTATTAAAATTTGTGATTTGAAAAATAATGTGGTGAGGGAGAGGATGAAATTAACAACTTAAAAGAAGTTTGAGGCTACTTGTGAATTTCCATTTTTACCTTGAAGGATTAGATACCTTTTGGCACTGAAACTAGCCCCATTACCCACATTATAAGCCTTTATAATCTTTGAAGCACAATGCCTGGTCAAAGTGATTGCTCAGTGTTAGGTCGGAGAGAGCCCAGAATGGGATACATGCAGACATGTGACAAGATAATGGACTCTCCCTGGCATTTCTAACAGATCAGCATGCCAGACACATATACTGGCTACTCCAGGACCCCCACACAGATACTGACTCCTTCCTGAATACCTGCTGAACCCCTGCAGCTGAAACTTCCTCAGCTGAATACCTCAGCTCATGTCCCCGCCCCTCACCCAACTGCAGTATAAAAAAAACCGCCCCCCTCCCTGTTGGCGTGAACCCACGTGCCCTGTCCTTGGGGGTACGTGGGTCTCCTGGCGATGCAGAATAAACTTTCCTTCCTTCCTTTTCTGATCAACACTCTTTACTTCCTTCGCCGACTCCTGAGCCACCTAACCTAACACTCAGTAAATGTTTGAGAGAGTGAATAACTAAAGAAAATAATCCAGACTCTAAGTACATGAATACAAATACAAACATTCACTTTCCAAAATACTGAATTAGAATGTTTCTAAAAATCTTTACCAAGTGTAATGCCAGTTTTCATTCCTTAAACTTTCAACAGTCTAATATATATTGTGTTCCCATATGAATTTGGCTAATTTGTGGCCTTTTAGTTTATTATTGGTCTATACTCTTCTAATTACTGTGCCTATACAATTCTGTTTTGATTATTATAACCTTTCATTATTTTTCTTTTTACAGAATTTTCTACATTATTCTTATATGTTTACTTGTATAAACAGCCTTCCTCTAAAAGAAAATAATCTATTGGTATTTTGATTGGGATCATACTGAAATATTTTACGTTAATTTAGGGAAATTCATATTGTTCAATACTAAAACTTCCCTTTCAAATATAAAAGCTTCTTTTTGTGCCCCTTAGGATTTTTAAAATTTTTATTCAGCAGATGAATTTTACACATATGTTATTAGTTTATTGCCTGGTATATTTTGAAATTTTTTAAAATGAGATCTTTGCTTCCATTATATTTTCTAACTACTGCTTTTTACATATGGAGAAGCTATTGATTTCTTTGTATATTATCTTATACTCAGTCACCTTATTAACTTTTCTTTTTGATATAGCTTTTCATTTGATTCTCCATGATTTTTATCAAGGTGAACAATCATATCATCTGCAAATTCTGATCTACCTACCTCCTCTCTATCTTTATATTATATTTCTTCTCTTGTTTAAATGTATCTTTCCTATAATTTTGAAAACACAGTTTCTTTCTTACAAGGTAGATGCAAAAGTTACTAAAATTGATAGTAAGTGAATTTAAAATAAATGTGTAAAATTATTTCTAACAGTCTGAAGTTAGATTACAGAACTCCTAGTCCATGGAATTTACAGACACCTAGAGTTATAATCAAACACAATAGCTAGATTTTAAAAGAAACCAGAGTAATTCTGTGACCAATAAATACAACTCCCTTAATGCATGCTGAGGAAGTGGTAATCATGCTTTTGGGGTATGAACTGATAAACATGGGGACATACAGATTCCTCTCATTTGAGAATTGACCACTGGACACAGGCATTGTGTTTATTTTCACTCATTAAATTAAAAGACATGGGCCAGTGGAGAGGCAGTATTAAAATTATATGGGTCTAATATTGACTCATGTATTTCACAGACCACAGTGTATTTTAATTTGCCACCAATACATTAGATATTTTTTCTAGATTACCTGGTTTCCATGAGTGAAACATAAGTGATTCTTTGCCTTTAAAATGTATAGTAATTTCAAACAAGTAAACTAATTTGAAATTTGATTTCTAAATAAAAGGATCAAGCTAAAGTTATACCAGAGGTCATCTGGAACATAACTTACTTCCATATTTCAAGTAGAATTCATAAACATCATTAACCTTTCCTAATCTAGATTTCACATGAAATAGAATATAATCATTTCTAGTAAATGTTCTGAAATGATTTTTTCAGTGTGAAATAGCTAAAAATTAAAATTACTCGTTATATTTTGCTTTAGAAATTCAGGGGAATCCATCAGCTATGCTCAGGAGAGGCGGAGGCCCCTGTCATTCTGTTTGTCTTAACCTTCTAGTTTATCAAGATTTCCAGGAGTGGAATGTCTTATAGCTTTAACCGTAAAATTACTGCCTCTAGATCTTATCAGCTTCAAGGCCAGAGCAGTGTGAACTGACTGACAGCTAAATGGAATCTAGATGAAGTGATTGAGACTACAAGTCACTCAAAGTCCCATTTTATTAAGTGCTTTAAAAATGAGGTCCCAGAACCTTCAGTCAATTTAGGATTTAGTGTAGGAAGCAGAAGATTCGTGGTATTCTGTCTGAGGAGTTTCATTTGAGGGCTCACATTGGCTGAAGGAAAACGGGACACAGGAAAACAGAAAAATAGAACTGATTTATACATAATTTATGCACTCTTCTAAAATTTAATTAAAAATTCTTTCTAAGCATATCTTTATATATGATAATTAGACAGAAGTTTTTATCTCATGTGACTATATTGTTTTTCTATCTCTATATAGCTATAATCAATAATCCAACATTATTTTCACTTTTTTTTCCAATTTGGTAAGATAGACGGGCAGCTCAGCTCCTTCTAATATAGTCATTTCCCACAAATATAAGGAAGCCCTTCAAGTACTATTATGAAAAAAAAATGTCTGAGATATACTGCTAGGTAAAAAAAAAAGCAAGATGCAGTATTTTTATCATCATTTCGATTTTAAAAATGGTAATGAGAGAGGGAGAGAAAGGCATTCTACTTGTATATTCATAGACTATCCCAAGAATGACAATAAAAAGAACTTGATAACAGTGGTTGCCTTTAAGGAAAAGAACTGAGGAATAGGGCTGAGAAGGAGACTACATTATGCACTTTCTTATAGTTTTTGAATTGTGCAATTTAAGAATGTATAATTCACATAAAGAAATTAATTAAAAATCTAAAACAAAGCAAGTGGCCATAGGGACCTGCAAAGGAATAAGAAGGCAAAGTCATTTTCTGAGGCGCTATACATATTCAACTTAGAAAAAAAAATTCCCTACACTAAGTCCATAAACACATAAACCCAAGGATAAAAAAATAAAAGTATCTATAATTTTTAAATGAATTCTTAACTTTCTATAAATTGAGAAAGGTAGGCCAAACTTTTACTTATATAGTAACAGATGGTCATTCAAATTTTCACCCAAGTAATTGAAAGAAATGACAATATTTTATATTAATCAAAAGAGGGAGAGATACCAACAATTTTAGTTTCAACATATTTTCCTTGTGCCCCTTGGTGGAACCCAATTTTAGCAAAAGCCACTTAACACATATAATTACTAAATGAATATACAGGAAGATGTAAGACTTAGCTTTCATATCACAGTCTCAACAGTGATTAGTATAACCTTATTTAACAAACAAGAAGAAAAACACCCTTCATAATAAGCATCTAATTATAAGAATACAAATGTTATTTTATGGAGTAGTGAGTAAATGAAGTTCCTTAAAGCAAATTACTGTTAATTACTGAACAGTGTGGTGTAAGGTAAACTGTGTTTTGATAAGCACAAAATATCACCTACTACAATCACAAAATTTTGATATTCAAATGCATATTGTTTTCAGGTTTCAAAATTCTAAAATTCTGTAAGTTATATCATTTACAGAAAAATAATGAAGAAAAATAAATTAGAATTTCAAATGAAGGAAAACACACAAGAAACTTGGTAATGTAGTTAGAAGAAAGATCAAAGTATAATAAGTTCAAAATTATAACTATAGGCACACACAACCCTTTTACCTTAATGTCATGTGTTACTAAAATATCAACAATAATTAGATCCCTAGAATTAATTTAATGAATGTAAGACATTTATTCTAGTAGTAACTCAGCAGAACTCATATCCAGAGATGTTCTAACAAAAAAGTTACATAATGTTTTAGAATATTCTTATTTAATACTATCAGCAGAAATGCCTTTTAAATGTGTGTATATATTTATATACGTAAAACATATATATATGTAATCTGTACACACATGGTAATTTAAAAATTGGTACTTTGTACCATAACATATTCATCAAATAAAATTTAATTTGTTACCATCATAAACTTTTGAAAAATTCTGACATTTTTAGGTACCTTTAACATGGATAACTTTTACAATGCACAAGCAAAAATAAAGTTCTAAAACATTTTTATAAAATATATATTTTCATTTAAAGTTATGTAACTAAAGTAAATCACACGCTCAAATAAAAGTTGTCCATAAATGATTCAGAGATCCTTCTAGTATGAGAAAGATGGTTTTATATTGAATATTAGACTAGGCAAGAAAATATTCAAATGCTAATCATTTATTTTTCTTAGCAGTGGCTTCAATTTCAAATCATTATCTTTTTTCATTGCCATATCTTTTTTATTTTAAATATATTTTATTGATTTTTTACAGAGAGGAAGGGAGAGGGATAGAGAGTTAGAAACATCGATGAGAGAGAAACATCGATCAGCTGCCTCCTGCACACCCCCTACTGGGGATTTGCCCACAACCAAGGTACATGCCCTTGACTGGAATCAAATCTGGGACCTTTCAGTCCACAGGCCGACGCTCTGTCCACTGAGTCAAACGGGTCACGGCGATTGCCGTATCTTGAGAAAGTGGTTTGTACACTAGAGTAAAGTTTTCTTTGTGGCAGGAAATTATTCCTAATAAATTCAAATCAAAGTATTTCAGTACAGACAGAGGTCAAATGTAAGAGAGAGTCTAAGTAATTATTCAGAGAACCAGAGCAGGAAACTGAATAAAGGTGATAGGTTTGTGATATTTCCAAGTACCCATATTTAACTAGTTTTATCTCAACTAAGTTAATTAACAACACATTTCACATATTAGAGGTTCTTAAGAAACAGCCCAATTTCAGTCAGGAATTGTGTCTACAGAATAGGCTTCTCCTATACAGTCAGTTGCATCAGGCATGCTGATAGGTTGACTATTAAACAGCTAGAAGAACTGAATTTATATGGCACAATCTGGCTCAACATTTGGAAAGAAATGGCTTGAGTGTTGACCAACAAGTTGTTAAAGATTGTGCTCACAGACACAGACAACTGTATGGTGATTACCAGAGGAAAAGAGGGGGAGAGGGAGGCAGAAGAGAGTCAAGGGGGGATAAATGGTGACTGAAGGAGGTTTGACTGAGTGGTGAACACATAATACAATATACAGGTTATATATTATAGAATTGTACCCCTGAAACCTACATAATTTCACCCTAATAAATTCAATACAACTGAATGTCATCCCAATAAATTCAATTTAAAAAAATTTAAAGGATAAAAAATATTGTGCTCATATAACTTCTTTGAATGGTTCTATAGTAAATGAAACTGATACATAAAAATAAGTAAATTTCCCTTGATGACATGGGCACTTATCAAAAAATCTCTGAGTTTTAATAATCTAAACAACCAAAAAGCTACAAATATTCTAACATTTGGCAAAAGGAGGATGGAAGGAAATCTTAAATAAGTTTCATGGCACCCAAACTTTGTTAACTTCACTATAGTAACAGATGTGAAAATGCAAACAGAACCACCAGGTCTCTGTGAAAGAAGCAGATGAAGATCTCTAGCACCACTGAGAGGGGAACTAAAAGGGAAATAAATTTGGTAAGAAATACAAGTAACACTAGCAGATGCATATTTAGATAATAAAAATCTATCACATGGCACTATCATATGTGCTCTGATGAGGGCACCTATCATTGTTCCAGGCAAAACTTATCTTTTTATTTAACTTTTACACTCCTCTTGCTAAAAGGGAAATTTTCTTATAAAAATGAAAAACAAAAAACCATCTTTAACAAAATCTTAAATATGAATGCATTTTAAAACGTGTAAATTAATATATACAATTGATACTATGAAGTGGTGGGGTACTTTCAGTAGTTTCCCACTATTTCCAGTTGTTATAATTCTGTTACTTTATTTTTAATATTAGTTTAATTTACCAACTAATATAATAGAAATCATGCATCAAATTTATGTAATGGATAACTGAAGGAGAAATGCCACTTTTTCATACTGTATATAGAAAAAAGTCAAATAATAAATTTACCCTGTTAATGTTTGCACCTGTATTCACATGACCTGGAATAATCAATTCAGTTAACTTAGTAACAGCACTAATAAATCTAGGTAACACATTTCCAGTTGCTAAGTATGTTTAACAGGGAGCCAGAAATCAGTGTGAAGGTAAACAGAAACGCCTGGAGAAAATAAAGTAGGGGAAGGATGAGGCTGGAGACATGGTATGCTATCATGAGAGGGTGGATGAAACAAAAATGGGAAAATACTCTTTCTCTTCATTTTTCAGTTTTCCTAAGGCCTTGATAATGGCAAGTACTTCGCTTCCCACTGCAAATGACTTTTTGGGTGACCCTTCTCAGGAGCACTATAAAGTACTGGAATCTATTTTTATGTTATGGGAAAGATAGTTATTTTTACATCTAGGACATTTTACAATTCCTTTGTGAACATTATGATTGTAAAGCTGGGAGGAAATTGCTTAATCTATGTAACCACTTATTTTATCGATAGGTGAACTGAGGTGCAAAAAGGGTATCATTTAGTTTATAATCTACATAAATATATTGGGACTAAAAGGTTTAGACATGCCGTATCTATTGTTAGTACCTACTGTTAAGAAAACAAGAGACAAATATACATAAGAAATAATCCAAAAACACAAAGAAAAGGTTACAAAAAAGGAACTCTCCACTGAGAATAGCTACTGTTCTGACGTTAGTAAGAAAAAGTGAGCTAGAAGTAAAGAACTTCAAAGAATGGATTAGGGAAAAGGCACTAAATGATGAAAGTGTAAACACGTAATCGTTACAAACAGAAAAGTATGTATAAAGTACTTACCAAGTACATGTTACATCTTGAAAATCCATAAAATGAAAAATGTAAAGTTTCTCATATTATTATTTTCTAACAAATTTGTTTCTACCTCTATTTCATTATAAAAACAAAGTCTATGGTAAGATAAAAAAGGGGTGGTTGTGCTTATTTCAAATCCCCAGGCTCCTTTTACATAGGACATCTCGAAAACCAATCCCACTGCTACTTTAGCTAGGCAGTTCTAAATGACTACAGTCTTTTTATAAGCTTAGTTGAGGTGAAAATAGAAAGCTCAGGTGACAGAGTTTGATGATTTCAAATTCTACAAGCTTTCTATGACCATTTCTGTGACATCATTTCACTACATTAAAATATACTGTGTCAAAATAATTGTATTTATTAAATTCTAAAAACTTGAAAACTCAAATACGTGTGTTCCTAAGATGCTATTGGCTTATAGCAATGATCAGAGCCAACACAAATATTTTTCATTGGAACTACCTAGATCCGTGGTCAGCAAACTGCGGCTCGTGAGCCACATGTGGCTCTTTGGCCCCTTGAGTGTGGGTTTTCCACAAAATACCGCCAGACTCAAGGGGCCAAAGAGCCTCATGTGGCTCGCGAGCTGCGGTTTGCCGAGCCACAAGTTTGCCGACCACTGACCTAGATCATTGCTCCCCTAATTATCTACACCACTGTCTCTTTGGTAGAATAAAAAATGGCACATGGGTAAACATTTTTAATTTACTTTTAAAGAGTGGATTTTAATATAACTTAGAAAAAATACGTATCATTTTCTCTTTTAAAAGTGAATCAACTAAAAAATATATTAAATAAACAGTATAGGTGGCATGAGAATATGGCCAAATTTAAATGTCTAAGGTGTGGGAAATGTTGCCCTTCATAAAGTAACTTCTCTGGCAATTAGCTAGTACACATATTACTGGTGAAAGATGTGAAATTTCCAAACTAAATGATATTTTACTCTGTATATTACTTTTTGGTTTTTATCTCATAAAAAGCCAGTGTAAATCAACATAATATAAAAGTAAGTTCTTTGGGCAGAAATTTAAAAGATTTTACTGAATATCATTGAAGAAAACCTATTAAAGTTAGTATTAATGAGTGAGAATCCCTTCTCTTTTCTCCTACTGTTAATGAAAACTTCCAAATTCATATAATTGTGGAGTGCATATCAGGAACATTCTGCATAATAGCACACATACTACATTCTGGATTAATACGATAATACTAAACCTAACACTTTCTTGCCCCAGCCCAGTTTGTGTCGTTTTTTTCTCCCTATATTGGAAAATGTCAATAGTGGCTACCAAGAGGCTAAATGAAACAAATAAAAACTCAAATACTTACTGTCGCTGGGGAGGCCCGAGTGGTATGCGTCACGGAGTGACCAGAATTCTCCATTGAATTGCCGATCAGATAGGTTCCCCCGGAGCTACTGATGAGTTGTCCTCCCGTGACGCCCATCTGAATCCCACCAGTGCCCACCATACTGTGGGATGAGACCACGGTAGTCACCTGTGCAGAACTCCCTTGCGTATCAAAGTAATTCCCTCCAGTGTTTTGGCTGTACATCTGCGTTTCTGTGTAAGGATAAGTTGTTGTTCGGCTTTAGAAGAAGAAGAAAAAAGAAATTTACTAGCTTATTTATACCACTTTATTTCACTTTTTCTAGTGTGTATATATGTTTAAAATATATCCTTTGGAACATGACAAGTTTTATATTTTGTATAAAACTTCATTTCCAGCCAAAAACCGGTTTGGCTCAGTGGATAGAGCGTCGGCCTGCGGACTGAAAGGTCCCAGGTTCGATTCCGGTCAAGGGCATGTACCTGGGTTGCGGGCACATCCCCAGTGGGGGATGTGCAGGAGGCGGGTGATCGATGTTTCTCTCCCATCGATGTTTCTGACTATCTCTCTCCCTTCCTCTCTGTAAAAAAATCAATAAAATATATTTAAAAAAAAAAACAAAACCAAAAAACTTCATTTCCAGAAGTAGTTGTGTTTACTTTCCAACTTAAAGGTACGGTACATGCCTTTAAGTACCTCAACATGTTCTCTGTACTGTAGAACTCTTGCCCTCTACTTGTGTCTACCTCCAGCATATAAATAGGTTCAGGTCTCTTCCCCCAAAAAAGTCTTGCTGAGTGACTTCTTCAATTCCTTATAAAACTTCCTGCAAATCCCAGTTTTAGAAAAGTTGGGATCTGGCATGAGTTGGGGCTGGTAAGTCAACTCCCTATGCTACTTCACATTCCTAGGTGACTTGCAATAACCCTCCATGACTAAGGAAGCTTGCATGGATATCTGTCTTGCGACCATAAGATCTTGAGCAGTTCACTCACCTGTACCCTAAGTCCCTATCTACATCTCTCTCTTCCTCTATACTCAAGATTCTCCTTGATGAATTACTACGCTAGCTCTTCACGCTATCACTTTCCACTTCCTAACAACTGCAGTAAAGCTTCCGCTTTGGCCTTTTGTTGAAACTGCTTTTAATAAGGTCACTTGAGACCAAATCTAAATACCAAGATATAAGGGTTCTGTCAGTCCTTATCTTTGTTGACCAGTCTGCTATATAGCATTGTTGACTACTCCGTGTTGCCCTTTCCCTGCTCTTTCGGTTCTGATTAAGCTTATTTCGTTGATTTACTTTTCATTTCCAGTTGGTCATGACATTTTAACATGACTTTTTCACTTTTTATTTTAAGATAAGTATATGCTCATAAGAGGTTGTAAAAATAGTACAGAGAAATATAAAGTACTTTTACTAAAATTTCAAATATAAAGTTAAAATTCTGTTTGTCAATCTCTTCAACCCTCATCTCAGAGCTAGCCACTACTGACGATTTAATGTGTAGATTTTCAGACATTTTTATGTATACACTGGGTCTCTCTTAATCTCTCTTGTTCCTTAGTTTCTATGACACTTATTTTCCACTATTTACTTTCTCTATCACTGCCTTTAAGAACATGTCAAAGCTCCATTTTTATGGCACTTTAAACAATGACATCTTCTGAGGTCTCTATGTTTAGTTCTTATTCAGACCATATACCTTTACCATATACCATAGGACTATGTAGATGTTCACAGTAAACAACCTTGCATAAGTTGATTTCTCCACTCTCTTTACTTTCTAGTTATACTTAAGAATTTTAAATCTGGGTTTCAAATAGCCACCTGGTTATCTTTATTAGGAAATCCTATGCGATATGAGAGGTCCCATATATAAAACTTAAAAAGGAAATTCCTTCTCTCTCTCCTTTCCTGTGTTCCCTCTCTCCACAGAGAGCAGCATAGCCACCCTCAGCTTTAGAACTCTTGCCTCTTTCCTCAGACTGACAGTAATCACTAAGTCCTACCAATTTTACCTTCTAAATAGTTCTCCAACTCTTCTTTCCAGTCTTGTACTTAATGCATTAACTCATAACATTTTGCATTATAATTGCCTTCTAATTGGTTTTTCTGCCTCTAAATCAGGCTCTTTTCCAATCTATTTTCAACTGTGCTGCCAGGGGAGTTTTTCTAAAATGCAAATACAAAAACAAAACTTTTCTTAAAGACCTTTCCAGGATTCTCTTTTGCCCTCAGGAGTAATTCAGAACCCTTGACTGACCTTACAAAACCAGTAGGGCTGGTGCCTACCTAATCTCTGTCCTGGTACTAGCCATGCCCTCAAATGCTTTTTCCACTCACACCATCCTGGCCTTTTTACTGGTCCCCCAAAGAGCCATTTTCTCTTGCTTTTGTTTGTTGCACATGGTTTCCTCTGCCTGGAAGGCCTTTGCATTTTTCTTCTACACTCTTCCTATTTCCTTATCATTCATAAACTCTCAGCTCAAACATCACTTACCTTATCCCCAAATTATTTTTCTGTACCCCTTGCCCTCTCTGGTCACTTTTCATATGTTGTTATGTGTTGTTCTCTGTATTTTCCTAATGCATACTCTGTGCATACCTGAATCATAACTCTCAACATAGTTATTGTTGAATTCCTCATGTCTTAATGCTCCCATGAAATTATGTTTTATTCCCATCTGTACCCTCAATACCTAACAAGTTTCTGGTACACTGTGAGCACACAAATCAACAGATAAAAATATAATCTGACAAAATAGCCAGTTTCATAAATTTATAAAACATAAAGACTTATTTTTGGTTAAAACATGAGAAACTATTCAAAGATTTGTCTACAGCATTTAAAACAGGTCATTTGAACTTATTATAAATTACACTTGTAAATTTAAATTATAAGCTTTAGTAAAATAATAATAGTGCTCTGAAAGTATTGCATACTGAGTAAGTTAATTCATTCCAGGAACAGCCAGTGTAGCAGAAACAGGTAAGATTTTAGGTTTTTTTTCTTTATTGATTAAGGTTTACATATGTGTCCTTACCCCCCTTTAACCCCACACCCCCCCAACTCATGCCCTCACCTCCCTGTTATCTGTGTCCATTGGTTATGCTTATATGCATGCATACAAGTCCCAACAACTCCATAGAGAACATTTTTTAAATAGAGAAATAAAGCCATTTTAAACACATGTACAGTTCTTCTCTCATCATTTCTCTCTAGCTCCTATTGGGAGTCTCATCTATATATTTCATTACATACTGATAAAACAGTCATGCTGATTTCAAATTTAGGTAAAAAGACAAATGAGGTCACTCTAATTTATGTCCATTGGATATGACAGTGACCCTATCTGACTCTACTTAAAATAACATAATCTAGTATAGCCAAGTAAGGTATACAAATTGATACAGGACAATAAATACTTTGACAGATGGAAGACATGGTGCTGGCTTTCATTTTCAGAGTCTTAGCAAAATGCCCAAGCATGCTCCCTAGTAATAAGTTGATTTCAAATATAAAACATAGTAATCACAAATGATAGCTAAAATACTGACCATTTAATATGCAATGGGTACTATTCTATGTGCTTCAGGTATTTACTCATTTAATCTTCATTTCAACTCTATGAGATAGGTGCTATTACAACTCCTTTTGCACAGACAAGGTGAATAGGATGAATAGCTTTATCCAAAGATAAGAATGGGTAAAAAATTATTTGGAATATGCACTGAGCCCATACTCTCAAACATTTTATCACATAAAAAGAACTTAACTTGTTCTGTATGTAAATTATACTTGTGAATGACTATTGGGGAATAGCCTTAACAGGTGGTACAAGGGCCATATGATTTTCTGTTGCTATTTGGGATTTCCTTACATCTTACTTCACTGTTTACTGGCCCCACACTACTCTCCTCTCTCACCCAGAACAGGACCTGCAGATGCACTTGCCCTGGTAAAGAGACAGAAAAGGTGGGACTATTTCAGAGGATACACCATCACACACTTGGAATCAATAAATTTATGGTCATGGAAGTTTCTACTCTATCACAAGAGAAACATTTCAAGGAATTTGTAACACTCCATCTTTGGGGCATGACTCCCTTTACAATTAGTTCTCAGTGAAGTAATATTAGTAATGCAAACAAATGAATCATCCTGATATATAAAAACCCTGGGTCCGTCACATCCACGACCAGGAGGCTCAACCAACCGGAAGTCAGTTTTGCCGTGGTGACCCAGTGCTGACTACTATGGCTGGAGGCACGGTGATCCAGCAGTGACTGCTGAGGGGGCTGCAAATCAGGCTCAGAGAGAGGCCTGAAGAGAGAAGCAGGGTCTAATCCATAGTCTCTGTGGCAGCTGTTGATCAGCACTTGCCTCTCTCTTTAGCTCCAGGCCTGGTCAGCAGCCGTGCCTCCACTTCTCACCAGGCCTCCACCCCGCCTTTCTGATCAGGCCCCATTGAAAGACCAAGAGATGCTGACAAGCACAGAAACTGACCATTCAGAACCAAATCTGGGTTAACTGTGAGGAGCCAATGGCTGCCTAGGAGGTGGAGCTTTTGATGCTGACTGGCATAGAAACCGACCACTCAGAACCAAATCTGGGTCAACTGTGAGGAGCCAATGGCTGCCTAGGAGGTGGAGCTTTTGATGCTGACTGGCATAGAAACCAATCAGAACCAAATTGGCCAGCAGAGGAGGGTAGTTGGGGGCGAGATCAGGCCTGGAGGGGAGGGCAGTTGGGGGGGACCAGGCCTGCAGGAGAGGGCAGTTGGGGGCAATCAGGCCAGCAGGGGAGGGCAGTTGGGGGTGATATCAGGCCGGCAGGGGAGGGCAGTTGGGGGCGAGATCAGGCCAGCAGGAGAGAGCAGTTGGGGGCAACAGTCTGGCAGGGGAGAGCAGTTGGGGGCGATTGGGCTGGCAGGGGAGCAGTTAGGTGTTAATCAGGCCAGCAGGGGAGTGGTTAGGGGGTGATCAGGCTGGCAGGCAGAAGCAGTTAGGGGAAATCAGTCAGGTAGGCAGGCAAGCGGTTAAGAGCCAGCAGTCCCAGATTGTGAGAGGGATGTCTGACTGCTTGTGGGATCAGGCTTAAACCAGCAGTCGGACATCCACAGAGAGGGTCCCAGATTGGAGAGGGTGTAGGCTGGGCTGAGGGACACCTCCCCCAGTGCAAGAATTTAGTGCACTGGGCCTCTAGTAGGTAAATAAAATCTAGGTCTGTAGTCTTCAAGTCAGTATAAAAATATGGCAGCAAAATGAAATGCAACCTGCTTTTATTTTCATACTTCTCTCTAGTTGGAGATGATTCAAGAGATAGAAAATGAGCAAAGAATAAGACAAGGATAAAAGTCACTAAAAAGTATGTCTAATTCATATACTGTCCTCATTACTGAGTCATGACCTCTGTGGCTGGGAAGACTTGGCTATTGCACAAACACACCCTGGGATAAAGACTGGCAATTTCTATGGGAGGGGAAAAGGACAATTTTATCAGAAAATGAATTTGTCTCTGATGAACAATGTACACTTGCAATGAGAACAGAGGAATTTTAAACATTGGATTGGGTAATAGAAGCAGATCATTATGTCCTTAGTCATTGTTCTTTAAAGGTAAGAAGATAAGCATGAATGTATTTGTGGGAGTACTGTCTGGAGCCAGAGTTAGTACAAATAACTCTTCGAGGTCTTTCCATGGTCTAAATGCTCTAAGCTCTGCCCTGACTGGTTTGGCTCAGAGGATAGAGCATCAGCCTGCAGACTGAAGGGTCCCAGGTTCGATTCCAGTCAAGGGCATGTATCTTGGTTGCGGGCACATCCCCAGTGGGGAGCGTGCAGGAGGCAGCTGATCGATGTTTCTCTCTCATCGATGTTTCTAGCTCTCTATCCTTCTCCCCTCCTCTCTGTAAAAAAATAAATAATATTTTAAAAAAATGAAATAAAAGAAATGCTCTAAGCTCCTGAATAAATACTGAAGAACTTATGTAAAAAAAGAAGCGCCAACAGCAAAAATAGCATTTCTTTATAGGTACTAGAAATAATGACTCTTTAATTCTGATTCCTCAGAGTAGTTTATCTTTCATATTGTATAATGAATACATGTGAGTTATTGCTTGCACATTATTTTCCCCAGACATTTTCAAAGTACAGGGTGGGGCAAAAGTAGGTTTATAGTTGTTCATCTGGAAAATAATACAATAAATAATAATACAAGAATAAACACTGTGCTTCACGTATTCACAACTGTAAACCTACCTTGCCTACCCTATGTATATTTGAGAAAATAACTCAATATTTGGCATATCTGACTGGAAGCAGCTATTTCTGGACTGTACATTCCTGAAACAGCTAAATTCCCAAAGCAATTCTGTTCACATTTGAAAGATTTGCCTCTCCTCCTTTTGTTTCTTATTTATTGATTGCCACAGGCTGTTATGAAAATAATGTCATATTATTTCTATAGCAGGAAAGAAATCTTTTCATTGTTCTGTGTATGTATGCAATAATGACTGTACACACACAGATATGTGCACACTTGCTGAGAAAAGCTTCTTCACAGCTGACTGTATTGTAAAGTCCTATGTAAATGTCAGGACTCTGATCCATTGAGTTCAGTAAATTACTACTGTCCCATCATGCCTCAGCATACACCCCGGGATTAGTATATGTGTTTACCTCAGCTATAACCAATTTTTCTGTTTTCTTTAACTTTATGTCTCTTATCCACAATTCCAGATATATAAAGTATCTCTAAATAATGTTTTATATTTTATAGGTCTTAAATATTCTCTCCTACCAATAAGCTAGTCAACGATAAAATCAAACAATGGAATGAAAATGTCAACTTAAGGAAATAAGATCTCTTGCAATTTTTATACTATAAAATTTATTGTGAAGACAGAATGTAGTAATGTTGGTCATTATAATATCTTACACTGGTACAATGTTTTATGATTCCAGGATACTTTGTACTCATTCTTCTAACAGATATTTACTGAGCATTTATTTTGGCACCTAGATTACAAGGAACAAAAAAGACATAACCTCTTCTATCATAAGGGCTACATAACATAAGAAGAAAGTGGTGAATAGAAAGGAACAAAAATAAGATGATTAGAAATTTCCTCAAGTCTATGAAAGAGAAAAATAGAACATTAAAATATAATAAATAGGAGGAGCATATTAGATAGGTCAGTCAAGAATGTTACCCCTAAAGAAGAGATATTTAGGTTGAAATTAATGATGAAAAGCAGCCAGCCCTATGGAAAATAGAAGAAAAAAATATCAGAGAATACAGCATGTACAAAAGCCACAACACAGGGAAGATCCGGGCATGTAGGAAGAAATTAGAAGTCTATTATGGCTGGCTATGACAAACGAGAAGAATATTAGAAAGCAATGAGGTTTTAAAAGTAGGTAAAAGCTAAATATTCAAGTATTATAAACAAAATTTTTTAAACTGTGAGTCATGATCTACAATTGTAATTCGTCATAACAGCATTAAAAAAAAAAAGGAAAGATATTAGATAGGGTTAGAGCACACTATACCTAGTAAGGATAGGAATTACTTTGAGGATCTTTGTTTCCATCATTTAGATATATGGTGTGTGTGTGCACACTCGTATGAGTATGTGTGTATTTACCTGAGTATAACATGAACATCTAACTTTCTCAGTGTGGATGGTAGTTTAAAAAGCTTGAAGCACATTGTATGGACTATGGCAAGAGGTTTGGATTTTGTTTGAAGCTGGGGTAGGGATAAGGAGGGTGGGTAAGGGAGGTAACGTAAGGTTCGAGTCAGAGAAACAACTCTAACAAAAGCCTTAGGTCAGAGAAATCATGGGAAACCAGGGGAAAGGAAGTGGCAAACAGGGTACGACCCTGCAGATGGGGTCACGTGAGATGACTCTGGACCACGTTCATTAGATGAAATGATAGGAGGTAATCTAATTGGCAAGTGTTTCCATGTAGGGATAGCAGTATCTACCTGATTGGACTAAACTGAGAAAATGAGTAAATGAAGGCAGACAGAAGAAATAATTGTTAAAATATAATTTGAAAGGCCATGAGGGAACTAGGAGAACTGGGGAATTAGGAAGAATTTCTAGAGATGGGGGATGTATTTTTCACTTCATTTCCACTAAGTGCATCACACAGGTTAGGAATTGCTAGCCCTCTTTTAGAGCTATAATGAGAAGCTAGTGCTGGCAACGGTGGACAGTGTTTGGGATGGGTGCAGTGGTTTGGAGTACTTACTGGACTACTGTGGCATGTCTTTGTCTACGGTCTGGCTGCTAATGTTGCCTATACCTGTCTTTTTTCAGCCTAATTTCCCAGACTTACTGGAAATTCCCTGAATCCCAAATATCTTTCAATAATTATTTTTGTTTTTCTTATTAACCCAGAATTGGTTTCTGCTGCTTGAAACCAAGAACCCTGCCTTAAACAGTTTCCCATTGTGAAGTTTTTATGTGAGTCACCAAAGCTCTACATAGCAGTAGCGACAATATTCAACTCACTGCATTCATGATTACGTAGGCTCTGGCTGGCCAGCATGAACTACTTATTTGAGTTTCTAAACAGACCTCCTCTTGAGTGCTCCAAGTCAGACTGAAGGCAGAAGATATACCAAAGATGTGCCACTTTGTGAAAAACACCAAAGGGAAAACAGTAATTCAGAAAGAAATTCAAGTAATCTGACAAATTTTTATCATTACCTAAGAATGAAAAAATAATCACTTAAATATAAAGTAATAAATACTACTCAACAAAACTAAAAAAAATACTTGCCTTGGTTTAAATTCAGGAGACATAGTTATTTCTGTTAATTTCAATGGCTATTAATAATAAATAAAAAGTAAAAGCATTTATTGAGCTGTTGCTGCACTAAGAGGAAATGCAAGAATGAATGTTAAAAGCCAATAATAATTCTTGCAATAACTAATTGAGCTTTCTCATCACATAAGTATTCTATTACTATATATGTCAGTAATGTACAGAGTACTGAAATCATAACTTTATATATAGCCTATTATCATTATAAAAATATCTAGATATTTATACTTTACTTTGTATTTGAATTCTTTATTTCTATAATAAAGAAATGTGGTTCTCACACTTTAGTGTGCAACAGTATTATCTGGAGGGTTTTTTTAAAACACAGATTGTTGGACCTCACCCTGAAAGTTCCTGATCAGGCCGCAGTTCTAACAAGTTCTCAGGTGATGTCAATGCTGCTAATCTAAACTCACTCTGAGAACCACAGTACTTCACTAAAAATGTGAAGCCAAACCTTCACAGGTATGAAGGAAAAATAGTGCCATTTCACAACAATTAGTTTAGTCTATTTTAGCTTTTTAAAAAGTCAAAGTCTCTGATATAAAGGAGTTTTATATTCTGGGACAGCAATCCATGAGAGTATTACCACAACTTCCATTGCTACAGGAGTTTTTGAAGGACAGCAAAAAGGTGCACATAATAGTACACAGACAGGTCATTTGCAGATAACGGAAGTCAAAAAAGTGAATTCATGAACTTAAACCAGGGGTGGGCAAACTTTTTGACTCAAGGGCCACAATGGGTTCTTAAACTGGACCAGAGGGCCGGAACAAAAGCATGGATGGAATGTTTGTGTGAACTAATATAAATTCAAAGTGAACATCATTACATAAAAGGGTACGGTCTTTTTTTTTTTTTTAGTTTTATTCATTTCAAACGGGCCGGATCCGGCCCGCAGACTGTAGTTTGCCCACGGCTGACTTAAACCAACTTCGGCAGAAATGGATCATGAAAAATTTTGACCCAGAGTCACTGGTTTATATTTGCAATTAAGAAAAACTGAGTTGGATCATATGGTGGTTCTATTTTTAATTTTTTGAGGAACCTCCATACTGTTTTCCATAGTGGCTGTACCAATTTACATTCCCTCCAACAGTACACAAGGGTTCCTTTTTCTCCACATCGTCACAAACACTTATCTTTTCTCTCCTCTTGTCTTTTTGATAACTGACATCCTAACAGGTGTGAGGTGATATCTCACTGTGGTTTTGTTTTGCATTTCCCTGATGAATAGTCATGCTGAACACCTTTTCATGCACCTGTGGGCCATTTGTAAGTCTTTTTTGAAAAATGTCTCCTCAGGTCCTTTGCCCATTTTAAAATTAGATAATTTGCTTTTTTGCTATTGAGTTGTGTGAGTTCCTGATATATTTTGGATATTGACCCCTTATCAGATATATGATTTGCAAAAATTTTCTCTGATTTCACAGGTTTCCTTTTCATTTTGTTGATGATTTCCTTTGGTGTTCACAAGCCTTTATAGTTTCATGTAGTCCCACTTGCTTATTTTTGCTTCTGCTGCCTGTGCTTTTGGTGTTTATATAAAAAAAATATCATTGTCAGGACTGCTGTTGAGGACCTTACCCCTATGTTTCCACCCAGAGTCTTACAATATCAAGTCTTACATTTAAGTCTTTAATCCACTTTTACTTAATTTTTGGTGACTGGTATGAGATAGGGGTACAATTTCATTCTTCTGCATGTTGATATCTAGTCCCCTCCCCCCCCAACCATTTATTAAAGAGACTATCCTTTTCCCATTGGGTATTCTCGGTGCCCTTGTTAAGGATTAGTTGACCATATCTGCATGAGTTTATTTCTGGGCTCCTGATTCTGTTCATTGGTCTATATGTCTGTTTTAGAACTACTATATCATCCAGCAATCTCACTTCTGGGTATATATCTGAAGGAAATGAAATGAATATCTCAAAGAGGTATCTGCACTCCGATGTTTATTGTAGTATTAGTCATAATAGCCAAGACATGGAAACAACTTAAGTGCCCATCAAAAGATGAATAAAGAAAATGTGGCATGCATACACACACACACGCACACACACACATACACACACATATACATACATACACACACACACACATCCTATATAATAAAAGGCTAATATGCAAACTATCCCCTCGACTGGGAGTTTGACCAGGGGGTAGGGCTGGCTGGACAACCACCTGTGGCCTCACCCCCCCCCCCCCTTCCTGGCTGCTCCCCCCCAGGCCACGCCTCACAGCCTGCCAACCACCCATGGCCCCTCCCACCAGCCAGTCCAGGCCCAATAGGGGTGGGTTAGCCATATCCAACCTGTGCACAAATTTGTGCACCAGGCCTCTAATATATATATGATGATTCAGCCATTCACACCAACATGGATGCAATTTGAGGGCATTGTGCTAAGTGAAATATGTTACACAGAGAAAAACAAGTACTGTAGGATTTCATATGTTCTATACGAAAAAATCAAACTTATAGAAACAGAGAGTAGAATGGTAGTTTCCAGGGGCTGGGGGTATGGGTTAATTTGGGGAAGATGGCAAAGGGTACAGACTTTCAATTATAAGATGAATACGTTCTGGGGATCGAATGTACAGCATAGTAACTATAGTTAATACTACTATACCGTGTACTTGGGGGTGGGGGGAGAAAAAGACAACTGATCAACCCTATACATGTGCACAAACCCAAGAAAATTTTGTACTGAAAAGATAAAAACAAAATAAAAAAAAGAAAAGCGATGTTAATACTGTCGCTAGCAGCATCTCAATTCAGTTCCATTCATTTTCCGCTATGTATTTTAAACTGCTGAGTAGCCTGCTCCTGTCTCACCTGCCACTAAATGCTCTTTTTTATTTAACTCACTCAACAAATGTAAATTGAGGACTTAAGTACAACTGTTCCAGGCATTAGAGATACAATGGAGAGTAAACAAACAAGGTACCTGCCTACCTGAAACTTACATTTTAGTGGGGGAAAGACAAATATTAGCTACGTTAAAAATAGGTAGCCACAGGAATAACAGTCCTGTTGTGGAAGAAATGTGGTTTCTGTTAGAGAATGGTAGGGAAACATACACAAAGTCTAGACCACAGAAAAATTATTTGGTCAATAGACTAAGGAGGATTCACGCAGGTAGAAAATAGAAGAATATAGCCAGAAGAAAACAAAAGGGGGCAGTGATTCAAGTATAGAGTAGCTGGGTAGTTGACTGTTACAGACTTAAAATATTTAACCTATAAGAATGTCTATTATATTTAACAACTGAGGTCACCAATGACCCTGAGAGTAATTTCACTGTAATGTGAAGAATACAGGGTCAATCCTGAGAGGTTTTACTACTCAGAGGGATACAGGAATCAGGCCTTTATGATTAAGATGGATATATTCTCCAGTGGGACTTAAAAAATTGAGGCAGCTAAAGCATATGTGTATGTTGTTGAGGCTGAACATAGTACTAACCCAGGCAAATAGGCTGTATGTCCAGTACCCAAAGTTAGGCACACCGCTGAACTAAAAGCAGCTTGGGGCTTCAGAGCATTCCCTGGGAGGCAACTCTGTTAATCTGACTATTTCTGAGTGACACACTAGGATTTGTTGGCAATGTCCTCTAGAACTTTCTGGTCATTATAAAGCTCAGCCTTCAGGAATCAGACTTAGACTTTATACAGCTGAAGGACTATACTCATATCCTCAAAGACTTTAGTCTCCGTGAGGCACAATATCGTGATTCCCAGCTTTTTCAAATATAAGTCTTCTCATGTTAGCTTTCAAATCTTTGTTCAAACAGAGTTTTTTAATCCTCACCTGAGAGTATGTTTGTTTATTTTAGAGAGAGGGTAACATGGGGGGAAATGGGAGAGAAAGAGAAATATCGATGTGAAAGAGAACACTGATTGTTTGCCTTCTATATGTGCCCCAACAGGGAATTGAAAGCACAACCTAGATATGCACTCTGACTGGAAATCGAACCCGCAAACTTCTGGTATACGGGACGATACTCCAACCAACCAAGCTACAACAGCCAGGGCTCAAAGCAGAAAACTTAATACGTTTTACTTTTTCAGTTAGTTTTATAGAGTGAGTACACTAAAAGTGAATATACTTTTTCAGATAATATAAGACCTGGTTAATTAAGTAATGCTTTTAACTATTAATCCCCATTTTTCAGATTGGGAATTCTGGTGCAAATGTTATTTTCCTGAGGTTATACTGTAGTCAATAGGGGAAATGGTCGAAACCGGTTTGGCTCAGTGGATAGAGCATAGGCCTGCGGACTGAAGGGTCCCAGGTTCGATTCCGGTCAAGGGCATGTACCTGGGTTGCAGGCATATCCCCAGTGGGAGATGTGCAGGAGGCAGCTGATCGATGTTTCTCTCTCATCCATGTTTCTGACTCTCTATCTCTCTCCCTTCCTCTCTGTAAAAAAATCAATAAAATATATTTAAAAAAAAAATAGGGGAAATGATACTTGAATATGGGTCTCTGAAGTTCATTCAAGAAAACTGTTAACACACCTTGTTTCCAAACCTAAAAAGTGCATATGTAGATTTCTTTCATTTCTTCCTTTCTTAAAAAAAAAAAATAGAAGAGGGGAGAGGAAAGGAGGGAAAGTGTTATCATGTATAACTATTCTGGATGTCAAGGTACAGGACATAAAAATGTCACAGAACAAATTGCCCTTAATGTGTATAATTTAATTTACTAATAGAAAATAATAAAAAGGTAATACAGACAGGGCAAAGAATAGCCTTTTCTCTTAAAAGCTACTGAACTAAATATCTGATATTGAAAAATTGTTACATATGATAGAGTTTTCTACATATTTTATAAATATTAAAAGAACATTTTACATTCACAAAATAAATTAAATATAAAAGTATAAGATGGAGTTTTAAAAACCATGAAAATAGATTCATGTGAATAACAAAAACCTTACTCTTAAAAAATCACATTCAATTATCTACAATAAAATACATAATAATACAATAGTACAACAGATAAAATTTACTATTTTTTTTAACTAATCAACTCTTCTCCCCTAACAACTCAAATAATTCAAGACCAAAAGACTATGACCTACTGCTCACTGAAAAGAACCATGCACTCAGGGTCAGAAAATAGGAACTCTATACACTAACTAGCCAGGCAAATTAGTTTACCTCTCCTGACCTCAGTTTACTCATCTGTAAAGTGGAAGAATTGAAATAAATGATCTCCCTGACCTTCCTAACTCTGACACTCTGAGAAGCCATATTTGAAAGTCTTCCATTTTGAGAGAAATGGGAATTGCTATGGGGTTCATGAAATGGGCCTTTTTTAATTATAGGCAGACCTTGGAACTTTTTTCCCACAAAGGGGCAGTTCTCTCTCCAAGAACTTCCTAAGTAACCAGCCATATATTTCCTAAAATCCACATCACAAACCAGATTCTACACCAATTTGAATGTGTACATTAGTAGGAGCAAAAAGGAAGAAAGCATCCCTTCCATATCAATTTCAGAAATTCCATATAACCATTTCTTCCTAGCAGAAAGCATTTTAATAAAGAAGCAAAATGTGAGATGGCTTTAGAGTAGCTGGAGGCTGGCTGCACTTGCTCCCAGCCACAAACCAGATTTACAGCTAAACTACAGAGCAATCGACCTGAAAAACCAATTGAAGTGTAGCGGATCTGAAATATTATATCCAAAGAGCACTGAAGAAGCCACATAGAGATAGTAAAAGGAACATACACGCAGAAAGGGAACGTACCTTTCAAGGAGGTGCAGAAGCTGAGAGGCTGGAGGGATATCCTATTTCAGTTGCAAAGTCCCACCTCCCCATTGTGAATACAGGGTCTCAACCCCACACAGGGATTCCCAACCCAGAACAACAGAAGAGCCAGGAAGAAGAGCCAGTGGAGCATGGAACAGAGGGAGTCAGGAGGGTTCTGTCCACCTGGGAGACTCGGACCACACCTTCCCATTGAAGGAGTGCTCCCATTGTTAGCAGGAGGCTGGCTGGGTGGAGAAACAGGGGGATATCTGTAATACTGTTAATAATCCTATCCTAACTAATAAAAGAGAAACATGGTAATTAGCTGTACATCCGCTACCCTTCCCATTGGCTAATCAGGGTGATATGCAAATTAACTGCCAGCCAAGATGGCGGCCGGCAGCCAGGCAGCTTGAAGTTAACATGAGGCTTGCTTGCTTCAGTGATGGAGGACTCCAACGTTCCCCGCCTGCCGCTGCCGGCCTCTGAGCTTGCAGTTTGAAACACTGTTACAAATACAGAAGCTAAACAAAACCCCAGAAACCTGCTTTCAGCCAGCCGGGATCTCAGAGCTGGAGTTGATACAGTGTTTCGATTAAAGAACCCAACAAACCAGATACCTGCTTTCAGCAGCAGAGGCCTCAGAGCTGGAGCAAGAGCTAAAACTGGCCCAGAATAAAAAAGAAAAAGAAAAAAAGGAGCAGTTGGGAGCTTCAGTCACCCGCCAGCCTGAAAACAGCCCTCAGCCCCTCACCCAGACTGGCCAGGCACCCCAGTGGGGACCCCCACCCTGATCCAGGACACCCTTCAGGGCAAACCAGCCGGCCCCCACCCGTGCACCAGGCCTCCATCCTATATAGTAAAAGGGTAATATGCCTCCCAGCACCGGGATCAGTGGAGCCGCGAGGCCTCCCGGCACCGGGATCAGCATGACAGGGGGCAGCGCCCAAACCCCCTGATCGCCCTGCAGCTCTGTGTGTGACAGAGGGCGGGCCAACAACCTCCCTATCCGCCCTGCTCTGTTTGGGACAGGGGAAGGCACCCCAACCCTTTGATCAACCCTGCTCTGTGCCTGATAGGGGGGAGCTCCCCAACCCCCTGATTGCCCTGCGGCTGTGTGTGTGACAGGGTGCGGCGCCCCAAAACCCTGATCGGCCCTGCTATGTGTGTGACAGGGTGCGGCGCCCCAACCTGCCCCGCCACGGGCCCTGCTCTGTGTGTGACGGGGTAGAGCCATAACCTCCCCATCGGCCCGGCCCTAAGTGTGACAGGGTGCGGCGCCCCAACCCCCTGATTCGCCTTGCTCTGTGTGTGACAGGGGGCGGTGCCCCAACTCCCCTATTGGCCCTACTCTGTGAGTGACAGGGGGGAGTTCCTCAACCCCTTGATCGGCCCTGCCCTGTGCGTGACAGGGGGGAGCTCCCCAACCACCTGATGGGCCCTGCTCTGTGCGTGACAGGGGGCAGCGCCCCAACCCCCTGATCAGCCCTGCTCTGTGGGTGACAGGGGGTGGTGCCGCATCCTCCCCATCGACCCTGCCTTGAGTATGACAGGGGGCGGTGCCCCAACCCCCAATCGGCCCTACCCTGAGTGTGACTGAGCGTGGCATCGCAACCTCCCGATCCGCTCTACTCTGTGCATGACAGGGGGCGCGCGCGGCGCCCCAACTCCCCAATCGGCCCTGCTCTGAGCCCAACCAGGGGCTGCACCTAGGGATTGGGCCTGCCCTCTGCCACCCGGGAGCAGGCCTAAGCCAGCAGGTCGTTATCTCCCGAGGGGTCCCAGACTGCGAGAGGGCACAGGCCGGGCTGAGGGATCCCCCCCGCCCCGTACCCCCCGAGTGCACAAATTTTTGTGTACCGGGCCTCTAGTAAAAAATAATAAATTTAAGAAAAGCAAAATTTAACCCACAAATCCTAAAACTAACTATTGCACGAAAAGACAAAAAAAAAAATAATAACTTGAAGAATATCTCTTTTAAGATTGCTTATTAAACATCATCTAGAAAAAACCTAGATGATTTAAAAAAAAATGTACTAACTACATGATTTTCAACTAACGAATATTTTGAGTCCAGTATGCATACTTATGAATTTTGAATAAATCTATTCAATGTCAATATATTAATATTGTAACACTACCCAAAGTATGTCATGCGATGTTATTATATACTAGAGGCCCGGTGCACAAAAATTTGTGCATTCGAGGGGGTCCCCCAGCCCAGCCTATGCCCCCTTGCAATCTGGGACCACTTGGAGGATGTCCACCTGCTGGCTTAGGCCCGCTCCCTGGGGGATTGGGCCCAAGCTGGCAGTCAGACATCCCTCTGGCAGCCTGGCAGCCCTCGGGGGATGTCCACTTACCAACAGGGAGCAGACCTAAGCTGCAGTTGGACATCCTTATTGCTGCTGAGGAGGCCGGAGAGCGTCCCACCACCACCATTGTGCTGGCAGCATTCAGCGTGGCCTGTAGCTAAGCAGAGCTCCCCCTGTGGGAGCGCACTGACCACCAGGGGACAGCTCCTGCATTGAGTATCTGTCCCCTGGTGGTCAGTGTGTGTCATAGTGACCAGTCATTCCCAGTCATTCTGCTGTTAGGGTCAATTTGCTTATTACCCTTTTATTATATAGGATAGAGGCCTGGTGCATGGGTGGGGGCCAGCTGGTTTGCCCTGCAGGGTGTCCCGGATCAGGGTGGGGGTTCCGCTGGGGTGCCTGGCCAGCCTGGGTAAGGGGCTGGTGGCTCGTTGCAGCTGGTCACACCCCCTTCAGGGTGGGGGTCCCCACTGGGGTGCCTGGCCAGTCTGGGTGAGGGGCTGATGGCTGTTTTCAGGCTGGCCACACCCCCTTTAGGGTTGGGGGTCCCCACTGGGGTGCCTGGCCAGTCTGGGTGAGGGGCTGAGGGCCGTTTTCAGGGGGCCAAGCACTCCGGCGACAGAAGCTCCCAGCCTCTTTTTTCTTTGCTTTTTTTTATTCTGGGATTTATTTACCTTCTATAATTGAAACTTTGTAGCCTTAGGTGGAGCTCAGAGCTGGCCGCAGCAGGGGGGAAGCTTGGCTTCCTCCATCACTGGAGCAACCAAGCCTCCTCTTGCTCCAGCTCCGTGACTGCCGGCCGCCATCTTGGTTGGGTTAATTTGCATATAGCCGCTCTGATTGGCTGGTGGGCGTGGCTTAAGGCATAGGAAAGGTATGGTCAATTTGCATGTTTGTCTTTTATTAGTGTAGATTATTCAAATAAAAGAATTCTGTGGTTCAGATTTTAAAACACTACATTTCTTTCCCATAGGACTACTCAGAGCCTTTAAAAGACTAATAATAGGAATTTAGAGACCTCAAAAGAGGAAACTTCATGCAGTATTTCCCTGCTTTTGTAACCATGAATGGACTAACATTTTATGAAATACAGTTTGATAAATTCTGTACTGGGGTTGATGATAAATCTATAATATAAAAGGAAAACGTGAGATGGCTTCCTATGAGTCAAGCCTTATTATAATAAATACCCATACAATGAACACTAGAGCATTTTAAAACATTGATAATTTTGAAACAGAGATAAGCTTCAAAGAGTGTTTGATATAAGAAAATCATTTAAAATAAAAAAATTAAAATATTGCTTAATTTGGCCCTGATATACTATGATTTATTTCTACCTTGGCATGATGGAGGAGTGAGTGCAGGAAGAATAAGTAAAAAAGGAGTGGGGGGAAAGAAGAAAATCATTTACAAAATTGATTTCTTAGCTACATCAAGGAATTTCAACTGAATTGGACTCCTACACAATATGAAATGTTTTTCAGAAGGTTTAATTACAGGATTCTAAATGATTAAAGATCATAAATGACAGAATATGTAGAATTGGACAAGATTAAAAATATAGACAGCCTTTGCGAAAAATCCTCCTGAGAAAACTATTGTAAGAAAATACACAGATGGTGTAGCCTGGGTTACTACAGAGGCAATGATAAAATAAACAGGAGCAAAAGTGAATGAAGTTACCTTCTCCCTTGAGTAAAGAGTTATTCTACTCCAACTCCCAGCACGTCTCAATTGTTCAAATTAAATATATGCTTACTCACTAACTCACACAGTGAAGCCTGTCATGCTGGCATGTAAATGTCCATATTCACAGTGAAAACCAGGTAAACACTTCAGTATTATCAAATTATAATGACTGCACATTTTCATAACCGATGACACATCTCTGTGAGGGCAATCATCACCTCTTGAGTGAGACCCGTGTATTATGGCTACTTAGCATGGGGATGCTGGTGACAGGAACATCAGTGGACCACCAATGACTAAGCATGGACAGGCTGGGCCATGGACTGGGTGCTTGAAAGCTCATGATAAAGATCGGCATCCCCATCTTCTGGGAGTATCATCAGCAAAAAGCATTTATTATCATACAGAAGTAGGAATTTGTGCCCCAAGTCAGGGACCAGACACTAACTGGCTATTAATTCAGTGTGGTGGAAGAATATGGAATAATCTTTCCTAACACACATAGAAGTATACCAAATAAAAAGAGGAGATATAAAGAACCTAAAATGAATATTAGAAACAAAAATTGTATATAGTAAAATGTCAGCACTACAAAATGAAAAAAGAAAGTGGAATGGCTTTTGCTGAAAAATCTTTTACTATATTTGAGAAAAATATTCACAGTCCTCTAGCTATTAAAATTTTGACTCTAGCTCATGGCAACACAATGTAAATATGAAAATGATGCTGCAGAATCTTAATAAAAAATTATACTTGTTAGGAAGAAAAGGTTTCTAAAGATGTATCAATCTTTCTCTTGACCAAGGGTGCACATTTATGGCATGACTAGCTGCAGTTGAGATACAATCTGAGCCCATACAGACCAGATCAAAGCTAACTGGACTCTGTGGAAAATGAACTCATGATCTAGATTTCATCAGTCATGATCTAACCAACTGAGCTAATGAGCCATATAAAATACATGTTGGCATGAGATATTTACTTTGAATCATTTCTGTGCTTAAATGGGTCATACAATTTTAGTCAACTTTAGAGATGCTGTTTTCCCAAGGTTTTGTGAATAAATTGACTCACTGGTCACACACATTTACCTATTATGTAGAAAGTCAGTGGTGAGGTAGTTTAAAAATACACAAGGCAATATGCAGAATTTAGAGTCTATATAGGAGAGAAAAATGTAATAGAAAATAACTATAGTGTAAAATTTAACAGCAATAATTGATGTTTATTGAGTATTCACTATTTCTCAGATATTACACAAAGCACTTCTGATAAGCTAAGTATATTCATCGCATAGAGAAAAAAGTGAAGCAGGTTGTGTAACTTTCACAAAGTCACACTCTAGTAATCTCTCACTCTGCCTTGGACTAATGATAAATGACTGTGATAGATATTGCAGAGCTAACTCTCCCAACACTCATTCCAACTACCCTTTTCCCTTGCCACTTTCTCGCATATGGACACGAAAGCTACAACTCTTATTCCCAGATTGCTGGCTGCTAACGATTATGAGATGACACAGTTATGGCCAATGAAATGAAAGCAAAAGGGAGCTAGGAGTTTTTGGAAAAGCTTCTTTCTCTCCCCACAACCCCTTTCTCCCTCTTCCTCGCCCTCTCTATCTTTCCATATATATAATGTGATATATGATATTATGGATATATATTATATGTAATATATATATACTCTAGACCAGTGGTTCTCAACCTTGGCTGCACATTAGAATCACCTGGGAATCCTTTTAAAATCCTGATTTCTGGGCCTTATCCTCTGGAAATTCTGTTTCTTTGTTATGGGGTGGGGCCACAACATTAGTAACAAAGAAACAGAATTTCTGGAGGATGAGGCCCAGAAATCAGGATTTTAAAAAGATTCCCAGGTGATTCTAATGTGCAGCCACGGTTGAGAACCACTGCTCTAGACAGAAGAGAAAAGGTGAAAAAAGATGTTTTCTTTTTATAAAGCAAACATTATCTTCATTTAATAAACTCTGATATTTAAAATACAAGTCAATCGCTTCTCGGCCTTTTGGCTAAGATCAAGTGTAGTATCTGTTCTTATCAGTTTAAAATACAAGTCAAACATCTACATTAATAAGAGTCCTCAGTTGTCAGGAGTGCTTCAGAGGCTGATTTTTCTAAGTACCAGATAGGAGGGCCTGTATGTATAATAACAGCAAAAGATCTCAGAGAGTGTGCAAACACAGAAGGGAGGCAGTTGGGTCCTGAGCAAATGACACTACACAGTGCACTTGTCTCATGGCCAAAGACAATGCTTTTTTATTTCAGATGAATATCAAATAGTTTACTTATACAAAATAGTAATTTTAAAAAACTTACTCCTAGTAGTTCAGTGTTGTAGAAATTAGATATTCATATTTCAAATATATGTTTTCCTCATAAAAAAAAGAGCAAAAAAAAATATTCCTGGAAACATTCCCCTTTGAACTATGCAAGAGACAACTGAAGTCCTACATTAATCAAGAATTTCATATATATTTCATTATATTTGGATTTTGTGTACCATATATATACACACAGTCCAATTATACATATACTGTGTGTGTGTGTGTGTGTGTGTGTGTGTGTGTGTATCCGGCCAACTGGCTGACTGGGCAGTAGCTATGATGTACACCGACTACCAGGAGACAGATGCTCAACACAGGAGTGGAAACCACAGGCATGGGAACATGGAACAGACTGATTAATCTCAGAGGGAAATGGGGGGTGGGAAGAGATTAACCAAAGATCTTATATGCATACTAGAGGCCCAGTGCATGGATTCGTGCACCGGTGGGGTCCCCCGGCCTGGCCTGCACCCTCTCGCAATCCAGAACCCCTCGGGATGTTGGATAGACAGTTTCAGCCTGACCCCTGCAGGCCTGATCCAGACAGGAGGGAGCCTGATCCCCGCAGGCCCAATCCCCACAGGCTGGACCCGGATAGGCAGAACCCTGATCCCTACAGGCCCGATCCAGAGAGGAGGGAGCCTGATCCTGTGCATTGAGAGTCTGTCCCCTGGTGGTCAGTGCACGTCATAGCGACTGGTCGACGGGTCATTCGGTCACTTAGGCTTTTATATATATATAGAGAGAGAGATAATATACAATCCCGTTCTACACTGTGCAAATCCCTAACACTATGTGGTGCAAATATAAAATAAGCTTTATTGAAGAAAATCTTACAGGCTGACATATAGCAGAGGGAGCACAGCTGGACTGGATACACCATGGTAATTGCTCTGTAGAAGATCTCTGGCCTCAAATGGGAGAATTAAAAAGACTCCCACATGAACTTACATTGCTCCATTGGTATAGACAGTATCGCTTCCTTCCACATACTGCACCTGAGCTGGGTAGACATGCTGTACCTGTTGCACAGTCTGTACCTGCTGTACCTGAAAAACAAATATTAGGACCTTGGTGAGTGATAGATATGAGAAAATGTACTACATTAGATTTATCTCAAATATTTTTCTAGGTTGGTGATCAATGTGAGAATGGCTTAGGATGTGATCTGTAACATCCTTCAAAGACAAGTGAATGTTGGTTGGGCCCAGATCAACTGCAGCAATAAGGCTGAAAAAATTCTATAACATTCCTATAGGTATATAGGTATATACACACTTCAAATAATTAGGGTGAAAATTCTGAAAGCTTTTCACTATTTTGAAAATTTAGGACTTCTCTTCCCCTGGGTTGTTAAAGCTAAATTTATTTTTTAATTAAAAAACTCATGATGGAAAATTTCAAACACTTAAATACAGAATAAATATGACAACAAAACTCATTTATTCATCATTTTATGTAAATGTTTGTCACAGGACCTCATCTTTCAACCTCTCAGAGGATTATTTAAAAGCAATTGCAGAGACTACGTTATTTCACTGGTAAATACTTCATTTTGTTTATAAGAGATAAGACCTATTTTTAACATGAACACAATACTGATATCACCTATAAATATTAGCCATTTCTTAAAACCATCTAAAATCCAATCATAGTTCAAATTTCTATGATTATTCCAATGTCTTCTTATTGTTGCTTTGTTCAAATCAGGACCCAGACAAGGTCTACATATTACATTTGTATCTTTCCCATCTTTCTCTTTTAATATATAATAATAATCTATGATAATGAATGTGTAATATGCTAATTAGACCAAATGTCCTTCCAGACGACCTTCTGGATAAAGCTAGGGCTGCGAGGGAAGCCTGGGTCCCGAGTGCCTGCTGGTGGCCGGAGGGAAGCCTGGGTCCTGGGTGCCTGCTGGCAGTTGGAAGGAGGCCTGGGTCGGGTGCCAGAGGGAAGCCAGTGCTGGCAGCTGGGAGAAGAAAGGCCTACTCTTGCACAAATTTCGTGCATCGGGCCTCTAGTCTCTAATATTTTCCCATCCTTTTTTTTCTTGACTAGAGGCCCGGTGCATGAAATTTGTGCATGGAGGGGGGTTCCCTCAGCCCAGCCTGCACCCAATCCAATCGGGGACCCTTCGGGGGATGTCTGACCACCAGTTTGGGTGCAATCCCTCAGGACTCACCTCTCTGCCTGCCTGCCTGCCTGCCTGATCGCCCCTAACTGCCTCTGCCTGCCTGCCTGCCTGATTGCCCCTAACTGCCCTCCCCTTCTGGTCTGATTTCACCCCCAACTGCCTCTGCCTGCCTGATCACCCTTAACTGCCCTCCCCTGCTGTCCTGATCTTGCCCCCAACTGCCCTTCCCTGACAGCCGGGTTGCCAACTGCCCTCCCCTGCTGGCCTGATCTTTCCCCCAACGGCCCTCCCCTGCCGGCCTGATCTCACCTATTAACTGCTCTACCCTGCTGGCCTGATCACCCCTAACTGCCCTCCCCTGCCGGTCTGATCTCACTCCCAACTGCCCTCCCCTGCAGGCCTAATCTCACCCCCAACTGCCCTCCTTTGCTGGCCAATTTGGGTCTGATTGGTCAGTTTCTATGCCAGTCAGCATCTCTGGGCCTATCAACAGGGCCTGATCTGAAAGGCAGGGCTGATCAGCAGCCCTGGTGGAGGCCTGGAGAGAAATGGAGGTGCGGCTGTTGGCCAGGGTGGGAGAGAAAGAGAGGCAAGTTCTGATTAATGGCTGCCACAGAGGCTACGGATCAGACACTGCCTCTCTCTCTGCAGGCCTCTCTCTGGGCCTGATCCGCAGCCCCCTAGGCCCATGGTTGGCAAACTGTGGCTTGTGAGCCATGTGCGGCTCTTGGCCCCTTGATTGTGGCTCTTCCTAAGCCTTTGGAGTACCCTAATTAAGTTAATAACAACGTACCTACGTATATAGTTTAAGTTTAAAAAATTTGGCCCTCAAAAGAAATTTTAATCGTTGTACTGTTGATATTTGGCTCTGTTGACTAATGCGTTTGCCGACCACTGCCCTAGGCAGTCAGTGCTGGGTTGGACGCCAGCAGCAGCTGCAGTCAGTGCTGGGTCACCTCGGCAACCTTCGGTCGTAATAGTCGTTAAGTCCCTGGCTCTTTATTATATAGAATAGTAGCCTGATGCATGAAATTCGTGCACAGGAGTGGGGGGGGGTGAGGGGTGGGGCCAGACCCCTCAGCCCGACCTGCACCCTCTGTCATGTTCCGGGACTCCAGCTACTCTGGGCCTAGGCACAGGCCTACAGGTTTAGGGTGGCCTGGCTCCCGAGGTCCCATTTTATCAAGAGAACAAAGTCAGAGTTAGTTACAGCCCTCACCGAACCCAGTACAGTGCATCTGTGCATACACCTGCCTCGTTCATGTGCCTGCTTCGCCCTACTGAATTACTAACATCTTGAGGACATAACTCTGTCTTATCCTGCTTCACGTTCAGTGTCTGGCCTGGTGCCACGGTACTGAGAGGGTTTGCTGAGTGAGTGAATAATAAGTGAATGAGTGAATGAATGAGCGAGTAAGTGAATGAGCAAGCAGCTACAGGGTGGGAACTTCTGCCGCGTTGCTATGGTGACATGGCAGAAGTTCCTGGCTGCCTGACGCCCACACCGGGAAGTTACCAGCGCCCCTCTCCTAGCTGCATAGTTCCCGCCCTGCTCCCAGCAGTGGCCCGGCACCCCTCTCCCGGCTGCTTAGTTCCTGCTCCCAGCGGCCTGGCGCCCCTTTCCCGGCTGCTTAGTTCCTGCTCCCAGAGGCCGGGTGCCCCTCTCCCGGCTGCTTAGTTCCTGCTCCCAGAGGCCGGGTGCCCCTCTCCCGGCTGCTTAGCTCCTGCTCCCCATGGCCCAGCGCCCCTCTCCTGGCTGCTTAGTTCGTGCTCCCAGCGGCCCGGGGCCCCTCTCCTGGCTGCTTAGTTCGTGCTCCCAGCGGCCCGGCGCCCCTCTCCTGGCTGCTTAGCTCCTGCTCCCAGCGGCCCGGCGCCCCTCTCCTGGCTTCTTAGTCTGTGCTCCCAGCGGCCCGGCACCCCTCTCCCAGCTGCTTAGCTCCCGCCCTGCTCCTGGCGATCCAGGTCCCCAGCCACTCCTTCAGAAGAGGCCAGGGCAGGTGGGAAGCTTGGCTTCCTCCATTGCGGGGGCGACCAAGCCTCCTGCTTGCTCCAGCTCCATGACTGCCAGCCACCATCTTGGTTGGGTTAATTTGCATATAGTTGCTCTGATTGGCTGGAGGGCGTGGCTTTGGGCATAGCAAAGGTATGGTCAATTTGCATGTTTGTCTTTTATTAGATAGGATTGTTACTTGTTGAAGAGACTGGATTATTTATCGTGCAGAATTTCTGGAATTCTAGATTTGGCTGATAGCATCTCTGAGATGAACTTTAATAAGTTCCTGTGTCCCCTGAATGTAATATAATCTGGTAGATCATGGGCCTTGAACAGGTTCAAAATTTGAAAAGCTGTGTACTTCCCATGGCATCGTATCAGCTGCCATGTAAAAACCAGTTGTCTCTCTTTTTGTAATCCTATATAAAAAAAGTCTAATATGCAAATAGAGCGACCAGTGGAACGACCAGTCACTATAACACGCACTGACCACTAGGGGGACAGACAATGCAGGAGCTGTCCCCTGGTGGTCAATATGCTCTCAGGGGGAGCGCCGCTCAGCCAGAACCCAGGTTCACAGCTGGCGGTGAGGAGTGAGGGGTCCCAGCCTGCAAGAGGGTGCAGGCTGGGCTGAGGGACCCCACCCCCCAGTGCACGAAAGTCGTGCACCGGGCCTCTAGTGTTACATATAATCAGTGGGATCAGGTGTTGTCAGCTGAATGCATGTATTATGATATTCCCTATCTATGTTTTACCTGAAGATATTAGTAGCCAATGATGATCATTTTCTAATCACAGTAATTTAATTAATAATGGTTGCAAGCTTAGTTAGTCTAATTCTGCAATACATTTTCATTTATTAGTAGACTTCTATAATGAAATTCCTCTCAACAATAATTTCATTACTTTGAAATAGGGTTGTATGGGAAGAATAAGGTAAATACATGATTCTTTTCTTGAGCCAGTACAAAGAGTGATGACTTTATCCCCTAGCTCCCTCCCAGTGTAGTTTTGCAATGGATTTTTTTAGTTTGCTTTGTATCCTTATGATTCTTGGCTTTTGAACATATTTGATGCTTTTTAATCATAGAAGTTTTTCTTCTAAAACTGTTCCATCTTTGACAAATGGTAGTCCCTTCAAATTTAATCCTGTTTCTTCTGACATGACCACAGTAATCTTTAATTCTCCTGCTTTCTGCCATAAGATGGTTCCAGATTTATCTCTTACATTTCCTGTCCTAGATATTGAATTAACCATTTCTTCAAAGAGCCTGGCTCCTACTAGCAAGGAGAAATATAAGTATAAAAACTGTTTAGGAAAGCAATTTATAAATAGGCATCTTGTTTGACCACTCTGTGATTTTTTTCTACAGAAATACCTGACATCTAAGGAGGCGCTGTTCAATATTATTAAAGAATACAGTCTATAAGAGCAAAAAATTAGAAGAAGAAACCTTAATGACTATTAAAAGTGGAGTAATTAAATAAATTATAGGAAAACTATTCTATAGAATATATGGCTGATGTTAAAAGAATAAAGAAAGATTGATATGTACTTTAACAGCAAGATCCAAGTAGAATCTCTAGGGCTGAAAAACACAATATCTGAAATGAAAAATTTACTGAATGGGGTTAAAAGCAGATTATATAATGCAGAAAAAATTACCAGTCAATTTAAATACCTACCATAAATAATGAACACATACCAAAAAATGAGGAATAGAGCATTAGTGAACTATGAGATAATATCAAATAGTCAAACATGTAAGCGAAGTCCCAGAGGAGAAGAGAAAGAACAGAAAACATTAAAAGAAGAGAACTAGAGCCCTAACTGGTTTGGCTCAGTGGACAGAGCGTCAGCCTGTGGACTCAAGGGTCCCAGGTTCGATTCCGGTCAAGGGCATGTACCTTGGTTGCGGGTACATCCTCAGTAGGGAGTGTGCAGGAGGCAGCTGAATTGATGTTTCTCTCTCATCGATGTTTCTAACTCTCTACCCCTCTCCCTTTCTCTCTGTAAAAAAAATCAATAATATATATATATATATATATATTTTTTTTTTTTAAAAAAAGAAGAGAACTAGAAACTTTTCCAAATTTGGTTAAAAGTATAAACATACAGATCTAAGTGTGTATACAAATTTATAGATACATCCACATCAAAGAGCATCAAAGTGCCAAAAATCAAGAATATGGAGAAAAAATTTAGAGTAGACAGAAAACGGACACATTATATACAGTACAGGATAACAGCTATTATAATGACTGCAAATTTCCCCATCGAAAATTATGCAATGGAGGAGGATGGGAAAACATCTGTAATACTCTCAACAATAAAGATATCTTTTAAAAGTAAGCCCAAGACAGTCAAATAACATCTTTATAGTCATGAGAAGAAAAAAGCCAACCTAAACTCAGTAACCAGTGAAATGTCCTACCAAAAAAAGGGGGAAATCCAGTGAAGGTAACGACAAAGTTTTTCAGGCAGAAGAAAAATAATAACACATAGGAACTGAGATCTATACAAAGAAATGGAAGCATGAGAAATAATGTTTGTAGGTAAAAGTTTTTTCTTTGTTTTCTCATCTTTCCATTTCTATAGATATCTGACTATGTAAAGTAAAAATAATAGCAATATATAACTGAGTTCACCGCATATATACAAGTGAACTGGATGTATCACAAAAATATCACAAAGGATGGAAAAGGGAAAAGAAAATACACTTTGTAATATTCTTATATGTTAAGTGGTATGATATCACTTGAGCACAGGCTGTGTTGAGAATGGGTAAAAATGTGAGATCCAACTTCATGCTCTTTGCAAGAACACACTTTAAATACACAGATAGAAAGGTTAAAAATAAAGAGGTATGAAAAGATAAACTTTGCAAACACCAACCATAATAAAGATGGACTGGTTATATTCATATCCGTCAAAATAGACTCTGAGACAAAGACAGTTACCCAAAGATAAATGTTTTGTCAAGAAAATTATCAAGAATAATAAATTCGCCAGGGCCGGTTTGGCTCAGTGGATAGAGCGTCGGCCTGGGGACTGAAGGGTCCCAGGTTCGGTTCCGGTCAAGGGCGTGTGCCTGGGTTGCGGGCACATCCCCAGTGGGAGTGTGCGGGAGGCGGCTGATCGATGTTTCTCTCCCATCAATGTTTCTAACTCTCTAGCTCTCTCTCCCTTCCTCTCTGTGGAAAATCAATAAAATATATATATATAAAAAAAAGAATAATACATTCTATGTTTTGGCATCAAGGAACAGTGTCAATAACATGAAGCAAAAACTGAGAGGATTGAAAGAGAAAGCAAACAAATCTACAGTTACATTCTTTATAAATGACAAAAGAGGGAAAAAATCAGTAAGAACATAGAAATTACCAACCAACTTGATCTTAATGATGTTCATATGACAATCCACATAGCAGCACAATACACATGCTTTCTAATGCACCTGAACATTCAGCATGAAAACTCTAATGCTGAGCATTTAAACAAATCCTAACCAATTTAAAAGGATTAAAATACAGAGTATTTGATTCACAAACAAATCAAATAAAAATAAAAGACAAAAAGATACCTCAAAAAGCTCAAATCTACACTAATAAAAGAGAAAGGTGCAAATTGACCATACCTTTGCGAAGCCCACCAGCCAATCAGGAGTGAGCATGAAAATTAGCGGAACAAAGATGGCAGAGGCCACAGAGCCAGCCAGAGCAAGTGGGAGGCTTGGGTCGCCCCTGGCAACAGAGGAAGCCAAGCTTCCTGCCCGCCCAGGCTGGCTGCCGAAGGAGGAGCCTGTGGGTGGCGGACATGGATGCGGTCTGGGTGGGTGCCAAAGAAGGGGCCTGTGAGCAGAGGACATGGAGCCGGCCCCAGTGGGTGTGCTAAAGGCTTAAGTTGCCATCACCCTGGCCAGCCGCCGAGGGAGGGGCCTGCAAACAGCCCTCAGCCCCTTACCCAGGCTGGCCATGACCCCATGGGGTGAGGGTCCCCCAATGGGGAGCATGGCCAGCCTGCAAACAGCCATCAGCCCCTCACCCAGCCTGGCCAGGCACCTCAGCAGGGACCCCCACCCTGAAGGGGGTGTGGCCAGACTGAAAATAGCCCTCAACCCCTCACCCAGGCTGGCCACGCCCCCCAAGTGGGGACCCTCACCCTATGGGGTCGTGGCTGGCCTGCAAACTGTCCCAGCCCCTCGCCCAGGCCAGCACCGTCCCCAGTGGGGACCCCCATCCCAATGGGGGCATGGACAGCCTGCAAACCACCACAGGCCCCTAGCCCAGGCTGCCCCTCCCCCCAAGGGAACCCCCAACCTGATCTGGGACACCCTTCAGGGCAGACCAGCCGGCCCCCCACCTGTACACCAGGCCTCTATCTATACTAATAAAAGGGTAATAAGCTAATTAGACTGTGAGACCTTCCAGGTGTTCTTCTGGACAAAGCCATGGTGGCAGGGCTGAGGTAGAGGCAGTTAGGGGCCAAGAGGAGAGAGCAGTTGTGGGTGATCAGGCCAGGATGGGACGGCAGTTGTGGGTGATCAGGCTGGCGGAGGGAAGGGGGGGCAATTGGGGGCAAGCAGGCTGGCGGGGGGTGGGGGCAGCTGGGGGCGAGCAGACCAGCAGGCAGAGTGGTTAGGGGCAATCAGGCAGGTGAGCGGTTAGGAGCCAGCAGTCCTGGATTGTGAAAGGGACATCCATCAAGGGGTCCAAGATTGAAGAGGGTGCACGCTGGGCTGAGGGACACCACCCCACCCCCGTGCACGAATTTTGTGCACCAGGCCACTAGTATTTATATAATGAGCGATACACTTTAATATAATCTATGATTTATAGAAATCACAAGGGGAATTAGAAAATATTTTGAATTAAATGGTACTGAAAATATAGTATATCAAAATTTACAGAGTATAGTTATAGCCGTGCATAGAAGGAAATTTATAGTTTTTTAAAATTTATTTTTATTGTTGAAAGTATTATAGATGTCCCCTCCTCATCCACCTCACTCCTACTCCCTCCCTAGGCCTTCCCCATACTATTATCTGTCCATGGGCTATGCATATAAGTTAATTGGTTAATCTCTTCCCATTGCCCTTCCCTCTGAAATATGTCAGTCTGTTGCATGCTTCAATGTCTCTGGATCTATTTTATTCTTAAGTTTATTTTATTCATTAGATTCCACATGTAACTCTTTATTTTGCTTAGCATAATACTCCCCAGGTCCCTCTATGTTGTCTTAACAGCTGCATAGTATCCCATGATGTAAATGTACCATAGCTATTTTATCCACGTATCTACTGATGGGCAGTTGGGCTGTTTCCAGATCTTGGCTATCTATAGTAATAAAAGCGTAATATGCTAATTAGAGTGGACATCTTTCCAGACATTCTTCCGGACAACTTTCCAGATGAAGCCGGGGCTGTGAGGGAAGCCCGGGTCCTGGGTGCCAGAGGGAAGCCGGTGCTGGCCAGGGGAAGGAAGGCCTACTCTTGCACATACTTTGTGCATTTTGTCCCTAGTTGTAAATAACACTGCTATGAACAGAGGGTGCAGAAATTCTTTCTGATAGGTGTTTCTGGCCTCTTAGGATATATTTCCTAGAACTGAGATCACTGGGACAAATGGCAGTTCCATTTTTAATTTTCTGAGGGAACTCCACACTGTTTTCCATAGTGATTGTATATTCAATAAAATAATGTGGGGATAAGTGGACAGATGCATACAAAAATATAAAAATGAAAAAAACTAGACCACCAACTTATACCATACATAAGAATAAACTCAAAATGGATAAAAGACTTAAATGTAAATCAAGAAACCATAAAAATCCTAGAAGAAAAAATAGGAGGCAAAATATCAGACATCTCACATAGAAGAATTTTCACTGATACAATGCCTAGGGCAAGAGAAACAAAGGAAAAATAAACAAATGGGACTATATCAAAATAAACGCTTCTGCACAGCAAAAGAAACCAGCATCAAAATGAAAAGGGAACCCACTATAGGGGAGAACATATTTGCCAATGATACATCTGATAAGGGGTTAATTTCCAAAATATATAAAGTATTCATACAACTCAAAAAAAGGAACACAACCCAATTAAAAAATGGGCAGAAAACCTGAATAGTCACTTCTCCAAAGAGGATATACAAATGGACAGGGACATATGCAAAAATGCTCAACATCACTAATTATCAGAGAGGTGTAAATTAAAAAGACAGTGAAGTACCACCTCACACCTGCCAGAGTGGCTACCATCAATAAATCAACAAACAACAAAAGTATTGGCAAGGATATAAAGAAAAAGGTACCCTAGTACACTGCTGGTGGTAGTGCAGATTGGAAAATTTATAGTTTTAAATATTTTTATTAGGGGAAAAACAATGCAATAAATCTAAAGTTTCAACTTTAAGATGATAAAAAATGAAGGACAAATTAAACCTAAATTAGGAAAAAGGAAATGAAGAGCAAAAGAACCACTGAAACATACATTTAAAAAACAATAGAAAAGTCAATAAAATGATAAACATTATGGAAGACTTAGGAGTAAAAAAAGAGACAATTTTGAATACCAAGGATGAAAAGTGAAAAACATGCTAAAGACAAAAAAAAGTACAATAAAGACAAATTAATGCCAATAAATTCAACTACATAGATTAAAGGCTACAAATTGCCAAAGAAAAGGGAAAAACAATATATAATGAAATCGAATACCTTCTCACAGAGGAAATAAACTCCAGATTATTGGTGAATTCTATCAAACATTTCAGAAAGTTAAAAAAAAAAAAAAAAGCCAACCTAAAATAAATGTTTTACCAAGAAAAGAATAAGGGAACACATTCCACTATTTTAACGAGGCTAGCCTTTACCGTGAGACCAAAACCAGAAAGATATTACAAGATGACTACAGAATAATTTCTCTCCTGAACATAAACACAAATATTATCACCAAAACACAGTCCTCCCGGTATATTAGAGGACAATTGGTTCCAGAAACCCCAGCAGTTACCCAAACCCAAGGATGCTGGAGTCCCTTACATAATAAAACTAGAGGCCCGGTGCATGAAATTCATGCGGGGGTGGGGGGGGGGTCTCTCAGCCCAGCCTTCACCCTCTCCAATCTGGGATTCCTCGAGGGATGTCCGACATCCCTCTCACAATCCAGGACTGCTGGCTCCCAACCGCTCATCTGCCTGCCTGCCTGATTGCCCCTAACTGCTTCTGCCTGCCAGCCTGATTACCCCTAACCACTCTCCTGTCAGCCTGATCGATACCTAACTGCTCCCCTGCCAGCCCGATTGCCCCTAACTGCCCTCCCCAGATGGCCTAGTCACCCCTAACTTCCCTCCCCTGCAGGCCTTGTTCCCGCCCAACTGCCCTCCCTTGCCGGCCTGGTCCCCCCCACTGCCCTCCCCTGCCGGCCTGGTCACCCCTAAATGCCCTCCCCTGCAGGCCTGGTTGCCCCAACTATCCTCCCCTGCTGGCCTGGTCACCCCTAACTGCCCTCCCTTGCCAGCCTGGTCGCCCATAACTGCCCTCTCCTGCAGGCCCTGTCCCTCCCAACTGACCTCCCCTGTAGGCCTGGTTCCCCCCACTGCCCTCCTCTGCTGGCCCAGTCACCCCTAACTTCCCTCCCTTGCAAGCCTGGTCACCCATAACTGCCCTTCCCTGCAGGCCTTGTCCTGCCCAACTGCCCTCCCCCTGCAGGCCTGGTCCTCCCCACTGCCCTCCCCTGCCAGCCTGGTCACCCCTAACTGCCCTCCCCTGCAGGCCATCTTGTGTCCACATGGGGGCAGCCATCTTGTGTGTTGCAGTGATGGTCAATTTGCATATTACCTCTTTATTAGATAGGATATATAGGGTGGAGTATAACAATGCATACAATCAGCCTTCTACCTCAGTTCCCAACCATGAATGGAAAATACTGTGGTTTTGTGTTTTTTTTATCTCTTCTTGGTTGAATTCATGGCTGTAAAAACCAGGGATACAAAATGATGACTGCATATTTATTGAAAAAGAAATGCACATGTAAGTGGACATGTGCAGTTCAAACCCAGGATTTCAACGGTTCACTGTACATCTAAACGCTCAATCAGACAAAAGTCATCTATGAACAAATACAAATACCATACAAATTAAATGGTGGGAGTCAGAACTTTAGCACTTAAACAATATTCATTCTGTTTAAATTCTTTAGTGCTTCCCTATCACACAAGATGAAAAAATAATTCAGAATGGAATACAAAAACCTTATTAATGCCTTCTAAACCTTGATGGGAATTTTTAAACATAGCTTCTCTGCTCCTTTATAATTATACATTAAAATTTTGCACATTATTGCTATCTTCTTATAGCTCGTGTTTTTTTCCTACATAAACTATCTCACCTAACAACAGAAAACCACCATTTTCCTTCCAGGCCTCATTAAAAATTTTGTTATACTATAAAAAAACCTTCGGTAACTTATTTTATCCCATAAGAGACTGACTATTCCTTTCTGTTTGCTCTCTTAGGACTCATTAATATGGGTGGTAGCACATGGCTTAGGTTCTCAATTGGTAGTACTTTATGTAGCCAATATGTTGAGGTGGCAAAATCAGTTAATTTGGAAGTAGAACTGATTTTAAGTACTTGTGCTGATAGTTGCTGTCTGTATATAGGGATAACTGGTTTATTTCTTTAAGTTTTAATTGCCTTGTGTGTAAAATAGAAAATATATCTACTTTATCATAAGGAATTTTTGTGAGGATACAAAACTTAAATATAGATACAAACAAAGCATGCCAGGGGTCCTCAAACTATGACCCGCGGGTCACATGCAAATACAAATATTGTATTTGTTCCTGTTTTGTTTTTTTACTTCAAAATAAGATATGTGCAGTGTGCATAGGAATTTGTTCATAGTTTTTTTTAAAACTATAGTCCGGCCCTCCAACGGTCTGAGGGACAGTAAACTGGCCCCCTGTTTAAAAAGTTTGAGAACCCCTGGATAGGCATATATGATCATTATAATATGTTTTGTAAGTTACTGAAATTATTAAGTACTTCAAAACTAAGAGTCTTGCCTTCTACATGTGTGTAAATTCCACCTTTATATCCCACTTGGTTTCAGGCATAAGTATGCACAATATATGTTCACCAAAGTTTCCTTCAAATCATGAAATTCTATAATTAAATCATAAATGAAACTCAGAAAGTGTCAAGAATCTTGGAAAACAAGTCTTGGATAGATGCTGGCTAACTCATCTTGGATGGCAATATATAAATATGTCCCTTGATCACATTGACATTTTATAGCACAATGTAAAAATAGGGCATGATTTTTTACATTATCTACCAAGTTAAGGAACTGAAAAAGTGAAAGACACACGAAATAGTGAAAACAGTGAATAACAGCATATTCTGGAGGATACAATCTTCATTATTATTCAATGTGTGTGGTTTTTTTAAATCAACCACTAGAAACTGGGATGAAGATGCCCTTGAAACAATTCATTGATAAGATACCGCATTGCACATAGTGCTTGAAGTTTGAGAAGGTATTCCTTCAAGGTCATATTGATAGTGGGGGAAGCAAAAAAGAGGTGTGAAAAAGACAGAGATAGAAGAAAGAATATAAAAGAAGAAAAATTACCTTATGTATACATGCCTCATTTCATCAATGAGAAGTTAAGATCCTTGGAAAGTTTTAAGTTGAGGATTTGTTATTGCACTTCCTTCCTTCCTTCCTCCCTCCCTCCCTCCCTCCCTCCCTCCCTCCCTCCCTCCCTCCCTCCCCCCTTCCTTCTTCCCTTCCCTTCCCTTCCCTTCCCTTCCCTTCCCTTCCCTTCCCTTCCCTCCCTCCCTCCTTCCTTTTCTCCCTCCCTTCATTTTTGGACACAGGGCTCTATTATCAATAAAAGTGACTTGGAGAGCTACAGAAATGCTGCCTTCAATCTTAAGTTGAAGTCAGATCCAGGAAGAAATAGGTGTCTATAGACCAGTCTATGGATATTTACTACAAACCCAGTCACAGGAGGAGAATTAGAATGGCAGAATTCTAGCCTACCCGTACTCCTGGAGCAAGTTCACACATAAAGAAGCAACATGCATATTGTTGCTATATTCCCAAAAGTCCAACACAGTGTATACACTCTGTAAATATTTAATAATTACTCAATAATTAAATAATGCCCTGTACCTAGCAAAAGAAATACCCACTGAATATCTATAAAATTTATCAGTATCTTCTTAATGTGGATAAATGTATTAGTCTTTCAAAAATATAATGAAGCCACCTAAGAATGCTTATTATTCCTAAGTGAACTGATAAAATTTTTAATGCCATTTAATGTATCATTAAAAACGAAAGGTGAAATTTTTTAAAAATTTGCATATTTTCTTGCCTAAAATAAACTGTGATTCAAATTTGTTCAAATATTATTTGATACTGTTCTTTATTAAACATTAATTTCTGTTCAAATATTTACTAAATTATTATTTATTATAACTTTATTTTTTATTATATTTGCTGAACTTTAGTGCAGGAACTATTCAAGTCAGCATTCAAGTCAGCTAAAAAAAAGAAAAAAGGAGAAACTAGCATTCTGTAGGCATTTTATTATCATTCCCAGGGACTATATTTTCTATCCATCTTTGTGGAATTTATAAACTGTCATACCTTCCAAGCCCTCTGTGGAGAGGAAAAAAATGATTAAATAAACTGTATAGGAAATTAATTCTCTGAATCTCACTGTCTTTCCCAAAATAAATTTCAGATGTGTTTCCAAAGAGAATACACAAATATCTTGCACCACTTTTGAATTTTAATAAACAAAAAAGTGATGAAAATATGAACTAAAAGGAGATGGACAAAGATGGAGTTAGCAGAAATAATCAACGATTTATATAATTAACTGTCCTATAAATCAAAATAACTTTTGGCTAATTTCTAAAAGGTTACCTAGTATATCAGAATGTTAGAGCAATGAAGTCTAACCATAATAACCTTCTGTACCAGAAATTTATCCATTCTCTACCAACTAAAGGGAAAAAAATTATCCTCAAAATACAAATATATGCAATATACGCAACAATATATTTACACTCAGAGACACAAGATGAATTAAACAATTGAACACTTTCTTACATATTTAAATGAAAGCACCTTTTATTGCCATTCAAATGTAGTATTACAAATACATTTGCTTATTTTTGTACATTTTTTATAATTATCCTATATAATAAAAACCTAATATGCTAAGTGTCTGGTCGTCTGTTCAATCAATCAATGCGTAATATGCTAATGATATACTAAGGCCGCTCAACCGCTCACTAGATGTGCACTGACCAGCAGGGAGCAGACCAGTCACTATGATGTGCACTGACCATCAGGGAGCAGACCCTCTGACTGGTAGGTTAGCTTGCTGCTGGGGTTTGGGTGATCTGAGCAAGACAGGCCAGACATGCCCTGGAGCCCTCCTGTGGCACCTCCCTGACTGGCCAACCTCCTCCATCCCTCCAGGGCCCCAATCGTGCACTGGTGGGGTCCCTTGGCCTGGCCTGCACCCTCTTGCAATCTGGGACTCTTCAGGGGATGTTGGAGAGACGGTTTCTGCCCGATCTCCCAGGCCAGGCCGAGGGACCCCACTGGTGCACGAATTCGTGCACTGGGCCTCTAGTTATTTATAAAATAAGTGAATATCAAAAACAATTTCCATATCATAGGAAACTGTGCTAGCTCAATAGGATCAATTAGTATATTCTGAGGACAAATTTATGCAGTATGTTGTTTTGGATGTGTTTCAAGAAAACGAAAATGAATCATATTTCAAAACAAATCCCTTTCAATAGTAAATAAAACCATTTATAATTGTTAAGCTCATTAGTCAGCCAAGAAAAATACCAGTCTCTTTGTAAAAATGTCTTTATTATGTCAAACTCTTCATTGCCTTTCTCATATAAGAGCATTCCTTACACATTTGGTGGGCACCAAAGATTTCAAATCTTAGTACTAAGAATTGTCAAAAATTGCTTCAAGATGGCTGTAAGAGATCTACAAGAAATATGAGATTATAAAGATGGGATATTAGAATATCTTCTTTAACATGGGAAATATTAGAGGCTGCTATGTGGCTGACCAAAAGTGAAGCAGGAGAGGGATCACATTGAAGTAGCTATTAATAAAAGGCCAGCAGGGACATAAAACATCCAGAGAAACAACTCATTCAATATTTCTGAACCAGTAAAACTGTAGGGAATTGAAGGGGTTGAAGAAAGATAAATAAGAAAGATGAGAGAGCACAGGGTGGGTATGCCAGAAGGGAAGATGCAAGACAAGAAAAAGCATAAAGGAAAAACTAATTTCCTCCACAGGCATGGGTTATGGAGATGGGAACCATAAACCTAAAATGGTGATTTTCAGTCAAGGTTAAAAGTTAAAGTGGGTTATATGTCACAATGCTATTTAATAAATCTTGTCAAGTAGCAATCCTACAAACATTTTGAATGCTCAAAGCAAATTGAAGATAAGGGTATTTATACTTAATGATTACAAAATTACATTGATCAAAGCGTATGGTTAAGCGACAGGACGGGTTGGAAAAATAACGTTAGTTAAATTCTGTCCCATTGGGCTGGCTTACTGGGAAAGAACAAAAAGTTTCCCTATATTTTTAACATTAATTTACAGAGTTCTTCCTAGGAAAGTCAGTAACTACAAAATTCCTGTTTGACCTTATAGGAAGGGTAGTCATTCCACTTGAAAGAATGAGATGAATGTGTACTGTTGGAAAACAGGGTATTGTTCATTTAAATGACAGACTTCATTTTATATAAAAAATGGGATTTGTTTGATTGCATTGTAAATCCACCCCTGGCCCAGTGTTAGTTGATTCTCTCCCTTATAAACTATGCAGCTTCTTCTGTTTTTCACAAACAGGTTTTTGAATATGCTTTTCTCATAGTAGACTGCAGTATAAGTAAACAAATGAGGCTTCTAGCACATTCAAATCAAATAAACATCACAAAGCCTGACTCCTCAACAGGGCTAGAGTTAAACATGACACTCAAACTTTATAGGAATTATTTACTAAAACTGTATGATTGCTGTGGGCAACTAAAAGTTGTTAGGAAAGTGTAACTATTATTGCTACACTTGGACTTCAAGTAGAATCATATGAAGGCTGATGTAGGTCCTGTTCACTCTCTGCACTTCTGACCATATGAAAACCAGGGAATCAACTGGGAGTGAATTTGTTCAATAAATCATCCTTTAGTGCCTGTTATCTATCTCTTCCCAAAATACCTGACTAGCATCAAAGAGCAGAAGCTACTTGAAAGAGGTAAAGAATGCTTCCAAAGGCAAGAGGGGAGGTGTTTCTGGGAGCAGGGATGTAACTCAGAACATATTTAGTTTAGAATGATTTCTCAATGATAAGTTCAATGGATATTACAAAAAATATATAAAATATGTATGTAAGTCAAAAGGAACAAAGTAACAACTACCTCCTACAAGTGAAGAACATTTTTTTAAATCATGATTAATAAAGTCTTAAACATTATTTCCCTTGGGGTCCAGCAGGACTGACCAATACTAAGATTCTACTAAGCTACGTAATTTCTGGAAGGAATTTACTAAATCACACTCTGGTGAGCAGAAAGAGCAAATGAGCTAGGTATACCAACCTTACTGCATATACTATAAATCATACTCTTAATAAAGACATAAATTCTCACTAAAAGGCTTTCTACCTTAGAGAGCTTTACATTTCATACATGAATTAAAACAAAATTAGTTACTTGTACCAACTTATTAGTCACCTAAATCGCTAAAATACATGAAAGGCACTCATATTACTATCATAGCAAGGGCCACGTTAATTTAAGCAAACTGTTGGTGTATCACCTACCTTTTAGCAATATCACAATTTATTTATTTGAATATATTAATAATATGTTACATATAAATACCGTTTCATGAGATTCAAACAATGAAGAAATAATCATAATACAATGTGATTGCTTCCTGCTATATACTCACACCCACTTCTTGCTATTCCCCTTCTGGGAGATAATGACTAACCATAGGATGACATGCATTCCTCCAATCCCCTACCAAGAAATTCACTTTTATATGTATATACTAGGTATGTTTCTGTACTAACCAGGAGAGTTAACAGTAACTGCAACAACAGACACTTCCAAATCTCAGTACTTTAACTGCGAAGCAACCTATCTAGCAGGGCTGTAGGGGGCCTTGTTCTACATGGTCATTAGAGATCCTGGTTAACAAAGGCTCTACAGTTTCCTAATTGTATCATCACTGATGTAGCCTTGTAGGAGCTGAGAGATTGTAGAGGTGGCATAATAGCTCCAAAAAGCCTCGGCTCACAAATAATACATGTCACTTTTGCTCACAATCTACTACTCAAAATATGCCACAAGGCCACAATCTAAATATAGAAGAAAATACACAGATGAACATTTTATGGCTCTGATACAATATCTTTTTGTTGAATAGTACATATATGAACCATGTGAGCTATAAAGTGTTTTCTTACTATTTGCTTGATTTCACTTAGTAATACATCTTGAAGTTCTTTCTGCATATACATGCTTGCACAACTATTCTTATTCGTTTCATACTATTGCACAGTATAGATGAAACATTTAATCATCCCACTATTGATGAACATTCAGGTTACTTTTTTCTGTTATAAAAAAGTGCTATAAAGAAGGAACACATCAAACATGCTATGGGGTTGATCTTCTCCATATGTTTACTGGCCATTTGTTCTTCATGTTTTGTGAATAGCCTATTATTATCCTTTGTCCACTTATCAATTACATTGTTTGTCTTCCCTTAATGATTTACAGGACCTTGTTAAACATGATAACATTTTTATCCCAATGTATTTAATGTAGTTTTCCTTTACCTGTCTTTATGGTATTTATTAACTATTACTTGGCAAAATATATCAACTTTTTTCCTATACGCTTTCTGGTGTTTTATTGTCTACATAAGATGTTCTCTCCTTTCTAAGATTATGAAAAAATATTATCCTGTTTTTGTTTATTTTGGCTTTGTAGTTTTAAAACTGATTAGCTCTATTTTCTAGTTTGGGTAGTAAGATAAAGATACACATTTAGATTTTTTTCTAAACAGATACCCAATTTTCCTCAACACCATTTATTACACTACCTATTTTTTTATTTGAAATATGTTAATCATGAACTAAGTTCTCATTTATACATGCATCTACTTATTTACTCTTGGTCTGTTAGTTTTTATTAGTATAGCTTTGTAGTATCTTCTGTTATTAGGTAGAACAATTCCTTCCTCCACTGCTAAGCTATTTTGTCTACTTTTCTTGACTATTCTTTTCCATGAACTTCAGAATCAGCTTTTCAACTTTCAAAAAAAAAACCTGCTGTGTTATTTTACTTAAATTATATTGAACTTATGCATTTGTTTGGAAAAAGAAATGGATTCTGTTTAATACTGAGTCTTCCCACCCATAAATATAGTAGTCTTTCATACGTGACTTACTTGCTTTATCCTAGTTCACTGGCTGTGCATGAGGTTTAATGAAGATTGGTGCTAGATATCAAAGTGATGTGATATATAAGGTAGAATACTAAAAATTGCCCCCCCCCCCACAGATTCCAAACCCTCATCCCTGTAACCTCTGAATATGATCTCTCCTGAGGTTATGTCATGTTACATGGCACAGTTGAGTTCAAAACAGAGTAGTAGTGATCTAGCCTCCTGAGACCTTAAAAGTGGAATGCTTCTCTGGCTGGCGGCAGAAGAGGAAGTCAGAGGCTCAAAGGCCTCAACATATCACTGCTGCTCTGCAGAGGAGGGGCCACATGAGAAGTAACTAGGAGCAGAGAGCAAACCCCAGCTGACAGCCAGCAAGCAAACACAGACCTCAAGTCCTGCAACTAAAGGAAGGAAAGGAAGTCTACCAACAACCTGAATAGATTGGAAATGAATTCCTGCCTATCACCGCTAGATAAAAGCCCAGTGTTTCAGACACCTTAATTTCAGAGACCAAACACAGAGAACCCAGTTGAGCTCACCCAGACTTCTGACATACAGAAATTGTGAGCTAATAAACAGGTATTGCTTTAAAACACTAAATTTGTTGTAATTTGTTACACAGTAATAGACAACTAATCCACATAGGCTCCAAGGCAATGGTTACTACCATTCTCCACCACCATGGATTTTCTGGATTCCAGGGAAGAGGAGGAAACACACTCAGAACCACTTTCCTCTTCCTTGCTGTACTCTCACTGATATTCCCTAAGGAAGACTGGCAAATATACCAACATAACATTTTAAGTTCTTAGGGAAATAAAAGGCTAAATCTTCTTTAAAATTTGTTTTCATATTTAATGTTCAAGGTAAATTAAAAATATCAAAGGACAAAGAGGAACCTCAGAGTTAATGGGTAAAGCACCTAATAAAAATTGAAGAGTATAATAACTATTATCAAATCTTAGAACACAACATCTGTTTCACAAGATGGCAGGATATATACAATCACAAGGGTTCCATCAGTATTTTACCTACATACATACAGTGACTACAATTTTTAAAGGAGACTATTTTGGTAAAATAGTAATTAATCAACAATCTCAATTCCACTAGTATAAACTGTCCCACTGTCTATCTTTTGCCTTTAAGTGAAAATGCAAGTTATTACATAATATGTTAAATTTTAAAACTCTTCATACCCTAAGAAATACTGAATTAGTCATACTCTGAAATCAGTTTAGAGAAATCCAAACTGATGCATGGGTGAATTATATAATTTTTAAAAAGATAGCTTGAAAGAAAATTTACAGTGGTATTTGATGACAAAACTGAAAATAAAATAAGCTTCACTATGTTTTGTCTCCATGCTTCTGTACTATTTGAATCCTTTTAATAAAATATGTTGCAAGTAGCACTGATGTAAACATTTTAAGACAAAGGAATAAATAAGATAAAGCAAGAAAAAAGTTATGTGGTGAATATGAAAGATAACTATTTTAATTTTCAGAGAATTGAGAGTAACATACTCAGTTTTAGAATCTAAAGGAAAAAAATAGAGAAAAGTAAAAATAGAGAGTAAGAGTAGAAATAATTAAAAAAGAAGAAAATAACATAACATGGACTAATTATCAGCTACTTGTTAAAACAATGGAAAATTATATAAAAATGTATTCGTTCACTGACTGAAATAAATTTTAGAAGTTCATTTTCTAACTTAAAGTTGATTTTTAAAATTATTGACCTGTCCAAGAATGGCTCTTCTCAAAACTCCAATTTCTATATGAAATATAAGTAAGAGGATTACAGCATCAGTATCTTTGGAATCAGTATCTTTCTTGAAGCATTGACAGATGGTCCTATCAGGATGATGGACAGGGATCTTATTTCCTTAATTAATTTATTTTGTTGTCTCAGTGGCTTTCAACTCAATAAACAAACAAAAGGTACTATTAATCTATCAAGGTGTCCCTGCAAGTTGGGGGAACAGGTTTGCAGTCACTGTGACAGTTGTTGGGAAGTTTTTAACTGCCACTTAAAATCTGTTTCCCACCTGCCTGCCAAACTGCCCAGAACCTCACAAAGGAGAATGATTCCTTTGAGCTGATACCTTGCCCTTTCCTTAGCACTGCATTTATAATTTAAATCTCATACTTTGTCATCCATTTACATCTTATGTAATTCACTTACCTGGAAAAGCAATGCTAGTTCTGATGTAAGAAGAAAAAAAAATTTTTCATCAGTAAACCCAGGAAGGCAGAAACAATGTCTGTTTCCTTCTTTATCCCTATCACAATGCCTGATACACAGTAAATCCTCAGTAAGGACTTGATGAAGGAAAGGAGGCAGGCAAAAACTGAAATTCAGCAACTAGCTCTGTGCTGCCAAGGAACAACATGAACAACAACAAAAAAATCACACAGGCAAATGGCACAGCAGGGAAGGAAAACATAAAGAGAAGAGAACAGTGGAAATTCAGCTCTCATGCTATTCCTAAGTAAAGCAGTTTTATTTTCCTTTACTTCATAAATTTCTTATTTAATACCTCCATCTATTTTAAATAAAAAAGTCATTGGAATAATAGAAAAAATTCTACCATGAAGGGTTGTTTCTATACAATTAAAAAGAGGGGCCTTATAAGCACTGACAATACACTAGGTAACTATTTAGATGAAGAATACTTTATATGAGCAGAAGCAAAATTGTATTCAAGCCAGAGACAAATGACTAAAGACAGGGGTCACAAAAATGGCTAATGACTAATCTGTGGCAAAATTAATAACCAATTAGGTTTACAGACAAGTTTTTTTTATATGACCAAAAACATTTTAAGTGATTTCTAGAAAGTTATTCAATGAGTGCATATAGACTATATGTAGGGTTCAATTCAATATTAATCCAAATTTTAAAATGTTTATAAAGTAAAAAAGTAGTATTAAAAATTGTTCACTATATATTTTTAATCATTGCTTTTTAGAATCCTAGTATTAATAGAGTCTTTACCTAATAAGTCATCCAAAACAGTCTACAACAAATTGTCTCTTTTTTATTTTTACTTCTTCTGTGAGATACATGATTTTTTATAAAATGAAACAAAACCTATTAATATGTAATCTGTGAGTCAGACCAGTGCTTGCTCTAGAAATGGGGCAGGGAGAAGAGGGCAGAGATAGACTCGGAAGAGGCACAGGAAACTTTCTAGGGTGATAGAAATGTCCTATATTTCCTTCAAAGTATGTAGGTTATATATACAAATAGAGTCACTTCTCACAGCACAAATAATGTCGTCACTTAAGATCTGTATAGCTCACTTAAATAAACTGTAGCTTCCTAAAACAAAAAGACAAAATAAGCATATAAAGTATTTCTTTTTTCTACTATTATAAAATAGACATATAGAATGCAATTAATTTTAAATTGATACTTTATTTTAAATGTCCATATTAATGTAATTGGTGTGTGTGTGTGTGTGTGTGTGTGTGTGTTTATTTTAGGGGGGGGTAAATTTCCCCCCCAGAAAAGTGAGGCAGTAAGTTACTAAGTTTCTCATAATGATATGTGGCCACAATGGTGTGGTAAAACATCTTGGCCGTAGGAATAATGGCCAAGAACATAATAAAGATTCCTCAAATTATTATGTTTTAATAACAAAATGAATCCTTTTAATGAAGCCAAATAATTACTGAATTATTTTACTCTGCTTAAGGAAAAAACTGGTTAGAGGCAAAGTCATTCAATTTATTGCTATTGTATAAATATCACTGAAATGGAATATTATTAGTTGCTAACAAGGGTGAGTCATTGTAAACACCAGTTGCCTGTTTACAATGCTAGCAATACAGTACTCTTTCTTTTTGCCACTGGAGTTAATGAGATAAAGTAAATGAATTAAGATACTTACAAAAGATTACAACCAATTCAATTTCTTTAGTAGCACAGTTAATTCCAATAGTTTAATTTAACTTTATAGTAGAGCAAAGTACTTAGAATTAAATTAGTGTTTCCACTTAGGTCTAAAATACAGTATAATAACTATCAAATAATTGATAGAGATATGCTGTGACTTTAGGGACAATTTTAGTAATTTGTATAACCAAAATAATTTAAATTACTCTTCAAATGGGGATCAATTATTAATAAACTATGCAGTTTTACATGTGACCAGAAATTTAAATAATATAAGACTTCAATAAATGTATTATCTTGAAAAAGCAGTTATGGAAAATAGACTCATCAACTTAAGTAAGATGAACAGAAGCTGGAGAAAGTCCAGGAATGAGTAATATAAACTTCTAAATGATTGGGAAATGACTTAACAAAGAAAGCTGAAAATAATTTGTGGTAGTAAGGAATAGAAGACTGGAATGAGAATTAATAACAGTCTTTATTTAACTAGATGAAGTAATATGCAAACAGACCTTCAATATTCTCTGCCCATTGAGAAAAGGATCTAAGAAGATAAACTCAAGCAGGAAATATTAGAGCCATAAGTAGGTATCAAGAAAAATTTCCTTTGCTATTTCAAGACTTTATAGCCTAATAACAAAGATGGCTATAAAATCCTCTGACTGAAAAAGTCAATAGAAATGACCAAAAAATCATTCTTCTAACACATGCTCACTCTTACCACTTCTGGTCTAGTTTCAAACTACAGTACCTCTTTGTTTAAGAGAGTTCTCAGATGCTTAGCATCCTATATGCCCACCTGCACATCCACCAGAAATACCAGGAATTACTTCTGATGTGAGGAGCCCGCGGCCAATGACTGAATACCATAGACTCCCTCTCCCCGCAAGTGGGATAACTCTGAGATGCAGCATAACACTAGATCCCAGATTGCCCCAATGTGATCCATATCCAATTAACCACAGATGGAGATTTTATAATAATAAAATCTGTACTGGATAAAATCCCTTCAATGTCTTATTGCCATTTACAAGAATCATTTCCCAAATAGATTATTTGCACTAAAATCTTTGTATCAAGTTTGCTTCTTTAGTACCCAAACTAAGACACACATATACCATTTCAATGTACAATCTACCTTTTAATATATTCAATAATTTCTTGGAATGGTTTCCAATTTTTAAATTTCTTGAAAAACATTTATAACACAATAAACAATTAAAAATTAGTATCTTCCACCTTTTATTATTAAAATACACTAAAAATAAATAACATCAAAACAGTTATTTAATACTAGCCAGCTATTGTTGCCTGTTATTGATTAGACTGAATCCTGCTCTTCTGTTTTTAGTGTGTATGTGGGAGTGGGGGAAGCTTAGCAAGTATTTGAGAGGTGTTGCATATATGCTATACCAAACTGATCTTGTTGATTACTTCAGGTGAGTGACAGAGAATGGAAGAGGGAAGAATTTCCTCACTTTGTGATTTAATGTTTTCTTAAAGCTCTTTCCCAAAACAACCTGAAGTCCATCTTATCAACTTAAAATAATTTCATATCCCACACTTCAGAAATTTTTAAGCTACAAAACAGATAACCTCGAGAAAACTAACAATCTTTTTCAGAAAATAATTATTAATGATCTCTCATGATTCTTTGATCCCTATGTAGTTTTAGAAACGATTAAATAGTAAGTTAGGAATTCTAGTCCTAATTTTCTGTGTGGCTGTGGACAACTCACTTTATTTTTCTGGATTTCAGTTTCCTCAATCTTAAAATAAGAAAGTCAAAATAGATCCATGTTTCTCTTCTGTTCTCCTCCTCACCACTTCAGGAATAAAGAAGAGGGGCAAAAGTGGAGCTATAGGTTTACCAATCCCATTCCTACAAAGCAGTTCTAGAAATAACAGTTTTACAACTAGACCTGTCTAGTAGAAAGAGGAGGAGAGGGAGGGAGAGAAGAAGGAATAGGTAGAGAGGAAAGGGAGCAGGGGAGGGTAAAGATTGGGAGAGAAAAAAAGAAAAGAAGGGACTTTAAAAAAACAGGTAGCCCCTTGTACTTGCTAGGATGACTACTATCAAAAAAGAAAATAACAAGTGATGATGAGGATGTGGACACATTGGAACCCTTGTGCACTGTTGGTAGGAATGTAAAGTGGTGCAGTGACTATGAAAAAGTGTGGCAGTTCCTCAAAAAATTAAAAATAGAAATACCCTATGATCCAAAGCAATTCCAATTCTGGGCATATATCCAAAAGAACTGAAAACAGGGTCTCAAAGAGATACTTGTACACCTATGTTCATATCAACACTATTCACAATAGTCCAAAGGTTAAAGCAACTCAGGTAAAAATAAAGGTTAACAAGAAAAACAACCATGGGATCAGATGACATTTAAGATCTCTTTCAGCTTCAGAGTCTTTGAATTAACACTGACAACAATTATGTAATGTATCATGGTAGTGATACAAGGTTCACGAACAAAATTAGAACAAAAAAGTTATTTATCCCATAAATACTATTCACAGTATTTGCACCATATGTATCCTAACCATTAATATATATAATCCAAGGAATGAGTTTCAGTGACTAATACATTTTCATGATCTCTACAGAGATTCATTAAAATATTACCTAAATGTTAGAAATCTTATGGCCAAATAGAAAGTTCTGCAGATTTAAGATTACTGTTAATCTCTCTACAAATTTGTCATGTCTCCACCTTGAAGGCCATTAATTCCCAGTCAGAATGAAGGGCAGTTTATTCTGTGTTCCCAGAGCATAACATTATAACTCTCATGGTCACACCTGTGTCAGGATGAGCTGTATACGTCTGCCACTCTACCTTGATTCTGAGTCCCAGTGAGTAGGTCCCTCACCAAGCTGTAGCTTATTCATCTTGTCTAGCTCTGTCCATACACTGAAGAAGAAAAGAATAAATATACGAGGGAAAAGACAGATGTAAAGACACCACAATGGGTCATTTGACTCAACCTCCCACCAGAGGTTCTTGTGCAACATTGTTCTATATCCCTCACTTCCTAGACCTCTCATCTCCCTGCATAGATTCCCTGATTTTCCTTGAGCTATTCCATGTTTTTATTTCCCAAAAATATTCTCTTCCAGTTTTTCTTGTAAACTCCAAATTTCCTTCAGCACACAGCTCAGAGGTCATTCCTTGGTAAAGATATTACTGACCCTTATTCCCCAAAACAATCCCTTTTCTACACTGAGGCACTTTGTGTCTAATTCTATAACAACTAGAGGCCCAGTGCACGAAATTCATGCACGGGTAGGGTCCCTAGGCCTGGTCAGTGATCAGGTTGATCTGTGGGGCAACTGGCGGGGCCCCCACTGGCACCTGCCTTGGCCTGGTGCTGCCTGCTTGCCGGCCCCGCCCCCCGCTGCCGCCACTGGTCACTTCCCTCTGTGGGAGGCAACCGGTGGGGCATTCGGGGGGGGGGGGGGGCCCGCTGGCACCCGCCTTGGCTGGCCTGGGGCCTGCAGGCTTGGGACAGCTCCTGCATTGAGCATCTGCCCCCTTGTGGTCAGTGCGCATTATAGCGACTGGTCGTTCCACCAGTCATTCTGCTATTTGGTCAGTTTGCATATTAGGCTTTTATTACATAGGATATCTATCTCCCTAAAAACTTAGTTTCCTATAGTCAGGTATCATGTAAAATTACCAACATTTAACACAATGTCTGGCATATCTTCTTAAAATATGGTATCCCAAGCAATTATCTAATACTAGATGAGAAAATATTTTTAAATTACTTGACAGAATCATAAAATATGACTACTCAACTATTTAAATAGTGGAGCTCTTAGTTTTACAAATATTCAGTAGCAATAGTCAACCAAAGGGCCTTCATATTCTATTGGTACAGCAATATTTATTTTAATTGTAGATCAGCATGTTCCTTTGAAATACCTTACATTTTATATTGTATACTAAAAACTAGCAGTCTGGCTCTAAAAATAAATATGCTTTCAAGAGCTAAAATCATTGCCCTTTGTTTTTTTTTACAAAAAGACACTCAACTGGAATTCATTTAAAAATATAACCCCATCTTTTACTGCCACAGTCTTAATTATGAGAACACTATCCCCTTAGGGAACCAAGCCAATGGGAATCAAATCCCAAGTAAGAGCAAACCAGAGAAAAATATTTTTGATTCGGTTGATTAAATGAGATAGTGGTCTCAACTGAAAGGAATTCTATTCATGTTTATGAGCTAAGATGCTCAGAAAGCAAACTTCTTGACCCTGAACAGAAGGCAAGGTACAAGAATGATACGGTTCACTACTTCATGCTTCGCTCTCCAAACTACCGACGGGACGCATTTAAGTTACTATTGATCAAATTTTGATTCAATAATATTATATTGTAGATTCAAGATATTATAGGCAATCTTTTTTTTGCCTTAATTACTATTCATTGATTCCACCAAAAGAATTCTTCATGGATATATTACTATCACATTTTCTTTCTGGTTATAATGATATACTACATCACAGGAACATGGCAAACAAAAATGAAGACATAAATGATCCACTGTTAAAGCTGTGGTCTAAGATGAGGGTCTCAGGAGTATTCATATAAAACTTTGACTCATAAAATCTATTTTCTAAAGGTTGTGGCATAATTTTAAAAATATTCCATGATCTATTGGAGAAGATTCATTTATATTATATCCTTCTTGAAGAATTCCCTTTGCATAGAACCAAACTGACAATTTTGGTTGGATCTTTTCCCAAACAAAATGTCACTTATCCTTTTGACCACAGGGTATATAATAGACTCACTCTCCCGAATATATCATAACTTATGTGGAAATGCTAAATATGTGATAGATTGACAGAATCAAAAAGAAATAATATAGCCAGATAGCTATTCCATTCATTTTGACAATTCAAATTCGAGACAAAGATTCATTTCCTAAATAGAAATTTATATAAAAACAAAGGTTCTCATATAAATAAAACCTTGAAATGAACTTTTATCACATTAAAAGAGACTTCAATGTCCCAGTTACATACCCAAGACTTTCTAGAAACAGACTGTGTCCCTGGGAAAGAAAATGTAAAGACTATAGTGCAGTATCTGATAATAAAAGACTTAAAACAAAGTTGGCAGATTCTATGAAAAAATATTCCTTTGGACTCAAATAAAAACTCCTCAACTCCAGGGTTCCACCCACTTAAAATGTTATGTTTAGAAGAAGCATTATACCAACAACACACTTGCCCACTCTGAAAGAAAAGATATGGGCCCTTTTCAAGGAAAAGGGGATATAGCAGAGATGTAGAGAGAAGAGGAATCATAAATGAGAGGACAGTCAAAACCGAGAACCGTGAAAGGGAGAAAAAAATCTTGGAACCCTGGTTAAAGGTGGTTTAGGACTTATTCTCAATGTCAGTAGCAGTTATGGAATAACTGAAGCCAAAGAATAAAACAAAAAGTAAAAGTTCTGATGTTTACCTAGGTTCTACTTTACAAAGAATCTAAACTGGCCAGCTATGGGAAAGAATGGAATAATAAGAAGGCATTTCCCACCCTCAACATGGCTCAGTGGCTGAGCTATGGCATATGAACCAGGAGGTCATGGTTCATTCCTGATCAGGGCACATGCCTGGCTTGTAGGCTCAATCTCCAGTGGGGGACATGGAGTAGGCGGGTGATCCATGATTCTCTCTCATCACTGATGTTTCTATCTCCCTGCTCCTCTCCCTTTCTCTCTGAAATCAATAAAAATATACATTTTTTTTAAAAAGAAGGCATTTCCATTTTCTGGTTCAGCTCTAGGATAAGCAGGATCAGAAGACCCCTCAGATTTACACATAAAATGACCAGTTTGAAGAATAATGTATAAGAAGCCCTAACAAATCAGTGAAGGCAAGGGAAAGGTAAGGGGGAAGGAAGAATTGCTCATTCTGGTCATAGTCTATAAAGGCCCATCAGGCAAAAATGTCTTCTTGTAAAGATAATAGGATAGGTAATATCAAAATTTTACTTTCTAATCAAGATACTGAACTCGAATACTTTTACATTTTTTAGTGAATTGCGAAACAATGCCTGTATTTGGAAGCTGAAATTCTATGGTGTTTTACAAATTAATGAAAAACTGCAAAAAATAGAAATTTTGATAAAGTATTAAATAACTGGACCATGCAAACTTTCCTCACAATTTTCCATTCCTGAATCATTGTCTAAGAAAAGGTGATAAGTTGGTTCTTAAGATTATGGAGAATAAATGAAGGACCACAGAGTAATGTTAGAATCAACATTTTATTTGGTACTTATTATAAAGTAAAAACCTTTAAAGAATATAAAGAAACAGAACCATATATCATGATTTTAAAATGTTCTGGTTTCTCAATATTCCAACACATATAACTTTACAAATCTCAACATTTTAAAAAGTAAGCTGTAGGCTCTCTCTTTACATCAAAGTGATCACAGCAAAGACACAATGGAAAGTTTAATCAACAGAAGTTACTACCTTTGACATCAATGCAATAATTTCAAATCCATTGTGGGTCAGTGAGAAAAGCTAGAAGATTTTAAAGATATTCTAGTATAGTTTAAACACTCAAGATGCCATTAGCACATTAACAAAACAAAAATTATAGACAAGTTAGGGTAATAAGAAATTACTATAGCACTAATCTCATCAGTTACAGACCATTTACAACCACAGGGACCACTGGACTGCATCAAGGAGCTTCAAACATAACACTGTTCTGGTGGAAAAAAAAATTACAAAGGAGAAAGCAATGCTTCTAAATAATCCTGGAAGGACAACTGAATGGCCATCCCCAGACAAATATCATACTAATCCATTATATAAAATACTGTTGACAAAAAGAAAATGAGAGTTCTCAGCTCTTTGCTTGGTATAAGGGGATGTATCACCTGCCTTGAGTGTCCAAAAGGAAAAAGATAAATTGAGGAACTGAAAAATACACCTTTCGAACAAGCCACATGGCATAATACAATGTTTTCCAAAGTGTGGTCCACCTGTACATATTTTTTCTGAGGACATGAACAAAGTGTATGTATATGTAATCTTTTATTTATGGCTGGTGATACTGGTTTTTTTCTTCTGATAGCAATTTCGTTTTTGGTTTTCAATATATGTATCTAACATAAAAAGTGATTTTATTTAAGAAGCAAGCAGATCCCCTTCATCAACTCTATAGCACAGGTGACTGACTTCCACAACTTTGGTACAAGTGTGGTTTATTTTTTATTTAATCTCTGGGGAAGACTAAGCAGAGGTGATGTTGATACCATATGAAAAAAAAGGATTAAGGGAATTAGTACAAGAAACATGCAACTGTTTTCCCCTACTCAGCTCCTAGGAGCCAAGCATTCATCCACTAGGCAAGAAGTAAGAGAAGTCTTTTTTAAAAATATGACCAGTATAAGAGGGTCCCTAGTTAAAAAGCCCAGAATATAACACTAGTTTACTGAAGTCAACCATACCTAATCATGCATTCAAACCAGCCTTTTACCCTCAAATTTTAAATATGAATAAGCATCCAAAGATTATCAGACATCTGAGAAAAGCTTCTAAAATGAATGACAAAGACAAAAAATAGTAGCTTGAATCTGACTATATAAACAGAGAAAAAACATCAACAACTTAAAAAGAAATAAAATATGATGTTATGAAAAGATACAGGAAATTTTTAAAAAGCTCTTGAAAATTACAACTGTGTTAGAAGAAGTAATGAGTTAATCATAAATGAAAACATTGAAGAAAATCTGCCAGAACTGAAGAACATGAATGTTCCGATTGAATAGGACCGCCAAGGTTCCAGCACAATGTATAAACATACCCACATCAAGACACAACATCATAAATATCAAGAAACTGGGATTTAAGACATTCCATAAACTTTCAGAGAGAAAAATAAATCACAAACAATCAGGAATTAGAATAGTGTTTCACTTTTACATGGAAATCCTTTCAAAATTCTGAAAAAAATTATTTCTAAACCATAACTCTGTACCCATTCAACTACAAAACAACTGATAAATAAATTCTCTCTCAGATACATAAGAGCTCAAAACATTTACCATTTCTTAGAAAGTTACTGGAAGTTGTGCTCAAGCAAATCAAGAAAGAATTTAAGACACTGAGCCAGGGAACAGGAAAGTCAACCTAAGAAAATACCAGGATGATGGCAAAGGAGATCCCAGCTGAGCAATAGGCACTGAATCCAGACTGGAGCAAGTCAAAATGCTCTGAGAGACTTCTTTAAGAAAACACCTGATCATTAAATCCAGCAAGTAGGAAAGGAAGATAAACGCAGCTCACTATATGGCTAGATTTATATAGTATTCATATATACAATGGAAATATAAGTATTGAGTAATGGTCTACCAAAATTAAAATATACTATTAGGTTGAAACATATGAAACTGTTGTTTTTATAGATTAAAAATGCATATAGTTACCCTAGTATACTGGGAGCTTAAAGGATGGAAAATGTGTGTGTGTGTGTGTGTGTGTGTGTGTGTGTTAGGGGCCAGAAAGAGGGATATGATAAGATAATGCTTTAAACTAAAATACACACAAAAAAGTAAAATAGCCTGGCCGGCATGGCTCAGTGGTTGAGTGTCAACCTATGAACCAGGAGGTCATGGTTCCATTCCCTATTAGGGCACATGCCGGGTTGCAGGCTTGCTCCCCAGTGGGGACATGCAAAAGGCAGCCAGCTGATCAATGATTTTTCTCCCATCATTGATGTTTCTATTTCTCTCTCCCTCTCCCTTCCTCTCTGAAATCAATAAAAACATATCTTTAAAAAAACAGTAAAATAAGTACTATTTTTGAAAACATGGAAGTAAATATCAAAATAATAGGTAGAAAGAGGCAAAAGTAGTTGCCTCTGAGGAGAGGGACATAGGATTAGAAGGAGATTGAGGACTGTTTATTTGTGTATTTTTTTTAATATAACTTGAACTATTTGACTTCTTAAACTACTATATAAGACATGTAGTAATTATCTGATGATATCTAAACTCAATAAAAAGATTTTTTAAGAAGAAGAAAGAGAGGAAGGGAGGAAGGGAGGAAGGAAAGAGAGGCAAGGAGAGAGGGGAGGTATGTGTCTTACAGACATTTCAATGTCTCAAGAGGGCACTTTCTGGGGATAGGAAATGTGATGGCCACCACATTACTGTAAGAAATAGACATTTCCACAGCCATTCTTCTTCCACAAATGAGACAAAAATCCAACCAGAGTGAGTGTAATTGTTCAACATTTGCTTAATATTCATAGGTTATCTTTTTAAAATTCTATATAATACTGTCCTAATTGTTCTCTACTTGCTCTTTGGGCAACATGTCATAAGCACCCTTTCCTGAAAAATGTCCAGCATCCAGAAATTAGTAATGACATCAATAATACCTGAGGCTTTTAAAACACCATTTTGGGTAGACTCATTTTTTAATGGTGAAAAATAAAGATAAGAAAGGTAAGAAACACAATTAATAGATTGAATCATATGAAACTGTTGGTTTTATAGATCACAATTAGATATAGTTCAACTAATACTGTAAGTGTGAGTTTGTGTGTGTGTGTGTGTGTGTGTGTGTGTGTGTGTGTATGATAGAGACCAGAAAGAGGGTGTGCTAAAAACAAAACTTCAGATGTCTATTAATCCTGACTCAAAGAATGTTCTTGATTCTAGCACTCTCCCTGCCACACCAACTTCTATCTTGTGAAAAATATAACCTTGAATCCCTCTATCTATCATTTAAGACAAGATATCCCTCACCCTAACTACTTGTTTATAATTGTAAGAGCAACATTTGCTAAAGATTCTCCTTGATACGAAGAAATTATGAGAAAATCTCAAATTTCAACATACTCTGTGACATAATCTTTCTCACTTATTTTCTTGCCACTCTTTAGAAGAAATGACAGGCCAATGTGTTCACAGCCCACATGCAGAACTATTTATTAGCTGGCATGGATAGCATTATTTTGTCAGTATCTTTCTAAAACATCCAAGTGTCGAGTATGAATAAGCCCTGTAGTAAACATGTGATGTGGAATTCATTCTCAATTTTTTAAATGGAATGAATCAGACCTCCAGACCTTTAAGATAATTTAATTTTCATTAAAAAGTATTTATCAGTCACCCAGGCACTTTCTAAAATATCACAAAGGCAAAATCTCTGCCTACAAGGTACATCCATCTTCTCCTTTATTAAGTACTGCTGTGAGGCAATTACAGAAAAACATGATTGCTGACATTTCAATATGAAAAAAATAGGAAGTTGTGATAAAGAACAGCGAGGGGAGAAGAGGAGACTAAAATCTCCTTAGGGTGGGCAAGTCAGAAACAAATGTTCTCTTTAAGATTTAAGAGGCTCTTTCGGAATAGGAATTATAGTTTGAGTATTTACTGTGGTATCCCTACAGTCTAGCAAAAAAGAATCTAGAATATCCAGGAAGTGCTCAAGAAACATGTGCTGAATTAACCCATGAACTGAACTAGGCCTATCTTAGCACCCACTGTGCCAGAAAGGACAACCCAAATCATTTTTGAACAGTCATGTTGAAGGGTCTGCACAATGAAAGGCACAGCATCTGCTCCGACAACGGCAGCTCCTTACCTGTTGCTGTACTGGCACTTGCTGTACCACCTGTGTAGGCACTGCTGCTTGACTAGCCACAGATGTCTGTAAAGTCACTGTCGAACCTGTGTCCGACCCAGTCTCTGATGTCTGCATGATGGTCTCTGAAATATATTAAAATAGAAATAGAGTTTAAAATGCTCTCTTTGCATGACTAGAAGCATTACATTTGCTAGCAGCATTACAGAGACTAACTTTCAACTCTGAAAACTTCTTACCCCAACATACTGTCATGATAGTCCATGCATACTTATAGTTATTTTGACCACTTTTTAAATACAGAAAATTTCTAATCCCCGTACCTTCCTTAGTTAGGGCTCATCTGTTATTAAGTGTTTCAACTATTTATAAACTATAGCCCAAAATTAAGTCAAGATACTCAATACTCAAGTCTCAGAACATAAACCTTAACTGTATGCAAATATGTTACAAACCATACTTTCTAAACCCTTTTATAGATTATCAGGATGTCACCAGAGGTGTACAATTTAGGAAAAACTACTTACAAGGTCCTTCCCAACTTTTAAACTTGCTATTCACTGATCTAAAAAAAAATTAGTATATATCAAAAAACCAACTGATATACCCTAAACTTATCCGAAGCACCAACCTAATTTTCTCATCCTGTGATCTGATTTGGTACTAAAATCAAAGTTTAATTATATATAAACATCAATTTGAAAGATAGGTAAGACAACTATTACATAAATGAGATTTGTAAACAAAGACCTGAAATATTATCGTTGTCATTCACAATTCAAAACAGCACATTTTTCAGTTCTCACTTGTCTGACCTACTAACACAGGATTAAATTTTACAGCATGTATGCTAACAAGTGTGGTTTCTCAGACTTCCTGGCCTTGGCATTCCCTTGTGCTACTTATATAGACAAAAGATTAAATATTCATTTCTTTGCTATTGAGCAGGAACAAAAATTCTAATTTTCTTCCGGGGAGTGGGGGGGAGGGGGAGACAAACAATATTTAATTGGTAGCCTAAGAAAAATACTGCATTATGGTTTTAAATCTGTGAACAATATGGTGAACATTAATTTTCCCTAAGAAAATTCTGAAAGCATATTCAGTTCTTTCAAGTAGAAAATTAACCCCTCTCAGCATCTTTTGTTACAGCATGACCTCTTCCAAATTTCCCCCCAAACCTTTTCTATCATCTCATTCAGTTTTACAAATGGACCTCTGGAGACATCTAATCTACTCTTCTTACTTTATAAATGAGGAAACCAAAACCCAAAGAGGTTAACAGATTCATTCAGGTGACAGGAATAGATGTGGGATTAGGCCTCTTTACTTTGAATCTGTGCTTGCTTTTCTTTCTAGACCTTGACATTGGCATCACTTCAGGTAATTATTCTTATTCTTTTGTTAGTCAAAACCCTAAAGCAGCACAATAAACCTTAGCACATACAAAAGATATAGCAGCAACAGCTAACACTGACTGCGTGTTTAACATATGCTAAGGAATCTTCTAAATGCTTTACATGTTAATTCTTAAATAAATTAACCCATGTAACAATCCAATATTGCTGGTATGACTATAATCTCCATTTACAGATGAGGAACCTCAGGCACAGAGTGTAGGTGCCTATGAACTTCAACAGAAGGAATGATAGGGACCATGGCTACCACCCAATTTATTTGCATCATCTAATGTTCAGCTCCAAAAAAAGAAGCTAAAAATTCAAAATCCAGCATCCTTTGATTTATTCCATACTTATAGGCTATCTATGACATTTGTGCTACAGCAGAGGAGCTATTAGTGAGAGTAAAGTGATGTCTTTCTGTAGGGAATGAGGAATGAACCAGATGTTAGATATTATCTTTAGTCCCACCTCCCACAGCAAGACAGGCTGTGGCCTTTGTCAGAGCAGTATACAAAAGAGGAAGACAGGGTTGTCAATTATGGCTTCTTCCTTAAGCTGTTCAATCAGGGATGGATGAGTTTCTTACAGTAAAGTACTCTCATTAAAATTCTCTCCTATTTCTACCAATGCTGGCTGGGAGCTTAATCTAGGTTCTCTCATGTGTCTGTACTACGTTGTATTACAGACCAGCCTACACAGCCATTTTTGGTATATGACCCATACTTTGACATCCAATATTTTAGACCAAACATAAGAATCCTATCTAATAAAAGAGAAACATGGTAATTAGCTGTACATCCGCTACCCTTCCCATTGGCTAAACAGCAAGATATGCAAATTAACTGCCAGCCAAGATGGCGGCCGGCAGCCAGGCAGCTTGAAGTTAACATGAGGCTTGCTTGCTTCAGTGACGGAGGAAACCAATGTTCCCTGCCTGCCTTGCTGGCCTCTGAGCTTGCAGTTTGAAACATTGTTACAAATATAGAAGCTAAACAAAACCCCAGAAACCTGCTTTCAGCCAGCCGGGATCTCAGAGCTGGAGTTGATACAGTGTTTCGATTATAGAACTCAAACAAACCAGATACCTGCTTTCAGCAGCAGAGGCCTCAGAGCTGCAGCCAGAGCTAAAGCTGGCCCAGAATAAAAAAAGAAAAAAGAAAAAAAGGAGCGGTTGGGAGCTTCAGTCACCCACCAGCCTGAAAACAGCCCTCAGCCCCTCACCCAGACTGGCCAGGCACCCCAGTGGGGACCCCCCAGCCTGAAGGGTGTGTGACCAGCTGCAAACAGCCATCATCCCCTCACCCAGGCTGGCCAGGCACCCCAGTGGGGACCCCCACCCTGATCCAGGACACCCTTCAGGGAAAACCAGCCAGCCCCCACCCGTGCACCAGGCTTCTATCCTATATAGTAAAAGGGTAATATGCCTCCCAGCACTGGGATCAGCGGAGCCACGAGGCCTCCCAGCACCGGGATCAGCGTGACAGGGGGCAGCGCCCAAACCCCCTGATCGCCCTATGGCTCTGTGTGTGACAGGGGGCGGGGCCACAACCTCCCTATCTGCCCTGCTCTGTTCGGGACAGGGGAAGGCGCCCCAACCCCCTGATCAACCCTGCTCTGTGCTTGATGGGGGGAGCTCCCCAACCCCCTGATCGCCCTGTGGCTCTGTGTGTGACAGGCTGTGGTGCCCCAACCCCCTGATTGGCCCTGCTCTGTGGGTGATAGAGGGCGGCGCCCCAACCCCCCCTCCCCCACGGTCCCTGCTCTGTGTGTGATGGGGTAGAGCCATAACCTCCCCATCAGCCTTGCCCTGAGTGTGACAGTGGCGGTGCCCCAACCCCCTGACTGGCCCTGCTCTGTGGGTGATAGAGGGTGGCGCCCCAACCCCCTGATCCGCCGTGCTCTGTGTGTGACAGGGGCGGTGCCCCTACTCCCCTATCGGCCCTGCTCTGTGCGTGAGAGGGGGGAGCTCCCCAACCCCCTGATGGGCCCTGCTCTGTGCGTGACAGGGGGGAGCTCCTCAACCCCCTTATGGGCCCTGCTCAGTGCGTGGCAGGGGGGAGCACCCCAAGCCCCCGATTGGCCCTGCTCTGTGCGTGACAGGGTACGGAGCCCCAACCCCCCTGATGGGCCCTGCTCTGTGCGTGACAGGGGACAGCGCCCCAACCCCCTGATTTTCCCTGCTCTGTGCGTGATAGGGGGTGGCGCCACAACCTCCCCATCGACCCTGCCTTGAGTGTGACAGGGGGCGGTGCCCCAACCCCCCCCAATCGACCCTACCCTGAGTGTAACTGAGGGTGGCATCGCAACCTCCCGATCCGCCCTGCTCTGTGCATGACAGGGGGCGGCGCCCCAACTCCCCAAACAGCCCTGCTCTGAGCCCAACCAGGGGCTGCCACCTAGTGATTAGGCCTGCCCTCTGCCACCCGGAAGCAGGCCTAAGCCAGCAGGTCGTTATCTCCCGAGGGGTCCCCGACTGCGAGAGGGCACAGGTCGGGCTGAGGGACCCCCCTCTCCCCTCGAGTGCACAAATTTTTGTGCACCGGGCCTCTAGTCCTATATATAAAAGGCTAATATGCAAAGTGTCCCCTCAACCGGGGGAGTTCAACTGGGAGTGTGACTAGGGGATGGGGCTAGCAGTCAACTGCCTGCGGACTGACCCCCCGGCTGGCCCCGCCCCTGATAGGCCCATCTCACTCTGATTGGGGCAGGCCAGCCGGCCAACCCCCACCCCCGCCAGCCTGGCCTGATCAGCCCCAATTGGGGCTGTTTGACCAGACCCTACCTATGCATGAATTCATGCACCAGGCCTCTAGTAAGAATATAAAGAATGGAGGCCTCTTTAAAAATTAAAACGTAGCAAGTCTTAAGGGTTCTTAATAAAGCACCATGGAGAGCTTATCTAACAAAAGCCCAGTGATCAAACGGCGGAATGACCAGAACGACCACTACGACCAGTAACTATGATGTGCACTGACCACCAAGGGGCAGAATCTCAATGCAGGAGCTGCCCCCTGGTGGTCAGTGTGCTACCACAGTGGGAGTGCTGCTCAGCTGACCAGGATGAGCAGCTGCTCCCATTGCGAACCCCGGGCGGACAGGCAGGAACCTTCTTGCCCCAAGTTCCTCTTCTTCCTTGCTCCCTGCCACCTCCTCTGGACACCTACAGGCTACACAGCACTGCCGCGAGCTCAGAGTTGACCCCGAAGGCTGGGAGGCGGGTTTGTGGCTGCTGCTGGACTGAGGCCTACTCTGCTAACCTCTCAGTGCTATTATCCCTGAGCCCGGCCCCAACCGGGTCCCCTGGAGAGGTGAGTGCTCCGACTCCATGGAAGATGCCAGACCAGGGAGCAGCTGCTCAGAGGGCAGGTCCACAGCCGCTTGGCTGACCGGGATGAGCTGCGCTTCCACAGCGGACCAAACCCCACAGGCCATGCCCCCCACCAGTGCATGAATCCCATGCACCAGGCGTCTAGTCACAAGATAAAAGGCATAGATTTGGAAATCAGCATCCTATGGACTATATTAGACTCCATAAGTAGGTTTTTACTCAGAGTTACTACAAGTTAAAATTTTTACTTGCCAACATTTAAAAATCAGAAAACTTTGCATTAAAAACCAAATTTCCAGATTCTCTTGAAAAATCTGAAAATGTAGAAAAGGAAAACCTATATTATGTGTTTTATAGGCAAATTATATAAATGGTGCAACTCATTCACTTGCCTGGCCTCGATAGGCATTTGAGTTCATGACACCTTTTGGGGTGATCTGAAACTTTGTCCTATAAATCCAGACTAAAAATTACTTTCTGGGTTTAAGACAAAATTGATAACATTTATACTGGTTTACTTCTTTTGTACAAAAGAGAAATACTCACACTTTGGCCATTTTACTAATAGAAATGTGTTACTAAATGTTGGAACTATAATTTTCCTGATTTTACAGATGAGTCAACTGAGGCCTCAGAGATGGTAAGTCACTTAACCAAAGTCAAACAAATGGAAGTAAAAAGGAGGGTTTGGACATAACACTAAAGCTCATTCACTAAACTACTAGACCAAGATGGAGTTTTATAATAGACATTGCACAGATAGAAGTGAAGCAAGCAAGCTGGTGAACTTTTAGAGTGAAAAAGGGTAAGGACCCCAACTGTTCAATAGAAGCAACCTTTACTGAACGGAGTGGGAAAATAAGAGGGATAGAAAATGAAGTCATATGTAACTTAGAGCGTCACAGAGAACTTTCCATCCAGCCTTTGGCTCTAAGTATACAAATCAAAACTGTGGTATAATCCAGCCATAACCGGTTTGGCTCAGTGGATAGAGTGGTGGCCTGCGGACTGAAAGGTCCCGGGTTCGATTCCGGTCAAGGGCATGTACCTTGGTTGCGGGCACATCTCCAGTAGGGAGTGTGCAAGAGGCAGCTGATTGATGTTTCTCTTTCATCGATGTTTCTAACTATCTCTCTCCCTTCCTTGCTGTAAAAAATCAATAAAATATATTTTTTTTAAAACAAAAAAACAACAACTGTGGTATAATGCAGAACAACCAAATAATTGTTCCAGATAATCTTCTGTTTACTCTCAGGTTACTGATCATCCTCTAATCTTCTAGGCTCCTGGATTATAGTCATGCTAATTGACAAACTTGACTCTCAGTTCTGTCTTCATTTTTCCTTAATAGACCAGCTTCATTATCTTCTGATTTCATTGTCTTCCTCGACACTAACTAAGAAAGAGGCTCTTTTTGCCTAGGCCTCATGCGTTGAGAGGGTCTCAATCACATCCCTTCCAGAGATTGCCTCAAAAAGTCCTACCATAATTAGTTCTCCATTTAACAAGTCTTTTCCAGGTACCACACAATATGTTAAGTGCCTGAAGTACTTATTTTATCCTCAGAAGACCCCCAGTAATGGAAATGTTATTATTTCCACTTAATGAATGAGGAAACTGAGGCACAAATGGATTCAATATCTTGCTAAAAGCCACACAGTTTTTTAGGAGAAGAGTCTGAATTCAAACCTAGGTTTTCAGAACTCCAACACCCATGATGTTACCAATACGTATATTTACTTTGCCATATCATGATGACAAGGGTTCTAAATGAAAAGCTTGCTAAAGACTGTTGGTCAGAAAAGCAAAGTTTTGGGGATTTTCAATCAACTGTATTTGATCTATATTTCCAATAACAATGGATAGACATCCTTTTCTCTGACACTGAATTACCAACTATTCTCTCTTTCTACTGAGGCCATAATAAAACTCAACTGAGAAGTATTTTTCCAGAGGCATTCTAACTGACTAATTCTGAAGACCTAATTTAACAGCAGATGAATTAGATAATGTTAAAGCATGTTTGAGGAATTTTGCTCAACAGATCATTTAAACCCACTGACACATTCAGAGTATTCTGGTAGCTTCCCCACATTTCTGTAGAGCCAGGATCATCACATGAGGGTAGTGTCTTAGCATGCGTTACTGGTAGGTTTTGTTTTAGACTCAGCATAAAGGTTTGTGTACACATTTGAAGTGTTCCCATTCATCTGGCAGTGGTTTCTGGTGCTTTGTTTATGTTTGGGAGTAATTTGGTTAGTTTAGTTCCTTCACAGCCTCCTTTCAAGTGATATTTGTTTATCAGCCACAAATGCAGTCACATTAATCCATTTTGATAAGCTAAATACACCCCTGCAGTTTGTCCATGATGGAGCCCATATGTAAATGAGTTGTATAGTCTTGCAGGAGAGACATGCACAATTTCAGTCTAGTCATCCTTGCCTAATGTGGCTGTCAGGTGTGTCAAGAGCAACAGATGCTTGTTTGACAAAGGACCTTTTTATTCTGGCTAATTAAGCAGTTGGACACACCCTCCTGTTAACGGTTCTGCTTTGTACAGCCTGCTCTGGCTGAATCATGTGAATCTACAGCTAAATAGGCCACATTTTGAAAGAAGGCTAATTAACCCCTAGGAGAAGGAAAAGAATATGGAAAAAAACCCAGCTGCTGAATGCGACAAGATTAGCATTTCTTCAACCAGATAGGCAAAACCTAGTCAAAGCAAATGTGTTTGGAACAAACATGCATTATTGCAAGTTTGAAGGCATTCAAATGTTCTTTGTGGAACTTACTGAAGATTATTTAATATACTCAAATTCACAGTTGGATTCCTTTTATCACGTACTATGTACATGCCAGATTAAATGGTTTAATAGTCTGACCTAATCAATCACTTACCAAACAGAATTATATAACTGCTAGCTTAAAAATAAGTAGTATCCACCTAATTTTTATTGTTGTTTTTTTCATCCTGAAATAATTACCTCTCCTAAAAAGCAAAGTCTGCAAAGTTCATTACACCAACATTTTTTGCACTGAGGAATTAGGTTTTAATTCAGTATAAAAAAATAAGATTTAAGATTTGTAATTTAATTTTCAAGTGCAATGGAGAATTTCCTTTCTTTTTCCTTAGTATAAGAAAATAAATGTTAATTCCAATTCCTACTTGAAACAAATTAACCAAAATTATGATAGTCACTTAGTAGGTGTAGTAAAAATAAACCACACCTGAAATGTGATATTCAAGAATAAATTATTTACTTAGAAACTTGTTTCAACATAAGAACATAGGAATGTTATTTACAGGGAAAATTCTTTGTTACAATTTAAAATTACTATTTTTGAAACAGCAAGGAGTTTAACATTGATGTGTTTTTCCCCAGAGAAAGATCCAAAATCATAACAAATTTTGCAGCATTAAATTTTTATTACTAAAACTCTGATTAAGCATCAGCATTCTTGAATGTTAGAAAATAAATATTAATACACATAATGTCCATAGCAATTAAAATTTCCTTTAAAATTATACAACTAAAATGAGCCATATTTGGGGGAAGGAGTTGCTATATATACTTTTCAGAACATAAAATTAATATAAAATGTATATGTTTCTGAATATTCTGGAATAGGTGATAAAAATATTAAGAATATACTAACTCTTAAAAAACTCAAATATTAAGCAACTTTCAAAGTTAGTATAAAATAAAATAATGGGCATTATAGAAATTTCATATATACATGGTTAAATATTCAAATGATAAATTTAATTTTTTAAACTTTTTCAAAAATATATTGAGCTGATTAATTTACCAACAAATATAAAACATGATGATTTGGTTTCTCCCCAATTCACCTCATACAAATGAAAGAAACTGGTTAAGCTATAGATTGTAGTCAGACTTTTTACTTAAAATACACCTCTGTGAAAGTTTATTCATTGTAAAGACACAGGGCTTCATCAAAACAATAAATCAAGTAACTGACAGGATGTGAAAAGAAAATCATGATTTTCTGTATTATAAAGTTCTGCCTCTTTATTTAGGTTGAGGTTGCAATCCTCATAACTGTGTATAGTTCATCTTTTGTACTAAACTAATCAGTAGAAAATGATGGAATGATGATAGTGTAGAGTGTTCAGCAGTCATCTTCCTGTGATAACTGATGATAGTGATTAATGCTGGTGATGATTAATCAGTACAATGGTAACATATACAGGTTGCCTAGGTAACTTTTTTCATTTTTCAAACAAAGGTTTTCTCTTAACTAATTCTTACCTTGACTCAGATTATAAAAATCTGTTTCTTTGGAGAAGAAAAATAAAGCTAAAATACTTTAGCTACTGAAGTGATGTAAGAATTACTTTATTCTAGTTATTAAGAGAAGCTGTCATCAGGCACAGAGGTAATCTGGGGGAAAAGAGAACCAAGTGCTTGTCCAGTCTACTGCTGGGGCCATCCAGCATTTTCCCTCCCTCATGTTCATGAATTAACAGACAAATCAGTCTTACCTAGATGACATATGCCATTTTGGCAGTGCTCAGGTATCAGCTGAGAGAGAAGAAAAATAAAACCAACCAAACAGAAACTTACAAGTATCCTAGTGGAAGGAGGGTTTGAAAATGAATCAATATACAGAAAGATTCTTAAGCAAATTCTATTAGACAAAGCCATAAATGTTTCTCCCTACTGGGCAATCCACTCCTGAGAGCTACAAGAAACTACTGGATGGAGTAGTTAATGATAATAGCACTTAGAATATAAAGATGATGAACAATAAGCATGTTGTCATAAAACTATCATCATCTTTATTATTAGAGATATTAATAAGAATAGCTACCATCTGTTGAGCACTTCCTATGTGATGGATATTTTATGGTAGAGAAAAGTAGAGTTTAGCAATTAAGTAAGTTGCCCAGAATTACAGAACTATTAAGACATAAAGCTAGGATTCAAGTCTAGGTCTGTCTACCTCCAATAATGGCACCCTCTTGGCTACACAGACAGCAGCAGTGAGGCTATTTTAGCTAAACCAAGTTTAAAAAGATTAAGCAGTGTATGGAGACTTGGAGCACTAAAAAAGAGTTCTAAATTTGAACAAATAGACACACTATGTACCATAATATACCTAGGGTGGGATCAATATACTATTTCCTAAAATCATCAAATCTATAATTTTCAGGGTATGGAAAAGCATATCATAGGCTAAAAGACACCTGTATTAACCTCCTGTTCACAAAATATTTTAAAGAGGAAATAATACAGAAAGACTATTTGCTTTCAAAAAATTGAGTTTGTCCTTTAAAAAGTCAAAAAAGGGCTCAGTAAAATGAATGTGTATTCTCTTGCCCACACAGTAAATGTTCCTATTTTTTTCTCTATGCCTCATTTGTTTTTCTTTCTATAAAAGTGGAGAATACTGCCTTTTGCAGTTCCTAACTATTCTAATGACAGACTTAAAGAGATCAAATCATCTAAAAAGGGGAGATAATCTATATATATAAAAGCCAAGTGACTGGAACAATAGAACAACTGGAACAACCAGTCGCTATGACGCACACTGCGGCAGCCAACCAGTCCGATCAGGGCTCTGATTGGCCCCCCTCCAAAACCACCCACAGCACCAACACCCGGCCGGCCCTGCCCGCAGGCGGCCCCACCACCCTGATCAGGGGCGGGGCCATCTGGCCCACCTCCTGCAGCCCCCCCACTCCTGGCCAGACCAGCCCCTGATTGGCCCCTCAACCTCGATCTGGGGTGGGGCTGGCTGGCTAACCTCCTGGGTGCTCTCTCCCCACACCAGTCTGGCCCCGATAGGCCCCCATCAGGGTGGGCGGCCAGACCCCATCCGTGCATGAATTTGTGCACCGGTCCTCTAGTCTATCTATATATATATATATAAAAGCCTAAGCGACTGTCACGACTGAATGACCAGAACAACCGGTTGACCAGTTGCTATGATGCCACTGACCACCAGGGGGCAGTGCACTGACCTTGGTGGTCAGTGCACCCCCACAGTCAACCTCCCGTGGCCGGCTGGTGGCGCCGGTGTCCGTTCCTTCCGTGCTCAGCCCAGTGACTGTCACCTTCTCTCCTGACTCCACTGGGGCCTTTGGGCCCCAGGCTGGGATGGGGAACTGGGGGTGAGTGGCAGTGGACACAACCCCTTTCCCTGGGGGGCCGAGGTCCGGCTTCCTCATTGGGGTCGGCGGCCAACCTGCCATGCCCTGTCCCTCCCCCCCACCCCCCGGCCAGCAGGCCCTGATTAGCCTGGCCCTGATCAGCCTGATTGCTGGCTAGGCCTAGGGACCCCACCTGTGCACAAATTCACGCACCAGGCCTCTAGTATATATAAAAGCCTAAGCGACATTTAAGACCGAACAATCAGCGGGTAGCTATGACGTGTACTAACCACAAGGAGCAGATGCTCAATGCAGGAGCTGCCCCCTGGTGGACAGTGCACCTCCACAGCCAACCTCCTGCGGCCAGCCAACCTCTCGCAGTCCCTCCCCACAGCTGGCCAACCTCCCGTGGTCCCTCCCCCAAGGCTGGCCAGCCCCAATCGCCCCGATCGCCAGCCAGGCCGAGGGACCCCACCCATGCATGAATTCATGCACCAGGCCTCTAGTACTGTAAAATAATACTGCTAATAGAAATAATGTGCTCCACTTTAAATGTACAATATCTTAAAGAACTGAAATCTCAATACTGCCATTTTTTTTAACCAATGTAGTGAATGTGGATGTGCATAAACTTGAAAAAAATCTGTTCAAACACATAAATTCTGGAAACAGTTGCTGTAAAACATAATGCTATTAATCAAATGAAATTTTTACATTGACTTTCATTCTAATACACACACACACACACACACACACACACACATATATATATATATATACACACACACACACATATACATATATACATACATACACACACACACAGATACACACACACACTTGAAATAACTACTTGGCCAAAGGATGAAAATTAAGACAGATAGAAAAGTCTAGCCAATTTTGTATATTCACAAATTTAACAGAAAATTTATTTCTCTCTAAAAAATAATATTTGAAATAAGTCAATTATAGTGAATTAAAGACTGTTCCTTTGGAGCTAATTTTATCGAAACTATTGGTGTACTCTATGTATGGCTGTCCTTCCAACTCAGTCTAAAGCATCTTCTTCGCTCCAAAAACAATGGTTCCTTTTAAAGTAGATTATTTTAGGATATCTCATAAATCTCTGCTTGATAATACCCCAAACTGGGGCTATTTTAATATGCTTAAAATCAACTGTAAGTTCTTTTAAAAAAATTATTTTACTGATTTTTTACAGAGCGACAGGGAGAGGGATAGAGAGTTTTGAAACATCGATGAGAGAGAAACATCGATCAGCTGCCTCCTGCACACCCCCTCCTGGGGATGTGCCCGCAACCAAGGTACATGCCCTTGACCGGAATCGAACCTGGGACCCTTCTGTCTGCAGGTCGACACTCTATCCATGGAGCCAAACCGATTAGGGCTCAACTGTAAGGTCTTTATGATTAAAAGCAATTGTCATCATGTGATGTTTTACATTAGTGTGAAATTTCACATAATTATTTTCCACCCTCACTCCTCCTACATTTTGATGATTTTCCCAGGCTACTAAAAGAGGAGACAGAGAATACTTCCTTTATTCCTGGAAATACATAAAGAGTGACTACCCTACCCAATCATTCCTTTTATCACCAAACGTTTTCCTCTCATCTCCCAAATCTAATCAATCATTGAGTCCAATGATTCTGCTCCTTAATATTTCTCAAAAATCTATTCACATATCTTTATGTTTCCAACTCCCTAGAGCTCAGGCCACTCCTTTCATCAGGTCCCAATATCCTCAAGATAAACTGCAAATCCCTTAACAGAGTTTATAAGGCTCTTGAGAATATAACTACTGACTACCGTCTATCTTCCAAAGAGCATGTACAACCCACACACATGGAGGTACTCTCAATTCTCCAAAACTGGGACCTTTGAATTAGGAGTTCCTTCTTATTGAAACAATTTTTCCTTCTTTGCTTCATCTTTCAGCTCTAACTATAAATTCCACTTCCCCAGACAGCATCCCAAACCACTAGCATTTCCCCCCCCTCTTCTTAACAATTCTGGGTCTCGTGTCCTATCTTTACTCAGCGCACAATAATTATCATCTTGTAGTGCACCTGTCTCTCCAACCAGATTATAAACACTACTAGGGGCGCGGTGCACGAAATTCATGCACTGGGTGTGTGTGTGGGGGGGGGGCGGAGTGTCCCTCAGCCCAGCCTGCCCCCTCTCACATACTGGGAGCCCTCAGGCGTTGACCCCCATCACCCTCCAATTGCAGGATCGGCCCCTTGCCCAGGCCTGACGCCTCTGACAGAGGCATCAGGCCTGGGCAGGGGACCCTCATTTCCCCCCATCACTGGCTCTGCCCCCAGCCCAGGCCTGATGCCTCTGGCCCAGGCATCAGGCCTGGGCAGGGGACCCCCAGACCCCTCCGATTGCTGGCTCTGCCCCTTGCCCAGGCCTGATGCCTTGGCCAGAGGCGTAGACCCCCATCACCCTCCGATCGGCCCCTTGCCCAGGCCTGAGGCCTCTGGCCCAGGAATCATGCCTGGGCAGGGGACCCCCACCTCCCTCTGATCGCTTGCTCCACCCCCCGCCCAAGCCTGACACCTCTGACCCAGGCTTCAGGCCTGGGCAAGGGGACCATCATATCCCCCCAATCCCCGGCCCCGCCCCCCCAGCTCCCCGCGGTTGCAGGCTCTGCCCCTGCCCAGGCCTAACGCCTCTGGCCTGGGCGTCTGGCCCGGGCAGCGGGGACCCGCAGCTGCAGCGGCCCCGCGATCGTGGGCTCCGCTTTAGGCCCAGGCAAGGGACCCCTAGCTCCTGGGACTGCCAGCTTCGACCGTGCCCAGCTCCCATCACTGGCTCCACCCCTACTTCCTGCTATCACTGGCCAGGGCGGCAAAGGCGTCTGATTCTCTGATCATGGCTGGGGGGCAGGGCAAAAGCTCCCCCCTGGGTTTCCGATCACTGTCAGTGGCAGGGGGCTTCTTCCTACTTTCCCTTTCGCTTCCCTGCATTGTGCCTACATATGCAAATTAACCGCCATCTTGTTGGCAGTTAACTGCCAATCTTAGTTGGCAGTTAATCTGCATATAGCCCTGATTAGCCAATGAAAATGGTAGCGCCGTACGCCAATTACCATTTTTCTCTTTTATTAGTGTAGATGAGCACATGGACGTTTTCATTCACAAATATGCAACAGGGCTCAAGACACAGAGGACCTTTAATTGTTGTATGAACAAATGAATCTATAAGGGGATGAGTTTAAGACCCAGCTGAAACATTACTATTAGAGTATGCTATATCAGAGACAAGTAACACTTTAAAATTCTGTATATATATATATATATATATATATATATATATATATAAAATTTTCTATTGGGGCCATTTTCAATCAAGTTATTCATTATGAATAATTTCTTTAAATTTTCTAATATGACTTCATTTTCAATTCCCTTTATGGCAGAATTTTACGACTCTCATATTCCAAGATTTGTAAGCCTCAACAGATTTTGTGTATAATTTTTATAAAGAAACAAGTATTAAATAAACCCAAATGAACAAATTAAGTCTTCAGCTATTGTTCTTAACCTCCTGACATCATTTACTGTGTTTTAATAAGTATACCCGATTCACTAACTTGTGGATTCAGATCCAATGCTTAATCATGTCATCTTGGAAAAGGTGGCCTAGTAGGCTTCATTTGTTTTTATAAGACAGAAGCACGCAGAGATCTTTAATTTTCCTAGCCAAAATGCGAAGAACAAGTAATTAGCCCAATAGTAATTGTTCTAACTTCATTATTAATTAACCACTTGAAATTTATTTGAGCTTGGCCACATTCAACTGACATTCTTCTATGTTCTCTTAACAACCATTGAAACTTTTCACACACACATAAAAGGTAGTAGCCTCTATTTACAAATTAGTTAACACATTTAGGTAAGGACTGTATATGCATTATTTCATCTGTCCAGAAATCCGGTGAAGATACTATTATTATCCCATTATGGGTGAGAAGACTTAGGCTAAAAGCTTAAATAACTATAAGCCCTAGGGTCACACATCTAGACATGGTCAGAGTGAGGACTTGAATATACTATACAGCTTATTAGGTTCCAGGAGCAAAACTTTTTTTTTCTTTCTTTTTTCAACCCAGCCATATGCTGTATTAGGCTTATAATATGACAATTTAAGTGTTTTACAAATTAAACATTATGTAGTTCTGTCTAAAGTAGCAGTCTTTTCTACATTTTTAACCTGTTGTAGGAATTAGACATCCTGTAACTTTTTAACCAAGTTATTTTGCATGTGTGGTTATCCTCTAAAAAAAAAATCTTAATTTCATTTCTAGCAATGCAGAGTACCTCACAAGATGGCTATCTGTTCTGGTCTGTAGAGCTCTGCAAAGACTAGTTAAAATTCTGAATCTTGTGTGTTCTGTACTACCTTTGCTGAGGCATCAACACAGTTAGGTTTCTTGAAATTTGAATTAGGACTCAAAAAATGACTAAACAGTGCCCACCGTCAATTCCACTTCTAAAGGAATAGGAATGACTGGATGCAACTTCTCAAATGCCAAAAGAAGGGTCAGTTTAAACTAGTTAATTCTCAAAAAAAATGAGTTTGGGGGGTCTTTGACATAGGCGCCAGTGGTTGCTGCTCCCTGACCTTTACACACAGTCACAAATTGCCTTCAGCAACTCCAAGAAAAACACATTTAACTTTGTGACCTAATGACACTGCAATGAAAGATGTTAAGTGAGAAGCAGACAGAGCTTGAAGAAAGATTACAGGCCAAAGATAGTGTTCAGGGAAACTCCACTCCACAGCAATACTTTAGAATACTCCTCTAGTCCAACTACATGCTTATTCTGGCTGGAGCACAGAACCATCTTTCCTTGATATATGCCAAGTAATTCATCACATACCTTGATCTATTCATTTTGTTGCTTCATTCAAATACTAATATGAGACATAGTTTGCTACAGTGAACAGAAGAGCAGAAAAAAGTAAAAATTCCTCAATTCTTACCCACACCTTCAGTCTATGTTGTGATAGACATTGTCATTCATTCTCATCTTCCTCAGCCCACCCCTCTCTCTCATGCATACAGAGGCAAAAGATCTAAGTGGTTCCAGCTCCAGCAATAAGGCGTGGCTGAGGAAAAAGCACTCTCATTCCAAAAGACAGTGGGGCTCTACCATTACAGCTTCATTGGCTCCTGCTCCTGGCAGATGGTGATAAGGGTACAATAACACCAGATCTACCTTGCTAAGAATCATGTTGCCATATGGCCAGCCAATTTGACAAATTGACCAATTCACTGAAAACTTTTTTAAATTGTATATACTGATGACATAATTTGTGTTAAGTGAAAGTTTTAAAGAGCTTTTGAAGATTCTTTGCTGATGAGTTTAAGGTTTTAATTTACCTGAAATATTACTGCAAGTCAGCACTGTAGCCCATATGTAACTATGTCATTATATAACTGTATTCTGGAATTTTGCCTTTCTCTGGGCCAATAATGTTTGAAAATGAGAATTTATTTTATATCAAAGGGCTGTGCATGTCTTGAATGCCATGGAGTTTATAAATGACAACAGGAAAGATTTTTTTCTTTCACCACATTTTCATCCATTAAATGAATTCTCTACTTCTCCTAATTCACAAGTTTGTCAATGAGTCAACTGTCTTAGATGCAACTAGATGGATATGTCCCTTCTGTGTTAAGCAACTGCAAGGCCATCAGTACATGAATATCAAGATAAATTTGACACTCAGTTGAGTTGTACTGATAAATATTTCTGTTGCAAATGTGTCAGTGGTGGAATTGCTATGGAAAATTTCAAATTAATCAATACTTCCTACAAGAAATTTTAAAAGTTTCTGCAATTATTCTATGCATGACTTGTGATAAACTTTATATGTAGTTAATAGAAACATATTTTGGGCAGTTGATAATTTAGAAAACTGGTTCTTGGCAAATTTAACGAAACAACCATTCAGTGAATTTATATTTCAGTAGACTGCTTTTAGGTAAACTGCCGATTCAGTAAACTGACCACTCGAAAAAGTAGGAGGAGAGTTGTAATGAGCCCATTTCCCAGTATCGCGGCATTTTAAAGAGTATCCAGGAGATCGTCTAGTTCAGGCCCTCATTTCACAGGGAACCTGAAACCTACAGACCACATGGATCCATGTTAGTGTCATTATTGGCATTAGAACTCAGAACTCCCAGTTCATGGTCAATAGCTCATTCTAACAGACAATGATTTACAAATAAAACAAAAAAGAAAGAAGGCACTCAAAAAGAAGTAGGAAGGCCTGCCAGAAGCTCAAAGTGCTTATTACACAATGAAAGAAATACTCGTAACATGGAGAATGCAACCCTAAAAGGAGAGAGACATGTTTCCAAGTTTCTTTCTCACATAAATGAATAAGACACTGTTTCAGGGTGTTTAACAAGATTGTAAGGAAGGCAATCTTTGTGTATATGTTGACATATCAACTAAAATGGTTCACTGGATTTTATATTCTGTGAGGACTCTGGATCATCTTGCAAAACTTTTTTTTCTGATACGTGAAGCATCTTGGTTCAGTATTTTGTTATTAAATGGAGTAAATATCTGAGTGTTTCAGGCTCAGAAATATTTCATTACATCATCTCTGAATGCAACCTGTAATAAACAAACTGTTTATAGTGAAATAAATAAAAAAGACTAATTTCTAGTTTGCAAGGAAGAAAGGAGAAAGGCAAAATTCACAGTGATTGCCACCAAAATACACAGGGAAGAAATTTTAAATTTTCACTGACAACGAATAAGTGTAATTTGGGGGGGGGGGGGGTGAGATGGAAACCTTTTAAATGTAATGGTTTGTGTAACAGCTTCTGTAAGGTGCCCTTTTCACTGTCAAAAGGCATGAAATGCTCAAAAGGGTAATCAGTTTTAGATGCAGGTTTACAAGCTTTCCACAACTTGTATTCTTTATCCATGCTGAAATGTTTTGCAATTACCTCTTACATATAATGTTCACACTTTCTTTTTAAAAGAATTAAAAATTGTTTTGTACAAATGTAACTCTAAAACCAACCATATTGCTTGATTTCCACCAATCATCTGATGCATCTGTTGGTTATAATTAGCTCACAAGTTGTCCACACCTAATTGACATAGTAGTACTTCTACAATATTGAAGACTATTAAAGGAATGCAGCGGCAAAGACCTCCCAATATAACCTACTCGCAAATTACATTATTACACAATCTGTCTTATGAAGGTAATATAAGTGATTTTCTTGTTGTAACAAAATGGTAAGCTAACATTTACATATTATATTCAAAGCCATATACAAATATGGACTTATTACTTCTCATGGTTCCATGGAGTCATTTTTCACAGAAACTAGATTTACAAGAATGGAACTTTTTAAATGCAATCGAAAGGTTATTTATATATGAAAAATATATTTCCTTTCTTTATAATGTTTACTCAACATTTAATGATATATTGTTTTAAATTAAGACAACACTAGGATTTTTTACATGTAGGCTAAAAAAGTCAATCATTCTTCCTCACCCTCTCTCCCTCCCCACCCCACCTTGTCCCTTTCTCTCTGTCCTCTCTCCCTTGTCTCCTGCCTTTTATCCACCCCAACCCTTGCAATATAAGCACATAGTCAAGGCCAAGAGTCAAACAGTAGCCACACAACAGCCTCTCCAAACTGTTCTAAGTATGCAATAAGTCAGCATACAGATTATAGTTTACATCAGTGGTTCTCAACCTGTGGGTCACGACCCCTTTGGTGGTCGAATGACCCTTTCACAAGGGTCGCCTAAGATCATCCTGCATATCAGATATTTACATTACGATTCATAACAGTAGCAACATTACAGTTATGAAGTAGCAATGAAAATAATTTTATGGTTGGGTCACAACATGAGGAACTGTATTTAAGGGGCCAGAAGGTTGAGAACCACTGGTTTACATTAACAGACTATGAGTTAAATGAGTCAGCAATATAGCTTAATTATATCATTTTTTCTTTGAAATTATATTTGTACATCTTAACAACGAATTTTGTCATAATCCAATCCATAGGCTTGAATTACAGTCACACCATTCCAATCATTATAGACATCAAAACAACAGTTAAACTATTTTTTAAAACTTATATATAAGCCACATGACCAAACTGTTTGGTGTCTCAAAACAAAGCTTACTGTGAAATTAGATAACCAGTGATGAATATTCCTGGCTTATACTTCCCAGACAACAGTAGAAGCATTTTATAATAAGACAGCTAAAGGTCAACATTAGTCATGTTGTATTACTTCACTTTGTGTGGCTATGTTCAGAGCAATGCAGTCTCAGAGACTTGAAGGTTGGACAGGACCTTTAAGGTAATGACCCTGACTCATGGTTTGGGCCAGGAGCTATCTGTGTGAATCTCCATAAAGAAATTCTACCTACCACTTTATAAGAAATATTATAAGTTACAGAATTTAGCTCTACTATGACTGCAAGGTAATTCCATTTTATTTTTGTTTATAAGTACATAAATCATAATTAGACTATAAAGGTAAAAGAAGCAAAGGCTTCAAACAACTTAATAAGGGAAGATATATTAATTCATTTTGCCATCTTTTCTTTATATCTAATGTAACTATATTGAGCATAAAGTCCTAAAAGACATGCCAATCTGATTACAGTTATATTTAGAAAGAGAGAAATTTTTATGATTATTTTTGAACTTCCAGAAAAAAATTAAAATTTCTTAATTTTTTATTACTGTTGCTGGCAATTCTACTGTTAAATTCATTTTTCTTCCAAATTGAATATTAATAAAGCTACTGTCAAAGCTGATAATCTGTGTGTGTTGTTAACTATGACTTGAATAAAAACCAATAGAGAATAGGGCAATTAAAAAAAAAGATTCTGATGTGTTTTGTATTGATGAATCTAAAAATGGCACTTAAGTTGGTTCTTAAAGAAAAGGCTCTATATATGTAAAAATGTATTTCAGTTTTACAAAAACCATAAAACAACCAAAACCCTTTCCTTGGGAAATATGCAAAATACATAAATTTCTGCAGAATTTGTTACTTCATAGCAACACCTAAATTGTTTTCAGTTACCACCTTTTTTTCCTTAAGAGAACTTGCCCAAAACAGAAACATCTACTACTTCTTAGGAGAACGTTTTTAAAATATTTGTTAAAGCATAACATAATATAAATCAAATAGAATTTTCTAAATGTACTTTTTACTTAAGACATAAATTATTTACCCAATAAATTATATTGTTAAATATTATGAAGACTCAAGAATAATTAACAAATCATAATTTGAGTAGGTGATTTACATTCTTTTCAAAGAATATACAGGCAAGTTATTTTTTACATGGGAGTTTAATCAATGTTTTAGGGGTATCATATTATAGTTTATGATCTGTTTGAGTTGCTCAGGCGTGAACTCTTTTCCTTTTATTTTATTTTTAAATGGCTCAACTTCAGTATTTAATTATGCTCTTTTTCATGAATACATTTCACTTGAGAAAAAAGGAAAGAAAAACCTCTATAGAGAATATTACTTAAAACAACTGCAGACCCTAGCTACACTTTCTCTGAAGAATTCATCCCTGCTTCCTATTCTTCTTGCTTTGAAGACAAGAACAAATGCTTCCTAAATGTGGAGTTTAACTGAACAGTCCACTGCTTTAACGCCGCCTTCAGAGTCAAGTTAGCTGGAGCAAATATGAGCTAACTTCTATAGTAGAACAGTTCTCTTGGCAACTGTGAGAAAGGCTGCAAGTGAAAAACGTTCTATGCTGTTATTTTTTTAAACTTTTTATTTTTTGGTATGTATCTCAGTGTGGGGTGATGAATACTAAGAAATAAGTCAGGAAACAGGAAAAAAAAAAAAAAAGGTACCCTCCACCTAAGTAACATGAACAAAGGTAAGGCTGCTGTTTGGTATTTAAAAAATTCTTCCTGTATTCAGGATTGTTGTCTTCCATCTTTAGTACCTCAGTTACAACCCATTCAAGAAGGAAAAAAGCTACTATTTCTTGCATGCCTACCACTGAACATAATAGTTTAATTCTCACAAAAAAACTTGTAAAATGCATTTCTCTCTACTTTATAAAATGGACACTAAGGTCCAGAAAGACCCAAATTATTTTAGGAAATTTTCACCACTAGTAACAGACTATACCAGGACCCACAATGAATTCCATCTAACAATAAAATATATGTTCCTGCCATATTCCAGTTTGCTTATACTTTTTTTTTTTTTTTTTTTTGCTCGTTGTACATATTTTCAGGTTTATGCAAACACAGTTTGGGTTTCACATTTGAAATTTTCAACTATTATGAGAATGGCACTATTAGGAGTAAAATAATGGTCCTGCAAAGTCAGTGAGAAATTAAAAACACCATGGACTTCTTAATTGTTCATTTTACACACTAGTTTGAAAAACCCAAGGAAATATTTGCTGTCTTATCAAAATAACACATTGCATTAGGCAGTATTTAATAGGTACAATAACAGTTCCTAATCTACCCTATGTAATAAAACCCTAATATGCAAATTGACTGAACAGCAGAATGGCCGACAGAACGACCAGCTGCTGTGATACACACTGACCACCAGGGCACAAATCCTGCATTTGGCATCTGCACCCCCCCCCCCCAAGAGAGAGGTAACCAACGGCAGCGATCAGGGGGTGGAGGCAGCCGACAAACACCCCGCCGGTCGCCTCCCACAAACCGGCAGTCGGACCTCCCCCGAGGGCACGGGCCAGGCTGAGGGACCCCCTCCTCCACCCCCGTGCACGAATTTCATACACTGGGCCTCTAGTTTAAGAATAAAAATAATAAGTTATGCCATGGCTGGTGTGGCTCAGTTGGCTGGGCATCATCCTGTGCACTGAAAGGCTGCTGGTTCAATTCCTGGACAGGACACATGCCGGAATTGCAGGCTGAATACCAGCAGGGCGTGTGCAGGAGGCAGCTGATAAATGTTCTGCTCTCAATCAATGTTTCTCTCTTCTCCCTTCTTCTCTCTCTAAAAATAAGTAAAGTATTCTTTTTAAAAAAATATATTTTATTGATTTTTTACAGAGAGGAAGGGAGAGGGATAGAGAGTTAGAAACATCGATGAGAAAGAAACATCGATCAGCTGCCTCCTGCACACACCCTACTGGGGATGGGCCCACAACTAAGGTACATTGCCCTTGACCAGAATCGAACCCAGGACACTTGAGTCCGCAGGCCGACACTGTATCCACTGAGCCAAACCGGTTAGGGCAAAACTATTCTTTTTTTTTTTTTAAACTAACACACTAATAAATTATGCTCATCACCTATGTCCACCATAAATTCAATAAGTATTCACTCACTGAATGCAGGCCACTGTGGTTAGATGTTGGGAAAAGATGACAAGTTGAGGAAAGCATTAACTTCACTACCTCCCCCTAACAAAGATTACCCCCTAAGACACATCTTTGTCCTTTTGTGTTCCACACCGTTCCTCGAATATTTTGTTACTTCAACATTCCTGTGTATAGTATAATGCCTGTCAAATCTATCATCCCAGCTCCTCCTCCACATTTATCTAAATCCGAATCCCATAACAACAAACTGCCTCTTTGCAAATTCAACACACTGAGGTCCAAGATGATATCCTCCCTCTCACCACATCAGTGCTGACCCCTCAACCTATCAATTCCTGAAAGATTGAAGGGGTAATATCCCTGACTGTCCCAGCCTCTAGTCTTCCCAGAGTTTTATTCACTGCATAGCTCTACCCTGAACTCTGAACCTATCTGGTGTAGTTATCATACCCACTCATAGTAACCTCACCTATATTAACTATTTCTTCTTGGAGACATATGCAAATGTTTCTAAGTCTAAAGTATAGAATAAAGTTTGAAGATACATTGACTGTGAAAGTAAACTAAAAGTACTTATTTTGTAGTCAGGCAATAACTTCCATAATCCTTATATGGCATTTTTGAAATTCTATAATGTTCCAAGAAATTTATTGGGGCACTTTATAAATACTATTCCATTTAATTTTGACAACTTAGAAAACAAATACTACGTGCGTACACAGGACAACACCTGTTGAGGTGATTATATCCACACTAGAGGCCAGGTGCACGAATTTGTGCATGGGTGGGGTCCCTGGGGGTGGCCTCCGGGAAGCGGGCCCCAGCTCGCATCCCCAGCCTCGCAGCCCCTCCTGGCACCCCTCCGTGGCCTGGCACTGCCCCCTTGCCTGCTCCACCATCCCGCATGCAGGGTGATCGATTGGGGCCAGGCCCTCCTGCCTGGCTTCCTTAGCGCCTGGGAGCTGGGCGGCGGCCCCACCCCCTGCTGCCACCGCTGGTCACCGTCTGTGGGGTGATTGGTCAGAGCTGGGCCCTCTGTCCGGCTCCCTCAGCACCTGGGAGCTGGGCAGCGGCCCTGCTCCCCACCACTGCCACTGGTTGCCATCTGCAGGGTGATTGGCGAGGAGATCAGCCCCCTGCTTGCACCCGCCTCGGCCTGGCGCCGCCCGCTCACCTGCTCCACCATCTCATTGCAGTCCCATTCTCATCAGGGCCCATTGGGGCCAGCAGTGCCTCCACTGCTGCCCTCTGCCAGTGCCATGTCGCTGACACCCACCATGTTCCGCACTGACCCCTGGTGGTCAGCACACATCATAGCGAGTGGTCAAACTCCCGGTCAAACAATTTGCATATTAGGCTTTTATTATATAGGATTTTAGACATAAAAGTTAGAGCGGTTAAATAACTTATCCAGCAAGTAATTTTGTTAGAATTCAACTCTAGATCTAGCTGACTTTCAAGGCCAGTATCCCTTATATTACGCTCTGTTAGGCCCGTGTCTGCCATTTGCTAGGCACTTTAACCAGTGACTGGTTCAGCCGGATGAACCTCTGTTTTCTCATACAGAAAAAGAAAGGGTGTGGTCAGTGTTCTTATCAGAAAGCAAGAAGCCAGTAGGAGGGCATCTGAAGTGTGGCATTTTTCAAAATTTACAGGCATAAACCCAACTTAATCCAGTACAGTCCTCCATCCCATTGCCCCAGCTGTTGTTTTGAATCACTAACTTTTCTTATACCATACATGAAGTGGTACAATAATATTATATAAAGCTATACAGTGTTAAGTTAAAGAAGCATACTGTAAGCAATATAGTAACCACTGAAAGAATAAAAAGAGAGATACAGCAAAGAAGGAGATAAGACAGAATCATGAAATTATTCAAGTCATTAAAAAAAAAGAGTATGAAAAGAGGAAAATGGAACCTAAGCATGGATAGGGCAAATAGAAAACAAACCACAACATGCTAGATTTAAACTCAACCATATCAGTAATCACATAAAATGTAGTTTATACACACAAATGAAAAGGCAGAGATTGTCAAATCATATAAAAACCAAAGACCAAGCTAAATGTTGTTTATAGAAATCTACTTCAGATATAATGTCACAGAAAGGTTAAAAGTAAAAAGATTGAAGGAGATATATCATGCTCTATTGATAAAAGACAAAACAGGAAAATAATATTACCAGGAATAAGGAGAGTCATTTCATAATAATAAAAGAGTCAATTCATCAAGAGAACATATAATCCTAAATATTTATACACCTATTATCAGAACTTCAAAATACATAAAGTAAAATCTGATTGAACTGAAAAAGATAAAGAGTAAAATGCACTATAACAGATGAAGATTTTAACACTCATCTTCCAATAACTGATATAACAAGTAGACAGAAAATCAGGAAGGATATAAAGAATGTGAATAACAACATTAACCAACTTGACTAATTGACATTTATAGAACACTCCACACAACAGAAAAATACACATCCTTCTCAAGTACATGCAGAACACTCACCAAGATAGACCATATTCTGACCATAAAACAAGTCTCAATAAACTTCAAAAATTCAGATCTCATAAACTGAACTTGTAAGTTGTCTGATCACCAGGAATAAGGAGAGTTTAATAAGAACCAATAGAGTTTAATTAGAACCAATAACAGAAAAATATCAGGAAAATCAATATATATTTGGAAACTCAATAATACACTTCTAAATAACCCATGGGTCCAATAAGAAATAAAAAGGAAAATTATAAAACTTTTTGAATTGAATGAAAATGAAAATACAGTATCATTCATGAGATGTCTTGCCCCCTTAATTCATACAAGAAAAAAGTTATAGGATCCAATCAATCCACAGATTCTCAAGTGAGGAAAATCAGGACTCTATATAATAAAAGCCTAAGCAACCATTATGGCAGAATGACTGTGGCTATGATGCACAGTGGCCACCAGGGGCAGACGCTCAATGCAGGAGCTGCCTCCTGGTGGTCAGTGTGCTCCCACAGGGGGAGTGCCATTCAGCAAGAAGCTGGGCTCATGGCTGGCAAGCACAGAGGTGGTGGTGGGAGCATCTCCTGTCTCCATAGCAGCACTAAGGCGTAGCGAGCCAAGCGGTTAGGAGCAAGCAGGTGGGTGGTAAGGAGCAAGGGATCCCGAATTGTGAGAGGGATGTCCAACTGCCGGCTTAGGGGGATTGAGCCCACACCAGCAGTTGGACATTGCCCAAGGGGTCCCAGACTGTGAGAGGGTGCAGGCCGGGCTGAGGTACCCCCCCCCACCAGTGCACAAATTTCGTGCACCGGGCCTCTAGTTAAAAATTAAGAGGATCATGAATTCATAAAATATTAAAACTGGAAGAACTCTAAAATCCTTCTAAAATCTGTAAAAACAAAGTTTACAGAGGAAACAGCTCCAGGAAGGACATATGATATGTTTAATAAAGTTTATAATAGTAAATATTTAAGAATAAGCAGTCTCCATTAGTATAGTATGCAAATGTCTGAGTTCTTCTAAAGCCTGTTTTCACCTAATAAAAGCAAATAAAGATTCTATAAAATGGAAATGCACATTTGTTGGCCTGAGCCAAATGTGAGCATTTGGTGCCTTTTATGTATGTTTCCTATATTTGTACACATGGCATAATAATTAAGAGTACTGAACTCTCAGTCCACATTTCCTGAAGTTATACTCTGCCTTTGCCACAACTAGTAGCCACAATATTGGGCAAGTTATTTTAACCTGTTTTCTCAACTGTAAAATAGTGGTAAACTATAAAATGAGAATAAGTAGTTCCTACCTCCTAGATTGACCATAAGGATTAAACATGTTAATGACTCTTGTGGGTTTACAACATTGCCTGATGCTTAATAAATGTCAACTATTTTTATGTAGCATTGATTTATAATTACTAGAAGCTTATTAGCCAATAATATGACTTTAATTTTTTAATTAGGAGACATCAATTAAAATAGGATATCAGCTCAAAGAAAAAAGTTGCTTCCAATTCATGTGTTTTAAAAAAGGCTTAGAAGTTATTTGAAAGCCAATGTCAAAACAAAGCTGGAGCAATATCTTCTTAAAATAAGAGACAATGATCCAATGAAAAAACATCTATGACATGGAGTGTTTTGGGATCAACCGACAAATTTAATACTATCACATATGAGATGATACTGAATCTACACATTAGGGCTGTACTCCTGCCTTCAACTATTCCTTCTAAAGTGCTCTGTTCAATGACAATTTAGGAATCTAAATATTAAATTTATAAAAGATTAAAAATATTGTAATTCTTAAAATATTTATTTTTAAATTTGTTTTTAAATGAATAAAAGGCAGCATTCAGCAGTATATCACTTGAACAAATTCCATTTGGTATAAGAAAACAACAAAATAAGTGTGGAACACATTTCACATTTTTTTATTTAATGCAACTTCAATGCTTTCAACGCTGCATACATTACTAAAAGCACAAAAATAAAAGCTGTACTATGAAATTGTAAAGAATACCAAATTGATATAATTATACTTTATAATTTCTTCCAAATATCAAAAGGACAAGTTTTTTTTTAAATCAAAATAATTTCATGTGTCACTTATCTGTTCTACTGAATAAGGTAGAATAAGTATCCTATATAATAAAAGGGTAATATGCAAATTGACTGAAAGACGGAGCAACTGGTCACTATGATGCACACTGACCACCAGGGGGCAGACGCTCAATGCAGGAGCTGCCCCCTCATAGTCAGTGCACTACCACAGTGGGAGTGCCGCTCATCCAGAAGCCAGGCTCACAGCTGGCGAGTGCAGCGGCAGTGGCAGGAGCCTCTCCCGCCTTCCCTCCATGGCAGTGCTAAGGATGTCCAACTACGGGGTGCGGGCCTAAGACACCAGTCAGACATCCCCCGAGAGCTCCAGGACTGTGAGAGGGTGTAGGTCTCTCCTCCCCTGACCCTGAGTGCACAAATTTTGTGCACCAGGCCTCCAGTATTTTTAATAAGTTTCTCCAATATTTCAAATTTTAATAAAACTAGAATTTGCATTGTCTTTCTGACAATGATGCCATTCCTCCTCCACTGGGCTGAATGCATGAGCCTGAATCAATGTGGTAACAAAATACCAAATGAGTCTGACTTACTATTCAAATATTTTGGGAAGTAAGTGAGTAGATTTTATACTTTTAATAACATAACGGAAACGTCACCCATCACCTTAGCATTTGTAAAACCACATTTCTCTTCTTCTCATACCATACAGGCACTTTTTCCTCGCACTCCCAATTATGAGAAAACTCGCCATGCTGGTACATAAAGGCAATGAGTGAGGCTACTCGGACAAGGCAGAGAGCACCATTTTTCCTCCGAGCCACCTATCAGCCTCCATCACCCTTCAGTCAGCCAGAAGTGTATTGAAGCTCTTGGTATGTGGGGCCTTCTTTGAGCTCTTGGTAATAAACTGTACCAACCAATACTTTTCACCACTGGGAGAAGAACCAAGCCAGAAAAACACTCCTGTGCGAGCAGAACCTGAAGAGGACGTTCTACGGCGCACTGAGATTAACACCTACCAGGAGAGAGCAGAAGCCTGAGAACCGAGGCCCCGCGCAAATACAACTGAGATGTCTTGAAGGCTGAATGTGGTCATCAACCATCGTCAAATGGTTAGCTGAACTTTACCGCTTACAAAATCTTTTACATATGTTATTTATCTGATCCTCACAATAGTCTTATGATATGAAGACATATTATAGATATTTTATTAATAACTATATTTTGCAGGAGAAGAAACTGAAACAAGAACTTAAATGATCTGTCTAAGGTTACTTTAACCAGTAAGTGAGCAGGAACTTGGCTTCTATTTTCCCCAAAACTAACTGCAGATTTCAGTCTTTCAGCTACATTGCTATATCCATCATAGATGAGGAGGTAGGCTCCACACTGGACAAGGTCAGCAGTTATTCCTATAAACCACTGTATTTTTTCCTGCTTTTAATCATCAGTCCCATACTTTCCTTTACTTCATTACCTCCTTTAATTCTTGTTCTTTTCTTTAGACAACCCAAGATGTCAGAAACCACTTTGTACATTTAAATCCTTTAGACACTGATCTGTGTAACCAAATATATTCCTAGGTCAAACCTAAAACTAGCAAATGTGGATTCTTCTTTTTTATGAAGGTCAGTGGGTATAGCAGAAACTGGCCTAAGGAGTAATAAAATGTGTAGAAATGTCAGAGATAAACATTTTTACTGCATGCTATAAAAAGTAGGCAGGACATGAATAATCAATAGAGTATCTCCTGATCTGGACTGACTGTGCCCTGCAGGCTGACCACAATCAGTGACTGAGCCAGAATAAATACTTAGAATAAAAGTTGAACTAAACTACAACAATCAGTAAAATAATACTAAGATATTAATGAACCTCTGAAGAACTACCTAATCATCATGTTAAGTGTTTTTACAATATATTCTAAACACAAAGCTTACAATGTCTTGAGGAGTAGTCAAAACCAAGTAAGTGGAAGATGCTGGCAAAAACAATGGAGAAGAAACCCCTATTGATTAAATGTGATTGTTTATAGGATATTACTTTTGCTGAAGAGCTGAATGTCTTCCTTTCATCTAAAAATTGAAGTTTAATACAGAAAAAAAGGAATACTTAAATCACCAGACATCCAAGTCCACAGGTTTAACCAGTTAATATTTTCTAGTCCATTATATAAAAATATATGACAGAAGAAATGTGCATTTTAAAAACAAATACTATCTAGTGCCTTTATTATACAGACAGATTAAAACTCTAGCATTCTAAGTTCTTCACCTATATGAAATAGTTTGATCATTCCACTAACCCAAGGACAGTCCTGTTATCCCTATTTCACAAATGGAAACCAAAGTATGAGGCTTGGAAACTGGAGTTGTAGAGTTGCTATGCGACACAAATGAAACATACCAAGTAACCCTGATAGCATAATGCTGTCTTTCACATTTTCTTCTACTACCTTCTGCTCTTCTATCTCCAACACAATGCACATGAGAGCTAATCACAAAGTTAACTCCAGGAGGTAACTTGAACCCATCAGCATAATCTACAGTCCAGTTGATGGGAACTATTCACTTCCAAAGCAAAAAAGATTATACTTTATTATAAGTGAATTTCATGGGAAGAGAAAAAAGGAAGGGGAGGCATTCAGATAAGAACCAGATTTGATCTTTAGACTAGAAAAGATGCCTAAGGAAGGGCAGGAGCGAATATAGAAAGGACCAGTAAAATAGGAGGTTGGAGACAAATGTCCATCTATGGGATTTACTCTCTGTGAAAAATCTTTAGCTCAACCATACTGGCAGATGTAACTCTCACCTGAGATAGGCTTTTCCCTAAATTGCCGAACTGGTCCTGAAATAAACTTGGGTTGTTGCTGTTGATCATGATGGTGGTGGTGGTAGTGATGATGGTGCATGCTGAGGTATTTGTATATTAAAAAGGAGATGACTTAAAATCAAAGGCAAAGCACTATGATTCTTCTTCCCTGGCATGGACTGGATATGCCCAACCTTATAGAATTCTGAGTTTACAATATACATGAATTTTGATTTATTAGAGAAGGACAAACCCTTCTACTTCCTTTCAGACACACCTCTTCTCTACCCTTTGATGCTACTGGGCATAAAAGATCTTCTAAGTGAGACACAGATCAAATTCAACAATTTGAATCATTCATTATGCTAGTTAAGAAGTTCCATAATATGTCAGTAAATATACAGTTCTGCCCAATTTAGCTACTTGCTTAAAAAGATAATAATACATACTGTAGAGTGAAAATATGGTATTCAAGAAACAAGGAGACACAGACGAGCACCTGCTACATGTAAGGAACTGCTTTACATGACACACTGAGGGGCAAGGAGTTGCATAAAAATAAATAGCTTCAAAATGAGAAATTATTTCAGAAATGTCATTTCAGTATGATGCCAGACTGGACTGTCACAATGGAGCTCTATTTAAAAAACAAACATACAAAAAAAGAAGCTCTAGAAATAGTACGTTTTTCAGAAAACTAAATTCTGCCAGAAAACTGAGAACCCTGAGAGGATAAAAAATGAAAACGAAGGTTATTTTCTTACTGTAGGACTAGTCAAACTAAATGGAGACTCTGGATGAGTATAGACAGCTCTCCTAACCCCATCCACACATTTGCTAAGAATGCTATTCAGCTTCAAAACAATGAGTGAGTGTACATGAACTGGAGCTATTATACACTAAGGTGAGAATATAAAATGGTATAGCAACTTCAGAAACTAATATGGAAGTTTCTTCTAAAGTTAACCATACACTAACCATGTGACCCAGCAATTCCATCCAAAGATACTTATCTAAGAAAAATGAAAAGATTTGTCTGAACAAAGACCGGTACACAATGTTTATAGCAGAGCCACAAATTTCTGAAAACAACCAAATGTCCATCAATAGTGAAAGGACAAATGTAGTTTACTCATAAAATGGAATACTATTCAGAAAATTTAAAAGAACAATTCGCACACACAATAATATGCATGAATCACAACATTATGTTGAGTAAAATAAGCCAGACACAAAAGAGTGCATACTGTATGACTTCACTTACATGAAATTTTAGGAAGCAGATCATTGTTTGCTTGGGGCTAGGGATCAGAGGTGAGCATGACACTGAGTAGGGTCACAAGTAAGACTTGGGGGGGCGGGGGTCAGTACAGATGTTCTACATCTTAATAGTGGTGGAGGTTGTATAATTTTTTAAACTTAACTCAACACTTTAAAAGGGCATATTTTAATGTATATATTGTGTATTTTACAATATGGGTACTTCAAAGTGATTAAAAAACACAATTTTGTGGCCTAACCAAGTGATTTCCTGGTTGAGTGTTGACCTATGAATCAGGAGATCACAGTTTGATTCCTGGTCAAGGCACATGCCCAGGGTGCTGGCCTGGTTCCCAATGGAGGGCATGCAGGAAGCAGCCTCTCAATTATTTTCTCTCATCATTGATGTTTCTATCTCTCTTTCCCTCCCCTCCCCCCTCCCTGCCCCACCTCTCCCCTTCCCCCTCCCCTCTCCTCTCTGAAATCAATAAAAATGTATATTAAACAAAAACCCCCACAATTTTGGAAGCAACACCTTTAAAACAAATAAATATTCCCACTACACTAAATGCACTGTTCAGATAATATTAAGGCATGGTGTTTATTCTATGAACATTTTAAAGAAAATTGAAATTACAAACATTTAAAAGAAAAGCAAGTTGAATGGTGAGTAAATCTAGCAATGTTATCATATATGAGAAATGACTAAATGTTAAGTCTGCGACAAGAAGATGAATTAGGGACACATAATTACCCTCATATGTATAAAGTTCTACCCTCTAAGGCAGTGGTTCTCAACCTTCCTAATGCCACGACCCTTTAATACAGTTTCTCATGTTGTGGTGACCACCAACCATAAAATTATTTTTGTTGCTACTTCATAACTGTAATTTTGCTACTGTAAACAATATGTAATTATATATGTGTTTTCCGATGGTCTTAGGCAACCCTTGTGAAAGGGTCGTTTGACCCCCCAAAGGGGTCGCGACCCACAGGTTGAGAACCACTGCTCTAAGGTAAGAAATAGATTCCTAATGGTTGGAAGTCATAAACACATAAACTTGTTGAATATTCACTACATCCCAGATACAATGGAATGTGAACTTGTAAGAAAGTACTTAGTTACTGATTTCTCATTGTTGATCTTCTGCCAGGCTTACTGGAGGGGACATTAGATAGGGTGATAGATTAAATGTCCTCTAAAAATCTTTTTAGAGCAGATTTTGTTCCTTTTATAAAGCTTGAAGTAAAATTTCCATTATTTCAAATTACTGAAATTTACACTTGCTACTAGTGCCACGGCTTCAATATCTTGATGTTCAGATCTTTTTTAATTAGTGATTTTCTTTAAAGAATATATTGTTGTGCATTGCTAACAGAGCCAATGCAGAGTACCTGTTTGGTATAAGCTACCTAACTATATAATTCCACCAAATGGGAAAATAAAATACACTTTAGAAGCATCCACTTTGTGGTGAAATTTCAAATATTACCTAACAATACAAAAAGAAAATTGTTGACAAAGAAAATAGCAATGTGTGTGCCCCATAAATGTAAAATGATTGGCCAGGAAAACAGTGCATTTCCTACTGTTCAGAGGGAAAGCTCCCTAATGGTAGGAGTGAGAGAAAGTTTGGATTTAAAGGAGCTCTTAAAGCTAAGGTAAGTTGCAGTGGATGTGAAAGAAGATAGCTTTTGTGATGAACATTAATCACCTCCCTTCATATTTACTCTTCCCTTTTCATTTCCAGAAGCTCAAACTTCATTTGGGGACCCAGGCTTTCCAAAGAAATTAACTCCATCCTTTACTCCAGAGATGAAACACAGAATCCAGGATACAACAGTAAGGACTTTCCACCATCATGGCCACAGTGATTCCTTCTGAGGTGGAATCAGAATAAACATCAGGACTTTCGTTAGAAATACTGAGACAAAACTTATTTTGCCAGTAGAGGTAAATATGGAAACAATAAGTAAGCCTTAGGAGCTACTGGAAGCCATATCAAAACCAAGACAGGATTATCAGAATGTAACAAACACCAAGAAGGCAGAATGATTAATTTAAAAGTCACTGAGCCACTGGATCATTCCCAAAGTAGCCTATCTTTGGACTTCTGAGTTAGCATTAGCTAATGTATTTCATTGGTGGCTTAATTCCATTTAAGTCGTTTTTTAAATGTAAGGTTACTACTTGCAACAAAAACTGAAAAGCCAGGGACTTTAGGCAAAGAAAAATAGAGTAAAATGCACAGATGTCAATTCAGACTTAAAAACTGGTTTTGGAATTTATAGCCAAATTTATTAATAAAGTATTTGGTGTCAGAAATATAATCTAATGAATCTCCCATTCGTTGAGCATCTTTTCTTTGTCCTATGTGCATATTTCTTATGAGCAATTATTTTAAAACGTATAAATATTTTTAGATTCATTTAAACTACCTTCTCCAAAGAAGTCCCACACTTAATGGGTCTGAGCTGTGATTCTTGAATTGGTGGGGTAAAAACCAGATGGTGCCATGTCTATTCTTAATTTGCCATGATCAATTGAAAACTGGGTTGAAGAAACATAAACTTCTGGATTTTGCTTCAAAAGGATGAGGGAAATGTGGACAACATGATGGTAGCCTCTACTCCACTTTCTATTATTTTTGAACTGTTTCATGTCCCAAATTAATTTTCTAGACCTGAGGATACAAAAATGGAACTTCTAACCATACATACCAAAAAAACTACCAGATGTTAAAATTGTTAAATAGAAAGCTGCTGTTAAAAGCAAAGACCCCAGTATTAACATGACTTATCATTTTAAATATTTCAGTTATGAAATATACAGGGGAAAAACTAAATACTGGTAAAAAAAGGCTAAATTGATATTATCACTTTGGAATTTTGAGAACCATTACAGATTCTAGTAAATGCACCTCTGATAAAAAAATATCTGAATAAATAAGAAATAGGAGGCCTTTGGTGACTTTCAGGTACAAAAAATCACTTCAATTTCATTCTGTCCATATATCATTTGAGAAAATCTTTTTGAATATTCATAGGTCAGTAGAAAAATTTTAGTAGTACAATATATTCCCCAAAATAGAAAAGGTAAATATCAAGATTAGTCACATAGCTATCTAATTTATGAATAAAAGGAATTATATATTCAGGCTTCCTAATACAGAAATATAAAAAATTATTTTCAATTTTCCCAACACCATTTATTGAAGAGACTGTCTTGACTCCATTGAATGTTCTTGCCTCCTCTGTCAAATATTAATTGAGCATAGTGGTTTGGGTCGATTTCTGGGTTCCCTATTCTATTCCATTGTCTAATGTCTGTTCTTGTGCCAGTACCAGGCAGTTTTGAGAACAGTGGCTTTGTAATAGCTTGATATCTGGTATTGAGATCCCACCTACTTTGTTCTTTCTCAGGATTGCTGCAGCTATTCAGGGTCTTTTTTTATTCCAGATGAATTTTTGGAGAGTTTGTTCTAGGTCTGTGAAATATGCTGTTGGTATTTTAATGGGGAGTGCATTGAATCTACAGATTGCTTTGGATAGAATGGACATTTTAATGATGTTGATTCTACCAATCCATGAACATGGTATGTTCTTCCATCTGTTTATGTCTCCAATTCATAAAGACTATACAGAAGCAAAAATATACAGACAAAATGTGTCAAAATGTGTCAAGAAAGGAAAAGTGTCAAATTGAGGAATCATCACGTTCTCGATAAATAGTGCCTAATAAAAAATATGAGTATTGTTAAAGGTTATATCTACAGTGAAAGGATAAATATTATCAATAGATAAGAGTATTTATATGAAGAGTAGCATATACTAAACAAATAAATACTTCTATAATTCGTCCATCACTGGACTTTCAGCTCCAAATTATTCAAAATATTTCATTCCAGGTGCTTGGTCCTAACTTCCTTTTTATTAAAATTAAAATGTAATAATTATTGGAATAAGATGACTGAGATAACAAATATTTATTTAAACCAATAGAAACAGGAAAATACAGAAAAAATTCTATGCAATATTTGGAGTGGAAATGAACTTGAGAAAGGAGGAAGGACAGGAAACTATGACACATAACTGAAATTCTATTTCTTAGGCATACATGGAAGGAGATGTAAAAAGCAATGGGTCCGGCCTGGCTGGTGTGGTTCAGTGGTTGAGCGTCGACCTATGAACGAGGAGGCCAAGGTTCAATTCCCAGCCATGGCACATGCCCGGGATACGGCTCGATCCCCAGTTGGGGGTATGCAGGAGGCAACAGATGGATGATTCTCTCTCATCATTGATGTTTCTCTCTCTCCCTTCCTCTCTGAAATCAGTAAAAATGTATTTAAAAAAATTTTAAAGTAATGGTCTGAGTCAATAAACTCCCCAAGAATCTCCTATAAGCCAATACAGTAGGTCCTCGGGTTAGGTCGGGGCGACGTAACGCTATTTTTGCCGTAAGTCTGAACCCACCTACATAAGCACCTATGTCACTCACATGAAGCACATACACAGCAGTAATGAAGTGAAACAGTAAAAAAAATTTAAAAGATAACAATTCCTGACCTCTACTTGTGGTAAATAAATAATAAAAACCACAAAGCACATATGTACATATGTTGAAATGACGGAACTATTTTTTTTTAAATAAATACTGTAAATTGGAGATGGCAACGTAACCACAAAATGATGTATGTCGAGTCCGACGTAAGCCGAGAACTGCCTGTACCTCAAAATATGAATTAATTGTGGTCACTCCTGCAGCCAACTATACCTTATTTTTTAAAAAATTGCTAATTGAGGATTCCACATTTTCCTTGGAAGTGGAAATGGAAATGCTAAAATCCCAGCAGTTTTCTTTTATATCACAATTCAAAGTATCCACTTTTCTTCAAGCAGCAAATGAAAATGTCAAAAACATTCTTGCTGCAGATATTTAGTTGTTTTCTGCCAAATTAATGAAAGAAAAATATTGCTCTTTGAATTGGTTAATTAACATGAATACTTCTCAAAAGGGCTCCTGCTTGCAAAATTAAGCCAGCTCTAGTTGGCACACTGCCCTAATATTCATGGAGACTAGACTATAGGCTCCACTGTACTCAAGAGACATTTAGCTTTTGGCATCCATTCATCAGCTTACAAATCATCAGTGCTAACCATTATAGACACTCAACTGTCTGAAGCAAACAGGGCAGAAAGCACCTGCATTTAATATGGATGTACCATATTCTGCTTCTTTGAAATTTTAAGAGCGAGGCTTAGAATACAGAATAAACAAAATACCCTAATTTACATATTGTCTAGAAAGTAGAGCTACTGCAAAAAAATACTCTGATGACAAACTACTTTAAGGAAATCCTCTAGGAACAAGGCAATCTTAGGAAGTAAGGAATTTAGAGTATTTTTTTCCTCAGTTCCAGGACAGAGTGAATGGTCTTAGGCCTCCGGGAGATGACACACAGCGCACAGAGCTTGCCATTTCTTAGGATTCAAGATAGATAAGTGATTTGCCTACTTCCAAACCTGATAAAATAACCATAGCATTACTCAAGCTAAATCACATCGTTCCTTTCTATCCTCTTCATGCCATACCCTTCTACAAAAAAAATGATAAAAGCCTCTTTCCGTGCTCAATGACATACTGGATACATGTCTCTAAAATTGAATAGGAAAATGTTTCTCAACTTTCTGAAAAATATATTCCAATCTTTTTATTTGAGAAAAAATGAGTAGAGATATGAAAAGAGAAAATAAATAATAATGTCTCTTCTTTTCTCTCTATCCCTAAATTAAATGGAAGAAAAGATCCGGACTCAAGACAGACAAATACTGATAAACCTAGGAATGCAAGCTGGCTTTTCCAAGATGTCCTCCACACGGTCCTCATGAGGCTGCAAGGGTGTCACCTCCTCATATGGAGTCTTACATTGGGGAATGAGAAAAACACAGAAGTCAATAGGTGATCCTAAAAAAAGGCATTTGACACCAACTAAAACATCAATCTACATCAGCACCTAAGTATTATGGCAAATATAAAATTATAAAGCAATTATTTAAGATCATCAAAATAACCCCTTATAGATCCCTTGTTTTTCAAGAACACTTAGAAGACATTATACATTCAGACTTTGGGATTTTGACATAATAAGTCTACATTGATCTTTAAATAAATTGAAGCTAACCAAGATGACAACCAGGATGCTTAAGGGGTCTAGACACCATGAAATAGTCTATAAAAATCAAACGAACAAAATAAGATAGAAAAAGATAAACAAGGAATAAAGAACAGATGGGATGAGAACATATTGTAAGATGACAGACTTAAAATGAACCGTTATCAACAAAGTAAATGTAAATGATCTAAACACTCCAATTAAAAGACAGATATTATCAGATAACTAAAAAGGCAAGACCCAACAATATATTCCTTTGAGAAATGTACATTAAATATAGACACAAATAGATTAAAGCAAAAGAATACAACAAGACACATATACTAAAACTAGCCAAAAGATATCTAGAATGTCTATACTAATATCAGAAAAAACTGAGTTCAGAATAGAACTACTACCAGAAATACAGAGGGTAATTTCATAATGATAAAGTGGTCAATTCATCCAGAGGATATAATCCTAAATAGTTAAGCACCCAGTAACCAACGTTCAAAATACATAAAGCAGAAACTAAGAGAAGCTCAATAAATACAATATTTGGACCATAAAATAAGTCTCAAATATAAAAGAATTCAAGTCATACAAACTATGTTCTTTGCTTACAATGGAACCAAAGTAGAAAACAATAACAGAAAGATTTCTGGAAAGCTCTCAAATATTTTAGAACTAAATATGGTACTCTAAATAACCAAAGGGTCAAAGAAGAAATCCAAAATGAAGCTAGAAAGTATTTTAAACTGAATGAAAATAATAACATACCATATCAAAAATTGGAGTATGCTGCTAAAGCCGTACAAAATCTATGGCATAAAAAAAAAAAATTATATTAGAAAAGAAGAAAGGTCTCAACTTAATGTCCTTAGCTTCCACACTGTGAAACCAAAAAAAGAAGAGTTAATTAAGCCCAATGTTAGCAAAAGGGAGGAAATAATAAAGATCATAGCAGACTTCAGTGACACAGAAAATAGAAAATAGAGTGTAAATCAATGAAAGCAAAAGTTATTTCTTTGACATAGTCAATGAAATTAATAAATTTCTAGAATGATGAGATCATTTTGAAAAATATATAAATTAGTAATATCAGGAATTAGAAGTGATACCACTACAAAATCTACAGATAATATGGAAATATTATGACAACATTATGCCAGTAAATTTTATAATTAAGAAGAAAGCCGAATTCCTTGACAGATACAAGTTACCAAAGCTCACTCAAGAAGAATTAGTGTGAATGAAACTGTATCTATTAAAAAAATTGAACTTGTAGTAAAAGCCTCCCCACAAAGAAAACTCCAGGCATCACTGGTGAATTCCATAAAAATTTAGAGAAGCAATAATCCTAAAATTTTTCCCACAAATTCAAGTTAAGAATAATTTCCAATTTGTAAGGAAATTATAGACCATATCCTCATAAATATAAAAATTATAGAAAGTTGATTTCAATAATGTCCATAAAGGATCATATAACACATCAAGACCAAGTGGGGTCGATCTCAGGATTTCCAAGCTTATTTAAAGTTTCAAGGCTGGCTTAAATATAATTCAATATAGTAAGAAATTAAAAAAGGAAAACCTTATGATTATCTAAATATGCACCAAATAGTATTTGATAAAACCCAAAATTCATCTTATATAATAAAAGGCTAATATGCAAATCAACCGAATGGTGGAATGACCAGTCACTATGACACACACTGACAACCAGGGGGCAGATGTTGAACACAGGAGTTGCCCCTGGTGGTCAGTGCACTCCACAGGGGGAGTGCCACTCAGCCAGAAGCCCTGAGCAGGACTTTATGGCTGGTGAGTGCAGCGGTGGTGGCAGGAGCCTCTCCTGCCTCCGCGGCAGCACTGATGACCGACTGCCGGCTTAGGCCCGCCTAAGCCGGCAGTCGGACATCCCCCAAGGGCTCCTAGTCTGCGAGAGGGCACAAGCCAAGCTGAGGGACCCCCCAAGTGCAAAAATTTTGTGCACTAGGCCTCTAGTTTCTAATAAAAATTCTCACCACAGTAGCAATAAGAGGGAATTTCCTCAGCCTGATAAAGAGTATCTTGAAAAATCTACAGTTAACATCGTACTTATTGGTGAAAGACTTGATGCTTCTCCTATTCTGATTACGAACAACAGAAATGGCTGCTCTCATAGCTTCTATTCAACATTGTTCTGGAGATTCTAGCCAGTGAAACGAGGCAAGAAAAACAAAAGATACCCAACTTTTAAAGAAAGAAGTAAAACTTTCTTTATTCACAAACAACATGACCTCTATATAGGAAACCAGACAGAATCTATAAAACAGTTATAAGAACTAGTCACTTTAACAAGATTATGGGATACAAGATCAATATTAAAAAGTCAATTGAATGCCTACTTCCTAAAAAAAAAACATTGGAAGCTGCAATCAAAAAGTAATATCATTTAGAATAGCATCAGTACATCTGAAATACTTAGGGATAAACTTTACAATAGATGTGTAAGTCTTGTACACTGAAAACTACAAAACATTTCTGAGAGAAATTAAAGACATAAATAAATGGAGAGGCATTACTTGTTCATGAGTTACATGATTCAATAGTTAAGATGTCAATTCTTCCCAAATTGATTTAAAAACTGAATGCAATCCAAATCCACATCCCAACAGGCTTTTTTTCATAGATATTGACAAGCTGATTTTAAAACTCTTATGAAAATACAAAAGACACAAAATAGTTAAAACAACTTTGAAAAATAAGCAGAAAAAAAGATGGCTAACAACACTACCTGATTTTAAGATTTACAATAATTAATCTACAATAATCAAGAAAATAAATTTTTGGAGTAAACACAGAAAAAACACTGCCCTGGCTGTGTGGCTCAGTTGGCTGGAGCATCGCCAAGTATACCCAAAGGTTGCAAGTTCTATTCCCAGTTAGGGCACATACCTAGGTTGTGGGTTCAGTTCCTGGTCAGGGCACATGCAAGAGGCAACTGATTAATGTTTCTCTCTCAGAATGATGTTTCTCTTTCTCTCTCTGTCTCTCAAATCAATAAAACATATTCTCTGATAAGGATAAAAAGAAAAAGAGAAAACACAATGTAATGAATTAAGAGAGTTCTAAAATTGACCCATACATAAATGCACAACCAGTTTTCAGCAAAGAGAGAAAGGCAATTCAATGGAGAAAAGACAGTATTTTAAACAAATATTTCTGGAACAATTGGATATTCATACTTTTAATAAATGAACTTTTATCTGTATCTCACACCACACACAAAAATTAACTCAAAGTAGATTTCCAGATACAGGTTAACAGCTCAAACTGCTTTACATGTGCGCTGGGGTTAAATACAGTAGGTCCTCGGGTTAGGTAGGAGATCCGTTCCTATGGCGCGATGTAAGGCCATTTTTGTCTTAAGTCAGAAACCACCTACATATGCACCTACGTCACTCACATGGAGCACATACACAGCAGTAATGAATTGAAACAGTAAAAAAATTTAAAAGAAAGATAATTCCTGACCTTTACTTGTGGTAAATAAATAATAAAAACCACAAAGCACGTATGTCGAAATGATGGAACTTTTTTTTTTTTTTATAAATACAGTGGGGCCTTGACTTACGAGTGTCCCGACTAATGAGTTTTTCGAGATATGAGCCGTCTCTCTGCCAATTTTTTTCTTTGAGTTGCGAGCTAAAATTCGGGTTATGAGCCAGCTTCAGATACCCCACCACTAGTTGGCGCAGCGAACGTCACAGTGAATGCCACAACATCAGCCCAGCATCACGTGTCTCACTCGTTCACTTTAAGATTTGACATACGAGTAATTTGAGTTACGAGCTCCGTCACGGAACGAATTAAACAAGGCCCCACTGTACTGTAAATGGGAGATGGCGACGTAACCACGAAATGGCGTATGTTGAGTCCGATGTAACCTGAGGACTGTCTGTAAATAGGTAAACTGAGGGTGGGATCCATGTTTCTCCCTGTTGGAGAAAGACGTTATAGATAAGCAATGAACCACCTGGTACTGCATTAGAGTCAGTGGCATCAGTATGAACTCACATTTAGTTGAATATAAATGTAAATAGACAGATGTAGAAGTAATTGTAAATGTGTATATCCTTAGGTTGCATACATATATACATTTCCTGGTTCTGGGTGCTGAGAGAACCTAGACCAGCCGTGGGCAAACTACGGCCCGCAGGCCGGATCCGGCCCGTTTGAAATGAATAAAACTATTGAAAAAAAAGACCATACCCTTTTATGTAATGATGTTTACTTTGAATTTATATTAGTTCACACAAACACTCCACCCATGCTTTTGTTCCGGCCCTCCGGTCCAGTTTAAGAACCCATTGTGGCCCTCGAGTCAAAAAGTTTGCCCACCCCTGACCTAGACATAGTGACATCCCATTAGCAAGACATAGTGACATCCTATTAGCAGTAATCAGAATACCTAATGCTCAATCTTAGTTTCTAAATAACATACTCGCAAAAAAGGAATTAGGGAATGGCTGATTCTAGGAATGGAGTATTGCAAATACCAGATGACCCTTAGGCATCTTGTGTCAGAATAAAAGGAAGTACTGGAAAAAGAGAGGAGAGCAAGTACAAGGGATACAGGAGCCAACCTAAAAGAGCTACCAATGGGCAGAGCTGGAATAAGTTCAGCAACAAGATAACAAAAATTGCTGTTATAACCTAAATTACAAAATAAATATACATGAGTCCATACTGATATCATAAATGATTAAATAAATAAATGGCAGAGAAGTGTCAAATAATAAGTACCATTTAAAATAATCATCTTACAGAAGAATTCCAAGTAATTTTTAGAGACACCCATTTCTAAATGCTGTAGAGCATGATTCCTGCATTCCTTGAGCATGAGCTATACTTAGTGACTTGCTTCCACACAATAAATTATAGAAAGGGTAAAAAACATTAACTTTACAGTGGAGAAACTTGGCAAACATCACTGTGGTCAGATAATCAAGATTAAGCCACATGAGTGATAAAACATGATGACATCAAGTATCCACCTGCCCCAGATATGTGATAAAAAGGGTGCCTCTCCTAAAAAAATCATCCCAGTGAAATCAAGAAGAAACATCAGACAAACCCAAATTCAGATCCATTCCATGAAATACCTGACCAGTACTGCTCAAAACTGTCAAGGTAATCTAAAATAACAAAAACTGAAAAACAAAGAAAGACTTAGAAACTACTAGTATCAAGGATCAGAGAAGAATAAGGAGACATGAGGTCTAATGTGAAATTCTAGAACAGAAAACAGAAGTGTAGTGAATAGTAATATACCAATGCTGGTTGCTTAGTTTTGACAAATCTACTATAGTTATGTAAGATGTTAATAATAGGAAAAGAGAATGAGAGGTACACAAGAACTATCTGTACTAACTTTAAAACTTTTCTGCAAATCTAAAATTATTCCAAAGTAAAAAATGTATTATAAAAGTGTATTATCGACTTAAATATAAAAAGTAAAACTATAAAACTTGTAGAAAAAAATATGAGGAAATATTTTGGACCTTAAGTTAGGCAAAGATTTTTTTTAGGTAAGATTCCAACAACACATAAATGGTAGAATTGATAAATTGAACTTCATCAAAATTTTACTTTTGCTCTTTGAAAGACCCAAATGAGTGAAAAGAGCTGATTAGGAGAAAATATATGCAAAGCATATATATCCAAAAGAGGACTTGTAACCATAATTATAAAGAACTCTCAAAATTCAATAATAAAGAAACAACCTGATTAAAAATAGGCAAAATATTTAAACAGATCCCAGAAAATATTTAAAGATAAGCTAATAAAAAGGTGCTCAAAATCATTAACCTTAAGAAGATTACATCATTATTTACAATAGCCAAGATATGAAAGCAATCCAAATATCTATCAATAGACAAGTGGATAGAAAAGCTGTGGTACTTACATACAATGGAATATTACTTGGCCAAAAAAAAAAAAAAGAATGAAATATTACCATTTGTGATAGCATGAATGAACATAGAGAGTATTATACTAAGTGAAATAAGTCAGTCAGAGAGAGACAAATACCATATGATTTCACTTATACGTGGAACCTAAAGAACAACATAAATGAACAACAAACAAAATAGAAACAGACTCGTAGATATAGAAAACAGACTGCCGATTGCCAGAGGGAAGAGGGGCTGAGGGACTGGGTAAAAAATGTGAAGGGATTGAGAAATACAGATTGGTAGTTACAAAATAGTTACTGGTATGTAAAGTACAGCATAGGAAATATAGTCAATAATATTGCAATAACTATATATGGTCCAGGTGGATACTGGAAATATCAGAGGGGAACACTTTATAAAATATATGATTATCTAATCACTATGTGGTAAACCTGAAACTAATATAAAATAATATTGAATGTAAACTTTAATTGAAAAGAAAAGATTCAAATTAATACCACAAAGAGAGAATTTAAAAGACTGATCCTATCATGTATTGGTAAAGACACAGAGGAACTGGAATTTTCACACAGTGCTGGTGGGATTGTAAAATGGCGCAAATACTTTGAAAAACAGTTTGAAAATTTCTTAAATTTAAGCATATGCCTACAATATGAAGCAGCCCTTCCACTCTTAGGTATTTATTCCCCCAACAAAGAAAGCATATGTCTGCACAAAGTCTTATACATCAATGGTCATAGCTGCCTTAATCATAATACTCAAAAATTGAACACAACCCAATTGTCCATTAACAGGTAAAGGGATAAACAAATTGTGATACCTCCACAGGATGAAATACTACTCATCAAGAAAAAGAAATGAACTACTGTTATATGCAACAATATAAATGCTTCTCAAAATAATTATACAAGAAGCCAGACAAAAAGCATACTATATGATTTCATTTATATAAAGTTCTAGAAAATATAAGTGAAATAAAACAAGTGCGTGGTTACAGGGGTGGGTGTAGAATTTGAGTTGAAGTGGCAGGAAGAAGTGGAAGAGAATATGAAAGACAAGGAAATTATTGTATTGATAGTATATTCACTAATTTGATTGCAGTGATGGTTTCACAGACACATACATATATCAAAATAATAAACTTCAAATATGTGCAGTTTATTGTATGTCAAATGTAGGTCAAAAAACTTTTATTTATTTTTTTAATCAACCACAAAACCTGGAAAATCTGAGAATAAACTAAGCCTGAAAAAAGGAAAGATGGTTTCTGGCAAAGAGCTTATGGCACAGTAAATGAAAGGCTGATTACATTTGGTCTACGTGGCTTCAGAAGAGAACTAGTACCAAAGAGTAGAAATTAAAAGGAAGCGGAATCAACTACACAAAAAGAATATTCTGACAACTGGAGCTGTCCAAACACGAAATGGACTGCTTTGTAAGGTAACTGTCTCTCCCAGTCACAAACATTTTAAGCAGAAACTCAACTGATTGCGTTAAGTGAGGCACTAGGAAAAATTCCAACTTGCGACAGTAGAGACAGTATTTTTTTTAATTAAATTTAATTTTATTGCTCAAGGTATTACATATGTGTCCTTATCTCCCCTTTGTCCCCCAAATCCCCCACTCTTGCCCTCACTCTCCAGGTGTCTGTGTCCATTGGTTAGGCTTATATGCATGCATACAAGTCCTTTGGTTGAACTCTTCCCCTTACCCCCACCCTCCCTTACCTTTCCTGTGAGGTTTGATGGTCTGATTGACGCTTCTCTTTTTCTGGATCTGTTTTTGTTCATCAGTTTATGTTGTTCATTATATTCCACAAATGAGTGAGATCACGTATACTTATCTTTCTCTGACTGGCTTATTTCGCTTAGCATAATGCTCTCCAGTTCCATCCATGCTGTTGCAAATGGTAAAAATTCCTTCTTTTTTGCTGCAGCATAGTATTCCATTGTGTAGATGTACCACAGTTTTTAATCCCCTCATCTGCCGATGGGCACTTAGGCAGCTTCCAAATCTGAGCTTTAGTAAATTGTGCTGCTATGAACAGTATTTCTTAATCTTTAAATGCATTAGTTAGAAAAAGAGAACATGTAGTTTCCACTTGGGGCAAATCTATAATAAAAGTGTACTATGCTAATTAGACCAGACGTCCTTCTGGACGAAGCTGGGCCTGCAAGGGCCGAGGCAAGCCACCATGGCTGCAAGGGCCAAGCCCCTTGCATGAATTTCGTGCATCTGGCCTCTAGTGTAATCATATTTCTCATACCGTAAAGCCCTCAACACCAAACATTTTGTGTGGTTTAAAGTATTTGGAAGCATATGAGCAAGGTTAATGAACACACTTGATAAACTTCAAATGGGTTATCTTTCACACTAGAAGTCCAATGCATGAAATTTGTTCATGGTAGGGTCCCTAAGCCTGGCCGACAATCAGGGCCGATCTGCGGGGCAACCAGCAGGGCAATCGGGGAGGAGGGTCCCCACTGGCAGCCGCCTTGGCTGGCCTGGGGCCTGCAGGCTTGGGCCAGTTCCTGCATTGAATACGTCTACCCCTGGTGGTCAGTGCACATCATAGTGACCAGTTGTTCCACTGGTTCGTTCCGCCATTCGGTTGATTTGCATATTAGGCTTTTATTATATAGGAGGATAAGGAACACAATCAAGAAGGCTTCAAAAATAAACAGTTTGTAAAATATGTATTTTTCTTGCTTGCTTGCTTTTGCATATAGTCAATTATTATAAAAATTGAGGGAAAGGGGCATTTATAATATTTACTACACAGTTCTAAGCACTTAGAGATCAATAACTAATAATTACTATTTATTGAATATATATATGCGTACAAATTCAAGCAAAGCAGTTTGAACACACGAACTTTACAATACTGCAAGATAGCTATCATGCACATTTTATGGATAAAAAACTTAGGCTATGAGAAGTTAAGGGGATCTTTAGACTGAGAATCTAAAGCTAATTCAGACTGTCTGGCTCCAAAATCCAGTGATGTAAGATTGCTTACTAGTTCCCTGAAGAAATAGGGTTCATATGATGATTACCGAATGCAGTCTCTTTCTTCCCTCTCCAAATAGTTCCTACAATCCTGCTCAATTTATTTTTCAAAAATCCAAATTTTCTTATGTTAGTTATCCAGCTTTGTTCCTTTAGTGCCTTATAACTTCTTATAGGTAAAGTCTAAACTCATCAACAGAGTGAATGAAAGACCTTCCTACCTACTTTCCTAGGATCATTTCCAATTATTTCTCCTGTATATTCCAGAAATACTTAATTAAAATATTGGCAAGTCTGCCCTAGCTGGTTTGGCTCAGTGGATAGAGCACTGGCCTGAGAACTGCAAGGTCCCAGGTTCTATTCTGGTCAAGGGCACATGCCTGGGTTGTGGACTTGATCCCCAGTAGGGAGCATGCAGGAGGCAACCAATCAATAATTCTCTCTCATCATTGATGTTTCCATCTCTTTCCCTCTCCCTTCCTCTCTGAAATCAATAAAAAATATATTTAAAAAACTAAAGGCCCAGTGCACAAAAATTTGTGCACTCAGGGGGGAAGGGGAGCCCTCAGCCCGGCCTGTGCCCTCTCACAGTCTGGGACCCCTCAGGGGATGACCACCTGCTGGCTGAGGCCCGCTCCCTGGGAGATTGGGCCTAAGATGGCAATCGGACATCCCTCTGGCAGCCTGGCAGCCCTTGGGAGATGTCCACTTGCCAGCGGGGAGCAGGCCTAAACTGCAGTTGTATATCCTTAGTGCTGCTGAGGAGGCAGGAGAGGCTCCCACCACCACCACTGTACTGGCAGCCATCAACCTGGCTTGTGGCTGAGCAGAGCTCTCCATGTGAGAGCGCACTGACCACCAGAGGGCAGCTCCTACATTGAGCGTCTACCCCCTGGTGGTCAGTGCGTGTCATAGTGACCAGTCATTCCCAGTCCTTCTGCTGTTAGGGTCAGTTTTCCTATCACCCTTTTACTGTATAGAATAGAGGCCTGGTGCACGGGTGGGGGCCAGTTGGTTTGCCCTGAAGGGTGTCCCGGATCAGGGTGGGGGTCCCGCTGGGGTGCCTGGCCAGCCTGGATAAGGGGTTGATGGCTGTTTGCAGCTGGTCACACACCCTTCAGGGTGGGGGTCCCCACTGGGGTGCCTGGCCAGTCTGGGTGAGGGGCTGAGGGCCGTTTTCAGGCTGGCGGGTGACTGAAGCTCCCAACCTCTCCTTTTTTTTTTTTTTTTTTTTTTTTAATTCTGGGTTTTATTTACTTTCTATGGCTGTCACTGGAAATGAGAGCCAGCTTTAGCTCTGAGGCTCGGCTCCAGCTCTGAGATCTCAGCTGCTGAAAGCAGGTATCTGGGTTTGTTTGGCTTCTATAATTGAAACACTGTTGCAGCTCCAGCTCTGAGGCCCGGCTGGCTGAAAGCAGGTTTCTGGGGTTTGTTTAGCTTCTATAATTGCAACATTGTTTCTTAGAGTGCAACTCAGAGGCCGGCAGCGACAGGCAGGGAACCTTGGCTTCCTCCATCACTGGAACAAGCAAGCTTCCTGTTCGCTACAGCTGCCTGGCTGCCAGCCGCCATCTTGGTTGGCAGTTAATTTGCATATCGCCCTGATTAGCCAATGGGAAGCGAGTCAGAGTTATGGTTAATTACCATGTTTGTCTATTATTAGATAGGATATATATTGGCAAGTCTTATAAAAATGCAACAAATTTGTTTTTGCAATTCTCAATTTTCTACATGCCCTTCCTCTCATTTTTGGCCTGATCATGGGATTTTTATTCTTCAAGACTCAGTATAAATATTGTCTCCTCTGTTGAAGTCTCCTTTGACATCCCAACAACAATTAGATACATTCTTTTACATGATACGCTTTCTCATACTAATAATTTTTTGTGAATTTGTACCTGCAAAAAAATAAAAAAATCTCCTCAAAAACAATCACTCATCTCTATATCACCAATATTCAAGGCCAATGCCTAATATATGGGAAGGGTTCACTAAGTGTTTATTGAATTAATGGTGGATGAGTAAGAAATTAAATGAATATACTAACCAGTATCTAAAATTAATAAGAATCACTTAAGGGTTTTCCATTTTTTGATAAATAAGTCATATCACCTATGACAGAGATATACTAGTTGCCACATTATAACATATACTATACCTCGTTAATTCTATATGATTTTATCCTAAATTATGTCTTAATTGAAGCAACTATTATTACCTAACCTACTTAACTGTGCAGCTGTTAAAACAGTTTATTTAATCAAAAGTAAGGGTGATATATAAATTGATGCAAGGATTAATTCTCAAGATTATAAAATGGTTGGAAACTAGGAGACCTTGAACTACTCTGATTACTTGTCAAGAAGAAAGCCAAAAAAATAACCTTTTTGTGACCTCCTCCCACAAACAAAACTATTCACAGATTTCACTGTTTCAAGATGTAACCTTGTACAGTGCTCTCCTCCTGCAGACAGTATGAAACATCAAAAAAAACCTCCCACCATTTAACTTTTCAGGCTCCTTTCCTCCTCAGTTCTTCATGAATTTAAAATACTTTTATGCCTGACCAATGTATGTTTGATTAGGTTCCTAACAACAGTCCCACTCTCTAACTGGGATACCATAATGTAAGGTACATTTTGGTGTGGGAGACTTCTTTTATCATCTTATTCTCTTGCCCAGAGCTATCATGAAAATAACTGGGGTTCCTATTGGATACTGCTGTTTTATGTTCAAATAAGACTAGAAGTAATTCTTTCTAAAAATGTAAAATAAGATAGAACTTTCAAAAAAAAAGCCAAGAAGCTTTGAAAACTACTCTCAGCTAATGGAAAAATTATCTTAATTACATGAGAAATGTTCCAAAGCAACGATTTTCAACCCATGTGCCACAAGAATTTTTTAAAAATGCAATACCTGACTAATTTAGTTAGGGGCACAGACCTCTTTTCCTTTAGATTGTCAAATAAAAAAATAACAACAGCCAACAAAACAATAGCCACCTGGTGAATGAATCAAAATTCTAGCCTTTTTTTTGTCAGATTATTAAAAAATATACTTTTTGGTGTACAGGAGGATTTCAGTAATTACCTTATGTGTGCCATGAGATGAAACAGGTTGAAAATCGCTGCTCTAAAGTACTCTGGGTGGAAACAAAGCATTCCCTATTCGTGGAGGAAAACGCCTTCCCTATAGAAAATGTCCACATGTTCAGAAGCCCATAGTCTCGTAATGCCTTCTACGTGTAGGTAAAGAAAAAAAAATTCACACCTTGGCCATTTTCTTCTAAAATGCTGCCTCATTACAGCAATAACAGTTTATGCTAAAAAAGGTTCCGTTCTGAAGAACTAAAATGTATTTTTAAAAACACACAGGAAGAAACTGAAGTGGTATTCAAACAGTCTGCCGAAGTGGACACAGCTTTGTAAAGACAAAAGAAGCCATTTTAAACCACATTAAATGTAATGATGTTTTTTTTCCTTTCTGAAACATGATAGTAAAAAGGGGATAATGACTGAGCCGTTTCAGAGCCCAGCAATACAAAGTGAAGGGCTGCGAAATGAAGAGCCAAAAATCTTTCAAAAAAACCTTTCAGTTAACATGTCCATCAAACAAAAGATTATTTTCCAAAAGGTGGTGTAATTTTTCTCAGATTAGTCCAAGAAAACAGGACATGCAATTTGTTTTGATTTTTCCCTTATTATCATCAACTTCACTCCTGAATCTCCTTTTATGAATAAACTGGTTGACATAAGGAAGCAAATGATTGTTTAACTTATCACATTGTGATCTTTCAAGGGAAACATTTCAGTTCATTCAAGTTCTGGCTCCTATCAAGATTTCTCGTCTCCGGCCTAAGAGGATAATACTGCATAAAAGAAAAGGGCACCATGTGTGACTTAAGAAAGAAGCGTTCATGAGAGAACTGGAATCTAATTACATAAACACACTTCCCTACAGGTGGATATAAATTAAAAAATCTCTGAAATCTGGTCTTTGAAGGCTAGCCGTGCTTTTTTAATTATGCTAAAAGTCCCTTGTCTGCTTGATCTCTCATGAACAATTTTAATCAGGCAAGCCTAATACACTCCGTCTCACAGACAACTTAACAGAGCTCTCAACTATGAGCTAATGGGAAGGAAAGGAACCACAAGCATTTTTATTAAAAGGAAAAAATGGCCAGCCTAGAGATTTGGCTAGCAATAAAGCAAGATTAAATCATGTTTTTTCCCTACTTAGCCTACTTAACTTCAAGAACTACAGACATGTAATTAATTTGCTCTTGAGAATTACTCTGTAAATATAAACACACCATTAAAAAATATTACATCCTTACAATTCACAGTGGTTTGTTTTTATTTGTCTTTCCTATTCACAAATGGACTAATAAACTAACAACCAGTTTGCCAGAATCTAAGAATAACCCAAATATCAATCTTCCCAAAAAAGGAGAGTAAAAAAAAAAAACACCCTCTTTAGTTTACAGGAATCCTAACAAGTTCAAAGTGAATATGAAATGATAAAAGAACCAAATAAGCCCTTCTCTACCTTTCAGCCAATCCGCAAGCTCATTTGCTACATCAGCTATCTCCATGAGTCCTCAGTCCATTCTGAGGCCCTCTCGATACAGCAGCCATGATAAGCTTCATTTTCCAATTGCTCTAAATTATCTAAAACTAATAGCCACCATTTTAAAATCCTTTCTGTGCACCAATTCAACCCAGAATGTATTGGTGGTTGTCACAGGCCCTAAGAATTTGCACCTATGTTACAATAAATTGGTTTTGTCTATCTTGATCTCTCAAACTGCTTTGGGGAATTAAAAATTCAAATTTTTAAATCCTGGTGTGAGTTTGCCTCCAATTAGTTTCTGTGTGGTTTAGAGCATATTCTCAACGCCCCCTGTGCCTCATTTCCTTCATCTGTTATACTGTCACTAATCATGCTCTCCTTCAAAGAGTTGATGTAAGAAGTAAAGGACATAATACATGAAAGAGTTGCTATAAGTATTAAATTACATAATACACCTAAGCACAATGTGAACATGATACGTTTAAGGTTCCTTTTGGCATGTTCCAGATCAGTGCTTCCTGGCCCTCCAGCATAGGTTTTATCACTTTCATTGATCCCTGAAGAAGATACTCAGCTTCTCACACTCTCCCCGGCAATCTTTGTCAGCTTCAGGACTCACCAGCAGCCCAAACCCAGACCTTTCTTTTATGATTTCCCCATCTTAACACTCAGTTCCATCCCTCTTGAGGCTTTCCAGCTATTTTCATACTTGGGCTCCCTGGGCATCTCTGCCTCACTCAATTTCTCTGTGCTTATTCATTAGAGACTGCTTCATTTACCTGTGCTTCAGTTTCTACCAGCCTGGTTCACTTCCTCATTAGTGCTGTGCTTCTTACTAACTGCAACTGCACACTATCAGTTTAACTCAATGCTTTTCTGTTTACATTGATTTAAAAGAGTATTCTTTACAGTTAAACTAAGAGATACAAAATTTAAATAGATTAGGACAAATAGTGATGATTATAGCTCAGGAAAAAAATTTGGCTAATTCACAGACAATGGTTTTCTTTTTTACAATCAATATAGATTTTATTCATTTGCCTATCAGAGCCTGTGATCCTTCTGACCTGGTTGCTTAATGAGTTGTAAAAATTCAACTTGCTTAAGTGAAATGGTAGATGCTGAAGAGTAAAACAGAATACCTGCAAGGCAGGACGAAAAATAAAATTAAGAAATAAACATTCAAGAATCATTAATTAGTCCTAGCCTGTGTGGCTCAATTGGTTGATGTCGTCCTGTGCACCAAAAGGTCGCCTATTCAATTCCCAATCAGGGCACATAACAAAATTGTAGGTTCTATCCCTGGTCAGGGTACATCCTAGAGGCAACTGATGTTTCTCTCTCACATCTATGTTTATCTCTCTCTCTTCCTCTCCCCCTCCTCACCTTCTAAAAAATCAACAGAACATATATTTTTAAAAGAATCATGCATCAGTACTAAGGTTGCAGATATATACACAAATTGCTTTAAACTCCCCCCAAAAGAGTTATCTGATCTATATACAAATATCCCAGATTAAGAAAATCTCAATTCCAGAGTTAGAACAGCTGATTTCTAATAGGGAGTATTCTTCAGGAATAACATAAATCAGGCCCATTGTCCAGATATTTTAACTATTCTCCCCTCCCCTCCCCTCCCCTCCCCTCCCCTCCCCCCTTCCCCTTCTCCCTTCTCCCTTCTCCCTTCTCCCTTCTCCCTTCTCCCTTCTCCCTTCTCCCTTCTCCCTTCTCCCTTCTCTCTCTCTCTCTCTCTCTCTCTCTCTCTCTCTCTCTCTTAACATTCTCTTTCAGTTCTCTGTTATATACACAAATTTAAAATGCTCGGTGATGCAAAATAAAGTATTATTCTTTACATAAATATGAATTACTTGTCTTTCATAGATCCTACGCTTACTAATTTTCTAATGGAGTGTAAAGTTTTTCCAATATCCCTGAGTTAATCCCAACCTGCTTCAAATTACCATGTTTTAAAGTTTTACCTCAGGTTCTGGTCAAGGCTATCAAAAAAATATATCAAATTAAGGACAAGTTTGTTTTTGTTTTGTTTTTAAATTAACAGAAGAGAGTAATAAAATATCTCTTAGAATTTTACTTTAAAAATTCTTAGAATCACTCTATTCAACTCACTCAGGCAAATTTTGTTAATTTATATTAACAAATAAATTATTGCAATGACCTAATTCAGCATTACCCAAAACAATGGCTAAAACTTCCTTTGCAACTCACTATTTGACTTTAAAAGAGCTGCTATTACCTCTGACACCCAGATCCTGGTATCTAATACCACTTTCCAGTAAGAGGAGCCAGGGCTCCTTGGAGAAATGATCGATTCTAAGAGTGGAGCAAAACTATACAGGTGAGTCAGATGCGCCCTATAGTGCCAGAAAGTAAGGAAGTACTAAAAAAAAAAAAAAAAAAAAAGAGTAAAACAAAACGATGAGGGAGGGATAGGTCAAAAAGACTCAGGAGCTGTTAAAAAGATCCCAATGGCCAAAGTTAGAATAATGTAATAAAATAAGATAGTGTTGGATTATAACCCAAGGTATAAAATAAATATCTATGAATCAATACTTATATAATTAAATGATTAACTAAAGAAATAAATGGGCGAGGACAAACAAATCTCTCATGCAGAAGTATTCTATACAATTTATGAAGATACTACACCTTCAAGGATTAGGGAAAACTGGGTGGGAGGTATATGGGAAGTCCGTACTATCTTCACAAGCTTTCTGCCAATCTGTTTCTAGCCTAAAAAAAATATTAATGTATTTTAAGTTTGTTTTTTTAAGCTGCTATTGCCTTTGGCTTTCTAAAGTTTGCTATCTAGCTTGCCTGTGGAAACCCTAGTTAATTTTAGATCACTTCAAGCATACAATTCTTCACAACACTCTCAAATGCAGAGGCTGCTTGCACTGCACTGGAATGGAAAAATGAGAACCAAAGTCTACTCTTGAGTTCTGCTCTCCATACAACTATCCATGGGACCATTTTAACCAGTCTTCTCATCTATAAAATGAGGCAAGCAGGCTTGGAGGGCATTCTGTTACTCCTAATGGGGAGAGGCTAATGTGATGGCCTGTCTGCACTCTCATCATTGTCTCATCTACATCAGGCTCCAGTTTTCTCTGGCCGCCCATCCGGATGTCAACTTAGTGCCAGGCCTGGCTTTTTCCAGTTTGTTTCTTTAGACCTTATGGTTATTCTGGAAGGATAACCAGAAATCAGATACAGTAGTTGCCTCTATGTAGGAGAATAGGAGGGTAGAGCAGGAGGGAGACATGACTTGCACTGTATATACTCTTGGGCTATCTGAATAATTTTCTACTATGCATATGCATTAATTATTTAAAAGCTTATTACAAAAGCAACAAGACACCCATCATTACTCAGGAATCACTGTGTGTTATAGTACCACAGAAAAAAGTAAGAAGCATGGCTCTAGGAGATTAGTTTAAAATTACTTCATTCAACTTATTTTGTAACAAATCAGCTATTTCAAAATAGCAGTCATGGAATCAAAAGTGACTTGGGCCTGTCTATTTACTAGTTATTTAACTCCCTGAACCCCAGCTTCCTCATCTGTAAAACTGAAATAATAATAATCACACTCCTCAGGGCTGTTGAAAAGATTAAATTAAAAAAAAAAGTGGGAAGTCCTTAGCATAGTACCTGGCCCATCTACTACTGACATTATCAGCATAAAAGGAAGTCTGTGGGAAGATCTGATTTTTCACTTACACAAGTCGTCTACTCAGCCCTGGATCCAGAAGCAAGTCTGAAATTTTAACACCCCTAAAGTGCACTTGGTTTTCAGCAATTATTCTTCCTAGTTTCCCAAAGAAAAAGCATTAAATAACTAAAATAAACTGTATTTCCTTCTTTGCACAAAAACATCTCAAATTATAAGAAACATGTAGAAGTCACACACTATTACTAATATCTTTTGAACTGAGTAATTTTTATGGATCATGAATGAAATCAACAAAGTATTCAAAGACAACAACATAAAACTTTATTAAATGTGCAGAGTGCTACAACTGAAGTTGTCTTTGGGATTCTGCCAGAAGATGGCATAAGTTTAAAATTTTAGGTTCCATTTGCATCCTTGCCTTTTGCCTTACTTTACTACAAAAGGGCATGTCATATTTTACCTAGACACAGATTTTTGAGACTGGTGATAAGATATGCAAATAACTTTAATAAAAAGCCTGGTTAGAGGAAGGCATGTAAAACAGTCAGATACTCAATAAATATTTTCTGATTGAATGTTGTATCCATAAATATATGATAAATATGCTATCATTGCATATTCCTATGAGTTATTAGAAATATTCCTTTCCTGTCTCAAAAAAGTAGCTAAACAACACATTTTACCCTTATTTCTATTTTATCATGGTTTTTAAATTAAAGGTATATTTCCACTCACAGGATCTTTTGTGTATTTGCATGTATTCACACATATACGTGGGCAACACTACAACAGAAATAGTATGTGTATCACTATGTACTTGAATATAACTTAAGATATGAAAGTACTACCTTACCAAAAGATATACTGGAGAATTTTTTATAGTTTCTAATTTTTTGCTTTAAGGTTTTGCTACAAATTTCTTAGAACTGCTTCTTGCTTTTGAGAGCGCACAGAGATAACATATATCTGATTTTTAACTACACCTAGCAACTTGACTGCGACGAGGAAGTCAAAAAGCATATAGTCATTGTAAAGGCTTTTACTATGAAAAAGCCTGTCAGTGAATGCTCCAAAACAACTGGGAAGAGGAATGCAAATCCGAAACTACAATGATAAAAATCTTATAGAACTATATATCCACATAGTTAGATAGGAGCCACTTAAGAAATTTCATTTCATTACTAGACCACCCAGTCCAATAATGGCCACTGTTGACTGTTTTTTTCTCAAATCTTCCATTTTACGTAACACTTTCCCACAGTTGGTAAGTCATTCACATGTATATCCAGTTCTGACAAAATCTGAGAACAAGAAGTTGTGCAGTTAAATCAGAGACAGAGAAATGTGATTTACACAAGGCTACCAAGCTAGTACATGGCCAAAACTGGGGTTCATACCCAAGTCTTCTGCCCCCAAATACAGTGCTCGCTCTGGTTTCTCCCAGCTGATCCCCAAAGCTGACAAGTCAATTTCTTGGAGCACAATGCCCTCTGTCCACCTGACCGCAATCTCTCTTCAGGTGTTTACATAGCATCTCTGGCCTCACTCCAGTCAACTCCCCAAACTATAGCCAGAGACATCTTCCCAAATTTAAATCAGATAATCATCTAAGTCAGGCCAGTAACTACTTTTCACTCTTCCTAGATGCAGAATTAACTTCTAACCAATGTCTTCACGGGCTGAGTGGCCTGAACCCCTTTCTTTTCAGGGTTGGAGGATATTATCTGCACGCCAGACAGGCTCCTGTCCTTTACAACCACCATGCACACTCATCCTGGACCACCTCTCCTCCCTTGTCACCTGGTTAATGTACTCTCTTTCCCACCATAAGCATCACTTCCTCAAGCAAACCTTTCCTACCCTTACTAACCAAATCAAGTGCACCTACTATAGACTCTCAGGGTGCCATCTGCCTCTAATTCATTGCAGTTATCACAGTTGTAATTTACATTCACTTACATAATCATTTGATTAATGTCTGACTTTTCTGCCAGAATGTCAGTGCCACAAAAGGTAAAGACGAGGTCATTTTTCTGTTTTTTATCCCAATGCCTGGCATAATTTCCAGCCCATAGTAGATAACTGACATTTTATTTTAAAAGCTGAACAAATACATAAGTAGGCTAATTCCTTTTTCAGTCTTTAAATATATGAAAACAGCTATTAGTATGATAATGCCTCACTCTACACATATATACACAAAGCTTTTATAAACCACTCTGACACTTTGAGATATCCCTTTTATGACAAAGTTCCCAGACAGTTCTTAAAAGCTGGAAGCTATAAATGAATACAAGGGTATTTGTTCATCAGTACAAAGAATGCACCTTCCTTGTTCCAAACACTGCACTTGTATTAAAAAGAATCTACACCTGGAACATGATAGTAAATTCCCGGGTCCTCTTCATATGAATTTCTCTTCAAATATGTCTACTTGATTCTTGACTAGTGTGATAAGTTTACAAAACTATATGCAGTATTCTACATTAATCGCTATTACAGACCATTGTAGATTCAGCCAATCATTTCAGATGGCTAAACTTTTTTAAAATCCTGATCCCCTCATCCAAACTATTAGCTTTCCCTTCCAGCTTTATGTGATATGCAAATGTTATAGGCATGTTTCATCCAAGTCAATGATAAAAATGATTAAAAGGACAAAAATGAGAGAACCATGTCACGTCACTAGAAATACCTCTCTCCAAGCTCACATTAATCCATTCATCAAATTTTTTCAACCATCTATGAATCTACCTGTCTTCATAAAACACTCCCTAATTTAACCATTTATCTCATAATGATATCATAAGACATTTTGTTCAAAGCCTTGCCAAAATCAACTTACAGTATTACATGGTAAAAAAAAAAATTACACAAGTTTAACATGATACATTCCTAGTGAACCCCTGTGGACTCTGGAGACCACTTCTTTTCTAGGTATATCTTCATGAACCCTTTTGTTTAAGGACCAATTAAAGAATTGTCCCCAAAATAGAAACGAAACCCACTAACCTTATAGTTGCAGAATTTTACTTTTACCCCTCTTTTTAAAAAAATAAAAATGGTATCTTCATGATCTTGTCTTTTGGCACCTCTGGTACTAGCCGTAATTGCTCAAAGATCACCAAACCATTCATTTCTGCAAGTCATTTAATCCTAAGGCATTAACTACTTAGAGAGTTGAAGTGCTTTCTCATTACTGCCTCACCTTCCTCGGACTTTAATTCCCTTACTATCAACATTAGTCCCTTAACTGAATTTGAATGTCATTTTCTTTTTTCTTTCAGTCCTTATTGTTCAAAGTATTGCATATGTCCCCTTTACTCCCCCATTGACCCTTTCTAGCCTGCCTTTGCCTCCTGCCCCAGGCCTTCACCACCCTATTGTCTGTATCCATGGGTTATGCATATATGCATGCAAGTTCTTTGGATGATCCCTTCCCACCCACGCACCCACCCCCACCTTCCATTTTCTTTTGAAGTTGAAACCAATACAGGAGGTTCCACAGTTCTGCCTTCACTCCAACATCTAGTATTACACCATCTGTCCCAAACAGTAGTTTATACCTTTTCTAGTTTTTCTTCATGATCTGAGCATAACATGTGGTTGTTCTCGGCTTCTTCACAAGCCTCAGTTCATTTTAGGATTCAGCCTCCTGTATGCTACTCTCTTTAATACCACTCTTGTATTTGTGTTCACCCTTTTCTTGCATATGAGAATCATTTGTGCTGTTATTGTATTTTATTTTAGAGAGCCTAAACACGTTCATCCATTCAATTAATGTTTTATTGCTTGCCAAATATAAGCAATTCACCAAACCAGAGGGAAGTATACAAAGATACCTCTAATATGTTATCTGTCTTCAATGAATCAAGAGAGAAAGTTGAGTTTCAGGCAGAAATATTGGCTTCTCTATTTCCAAGAGAAAAGTAGGTGCTGCTTGAGTGGAGTATAGAGCAACTAGCTGAAGTATGAAAAGGCTCCTGAAGTCTTCATCAAGAAAATGATATCTGAGTTTACTCTTGAAAAATAAGCAGCCATTCGAGGATGTGGAGAAAAAGGAACCCTCCTGCACTGCTGGTGGGAATACAGACTGGTGCAGCCACTGTGGAAGACAGTATGGAATTTCCTCAAAAAGTTAAAAATAGAACTCCCATTTGACCCAGTGATCCCACTTCTAGGACTATATCCCAAGAAACCAGAAACACCATCAGAAAGGATATATGCACCCCTATGTTCATAGCAGCACAATTTACAATAGCTAAGATTTGGAAACAGCCTAAGTGCCCATCAGCAGATGAGTAGATTAAAAAACTGTGGTACATCTACAACATGGAATACTATGCCACTATAAAAAAGAAGGAATTTTTACCATTTGCAACAGCATGGATGGAACTGGAGAACATTATGCTAAGCGAAATAACCCAGTTGGATAAAGAAAAATATCACATGATCTCACTCATATGTGGGATATAATGATCAACATAATTTGATGAACAAGAATAGATCCAGAGACAAATGGTGGTGGGGGGGGCAGGTTAGAGAGCAACCAAAGGACTTGTATGCATGCATATTAGCATAACCAATGGACACAGACACTGGGGCGATGGGGGCTTGCCCGGGGTGGGAATGGCTGGGGGCGGAGGGGGGTGTCAATTGGGGGAAAAGGAGACATATGTAAAACTTTAGATAATTAAAAAAAAGAAAAAATAAAGAAAAGTAAGCAGCCATTAAAAGATCGCAATTACGTGCAAAAGCATGGCAATATAAAAAGCACATTATTTTCCTTCAAGAGTGATTAACTTTATGTAGCTGGGATTTAAGATATATAGAGTGCAAGAGAGGACCTGAAAATATGGAGTCAGTTATAAAAAGGCCTTGTAACCTAGAGGGTTCAACACATAGGATAAATAAAATGAAGCAAAGGCTCCCTTCAGAATACTATACAGACATTAAAAGAAATGAAAATGTATACCCCAAAATACAGACAGATCTTTAAAATAGTGCTAAGGGCAAACAAAATAATGTCTACAGAATACCAGTAATGCAAAATTAAAATACATGCACATCCAGCATTTGTGTTCACACAAAATAAATCTCATGTCTTATAGGAACACATACAAATAAAATGATTCAGGTAAAAATATGAGAGTAGTTACCTATGGAGAGGAAATATAATAGGGGTGGGAAATTGGCACAAAGGAATTTTTTATGTGTATGCATCTGTTTTATATCCACAGACATTTTTAAATGTACAGTTTTCCTACAAGAGAAGTTTTCAAATCTGGGAATGACAAAATTTACTGTAATTTTTAGAAGACAGTGTGAAGTATACAGCCCTGTAGCTATAGTTTCTTCTGGAGTCAACGAGCATGAGCTTATTACCCTTTTTCAGCACATGCCGAGTAGATCTTTAGCATTATATAAGAATAAACTACCAATAAGTAAAGGTGGATGCAGAAGTTTTGAATAAAAATGAAAGTGAAGACTAGGTTGGACAAAGAGTCAATTGCCACAAATAAAAGCAGTATCTGAAAACTCAAATTTGGCCATCTTCTGGAAATACTATTTAAAACATTCTTGTACTGTGGTAGATTCTGGACTAAAAATAAATTCTAAGGTTTTTTTCCCCCCAAGCTGAGTTTCTGTTCCATTTTCTTATAAGTGTGCCAAAGAGAGCAATGAGAAATTAAAACAAGGCCTCACTGAGTACGTCTTGGGAGCTCAGAGTACAGAACTCTGTAACAAACTCAGGCCCTACCACTTGAGATGAATCTTACATTACCAAGAACTGCTTCATCTGTACAAACACACTTTCTATAGAACTGTAACTGAACACTACAGGCAAGGAGCCAACATTTTAAAATTTCATCAAGCTCTAGTGCCAGGTGACAACTGTTGGCTGTGACATGACTTATGCAACACACTTCATTTAGTTATCTTAGAATCAAAGGAATTTTTCCAAAGTGTTCTCATTCAGATAAACAGGATTTCTACCCCAATCACATTTGTTAAAAGTGGAAAACACACCTGGGAAGTTCGAGGACAAGATCCTACTGATTAAATTCTGAGAATAAAGAACTTTAAAAACATGTAATTGGCTTCTGCATGTGGTAGTCCTCTATTGAGATGTTGTTTTTCATCTGGATTCAGAAAGCTAACTAAAAAGCAACCAGAATCAATATGTACTTTTAAAATTATAAGTGATATGTGTAAATAATATGTAATGTGATCAACAATACTCTCTATTTATATAATCTTCCATTTCCATGCACATGCTCACGAGGGTCACATGTCTATTTTCCTCTTTTTGGCATGTTCTTCGGTAATTTGACAGGGCATCTTTTCCCTGTGACTCTTTTCATGAAGTATCATTTCAGCCCCTATTTAGTTATCCAACATCTCATCCTACTATTTTCTTACTCACTCTACATAAAATAAGGTATATTTTGATAGAAGGTGGAATTTAAAAGAGAGCATCTTCCAATAATGATGCTAATGCAATTTTACTTTTTAAATATTATTACCTAAAGAAGATAATGTATATTATTTATGGGTGATGAGATATGGATGTATACTAGTTCCTTTCCTCTTTATAAAATATGTGTTGCTTTTACAATCAAGAAAAAAGGCTTAAACAACTATGTAGTGATATGATGGGAGAAAAACTTGTAACAAGTTCTCAATTTCAAAAGACAATTATATATCAAAGAACCTTGGTCTGGGACCTTCCTCTTGCCTTCAGTCATTATCCAGGCCTACAATCCAACTTAGATAGCTTTGTCATGGGGTCTGCAACAAACTGGACAATGGAAGGCAGGGGCTGAGAAAATCCAAAAGTTACAAATCACATACCTAGAAAAGACATTAAATCCATTCTGGGTTCTAAAAATTAAATTTCACTAAAATGCCAAGTTTTCTTATAATAAGACGTTAAATCAGGACATCAGCAATTTCTGCTAAACTAAATGGTTTCAAATAAACATAAATATTCTTGTACCTCAATATATTCATGCATGAAAAAATAATATTTAGAATGTCACATAACAGATGTAACATTATTGTTACAAAAAAAGTCCTTGTTCAATAAAAGCAATTATCACTCTGATATTTGCCCAGTTTTCCTCCATGTTTTGCACTGATCAAAGAAGATAAACTAACATTTTAAAACACAACAAATAGCCCTAGCCAGTTTGGGTCAGTGGGTAGAGCATCGGTCCCATGGACTGAAGGGTTCCACGTTTGATTCTGATCAAGGACATGTACCTCAGTTGTAAACTAGATCCCAGGCCCTGATGCGGGATGCACCCATCTCACATGGATGTTTCTTCTCTTGTTTCTCCCCCTCCCTTCAACTCTCTCTAAAAAAAGATCAATGGAAAGTATCCTCAGGTGAGGATTAACAACAACAGACACAACAATGTAACTTTTAATGTTCAATTTTACTTTTCTTAGCATTAAACTTGAAGCAAATACTAAAGTTTACTGTAAAACCTACTCATGTCACTTATTCACCTCATTCTTTGTACACCATAAGCAAGGCAGGATTCCACAGAATCTCAGAGCTAGTAACTTCCCTCTCATCTTCCCAGGCTTAGGAGTAATATTAGGGGCTAAAAAAGTTATCAAACAATATGTCATATCACTAATTACACTAAGAATGTGATAGTAGTTACCTACAAGCTAAACATGAACATGTCCTTATCAAAAAGCTCCGAAACACTGTTCACTGTTGTGATACCTAAGTATACACACTTCTATTTCTAGTTATAGAGGACAGTACTCAGATGATTAAACCAACCCATTTTCTAACGCACAACATATCCTATATAATAAAAGCCTAATGTGCAAATTGTCCCCTCGGGAGCTTGACCGCTTGCTATGATGTGCGCTGACCACCAGAGGGCGTCACAGAACATTGTGGGCATCAGTGATGCACTGCGACCTCTTGCCGGCTACCTGGGAACGGGGGTGACAGGGATGGCGGTGCGGTCAGAATGTGGGGTGTCCACCGAGCTCGCTCTCACTCCTCCTGGCACCTTCACCTGGGGACACCAGGGCTTGCATGCCAGGGAAGCCCCCGCATTCAGGTGCGGGAGCCCACAAGGAGCCTGCCCTGCACCTGTATTGCCTCTTCGGGTGAGCCACGCTGCAGCTGCCAGGACCACGGGGAGCCTGACTGGTTCATGCAGGAGCCAGTCTGCGAGGTCTGCTGGAGAGAGTGCACTGCCCACCTAGCTTCTGTGTGGCACCACTGGGCAGCCCAGAGGCGCACTGTGCACCCCAGCCCGTGGCATCCGGCTGCGCTTATCGCATCTCTGCGTGGGGACTTGGGCACCATGACTCAGGCAGAGGGGGGCGCGTGGGGCCTGTGGGCCCAGAAGTCAGCTGGGACCTGCCCTTCCACACTAGATGCTCATGTTTCGATTGCTGGCCAGGCCTAGGGACCACACCCGCGCATGAATTTCATGCACCAGGCCTCTAGTTTTTACTATATGTGCAACACAAAACTACAAAAGCTTTCCAATGCTTCTATTATATTCTCACTTTGATGTACTATTTCCAGAGAACGAGTTTTCTGGTAAAATCACAGGTCATCATAATCTATAAAATCTGACATTTCCCAACAGGTTATAACACCCATCCCTGATATTTACTACTAGAGGCCCAGGGCACGAAATCGTGCAGGTAGGGTCCCTAGGCCTAGCCTGTGATCAGGGCCATCTTCTACCCATTCGCCAGTCTCCAGGCCGAACGCTGCCTTTGCCAGTGGGACGAGTAGGTCGCGGGCGCGCCCTGCAGCTTGCGTCAGCACTGCAAGCCCCAGAAGCAGCAGCAGTGGCTGCCGCGGCACCCGCATGAGCGGCCCGAGTGGGCAGTGCCCTCCATCAGCAGCTGGTCTGGTGCACGGGCATGGAGGTGAAGTCACTGGCGCCCACTTTCCCGCTGACCTGAGCCCGTGAGCAGCAGGGCATGAGCTGGGGATCCCAAAAGCCCAAAAGCCAGCCTGGTCCTCCCGCCACTCACCCCAGTTCCCCCATTCACCATCACTGATCCATTGAAGCCTGTGGGCTGGGGAGGGACCAAGAGGTCAGCCATTCTGCCCGCTTGCCAGTCCCCAGTCCCGCCCTGCCACCACCCACTCACTTCCCTGTGATTCCCTGTTCACTGGGGGCAGGGGAGGGGAGGGATCAAGAGGTGGTCAATGCACCTCAGGGCGACTGGTCGAGTGGTCGTTCCGGTCATTACACTTATGGTCCCTAGCCTTTTATTATATAGGATTTCTTTTTTTCTTTCTTTCACTAACATTCACTTTAAACATACATTATAGAAGTAGTCCCACTGCTGCCTTTAACAGAGCAATTCGCAACGTGGCTTTTTATGTCATTTCATACAGTAAATAAATGTAAATTCAACTCATGGGGTGAGATACTTCATAAAATATAATCATGCAAAGTATCAACAATATGCTTAATGATTCAGTTATAGCTATTGATTTATGGTTACATATCAAATAATAATTTAGTTATAGCTATCTTATGTAATTATGTAGGTGGTATCTGCTACAATGTAAGCATATAGCAAATTTATATAGGAGAGAAATTTCAAATTCATGATTGTTACAAGAGGGAAAATGAAAAAGGATCTATTTAAGCCCCTCATGGAATTCTATTTCATATAATTTAAACTTTTCAGGTAGTTCTGAAATCTAATTATTCTAATGTGTTGCTTATCAAAGCACGAATATGCTACATGATTTACAAGGTATAGAGTTTTTCCTCAGGGAGTTTATGGTCTAAGCTAGCTACATAAAAATATATAACAAATTTTTAAAAACTCATAGCAAAACTAAACATTTAATATTCTTGGAAGTATATGAGAGAACAAAAATGTTCATGGCATGTTAACATAAATTGTTTTTTATTATAATTTTTATTCATCTAATCCAATTTCCAAAATCTCTAAAACAAATTTAACCTATACCATGTTAGTCAGTAAATAGCATTTGTCATCCTATTCTAAAGATCACAGAATGTGCTTTGGATGAAGATAGAACAGTTTTAACACCAACATAGAAAAAGCCATCCAATAAGGTCAAAGTAGCATTTTCATTAGAAGTCAGGTAACAGACTAAAAGAGAAAAAGCGTAAGATTATCTCAATTTCACATTCATTCATAAATAAATACTCTCAGCAAACTAGAAATAAAATGGAACTTCCTCCACTTGAGAAAGTACTTATTCAGAGAACCTATAGCTAACAGCACACATAATGGTGCAAATCAGAATGTTTCCTTTCTAAGATCAGGAAGAGGACAAGGCTACCCTTCCTGACCATTTCTAGTCAACACTGGCGGTCCTAATCAATGCAATATGGTAAGAAACACAAGGCAGAAAAATTAGAAAAAAAAATAAGTAAAACTGTCTTTATTTGCAGATAATGTGATTATCTCTGCAAAAATTCCTACAGATGTTTTTAAGCTATTAGGAATAAGTATATTTTGTAGCATTATAAGATTAGAAGGTCAATATTTTCAACATCATCCATACTGTATTTCATACTAGCAAAGCTAGTATGATATTATAACAAACAATATCATTTATACTAATACCAAATATATGCTATACTTAGAGATAAACTTTAAAAATATACGCAAGAATTATACACTGAAAACTAGGAAACATTGGTAAGGGAAATCAAAGTCCTAAATAAATACATAAATATATCATGTTCATGGATCATAACACCCAATATTGTTAAAATATTAATTTTCCTGAAATTGGCAGAGTCAATGCAATTCCAATTAAACTCCCAGAATGGTTTTTTTTTTATGGAACATGACAAACTAATTCTAAAAATTTATATGAAACTGCAAAGGACCTGAAATAACCACATAAAAATTGAAACACAAGACAAAATGGGAGGAATTATATAAAACCTAATGTGAAGACGATAAAGCTAGAGTAATAAAGAAAGTAAGATATTGATGTAAAGGTAGCAATAAAAAAATTGGAACAGAAATATATCCACATGTATATGGCCAGTTGATTTTCAATGAAAATGACAGGGTAATTCAATGAAAAAAATTATAGTCTTTTCAAGAAATGGGGCTGGAAAATTGATACTCATGAAAAGATATAAAATGACTCATATCATATATAAAAATGAATTCAAAATTTATTATAGACCTACAGATAATACAGGGTGGGGCAAAAGTAGGTTTATAGTTGTGAATAGGCAGAACACAGTTATTCTTGTATTATTTATTATTGCATTATTTTCCATGTGAACATCTATAAACCTACTTTTTGCCCCAACCTGCATTATAAACTCGGAGACAAAAAAGTTAAGGCAATTTAAGTGACATTGGATTAGACCAAAATTTTTAATACTCCACAAAACGTCCAAAGAATAAAATTGATAAACTTCATCAAAATGAGACTTTTGTTCTCTGAAAAGACACACTTAAGAAAATGAAAGCACAAGTCTACAGACATGGGGGAAAAGTTTGTAAGACATATTTCTGAAAAAGGTGTAAATATTTAAAAAACAAATCAGCCGAAACCGGTTTGGCTCAGTGGATAGAGCGTCGGCCTGCGGACTGAAAGGTCCCAGGTTTGATTCCAGTCAAGGGCATGTACCAGGGTTGCGGGCACATCCCCAGTAGGAGATGTGCAGGAGGCAGCTGATCAATGTTTCTCTCTCATTGATGTTTCTAATTATCTCTCTCCCTTCCTCTCTGTAAAAAAATCAATAAAATATATATTTAAAAAATTTAAAAAAATAAATAAAAATGAAAAACAAATCAATAAGGACACATAAAAAATAACATTTTTTAAAAATATATTGTAAATGATTTGGACACTTTACCAAAAAAGATGTGCAAATGAATACGAATATGAAAAGATGCTCAGCATCACTGGCCATTTAGAGACATACAAATTAAAACTACAATAAGTCACCACCACATATTCACTAGAACTATAGGTAAAATTAACAGCACTGTCAATACCATGTGTTGGCAAGGATATAGTGGAACTGGAACTCTTATATGTTAGCAGTGGGGATGTAAAATGGTACAACCACTTTGGAAAACAGTTCGGCAGTTACTTATATAAACATAACATTATCATATGACTCAACAATATCTCTCTTACTTAATTACCAAGTGAATAAAAATATATGCCCATACAAACAGGTGTAGTAAATATACATAACAGCTTTATTCATAACTAGAGGCCCTGTGCACAAAAATTTGTGCACTCGGGGCGGGGGGGGGGGGGGGGGTCCCTCAGCCCGGCCTATGCCCTCTTGCAGTCTGGGACCCCTTGGAGGATGACCACCTGCTGGCTTAGGCCTGCTCCCTGGGGGATCAGGCCCAAGCTGGCATTCAGACATCCCTTTGGCAGCCCGGCAGCCCTCGGGAGATGTCCACTTGCCAGCAGGGAGCAGGCCTAAGCTGCAGTTGGACATCCTTAGGGCTGCTGAGGAGGCGGGAGAGGCTCCCACACCGCTGTACTGGCAGTCATCAGCCTGGCTTGTGGCTGAGCAGAGCTCCCCCTGTGGGAGAGCAGTGACCACCAGGAGGCAGCTCCTGCATCAAGCGTCTGCCCCGTGGTGGTCAGTGTGTCATAGTGACCAGTCATTCCCAATCTTTCTGCTGTTAAGGTCAGTTTGCATATTACCCTTTTATTATATAGGATAGAGACCTGGTGCATGGGTGGGGGCCAGCTGGTTTGCCCTGAAGGGTGTCCCGGATCAGGGTGGGGGTCCTGCTGGAGTGCCTGGCCAGCCTGGGTGAGGGGCTGATGGCTGTTTTCAGGCTGGGCACACCCCTTTTAGGGTGGGAGGTCCCCACTGGGGTCCCTGGCCAGTCTGGGTGAGGGGCTGAGGGCCGTTTTCAGGCTGGCCAAGCCCCTCCAGAGACAGAAGCTCCCAGCCTCTCCTTTTTTTTTTTTTTTTTATTCTGGGATTTATTTACCTTCTATAATTGAAACTTTGTTGCCTTCAGTGGAGATCAGAGCCAGCCAGGGCGGGCGGGAAGGAAGCCTCCTGCTCGCTCCAGCTCTGTGGCCATGGCCAGCTAAAAGCAGGTATCTGGGGTTTATTTACCTTCTATAATTGAAACTTTGTTGCTTTGAGTGGAGCTCAGAGCCCACCGCAGCAAGCAGGAAGCTTGGCTTCCTCCATCATTAGGGCATCTTGGTTGGGTTAATTTGCATATAGTCGTGCTGACTGGCTGGTGGGCGTGGCTTAAGGCATAGTGAAGGTAAGGTCAATTTGCATGTTTGTCTTTTATTAGTGTAGATAGCCAAAAACTAGAAACCTGTACAACAAATAAACAAATTGTGACATAGCTATGTAATGAAGTACTACTCAACAACAAAAAGGAACAAATTACATGAATCATGCACAGTTTAAAAGAGGCAGGTACAAAAACTACATATGGTATGATTCCATTTACATGAAATTACAGAAAAGGCAAGACAATGACATAAAGCAGATCTGAGGTTGTCATGGACCAGTGGATAAGAAGAATGACTACAAACTTTTGGAGGTGGTGGAAATGTCCTGTAACTTGACTGTAATAGGGGCACATGACTGTATACATTTGCCAAAACTCATCAAATTGTACATTTTAAATCAGTGAATTATATTGTATATAAATTATACCCCAATAAAGCCAATAAAAGTAATCAAATACTAGTATATGTTGAATACATACATTTGTAGGAATGTCTGATAACTTACCTACCCAAGGAATAACTATAGCTAGTTTGGATACGTGAAAATGCTAAAAAATAAACAAAACAAACAAACAAAAAACGCAAAAGGGTATCTATCAGTGGAAAACTCGGTCTGTCATCCCAATTTCTCTGCCTTTTTTCACTTAATTTATGTTCACCAGGAAACTGTATCAGTATATGAGGACTTGCTTACTAATCATGTTCATATATTTTAAAGGATGCTTTATTAAAAATAAAAGACTCTAACTGATGACAACATGTACATGAGTCTTTTTGAGAGGTGGACCTTCCCCAAACCACTTACAATATGAAGTCTTTAGCCTACAAATCAGAGTATCAGTGGTCTGTCAGCATGTTAGTATCCCCTCTTCGAACAACCTGCTAAACCTTATACTAAACTTTATCTGCCAGCAAAGGTGGACTGAAATGAGCTATGAGAGACTTGACTATTCCTGAACAACAGGTTTGAAAAAGTTGAATGAGCACAAGACTGACACAGATGTGACTATCTGAGCAACATTTTCAGTGGAGAAAGTAGACTATCTGAATTGAAGATTAGAGAGAAGTACAAGATAAGATTGGAAGATAAGATTTATTTATCCAAGACACATTTATTGGGTCCCTATTACTAATATATGCCAGGCACAGTACAGAAATGAAGCCGTATGGAAATCCTAGACTTAGGAATTTTGTCTCTTTACTGTGCAGCAATAAAAGTAATAGAGTTCTACAGAGCTCATGGCAATTCCACATACATTATCTCAACCAGTCTTCACAACAATTGATTTAAACAAGGGGAAACAGAAGCTTAGGAAAGTATATTTTGAAGCTTAATGTCATTCAGCCAGAGACGGGGGGGGGAGGGGGGGGAACAAATGGATCTATTTCATGGAGGATATATTCTGTAGTGGTCATATTATCCCCCAAACACAAAGATATTTGGTAAAACATTATGCAAGTTTCTACCCCTAAAACCAGAATAACCCATGGTTTACTGTCATTGATTATTTTATTTACAGTTTAATTGTCTATTCTTAAAAGATTCTAGAACCTCCACCAACCCACAGAGGTATCCATATTCATAATGCCCATAAAGACGTCATGCCCACTTTCTAGATACCTCTGTTAGCTGGTATTCCTAAATCTATTAGAATTAATAAATACATGTTTAATTAAATCTATCATTGAGTCAAGGCTTTCTTTCAGGGGATCAGGGTTATTTGCCAATCACAAATAAATGCCTAATCAAAAGTGTGCAACAGAGAGAGTATTTTAAAATCTACAAGAAGATGAAATATCTTACACCTTAAATGAAATTGTTTCTCAGGACAGGGCTATGATTTGTAACTCCTCCCAAGATTCTTAAGAATTCCATTCATAATGTTAGTTTACTGATGAGAACATTGAACTAGTAGCTCTTTAAAAGGTATACATCGAGATCCCAATCCAATAGATAAACGAGTGTTTAAAAGGGGATAAGAAAGAGGATTAGGACCAGAGAAGTGAGGGCTGAGCCGAACTAAAATCATAGGTGACATGGAAAGAACAAAGGTCATCATTGCTGCTCTTTGCAATGGCCAGTAGAGGCTGCCAATGTACAAGAACACATAGAGCTCTCCCTCCACCTCATGACACACAGGACTTGTCACCAAAACAAAAAGCACTTACTTCACTTTCATACTATAGTGTGAAGCCCAGCACTCTAGGCTCATCATAGAGCAATATTCAACAACAATCACCAGGTTGTCTTTTTAACCACAGCTTCTGGGCGTGTGTGGCAGAAACAAAGGAACTGCAGAATATTTTTAGTACTTTTGAAAGATGATCACACTTAGCCACTCTCTAACAAAAAGAAACCACCAAGCTTTATAAATTACCTTTTCTAGAAAAGATACCTCAAGTTTCACATTTGAAAATGGATATTTTTACTGAAGAATAGCATAATATATAGTTTTAAAATCTTTGAATAGATGCATTATTTAGCTTCTTCAAATAAGGGGAATCAGTTCCAGTTCAAGGAAATGTTCAGTTACTGGGTACAAAGTCATAATTTGATCGATAATTTGGAAGTTATCAATCTTAAATTTTAAATACTACTATGCTTAAAAAGAGTTTCCTAATATTCAGCAGTCAGGTAAGATTCTGCCCATCTGTGCCCCTTACCCAGAGCCAAGAACAAGACACTCAAATACACCAAGGGATAAATCACATTTTAAAATTCATTTTGTGAATCTGCTCTACAATTTTAAGAATTATGTATCTAGCCCTTTTTTGAGCTCCACACACTGCTGTTTCTTGCAGAGAGGAACTCTGCTGTCAATCACTGCTCCCTTTTGCCACGCAAATATGTGCTGCAGCTTTCAGTTGTCACTCCTATTATATGTAATGTAGGCAGCTTAGCACTAAATCAATTTAAGGAACTGCAGAAGTTAAATACATACATTATTATTATGATGACAGGAAAGGCAATGAATGTCTTGCAGCTCCATTTGCTTTCTTTGTTAAGGAAGAAAAAGCTAATTATCTGCAGCTGTCAACCATGAAGTCCTAGACCTACTTAAGTCAACATTAGCCTTGGACAACTGAAAATATTTCTCATATTTTTGCCCGATTGCTTTCTTTTTGAAAAAGGTAAAACTACATATTGTATCCTTTTTCATAAACAATTCATTGTAATATTTCAAACAACTGACTATCAATTTTTTATAATATCCACTCTCTAATTAGTGTAACCAAAATTTAGACAGATATAAGCCTCTCCACAGAAAAACTCATATTAAAATTCAACTAAAAGCCCACAGACTATTGGTTACAATGAAATTATGTTACAGATGATCAAGGGAGAAATTCAATCCATTTATTTAATTAACAAAAAGAGAGAAAGGAAAACATCTCCCACAGTTGAAATGCTGATAAATGACAGGAAAGCCACAATGACTCATGGGCACATATGTTTGTATATTTATTCTTTTTATCTACCAATCTTCAACTTCCCATTCTAGTCCCATTAGAATCTAGAACTAAATAACGACTTGGTTTTGAATTTTTTCTCAGATTTAAGATCAACTTGTATATTTTTAGGATATCAAATAAAAATTCAAATAATATTCTTAATAAGTTGAAGAAAAACAAACATCATTAATATATAAACAATGGAATCTCTTAACCCTGTGCTCTAAAAAGTACACAAAGGTAATTATTATTCATGACAAACATAAGTATTCTCGGCATTTGCTTTGAATTTTCAGTGATAAAACATTATTTTCCTTCTATTTTCTTTAGAAAAGCTCTTCTTACAGGAAGAGACTCAATATTACTTTTAAATTTCATATGAAATCACTGCCCATTTAGTTTGCTAATATTTTAAACACTGTAATTCCTAGTATAAATAAAACCAACATAAACTGAAAACTACAATATCAATAATGTAAGAAAAATTCCAACATATTGCCTAACATAATTATGATTTTAATAATTATAGCTCCAGTCCTGGCTAGGTGGCTCACTTGGTTGGACCACCCTCCCGTACACCAAAAAGTTTGTGAGTTCGAATCACAGTCTGGACAAATACCTATGTTGCAGGTTCAATCCACAGTCAGGGCATGCATAGAAGGCAACTGGCTAATGTGTCTCTCTTCTCTTCTCTCTCTCTCTTTCTCTCTCTCTCTCTCCCACTCTCTCCATCCCTCCTCTCCTCTCTCTCTAAAAAATAAATGAAAACATATTCTCAGGTGAGGATTTATAAAAATGTTTTAATTATAGCTCATATTTAAGTTCCTAAACCAGCCTTAAAGTGAAGCCTTTTCTAACTACAGCTAGCTGTCCCACAACTCCAAGATTCTGATTTGATACAACCCCTCCTTGTAATCTTGAGAAATCACTACTGTATTTGCTGGAGACAAGATAGAAAAAATCAAGACACATTCAAAGAATAACATGTGAGGACAACCAAGATGGTGGCATAGGTAAACACCTGAACTTGCTGCCGTGCACAATCACATTAAAACCACAACTAAATGACAAAATGAATATCATCCAGAACCACGGGAAGGCTGGCTGAGTGGAAATTCTACAACTAGAAGGAAAGCGAAAAGTGCACTGAGTCCGGTAGGAAGTGCAGAGGTGTGGAAGTGTGGAGGTATGGAGGCACGTGAAAGGGGCTGGCAGCTGGGTACACTGTTGTATCTTTCAAACGGGAGGGAGATACAAGCTCCCAACTGCTCTGAACTCCAGTACTGGGTGAGAATCTGGGGACCCAGACTCATATGGAGAGAAACTGGACTGACTGGCATTGGGCCAGAATGTGAGGTGGCTTTCTCGCAGAGGTGCTTGCAGTGGTCATTGTTCCTGCATGGGGTCTCAGGAAACAGAGACTCCAGGACTTTTCCAAGGCAGAGCAGACTGGCAGCCATGGTGGTTTGCTCCACTCTTTGATTCTTAGACCCCGCCCCACCCAATTTACAACCCCACCCAAGCTGTGCGCAGAGGCTTTTGCATATGAATGGCCTGGCCTTTCTCTGCCTAAAAACCTGTCAAACTGCAGCTGGGTCAGAGAACCCCAGAGCTTCCAAAAGAAGGCCTAAGGCTCATTAGCAGCCTGCACTGCTTCACAGCTGGGCCTCATCTGGGCACCTCCAAACCCCAAACAAAAGAGGAGGAATCTGCAGATCTCTCTGTAGTTCCTGCTGGGTGGCCTCAGGCAGTGGCTGACTTTGCACCTCCTTGGACATACAAGAGTCAGTGTACCCAGTGGTCAGAGTGAGACCATCCAGATTACAACTCTTCACATCCATAAGAGACACACTCAGGGGGCAGACTCGGTGAATGCCAAAGCCCCACTGAAGCAAGTCCTGCTCCATAAGGGTGTCTCCAGTACAGCAGTTCTCCCATTACAGATACAACTGGTCTTCACAACCAATTGGTCTGGAGGTCAATTCCTTCCAGTGACACCAACAACAATCAAGGATTAACTACAAAAGAGGTGCACACAGCCCACAAGGGGGTGCACCAAGAGTGTCCACCTCAGGTAATTAGGGAGGCTGAACCACTAGGCCCTATAGGACACCTAGCACACAAAGCCACTCTACCAACACAGGGAAGCATAAAAAATGCGGAGACAAAGAAACAGGTCACAAATGACAGAAATGGAGGAAAGCAAACTACTGGATATAAAGTTCAAAACCACGGTTATAAGGTTACTCAAGAATCTTCTAGAAACTTCCAAGAAATATAGTGAAACCCTCAAGGATGTGAAAAAGGACCAACTAGAAATTAAGCATACACTGACTGAAATAAAGAATATTATACAGAGATCCAACAGCAGACTAGAGGATCCCAAGAATCAAGTCAAAGATATGAAATACAAAGAAGCAAAAAAAACACCCAACCGGAAAAGCAAAAGGGAAAAAGAATACAAAAGCAAAAGGAGCCTCTGGGACAACTTCAAGCATACCAACATCCAAATTATAGGGGTACCAGAAGAAGATAGAGCAAGATACTGAAAACCTATTTGAAGAAATAATGACAGAAAACTTCCCCTACCTGGTGAAAAAAACAGACTTACAAGTCCAGGAAGCACAGAGAACCCCAAACAAAAGGAATCCAAAGAGGACCAAACCAAGTCACATCATAATTAAAATGCCAACAGCAAAAGACAAAGAGAGAATCTTAAAAGCAGCAAGGGAAAAACAGTTAGTTACCTACAAAGGAGTAAGTATCCATACAACTGTCAGCTGACTTCTCAACAGAAACTATGCAGGCCAGAAAGGAGTGGCAAGAAACATTCAAGGTGATGAATAGCAAGAACCTACAACCAAGATTACTCTACCCAGCAAAGCTATCATTTAGAACTGAAGGTCAGATAAAGAGCTTCACAGATAAGAAAAAGCTAATGGAGTCCATCACTGCCAAACTAGTATTATATGAAATGCTGAAGGATGTTCTTTAAGAAGAGGAAGAAGAAGAAAAATGTAAAGATAAAAATTATGAACAAAGTGACAACAAATACATATCTATCAACAAGTGAATCTAAAACTCAAGTGAATAAAAAATCTGATGAACAGAATAAACTGGTGAATAGAACAGAATCAATTCTTGGGGGGAAGGGAATGTGGGGGTGCGGGAAGAGACTGGATAAAAATCGTACACCTATGGATGAGGGCAGTGGGGGGGTGGGAACCAGGTGGATGGGAGCTATGGGGGAAAAAAGAGGAACAACTGTAATAACCTGAACAATAAAGATTTATTGAAAAAAAAGAGTAACATGTGAAAATAGTTAAGGTACAGACACATACATGGCCTATGTAATAAATAAACAGTATAAAGTACATGACTGTCTAACCACTGTGCTGTACACCTGAAACTAATACAAAATAATAGTGATTGTAAACTGTAACCAAACATTGAAATTTAAAAATCAGGTAAAAGACAAAATTGAAACAAAACAAAAAAAAGAAACAGTATAGTTTAAGTAGCTACACTGTACCAGACTCTAAGTACATTTCCCAGGGTCCCTAAACTAGTATTGGCAGGATCAAGATTTCATCTCGACTTCTGCCAACAAAGCCCAGCTTCATTTCACAGCACAATATTACCTCCTCGCAGAGTTCTTGTCTGGCTTTACATTTTTAGAAAGCTGTATCTATCAAGATTGAGAGATGATTGCCATCCTTTACAATTGCTGATGCTGGTGTATAAATATAAAAATAGCATAAATGAGAAAAATATAATTAGGAGGAAATCCTTAGTCTTAAGTTGAAGAGGATATAATTGATGACTTTAAGGGTCATTCTAATATTTTTTGGGTTACTTATTTTGCTAAGATATTTGGTAACAGCTAAGAACCCTCTGATTATTTCTTTTCTAACTTTCTGAAATCTGTTCAGAAAGTTATGCTATCGATAGTAATGCTATCTTAGTAATGTTATCTATAATTCCTACTCAATCATCCTATCTAATAAAAGAGAAACATGGTAATTGGCGTATGACCGCTACCCTTCCCATTGGCTAATCAGCAAGATATGCAAATTAACTGCTAGCCAAGATGGCGTCCGGCAGCCTGGCAGCTTGAAACTAACATGAGGCTTGCTTGCTTCAGTGACGGAGGAAACCAACGTTCCCCGCCTGCCTTGCCGGCCTCTGAGCCTGCAGTTTGAAAAACATTGTAACAAATATAGAGGCTAAACAAAACCCCAGAAAACTGCTTTCAGCGAGCCAGGATCTCAGAGCTGGAATTGATACAGAGTTTCGATTATAGAACCTAAACAAACCAGATACCTGCTTTCAGCAGCAGATGCCTAAGAGCTGGAGCCTCAGAGCTAAAGCTGGCCCAGAATAAAAAAAGAAAAAAAAAGAAAAAAAGGAGCAGTTGGGAGCTTCAGTCCCAGCCTGAAAACAGCCCTCAGCCCCTCTCCCAGGCTGGCCAGGCACCCCATGGGGACCCCCACCCTGATCCAGGACACCCTTCAGGGCAAACCAGCCAGCCCCCACACGTGCACCAGGCCTCTATCCTATATAGTAAAAGGGTAATATGCCTCCCGGCACCGGGATCAGCGTGACAGGGGCAGCGCCCAAACCCCCTGATCGCCCTGCAGCTCTGTGTGTGACAGGCGGCGGTGCCACAACCTCCCTATCTTCCCTGCTCTGTTCCTGACAGGGGAAGGCACCCAAACCCCTGATCGGCCCTGCTCTGTGCCTGATAGGGGGTAGCTCCCCAACCCCCTGATCGCCCTGCGGCTCTGTGTGTGACAGGGTGTGGCGGCCCAACCCCCCCCCCCCCCCACGGGCCCTGCTCTGTGACGGGGTAGAGCCATAACCTCCCCATCGGCCCTGCCCTGAGTGTGAGAGTGGCGGCGCCCCAACCCCCTGATTGGCCCTGCTCTGTGGGTGACAGAGGGCGGCGCCCCAACCCCCTGATCCGCCTGCTGTGTGTGTGACAGGGGGCGGTGCCTCAACTCCCCTATCGGCCCTACTCTGTGAGTGACGGGGGGAGCTCCCCAACCCCCTGATGGGCCCTGCTCTGTGCGTGACAGCAGGGAGCTCCTCAAACCCCTGATTGACCCTGCTCTGTGCATGACAGGGGGGAGCTCCCCAACCCCCTGATGGGCCCTGCTCTGTGCGTGACAGCGGGGAGCTCCTCAAACCCCTGATTGACCCTGCTCTGTGCATGACAGGGGGGAGCTCCCCAACCCTCTGATCGGCCCTGCTCTGTGCGTGACAGCGGGGAGCTCCTCAAACCCCTGATTGACCCTGCTCTGTGCATGACAGGGGGGAGCTCCCCAACCCCCTGATCGGCCCTGCTCTGTGCGTGACAGGGGGTGGCGCCACAACCTCCCCATCTACCCTGCCTTGAGTGTGACAGGGGGCGGTGCCTCAACCCCCCAATCGGCCCTACCCTGAGCGTGACTGAGGGTGGCATCGCAACCTCCCGATCCGCCCTGCTCTGTGCATGACAGGGGGCGGCGCCCCAACTCCCCAATTGGCCCTGCTCTGAGCCCGACCAGGGGCTGCACCTAGGGATTAGGCCTGCCCTCTGCCACCCGGGAGCAGGCCTAAGCCAGCAGGTCGTTATCTCCCGAGGGGTCCCAGACTGCAAGAGGGCACAGGCCTGGCTGAGGAACATTCCCTTCCCCCCCGAGTGCACAAATTTTTGTGCACCAGGACTCTATTTCTATATAATAAAAGCCTAATAATCTAAATGTCCGTTTGACCAGTCACTATGATGCGCACTGACTACCAGGGGGCAGACGCTCGTACCGGTGGGTTAGCCTGCTGCTATATTTGCTGGAGACAGGCCGGACACACCCTGGAGTCCTCCTGTGGTCCCTCCTGGCCTCGATCGTGCACTGGTGGGGTCCCTTGGCCTGCCCTGCACCCTCTCGCAATCCAGGACCCCTCGAGGTATTTTGGAGAGCCAGTTTTAGCCTGATCCCTGCAGACCAGGCCATGGGACCCCACCGGTGAACGGGCCTGTAGTTGTTTTATAAAAACTTTAAGAAAGCATTTGCACTAATGTAATTCTTATAACTCTGTAAGAGAGATTAGGTGAGCGGGCTCTAAACTATTATGGTGCCTTGGCCCAAATCACCAAACTATACTAAATACAGAGTAATTGGAAATGCATGTCTATCCTATTCACAACTGGGAACACTTTCCATTACACAGCAGATGCAACCATAATAACAACATTCATTTGTACATCACCATAACTGTCACATGCCCCCCATTTGGTCCTCAGAACAACTCTGTAATGAAAGAAGGCAGGTAATGTTACGCTAACCTCATTTTACAAGTAAAGAAAACTGAGACTCAGAGAATTTAAACCATTTGCTAGAGGATCCTTACAGAAGCCTCAAACATAGGCCGGCTGAGGAACTCGAAGTCCAGTGCTTGTTTTGTTACTGAAATTTACTGTCAATTACATGTTGACTTCAATATAGCTTTGAAACATTTCTTTTCTTACCCTGTATAATCTGGTCTAAGTCTGAACTTTACTAAGTGTACTGAGCTCATGAAAGCATTATGTTCATGCTTGTGTGTGATATAGTAACTTATGTTTCTAATATAATAAGTTTATAATATAGAAACATATTTTCTAAAAATATTTATCTAAGACTGTCAAAAGGACACCCAATTTTGAATGATCAAGAACAGTTTCTAATTATAACAAAAATCCTACTTAAATCCCAAAAGGAAAAAAAAAAAGATGCCTAAGTTGGCAGTCTGTTAAGTTGTAATCGCCTTCTCCTTGCTTACATCCACTTAATGGCACAGACAGTATCATTGCCTTTCTGTCTTTAATTCCTCGGAATCTCCCTACCCAAATGCACTGCCATTACTAAAGCGCAGAATGATCTCACTTAGTAAACCAGCTTCTTGCCCTTTCATTAGGCCCTAATCTAAATTACAGTATAAAGACATAAGGTTCTGTACTCATGACTGGCTCCTGATAAAGGGCACTGGCTTGCCATGTGGCCTGATGAAGTCCTAGGACACAGAAGGATCTTTTTTGGATTTTATCAGTCAATTTATGTTGAGCCAGAAAAATAAAATATTATCTTTGGCCATCTGGTTCTGTAACACTCTGTATTTGTTTAGAAAGGTCATTGTTGTCAAGTTATTGAATGTTATCTCTGGAATTGACAGGAAGAGAGAAGTTTTTGAAAGCAGGCCAGGAATATTAAAGCACCGGATATTAAGGTGTAAAGTAGTAGTTAAAAGGTTGGGCTTTTAGTGTTAAACAAACTACTGTTCAAATCCCAACTCCATTACCTACTAGTAAGAAGTTATCTTGGGCAAGTCAGCAGCTTTCTATTTTCCTCACTGATAAAACATAGATAATGCCACTCTAGAAAGACAGTGCCTCTATAAAATGATACAACACATACATATCACTAGCTTATAGTTACCATTCAAAACCTATTCTATAATTATTATGTGTAATTTGTGCCCTCAATTTAATTATGAACAAAGTTAAAATTTTCATTACTTTTATAAATACTTCTCAAGACAGAAGAGTAAAATTTAAACAGGCTCACAATTTATGCTAAGCATATCTAACATGTGGGTTTACAGCCTATATCTAACAAAACCTTCAGTCCATCTTAAGCATTTAAGCAACATTCCTTCTTTCTTCATGAGCTTTATAGCATGTATTACTTTGTTGGTGGAATGACTGGTTTGCTGTGTCACTGAAGAATGAAGACTAAGCAATATCAAATCCATAACTATTTCAGTGGAACTAGTACTGCTGTTACTAGACAATATACAATATCCTCATGATGTTATGCAATAGTTATTTTCTTTGCATTAGGTAGTTTTCAATTACTGTTTCACAGCAGTACTACCATCCAGCTATTGCAGTAACGAGATGATTCATAATTGATTCAGACAGGCTATTTAGGCCCTTTCCCTTTGTGAGATTAGCAATGTAGTTAAAAATACACAAATAATTAAAACAAATATTTTAAAAAGCAGCTCAATCAAAACTCCATCCAGAATATAGCCAAAGAGCAATGTTTGCAATTCAGTAGGCCAGATTTCAGGATCTCAAAGGTGGGCACATACTTCACCTGCACTTTGACAGGAATGGTCATCAGGATGTGTTGAACTGAATTATCCCCACACATGACTGGTTTCCCCAAAAATCAAAGTAGCACTAAAGACAGAGCAAAAGCCAGTCTCAGGCTGGGAAAGAACATTTTCATATGTTTTCTACTTCAAGAATTAGCTGCTACACATTTCCCTGTTTGGAGTCAAGAATAAAAAAAATAAATTAAGTAAATAGAATAAAAGGCACACATCTTTCATATGAACCACTGGGTGGGTTCTCTGCTTTCTCCATAATACTGACTTAGGAGATCTGGGAGTAACTAAAAATAAATTTCATCTTATATGCATACATGTACGGCCCATGGACATAAACAAAAATATGGTGAAGGCCTGGGGTGAGGAAGGAGCTGGGTGGCAAATGTAAGAGAAATATAAAAACTGGAGTAAAGCATAAAATATAGAATAGTTGTTCCCAATGTTAGCATGGAGGCTGTGTGGAAACATACATTGCTGAGTCCCATACCCATGGAGTCTGATTCAGTAAGAATGGGCTAAAGCCAAGAATTTTGCATGCTGAGAAATTCCCACATCATGCTGGTGCTACCGGTCTGGGAATCGCACTTTGAGAGCCACTCCTTCTCAATTATCTAAATTTTTAAAATACATTAAGAAACAAAATGTAAACTGGAAATTATTTGTTATGAATGTAGATTTATGAAAGACTTGGAGTTCCAATTAGCAAATCTATATACTACGAGGAAAGGCCTTTTCCTAATAAAAGGATAGTTAATTGATGTGTTAGTGAATCAAACATATCAGAAGATATCTCCTGTCAAATATTCAAATATGGTTCATAAAAGTACCACTAGAGCCCTCGCTGGGTAGCTCAGTTGATTGCAGTATTGTGCCATGCACCGAAAGATTGTGGGTTTGATTTCGGGTCAGGGCACATACCTTGGTTGCAGGTTCCATCCCCAGTTGGGGAGCTTATGGGAGGCAACAGATCAATGTTTCTCTTTCTCTCTCTCTCTCTCTCTCTCTCTCTCTCTCTCTCTCTCTCTCTCTCTCTCTCTCTCTCTCTCTCTCCCAGTTGGGGAGCTTATGGGAGGCAACAGATCAATGTTTCTCTCTCTTCCTCTCTCTCTCTCTCTCTCTCTCTCTCTCTCTCTCTCTCTGTCTCTCTCTCTCTCTGTCTTTTTCTCTACCTCCCTCTCTCCTTCCTTCCCTCCCTCTCTCCTTCTCTCTCTAAAAATCAATGAAAACATATCCTAGAGTGCGGATTAAAAAAAAGTACCACTGAGTTTAAAATGCCCTTCACCTTCACTATTTGAAGGAAGGAAATTCTAATGTGACAGGCTCCTTGGTTAAAAGGCTTCCCAAAAAACACAAGCTCACAATATTAATGAAGCCTTAAAAATAAAAGGTATCATTATATTCCATTTACAGATGAAATTTCTGCCTCAGAGAGGATAAGACACATCAAAAGGTAAATCAACCAACAAGTGGCAGTCAAAACTTTAATACAGATTCAAAGTGTTTCTTTTTTTGTTTCAACTTTACAATACTACCGTATAGTCTTTAAAAGAGTCAGAGGTTAGAAGCAACACTGAGATCCTAATTCAATCTAAGCGTATGCAAAACAGAAAATGCTGAAATATATACAGCTGTGAGAACTAAATGGATTATAAGCATTATATCTGTTAGTCTTGAACATAATCATAAACATCACCTATAAACTGTACATACTATTAAATGCCTAGACAGGATCATCAAATATAGGGCACTAGAAGGTAGCTGATCTACCAGCATTGAAGCATAGTCTTTGGCAGCACAACTCCACTGGGCAAGACATCTGTGGAGATTGGCTGACAGCAAGGTTCACGAGCAGATGCTGCATGGAAACCACCATATTCAGAGAGAGTTGAAGAACACATTAGGTATACACTGAAGTCATACACTCAAAGATGTGGCATTTATCGGCTGCTTGGAAACCAGAGCCAATAAGCCAGCCCAGAGACAGCAATCACCATTATGATGATGCTATTAAGGCAAGTTTACCCTTAAAAAAGAAAACACAAACATTGGCCCCAAATGGTGTTCTAGTGTTTGAGGTCAGGGAGCAGTGTGAAGACTTGCAATAATTACAGGAAACCTCCTAAAATAACTATTATGTTTCTTAAGAAAGTGAAAAATAAGTAAACAAAACAAAGGCCTTACATGTTAGCAGTAAGTTAAAAACCCAGGAATGATTAGGATGGCCAATATATATATTTTTTATTTCTTAAAAAACAAAATAACAAGTGTTGGTAAGGCTCTGGAGAAATTAGAAGCCTTGTGTGCTGTTGGTCTTACCAATGTAAAATGGTGCAGCTATTATAAAAAATAGTATGGAAGTTCCTAAAAAAATTAAAAACAGAATTGCTATACAATCTAGCAATCCCATTTCTGGACATACTAGTAGTATATCCCAGAAGAATTAAAAGCAAGATTTCTAAGAGATATTTGTACACCCATGATCAATGTGGCATTATTCACAATAGCCAAGAGGTGAAAGCAACCTAAATGCCCATCGGTGGATGAATAAAGAAAATGTAGTATACAAATACAATTGAACATAACTCAGCCTAAAAAAGAAAAAAGAAAAAAAAGGAAGGGAATCTGTCATACGCTATAATATGGATAAACCTTGAGGACATTATGCTAAGTAAAATAAAACAGTCACAAAAACACTCACACTGCATGACTCCACTTACGTAAAACATCTAAAGTAGTCAAACTCTTAGAAAGTAGAACAGTGATTACCAGAGGCCGAGGGAAAGGAGAAAAGAGAGTTATTCTTCAAAAGGTAGAGGGTTTCAGTTTGTAAGATGAAAAAGTTCTAGGGATCTGTATGCATATAGTTAACTCTATTGTACTGCACACTTAACAGTTAATAAGGTTTTAAAAAACTAAGAATAAAAATGTCTTGAAAACTCTAGTAAGGTTAATAGAAGTGTTGGAGAGGTTTAATATCACATGAGTAGATTAAATTTAATCTTTGTCATCTCTTAATAATACCAATTTCTATAATGGTTTCAATCTATGGTTTAAATTTATAATTGATAATGAAAAGGAGGTATACCATATCAGAACTGTTCAGAGGTCTTTTAAAAATCTTACTTATTCTCACCCAGAGAGATGCTCCCAGTTGAGTGAGTCATCATTACTGATGCAACTATGCTTTATTCTTCAACTGTCCTGGACTGAAAACAAATTGAGAATTTCATTTTTAAATGACAGTTTAACTCATTTGTAAGAAAATTCATTTAAAACACTTTTAAATGAATATATATTAATATAATATATAATAATGGATATAATAAGGAAATTACATATATTGTTTGATATAAGTAAACTTTCTTCATACCAAAAAGCTAAACATGGGTTAAGTTTCTATGCATATAAGATCACATCTCCACTGGGCTGGGCACCTTTGGAGAACAGAACCAATAATATATGAAAAGGCGGATAAAAAAAAATACTTCTCAAGACTTCTGAAATATTCTGCCCAGGACATTTCTCTTTTCAACAGCCCTTTTTTATGTGCATAACCTTTTCCCCCCATTATCTCCTCTATCCTCCAAAGTCCTTTGTTCATCTTTCTCCCCCCACATTTTAGAGGAAGAAAATAACTAAATTTTCCATACTCAAATTTTAGAAACAAAATCAAAGGTATCTCTCATTTCTGTATACTGCTGTTTCATCTCCAGGGAAACAAAGCCACAATTTAAGAACTAGGGTTAACAAAATCTTTTTACACTGACTTGACTTTGGTGCATTTTTCTTATACCATATTTTTAAAATCTATTGAGAAGTGTCTAGTAGTACCATAAAATTAAATCCTTAAGAGGCTCCATGAATCAAAATGTTCTACTGGTAAAAATTATATAAATACATGATTTAATGTGAAAATTATACATTATAACGTCTCTAAGAGAATATTTCAGCTCTGTAATATCATATATCCCTTAATTCCTGCCCTTTTTGTGTTAGATATTTTCTAATGTACCTTTTTCATTCCTTGTTTCTGTCACTAATTTTTTGTGTTATTTCCTTAAGTGAATGCCCTCGAATTTACAATTAGCATTTTAACCTAAAACATTCTAGTTTGAATTAATTCCTATGTAAATTTTTTTCCTGCAATATACCTCCATTCCCTTCCCTTTCTTTTTTTTAATTATTATTGTCAAACAAACTATGTCTTTATATGTTATAAGCTCATCAACAAAGATTTGTTATTACTGCTTCATGCAGTTGTCTTTTAAAACAGGAGAGAAAAAGTTACAAAGAAAAAAAATGTATTTCCATGTGTATCTTTCATAATACTCACATTGTTACCTTTACTGTTGCTCTTTATTTTCTCATGTGGATTAGAGTTTACTGTCTAGTATCCTTCTGTTTCAAACTGAAGGACTCTCCTTAATATTTCTTGTTGGGTCAGTCTGCAAGGAACAAATTCTCTTGATTTTCATTTATTTGTAAATGTCTTAATTTCTCCTTCATCTTTGAAGTTTAGCTAAATACGGAATTCCTGGTTGATAGTCTTTTTCTTTTAATACTCCGAAAATGTCTTCTAGCCTCCATGGTTTCTGATAAGTTAGCTATTGATCTTATTGGGAATTCCTTTTACATGTTATTTTTTTCTTTCGGCTTTTAAAATTTCTTTCACTTTTGTAAATTTGACTATGATGTGTCTAACTGTGGATAGCACTATTTAACTTAAAGTACACTGAGTAATGTGTAGATTAATATTTTAAATTAAGTCTTCTGCCATTATTTCTTTTGGGACTTCAATTATGCATACGTTGACACACTTGATGACACCCCATAGATCTTGTTAAGCTCTGTTCATTTTTATTTTCTTACTATTCCTCACAATGGATAATCCCTAGTGAATTATCTTTAAATTGACAAATTATTTCATTTGTCAACTCCTATCTGTTAAGCCCAACTAGTAAATTTTCATTTCAGTTATTATACTTTTAAACTTCAGAATTTTCATATGGTACTTTTCCAATAATTTCTATGTTGATTGATATTCTCTTTAGCAAGACATCATTCTTATAACTTCCTTTAATTCTTTACATGATATCATTTAGTTCTTGGAACATATTTATAAAAACTGACTTAAAGTCTGTCTATTAAGCCCAGATCTGAGATCCCGATGGGACATTAATTCTTTCAGCAGATTTTTGTGGCTTTCTTTCCTGTGTATGTGGTATACTTTCCTATTTCTTGCATGTCTCAATTTTTTGTTCAAAACTGAACATTTTAGATAATGTATTTTAACAACTGTAGTATCAAATTCTCCACACTGCCCCACCAAGATTTTTAACACCGATTTTGTTTTTATTGATGACACTACAAATAGTTTAGCACTTTTATGAGCTAATTTTGTAGATTCTGTGTTCCCTGTAGTGTGCTGGCCACTGAGCCCTCTACTAATTTTTTTTAAGTTCTATTTTTAAGCCTGGCTTTTTAGGAGTCACACTAGGTCAGTATAACTTAGTGGCCAACCAATGATTGGTTAGAGGATTTCCTTAAATGTTTGCCTGTATGTCTTCCATCATTTGCCCAAGGAATTTTTATGAGTAGTCACACCTTTGAAATTCAGTCAGTTTATAAAACAGTCCTAGCTTTCTTTTCCTACTTACATAAAACCTCAGCCATAGGTGATCTCCTTCCCCAGGTCTTTCCTAGGCATGTGCACAGCTGTGCACATTGTGCAACCTTTCAGATCCCCAGGAATACTTTGGAGCTTTTCCAAATTCCCTAGGGTTGGCTAATTCTCCAAGATTTCCTTTTAAAATCCTGGGCAGACACTTGTTTGCCCCAACTGAAATCACAGCCTTAAGCAGTGGATATGTTGCCAACAGTTGCTATTGTTTCAGCAAAACCCTGATAGGCCTCTTCTTCCCCCAACTGGGCTGAGCTCTGAGTCAAATCAAATAGTCAACCACTCTCTGAGAATAGAGTTTTCCCAGGGAGCTGCAAGCTTGGACAACATATCAACTGCGCTTTGGAGCTGGTGTTTTTAATGAATATCCAAAAGTGGTCAGATCTCTCCACTGTCTGGTCTGTAACACTGCCAGCTTTTGCTGTATCACTAAGCTGGGGAAAGAGGAAAGATGGAAATCACCTCTAGTTAAAATGTCACAGGCTCCACTGTCTTCTCATGGTTCAGTAGTTTTCTCTTGGGCCATGGATTTTCAGTTCATTCTCTGGTTAACTGCCAGAATTCTGAAATGGTTGGTTGTAATTGTTTTGTCCATGTTTTTGTTGTTTGAGCAAATAAAAGGAGGCCCTTGCTCTACCAATGTGAAAGCCAATCAATCTCTGGAATTTTAAATCTATCTTCTTGTAGTTTTAAACACAAAAAGCATTTTAACAAAAAATTTGTTTATAAAATTATACTTATAAATTTTTGGATCATTGATTCTTATCTCTAGTAGAAACATGAAAAAAAAAACTATATTTCAATATTTAAAGTTAAATAGTAGAGACTCTACTCTCTGAGAGGAAAAACTAAACTGCATGAGCAATGGCTCAATATATTCCCTGCTAATTAATATGTAAATGATCAAAAATAAGGCGACTCCTGGTCTCAGATCCACTTTCAGCCCCAAAAGACTTGCCCAAGTCTTTTCTGGATAACAGAAATAAGTGCAAGTGAGGAAGAAAGACTACTCCACCTTATCTTACCTGGCTGACCCAGGCCAAATCCAACAACTCTGACAGGGAGAAAAGAGTCACAAAAGACTGAGAGTGAGAAACTTAACGGAGAAGAGGAATCAGAGCCCTGAACATAGACAGCAACCCTATCGCCTGAGAATCAGTATGGAGAGATTGTTTTACCTCAGGCTCACCCAAGTATCAGCCAAACCCATGTAGTTGTGGTAGAATAAGGTGAGCTTCTGTAAAGGAAAAGAATTATGTATTACTATTATCCCTCTTCAATATTGCATGATATTTGCAAGCCATGGAATGACCAAAACTGTCAAAAGAGGACAAGCAAAGTAAATATCCTTTAGCAAAACTTTTGTTTTCAAGAACACTGTTATGCTTCTTTTGCTTTTTTTATTGTTGTGTAACAAACCACCCCAAAACTTACTGGCTCAAGAAAAATAACCATTTGTTTGTAATGCTGCAGGCTAAGCTGGGCTTACCTAGGCACTTCTGTTTCTCCTGCTGATGGTTACTCCTGATTACTTTCAGCTAGCAGGGGGGAGGTGGGCTCAGCTAGAGTACTAGGGTAACTAGGTTGCTATTTCCATGCAATCTCAGGGCCTCTCTGTCTCCATGTAACTTCTTTTCCAAATGGTGTCTCTGGGAAGGTAGCCAGATTTCTTACATGATGATTCAGGTCTCCCAAAACACTAAAGCCAAAACGAGGTGGCCTTCTTAGGGCTTACATCCAGACCTGGAGGAGTTCAATACTGTGGCATTCTGTTTTGTAAAATAAGCTACTGGCCCAGTCCCGATTGAAAGGAAAGGGACTTCACATGGGCATGAATATCCAGAGGTGTGATTCACTATAACCACCATCAATGCTACAGAACAGCAATTTTCAACTGGTATGCTGCAAAGATTTCTGAAACATGCAACACCTAACTAGTCAGGGGTACTGACCTCTTTTCCCTTAGATTGTCAAATTTAAAAAAAAAGACCACAATCAATATAACAATAGCTATCCAGTATGAATGCCCTGTCTTGAACTATAAATACATAGGGCATATAATACAGTTGCATCTTATTGGTCACATCACATAATGAGGTTGCATCTGATTAGCTAATTCTTGGTACCACAAATCCTTATATACAAGTATAGGCAACTGATTTTTAGAAAGTCACTTTGGAGCAAAAAAGGTAGGTAATTACTAGTTTTTTTAATCAATCAAAATTATACGTATATTTTTATCAGATCTGCAAAAAATATATTTTTTGGTGTGCTGCAAAATTTTAGTAGTTTGTGTGTGCCATGAGATTTTTTTTAAAAAAGGTTAAAAATCACAGCTATAGGGAGCATTTGAGAGCTTGCTCCCAAGCATATATTATCAGATAAGCTTTTCCTCCCTCCCTCCCTTCCTTCCTTCCTTTTTTAAATCACTGCTATAGACAACTACGACATTAAGGCCAATGTTCACATGAAATGGGAGCAATACAAAGAACTATAAAATGGTTAAAGCTAAATGAAGACTGGGCAATTATAGTCAAACTAGAGGCCCAGTGCACGAAATTCGTGCATGGAGGGGGGGGGTCCCTCAGCCTGGCCTGCACCCTCTCCAATCTGGGACCCCTCAGGCAGTCGGACATCCCTCTCGCAATCCAGGACCACTGGCTCCTAACCATTCACCTGCCTGCCTGCCTGCTTGCCCCTAACCACTCTGCCTGCCTGTCTGATCACCCCTAACTACTCTCCCCTGCCCACCTGATCGCCCCTAATTGCCACCGTGGCTTTTTCCGGAAAGGTGTCCAGAAGACGCCTGGTCTAATTAGCATATTACCATTTTATTAGTATAGATTCCATTCTCTGTGCCTTCCCATACTGAGTGTCAATCTAGATTCAGTGAGAATCTTAAATATAGGTGGTAGAAAATATGAACCTGATTAATCACTTATAAGCCATATGACCTTGGATAAGTCAATCATCCTCTCTAAGTTTCAGCTCCTCAGTTGTAAAAAGGAAAAGTATACAGGCCCTGCTTATCTTAAAGGAAAACTGTATGAAACAAATAAGATAAGAAATGAGTAAAAAGCTTTGAAAACTAAACTGCTATACAAAAATAAGAAAGTATAATTTATCTAACAGATCCTAAGTATAGTCAACCTAAGTAGGCTCTATTCTCTCTATTAATCCTATCTAATGAAGAAGGAATATGCTAATTGACCCTCACACCATCACAAAGATGGCAGCGCCCACTGCCAATAAGGAGGGAATATGCTAATTGACTGCCATGCCCTCAAAGATGGCGGTGCCCACAGCCACAAGATGACGGCACCCAGTCCCCTCAGCCCCGCCAGGGCAGCAGACAGGCCCGGCCTTGCCACACGCCTGTCTCCAGAGTCTCCCAGTCCCCTCAGCCCTCCAGTCGCCCAGAGCCAGCCCGAGGAGCAGGCAAGCCTTGGCTGTCAGCTGCCCAGCTCTCAAGGACAGGCCCGAGGTGCAAGCAAGCCTCGGCTGTTGGCTGCCCAGCCACCCAGGGCTGCCCGAGGCTCAGGTAACCAGAGCCGGCTGAGGCTTGTGCTGCCGGCAGTGGCAGCAGCAGAGGTGTGATGGGGGCATCACCTTCCCCTGATCGTTGGGTCGCCTCTTGCCCCTGAGGGCTTTCGGACTGTGAGAGGGGGCAGGCCGGGCTGAGGGACCTCCTTCCAGCATGAATTTTCATGCGCCGGGCCTCTAGTAAAATTATAATAACCATAGTTAATTACTCCATATGTTAAATTACTACCCACAGCAATGATATTATATAGCAGTGATGGCGAACCTTTTGAGCTCGGCATGTCAGCATTTTGAAAAACCCTAAGTTAACTCTGGTGCCATGTCACATATAGAAATTTTTTGATATCTGCAACCATAGTAAAACAAAGACTTATATTTTTGATATTTATTTTACATATTTAAATGCCATTAAACAAAGAAAAATCAACCAAAAAATGAGTTCGCGTGACACATCTGACATGCGTGTCATAGGTTCACCATCACTGTTATATAGTACAATAACAGGCTAAAAGTACCCTACGTTCTGTTACTATAAAGAATAAACACCAACACTAAATGTTTATTGTTGTCTGATTATATGTCAGGTGCTCTTAGATACTTCAGGTAAACTATAATCCTTACAATAAGTCAACAAGGTAGGTATTATCCCTCTTTTAAAAATAAATAAATTGAGTCAAAATACTGATTAGTTAAGTAAACTGCCCTGGTCACACAGCAGTAAATAGAGAAACCATTATGAATTTTTAATATATAATAGGTACTTAAACATTTGTTGTCTAAGTTAAAGAACAAATAAATAAAGCCAGGACTGTCTGACATTTAAAGTAAGGAGTCTTTCAACTATAGCTATTAAAATATCTCCCTCCCATAATTTCTATTTTATACGCAGCAATTGAAACTGTAATCACAGCAAACATATATAATTACATGAGCAATTCATCATCTTTCTCATCTGCAAAAACTGTTTCCCATCTAAAAAGTATCTTCATTTTTTTAAAGGTCTAATCCTTAATCCATCTACCGAGTCATTATGAATTATAATGGTCATATTAAAATGTGGAAATACCAAGTGGAAAACAGTGATACCAACATATCTCTAAAATAAAACAAAAACCAGCAAATATTTTTAAATGGCAAAATACGTGCACTCTGAATGACAAATAAAAGTTCACATCCTTATATTATGAAGAGATCTTAAAATTTAAAAGGAGGAGGAGGAACAAAAGAAACTGCCCAACAGGAAAATGGGCTAAAGATATAAATGGATAGTCAACAAAAAAATACAAATGGTTGATAAACATGCTTTTAATTTTTTTTAGTCATTCATTATTTAAAAATGCAAATCAAAGTGAGATTTTTATTCAACTATCAGATTGGCAAAAATACAAAAAAAAAAATTTACAAAGATTGATCATGTCCAGTGTCAGAGAGCATACAATGCTATGACTTTTCTAGAAATCAATCTGCTGGTTGATAAAAACATTCAAAACGTGCCCAGATCTTCTAGCCAGGGATTCCATTCCTAAGAATTCATATAAAGGAAATAAATACCTGCACAAAGATGCACATACAATTAATCATAATATCAATACAAGAGACCATCCTAAATGTCGAGAATTGCTTAAATTGATACATTCATATAATGCCAATAAAGAGGTAGAAAATGTTATTACCATGAAAGGATGTTTAAGATATGATTGTCAAAGTTAAACAAATTTTATGACCCAATTTTTGTAAGGTTTGAATTTGTAAAGGAGAGCAAATGCATGAGCAGAAGCACAGCCGAGAGCACCAATGTGAGCACAGATGCACTCACTGCGACAGGAATCCTGAGGAAATGTGACAGTAATCTCGTGAGCAGATGTGTAGTCATCATCAAGCAGAATGATGATGGTATTTTTTTGCTTTTTGCTTTCTTCTTTCTTTGTAACTTCCTGAATTTTCAGAATGTTTTACAGTGAGCATATGTAGTTTTTGTGATCATAATACAATAAAATTATTTTTATTTAAAACTAGAGGCCTGGTGAACGACATTCGGGCACTGGGGGGGCAGGTTCCCTCAGCCTGGCCTGCGCCCTCTCACAGTCCGGGACCCCTCGGGGGATGTCCGACTGCAGGTTTAGGCTCGCTCCCTCCACCACCACCACTGTGCTCGCCAGCTGTGAGCCCGGCTCCTGTGGGAGCACGTTGACCACCACTGAGTGTCTGCCCCATGGTGGTCAGTGCACGTCATAGCAATCAGTTTTTCCGCCACTTAGCTTATTTGCATATTAGCCTTTTATTATATAGGATGATGTCAACTGTCATAAACCCGAGGTCCCATAAACTTTCAAGTGTTACTACTTTAATGTAAAATGCTAATTTAAAAATCAGTTGATGTGGATACCAAATGAAAACATATATTCCTTTCAAATGATAAATTCAAAATCAAGTAGTTTCTATCCACAAATCATCTGAATTTATGATTTCTTTAAAAATGTCACGTCAAAAATTAAAGCAGAAATGTTTGTGTGCTATAGAATATACTTGGCATAAATATGCTATATTATGTCTTTGTGAAATAACTTGCATATGTAAAGTCCTAGAGACTTTGATTCTATCACTCAAAAAATCCAGCATCACTTGGTATGTTAACTTAGGAGCCTAACTTATACTCGTTATTTATAAAGTATAATGGGAATTTTCAATTAACCATGGTTAAGTGTACCCACAATTAATCTTGCTTTTCCGTTTAGTTATTGCACCCAGAGTGTGAGCAGGGTAGTTACTTGTTTGGTAGCTCTCTCAGCTCTGTTTACGTTGAATGAAGCCAGGATTCTAGAAAAAGAAATGCTTAAAATAAATTAATTGTTCAACTTGGATAGTGGATGAGCAAATGAACAGCTACTATCCTCAGGACTGACTGTGAATAACATCCACGTATACCACTACCCTGTTCCCCACCTAGGGACTCTGGAAACTTTGGGGGCCACTTAGGTTGCCACAACAATTGGGGAGCCACTTTGGACCACATATGCTAAACACGCTACTACGTGGGGTCCCACCAAGTACTGCCCCATCCACAATGACAACAGTGTCCCCATTAAGACAGGAACCAAAATTCTCTTGTTCATTATTGTATTTCTAGCCTACTATATAGCAGGCATTAAATAATTATTTGTTGAACAAAGTCAAAACAAGCAACTTCTAGCTTGAGTGAGAGACAATATAAAATAATGAAAAGTGACAAAAGAGAAATTAGACAGTTTTCTACTTTGACACGAGAGGCCTTTGTGACTGTGCTCATTATGTTTAGGGGACTTCTAGGATCAGATACATCCATCCGAGATATAGAGAAAAGCATAACATTCCACACCCAAATATAAATTATAAGAGGGTTATTTTCATATACACCTTCCTCTATTAGTAAAACTAAGCAATTGTGTCAACTTAAGACATAAACATTGTGCCAACTAAGCTCAATCTTGCCTTGGCAACTGGGTGGCAAAACAGTGTTGCGGTTTTAAAGTCTGGGCTCCGGAATAAGACTGCTGGGTTTAAGTTTGGCTTTACCATGCATTACCTGAGTAATTTACTTAACATCTTAACATACCATTCAAACTCTGGCAATTTACTGAACATCCTCTAGCATTGGTCTTCTCATATATAAAACAGAATAATGAAACAGGTTCACAACACCCTATTCTTAGCCCCTGGGCCAGATATGTCACATGACTTAGAAATGTTTGAATTTTAGAAAGTACTACCAGCTATCTTACACCCCAACTGGATCTAGAGCAGCAACCCATAATCACACACATTAACATTCCTATAGCTAAATGAATGAACGTTCAAAGTGTTCAGGTTTGACTAACTCAAAAACCCATGAGTTGTTTTGAGGCTAAATTAGTTTTGCCACAGACTTAGGGAACTGGTGATTTTTTAAAGCCTTTTGAAATTCACAAGTGAATATAAGGAATCATGGGTCTGTAGGACCTACTCCAGTCAGAGAGATAATGTGTGCCGGGAGCCGGTCCATGCTTGCTGTTTCAAGGGACCTGGCATACATGGCATACTGTTCTTAATAGGTTTGCTCACCTTCTTGGCACTATGTGTTTTAACCAAGGTCTCTGAGAAAGGTTGTTTCCCCAGGTAGGGATTGTCCCCTGAAGTTAGGGAGGGAATAAAACCTCTTAACTAAGTGCCAGGCGGGTAATTAATCACTTTAACTATGAACAATCATGCTTAAGCTACATAATCTTTACTCCCTGGAATGGAGATAAGAAACGCCCTAACCTTTGTAATAGAGATTGATAGGATTGAATCAACTGGTATAAATACAGATGTAACAAGACAGCAAGAGACAGAGAGAGAGACAGAACCTAGGCACAGAACCTACACAGAACATTCTCTAGAGACAGAAGAACTTCGCTGGAGAGAACATGGCAAAAGATCCTGGACAGAAACTGGCCTCAGAACCTAGAGACAGAACCTAGCGAGAGAACATGGCAAAAGATCCTGGACTGAACCTGACTACAGAAATTGGCAAGAGAACCTGACTAGAACCTGGTGACTGAACCTGGACAGAACCTGGCTGGAGAACCTAGCGAGGGAACATGACTACAGAGCCTGGCTGGAGAACCTGGAGAACCTGTCTGGAGAACCTACAAGAGAACATGGACACAGAACCTGGCTGGAGATCCTAAGCAGAACCTCTCTGGAGATCCTGAACAGAACTTGGCTAGAGATCCTAGCTAGGCTGCTGATCAACTGAACGCTGTCTCCGTGTCATTCCCTCTTCGCCGACTCCGTCCACACCTTTGGGGACCCCTGGACCTGCTGGGGTTGGACCCCAGCAAATGTGAAGGTTAAGTGAGTATATATAGGTATTTACTCAGTGCCTCTCACACGGGTAGCACTTAATAAATATTGGTTATCATTATAAAACTAGAGGCCCAGTGGACAAAATTCATGCACTTGGGGGGGGGGGGGATGTTCCCCAGTCTGGCTTGTGCACTCTCACAGTGCGGGAGCCCCGCGATTGATCTCCCCAAAGAGGTAGGCCCCGCCCACCCATCCAGGGCTCCTTGATAGATTGCCCCAAAGAGGTAGGCCGGAGCTGGTGGTCCTGCCTCTGCGCCACGCAGAGCCGCCGGGACCCACCTCTGTGCTGCGCACGTAGTGTCAAGTCCCTGCCTACCCGCGCTCGCCCACTACGCATGCAGTCTACTGGTGACGAATTGTTACAGCGTGAGGGCATCACAGCGTGAGGGCACCACAGCATGAGGGCGTGACGACCACATAGGCTTTTATTAGTATAGATTAACAAATGAGATACAAGATAACTATAGTAGTAAGCTGACTTGTGTTAGCTAGGGTAAGAGGAAGGGGTAGGGTAAGTAGTGGTTAGAATGGAATCTAAGACAATTATGTTAATTAAAATAAAACAAAATGAGAACTGATGGACCCTAAATTGAAAGAAAATAATGCATGTATCACACTGAACTCTTAAGTAAACACTCACTTCCTTTTGATAAAAGGGAGTTTCTCTAGGAGTTAAGATCTGAAGATGTTTCATATTTTCTATTTTACATGTGGTTTCCTCCTACTTACAACTCTATATACCTTTCTTCCTAAAAGTGGGTCTGATAATGAAGCTTTTGCTCAAGGTAGGTCCAAAACTGGTTTCTCCTTAATTTAAAAAAGCAATAAATTCTTGTGGACTATAGCAGGATACAGTAAAATTTGAGAAATTAAATAGTAAATGCAAGAAGTATATTGAACCCTATCTCCAAAATATGCCCATTTATCTCCTCCCTGTCTACTGGTTTCCTGAACCAAACTTCCAGAGAAACTATAAGACTTATGGGGGAAATGAAGAGAACTATCACTTATTGGTACTACTCTGTGCCAAGCATTGGATTATGTACTTCACATATATCCCTTATTTAATTTTTACAAGTCTGCAAGGCAACAGTTATTATTCCATATTACATAAAGATATTGCATTAATAAGTGGGTGAACTAAGATTCAAGCTCAGGTTTGACTAACTCGAAAACCCATAAGCTGTTTGCTCTAGAATACTTTGATAAAGGATAGAGCTTTATTCTCACATTCTTGACTGTTAGCTTCCTTTGTATTTGTATAAAGTATTTTTTAAGTGCACATAAGATTAAATTTATGTTATCTCTTAGATTAAATGCATTATAGTTCTTTATATAATCCAAAATTTGAAATGCACTTGCAATTTTTATCTTAATTTATCTCTGAAAAAAATAATAAAAGGATATCCATAAATTACATGTATCCTCTTTAGTTATAACAGCATATTCATGTGCATATTGCATTAAGTTTCCAAGCAATTAGCAACACAATTATAGTCAATGAAAGTCAAAGAACTTCAAATTTTGGGAGAGATTTTAAAGATAAAATGTATACTTAGTTGAATAACCATTCTGGTCATGAATCTTTTTATGGGGTTTAACCTCCCAAATATCTCTACCATTCCAGAGTTCATTGACTTTTTAGGGGGTGTATTCTTTATGACAAATTAAAATTACTCTTTCTATAATTTAAACTCATTCTATTTCAGCCGGGCTTTTAAGACGACAACAAGTCTCTAACATACCTGTCATTTTGCTACTTTATTGATTTTCACTGCAAGTTTGTAACAAAAAAAAGAGAAATACAAATACATTTGAAAACACATTTTAAGTTTACTCCCCTCCTTTCCCCAGACAAAATGAGTAACTACCATGCTTCAATCTTTCCTCACTCTTGTCAATATCCATTTTTGCTGCCCTTTAAAGTGCCTCTCTATGTTCAGAATGAACTGTTAAAAAAAATAATTGAACATTACCCTATACTACTATTTTAAAACCACTTGTCATTGGCCCTGGTAAAAAGCTAGTATCCTGTATATCCTGTGTACTACGTTAATTCAGTAAATTAACTTAGTTGAAGAGGAACAGAAGTAAAAGAAATGCCAGACTTAACCCTTGTTTCTAACTCTACAGTGCCAGTAAGGAAAAGGTATATTACAGCCGTGGGCAAACTACGGCCCGTTTGAAATGAATAAAACTAAAAAAATAAAAGACCGTACCCTTTTATGTAATGATGTTTACTTTGAATTTATATTAGTTCACACAAACACTCGATCCATGCTTTTGTTCGGGCCCTCCGGTCCAGTTTAAGAACCCATTGTGGCCCTCGAGTCAAAAAGTTTGCCCACCCCTGGTATATAATCTTGATCATCACTTTTAGTAGAATGCAAAAACAAAACTGAGGCATAGATTGCTACTCTAATTTACAGTCTTTGCAAAAATGAAAGCAGAATAGTTCTGAAATCCTATCTCCCAATGAAATACTACTCAAAGGAAAAAAGTCCAAAAGGGACCTGCTCTACAGGTGACCAATAGTCCCAAGGTGGCTCCTGAAGAACTTTTATGACTGGAAAATCGAATTTGAATTATTGAATAATTTGAATATAATTACTTTTATAGTGGATAAGAATGCCAGAGTAAAAGTCACAAGATCTCAGTTCGCATGCTAGAATCTCGCTGGGTCTCTGGTTTGCCCATCCATATTATGGAGACAACCCCTACCCTCTAACTGACCAGCTGGGAAAAGTTAAATAAGATGCTACACACACAAGCCCCGGCCCCTTTGGCTCGATGGATAGAGCATCGGCCTGCAGACTGAAGGGTCCCAGGTTCGATCCAGGTCAGGGGCACATGCCTGGGTTGCGGGCTTGATCCCCAGTGTGGGGCATGCAGGAGGCAGCCAGTCAATGATTCTCTCTCATCATTGATGTTTCTATCTCTCTTTCCCTCTTCCTTCCTCTCTGAAATTAATAAAAATATGTTTTTTAAAAAAAGATGCTACACACAAAATAACTTTCTAAAGTGTGATCTATATAAATGTAAAGTATATGCTATACAATATGTAAAAACAAACATTTCCTTCCCTATCACTCCCCTATACAAGTCAACTACCTTATTTCACTTATAATAAAGGATTTTAATGCTATCAAAGTGAATGGTCCAAAAATCATATTAAAAGAAAAAGTGGGACGGATAGACACATATAGAATCATTCTCTATTGGTTCTTGGAATAATACAAGAGAAGGATTCTACCACACATCTTTTGGTTTTTACTTTACATTTTCTCTAAACTATTTTTAATAAACATTATTTGTAAGCAATTTTAAGAGAACTATACTATGGAAACTTTTTTTTTCTCTCTCCAGGCCCATATAAGCTTTCACAGTTATTAGGTTCATATGTAAATACCGAGTGATAAGGAAAAAGAATGTCAGATTTATTTGTTTGATACAGACAATTCAAATGGTTTGAGAAATATGATGAAGTTGCAAGATTTCTTAGAAAACTATTTGAAAGAGTTGGTATTATATTCCTTTAAATATAGCATGATAAAGATTATTAAAACTATTAAATTATAACTTCTGTATATAAATGCATCCTTTTTTGTTATTAATCATGTTACAAATGTCTAAGACACAAAACTATTCAATTTATCTTTCTTACAACCTTATATCAAAAAAAGTATAAAAACTTGGAACAGACATCAGGGAATATTTGGTGCACTCTTTGGAGGACTTCTATAAAACAACAGTTTTGTAATGGAGGATATAGCTCCAGTTAATTTTTCTTCAGTCTTGGTTAAGTTTCTTAACCAACAGAATATACATTTATCTTCTCATAGGAACTGAAGACTGAAGAAATGTTAAAATAGCAAAGTTTTATCATCTTAAAAGGACTGGCAATTTCATTTCAACTATGTGGAAAGGTAAGAAGTAATTTGGGTGCAAATATAATCTCAAAGATTAAAGATGAACAGTTTACATGGACTCAGAATAAATGCTTATCCCTCTGATGCCTCTCCCACAACCCAGCCCACCCTCACCCCTGCCCCACCCCCTTTTCACCTTTCTTAAGGCCTCTTGTAATGGAAGCAGAAGTTCACACACCAAACTGTAGCACCTTCCTACATAGCCAACCCATTATTGAGTAGAACAATTATGACATCAGCACTATGTTAGCTAATTATTCCACCAAATAAATAAAATCCAATGATCTCCAATACGACCATGTCATTGACTTGATTACATACAGATAGCTGCTGTATTTTACTATCTTTAATTTGAATTCCCTCTGCTATAAGCTTGATGTCTGGTAATGTGTGAAACAATTGTGGAAATGCATGTAGCATGTACACTTAACTGGCTGCCATTTTAGACTGCCAAACCCATGCATCATGGGTACCAAAGAGATGGGAAAAGACTAACAAAGGGTCTGATATTTGTTTTCTCATTAAATGAGCCGAATAGTGCCCAGAAATTTCCCATTATAGGAGCCTCAATGCTCTTTCTTAACTATTTCCCTATAAATTATGCGTGCTAGCCACTACTTTTCAACGCAGCATGCCATTAATCCTACTTGGAGCATGTTAGGGAGGAGGGTAGGAAGGAGGAGTTCTCTTGTGGTTTCTAAGTCCCACAGAAAGCTAAGTTATTCAACGCTTTTAAAAATAATAACTGTAACTACATAACAAAGTGAAGAACACTCTAATACTGCTTTTTTCTTAAACATATATAAGTTCTAAAAGAAAAGAAAATTCCTCACAGTATTAACTACCATCAGGAAAGGAAAACCTATCCTAAAACAAAATCCTCAAAAATAACTTGGTAATTAAAATCGTATATGTAAAATGTTACTGAAAAATTCAAACATAAGATCTTATCTGACATGTTAAAATACTCTAAATTTTGCATACATATAGTTTAAAATTTATAGAGAACATGTGATCAATTACCTCATATTCTTTCCATGAGCCAAACTCAATGTATTCTCTACCATAAAATGCCAGAATGATCAAGTGGCCTAAAATATTAAAAGCAAGAAGAATAAGGTAAATATTAAAAATAAATTATTTAAAATCTAGATGATGTTATTTATTTAGTTTATGAATAAATATTGTGATATAACAATTATTTTTTCAGTATTTCTCAATTAGGTGACATACAATATTACATTAGTTTCAGGTATAAAACATAGAGATTAGACATTCATATAACTTATGAAGTGATCACCCCAATAAGTCCAGGAATTGATCTGATACTACAACTGAATTATATTTAAGGTATTTTTTTACATGACTATATTTTTTAAAGTTTCCTCCTTAGCCAAAAATGATATTGTTTTGATTTTACAGGGAAGGAAAGAGAACTTTCAAAGAATAAGCATACTATTCTAATAATCAAGAAAAATATGTTAGGACAAATAATACAGAGAACAATCCTAGAAAAATCTGTACCTTTAAATATTGATTTTTGTTGTTGTTGTTAACCCTCACCAGAGGATATTTTTCCATTGATTTTTTTTTAGAGAGAATGGATAGGAGGGGGAGAGACAGTGAGAGAGAAGCATCCATGTGAGAGAGACACATTGATTAGCTGCCTCCCGTTCGCACCCTGACCAGGGCCTGGGATGGAGCCTGCAACCGAGGTACGTGCCCTTGACCGGATTTGAATCAAACTCAGTACCCTTTAGTCTGTGGATCAACACTCTATCCACTGAGCCAAACCAACGAGGGAGAAAAAAACAACAACTGTACTTTTAAGTGGTAAAGATGAAAGACCAAACAATTCTGGGAATCAGCCTGCTAATTTCTTGTATACAGCGATGTAAAAGTGAAAATGGATTAACAGCTGACACACCTTTACTCATTCCTTTCTAAAATAAATAAGATTTGGTTCTTAAAAATAAATAAGTAAAGATACATAAGCAGGTCACAAAGGTCAGGAAACTAATAAGACATGCATAATTATTCAGTTTTATGAAAATTTTTAAAAGAAGTCTTTGGTTCAGGAGAGAACAGGCAAGGCTATTTTAAACTAATGATTTTTATTGGCTGATAAAGTAAATTTAGGGTAACCCTGCTATACAAACAGGAACTTAAGTGTATTTGTTTATACATATTATATCTTTTTTTGCCCTAAATATGTCCCATAATATCAGAAATCAATTTAGTAGAGTAGATCTGATCCTTTAGTCAAACATAAACAGCATTATAGCTGTCTGGCATGATTTAGTTTTATTTGTTTTTCTTTTTTCTTTAAAGGTAAAGATGACACTAAGCAACAGTTGCCATCAATTTTTATGTTGGTCCATTAAACTTAGAGAAATAACAAAGCAAACAGGTACAGCTCAGTATATATGAACAGGCAACAGTCTAAATACACATATTTGAGGTTACTTGAACAAGACAAGACAAAGATCACTAAAATAATCATAGATGTTTGCTGCATACAGCAAAAATGCAATAATCTACTAGTTAACACACCAGAATTCTCAAAAAGAACTTGGTAATCTTTAACCCTATTATCAAATGGTCCTGTTACTTTACTGTCATTATGAAATATTATATATTTTTCTGACGTGAGATATCATTATTGTACATATTTATTATACACTAAATGACTAAACAATACTTCAGAACAACTTTGAGCAAAATGACTATGAATTATACATACCTATTTCTAAGAAAATTCTACCTACCCCTTTAATTCTAATTCTTTTCTCCAACTTAAGCTCCCCTGTATTTAACTTTTTATGTGAATATCAAGTTAGAAAATTCAAGCTAATATAGTTATCTGCATCTTCTCCTCCTCTCCAAACAAGTTACAATACCTTCTCTTTGACTACATCCTTTACTACCTCATTCTGATACTAACAAAATTGCTCAAGAACTCTTTTCTTGATATCTTACAAGTTCCTTAGCCACCATACCAGTTCACTGATGATACAAATTTGTCTTTGTCACTTATCACTTTAACCTTAAAATCCAACTCATTTCTTAAAGCCTGTTCTCATATATTATTAAGTTATTCATTTAAGAATCACAACTACGTTAAGTACCACACATACAGTACAAATATTAAATATACATGGTGCAAATGCTCCATGGGTAGCTCACACACTACCATGCCAATTCACAACAAGATGGTCTCTCCCTCAAAGCTCCACATTGGCCCCAGGAGAACTTATTTTCCTCATTTCTTCCTATATTCTACAATGATTTTTTTCTCTCACATCTCTGGCACAGCTATTTGAAGTATCTTCATCTTGCCCTTTAACATTTATTGTATTACTGCAATGTGCTTGGCAATGTGCCATCAGTTGATTAGGATAAAATGGTAAATAAAACGTTATTTTGCATTCGGGTCCCACCTCATCTGCTCCCACATATTGTCCTAACTTTCTCAGTGGCTTTATCATTCTCCTGGAACCCAGTGATCTTTCACTTTTCCACCATCATTTTCTCATACTTCATAACTAATAGTAAACAAGTCCTGTTGAATTGGTACTCATGTCAGATGATCCATTTCAGCACCACCCTGAGACCTAGGCGAAAGGGGCTATTGCCCAGGGCCTGGCAGTATAGAGAACCCACTTTGACCCACTGGTCAGATACTTCCTCATGCAGTGAAAAGTCTGCACAGCCCAGGGCCATGCTCTCTGACTCCTCTGCAATCTACCTCAGCAGACTCCCAGGACCCTGAATTCCCATGCAAAGCCCTGAACTATCAGTCCTAGGGAAGATGCAGATGGAGGCACTAAGAGTAATCAAGAGATAGCTTATAACGGGTGAGGCAAGGTTGCTTGTGGAGTGAGCATGTGGACATGCCATGGCAAAGAAAGAGCCTTGGGTACGGGGAAAGGGAGGTACACTGCAGGGCACAGAGGAGTTGACAGAAGGCCATTTCCCTTGGCCACTACGTTCTACAACAGAACTGAAAAACCTGAGAATACTAAATGGTCATCCATCACATTTAAACCTGTGCTTGTCAAATTAGGAGAAAAACGATATCTTAACAGTTAGTTGATTTACAACATTTATGTATGTAAAAATACCATGTTTCCATTTGTATCCTTTATATCCATTAGTGAATGGAATAGGCCTATTTGCAATGAAGGTTTCCCAGCTCCAATCTTTATTATAACTGCAATCTATCAAATAATGATGTAATAGTAGCAGAGTAGCAGTAGTAAAAGTAGCATTGATAATACCTCTCACTGAAGGTCCTAGCACAGTACCAAGCATTTAATCTATACTAAACTCTTTCATACCCCTTTTGTTACTTACAATCCCACTGGCTAGTTATGCACATCATATCTATAAATGGAATGAACAAGTGGCAAAAGAAGAATTCTAACTATGGTGTTTATGAACTAAAAGCCCAGGTTTGCCCTAGCCCATTTGGCTCAGTGGATAGAACATCGGTCTGTGGAATGAAGGGCCCCAAGTTCGATTCCAGTCAAGGGCACGTACCTCAGTTGCAGGATCCTCCCCAGCCCAGGCCCTGGCCAGGCACATGCAGGAGGCAACCAATCGATGTATTTCCCTCATATCGATATTTCTGTCTTTCCCTCTCTCTTCCACTCTCTCTAAAAATCAATGGAAAAACACCCTCGGGTAAGGATTAAAATAAATTAATTAATTAATTAATTGCCCAGGTTCTTCATCCTATACTTCCTTCCTAGAGAGGTTTACCTGGCTTTACTTATTTATTTTTTTGAAAAATTTTAAACTGTTTTTGCTGATTTTATTTTTAAAAATTTATCTTTATTGTGGAAAGTATTACAGATGTCCCCCTTTTCCCCCACTGACCACCTCTACCCAGCACCCGCCCTAGATCTACTTTCTGCCAATCTTTACAGATCTGCCAGATTAATCTCCTGAAAGCATCACTTTTATCTTCACACATGATCCACTTTAAAAATATATACTGTCTGATTATGCTCTATCCAGTTAAATTTCAAATCCTTAGCCTGATTTTCTTTCCACTCCATCTGCTTCATTATTTCTCAACAAACTCTTCAAACTCTTCACACTAAAATCTACCTCTAACATGTGCTTAACCCGTTCCTCACAGCCTTATACACCACTCAAACAATCTTCAAGATCCACCTCATGTACTACACCTCCTCCATGAAGATTTCTCTAACTACTCATGCCCAGAATCTTTTCGCCCCATTTTTTATTTACACGTAATACTAGTAGTTTCTAACCATTCAGCAAGTAATTAAGCTCTGTACTTAGCATGGTGAGAACCACAAAGGATATGACATACCTTTTGACTTGAAATCACTTTATGGACTTAATCTGGTTGGAATGCAGTATAGGAGACTGGTAAAGTGGCTCTAACAACGGAGCACTTGGCTGAAAATCTGCCTTGATTACATGCTACCATAGACTTGACTAACCCATTTAGAAATTAATTTTGAGAACCCCAAAGAACCTTTGTTAATGTGCATTATATCTAGTCATACACTGGTAAGTGTTTAACTGCCAGCTCTCCTTCACCTACCAAAAAGCTAGATTTGTAGTTTCTCCTCATTTCCATGGTGTAAACAATCTCAACATGGCTAGTTTCAAGCTAGCATGTCACATCTAAACGCAGAGTTAAGAGGTGAGCAACACTGGCTCTCTTGAGTTGGTAACAATAGGATATAGTATATCACCAGTTATGTCTATCCATATTAATCATATCAGAAAATAAAATGGAGAAATTTAATAAATATTAATTTTAAAATAATAAAACCAATGCATATAACATAAACATGTTTTTATGAAACATATCTAAATTTTTCCAAACAAAAGAGAGTTAATGAAAAGAGTGGCATTGTTTTACATTTTTATAAACTTCTCTAATGTCTTGCTTAAGAGAAAACAATTAGCTTCTCACATCTACTTCTGCACTCAAACTGCTATTTTGGTTTATGACGAAAATGCAACCTCACAGACATTTAGTTGAAAAAGTTGGAACCTCCTGGAGCTGGTGACCTCAGGGGTCCTCCATTCACGCTTTGAACAGCATTCATATACAGTATATAGTTTCCATAAAAGACTCTGATGTGAAAAGATGTTACCATTAGTGAGAGTTTGGACTAGTTTGGTACTTTTACTTATTTTTTCTTACCTAGCAATTATCTCAATATAAAGAACTCATAACTCAGACTGCACAGAAAAAAAAAATTTATACGATTCATGTGTGTATTTACATACATATGTATATAAATGTATATGTAAACATACAATATTTCCCCAATTCAACAACCCAAAATACTAAGAATAGCAAGGGGAAAAAAGATAACTATACAGTAAAAACTTCATTTTTAGAAGAAAAAAAATTCTATGCAGAGAGATTATTTATGAAGTTAATGTATGAATCTTCACTGAGCTGGACATAATATTCAATTAAGTAAAAAAGGTACAATTATATTCTACATTTTTACAAGTGGACAATTTCACCATATGTACAAGATGATAAGTCAGCGTTACATATTCATTGATGTCAAGAAAAAACACTTTTATCAGAATCTATATAAATAAAAGGCTAATATGCAAAGCATCCCCTCAAGAGTTCAACTGGGAAACCAGGAGTTCGATTGCTCGCTATGACGTGTGCTGACCCCCAGGGGGCAGCGTGGAACATGGTGGGTGATGAGCTGTGGTGGCAGGGCGCTGAGGGAGCAAGGGAAGGAGGCGGCAGGTAGGCAGGGAGGTGGGGAACCTGATCAGCCCTAATCACCCAGCTAGGCCTAGAGACCCTACCCGAACATGGCTTTCGTGCACCAGGCCTCTAGTAGAATAATATTTTTGTCTAACTCTAAAATTTAAAACTTCCCAAATTTAATGTTTTAGGCAATATTTAATTCATCAAAATTATATTATGGAACATTTTAACAATATAAGTACACAAGTATTAATCAAGAAAAAAATAATTATCTTAAAACTTACAAAACTACTGGTAACAGACAGTGGTTTTACTGGAAAAACTGTATCTGTGTAACATTAAGAGCTAATTTCCCTTGGCTCTAATTTCACTGTGGTTTGGTATACTACTCACTGTTAAAATATCAAGGCGACATCGAGCATGTTCTGTACCTCTTCGTTAAGCTCAGGTTGGCATTACCTTCTTCAAAGAACTGAAATAGGATAGCCATTGCTTAAACCAGTTTAATTCCACTAGCTACTTCAAACCGTTGTGTTTCAAATCACTTCTATTCTTTTGCAAATAATATTTCTCATTAAATTAAATGCCTTTATGGTTCCTTTAGCAACAACAGAATATATTAAAATTTAAACTATATTTTGTAAATCAATGGCAAGCATGTTGAACATTGTTTAGGGATAGGGCAAAAAGTACCAAACGTAATCAGATTTTTATGCGACTCCACTGTTGACCTTATTTCTCAGCAGAAGCTACTGCTATTTTCAGTTATTTTTAAAAAAATATATTTCTTTATTGATTTCAGAGAGGAAGGGAGAGGGAGAGATAGAAACACCAATGATGAGAGAATCACTGATTGGCTGCCTCCTGCACGTCCCCGCTGGGGATCGAACCACAACCTGGGCATGTGCCCTTGGCCGGAACCGAACCCGGGACCTCCCAGTCCGCAAGCCGATGCTCTATCCACTGAGCCAAACCGGCTAGGGCTATTTTCAGTTATTTTATATCAACCATGTAAAGTGCTAACACAAAGCAGTTGCCTCACTTCTGCTGTTAGACTTTCCATGGAAGAAAAATGTGGAGAGAGACTAAATGTTTAAATAATACAAGACTCACTGTACATATTTACTAAAATAAATAAATTGGCCCTATTCTTTAAATTCTACTTTTTGTTCAGAGTAATAAGTATTTCATCTGTTTAGTGCATATTTTTCCTATTGATTACTGATCTTGCAATCTTTAAAAAAAATCCTGCTCCAAGATTTGAACTTGTTAAGAGTGGTTACTGATAAAAGTTTACTCAAAAGAATTCCTACACTGACCAATACTGAAAATGACTTAACAAAACATATAGTCCTTAATATCCCTCTTTGAAAACAATATTGTTTCTAATTATATCCAGTTCCATGTTACCATGTTCAGCTGCCATCCTGTCCTGTGAAACCCTCCTTACATCCTATCACAAGGAGTAAACTAGAAAGATGATAATGACAATATCCATTACCAGTTTGAGTACTAACTCTAGATTGCCATTCTGTTTTATATATATATCATTTTACCTTTCACTTTTTCATTTTATAAACGAACTGAGTAGGTAATATCCCCATATTTACATAAAACACCTGAGCTCAAAGTAGTATGGAATTAGTTTAAGGATAACTAGCTATCAAATGACAAAGCCAGAATTTTAACTCAGATTTTATTCAGAAGACTGGGACTCACACATCATCTTCTAACCAATTTGCAAGCTGACAGAACTCATCCTATCAGAGATTATTTTTTAAGCTAAACACCTAAGTAATCATGAATATTTCTCTACATGGAATTAGCATGAGTGTCTCACATAGCACAGCTTGGGCCTTTGTGGAAATTTCACCGTACCACCCAAGTACTATGACAGACTTCTATTAATATTGTGACAGTCCTGAAAAAAATCTATATTCACAATTAGTTGAGGGAAGTAATTTTCCTACAAATCTGTTTCATACTGAACCTGTGTTTGTGTCTTCAAGCGTGAGCTGTGCTTTCATAGTGTGGACTACAGTGCATATCCATGCCTCACGACATAGGAGACAGGGACAGGTCATGAAATTTTACACTGTGTAGCAGGTCAGGCTACTTAATGGCTAAACTACAATTCAGAATAACTGATTGGCAGGACTGTTCTATAAAGTGCTCTGCAGTCACTACGTAAAATATACATGACATAGAGTAAGCAACAGTAAAACTTCAGAAATATCATTAAAGGTTAGTAACAAGAGCCACATAATAAATTTTTCTCTAGGAAAAGCAGATAATTCAATGTGGTGCAACTGATACCTAAATTTAAGTATTAAACTCGCTGTGGCTCTACTGGATTATTAAGAAAAAACTGCAAATATTTCAAAAATCTATAATCTAGTCCTAAAACTTCTTAAAGTTTTAGTGCTGCCTTGTAAAAATATTTACAGTACATTAGGATAACAACTTATCAGACAGCCACAGAAAGCTTCTCTATGGTGCCCTACAGATCCCTGGATCTTTGACACCTTCTTATAAGATCCTCTCTAATAGGAAGCTAGTATAATTATTAGGTGGATGTATTAACGTATCCCAATGGGAAAATGCAACTGTAGGTAACTGTTATGGAAATGCAAAACAGAATGCCTCTTAATCACTAATAAACATCTCTATCTAAAGCAAATTTATTGTTTAATAAAAGTTTACAGTATACCATTTAGTTGTTTCACGCCATGCACTTGCTTAAAGAGGTTGATTTTACCTTTAGCTAAAGCTGTGTATTTTCTAATCTGTTTAGGGCAGCTGTCAAGTAATCAGAGTAAGCAGTGTCATTTTAATAAGGACGTCTTTTAATAAAATATAATAAGTCACAAATACCTAATTTCTGCTCTTTACTGTAATTGCCACTCTTCACTGTAACTGCTACTTTAACAATCTTTTCCAAATGCTGCACAAAAGATGAACAAATCAAGGGTATTAGCATGTGTGTATATTTACAGCTCACTGCTGTCAAAGGCTGTGCAGTTCCACTCCCTACTCCAGCAGCTATATGAGATCTGTTTCTTTTGATAGAGGCCTCCTGGTTTAGGTTGTGAATGTATCTGAATGAATCTCCTTTTCATGGCTATGTGGCAAACACATACTAAAAAGTATACAACAGAAATGTTGGCAAAGTTCTAGCACAATATTACTCCTTTAGGAATATCACTGACACTTTTACTGTCACTGTGAAAAACTATACATTTTACTACTTTATTCTTTCTTTTTCAATAACCTATCTGCTAAATTAGTTATTAGTTCATAATTTCAAAAAACATTGCTTATATATAGTTCATGTAGCCTATTTTCTTAAATTTTAAAAGTTTATTATAACTATTAGTTTTACATATAATTCCACTTAAATAATGTACATAAAACAAAAGTTGCTGCAATATTAAAATAAATGAAGGATCCCAATAACAGAGAAAGCAAACTATTACAATTTTTATTTTTAAAAAGCACATTCATTATGATTATTTTGCTACAGTTCAATTTTAAGTTTATGATGTTTTTTCTAAAATTCCCTGAAAACTTCTTTATATGATAACCGTTTACCTTTTTTACTTGTTTTATTTAAAGTACACTATTTTTTTAACCAGTATATTTTTAAATTTTGGTAGTTTATTGCTATTTTAATATCAGAAGTCTGGTGTACAAACAGTACTGGGTTTATAAAAAGTTTGCCCATTTTTGAAATGCTAAGCTTTCCCAATTCAAACTAACTTACTGTGAAAAGAAAACCATGACAACTGTTTGTACCTCTTGCTTTATTATTACATCCGGCCTGGTCACTCTTAGAAATTCAATCTATTATGGTTGCTAGGAGTCTGTTGCTGTGCAACCTAGAAGGGTATGCTGTGCTTTCAGGCTAAGGAGTGCTAATAAACCTGTAGGCTTCCTTCTATGGGTCTGACCAGTGTGTTTAAAGGGCTTAATACTTTTCAAGAGTGATTGGAGACACATCCTATTAAAAACAAGTCACACTGAGAGATTTCTAACAAAGGGACAAAATGCTAAACATACACAAATATTCAAAATGTATCCTCAGAATCCCTAATTTGGTAAAACAAACAAAGAACAGATTATGATCTATATTTCAATTATACCACCTACCATTCCCAAGTTTTTATTTCCATACTGACCTATAAAAGGTTATAATGGATATAAATGAACTCAGAATGTTTTAGGGGGGGAAAGCAGTTAGTAACTTCAACTTTATAAACTTATATAAATTCCAAAAATAGAAAAATAAATTTAACCTAGGAATCTAGGAGTCATGAATTTTGCAGAACTAAAAGGCATCCCCCCCCAATACACACACACACACACACACACACACACACCCTTGAAAATCTGAAATTCTAAATTTCATTTTATTATTAAAAAGATGACCTTTTTCATCCTTTATATTAATTCTAAAATATATTCTATCCTATCATATGCATATTCTCCATAACTTTAAAAATTAACACTCAATAAGTTACTCACAAAACTTCACTACAACTAGATAGCATTGAACATAAATAAAAAGAGAAAGATAGTAGAGGCTATCAATAAAATGCTGATAAACAAATTGTGTGAAATAGAAGTTTAAAAGTGGGCAGAGGATACGAGAGGACCTCTACATTCTTTAAAAAAAGAAATTATATTGACTTTTATTTCTTTATGTATGGTTAAGTCTTTCTCATAAAGTATTTGAAGACAAAGATGATGAAATTGGTCTACCATAAAATACCAAAGGTCATGCAGATAAATAAAAATATGTGATTTTACAATAATCAGTCTTTTTTATTTTTACTTTTATGAATTTATCTGAGCCAAACTGAGGACATATGCCAGGGAGCAAGATTTCAAATGCTTCTCAATAATCACTTTATGAAACTTTATCCATATTTTCCAAGGATGTTTTGATACACTAATTCTTGCTATGTATTTTACTAATACTGCCTGCAGCTTTAGAAAGTTAAAAATAAGTTTTTGTAAATGCCAGGCAAGATTTTTTCTTTATTCATGGAAACAGTTAGCCCTTCTATCTCTGAGCTGGTTGTACTTTCTAAAATAACCTGTCAACTACACTACCTCTTTCTTTTTTAAAGAGTCACGTATATCTGTCCTTCAATGGTTGTTTTATTTTTTCTTCTCATTGCACACTATGGGAAACAGAATAAAGGAAATTAACTATTTCTTTAAAAGTACCAAAAACAACAAACAGAAGAATGAAGAATAACTATCCAAAAAAGGCAAAAAATCCAATAATAAAGGAGCAGGCTGAGAGGCGCAAAGGAACCATCTGACCAAAGACTGAGACTGAGGCAGGAAGAGAACGGGTTGGCTAAGAAGGTTGAAAACTCAGACAGCCTATGCCAAGCAGTAACAAGCAGAACAGACCAGAGCAAATGGGAGAAAAAGGGGCAGAAAGGATGACAAACAGAGACAAGAATGTGTTAGAGAATAACTGAAAGAAAATTCGCAGAAAGAAACATGATTCATTTTACAAATGAGGGGGAAAACAAATATGAGATTTTTATATTCAATACTTATATTCTGAATCATCCTTATTTCTTAAGAAGGCATACAACAATTCAGAAAATGTCTTAAAAGATGTAGTGATATACGTACCATTTATGATGTAAAACCAAGTTAGCAGTAACTTGAAGACTCAATTTGACAATGAAATAATTTGATTACTTTCCAATTCTCATCTAGGATTAAGGAAAATTTAACTTAAGTCTATAGGTACAGGATGTAATATATGAAAATATCTTTTAAAGCAATGAAAACTGATTTTTCCCAAACAAGAACAAAACATTAAGACACACACTACACACTACACACACACACACACACACACACACACACACACAGTAGTCAAAAAAGTTATATAAAGTCAGATTCTAAATATACCATCACAGAAGTGTGTTAGGCAAATCTGTTAACTTTTAAAGCAGTTATTTAATAGTTGGTCAATTACTAGTCAAGTGTAGTAAATAATGCTGGAAGACTCTGCTCTGAAAGTTCTAAACTGGCTACATTAATATTTAGTCTCCTGTCAGGCACTATTAATTAAAGGCAATGGGGCAAAAATAAGGAATAAGACTTTTTAATGGCGATGGAATCCATAGTGGAAGTGTTGAGGGAAAGAGCCTTCTGGTTAGGAAGCTGCAACAATTATACAGTGTGGCATACTGAGAATAACATATTCATCCATGGAATTAAGTCTCTTTTATTGCACATTCCAGTTTTCTTGGATTTGCAACATCCTATCATATTTGATTCACTTCCAAATACCGAATTTCAAATTTAAAAAATCAAATTTCCTCAATAAATGCTGAACAGGAACTGAATTGTTTTATTTTTAATTTCATAAATTTTTATCAAGAATTGTAGGTTCTTTGATAATTCACATTATAAGGGTTGGTAACAAATGAAGGTTAGAATTCTGTTTTAGTAGTCCCATCTTACTAATTATAAAGAGAAATCATTATGGGAGCCATTAATATAACATAATTTCTCCTTTCTGCTGAAAGAATATCTGCCCAAATACTTTTCAAATTATTTCTATAATTTGTTTAGCTACAGTCAAAAGGATATTGCATGTACAAAGAAAGAGGTTTGTGTGTGTTTTCAGTATTAGACTTTATATAATATAAACAACTGATTAGAAGAGTAATATCAATTAAAAACATATTTAAAAACGTCTTAAAACCCATTTTCACTTTTTAAGTACTACCACTCACTTTTATATATTTAAAAACTTGAAAAAAGGTATTGGATCATTTGATTTTTTAAAATGTATAACAGAAGATACTGGAAAAGGCATCTTCAAGTGTTTTCTATGAATATAAGGGACAATTTCATTGTATCTCATTATAAATGCCAATAACCTCAAAGATGTATATTTCACTTTTTTGTGAAAGCAAATACATAAAAAATCTTTAGAAAACATAAAAGAAATAAACCATATTTGTACAGAGGTAAATGTTACTTTCTCGGAGTGCACTTAGAAAAATGTCTTTGTGGAATCTGTATTTAATTTAGAAGATTCTATTTAATTCCGACTCAAAATCTGAGACTAGAAATATTGAAGTTCACAATTCAGATTTTTAAATGGTATTTGTCTGGAAACTAACCTTTATTCTTTTTAAGATTTTTTTTTCATCCATCCCTCCATCCACAGAGGAGAAGACAAAACATGGCAAAGAGGAGCAAGAGTGGCATCTGAGTGCTGAGCCTGACTCAGCTGTTGTCTCTCTTTCCAGAGGTAAAAAGTCAGGGGAGTAACAAGGGGTAGGTGGGGAGATAAGGGGTATTGCTGAAACAAAATTAACCATGAGTTGTTAACTATTAAAGAAGAGTGATGGATACATGGGAATTCATTTCACTGTTTCATCATACTGTTCTATTTTTACTTTAAAAAGTTAGGGGGAAAAAGTAGAGTAGATTTGCTCTCCTTAAGCCTTTTATAGCTCAAACATTTTCTCATAAACACAGTGGTGGTACAAACAAGTGGTGAAACTAAATTAAATTAGACTTCTGTCATTTTTAATTTATTTATATTTTTAACTGGCAGAAATACTATTTTCTCGAGTTCAATAAACTCTAGCCTACAGGTTGTTAAAATGTGGGCACAACTGACTCACTTCAGACACAAATACCTGGGCACATTTGCAAATATAATCATTTAACCAGCCTGTAATGATGGAAACCAGGATTAGAACTAAATACTTCTTATACATAATTATATAAGTTCAGAGAAAGGGAGTTGTTTGTTTAAGGTTCCACAACAATTTCTACTTCCTTAAATATGTTAAAAACACACATTATATAATATATTTTTACCATTTTTTGAAGTATTACAATATAGTACAATAGCCTCAAATACTGCAAAACTGTATATTTCATAATGGATGACAGACACATATGTTTAATATTTGACACTGAACTGAAATTAGAAAATATGATTTTGACATTAGTACACTGAAAACCTCATTCTAAAAATATCAGCATGACAATCTATTTGTCAAAATAACAGAATTCAAGACAATCTGCCTCCATTAGTAACTTTTACTTATCTAAATAACCTCTCATTTTTGTCATTTTGCATACACAAAATTTTAAATTCAGTTCATAAATCCATGATTACAGATGACTAGACAATGACAGATAACTATGCTACATAAACAATAACATTCTAGTTTCACATTTTCTAAGACACTGCAGAGCATTTTGATCATAGAAGCCATCGTATACAGATACTTTCTCTAGTTTAAACTAGCCATATGAGCAAACTGAGGGTATAACCAATCAAATTACCAGTCAGCTCATTCTAATTTCAATTTGCCTATATTAATAGTGATTTTACTTTGAATAGTTCACATTGCAATTTTTTAGGATCTATTCTTGTGATAGTTCCAGATGTTTCAGCACAACCTCCAACTTAGAAATAAGTAGGGTGGACTGAAAACCTTAACCTTTCCTACCATCTCCAAAGAAAAACTAAAAGTAGGTTTTGAGTCTCTTAATCTGCTTTTTTCCTTATAGAAAAACCATAGTGAGTGTTGTTGTTTTTTCATCAATATACACCTCAAAATGATATAAAATGAAAAGGCTGTACATTCAGAGAAAGGAGTACAAGAATGACAGAAGGCAACAAAGAGTCAGGGGGAAAAAAAGTACTGTAAGGACAGATGTAAACAATTAGGACTCTTTAGTATAAAAGGAAGGCTAGCATCGACCAAGGTATCATCTGAGGCCTAGTGCATGAATTTGTGCACCAGTGGGGTCCCTCGGCCTGGCCTGCGGGATTGGGCTAAAACCAGCTCTCTGACAATCCCCAAGGGGTCCCAGATTACAAGAGGGTGCAGGCCAAGCCAAGGGACCCCACTGGTGCATGATTGGGGCCAGCGGAGACACAGGAGGTTGGCCAGCCGGAGAGGGACTGCGGGAGGGCTCCAGGGTGGGCATGTCCGGCCCATCTCACTCAGTCCTGATCCGCCAGACCTCAGCAGCCAGTCGGAGCATTTGCCCCCTGGTGGTCAGTGCACATCATAGTGACTGGTCGACTGTCTGCCCCCTGGTGGTCAGTGCATGTCATAGCGAGCAGTTGAGCAGCCTTAGCATATCATTAGCATATTACGCTTTGATTGGTTGAACAGCTGACTGGACGACTGGACACTTAGCATATTAGGCTTTTATTATATAGGATAAAGTTACAATGGAAAAAATACACAACTTACCTCTGTCACCTTTGTTCAAATGTCACCTCCGTAAAATCTTCCTAATCATCATACTTAACGTTGCAACCTCTCCACCCTCATCACCTATCCTCTCTAGTCAACTTTTTTTTTTTATCCTCACCCAAGGAGTGAGGATATTTTTCCCCATTTTTAGAAAGAGTGGAAAGGAGGAAGGAAGGAGTAGAGAGAAAGAGAGACAGAGAAATAAAGAAATAGGAACATCAATGTGACAAACACACATGGGTTGGTTGCCTCCCATGCACCCCAACTGGGGGTGGGGTTTGTACATGCAACCCACATACCTGCCCTTGAGCAGGAACTGAACCCATGACCCTCTGGTTCACAGACCAATGGTCTGCAGTGGTTCTCAACCTTCCTAATGCCGCGACCCTTTAATACAGTTCCTCACGTTGTGGTGACCCCCAACCATAAAATTATTTTCGTTGCTACTTCACAACTGTAATTTTGCTACTGTTATGAATCGTAATGTAAATATCTGATATGCAAGATATATTTTCATTGTTCGCAACCCACAGGTTGAGAACCGCTGCTAGACACTGAGCCATGCTGGCCAGGGCTCTAGATGCCTCTTTTTTTAAAAATTTTCTCCATATCATTTACAACTATTATAATACTCATTTATCTTCTCTCTCCATCATCCTCAATTGTCTGAATATAAGATTCTCAAGGGCAGAGATCTGATAAGTCTTCTTCAGTGCTCTATTCTCCATAGAATTTCATTGCTTGGCCCATATTGTATGTGTCAATATTTGATCAATAAATGAATAGATGAATAAAAAAGTGAAAATGAGTGTGTACACCCAAACTGACTCTACAAACTGACTCAGGAAAGAGGTTAAGATGACTTCACAACTGGTAGTAAACTTACCAAACTAATCACCTCAAGAGATGGTACAGAATAAAAATACCCTGATTAAAAATAGCCCTGGACAGATTTATGAAAGCCAGATCCATATTAAAAATAGTTTTTTAAGGAGAAAGCCTCTATAGTAGGCATCAAAGCAGATAACCCTACCTCTCCACAGTACAACCCTTAATGGATATCACAAATGCAACCACAGATCTGACTACTGTAATAATTCCATTCTAATACCACCAGTTGCCTTGGTATAAGCTTGGAACTCAGGTCCTGATTCTGTACTTTTGACATCCCAATAGGACAGTAAAGTTAGGTAGCAAAAGGTGAAACTCAGGAAGTCTGGAGTATTCAAAATAGCCTCCCGCCAAAAAGCATAGTTATCATAATGCCTCCCAGGTCTCTCCCCTACTAAGCAGAATTAGGAATACCCACACCCTGCCACAAGCAGAAAACAGGAAGGAGATAATATCCTAAAAGGCACTCCCCAACTTCTGAAACTACTAGTCTTAACAGACACTAAAAAAAATCCCAGGCAAGTTTAGAATTTCACACATATACATACACATACATATATATACGAAATTCATATATACATAAAGTTAGATAACAAAACCATTTGAAAAGATAAATGGAAATGAGACCTTGATCTAGTGTCTACTAGCTGATGCCTTTTTAAAGAAATATCCAACATTCATGAATTCATGCCATTAAATCCATTTTAAAAAACAGGAAGTAAATAAATCCATTTGGACTAATAGAACTGCATTGCTCTAAAGGTCAGTATAAAATCAGGACTAGACAAAATTATAAAATGGTTAAATGTGTATTCTATAATTTGATTAGAGATAAACAAACTGAGGCTTCATAATTATTCACTGACTGCTTCTACTAGAAAAGGACACTGGGTTTTGTGCTGAGTTCCAAAATTAGAAAGATCAAACATTTACAAATAAATATCTAAATCACATTTTCCAATTAGTATCAGGGTTAATAAAAATTTCATTAGAAGTGAACTTATTCAAGTTAAGAACCACTCTATTTAACTTTAGCAAAGATGAATTCAAGCAGTGTGGCCCTAGCCAGATAACTCAGTTTGAGCACTGTTCAGATATGCCAACGTTGAGGGTTCAATCCCCAGTCAAGGCACATACAAGAATCAACCAGTGAGCCCTGCTGGTGTGGATCAGTTGCACTGAGAGGTCACTGGTTTGATTCTGAACAGGACAGTAATGGAAACTGCCATTTACATGTTATAGCGCTGCTGTTTGCCTTTGTCATCTAATGTAACCTCTGAAACCATCTTTCAAGGTAGATTTTAGTAACCATAACCATATCTCACAGAGTTTAAGTAATCTGCCTAAAGTTAAACTACTAATCAGTAGCAGAGCTAGAATTCAAACCCAGAGCTGTTCATTCCAAAGTTATTGCTCTTAAACAGTGATTTTCAACCAGTATGACACAAGAATTTTAAAAACATTCAATACCTGACTATTTTAGTCAGGGGTACTACCCACCTCTTTTCCCTTAAATTGTCAAATAAAAAAATGACAATAGCCAACACAATGGCCATCCAGTGTGAATCAAAATTAGACCTATATTTTTGTCAGATCAGCCAAAAAAAAAAAAAAATGACACGTTCAGTTGTCATATATTTTTTGCTGTGCCACAGAATTTTACTTTTAATTTATCAGAGAGAGAGAGGAAGAGAAAGGAAGAGAGATAGAAACATTTATGAAAGAGAAATATCCATCTGCTGCCTTCTGTGCGCCCCCTACTGGGATTGAGCCTGACACCAGGCATGTGCCTGGACCTAGAATCAAATCTGTTAACTACCTGGTGCATGAGATGATGCTCAACCACTGAGCCACGTCAGCCTGGCCAGAATTTTAGTCATTACTTTATGTGTGCCATGAGATGAAAAAGGTTGAAAATCGCTGCTCTTAACCAATTGCCTAACACTATAAGCCAGGCTGGCAAAAAAAAAAAAAAAGTTAGAGAGCAGAGTGGTGAAATATATATTTCAAAATGTACAGTAGTTTCTAAGCTCCCTAAGCGCACAGCACAATGGAAGTTTTGTGGCATCTGTAAATATTTCTTAAATGATTCTGATGAGTAGACAGTGAAGATTCCTGAAAGATTCTCACCCAAAGAAACATAAAACTTTGGGCTATTTGAAAACATCCAAAGTATCTTCTTTTTAAAAGATTCCATTAATCCCTATTTAGACATAGTTTAAGTAAAAATTTATCCAGATTATAAATCCATAAGATATTAAAAACACATTCCATGTTTTAGATTCTTCCTCTTTATATCCAAGAAATATAGCAGTCTAGTACTTATTTATGCTGGGAACTGAATCTCTATATTCAAATCTCAGTTTAAAAGATCCAAGTATGTAGCACTCTCTTTTCAACTGAATTATACTCTTAACATTTGTATTTTTCCATTCTGTTTTACAGGCCAGTAGGTATGTTGGCAAATCAGGAGTATAGTTAAGTCTAAAAGTAAATGATTTAAATTCTGCCTCCCCCCTCAGAAAAAAACCCTTCCCTTCAATTAACAGAAAGCAAAATCAATTTAATGCATTGTATTCTAAGCCTCTCGTAATTCAGATGCAACAGCAGCATGAAACATTAGAAATATCATAAAGAATGAGAAACTTCTAGGCAAAAATGCAAGAACTAACTAATATTTCATCAGACTTTTGTTTATCATAGCTCCTTTTTTTTATTGAAGGCAAAGATAAATCCAAAGGGAATGGTTTTACAAGAAAGGTTGGTCTGTGGGGATTTACCTTGTTAAGAACAAATGACAAATAGTTTTCCACATATAGGAAACCTACTCCTGTTTCATATAAGTGCATCCTTTCAGATTTGGTACCACAAATGAGGCTGGTAAAAGCATCAAGTTACTGCTAGAAAGTTCAGTTGTCATTTTCTTGGTCACTCTTAGCAGATTGTTTCAAATAATCAACAGAGCTAGTGCTCAAATTATACATTTTATCACAAAACAGGATACCAAAACTAAGTTCAATCCTGACCTTGTAGATTTACTTCCAATTCTAACATACATACACACACACACACACACACACACACACATCCCATGTTGGCAATTACTATTCTGCCACCATCTCATACTATTATTTAGTAGACAACATATCCTTCCAAGAATTCAGATTAAGAAGTCACATAACAGCATGACTGCTGGTATTGCTTCTGGTTGCTATGGAATAAAGGGCAATCCCTTCACATTCTCATTCTGTTGGTTCTCACTAAGAGTGCTGCAACACCTTTAAGCCCAGCCGGGCAAGTCTCAGCTTGTACCACAGATATAAACTGCCATTATTTTAATTTTGTTCCACAAGAGAGTGACCTACAGGAACAAACGTTTCAATTATTTAAAATCAATAATGCAATAGTTTTCAACAACCTTTAGGATGGTTAGACTCAACCTTACCCTCATCACAAAAGTAGAGGTGCATGCCAGGTCTGAGAATTATTTCTGCCAACACATTATGACATAAATCACTAATACCTGACAGAGGAAAATAAAATGATAGTGATAAAAAAATACAATATTTTTTTTAAAGATCTAGCAAATATGGTTATTTTCCTTTAATATAAAGGCTGTTGATGACGTGTAAAAATATTTAAAATTTTATTCCTATTCTAAAATAGAGCAATTAAATACTGATTTGTATACCAAAGTATAGTTGGAGATAATAAAAAAATAAATATATATATTCAGAATGCAGAATTATAAAACTTTAATGTGCTTTTCCTAGAAAAAAAAATGAGTGCAAACTTATAGGTAAACAAGTATTCTGAGTACTGAAGGCAGCACATTTGAGTTGTGTGCTTTTTAAAAAAAAGTTTTGCACTAGCAATGATATAACAGGAGAATGCTGGGAGAGAAGTGTGGAGCCTGGGGTCCAACAGCCCCAGCTACGACAAATGTTATGTCACTGTGCAAGTCACTTCACCTTCGTTTTCTTATATTTAAAATAAGTGGGGGACAGGGTGGTGGGTTGAATTAGGTAACTTTCAAAGTATTTTCCAACTTAAAAATTCTGATTCTAAAATAAAACATCCTAATTATGTCTCTACTGGAATCCTACAAAATTGTGTCATTGGAAAGCACAGTTAACTCTGGTGACAGACTTTTTCACCTTTTTAATCTCTAGCACCCTGGCTATCCCTATTAGTTTCTGTGCAGAGCCAGAAGAGAAAGGCTGAAGTTGTGCCCCTGACAGTCATCATAAGGGTTTGCAGTTCCAGCTCCAGACCCAAAAGCTTAGCTGCTATGCAAACAAGTCAAGTTCAAAAATACAAGTCAGTTCTTGGATAAAGCTTTCCTTTACATGGTGTTCTTCCAAATCAGAACATTAAGTTGTTTGCTATTAGGGAGTTACTCCAATGCAGAATAAGAAGACCAATATTGTTACCATATTAGAAATGGCTTTTTAAAATTATACATATGACATAAATGCAATGGAAGTCAAATTTCAAAAAAACTCTTCAACACCAGAATAAAACCACCATTGCTTTAATTCAATGATTTTCAACTGATGTGCCCCAAGAATTTTTAAAACATGCAATACCTGACTATTTAGTTAGGAGCAATGACCTCTTTTGCCTTAGATTGTCAGATAAAACAATGACAACAGCCGACACAACAAGAGCTATTTGGTGTGAATGAATCAAAACTATACCTTCTTTTGGTCAAATTGGCAAAAAATATATTTGTGTGCCGCAGAATTTTAGTAATTAGTTTATGTGTGCTGTTATATGGAAAAGGTTGAAAATCACTGCTTTACTTGATGCTATCTTGAATGTCATATAATAAAAAGCCAAATAACACTTTGACTCTACACAGGTATTGAAAAGCACAGAAAAAATATTACAAACAAATTGGTATTAACATTAAATTCATACATTTTTTAAAATTAATAAAGTAGCCTATAAATATTTCTGAAATTAACATGCATTTCATATGATCCTTTGTTTTGCAGGGTTACATTTATATTTTGTTCAATCAATGTTTGGCTGATTAAGCTTTACACTGGTATTTTTCTGTATACATTACATCTACCTGCTTTTAGAAACCCTGACTATATGACAATCTAGTATGCAGGATCACTTAAATTAGATGTTCCCTAATGGCAGAAAGAATTAAATATAACCCTTTGAAAAAAGAAATCACAGTTTAGTCATACAATAAGATCAAATTAGTAGTGTATCACTTTGGTTATTTTATATCACTTTATTATTTTGTCTGACTAGTTAATCTATAATAGAAGTATTTTTAAAGAGTGCCACAATATTTCAAGTTATATATATTTCTCTGAAACCTTTTGGATCAGAAAAAAGTTTAGCACTTAAAGTTACATAACTGAAAAATGCAAGCCTTATTTAATGTATTTACTTCTTCATGCCTAAATCATTTAATTAGATTCAAACAACAAGAAAACATCAGCTTTTAAATAAAGAGATTTAGGTCAGTATTTTGTGTTGTTTATTAAAGTGACATTAATCATTAATTATTTTACATGTTAGATCATTACAGAATAATTTCCAATATGAATGGATTTTTTTCCCTATAGACTAACTTTGGAAAATAAACTTCTTTCATAAAAACTAAGAAAACTTCTTCATTCCCTGAAGTTGGTGAATCAGAAAATATTAAACTGCTTTGAATGGTGTTATATGTTATCACTACATGAGCTCTTAGTAATGAATGTCACTTCCTTTACTCTCTTCTATTATGTCCCAGTAACTGAGTAACTAACTTTGAAGGGAATATTCCAGAAGATAGTTGGTTCTCTTCACTTACAAAATGGCTCTTACCAGTTTACCCAAATCTACCCACAGGCAAATTAAAAAAATGACATACAAAAGATAAGCATCATTTCAACTCTGAGAAGTGTAGCTCAGTTGTTTTCCTGTGCCCTGCAAACACGGGCTGCTGCCCTTGAGCTTGCTCCCATTTTAATGACAGGTCAGATTTCAAGTAGAAGAACCTAGAGTTACTAAACAAAAGACTCTACCAACAACTGAGAACAAACTTCCTGATTTAAATAAATGCTGTGCTGAGAAGAAACAACATGACCAGTCACACTTAAATATTGCGTCTTAAAAATAATGTAAGCATTGTTTCAAGTCCACATTGAGTCTATTCTTAAAATTAGATTAACACTGTTTCAGAGTAACATAGGATAAAAGATTCAAGTTTATTTCAATAAACAAATACCTCAAATTATGTAGACCTAAGAATAGAAGGTACTAATTGTTAAATGTGTGATGAGCACATGGGGATTCATTATGCTATTCTCTCTATGTCAGTGTAAGTTATCAAAGTTCCAAAATAAGACAGTCTTAAGAATATGTACATTTACGGTACAGTTCTGCGGTATACATTGGCTTCCCAAGTGTAAACTGCTTTAGATATAAGATATAATAATCAGATATCTCAATTGAAAATATTAATTATGTATATTTTGTATACTAACATTATATTGTATAGCTTTGTAATGATAAAATAATTACAAGAAAACTCTGATGTAATATCTCAATCTAATACTCTTCTAAACACAACATTAATAGTGAAGCTCCATATAATAGTCAAAGGTTCCAGAGATGTACTATACTTGCAACAAATATAAAAACAAATGGTGCCCATAAAGAAACTTAAGTACAATCTATTCCTCAGCTATTAGTTAATATCTCAGTAAGGCAAGAAAAAACAAAAAAAGACTGTTCTTCCAACTAATTAGTTCACCATTTATACTTTCACTTATCCATCTTAACTTATTTTTATCTTAATTTCTAAACTCTCCACTAATTTCATCTAACTACATTTTTTTTTCTTTTTTTAAATATATTTTATTGATTTTTTACAGAGAGGAAAGGAGAGAGATAGAGTTAGAAACATCGATCAGCTGCCTCCTGCACACCCCCCCACTGGGGATGTGCCCACAACCAAGGTACATGCCTTTGACCGGAATCGAACCCGGGACCTTTCAGTCCTCAGGCCGACGCTCTATCCACTGAGCCAAACCGGTCCCGGCCTAACTACATTTTCAATATCTTTTTCTACCCTTCATTTTTTTATATTTATTGATTCACAAATATCATGTCTGTCATTTTGTAGTCTTCTAAAGTCCACACATAGTTGGGAATATGTATTTCGTATCCAGTACCTCATTTCTCTTCCTTTTCAAAATGCTCCTTAAAATTCAATTTAAAAAAATCACAATCACTTCAGGATTTCTAAATTAACCAAAGTAGTATTGTCACTGAAGACACATTGATATAAATCTTTACATTCTCATTCAAGAGTAAATGCCAAAGGACAATGATGTAAAACTATAAGCTTATAGACTAATAAATCCAATTATCTCTTAGGCCTCTGCTAGAATGATTTTGAATCAAATATTAGAAATAACGTTATCAACAGTATTTGTGGTAATATGCTGAATATGGCAAACTGGGTTTCTAATACATATAGCCTCTAAAATGAAATTTTTACTCTAAATTGTACTTAATCATTGTTCATACTCTAGTTTATCCAACTATGTTCCTGCCCAGATTTACCCTAATTCTTACCCAATTCCTTCAGATTAAGTAAGGTGCTATTCTGGGTATGGTATGTTACTTACTGGCATTCTTTCCAAGGTTTGTAAATCAATAGATAAACTGGAATTTCCAAAGCTCACACATAACACATCACACAAGGCAGTACTGTAGGATTTGGGAAATTCCTGACAGCAATGTAAATTAACAAAAACACAATAAAATAGAGAGGCTTACATTGCCCAAGAAATAAGCTTTTACTTTCGAGTTTACCAAGGGCAGCCGGGCTGGAGGTAAATGAAACATCAGGATCACTAACAATGACTTCCTCTCAAAAATTACTTTTATTAACATCTTCAGTCCATGGTCATTTACACCAATAAATGATCAAGTCTAACCCAATCAAAGTATTAAAATACACTCCCTTCCAATTTTAAAAATAAAATCCCACCTCATTTCCAAGCCATATAGTTCTCAAACCTTTGCTCAAACATAAATCCATATGTATTATACAACTCTACTCATTCAACATATTTAAAAGGCTTTAAATTTCAAAACTTGACTTCTAAAAATAAAGGAACAGATCAAATGTTGATCCAGCAATACAATATCTTATACTACTCTCATACGAATAAATTACAATTTTTATCTTTAACTATAATTCAACTTTAGTATTCATAGCATCTATTAACTAAAAGTAGCCTCTAAAAATTATCATATAATGTGAGGCACTATAAAAATTGTTCCCCATATCACACAAAGATCAATCAAAGAACTGAAGTCAAACGTTTCCTTAATGTTCTTTGCCTCAAGAAAATATCACTGGAGTGGTTTCTAATACTGTTATAAGATATGCATAATACAAAAACAAAATGGTATGGATAGACGTTCTAAAGCACCAAGCACAATGTACATTAAAATTATTTTCTAAAGGTCTAGACACACACACACACACACACACACACACACACACACAACATAATATCTAGGATAAATTCTATTTTTCTTAATGTAAGTACACCCTAATAATATAAAGTGACTTTTTAAACAAAATGTTTTAAAATGTCCTTTAAAGCATACAATATAATCACATTGTACAATACAGAGTCTAACTTTAGCTGATGTCTGTATTTTAATTTTTCATGTTAGGTATTCCTTGTGGCACATCAAAATACATACTGTAAATTAAAATGGTAAAGGTGATTTTCAGGTCACTAACAATGTATCTGTCCATGTGTTTTTTATTAATGATCCTTACAGTGACACTTCATTAAAACTTATCTCCAAGACTGTCATCAGATAGAATCAGATGCCAATCAGTGAAAGCCTAATGTGACAGATTATATACTCTCTGGTTCTTTTAAATGTCAGCCTAAACAGGAACAGGGGGAAAACGTAGATTCTTTTGTAAAACAAAAATAAATATATATCCACAAAACAATCCACCTAAAGGAAATGTAGACGGTTGGATTTAAGGCATTAGTTCTGTATCTGGCACACAAACTAGATTTCCTCAGTACTTCTTTCTTTTATTCCTACCTTATAAAGCTGTGCATGACTAAACCACAATATAGACTCCTTAGAAGGATACTATTGCACATCCACTAATGTACTAAGGATAGACATACAGATACAGTCAGTTTTTAGGAGAAAAGTATCACAAATATAAAGTAAAAAGATGCCTATTCTCCCTCCCCAAAGTATACGTACTATGCACAATACTACAGCAGGAAAGGAAAACGATCTGGAAGACTCCGACTGCCTTAGTCACTTCTGTTTCCCCCTTCCCCACCTCAATCGCTATTTCCCCGCAAAATGTCACAGTTAAAATTAAAAAAATAAAATAAAAAGAACTCGGTAGAATATGCAATGCACTGGTATTGAACAATGGAACCAGGATATGATTTCTAAATGTATCTACTTCTTCCTGTCTCTCTCCAGCAGTCTCTCTCAACACTGATCCCAACTAAGGCATGGAAGAAACTTCATTGAAAAAAGCAAAGCATTTGTAAAATGGGTTTGCACATTAAGATAAACTATGCTGATTGACACTGAAGAGGGCCAGATACATTTTTAAGGATGCCAGTTATTGTATTGAAATATATAGATGCTATCGAGCATTCGAATATGAATGTAGTTCAGACTCTTGAATATCTTTACATTAATTAATACACATAATTATAAAAAATAATTTAAAAAACAATAATTACAATCTACTCAACTTTCATACACTCCTCATTAGATTGTAAGAGATGAGATATAGCAGAACAGAAGACATCTTGAACTAATGCAAAAATGCTCCCTTTCATAGTCTGCAATGCTTAAAAATCCGGATTAGTAAACTTGGTAAATTAACAATAATGCAAAATTTTACAGAAATGAATGATTCTTAACCAAGAGACATAATTTTCTGCTACCAAACCTGAATAAAAAGAATGTTTTACAACTATAAATAATATTCAGAAAAAAAGGCAAGCAATAAGTATTAGCAATGAAAAACATAAAAGATGGCACTGCTTCCCAGAGCAGGGTCTCAAAGTACTAGTACTCCCAAGACGCTAACAACTCGCCCAGACTTCTTGACGGGACTTTAGTTCTTTCTAAAACTACCTGAAGCGCATGAAGGGAAGAAAAGGTTAAGGTTTTAATAACTGGGGAAGGAATGTGGAAAAATGAGATACACAGAAACCTATATTAATTTTTATTGCTTCTGATGAGAGAGATCTAACAAGTCCCTCTCCCTGTGTGTGTGTCAAATTGCCTATCCACATACTTGAGAAATGATATCCTGTTTTAAATCTCTCATTGGTGAGCAACAGGCAGGAACCCCAACTGTCAAGCACTTGTCTGGCATACAGATACAGAGGAGCTGCTGGTCAGGAGCTCAAGCTGTCAGCCTCAGCTAATTCCTATGTGGGTGAGGACAACAGGGCACTAGCCACAGCACCGTAAGGGAGCCACTGACAGAAAGGAACCTGCTGCAACTGTCATAGGTATGGCTATTACACTAGACCTAGGCTCTGGGTTTTCTTTTGTTGTTCTTATCAGAAGAAACAATAGGCAAGCAAAATGCTAGCCTCCGGCTCAGTGATATTGGCTTGTTTACCTTTTCCCAGAGCCAATCTTGTCATAGAGTCCTAGACTGTTAGTGCTGAAAAGGGCCTTATAGATCACACAGCCCTACTGTTTCATTTTGCAGATGGAAACACTGAGAGCCAGAAGGTTTAGGTGGCTAGCCTAAGGTTTTAGTTAGTGACAGAGTGAGCACGGAACAGAACCTTTTTTCTCACCTTTGCTCTCCTTTGGCTGGCACTTTTAAAGACCATTCTTTCTCTCTCCTCTCTCCTCTCTCCTTTCACATGACTTCTGAATATGTTTCCTCTCCAACTGATGTACTTGTATTTTCTGACCAGCTGCCTCATTCTTAGGTTTTCTGGATTCAGTTACTATTACAGTGGTAAAAGGGGTGAGATATAGCAGAAGAGAAGGACATCTTGAACTTATGCAAAAAATGCTTCCTTTCCCTAAATAGGAAGCACCAGGAACCTGACAGTCTTGACCAGGCACTGTAAAACACAGGCATGCAGTACTGGCTGCAGCATATTACAGCTTCTAATAAAAGTAGTGAGAAAGAAGAGTCCAGGAGGTAAGAGTCAGCAATAAGCAGGCATATGTGATTGTGCAAACACAGTATTTTTGGACTAGACTAGAGATTTAATCTAGAGGCCAGAACATAGCCAGAACTGAGAAGGGAAGGAGCCTTTCTGAAGCAAAATCATACTCAGTCACATCATTAGTAGATCAGTAACATGTTTTTTGTTCAAGGGAGTAGCCAAATGTACAGAAATTGTAAAAAAGATAATAGATTATTGAAATGATAAGAATGATAAATAACCTTACCATCTAAGTCACATTTCCTAGCATTTTCCCAAATATTCCTTTAAAAATATGTGTCAAATTCACTGGAGAAAGGAAGCAGATGAGATGGCTGAGCTGTCTCCCTACTTTACATGTTAGGCTAATTATCTATAAAAATAATGTAAAAGGAGTCATCTAGTAAACACTAAATAGGACTAGGGAGGAGGCAGCAGGTAAGGCGAGAGGGGCAGACAAAAAGCCTACAATATACAGTCCTTCAGCGGAGGTGACACACCGTTATCAAGTAAATTTTAAATTAAAATGTATAAATGACATTTCCAGTTTGAAAAACATTAGGGATATTTTAGATTAAAATAAGAAAAAAATCCATTCTTAATCAAATGTGTAGAAAATATATATTGTAAATTACTAAATACCACCTTTATATATAGCAGCCAACTACAATGTTTATTTAAACATCTTTAATTGTCAAAGAAATGGAGCTGAAGTTGACATTTCTCCTCTACAATTTAATATTATATGTTTTATTGCATAATGTTCCAAGGTTACTACATCTCAAAGTTAGGGCTGGCAAATTCTTCTGAAATTACTTATTGCTACCCTTAGCAAAATAATTGTAAGCAGTGCATTATAAAATTATAGAATAATTTCTTGATGAATTCAACAACTATTGCCATTCTTTTATATTAATGACTGTGTTTTGTATAAAGCTTATAAATAAGGTTCAAAATGTTTTCAAATGTATTCATGTATAACAAATATGAAAAGGAAAATATATACTGGATAATGAAATGACAAGTGTAAGAGTTTATTAAATGCTGCATCATTAGTCCTCAGTCTAAGATACCTGAACCAGGAGAATTATCCAAATATAGTAAAAGAAATCCATTAAAACAAGGCTGCAGTGTAAAACTAAAATATCACTTTAAACTAGTATCCTATTAATTCAGTGAAATAATAAGACTGATTATCAAAAGGTAATCCAATCCTGTGGTTGGTAGCTTTGTGTGTTTATTTTATAAAGTGGTGAGGAAGGAAGAATTATTCAATTAATGTATATTAGTGGGCCAAGTCTTTCGAAACTTAAAGCCCATTGGGAAGGAGGTGGTCAAGTGCATATTAAAAGGATTCTTAGATGGCTAAAAGATTAGAATGCATATCTTCTAGTAGTCCCTAATAATAAGAATTGAGCATGTATTCTGTGTCAAATACTGAGCAAAGCACATCACATAAATCATTCCCTTTAATCTTCACAGAGCCTATAATGCAGGTAAGATTGACCCTATTTTTCAGATGAGAAAACTGAGTCTAGGTAAAGGTAAATAACCTGTCCAAGGTCCCACTGCTAATAAGATGAACTGAAATCTGACTCCAAAGCCTGTGTTCTTAACCAGTATACTTCCTTTGATCTACTTAAACAAAACAAAACAGCCCCAACACACCAAGGTTACAGGTTCATCTCTGGTCAGGGCACATATAAGAAGCAACCAATGAATGCAGAACTAAGTGGAACAAAGAAATCGATGCTTCCCTTTCTCTCTCTCTCTCTCTCTCTCTCTCTCTCTATCTATCTAAATTCAATTTAAAAAGAACATATTAACCCTTTGTGGTCCAATTTTATTTTTGGAATTCAAACAGTCTGGTCCAAATTAATTGACAGGATTGAATGTTCAACCGGTTTGCGGTGTCGACCTCAGCCTCGACGTTGGACCTGCTCCTAGCGCCTAGTTTGTCGAGTCAGCCTCCACGTTGGACCGAAAAGGGTTAAAGAACAAAACATATACCTATTTGATACTCTGAATATATCTCATTTTAACTGATTTGTTTTCATTAAAGTACATCTTATACTTTGATGTGAAATATAATACTTCAAATATAAAAGTTTTGAAACAATGTCATATAAAATACTTTAAAAATCATAACAGCATAAACTGTATGGTAAATAGTAGGACCACATTTTTAAAAAATATATCTTACTGATATTTTACAGAGAGGAAGGGAGAGATAGAGAGTTAGAAACATCAATGAGAGAGAAACATCGATCAGCTGCCTCCTGCACACTCCCCACTGGATATGTGCCCGCAACCAAGGTACATGCCCTTGATCGGAGTTGAACCTGGGACCCTTGAGTCCGCAGGCCGACACTCTATCCACTGAGCCAAACCGGTTAGGGCTAGGACCACATTTTAAAAGACAAATGTCTAAGTTATTTTAATAAGACTAGTATTTAAAATGTTATTACCTCTACATGTTTTGGATTCTCTGTGGCATTCCAACATATGAAATACTATTCCTGATAGTGGTACCTCAATAAAATATCATATATTTTGCTGATTGTAGTTAAATGAGATTAACAGTATAGGTAAGTCCATTATCTGGAGGAAAAAAGTTTATATGATGTAACCATCATTTTCTAAGCTACTTAAGGAAGATACTGACTACTACTATTTCAGTTATATATCTTTTAGCATATATCCCTGCTGAGAAAAGAAAACCAATGATGCAACCAGAGCCCAAGAGGTTAAATTGAATTAATTCTCCTAAAAAAGCTCTCAGTGAACAAATATTAAGATAGATCATTTCCAGTTTGGAATTATATGATAAACAGTAAGGCAGGGAATCTAAAACTTTTCAGATAATAAAGCCCAATTAAATATTCAAACCAGACTACTTAAACAGCATGAAGTGGGGACTGAATTCTCCAGACAATTTTTAATAGTATTATTATTGTTGATTTAATTAACCTCATAAATATTATTGTCATTTATACTTTTGAGGTAGTTTTTTTATTTTTTATTTTTACTGATTTCAGAGAGGAAGGGATAAGCAGAGAGATAGAAACATCAGCAATGAGATATAATCATTGGTTGCTGCCTCCTGCACATGCCATACCAGAGACCGAGCCCGCAACCCGAGCATATGTCCTGACTGGGAATCAAACAGAGACTTCCTGGTTCATAGGTCGACACTCAACCACTGAACCACACCAGCTGGCTGAGGTAGCTTTTTTTTTTATATTATGCCATAAAAAGCATATTACTAATCATGTCATATAAAAATGTTTTAAGAATGTACAATATGTGCCAATAATACCAAATTTACATAGTACAAAAGCTACACTGACTAAATAGTATGATTCTCAAGTGAAATGAAAATTTTCAGATGGAGACTGAAATACCTGCATAAGATGATGATCAACATACATGCCTATAGGACTAATGCTGACATTCAGATATGCCAAAGATATCAGTCTTGATATTGTTCTGTTGTGCTAACATAAATTAGTATAGAGAAAGATAGGCTTTGATATAAAACTGCCAATTAAGACAGTATATTAAATTTAAATTCCATAGAAATAAGGCCATCAAATGCTTAAATGCACATATAATTACAAATTTTCCTTTAAACAAAAGTTCCAAACAGTTCACATTCTTACTGATAATAATTTCATGTTACAAACAGCACAGCACCCTCTGGTGCATCTGCTATAATACTTATAAAATTCCCACCAAAAAAAAAAAAAAGGATAGAATCTGAGTAAAAATGAACCTTAGAAATCAGTAAGTTGATACTTTTATTTACTCCAGTACATATTTTTAAACATAATGCTTAAAAACAATTTTCATTTAAAAAGAGCACTAAAAAGTTTATAGTAACAATTAAAGTAAGTGAGGAAAATGTTTTAGTTTTAAAATAATGCAGCAACAAAAACCACACTGGTTTCCAACATTTACCATTCAAATTAAAATAATGCTATCAAAAAAATTCTTTATGGATGGGATGGCAAAAGTTAACTTATGTTAACCAAATTTTACTTTATTCAAATCTGCCTTAGCCTCTTGCTTCAGATAAATTTGACTTATTGTATAAAGTGCTCCTGAGTACTTTTTTCTGGATTTAAAGGGAATTTTCCATTACAATATAACCATTTTTAAGTGTTTTGTGAAAGGATCTGCAACTTACACAGACTGAAAACAGAGTAATATTCAGAAATAAAAGGTGTTAAATTATAAACCTGAATTTGAATAGTTCAAAACTTTTACTTTAAAAAAAAACAAAACACAAAAAAACGTTTCCTAGGAAAATAACTCCAAAAGTATATTTTACTAAGGACAAAAGCAAAGGATGCCACCTGCTTTAGACAATTCTTTTGTGAACCACTGGAAGTCTCAACACAATGCACTAGAAATGAAAGTGACACCTGTTTAACACAGCCATCTGTCCCTAACAAGCTAGAATTAGTCAAATCCACTTAATCTGGGACTTCCAAAATATGGAAACACTATGCACCTGTGAACAGAAAGGAATTTAAATCTGGCTTTTGATGGCCAGTGGAAATTTATACCAAAGAGCTGAAGGCAAATGGTTACATTGGGGAAATTATTTTTAAAGTAACTGAAAGTAGATTTTTAGGCTAATGTTCAACATAAAAACAAAAACAAAAAAACAACAACAGAGTCTTCATAATTTAAAGGTTTACTTGGTATTCTCATTTTTTATAACAAAGTCTCACTATACTACCAAGAACAAAGTAACATTCCTATTAGGCTGTTAAGAAAAGTTTGGGGTTTTTTTTACTTCTTCCCATACATCTGATGCTATATACACACATATACACACTCCTCATAAATTCTGAAAAACAAAATCATATTCCACCTACTTACTGGTTTTTCAAATTAGAGGAAAGCACACACAAAATCAACTTTCTCAAGAATAAGAAAACGTTACCAAAAAGTAACACACACATGTCATTGAAATAGTACATTATATCCATCTTGATTTATGATTCATTCATTTTAATTCTTAATGATAAAAAAAATACCACATTAACTTTAGGATAAAAAATATTTTTTCTTTAGGGTTAACATATATGAAACTTATAAACTATAAAACTTTTGAGTATCTACATAGAATATAAGAAGACTTGAATACTAGAGAAATATTGTTTTTTTAATTAGGCATAACTATCCCATATAATGAAAAAATTATGGAATGATGAATTTCAGTAATGTGCTTTAGTTTACTATATTATACTAGTACATGTAAATGTACTACAAAAATATCTCTATACAGTTTAAGGCAACCCATTGGCAAAACAACCTAAAAAGATTAAACTAGGTATTATGACATATAATGAATCACAGATATTCAGCTACTAAAATAAGCTAGAAATGACTTCTATTTAATACTTTTAGTGTAAAAGTGTGGTCACTCAGTTTCAGAGATCTCTATTACTCTAAAAACTGAGAACACAGAAGAATACCAATACACAGAACAGTCCTCTCCGAGGAAAAATATCACAGAAAGAATAAACAAAGTGCTAAGTATTTACCCTTGGGTTAAACTTAAAAATGCATCACTTGATAGTATTTCTGGTTATTATGTTCTCAATCCATATGAATAATGTTGACATGATTGAGCCCAAAGAATCTCTAAAAGCAACTTTTGTATCACATATGTGTTTTCAAAAATAGATGATAGGATTCCAGTTAAGCCCTGCTCTCAAATCAACTGATGAGTGGAAGTCTGAATTACTGAATCTGAGATAATTATAAGAAGTAAAATGCCTCAAAAAAAAGTCCTTGGACACTGCAAGTAAAAATATTAAACCATAACATTATAACATATAAGCTACTCAGCTGAAAACCTATTATGTAAATAGCATAAGGTCTAAGCTGTCTCTAGACAGCAAAACTCCTATTAACTTCAGAGAATTTATGGGAACCAGGAGCTTCACCATCCAAAAGTGTTCAGGCATTTGACACTCATCTGAACAGAAAAAAAAAATACAAGTTAGTATTAGAGACTTGCATGGAATCTAGACTGGGGGAGAGGGTGAGTAAATATGAAGGAATTTGAGTGCTCTGAGAAAGACTTCAGAACAAAGTATCATCTTCATTTAAAATAGCAATCACATGGAAATGAATTGACAGGGGGAAAGTTTTTCTTTAAAAACAAAACAAAACTCTTATTTTACAAAGTATTATTCTTAACAGCATTACAATTACCCAACCTGCTCATTGAAAATCTCAAGAATAATTAAAACTGTCACATTATTCACAGGCTGCTCTGTCAGGTAAATCAATATATGTTTACTGTTAGGAAGAAGACTATTTAAATAAACATTTTAAAATTCCAGATTGTAAACTTCAATATGTGCAAATGTAATATTATAAATGCTTTAGCACACATTCATTATCAAAACTTTTTACTGATAATCTGTTCATTAAACGTTAGGCTGAAAAATGAACAAATTTACAGGATCTGGAAAACAGTTACCTCCAACCAAGAGCCCTACTATTTGAGGACTGATAAGTATTCAAATCTACACAGGAAAATAGATATTTTTAGAGACTTAAAAAGGAGAAAGTTCTCTCCCCTCACCAGACACAAGTCACTGTCCAAAGAAAGCCAAAATAAAGACTATGTTGAGTAGTGCACACATGCCTAGATCTCCACAACCATAAAGAAAGTGAAATATACACACGTTTCAAGTTGAGAAGCTTCATACATTCTTTATGAACAACTTGACTTCAATTTCAACTCTCAAAGCAACAGGAACAGAGAAGATGAAGAGGGAGGGAAAAAGCCTCTTTAAAGTGCCTTCACTGTCACAAGTAACACTGCAACCCGAGTTCTCACACAGCTTCCTCATGTCCTTTCCCTGTTTATCCGACACACAGTCTTGTAACCACAATGAACACTGGCCACTCCACGGGGAGGAGGAGGCTCGTCAAAGTGCAATGGAGCCTCCCTGCTCCCCCTCCCATCCCCACCCGCAGGATAAAGCACTGTCAGTAACTACTCACCCAAGTACCACGGACGCCCTGCATCCGGTTTAAATCACACACACACACACACACACACACACACACACACACTCCAAGAAAGGGAGAAGGGAGGGGAGGGGAGAGAGACTTTTAAAAATTTCTTTCCCGGGGCTGCAAAGTCCAGCGAAGAGGCTCCAGGTTTCACTGTGTGCAAGGGGTGTGGGGGGAAAGGAGGCGGGGGAGGGCAGAGTGCTGAATGGATATTAAGACTGTTTGCAGCACAAAGAAAACACAGTTTGAAAAGAAAAAGAAAAGAAAAAAGAACGCCGTGCAGTTGATGATGGTCAGAGAAGGACAGCCCATTGAGCACCAGGAGCAGAGGGGCTAAAACGAAGGGCACGGGCGGCAGGAAAAGTTCACCGTTGTACGAGGATAAAAATAACAAAAACCTTCACAAGGCCCCACAAGTGAACAACAACAACGAAACACTCGCGCGGGGGTCCCCCCGGCACATTGCTGTCCACTTCGGTTTTGAAAGAAGCAGGAAACAAGCAGCTTTGAAAAAGAAAATTGAAGAGAAAAGAAAAGCCCTTCTCTCTTCACCTGACTCTCCTCCGCAGACCAGACCTCGGGCAGCGCTCCACCATCCGCAACGCCGAACTGCGGCTCCCCCTCCCGCTCGGCGGGCGGCCCCCCGAGCTCCCGCTCCATCCCCGGAGCGCGGCCGCCGAGGGCCGGGCGGGCGGGCGGGAGGACCGGCGGGCCGGCGGGCGGCGCGGAGCCCACACCCCCGACCCCGCCGCGGCGCGCACGGTCCATTGTAAACAAGCCCGGGGGACCGAGCCCCTCGGCGGCGCCGCCGCAGCACGGCCCCCGGTGTCAGGAGTGAGACCCCGCACGGCCACGGCCGGCTCGCGCACACGGACACACACACGCACGGACAGCCGCGGTCACACGCATCCACACGCTCCCACACACATGTAGAGACCGAAGAATATTCACCTTGGCTGTGGATTATTGTGGTGTTGTTGGTGGGTGATGGAGATGGTGGTGGTGGGGAGGAGGAGGAGGAAGAGGAGGAGGAGGAGGAGAGGAGTAGTTGTTGTTGATGGGTAACAGTCGCCAGGACTACGGTGACTATGGCGCTTGATTCACAAGGCAACGGTTGCTATAACTCACAAAAGAGAGAGAGAGGGAGAGAGCGAAAGGGAGAGGGAGACACTCGCACGGGGAGGGGTAGGGGAGGGGAAAGGGGAGGAGGCGGGCCGGCGACTCGCCGGAAGGGGCGGGCCCAGCGCCGTGAATGACAGCGCCGCGTCCCGGCCGGGGGCACGGGGCGAGGGTTCTGTGGCGGGACGGACGCGGGATGGAAGCCCGCAGGCGCGCCGGGGCTGGAGTCCCCCGAGTCCCCCCGTGGGCGCGCTACCACGCGCGGCGAGGCTGCCCTGGGAGCTCGGGGGCGTGGAGCTGGGGGCACGTTTGTGAAACGCAAGGCGCCGGCCCAGCAGCCAGCTTCGTGCAAAGAAGCCCCAAAGTCGCGAGGCCCAGGGGTGCCCCGAGGGAAGGGGTGCTGAAGGCCACGCCAGACACTTTCTGGGAAGACCAGCAACGCTGGGGGGAGAACCCATCTTGAAGAGCGGCCGCCTCCACGACCCCCAACCCAGCCGCCTGAAACGTCATTTCCGGGGTGGAGGGGGCGGAGGTCCCGGATGTGCCGCCGCTATTTCTCTCCCCCCCACACACACACATCCTCAACCCCCCCCCCCCACCCTTTTTTTCCCTTCGTTTCGGAGCCGTCGGCGTGTTCCTAGTGGCACCCACCGCCTGGTGAATGGCACGTCTGGGCGCCGCAGGGCCCCGGGCCGGCGCCGCACTGGAGGGCCCGAGCCGCCTTCGCCCTCCTCTCCGCGCCCCGGCCGCTCCCGCCTCCCGAGGCCACGGCTCCGAGCCTCGCGTGCGGTGAGGCGAGCGCGCGCACCCCGGCGCCATCTTAGGGCCGCGATGCGGGCTGTGCGGGGCGCGCGGCGGGGAGGTCGCGGGGCCGTCGCTCCGGAGCGGATCACCCCCTGCCCACGGGGCGGGGAGTACGGGCTTGTGCGGAGCAGACTGCCCGCCCTGGAAGCTGTGGGAAGGCGCGGCAGCCACTCCGCCAGAGGCCCTGAGGGCGGGTGCCCTACACCTGTCCGAGCTGGCACCCAGGTAGCAGCTAGTTCCCGTTATCTCCCGCCCCTCACTAAAGTGCCTGTCCCTTTTTAAAGTGGGCCCAACGGGGATTTGAGCTCCACCCGATTCCATGGCCAGTGGCTGAACTGATGCTGTTACCGCACCAGGAGCTGCCTCGACACCTCCCGGTGCCGGCGCCGCGCGTCCTCCGCGCACGGGACCCTGCGGCGCCGCCCGGGCCCGCGGGCACCCCGACCTCCAGCACGAGCGCTAAGCGGCTTATCCCACACAATACCGTCGGAAGGCGCGCCCGAGGGCGTCGGTTTTACTCTGGAGGCTTAATTTCTTTGCACCTGTCAAATAGGGATTTGGGCCGACATAAACTCACTGTATTAAAATCACAGCGACTGTTACTGAGGTCTTACACTGCCCCAGACAGTGTGCTTAGTGTCTTACATACATTATCTCATTTAATCCTCACAGCATCACTATGAGGTATACAATATTTTAGGGACAACAGGCACAAAGTCTTAAAAGTCAGTGGTTCTAATTTACAGCTCCGTGTCACGGAATATTAGGGGTATTTTGGAACCAACTATTTATACAATTTAAGGAAGTTGTGTTGTTGCCTTTGGTAAGTTCATAATGAAGCACAGAGGTCCTTAGAATAATGTAATGCAAGGTAGTAGTGAGCAGAGGTGAGCACAAAGCCAAAGCTTACAGGTTACATGACCCACCAGGGGAGTGGGGTCCTCTTAGTCCGAGACAAATGACACTGTGGTGACCAGCAGCAGTTAAACTCGTCATCTTTTGAATAATTTCGACATACACATGGGAAATAAGGCATGCATCCCAGCTGTATGAGCACTGGTAGTCGTTATGAATATTCACTTTGTTACATGTACAGATAGAGTCCTCTGTTCCCGGAGTGGTGTGTGGAGCTGTTTGCTCACACTACAGGGCTCTGAATAGCTCTGCTTTTTTAGTTCTATTGTCTGTTGTAGTTTGCCTGTCCCTTCCCTCACTGTCAGCTGTTGCTTCTTACTGCTGCTGTCAGTGAACATAGTTCTATTATCCTCTCCACCCTTTTAATTTACTGCTTTTAATCTGCAGGCAAGAAAACCACATAATGAAGCTTATGCAAAACTGTCTCAAGAGTATAAATAGGTACTTTGAGGAAATCTCCTTTACAAAAAGTGTGTGACTTTTGTGCAAGGACATTGTAACATCAGTTTTAAGCAGCTTAGAGACTTTTTTTTTAAACCTACTTCCTGATTTGGCTTATTCTTGAGTTAGGAATAGGTAAATTTCCTAAAGTGATTCTTTAAGAGTTAGGATTTAGAATATTTTCCCTAGTTTTAGGAGAATTGATTATATTACTTCTAACTAGAGTAAGGTTACTATAATATGAAACTTTCATATTATCACCATACTGAATTAAATAACCAACCTGCCAATTCAAGCTATAGATTGAGGAACATGCTAGATTATATATGCACATACTGTTTTGTGCTATAACTGGTTATGAAAGAACCTAGAAATCCTTTTGCCTAAAGTCAGTTCTGATAGAATCTCCTTTCTGACCATTTTAAAGCTGTATAGTTGCATCTTTACATATATTGAACATATATTTCAGAGATTTGTTAAGTCACAGAAAAAAACCTAGCAGTGTCTAACATTTAGTACCTGTTACACATCACACACTGGGCTCAATAAGAGAAGGTTCCTGATTTAAAAAAAAAAAAAAAATCTTACATTCAGTATACTGTCAATGCAATATATAGTTGCTGAGTACCTAAAATGGGCCAGTAGAGTTGCTGTCTGTAAAATGCTCCAAGTCAATGAATATGAATTTTAAAATGTTGTGTCCTTTGAACTTGGATTGTTTTTGCTTTCCCCTTGGAGTGATTGGTGGAGACATCAAGTAACACATTTGTATCTGAACCACTTGAAAAATACAAAGCCCTGATTATTTATGTATGGATTATATACTTTATAAATTGCTTTAGTACATTCTTAAGGGTAAATTTCCTTTTCAGTATTATCTATTAAGTTACTTCCTCCTGTTAATACATACTGCATATTCAAGAACTAAAAAATTACTTCAATGTTTCTTGAAGGAACAGCTGCATATTAAAAGATAAATACTGATATGTGATAGGTTTACCTCTGGAAAATTGTATGTATGAGAGTTTTGAAAATTAATGTATTAGCCTGTGGCAGCTTACCATTGAATTTGTGGTGAATCCTTTCATAAAGCAGAAATCACACCTGTTTAAAAATTTTCCACTTGATTATGTTACCTGGTTTTCTTCAATTGAGAGACACCTAGACTCTTAGTCCTCATATGAAATAAATGTTTTATTTCAACCAATATTTATTGACTACTTACGATATGCAGAGCACTGGGGAATTAGACTATTGGATTATTAATTACTTTTACTAGATCTGAAATTCTGTGGATATGTATACCAATAATAATAGGGAGTGATAGATGCCAAGGTAATTCAAAAGTACACATAATTTGCCTCTCTTGAGCACCCCCAACTCTACACATCCACACCGAAAGTATATTTTGGATTTGAAAGCATTGCAGTTTCTTTTCCGGTAGATTTGCCCTAAATGTGTTTTCTTTAAGTATTACAAACTATTTACTCAGCAGTCCCGAGATATGTCCATCTTTATGAATAACCCAGAATTATATTTTTACCCCAGCACAGAAAAATGATAATAGAATCATAAGTTGACCTTCTTTTCTCAAGATCAAATATATTTTGACATACATACAGTTTTTTCTCTCAATGCAGAACATTAAATATAATATTTGCAGCATTAAAACCAAATAATTGGCAACAACCAAAATGTATATCAGTAGGAGGATGGAAAAACAAATGGAATACTATCCAGCAGTTAAGAGGAACCAATGATACAAAGTCATGGATGAATCTCAAAAATGCCATATTTAGCAAAAGAAACCAGGCACACACCAAAAAATACATACAGTATGAATCCATCTATGTAAAGTTCAAACACAGGAAAACTTAATCTTTAGTTACTGTTCCCCTATGATGGCAGGGCCAATGACATGGAATTTACTGTAAAGGAATAGGAGGGAACTACCAGTGATGGAAATGTTCTGCACTGTCCAAATTGGTAGCCACTAGCTGCATATGGCTGTTAAATCTAATTGTAAATTCATTGGAATTAAATTTAATATTCACTCACATTAGCCACATTTTAAGTAGCCACATGTGTCTAGTGGCTACCAAATTGGACAGTAGAAATATACAACATTCCTATTATTGCAGAGGTTCTATTAAAAAGTGCTGGTCTAAATCTTGTGTTAGTATTTATATGTGTGTTTACAATTATCAAGTTGAATATAATGCACATTATATATGCATTTATATGTCAATAATACCTGCCCTCAAACTTCAGAAATCACTAATAGTAGTATTTACTATTGTATTACCTCCTTAATTAACTGTTTCTTAATATTTTCATTCAACAGTACAGAGAAAAGGATAAATAATAGGTACTAAGGTTATCCTTGGTAAATTTTCAAACATGTGTTAAGCATGACCATATAGTAGGTAATGTTGATTTGCTGCTCAAAGAAATGAGTCCTGCCACTTTCCTGAGTAAGCCCAGAAACCAAAGGAATTGCTTTTGAGTGCTTAAAATGAACTCTGGAAGATTAAAGATAATTTTTCCTATTTTTCTATTGGGATTGCAATAGCTTAAACATGGTGGTGATTATATAACTTTCTTCTGGGGTAACAGTAGGAGTATTTGGGAGATTTTGGTGCTGTGATCAGCTTGAGAAATTCATGTAAACTCTCTAGGTAACAATTAAGACTCAAGGCTTTTGGAGATGGAAGAAAACATCTAAAAATTAAGAACTAAGAGATTTGAATGATCTCAATTCTTCAAAGTTCTAATTTTCATAAATTGGTTCAATATGCTTACTATATATGCTCATGTAATACTTCTGTGAAATTAGGATATTTTTGTGTGTAGAGTAAATGCTTACTATAAATAAAGTTAATAGCTACTTCTACCAGCATTTAAGAATTTTGTGAACCTCAACTAGATTTTTACAAGATAAACTTGTACTGATGTAGAGATTAATTCATATAACTTAATCAGCAATTAATGTCAATAATATATGCTAAAAAGTATTTTATTCAATTATTATAAAATATTTATCAAAAGTGATTTTATTTAATCCAAAATCTTCAGCTACCAAAGAAATTCTTAAATTGATCCTCTCCCTTTACCTCTATTATTTTTCCCTTTTGTGTAATGTACAATCTGGGGATAACATCTTCCAAGTTCCTGTAAGGCCATTATTTCTATTTAAGTATGCTAAAAGTAGCTTGCTAGTAGAAATGTCATATGTCTCATCCTCCCTCTCCCATCACAATACGTTATAAAGTCTATATTTAAATTGTTTTTGAAAACTTATGTCAACTATTAAAACATATGACTGAATTTGTTTACCTTTCTAAATATTTTTTCCCAACTTATCTCAGCCACTAATAAAGAGAAAAGATCACTGACTCAAATTACATGAATTTGTCCCTTTCAATGCCTTTTTGTTTGTTTCTAAAAGGGATTTTATGTGTATGGATTATTAATTACCTATCTTTCCATTTTGTTTTGTTTAATAACTTATATTTTGAGGGACGAAAAAACACAATAATATAGATTGTACAGTGGAACGTTTAAAATACTTGCCTCCAAGTACTGCTTGAAATTTTACCTAGTACTTTCATAAAAGAGATCAGGGTCATTTTTAAGACTTTCATAGATCTGGCTTAATGTGAGAATACTGATTAGAACTTGGATTTAGAGACTTCGAGTCCCATATCATATCAAACATATTAAAATGCACCTATATAGCACACTAAAAAACATAACGAAGAATTTATAAATGGGATAATGGTAAGTTTTGTAGACATCTAATTATTTATTTTGATTGCAGCTTTCTTTTCATGTTTGTTTTTTTCAGATCCCCAACATGTTTAGAGGACCTAGAGAAACATATAAATCCTGCTTGATGAATACAATGGCTTTGAAATATAATAGGAAAACTGAATTTACACAATTTTTCCTAGTTTGTTTTCCTTTCTCTGTGGGTGAAGGAGGGAAGCTGTTAACCAGAAAACAGAGAAATCCACTAAGATGCCATTATAGTGAACTCTGGATACTAGTTTCACAAAGATCTGGAAAACAACAACAAAAAACACAATAACAAAATAATCAAGAAATAGAAAAATTATTTTCTAAGATGGTGACTTAAATGCACTTGAACTCAATATACTAACGTGACGCTATTTAGCTCATAAAATTACACATTGTAAAAATTAAACCTACTAAAGACAACTGGATTTACATGGGAGGGATTTGGAGGGATACTCTACTTGTAGCTTCAAGTGTGTGACACATAATTACAGACTTCTCTTAAATGTGATAACATTCTTCACCCTGAAGAATTAAACCTTAAAGAACACTAATTTGTGTTTAAGATTGATGAGAGACAAGGATTGTTAATGTGAATAATTTAAAGATATATAAAAGTATCTGACAGATTCTTCATAGGGCTAAACTTACCCATTTTAAAAAATGAATAATTTTAAGATTAAATTATTACTCAAATAAAATTTAAAAGATAAAAATTAAAAATCTTATAAAATAACCATGTCATTTTCTTTCGAGTCAGTACTGATTCAATGCCCCAACAATGGAATACAACCCAGAAAATACATCAGCCTCTAAGGAACCAGCTCAAAGATGGCAGAACTGATTGATGCATAAATAATCAGATCTGAAATGGAGCTTTATTGCGCTGGTGGTGTGGCTTAGTTGGTTGAGCATCATCCAATGCACTCAGAGGTTGCCAGTTCAATTCCTGATCAGGGCACATGCCTGGGTTGCAGGCTCAATCCCCAGTAGGGGGTGTGCAGGAGGCAGCTGATTGATGTTTCTCTCTCCCTCCCTCTTCTCTCTAAAAAGTCAATAAAAACATATTTAAATAAAAATTTAATAAAAATAAAATGGAGCTTTATTTGAGTAGGTATTCTCACTGCTGAGTGTAGACTAAGTATCCTATATAAGTAGGAGTAATTTTTATATTTTTGTTAGTTGTAGACTGTCTAGGGCGGGGGGATAAAATGGACACATACATATGTAATACCCTTTGTAATACTTTAAGCAATAAATAAAAAAATTAAAAAAAATAATAAAAGGGAAAAAAAATTTAGTTGTATAATCGAAACATCACAACTTATTTGCATCTTTTGAAAAAGCCACATTCCTATAATTTGGCAACCATATTTGGAAAAGAACTATCCTAAGTTTATTATAGGCATCAAAAGATGAAAGGCTCACCTCTCAGAAACAGGCAAGGTAGGCTGAAAGTTATAACACGTTTGAAAAGGAAGTTGACAGGAGCCTTACTTAAATTTCCACAATCTTAATCTGATGTCAACCACAAAGAGGCAACATTAAGGTGAGAGGAGAAATGTTATCAGAAAGTCCAATCAACTGAGATGGTTATTATGGTCTTTTTAAAAGTATTGTGGTTTCATGAGTTGATATGCTTTGCTTTTTTTTTTTTTTTTTTTTTTTTTTTTTTTTCATTTGTGGAGAATGAACCAACAAGAAACCAGGAAGGAAGTAGTAGTCCTTGAGGCAAACTATACCTAAGACTTGGACTAAGGCTGTGATCTGAGAAGACATAGTCTAAAAACTAGTGGAAAGGAAATATTGACAGTACTTGAAAATTACTAAGCATGAAAAATACTCAATTCTCAGCTATTTGTTGAGGACCTGCTGTACATGCTATAGTAGTTATGGGCACATGGGGGGTGGGATGTCTAAAGTAGTGAACAAGGGAGAGGAAGATAGGTACAAAAGAACTAAATGTCATAATTTCTTTCTGTGCTAGATATCTTCTATTTGTTTCTTCATATTCACTCACTCTCTACTCTTCTTCATCCTCACATCACTGCATTCCCATGCTTTATGGTAGCCAGGTGGTTTCCATCTGGGCAGCAGTGGTAGGAGACTGGAGGTAGGGAGAGAGGAGAGTGAGGTCAGGGTATTTATCATGCAGAGTTGCTTCAAGATACCTGTATTCCTTCACTAAAGATGCTGATAAAACCTCCTTCCCCTCTTACCTTTGGGTTTAGCAGCAGTAGCATCTGCACTGTTCCCTAGGTTAATGCATCATCCTTTTTGGTTCCCCTACCCCCTCATCTTATAAGCAGGCCCTTTGTACTTTAACTCCTCAAAGTGCCTTTCTTCTAGTGTGTCATCCATTTCTTTTTGGGACTTGGATGACATCACATAAGATGACAAACTATGTACTGCTTTGCTAGGGCTGCCATAACAAAGCACTACAGACTGGGGGCTTACACAACAGAAACTTATTTTCTCAAAATTCTGGAGGCTAGAAGTTCAAGATCAAGGTGCTGTTAGAATTTGTTTCAGAGGCCTCTCTCCTTGACTTATAGATGGCCATCTCCCTATGTCAAAAGGTGTTTCTTCTAAATCTATGTGTTTATGTTCTAATCTTGTCCTTTCATAAAGACACCTGTCACACTGGATTAGGACTCACCCTAATGATTTTAGCTAAGTTACATATTTTAAAGAGCTTATCTCCAATTATAGTCACCTTCTGAGGTACTGGCAATTAGGACTTCAACATTTGAATTTGGTGAAAGGGAACATGATTCAGTTCACAAACAAGTCAGTCCACTAACAGACTAGTTAGGGAAAAAAGAAATAAATTAGAAAATAATATCTCAAGGTAATGAGTATAGTATAAATATAAGGATAGTATTATACTTACTCTAAGGAGAACATTAGAAATGGTAGAAGGAAAAATTTTAAATGCTCACAGTTTTATAACTGTATTTATAAATTTTTCCGTGGCAGATTAAAGTGGAAAGGCACGAAAGAACTCACATGAGCTGGGAAGAACAATCAGGTCTGCGACTGAGCTGAGAGCCATCTAGATAACAAAGTAACAATAATAGCTATCATTTATGGAGTTCTCCTGCACTGATTACTAGCTATCTTCTCCCCTTCCTCTATGATAAGAAAATACCTCCTGTTTTTGCTGTACCTTTTCCACAAAATGACCTTTCAGACACCCTTTTCTGACCTCCATTGAAACTAGATGGAGACTTCTGACTAAGCACTCTGGTCAATGGGATATAGTCAGAAGTGGTCATGGGACCACTTCTAAGAAATCTTCTTAAGAGCTACCTTGCTTATATCCTTTGCCCCTTTATTCTTTCATCCTCTTCTCCAACTTGCTGCTTAGAATAAGGATGCCGCAAACTTGGGCCAAGTCCAACACATGAGACCACAGAATAGGAGACTAAGTCCCTGGTGATTGTGAGGCTGCCATACTGCCCTGCACTATCCATGATTACATGAGGAGAAAACAACCAGCTTGTTTTCTGTCTCACCGCAGAAATGAGTCCCCATTAATGCAGCATTTTCTATGTGGTAGTTACTGTTCTCAGTTTTTTATGTGTTTTATTTCATTTAATCCTATAGCAATTCTATATGTAGGTACTATTATCCATAAGGATACAGACGCAGAGATACTAAATAATTTTCCCTAAAAAAACACACCTTGTAGAGTTTAGGATTTTAAACCAGACTAAAAGAATCTGCCTACAGAGTCTACTCTCTTAACTACAATGTCAAGTTGCCTCCTTCTAGTCTCTGATCCTATAGACATCCATACCCTATAGGGGGAATATAGTTATTTTTGCTTAAGCCTGAAGAAAAGAATATTACTTGAATTTGGGACAATGCAATCGTCATCCAGGGAGGGAAAGCAAAGAAAATGAAAAACTTTGGTAAAGCTTTCTTCATACCTATAATCTTATTTTTCATTGCTTATTTTAGCCTAAAATTTGCCAGTTTGGTTTACTGACAATGTGCCTCTTCCTAATTAATTTAAAAAAACTTGATAGGGCCTCTTGTGAAGCTCTGTAAGTATAAAATGCACTTGCTTTCTAGTTAGCAGCCCCACAGGGCAAGGTGTTTCTGATCTGTGCCTCAAAGGTGCCTCCCCTTGCCCATATTCTGCCAGAGCCCTTCTCAGAACCCCAGCTGGGATAATCTTTGGTGCAATCCATGGGCAACTTCTGCACTTAATGGTCAAATTTCTCTCCAGAAAGACTCGGCTCTCAGTCAGAAGTCAATCCTTATGGCGACAGTCTCTGTTGCATTCCCTTTAGCAGCAGGAGAGCTTTAAGAGTGTTACTGGGCTTTGTTAACCCTTCTCTTAGCGAAAATGGAGAAAAAGGGTTTTAAGAGCATCTTGGGGTTTTTTTTTTTCTTTAATGTTTGAAAAGAGGAAAATACTGGACCAGTGGATATTGTTCAATTCCCTTCCCATCTGGCCACTTAAAAGGCTGCAGAAAGGCCACTGGACCTACTCAGAGGATATTAACATGTGATAAGTTTATAAAGAAATAATGCAATAAATAAGGGATCTGTTTAACCACTTGTAGGAGAAGTTCTACCGGCAGACGACAGAGGGTGACAGACCTCTGATGCCTTTCACATGATTTACTGTCAGGCAATAAATAGTATAGTATTGATCCTCAAGAACTTGATTAGGATGGGATTTAAAAATGAACCTATCCCTATATCTACTGAGGTTTTTAATTTCTTCTCCTTGTAACAAATTGTTACAGCTAACACAGACATTTGAAAAGTGCATTTATAATCAGCATATTGCCATCTTGGGGTAGAAATAAGTGTATATTTCTTTTTTAGAACAGCTTTATTGAAATATAATTTACATAGAGTAAACTCACCCATATTAAATGTATAATTAAATAAATTTTAGCAATGTATTCAGTCATTTGACCACCACTACAATCAAGCTATTAAACATTTCTATCATCATCAAAAATTCCCTTGTGGCTCACTGCCACCCCTGACCCCAGTAAACTTTGATTTACTGTCACTACATTTTTCTTTTACTAGAATGTCATATAAATAGAAACAAAATATTTAAAGTTTGTTTTTTATTTGTTTGTTTTGGAATGGTTTCTTTTGCTTGGCAAGACACTTTTGAGATCCATCTATATTGTGTATATCAGTAATTCACTTATTTTTTTTGCTGAGTAGTATTCCATTGTAGAAATATACCACAATTTATTTTTAAAAAAATTTGTTATAAATAATACTGCTATGAGCACTTGTGTATGTGCTATTGTGGATACATGTTTTCATTTCACTTTGATAGATAACCTAAGAGTGGATGTGGGCAAGGGGGGAGGGGAGATTGGAGAAGTCTGAAATAATGTCGACATTAAAATTTTTTAATTAAAAAAGGGAGAATAAATTAAGTACCATTTTGACAAATATATTAGCAATAGTGAGTTTGTGTCTAAAACTAGGAAGGATATAGAAATTAAATACAAAACTTTTTAAGTCTCCAAACTCAATCTTTTGCTCCATTGAAATGTCATTCCTTAATTTTCATAGTTTGGAATCCTTTTAATGTTATAACTCCACAAATTGATTAACTGGTTTCATAAATTTTTCTCCTCAGAAAATATAAAAAGTTTCTTGAATTCTAATTTTCTAATGTGCTATAGTTTTTCTCTTTCATGAGTGTATGTATTTTATTATTATTTCTAATTGGGTTTTTGAAATAAACTTAGATGCTATATAATCAAGCTTTATTTCTAGTTCTAAAGTATGCAAATGAGAGCTTTTAATGGAGGAAGAGTGCTTATCATCTTCATACAAATATAGCTTTCTTCACTAATGTAATACTAGTGTTAGACCATCCTAAATTTAATTTTTCACTAATGGCCTCCAAAATGATCTGAAATCTGTTACACTTCCCATTAAGAAAGTTACATATTATTTGTACAGTTTTATCCAGATGATCTAACATCATAAGATTTTACCCAACTTACTCTGAATTTGGATTTTAGAACTAGCTTTATTACAGTGTTATTTTGAGGAATTAATGTAATTCACCTCCTTGATCTATAAAAGGATTAGCAGTTTTTTAAAGTTTAAGAAATAGTCTTCTTTGAAGTTGAACACTTAAAAAAATGTAAAATGGTTTTACCATGAATCTGTAATATAAAATGGGTTACTTGGTTATTGATGGAATAGCCTAAAATAGTATCATAGTGTTTGAGTTGCTGAATAGATACATACATATTTCAATGCACTTTCATTTTTAATTTGCATAATTTTAATTGATATTTAAAATTCTACACTCTACTTTTTATTAGTAAAAGTGAATATAGGAATATTGCAATTTAAATGCTAGAACTCAACTTTGTATAAACTCTGGACCTCATGTAAGAGTTCTAACATAGTAAATTTTTAAAAAAATATATTTTATTGATTTTTTACAGAGAGGAAGGGAGAGGGATGGAGAGTTAGAAACATCGATGAGAGAGAAACATCAATCAGCTGCCTTCTGCACACCCCCTACTGGGGATGTGCTCGCAATCAAGGTACATGCCCTTGACTGGAATCGAACCCAGGACCCTTCAGTCTGTAGGCCGACGCTCTAACCACTGAGCCAAACCGATCAGGGCTAACATAGTAAATTTTTGATGAAACAACTATTCATTAAAGCAGATTTTCTCCATGTTATTGATCTAATTAATGTAATTATGTTTTATCATTGCAAAGTGTATATGAATGGTCCATATTTCTTTCTGTAAAGTTAAGCGTAATAAACTATATCCTAAAGGTTAATCATTGAAGTTTTTTAAGCATTTAGAAAAAATTGAGACTTACAAAGTATTTTGGACTCTTTGTGCTATGTAAGTCCAAAGTATTGTTTAAATATTCATAATATATGTTCACTCTAACCACACTTGTGGCTATGTTTCTTTTATGTTGATCTGTCAACATGTATATACTGTTACTAATGTAATACATATACTGTAATATATACAGAATTATATTAATATCCAATGTAATATATACCTTCTTTATTAGTTAACAACATTTTTAAAAAATCAGTGCAGCATATAAGTTTGCAATGTTTTACATCTATATTTATGATGAATATGATTTTACCTTAAGTAAAATTAAAACTATGCAATAGTAAAATGAGATGCTTTAAAATGGAGTTTTGCTGTACTATCATGATAAAATGATAAATAACATTTATTGAGGGTTTTCTTTGTGCCAGTCACTGATCTTTGAAGTTAGTCAATCCTCACAATAACCTAGAAGGTACTATTGTAACTGCCATTTAACATATTGAGAAAATGAGGCCAAAGAGCTGAAATAATTTTTCCAGGGTCATAAAGTCAGAATACACACCCAGTCAAGGGCCTATATTCACTTTGCTGCCCCTACAGGGTACTAAATGAAAATACTTTTTTCCCAAAATAAATGAGTAGGCCAGTCTGAATTAATGATGAATTTAGACTTTTAAGAAATGTTTTAGAAGATATGCCTACTCACATAGCAAAAGGTAAAGTATATGATTGGTAAACCTTTTGGAATGGTTCCATCAGTTAATCCAATGATAATCAGGCCCTCTAAGATTCAGTCATGCATCTACAATCACCATATACTGATTCTAGAACAAAGCATTTACTCATTTTTAATAGGAGATATATACCTAGTCTGAAAACAACAATCAGCATCTTCATAAAGCACATCTCTTTCCACATATTCATTCAAAAAATCTGAATGTTCAAGAAGACTGGACTTCTCTGTTTATGGGCTTATACCATACACCTTCAACTCAAAATATCCAAAAACTGCCCTTATAATTTTTAATATTACAATTTAATTTTTTATCCTGAATTCCTATTGTTGATCAAGGACATCACTACCCTTCCAGTTAGTTGCCTGAGGCAGAAATCTGATAGTAATCCTAGACTGCTCTCTATTCTTTAATAGAGAGCCTCCCATAGCCAATGAGTCACCAATCCAGGACATTTTATCTCCATTACCTCTTTACACTCACTGTTTTCCTTCTTCCTTACAGACAGTTTTAGAACAGGTCCCATCCCCTTGGGGTTACCTGAGCAGATGCTTCCAATGTTTTTTTCTTTATCTGATCTAGAAACTGTTTTTAGAGTAACTTCTTAAAATACAAATCTGATCATGTCTTTCCTCTATTCCAACTCTTCAGTAGTTTATAGTTTTTAGAAAAATATTCCGATTCCTATGCTGCATACACAAAGCTCACTATAATTTGGCCCTGGACTATCTCTAGAAAACTGTCCATTCATTCTCCCTATCTGCTGGTGCAGGATCATCAGCAGGCGGGGGTGGGGGGGGGAGGGGGAAGTACTCGGAAGGACAGCTGGAGTTCAGTGGTGCGGCAAAGCATATTTCTGCTGTCATAATTTCCAGAGCCAGTAGACACACACAAGGAGTTGTGTTCTCTGAGTTACACAGGTTTACATTAAACAGTCCTAATTTGAGAGTTAGATTTAAAACAGAAACCAAAGAAGAGAGCCAAACTGAATTCAGAAACTAGAAGAATAAAGGTAAGGTAGTGTTGGTAGGAAGGCAGAATACAAAATTTTGTAGCAAACTTTTAATATTATTTATATGCCAACTATGTGAATATGCTAGGTTTAATGAAAGTATATTAAAGTACAATGGATATGAATAACTTACTGTGGCCCAGGATGTTCTGTGTTCAAGTATCTGTTTCTGTCCCATGTCACTGCCTCCCTCTGAAATGTTCTCTTCCACTTCCCTATTTTCTCTTACTCCATAAACTCATTTCAAGCATCATCTCTTCTGTAAATAGTACTAGCCTACACAAATTGAGCCTTTACAACCCATAGACCCTATGCCAAATGCTTCAATACATAATCTCATTAGGAAAGGTACCTCTATTCTCCTCATTTTACAGATTAAGAAACTGACATTTAAAGAGATGAATCAATTTGCACAAAGTCACAAAAATTAAATTAAGGAGTGCAGAATTAGACCCAGACAGTCTGATTAGAGTTTGTGCTTATTAGCCATCATTGGCCTTGGCTGATTTGTTATGCCTCTCCATATGCATCTGAACTCTATTACTTCATCAGAGCCCTATTCCTCTCTAATATAACATTTTATTTCTCTGTCTCTCCCAACAATAGGAAGCTCCTAAAAAGTAAGGGTCAAATATCTGCTACACAAGTAGAATTTCAATAAATGTTTATTTCATTAATTGTTACTGCCCATAGAGTTGCTTGGAAGGAGTCATTAAGGCCATCGAGTATTGAACCAAGGAAATTCATGTCAACTAAATGTGGCCTATACTGTTATTCTACAGTATTATTAATTTCTTTTGTAAAATCTGGGATCAGTCCATTAAAATCAGAGTATTCTCTCACCCAGACAGCATTATATATGGATTAGTTTTCTTTTTCTTTTTTATAGTTCATGTAGCAGTTACCAAGATGCTACAGTTACCAAGATATCATGCTACAGTTACCAAGATAATTCTCATATACAGTATGTTTAAGTAAAATGTGTTTTTTTTTCTAAATCATTCTTATTTTGCATTGACTTCTGATCTTCATGAACTATTGTCTTATTCTTTTTCTAACTTCTGTGTTTTGCAATTCTGAGTGACAATTAGACTCAAAATAGCCCTGGTTTGATCAAAGAAGCTTTCAACAAATTGTTAAAAATTTTAAGTTTTAGGGTTTTATTTCAGCCCACCAATAAATATCCCTCTCAAGCTTCCAGGGCAGCGATTTTCAACTGCTGTGCCACAAGAATATATAAAACATGGAATGTATGACTATTGGTCAGGGGCACTGACCTCTTCCCTTTTCCCTTAGATTGTCAAATAAAAAAATTTCAACAGGCAGCCAATACAACAATAACCATCCGGTAAGAATGAATCCAAATTATACTGATTTTTTTTTGTCAGTCTGGCAACAAATATATCATTTTTGGTGTGCCACAGAATTTTAGTAATTAGTTTATATTTTCCATGAGATTAAAAAAGTTGAAAATCACTGTTCCAAAGGAAGAAAAAATAGAGGGGAAAAAAACTAAAATACACTACTGGGAAGTGTGCACATTCTCCAGTTCCAACTGGGCTCACTAAAATTAGCCATTAGTTTTGCTAAGACAGGTGCCTTCTAGACCCAGAGGAAGGGAGAAGCAGGTCTACATGAAAGGAGAAGTTTGTAAACACGCCCAGGCCCTGCCTGTTCTTTAATCCACACCTCTAGGGTCAGCAAAGTGATTTCACTCTGGGTCAGAAGGAGCATGAGGAAATTTTATCTCATTTGCTTCCAAATTTAATCCTGCCCAGCTTTAAAGACAGCTGTCAGGGTGAGTGGTGGGGGAATGGGTGAAGGTGTGGCGGAATTTAGCAAAAAAAAAAAAAAAAGAGAGAGAGAGAGAGAGAGAGAGAAAACTCATGGACATGGACAACAGTATGGTGACTGCCGGGGTGTGTGTGTGGAGGGAAGAAGGTGGAGTAGGTATGGGGGAGATAAATGGTGATGGACAGAGATTTGTCTTGGGGTGGTGAACACACAATGTCGTGTTCAGATGATGTGTTGTAGAATTGTGCACCTGAAACCTATATAATTTTGTTAACCAGTGTTACCCCAATAAATTCAATAAAAATGAAAAAAAGAAGGAACAGTATAGCCTGACAGTATATGAGTACTCATACAAAAAAATTTACAGTGCAGAAACCAAAAAGGAAATAGCTTCAGCTTTTTATGAGCTAACTGCAGCTCCTCTATTAGAAGGGAGAGAAAGACATTAGAAGCTGTTCAGTCAACACCACAGATTTCACTAGGACCACTTGCTAATGTTGGGGGTGATGACAATGTGAGTAGAGTAGGTCCCTTCCAACCACGGGCTCCATTTCCCTTCAAGAGTAGAGGGCAGTCTTGGAGCCCTTGCCTTTGTCTCTGGTGCTTTCTATCACAGCAACTGCTCCATGGCCCATAACTGCCTCTAGCCTCCGACACCAGGGGCAAGTCTCCAAATTTTTTTCCTATCTGTCATGATGTAGGCAAAAACTGAGACCTTGGAAGATGTGTGCAAGATGGCCAAGATACAAAGGGCCTCAGGAGAGCAAGAAATACTCATCTATTGTGTCAAACTCTGAGATGTTCGAGTTTATCTGATCCTGGAGTCAGCTTTATCTTACCTAATTAGGCTTCCACAGAATTGAAATGAGTCTGTAAACCTAGAGTAAGGCTATATTTTCTGAGTCAGTTCCCTCTTTCAAGGGAGATTTTCCATTGAGTTCCAACCCTAGAAACACTAATCATTTAATTTTATATGTTTTTATTTTGGGGTTATTTGTTTCCTTTTATTTTAATTAAGAAAGAGTACATATTTTTTTACTAAAATCTTTTCGGGTATGTCTTTATACATATAAATATAAATGCCTATTATTAAAGAAACTTTAGAGTACAAAATGTGTTTTTCTGGATTAAATTTCCATTGAAATAATAGTTACAATAATAGTTACACTACTTAAAATCTGGTGTGGCCTTTGGTCAAATTATCATGCATTATAGGTTAGTAGGATATAAACTGAGTTTACTGTTATCAATATATTCAACATCTATCAAAATTTATCAATCTAAAATTAAGCCAGACAAATACATTTGAGAAATTAATGAACCCTTTACAGTAAATAACATGAAAGTTAATTGATAAAAATAAGTGAAATGTATAAATGAAAATTAACTTTCATATTTAAAATGATCAGGAAATCATAAGCAAAGCTAGGAGAAAAAATGCACAAATAAATTTTTATCATAACTTCCTATAGCAGTGGTTCTCAACCTTCCTAATGCCGTGACCCTTTAATACAGTTCCTCATGTTGTGGTGACCCCCAACCATATAATTATTTTCGTTGCTACTTCATAACTGTAATGTTGCTACTGTTATGAATCGTAATGTAAATATCTGATATGCAGGATGTATTTTCATTGTTACAAATTGAACATAATTAAAGCATAGTGATTAATCACAAAAACAATATGTAATTATATATGTGTTTTCCGATGGTCTTAGGCGACCCCTGTGAAAGGGACGTTCGACCCCCAAAGGGGTCGCAACCCACAAGTTGAGAATCGCTGTCCTATAGCAAAAGCAAGCAAGCAAACAAACAAAAAAACCATAGGGAAAAAAAATCTTTCTTCAAATAAAGAACTTTCATTTTTCGGGGGAGTCCCAAAATACAGCACATCAAAACCCCGTTGTTAAAGGATGAGAAAACACGTACAGACTGAAGACAGAAAAGTGACTTCCTTCAATATCAGAAGAGGAGGTTCCTAAATTGCTAAAGAATTAGAACAAGTTCCTGAGTTTCCAAATTTTTGTACTTTGGTACTGCAAGCTCCCAATAGCACTAAGCACTGTTTCAAAATATTTCAGAATAATAATGTAAACTCTTCGGTCATGTCATCTTAAAAATGTTCCAATTTTACCACTGCTAACATTTACTTTTCAAACAAGTAAAAAATAAAAAATTAACATTCTCTGAGGAATTTGAATGGTAGGAAAGGAAATATTTTCTAATGAATTTTACAATGCACCTGAGTGGAATTAGCTGATCTATTTTAAAGCTTAAATCATATCCATAAACTTTTTCAAAAGACACTAGTTGCAGAATCAACTTAGAAAACAAGAGGCACTCATATCTGCACAGATTTCTTTTTAAACAGTAATTGTTCCTTTGTCTTTTATAAATCCCTAAAGAGAACAATGCTGTTAATTAATAGTGAAGCAAGCTTCAGTGGTCTATTCATATTTTCTGACATGTTGCTCTGGAGGTGGTAAGCAGCAGTGTTGGTAACTATATTGACTCAACTTGGAAAGAGATTAAGAATCTCAATGTGACAACAAAATATGTATTTTCTTGTTATAGAAATATTTCACTACTTTGTTCAAAATCTACAGTGGCTTTCTTAGTCTTTTTGCATATTAGTCAAATTCCTCTGCCTAATTTTTAAAGTCCAATCCACACCCTTGCCCCTCAATTTACTTGCTCAGATTCAACTCTATTTTTTTTTTTTGCACGTGTCATTTTGAATCAGTTGCTTCACTCTTTGCTTCCATCCATGTCTTCTGTGTCCTCTAAATTTGACTCAAAAATCAACTGTAGGCATTACATGGGAGGAAGATGATAACTAGAAGTGGAGAAGGACCTTTATGTTTTACCCAGTAACATTTTATCAAGCTTTTGGAAGACAATGCTATACAAAGTCCATTCCCCCTCAAGTAGCAGGGGTTTACTTTGTTCAGAGTGGCAGTGTGCCTTTCTAACAATATTTCTCCAGGCTCCCTTGCTGCTAAGGGTAGTCACATGACACAATTTTGGACAATGAGAAACATATTAAGGTTTTCTTGGAAAGCTGCCACTTTTCTTACAAGGAGCCCCTCCCAGCTTCCTCCTTCCTTCTGTCGGGGCTATGTCAGAATCCAGATTTTCCATATACTACTTGTCTGACTTTTGGCAACTTAATTAATATCTCTGAGTCTCAGTTTTCTCATACATTTCCCATCCAAGTGGGAATAATAAAAATAATAAAGATGATGACAATATCAGGCATAGCATAATAAGGTGGTTGTAAGGCACATAGTGAGCACTCAATGAAATATAGCTATTATTATCACTACCAAGCATCCCAGCATACTAGCACCCCCCTCCCCTGTTCTGCTGCGTGTTCCTGAAGCACTCATGACAAAATTAAAAAGTACTGGAGGTCAAAAAGCCATACAAACTTGCGGTCCTCTACCATGAGTTTGTGTGACTTTGAAAATATATCACTTCTCTTGGCATCAAAGTCTACATCTGAAATATGAGATAAAACTACTGGTAAGTCATTTTCAGTTTTAAAATTCCAAAATTATTTTTTAAAAAAGCAAGGAGGAGATTTTTTAATAAATCAGAATAGTGGTTTCTTCCAGGGCAGTGGTCGGCAAACTGTGGCCCGGCAAGCCACGGCTCGCGAGCCACATGCGGCTCTTTGGGCCCTTGAGTGTGGCTCTTCCATAAAATACCAGCTCTTCCACAAAATAGACTTCTGTGCATGGGCCACGAAGTTTCAATCGCACTGTACGTGCGCACCCGCACGTGGTATTTTGTGGAAGAACCACACTCAAGGGACCAAAGAGCCGCATGTGGCTCGCGAGCTGCAGTTTGCCGACCACGGTTCTAGGGGACAGGAAGAGAGTTCTGATCAGAGAGAGGCACATGAGGTAGGGTGGAGATGTTTATGATGGTGGAAATATTCTATTTACTTGTCTAGTTAGTGTTACATAGTTGTTTGCCTTATAATATTCATCAAACTGTATACATATTTGTGTGTTTTATATATCTGTATCTTATATTTTATAAATTTAGAGAATCCGCAAAAGTTTATGATTATAGCATACTATTTGCTATTTGTTCTGCCTTCTATTATGTTAGAAATATTTTTCTACTGTGTAATAAAGAATAAAATATGTGATATACTTCCCTATGTATCCTGCTTATTGATAGGATAGCTCCTTTTACTCTTGCCTTGTATTTTCATCCCCAGGAGGGAAGAGAATATGGCATAAGGTAAGTTCCTAAAATCCAGGAAGGGTAAGTAAGAGGTAGCCCTTCTGGTTTCTGGAGAGGCTAGAAAAGATAGAAGACCAGACACAAAGTCTTTGCTTACCTTAAAGTTTCAAACCCTGGAAAGGGCTGGTATGGGAAAAAAAATACACTGGAAGAGGTCCCAATGGAGGTTTGCTCCATACCTTTTTTTCTATTAGTAATTCATAGACTACTTTTTGATCAGTTTTAGGGTTATAGAAAAATGGAATGCAAAACAGAGTTCTCGTATACCTCTTTCTCCTCCACCCACAGTTTTGTCTATAATTAACATCTTTAATTATTGTGATACATTTATCACACTGGTGAGCCAATATTGATACATTATTAACTAAGTTTATAGTTTACATTAGGGTTCACTCTGTGTTATACTTTCTATAGGTTTTGACAAGAAGTTTGAACTTGTATCTAACATTATAATATCACACAAATAGTTTCACTACCCTAAAAATCCTTCCATCTTCATCCCTAACTCTCCTTGAATTCCTGGCAACCACTGATCTTTTTACTGTTTCCATATTCTTGACTTTTTCAGAATGTCATATGGTTGAAATCTTATAGTACACAACCTTTTCAGATTGGCTTCTTTTACTTAGCAATATACATTTAAGATTGTTCTATGTCTTTTCATGGCTTGATAGCTCCTTTCTTTTTAATCATTGAATAATATTTCATTGTATGAATGTACCATAGTTTGTTTATCCATTCACCTACTAAAAGACATCTTGATTACTTCTGAGTTTCAGCAGTCTATATACTAGTATAGTGCCGGAAGCCGGTCCATCCTTGCTGCTTGACACAGTCGCTGCAGGAAAGAAACATCTGCACAGCATATGTTTCAAGGGACCTGGCGTATATAGCATACTGTTCTTAATATGTTTGCTCCCCTTAGCGCTGTGTGTTTTAACCAAGGTCACCTCTCCGAGAAAGGTTGTTTCCCCAGGTAGGGATCTTTCCCTGAAGTCAGGGAGGGGATGAAACTCCTTAACTAAGTGCCAGGCGGGTAGTTAATCACTACAAACAATCATGCTTAAGCTACATAATCTTTACTCCCTGGAATGGAGATAAGAAACGCCCTAACCTTTGTAATAGAAATTGACAGGATTAAAGTCAACTGGGATAAATACAGATATAACAAGACAATAAACAGCAGAACCTCTCTGGAGATCGAGACCAGAACTTGGCTGGAGATCCTGGCTAGGCTGCTGATCAACTGAATGCTGTCTCCGTGTCATTCCTTCTTCGCCGACTCCGTCTACGCCTTTGGGAACCCCTGGACCTGCTGGGGTTGGACCCCGGCAGTATAGAAAAGCCTAAGTGACCCAACGACTGGTCAACCGGTCGCTATGACACACACTGACCACCAGGGGGCAAATGCTCAATGCAGGAGCTGCCCCCTGATGGTCAGTGCACTTTCATAGTGGAAGCGCCACTCAGCTGACTGACGGTGCCAGAGGCAGGGCTCAGGGCTGGTGAGCGCCGCTGCTGCGGTGAGAGCCTCTCCCAATTGGGACTAACTGGGCACGAGCCAGCGGCAGGTGCAACAGGGCCGGGATGAGCGTGAGTGGCAGGCAGGAGCGGCAGGTAGCATTGGACTGCCGGTTTCGGCCCAATCACTGCAGGCCACACCGAGAGATCCCACTGGTGCATGAATCCATGCACCAGGCCTCTAGTTATGAATAAAGTTGCTAATAAACATTCATGTTTCAGATTTGTATGGACCTAAGTTTTCAACTCCTGGGGGTAATGCCTTTTTAGGGAAACACAGCATCTGACATGAAATCATCCTTCTTCCCCTGCTAGTTAGAAATGGCAGATGCATTGTAAATCTGGAGATCATCCGCAAGTTTGCACTGGAGCCACTGTTGGCTTAAAAGGGATTTCTGTATGTCCAGTTGTCTTAAGGTCACATCAGTAGTATCTCCAAGAACCAGCTCGTTGGTGCCTATCATTCCCATCCTCCCTCATCCCAAAAGTTTCCAGCAAGGAAGGGGAACTCATGGAAAGGTTTTGGAGAGAGACACCATCAGGAATAAAGGAATGCAAAATAGCACCTCTAAAGACCCCTGATACCAGGAGACTGTAGCAGTGTGTGCCCAGCAGGTATTTTCTAACCACTAAATGTGTCCCATGATAGAACCCATTGCTGGACATCACTACTGACAGGCACCAGATCTAGTGAAGACAAATGAAGCCAGAGCCCAGGAAGAGCAAACAGGGCAAGGAATTCAAGAGGAAATGCCAATCTCGACTCTCAGGGTCAAGTGGGACAAATGTCATCATGGGAACAACCAAAACACCTGAAAGGCAAAAACAGGCAAAACACCCATCTGGGCTCCCAAAGCCCCTTCTCACTACCATAAGGTCACAGTTGCTGCCCTCTTGTACACAGACTTCATGTTTGGAAATATGAGAGAAGGAAGGAAACATCCCTGATAGGGATTTAAATTTTGAATGGGTCTAAAAATATTTTAACAAACATGATTAGGTATTCTTTCTTCCGCCTTTATGCACCAACCCCTAATTGGAAATGAAGGCCCATACCCCTAAGGATGCTTAGATCATTAGAAGAAGGGGCAGGGATGGATTGGGGAGAGACTAGGAAAAGAAGTTAGTAATCTACCGGAGTTGGTTACATTTTTATTATACTATATGGACTGCATTATATATCATATTTTGCACAGATGTGAATCACTAGTCAAAGGACAGAAGACAAGGACTTATCCTAAAGACAATGTGGTCTGGCAGTTAAAGGCTCAGATCTTTAACTGTGTGTGTGTGTGTGTGTGTACGCATGCGCACGCGCGTGTGAATCCTAGCTCCTCGCTTATCTTGAGCAAATTAATTAACCTGGCTGAGCATCAGATTACTTATTATAAAAACTATCCTATATAATGAAGGGGTAATATGCAAATTGACCCTAACAGCAGAAAAACTGGGAATGACTGGTCACTATGACACACACTGACCACCAGGGGGCAGACGCTCAATGCAGGAGCTGGCCCCTGGTGGTCAATGTGCTCCCACAGGGGGAGCTCTGCTCAGCCACAAGCCAGGCTGATGGCTGCCAGCACAGCAGTGGTGACGGGAGCCTCTCCCACCTCCTCAGCAGTGCTAAGGATGTGCGACTGCAGCTTAGGCCTGCTCCCCACTGGCAAGTGGACGTCCCCCGAGGGCTGCCGGGCTGCCAGAGGGATGTCTGACTGCCAGCTTAGGTCCGTTCCCCCCAGGGACATCCCCCGAGGGGTGGACATCCCCTGAGGGGTCCCAGACTGCGAGAGGGCACAGGCCGGGCTGAGCCCCCCCCCCCCCCCCCTAGTGCACAAATTTTTGTGCACCGGGCATCTAGTAAATAATAAAAAACTACTGTTTACTTCATGAGCTGCTTTGATGTTTAAATGAGAGATGCACATATTCTTCAGCATAATACTTGGCACCAAGTATTATTAAGCTCTAAACTTTACACTTTGTGTATGTAAGTCACCCAGGTTATTTGACCCTAAATTTTCCACTTGTGATATGAGGGAATCACTGACTCTTTCACAGTGTGGTTGTAAGGATTAAATGAAGTAATCAATAATGGATGAGTACCTAGCATATGCTCAGAGCATGTTAGTTTCTCCCATCATCTCTAATAACACCTAGAATAGTGTGCTATTTATTATAGGTACTTACAGCCTTTAAGGCTCTATTAAGAAACTAGCTTGTTTCCATTTCTGAAATTTCTCGCCTCTTTAGTGAATTATTACCTGGGGAGACTAAACTTCAGCTTCATGGCACTTATGGAACCAGAGTTGAGTCTGGTTAACTTTATAAGGGACATGCATCTATATTTCATATGTCCTTGTTTCTCTCAGTATATATATCTTTTCTATCCTTCCTCACCCACATCTCCCTTCACTTCCTAGAGTTCTCATTTCAGCCCTACCCAGGACTCCTTCCCCTATAAGAGCTGGGTCACCATAACTCTTTTACTGTCAAATCTTGTGTTCTGAGAGCCTTTGCTCTGCTGTCAGTGTTCTGAAAACTGGATCCCTCTTGGATTCTTTATGGTAATGAGTTAATTAGTTCATTACATCTTCCAAGGTGTTCCATTTTAACAGGATACTCAAGTAGATTTTGTGCTTTAATCCAAGGGAATAATTTCTTTTATCGTCCTAATATCACCTTTGAATGCTAATAATGAAATATTTTAAAGTTAGACATGGCTTTGGGACACCTCATATCATATTTAGAGCCATCTACTCTCCCAACACCTGGTAAACCCTAATCAAGACAGTATAAATATTGGTATCCTAGAGACCTGATAATGTTAACTTATCTCTATTATATAGTGCCAGGGAGTGGCATGGAGCGCTCACTGTAAGCATAAGCCAAATAAAGGAAATTAATTAAATGGAAATAATTTTACTGACTTGGAGATAAAATTCTACCCTCAAACCTTTGCTGGAGTTCTAAATGTTATATTGGAAACCTAAGAACACTATAAATTTCCCCTTTAAAATAGAGATTTCACAAAGGGAGTATATATAATAATGTGCTCATTGGGAACATACTGTATTTATTCTTATATAAGTCAGCTTTGCCCAATGCTTGTGTCTGAATTTAGGACATTAAAAATATCTCAAATCTGTGGTGTTATTACAGGGTTTTAATGCTTATCATCTTTGTTCTTTCCGTAAAATGTAGATGCATTAACATCATCTCTTGCCTATTCTCTATGGAGCCACTTTGGCCTCTTACATAGAGAAGAAGGAAGTATTTCTTGCTCCCTTTTACTTCTCACTCAGAAAGACAGGCTTTCTCCTATCTCCCTATCCTATCAGGCCACAAAAGATGAGTTCTGCTATTAATTTTTGATGGGTTACTAACACAATGTGCTTAGAGAAAACTGTAGTAAGGTTAGATCCTAGAACTGATTCATGATAGTGCCACCTTGCTTAAAACTTGAACATTCTCTTCTTAATCATGAATTATTTTACTCATCAATTTTTGTTGAACCCAGAGATTGGCAATGCACTCTGCTGGCAACTGGTGAATACAAAGAATTATGCCCTCCCTGAATGGCTCTGAACAATCTACTGCAAGGCAAGGTATGTACAATGTAACTCGGTTATATCACCAGGGTGGGCAAACTATAACTGTTGGGCCAAATGTGCCCCATGGCTTGTTTTTATATGGCCTACAAGCTAAAAAAAAAAAAAAAAGGGTTATTTACACTTTTAAGGAATTGTAAACAAGCAAAACAAAACAAAAGAATATGTGACTGAGTCTGAAAATGGCCCATGGAGCCTAAGCTATTTACCATCTGGCCCTTTACAGAAAAAGTTTGCCCACTCCTCATCCATACAGTACTACATATAACTAATAGGACACAGTCCATCCCCAAGGGCAAATACTAGAGCACATTCTCATGGTCTCCTTATATACACACATTACCCAACGTCCTATCTGATGTGTTTCCAAGGGTCACACATGCTTCTCTGTATCTTGAGAGAGAATTTCAATCGGTCTCAGCCCTGCCTCCCAGAGCTGACTTGTGCAGAAGGGCATTTACAGCAGGATGGTAATAGCACCCTTAACTAAGAGTTGTGTTTAAAGCACAGAAGCGGGTGAAAGCATGCTCTTCAAGGGTTTGGGAAAAGGGTTATATGCAGATTTTTTACTGGGCTGGCGGTCAGTGCCCTTAACCCCACATTCTTCAAGGGTGAACTGTGCTTAGCTCTGCCTTATTGTAAGGCGGTGGTTCCTAAACTTGCTGCACATTAGAATTACTTGATGGGCTTTTAAATTTCCCAAACTGCAGATGATTCTGAAGATCTACTGTGTATCCCACGCTGTGCTAGCATTCTGTATTCATTATTTCCTCTAGTTCTCATCATACCCCTATTAGGTTTTATTATTTTTAATTTACAAAGTAGGAAACTTAGATTAATTAAGAAACTTTCTCGGTATTTCATAGCTCATATTTAAGGAATGGGGATTTGAACCCAGCTATGCTGACAGAGTCCATACCTTTTTACTACACTGCATTAGGCTACAAAAATATTATTTTTCCCCTGGCTTCTCCAATTCTATCTAAATCAGCTTATCATAACATTTTTCAAACTAAACTGCATAAAAAGAAAACTTAAGTCTGTATTCTGCGGGGTTTCTATCCATGTCTTCTGTAAGTCTACTAATTCCCACTTTTAGCCAAAGAAAATAAAGGTTAATGTGTGTGGCAGAGTCAGATTGTGAATGACTGTTTGATATATAATGTTAATTTAGTTTAAAGTGGTTTTATCCTTTTACCTATAGGCCAGTTAACAGGAACAGATTAGAAATGGTTATATTCATGGATTCTATCCAATATTCAGCCATCTTTTAAATATGTAACATTTGCTGTAAAAGAATTTGTATAGGCTTAAAGAAAACTAATCACCACCATTAGAAAATTAATCACACATGTATACACATTTTATATACGTAAATAATTGTTTTGAAACAGACAAAATTCCTGGCTGCACTATGATTATAATAAGAGCTGTAATAAGACTCTGCTCCAACACGTTGTTAGCGTAGTACTTCCATCTGTGCGTACTTAGGAATTGTGTCAATTTTTATCATGTAGCAAGACACAGTCAAATTATTTCCATAACTTTGGAAGTTACTCATTCCACATTTTCTTTATTATTTTTTGGCATTTGAGGCTATTTATTGCTCTGACCAAATGTCTATGCCTTGATAGCAAAAACATTAGCTTTCTTCTCATCTTATTTGATATTTTTGGAAGAACAAACTGACAATTCCCATGAATGATTTTGAGTTAGCAGGAGAGCATCTGCTGCAGGATGGCTCTTCCTCTTTTGAAGTTCACTGAGAAGCCAATTTCATCATTTTAAAAGCAGAAATATTGCCTGATCTTCATGGCAATAAAAGTAACCTAAATTTAAAGACTGACCACTCACACCCAGAAAAACCTTAAAATGTTAATATTTAGTTGGTAGATGCTAGCAAATGCTAACCACACTAATAGTGCATGTCCATAAATCTGACTAATGAACTGGCCTATCTTGTATTCACGTAGTTTTGGAGGTCTTGAAATTTATCTTTGAAAATCTGATACCCATAGTAGATTCTATTTTTAAAAAGTTAAATGGTGGAGAGAGACAGACACATTCTCTGCATTTGATAATACTTTCATTTTAAAATTGGTACATGAAATGTTTTTCAAAGGAATTGTCACACCTAGTTAATTTCTTTATTGTTCATACTGTAAATTTTCTTCATCCAATTTTTAGCATTCCTTTAGTGGCCCATTTTTGCAACGTGTTTATTGGTTTTATTTTTACAAGATACATCTATCATTAAAGATCATTAGGAATATATTCAAATTTGTTAAAATACTGGGCTTAGTAAAATTACAACAGGCAACATAAGCCAGATTGAGAAATATCTTGCCAAATAATACTTCTCAACAAGCGATTTGGAGAGACTAAATTTTTTTTAAAAAGTAGTTGATACCTGATCAAAAATATAATTTGCTTTCCCGTTTTTTAATGCTAGTGTTCTTGTATATATATTAATTCCTATATGGCTACAATTTTAAAATATGTCTGGCATTTGTATGCAATTGCATATAAATGTTCGTCATCAGAGATTCAAAAAGAATTGAGAAGTTCCAATCGGCAGAAATTATCTTTAGAAAGTTAATTTGGAATTCTGTTACAACCTTTGAGCTTTGAAACCATGAACTTTTTCCAAAGTAAGGTGGGGAGGGGTAGGTAATTCTTTTAGTGACCAATGTAATATGTTTCTGAGTTTTCCCACTAGAGCAGTGATGGCGAACCTTTTGAGCTCGGCGTGTCAGCCTTTTGAAAAACCCTAACTTAACTCTGGTGCCGTGTCACATATAGAAATTTTTTGATATTTGCAACCATAGTAAAACAAAGACTTATATTTTTAATATTTATATTATATATTTAAATGCCATTTAACAAAGAAAAATCAACCAAAAAATGAGTTCGCGTATTACCTCTGACATGCGTGACATAGGTTCGCCATCACTGCTCTAGAGGAAAATATATTTGAGTGGCTGTTGACTATTACACTCAGCCTTTGTAGCAGCCAGAAGAGAGAAAAATCTCTAACTATTCTGTGGACTGGTAAGCACTGGGACAGGGGGAAATCTATTTGGGTAGGATAGTCAAGGATTGCCTCTGAGGTGGCAAAATTAAAAACCAAATTCTGAAGCAAGGGAAAAAAGAAACCAATGTAAAATGTGGAAGGGATGGAGGATTTTCCAAACAAAGGGAGAAAGCCTGTAAAAAGGGATTTGAGAAAAGCTATTCCAATAGTTGGGGAATGGGCAGTTTATCAGTGTGTCTGAATGAAATGGTAAAGGAAAGAGTACCACAAGAAAGAGATGCAATAGATAAGAGAGAACATTAGTGGCGTTGTAAGCATGAGAAAGGTGTGTTTTTTAAAAAATATATTTTCATTGATTTCAGAGAAGACAGGAGATGGAGAGAGATATAGGAACATCAATGATGAGAGAATCATTGACCTGCTGCCTCCTGCATGCCCCATTCTGGGGGTCCCGCAACCCAGGCATGTGCTCTGACTTGGAATGGAACCGTGATCTCCCGGTTCATAGGTCAACTGAGCCATGCTGGCCTAGTGGGAAAGAGTTTTAAGCAGAGCAGTGACTTGATTTAACTTCAGTGTCGAAAAGATTACCCTGTGTAATAGAATAAACCAGAAGAGGCAAGATCAATCAATAAACCGTTTAAAAAAAAACACAAAACAAAACAGAAATAACCAAAACTAGCTCAAGAAGATAGAAAAAATCCCAAAGGTTTTAGATTGATAACTTAAAAGAGGTCCCAGACACAGAGTTAGAAATGAATTTCTAGCCACCAATGAACATAAAATTGTTTTTACTCCACCAGTTCTAAATGGTAGAAAAACATGAGAATCTATTAATAAAGTTAGAGTAGCCTTAAAATATCTGATGAAAGTAACAAAAAAACCCACTTTGTACTTTTTACTTTTAAACAGAAGGTGTCCCATTAAGATAACCCAACACACTAAATATTATGGAGAAAAATCATATGATTCTACCAATGATTGCCATAGATGTATTTGATAAAATTCACCAGATATCCCTAAGGAAAACTGCAACTAAAATAGAAATGAACGAAAGCAATAGGGGTTTTCAGGGGCTTGGCTAGGCATTCTCAACCTTAGCACTGTTGACATTTTGGACCAGGTAAGTCTTTGTTGCGGAAGCTCTCCATTCATTGCAGGATATTTGTTAGCATCCCTAGCCTGTATCTATTTGATGCTGGGAGCTGTACTCCTCTCCCCTAGTTGTGGCAATCAAACATATCTCTAGACATTGCTAAATGTCTCCTGAAGCACAAAATGACCAGTTGAGAACTGCTGAGTAGAGGACAATGTCATCACAATGTTTAGCATATTTTATGGCTTTATATGGTTGCATACCAATAAATTTTCAGTTGACATTAGCTTGAGCTGATAAAACAAAATACCATCGATTGAGTTGCTTAAACAAAAGAAATTCATTTTCTCAACATGCTGAGGATGGAAATTTTAGATCAGGGTATCAGGTACTTGGGTTCTGGTGAGATCTCTCTTCTTGGCTTGTAGGTGACTAACCTCTCACTGTGCCCTCACAGGCAGAGAAAGAGCAAGTTTGGTGTCTCTTCCTTTTCTTATAAGGAAGAACCTTATGACCTCTTATAAGGGCACAAGTTCTGTCAGACAGGATTCGACCCGTATGATTTCATTTAAACTTAACTAGGTCCTTAAAGGCCCTATCTACAATATAGTCACATGGGGAGTCAGGGCTTCAACACATGAATTTTGGGGTGACGTAATTCAGCCCAAAGCACTACCTAAACAAATTTTTAAAAAATCTATACCTAAGCCCAACAACTACTTTATATACAACGGCCATTGTTTTATTAAAATCAGTAATGAGACTGGGATTTCTGCTATTATCACTATTCTTCAACACATTTTTGGAGACTAACAAGGCTAGAAAGTTGAAGTTAAAGTTTAAAAATGGAGAATAAGCCCTAACCGGTTTGGCTCAGTGGATAGAGCGTTGGCCTGAGGACTGAAGGGTCCCAGGTTCGATTCCAGTCAAGGACATGTACCTTGGCTGCAGGCACATCCCCAGTAGGGAGTGTGCAGAAGGCAGCTGAATCGATGTTTCTCTTTAATCAATGTTTCTAACTATCCCTCTCCCTTCCTCTCTGTAAAAAAAATCAATAAAATATATTAAAAATAAATAAATAAATAAAAATGGAGAATGAAAAGATAATATATTTTCAGTTGGTATGGTCTTATACAAGATATTCTGCTAAATATCTATTCACATTAATAAGAGAATTAGGTAATGTGGTGGGCCAGATACAAAATTAATAGGTTTTTTCCTACTAATATGCAATTAGAAATTGATAAGTACATTTACAAGTACAATAAAGAAGATAAATTACCTAAAATGAATTTAAGAAGACAGGAATTGGATCTAAATGAAGAAAATGATATTTTATTGGAAGACATAAAACAAGATCTGAAATTGGAGAGACAGGTCTTCCTATATTAATATATAAGTTTATTGTAGTTCCAAAAAGAATCTCAACAAAATTGTTTCCCAATTGGTCAAAATAATTTTAAAATTTATATGAAAAGAGAATTGGCAATAACTTTCCATTTTAAAACTGATATCAAGAATGGATTTACTGTATCAGATTTTAAAAGTACTATAAATATACTTTAATGAAAACACTATGCATTAGCATGATAGACATAGATAATTGGCATAAAATAAAATCTAAAAGTAACAAAATAAATAAAGTTGTCAATTGATTTAGGAGAAAAAGAATTTTTTCTCTTAAATGACATCAGCAGTCCTGGTTAGTTATCTGAAGAAATATAAAAGTATCATACAATGGATAAAGATATAAGTGTAAAAAGTTACAAGACAAAAATATCATAAGAATAATTAAGAAACTTTAAAAAAACACACCTTGAAATAGAGAAAGCAAGTCAGTAAAGTCTTAAAAAGATATAGAAAAAGCAGTAAATTTGGTTACATTAAATTAAGATGTTTCTGCCAAAGAAAGACAAGCTATTATCCAAAAGAGAAAAAGTAATTAACAGTGGTGGCAATGAAGATGGAGAGAAACAGAAATACTTGATATCATAAGGTAGTAATAACAGGATTTCCAGATAGATTAGATATGGGTTTGAGAGTGGGGGGGAAGGGAGGGAAGTAGAATTAGATCAAAATTTTATGAGATAATTTAAAAAAATATAAATTACTCAAACCGAATTAGATTCAAAAGTATTTCTTTGAAATGAGAAAAGAAACCACAACAAATTACAAATTTTAAAAAGCTGCCAGATATTATAATAATTACTGAAGCAAAAAAATTATGATACACTATTTTTAAAAAATTCTCAATGGTTGGAGTGTTGGCCTGCAGCCTGAAGGTTCGCAGGTTCAATTCCTAGTCAAGGGCATGTACCTGGGTTGCAGGTTCGATTCTAAGCAAGCTCAGTCCGGGCACATGTGGGAGGCAACAAAACAATGTGTCAATTTATGTGTCTCTTTCATACTGATGTTTCTCTCTCGTTCTCCCCTTCCCTACCTCCCTTCTACTCTCAAAAAAAAAAAAAAAAAAAACAATGGAAAAAATATCTTGGGTGAGGATTAACAAAAATAAACACCAAACTAACCGACATAAAATCAGCAAGGAAATATAAGATCTGAACAATTAACCAACATAAACTTGTCACACCATCCAATAAGAGCAGAGTAAACATTTTTCAAGCATCATAGAATATTTACCAAATGCATTGTATCTTGGACATAAAACAAACATCGATAAATTTAAAATAATTTAAATTATACAAAGTATGTCCTCTGATCATAATAAAATCAAACTAGAAATCAATAACAGAAAGACAATAGGAAGCTCTCCAAACACTTGGAAATTAAACAATATACTTCTAAATTGCCGAAACCGGTTTGGCTCAGTGGATAGAGCGTCGGCCTGTGGACTGAAAGGTCTTAGGTTCGATTCCGGTCAAGGGCATGTACCTGGGTTGCGGGCACATCCCCAGTGGGAGATGTGCAGGAGGCGGCTGATCGATGTTTCTCTCTCATCGATGTTTCTGGCTCTCTATCTCTCTCCCTTCCTCTCTGTAAAAAATCAATAAAATATATTTAAACAATATACTTCTAAATAATGGATCAAAGAGAAAGTCTCAAGGGAAATTTAAAAATACAAAGAAGTAAATAAAAAAATGTACCATCCTATATAATAAAAGGCTAATATGCAAATCAACCAAATGCAGGACAACTGGTTGCTATGATGTGCACTGACCAGGGGGCAGACTCTCAATGCAGGAGCTTCCCCCTGGTGGTCAGCCAGAAGCCAGGCTCACGGCTGGAGAGCGCAGTGGTGGTGGCGGGAGCCTCTCCTGCCTCCATGGCAGTCAGACATCACCCTGGGGTTCTCAGACAGAGGGCACAGGTTGGGATGAGGGACCCCATCCGAGTGCACTGTTTCTTGCACCAGGCCTCTAGTATTAAAATATGTGGGATGCCACTACAGCACAGCTGAAAAAGAAATTTATATAGCACTAAATGCTTATATTAGGAAAGAGAAAAGGTCTCAAACCAATAATATAAGTTCCTATCTTAAAAAATTACCAAAAGAGAGCCAAATAAGCCCTGGCTAGTGTGGCTCAGTTGGTTGAAGCATTGTCCCACACACCAAAAAGGTGGTGGGTTCAATTCCTGGTCAGGGCACATACCCAGGTTGTGAGTTCAATCCTGGGGCAGAGTATGTGTGGGAGGCAACAGATTGATGTTTCTTGCTCACATCAATGTTTCCCTCTCCATCTCTTCTATAATTAATTTTTAAAAAGAACTGAGTTGTTTTTTTAAAAAGTCAAATAAGTGCAAAGCAAACACAAGAAAGAAAATACTCTAAATCCCTTCACTTTTCTTGTTACCAGGCCTAGATTCCATTGTCCAGCATTATAATCATTCCCTTACACTAATTACTTTCTTCTTTCTCTTACTTTTAAACAGAGCTAGAAAAAAAAGCCTAATTTTCATTTTACAAATTTCTCTCTCCACATTTGTTCATAAACATCTCAATATTACTGGAGAAAATCACAGCAGTGCTGACCAGAGTAATTTCCAGTCCGTGACCATACCCTTCGAATGGTCATTTGACAATGACAATCAAATATACCCCAATTCTAGAGCAAATTTACTTTTCCATTATCTCAGCAGATGATTTTTAAATCTCCAACATTCTCTTCTCTCTTGTTCTAAGCTAATAAACTTTGCATATCCTATCTAATAAAGGGGTAATATGCAAATTGACCATCACTCCAACACACAAGATGGCCGCCCCCATGTGGACACAAGATGGCCTGCAGGGGAGGGCAGTTGGAGGGGCCAGGCCTGAAGGGGAGGGCAGTTGGGGGCAACCAGGCTGGCAGGGGATTAGTTAGGTATCGATCAGGCTGGCAGGGGAGTGGTTAGGGGGTGATTAGGCTGGCAGGCAGAAGTGGTTAGGGGCAACCAGGCAGGCACTCAGGTGAGCGGTTGGGAGTCAGCAGCCTGGAAGGTGAGAAGGATGTCCAACTGCCCGTTTAGGCATGATCCTAAATGGGCAGTCGGACATCCCTAGAGGGATCCCAGATTGGAGAGGGTGCAGGCTGGGCTAAGGGACACACACCCCTACCCCTGTGCACAAATTTTGTGCACCGGGCCTCTAGTTTTATATAAAATAGTTCTACTCCAATAAGAACTATTCTATAGTAGTATACACATGTATGCCTTTTTTGTTATAACAGAAAAGTCACTGCTCCTATTTTAGCTCAACCTCTCTACATACCATTTTGTTTTTTTTAGAAATATTATTGCCATTTTTTTCTTTCTCTACCTCATTATTAATTTATCCCTCTCTACTGGATCCTCTTCCCATTCAAACTGAAGCATGCTTTAAGATTACCCATCAGCACAAACGAAAAAGCAAGCAAACAAAAACTTTTCTTTGACTCCACATCCTGTTGCAGCCACTACCTATATCTCTGCTCTACTTTATAGAGTACTCACAGTCTCTACTTCACATTTTCCCTTCAAATCATCCTAATTGGGTATTTCTTTTGACTACTCTAATAAAATGGACCTCATCTCACCAATGATCTCATCTTACTAAAGCTAATGTTCACTCCTCTGAGATCATCTTACTTGAGCTCTTAACATTGGACACCATGCACTCGATTCCCTCTTTCTTGACATACATTCTTCATTTGGTTTCCAGGATATCATGCTTCCCTTGCTTTTTTCTCATCTCTCTGAATGCTTCATCTCAAACCCTTTATCTCTTCCCCAGGAACTCTAAAATATTTTGGTGGCTCATGGATCTTTATTTTTTCTGGCGGGGGGACTCTTTTCTCACTTCTATGATCTAATCGTGGTAATTTCAGCCAATCCATTGGCTTTAAATGCCATATTTAGCAGATAACTCAAATTTATACCTCCAGCCTAGACTTGTCTTTAGAACTCTAAACTCTTATATTCTATTTAACATTTCACTTTTTATGTTTAATTGAAAACTTAAACATGACCAACAGAATTATTAACACTCCATCCCAATTTGTTGCTCTAAAGTCTTTCATCTTTCACTTAACAGATTTATCATCTACCTAATTGCTTTAAAAAATTATAAGTTTTGTAATCCTTCACTTTTATTTCCCTCATAAACTATATGCCATCCATCAGTAGGTATTGTTGGTGCTACTTTCAATATGTACTGAATCTGTCCACTTACTCCCATCCCCATAACTATGACCTAAGTCTACATCACCGACTCACCTCCTATTTCCTTAACAACTGATTTTGTGAATTCACTTAAAACTAAGACATGGCTGGCAGGTTATTTTAAAACAGTAGCACCTTAAAATCTCCAGAGCCACATAATGTATTTGCTTTTAATTTGGGTCTCCAAAGATATTTTAGGGAGCAACTATGGAGAAACTACTTCAAATGTTATTTTAGACTGTAAATACCTGAGCTTATACTTTAAAAAGACAAACAAAAGCAGAAAGAGGAATGGATAACCAGTGGTGAATTTAAACTACTTGTATGAGTCCTTCAGAATAAATTTAGGCATAAATTCTCACAGAACTAAAGTTTGTATAAAATAATAATGCAAAAAGTGGGGAATTTTAAAAGTTATAGTAATGAGCAAGAGGAACAAGCAGGAAGGGATAGACCCTCTGCTTGACACAGATGGTGATAACAGATGACAAGAAGAAAGCAGGACCAATTTGTTCCTATCTGCCTGTCTCTGTGGCAAAGACAATGATCTTCAGACTGGAGAGGGTGGAACAAACTAGTTTAAGAGTTTAACTAATGTCAAAGATAGGTGGCAAGACAGAGAACAATCCCAACTGGCATGGCTCAGTATTGAGTGTAGCCCTATGAACCAGGCAGTCATGGTTTGATTCCCTCTCAGAGCACATGCCCAGGTTGCAGACTTAATCCCCAGTGTGTGTGTGTGGGGGGGGGGGGGGAGGCAGCCAATGAATGATTCTCTCTCATCATTGATGTTTCTGTCTGTCTGTCTCTCTCTCTCCTTCTCCCTTCCTCCCTAAAATCAATAAAAGTATATTAAAGAAGACAGAAAACACCAAGTGTCCTGGCTGACATGAACTTCACTGGAGGCTTGGTGAGAACTGGGGGATGAAACTTCAGGACCAGCAATTGTTACCTCCGAGGAATGATAGGAAAGGGAAGAGGTATCACTGACTGAAGAGGAGCAAGTCCCGTGCAAATTGTCAATAAGGGAAAACAGTAAATTCTGCAATTATAGATCAGTGAGCCTGATATTAATTCCAGTGCAAAATTATAGAATGGGTTATTAAAATGAATGGGTTTTCAAGTAGTAGAAAATGAGAGCATGCAAATTCTTACAAAGGGAAGTGGTATTCACTAAGACCAAGCATGGGCTCGTTAGGATTAAGCTATACCAGACTAGCCTCGTTTAATTTAGGCTATTACTGTTATAAAGAACTATTTTTTTTTACATTTATTCAATATTGGGCTCTAGGTTAAATGCTTTATAGGATTTTTTTACTTGATCTAAAATATTATTTTCCTCCACTTTATAGATGAGGTAACAGAAGTTTAGAACAATAACTAGTCTGAGACCACAAAGCTAAAACCAGGGAACATGTATGTAAGCATAGGTAGCCACATTACAGAACTTGTGCTGTTAATCTCTATGCTATAATGTCACTGAATAGTATAGGGTAGGTGTATCTCAAGAATGTTATTGTATAGGTAGAATAGAATAAGAAGCAATATGTTAGGAATAAATGTAAAATCTATCACTTAGGTTTTTCAAAATCTATCTAATATCACATGGAGAAGAAAAGAAGAGCTAACAACAGTTTATGAATAGCTCCTTCTCATGTGGCCAGGGCTAACTCAGTGGCATCACAGCCAACGATAAAGCATTTCACCAAGGCCAGAGGTCAAATAAGAAAAGTTAAGACTATATAATTAAACTGACTCTTTATTGAAAGGCTCCAAGATCACTATTGAGGGAAAAACAGTGATAATAGGTCCAGATAGTAACATGGCGGGAAATATTACAGAACAAACAGCCAGAAACTTATCAATGATGAAAATTTAAAAGTACAAGAGAAAGATTTCAGCAAAATCGAACACTTTAATGCTCTCTTTCTTCACATATACACCACCTGCCGGGGACCAATTCCAGCATGTCATAATTTTATGAGTTTCATCACAAGGTTGATGAAACTTGGAGACTCAACAGGGTTGAGTCACACATATAGTCACCTGTTGGAAATGGCTAAAAGCATTTCCCCAAACCTGAATAGGAAACTGATTGTGGCTGCCAGACAGTTAAAGGGCATCTTAATCTACATGTTATTGCCTCCTACTGGTCAAACACCTGAACAGCCGTAGGCTATTCCCCAGACTGGCAATGCTTCTGTGCCCTTTGAAACCTTACCCTTTGAGGTGTATTATCTCCACCTTGCCTTAGGACAAATTGTGTTAATAAAAGCAAGGGTCCTAGACAAGGAGGCAGTCTTCAGTTCCTTTAGCTGAAGGTCCTCTGACCCCCAATGCCTTTCAAAATTATATCTCGTCTCCGGACTCTTTATTAGTCTCTGGATTCCTATGTCATCTACGTGCAGCGCCTTTTCCAGATTCCTGAACCCTTCTTGATGCTGGGACATGAACCCCGGCATAAATGGATGCCCAAAGTGGGACTTTCTGAACCCTGGCAGCGCCAACAATAATCACCTTTCTCTCCTTTGTTTCAGTTGAGATATATTTGAACATTATATTCAGTTGAGATATAATATTATTATAGTTTCAGGTATATACCATAATGACTTTGTATTTCTATATATTGAGAAATGATCACCACCATGTCTAGTTAACATCCATCACTACACATAGTTATACCTTTCTTCTTTGGAATGAGAACTTTTAAGATGTACTTCGTTAGCAACTCTCCAACACACAATATAGAATTGTTAACTAGAGTCACCATGCTGTATATCACACCCCCAGGACTTATTTATTTCCCTCTCCTCTCTTACATGTGCAGTGGAAGGCCTTGAATTATTGAGGGCTTTCATTATTTTTCTTACCATCACTATCAGTAGGCCTTCAGGTGGTTTTTGTAGCCACAATGTTTCTTGATTTATTATTTTAATGTTTAAAATGTCTTTAACTTTTTAAAAAATCTTTTCACATGTGTACTATTTTAAAGGATTTTAGGCTCAATATGCACGTGCCCCTTGATGTTAAGGGAAGCCCATTTTCAGACTATGACAGTTGCACTGAAGCTTTATTTATTTTCATGTGGTTCCTGTTAGGTTTTTTGGGGGAAGTGTGTATAGCAGCTCCAAAAAGCTTTGCATATTGTAAAAAATACATTTGGTAGAAATATGAGTAAAGAGTGTCATGTGGCTATCAAATAAGCTAAGGTGAGTTGATACTACATTAACACAATTATAACATACAGGAAGAAGGAAGTAATCATTTCTCTCTATATATACCTAATCCCACACATGGACTAACTCTTAGTTCTGATACTTAAGAGGATGAATAGATACTCCTGTATTTCCAGAGGGCACCTGGGTGATGAAGAGATTTGGAATTATGAAATATGAGAAACTTTTGAAGAAACTGGGATGCTTTTCCTGGAGAAGATATTAGTCACTATTTACCATTCTACAAAAGTGACTGAAGTAATAATAGGTTATAAGAGAGCAAAAAGAAAAGTAAGAGTTTTATCAATGGGGCGGCAGTGTAGTGGCTGAAAGTACTGGTTGTAGAGTTAGACCGCCTAGGTGTATAGCCCAGTGAAAGTGTTTCCTAGCTGTTTGACCTTACTCAAGTTACTTAACTGCTCTATGCTGTAGTTTCCCCATATACACGGAGTGGCCAGATTATTATGATCATCTGACGTTTGTCGGCAAATTAGCTATAATTTCGCCCTGAAGGTGCTAGAGGGCCAGACCATTATAATAGGGAAGCAGGTTGTTTACCATGACAGTAGAAGCGATTTTTTTCTGAAGATATGGGGAAACAATGCGATTTAACAGCCTTTGAACATATATACACTGAGTGGCCAGATTATTATGACCACCCCATCAGTACTTCGTTGGGCCACCTTTTGCCTTCAATACTGCAGCGATTCTTCTTGACATTGACTCCACAAGATGTTGCAAGGTGATGCGAGGAATCTGACACCATGCCTGATGAATAGCACTGTCCAGTTCGTGAGATTTGATGGTTGTGGAACCAACTGCCTGATGGCTCTTTTAACTTCGCCCCACAAATGCTCAATTGGGTTGAGATCTGGTGATTGTGGGGGCCATTTAAGCAAGGTAAAGTCTCCCTCATGTTCTTGAAACCACTCCTGCACAATAGGAGCACCGTGGCATGGCACAATGTCTTGTTGGAAGAAGCCATCTCCATTGGGATACACCATCAACATGATAGGATGAACTTGATCAGCAATGATACTTAGGTATGTTGTGCTATTCAGACGTTGTTCCACACGAATTAAAGGGCCCAAATCATGCCAGGAAAACATGCCCCAAACCATAACACTGCCCCCACCAGCTTGAAGGGTTGTACTCATGCATGTGGGGTGCATGCTTTCATGCTGTTTCTGCCAAATTCTCACTCTACCAGTTGCATGATGCAACTGGAAATGTGATTCATCCGACCACATGACTTTTTTCCAATGCTCGACTGTCCAATCTTTATGTTCCTGTGCAAATTGGAGACTTTTTATCTTGGTAACTGCAGACAGCAAAGGTGTTCGAACAGGCCTCCGGCTTCCATATCCCATATGATGCAGTGTACGGATAATTTGCCTACAAACGTCAGGTGGTCATAATAATCTGGCCACTCAGTGTGTATATAGATATCCCATGTTTGAAGGCTGTTAAATCGCGTTGTTTATCCATATCTTCAGAAAAAAAAAATCACTTCTACTGTCGTGGTAAACAACCTGCTTCCCTGTTTATAATGGTCTCGCCCACTAGCAACTTCAGCACGCAATTACAGTGGGCCGAGACCGAGCTCGTTAAGGAGGTCGTTAAGGAGCTCGTTAACTCAAATTACTCTGTCAACTCAATGCAAAAAATCAGCCGAGAGACAGCTGGTATTTCAAAAAACACATTAGTCGGGACACTGGTAAGTCAAGGCCCCACTGTATAGCTAATTTGCCTGCAAACATCAGGTGGTCATAATAATCTGGCCACTCAGTGTATATACTAGTAATGGTCAATGATTAAACATATGACATCAGGATTAAGCTATGTCAAACAGAGAATGGAGGACACATGTTAAACACTTGATACATTTTAGTTATTAATAAAGCACAATCGAAATTTTCCTATTGTTGGATAACATAAGCTAATCATTGGACTTTTGATGATGGCTCAGTCAATAAAAGGAGTGATAGGAAAGAAGAGAATGGTAACAGTCAGCTTTGAGAATTTGAGCTTGCATGTGATTATCATGGCATAACTTTTTTTGTTGTTAATCTTCACCTGAGGATATTTTTCCTTAGATTTTTAGGAAGAGTGGAAAAGAGAGGAAAAGACAGACAGAAACACATCAATTGGTTGCCTCCTGCAGGAACCCCTACCACGGCCTGGGCCAGGGAGGAGGGAGCCTGCAACCAAAGTACGTGCCCTTGACCAGAATCTAACCTAGGACCCTTTGGTCCACAGATTGATGCTCTATCCACTGAGCAAAACCAGCTAGGGCTGGCTGAAAGAAAATAAATCATAATTACTTAAGTTGGGATATCTTAAAATATTTAGTGAGGTCCTATAACCCAGTAAGATAAAACACAAACCGATTGCTATTTGATTTTTTAAAATTGGATTGTCAAGAAGATAAGTAATCTAGCAGATCTGGGTAAACTTCTTGGGCTTTACCAGTTGAGAATATTCTATCAAAATACCAAGAAAGTTACCTCTCTACTATAAATAGAGGTGGCATTAGAATAAATTATAGTACCTGTGGATTATATGAAATAAGGAAAATATGAATATACAAATGAAAGTGATTCTATTATGAAATACATTTAATTATATCTTTTGGCAACTGATATTTTATGTCTTCTGTGTGTTTTGTCCTAGTCTTCTCCAAAATGACAAATTTTAAAAACAGAAGCTTTTTATTTGATAAAGAGTTGGGTAGCAGTTAATAGGTGTCTGTCTATAATTGAACTTTTAATAAGGTGTTAAACATCAAAACAAGGACATCAATTTAAATAATAGTGGATTTCAATTTTATCCTGGACATTTTGGCTATGTTAGTAATCTGACTCTCCTGATCACTTCATTTCTTTAACAAATTTTTATCGAGCATTTACAGTGTGCCTTTTCTAAATCCTGAGAAAAGAACAGGAACATAATAGACGACATCACTGCTCTCATAGAACTTACATTCTAGTAATGAGATACAATAAGTCTGTAACAAACGAGAAAAATTCTAGAAAGTGTTGTGTTAGCAGAGAATCAAACAGGGCACAAAGATATGAAAAGACCAGAGGCTATTTTGGATTGAGTGGCCAGGAGTCCTATCTAAGAAATTTACATCTCAACTGAGACATAAATGACAAGAAGGATCCATAACTGAGGAAAAATAATTCTAAGAAAATGAATGACTAGTACAAAGATCCTAAGGTAAGAGAGAATCCCAGTTTGGCTGAAAGGTTGTGGAAAAGGTAGAAACGATGTTTATGGGAAGTTCAGTGATGCAGAGTCCAGATCATTTATGACACTATAGGACAAGGTAAAATATTGAGATTTTAGCTACCATCAGCAGCCAGGCATTTGGTGGGTTTTAAGCAGAGGAGTCACATGATCTGATTATACTTTTAAAAAATCACTCTTGATTCTGGCCAGTTAGCTCAGTTGGTTGGTGCATCATCCTGATACACCTAGGTTGTAGGTTCAATTCCCCATCAGGGCATATACAATAATCAACCAATGAATGCATAAATAAGTGGGACAACAAATCCATGTTTCTCTCTCTTTCTCTCTCTCTCGCTCTCATTCTCCCTCTTCAACCCTTTCTCTAAAAATGAATAAATACAAATCTAAACAAAACAGTCAGTCAGTTGCTTTTGCTGTTACATGGAGAATAGATTGTAGAACCAAGAGTGCAAGCAAGGAGACCAATTGAAGATTATAGCAATAGTCCTGGCCAAAAATGGGGAAGTCTTACAAAAAGATGGTGGTAATGGACATAAAAATCAGTCAGTTTTGGATCACTTTTGGAGTTAGAAGTGATAGAACTTGGGAGTGTATTAGAGAGAGAAAAGGCTAAATTATAAATGTAATCTAAGTTTTTGACTGAGAAATCTAGAAGAAATTGTGCTATTATCTGATATTTGAGAGTTTGGGGAAGGAATGGGTTTGGGTGTAAAAACAAAACGTTCTCTTATGGACAAATCAAGTTTTAGATGTCTATTAGTCATCCAAAAAGAGTTGTTAAGTATGACATTAGATATTTGATCTAAGTTTCAGAGACAGGTGACAAATGGAAGATATTATTTGAAAGACTAGACCACCTAACACCAGGACAGTAAGTCATATCACTTAAGAGAATAGAGCCAAGTTACTGAACCAATTTAGAGATTGGATAGAGGAAAAGGAGAACCCAGAATACAAAACTGAGAAGGATCAACCAGTGAGTTAAAAGTCAGGGGATGTACTAACCAGAAAGGTGGAAGAGGAAATCATTTCAAGAAGGAGGGAGTGATCAATCGTGTCAAATACTGTTTGAAATGAGGTAAGATAAGAACAAAGTAGAGAACATTGAATTTGGCAGTAATGAAGCTCAATTGGAATAAATTGAGGAGAGAATGTGAGGTGATGAAAGAAAGAGATCCACTACTGACAGGAGGAAGTGATCAGACGATGTAATCATTAGAGCCCTCGGAAACTGGACACGCCTACTCATGACATGGAAAGAGTTCAAAGGAAGGCTTACAATGATAATGAGGGGATTTGTGCATCTGTTTGTGAGTTGGACCGGATGACCCTGAAAATACTCAGCATACAATGATGTTCTAAGATTCTTTTATTCTACAGTGTTTATCTGATGCAGCTCTCACTTGCCTAAATTGTCAGTGCAGTGTCCCTCACCTGATCCCTCTGCAACCTTATTAAGGCCAGATAAATTATTTTCATTAGACTTTATAAAATACTGGAAATAGCTCTCGAAATTTTATTACTTTCTCAGTAGACTCTAGATTGGAAAAACTGATCTCATTCAACTGTCATAATGTAGGTAAGGCAATTAAGGCTTTGAGAAGTGAAATGGTTTGTTAAATATAAAATTCAAAGATAACAGTAAAGCTAAGACTAGAACCCAAGTCTCCTTGTTTCATTTCATTTTTTAAAATATATTTTTATTGATTTGAGAGATGGAGAGATAGAAAGATCAATGATGAGAGAGAATCATTGATCAGCTACTTCCTGCACACCCTACACTGGGGCTCAAGCCCACAACCATGATGACCAGGAATCAAACCATGACTTCCTGGTTCACAGGTCAACACTCAACCACTGAGCCACGCCAGCCAGGCTCCTTGTTTCATTTCTTATCATCTTCTTGGTTCTCCATTTTTGGTTTATATCTTTTTAATTTTCATAAACTATCTATACTAATAATAGAGGAATATGCAAATTGTCCAGGACACCACCACAGTAATAGTAATGACCAAACAGCAGGCTGCGTGAGACAATAAGGCCAGCAGTGGGGTTAGTGAGGGACGACCAAACGACTAAACAGCAGGCTGCGTGGGGCAACCAGGCCCAGAAGGGGCAACCAGGCTGGTGGGGGTGGGGGGCAGTTAGGGGCAATCAGGCCGGCAGGCAGAAGCGGTTAGGGGTGATCAGGCTGGCAGGGGGGGCAGTTAGGGGTTATCAGGCAGGCAGGCAGGTGAGGAGTTAGGAGCCAGCAGTCCCGGATTGAGAGAGGGATGTCTGACTAAACCGGCAGTTGGACATTCCCCGAAGGTTCCTGGATTGGAAAAGGTGCAGGCCGGGCTGAGAGACCTTCCCCCCTACGCACAAATTCTGTGCACGAGGCCTCTAGTGGTTACATAAACAGAGAAGTCACAGTGGCAAGGATGAAGGCTATGCAACACATAGCTCCCACTCAACAAGGCTAATCTAGCTACTCCACTGCCAAGTATCCTATTTCTCAGTACAGAGACAAATGCTAAATCCTGATATGGCTTAGTCCTCAAGAATATAAACTAGCTATTTAGTGACAAACTGACCACTTGACAAGGACAGCATTTAAACTTGGGTGGGATCAACACATATTCCAGGTTTGCCTTTGCCATCCACAGGACCTCAGGCAGCACCACTAGGGCTTACAGAGTTTTGGATATACTGAATTGGAACTAAGACACCCATTTGAAAATTAAGTGAGAGGAATTTTAGGATAAAATAGGCGGGTTTAGGGAGTTTTAAGAATAAAGAGGGTGCATGGGGGAGAAATGCATAGGTGAGGGCTTGGAGCCACCAGAAGGCATACATTCACAGAGAATAAAAAAGGTGCCACAGGATAAGGGGAGAGGAAGACAGACATTATAGAAGATAAGGAAAAGTCACAGAGTATGGGAAAAAAGGAAACAAACTTTCACAGAAGATAAAGAAATGGCAACAATGGCAGGCAGATTTTCACAGGAGATAAGAGAAATGTTACAAAATAAGGGGAGATAAAATGGGGGGGGCAACATGTGGGTTTTGGGCTTTGAAGCTGATATTCTGCAAAAAGAGTGACCAATTAGAAGAGAATAGGATCATAAAGTGAGGAAGGGGTCCAATTAGAAGGACCATGAAGAGACAAAGAACTACAGCATTTATAAACCTTAGAAAAAGGGGCTTTGTGGGTTACCCCATTGGGATTCACTCCCTACATGGGAGCTTGTATTTGCTTCCAATAAATTTCCACCTTTTTCATCTACCACCTTTTGTCCCTGGCTTCATTCTTCAAATCCATCTGGATAGGGACCCAGGGAAGAAATCACCCTTGCATCCTTCTCAGGAAAACAACCCAAATCAAAAGGACATATGGCAGTGAGCACATGACCATGAGATCCACCAGTTTGATCACATACTACACAACCTAGTTGCAAGTCTGATATTGATAGAATAATCTTTTGTAAGTGTAACTAAGGCACCAGCTTGGATATGAGGTTCTACAAGAATAGGGGGTTTATATTCCATGACCTCATTACACCTAAATAATTAAATAGCTGTTGTGTGATGCTAAGTTTCCAGTAGGTAGAATGTTTGGGCCTAAGACCCAACAGAAGGCAGTAGGAGTGTCCCTGCTTACAATCCCTCCAAGCGACCAATTTATAGAATACTAGAGGCCCGGTGCACCAAATTAGTGCAGGGGGGCGGTGGGCCTCAGCCCAGCCTGCACCCTCTCCATTCCAGGACCCGTCAGACATCCCTCTAGCAATCCAGGACCACTGGCTCCTAACCGCTTGCCTGCCTGCCTGCCTGATCGCCCCTAACTGCCTCTGCCTCAGCCTCCACCACCGCGGCTTTGTCCAGAAGGACATCCGGAATGATATCCAGAAGGTCATTCAGTCTAATTAGCATATTATGCTTTTATTAGTATAGATGTGCTTCCCATTTCTACAACTCTAGTCAACATGGGTCCAGATGTACTGCTTCTCAGAGGGAGAAACGTTCCATCAAAAGACACAGCAAGTGTCCCATTAAACTTTACTACTACTTTCATTTTAGGGTTGTCATGACAAGAAGAAAACAAAAAAAGTAGTAACAAGAAAGGAATCACCACCCTAGCACAGGTACTTGGCTGAAAATCAGGTAAACAGAACTACTACTTAACCATGAGGTCAGGGAAGAATATGTTTGGTACCCATGCAATCCCCTGTGGAATCTCTTGCCCATTTTTTGACAATAATTGTATAAATGCAACAGCTATGGCCTAAGAAAGTCAGAGGCTCAGAGGACATCCCATCATGCAAGCCACCTAGATCACTTAGACCAGCAAAGATGCTAGCCAAGAGTGAATGGAACCTAGAATAAATAGTAGAAGAAGTAAATTCAAGTGGAACAAGAGATAGACTTTAGTAAATACTATTTTATTTCTCCCAGATTTCCCCTTTAGGACTTAAGAATTCATTTCATCAGTTGCTGGTAGTACCGACAACCAATGGCTCTCAGCTAAATTTCTATATGTGAATTGCCCTCCTCTGAAAAGAGCTGCCTTGCCCCAGTTCAGACCTACTCCAGGGCACAGTCCCCATTCCATTCCTGGGTAATAATGGGTTTCAAAGACTCAGACCCTTTGCTTCAAGGAGTGACAACTCTGAAGGGCCATGCCTTGCCAGAGCTCCCTAGGGTCTTTATTGCAACTTCATTGTAGTTTCACCCGACCGTATTTCCTTTACATGCTCATATAAGGGCTTATCCCATGGGCACTCACCAATAAAACTACTGCACACAACACAAATCTTTTTCTTAGACTCTGTTTCTCATATAAAGTTCAAAAAGTACATGGCATGTCCAGGTAAGATAACATCTTCTAGTAATGAGAATGATATTGTACTAGATTATTTCATGGAATTGGGGAAATTAGATTAGGACAATTATGAAGTGTATGCTCCCACTTCTATAAAATAAAATGAATATATATAGATATATGTAAATTCATCCTTCAAAGGAGGATGAAGCAGTAAAATATTAACATTGAGTATCTGGATACTAAGCTCATATTTTTTCCCTATATTTTTAATAATCAACACTAGATATGTTATTTTTAATCAGATTAGCTCATTATTTTAGTAAAAAGTTGTGTATACTATACCTACAAAAATAGAGACATATGTATACAGCAGAAAGAAATAGAGACAATAAACAAGGTCCAATATAATTATTGTCTATTCTAGATGACTCTTGAATTAAGAATAGGAAACAATTTATCTCTCTTCCTTAATTCATCCATGGGACTAATTGAAATATCAGGTTAGATGGACCAATAGGAAACTACACCTAGGAGTGGAATGGGTGGGTCATATGGTTACTCTATACTTAACCTTTTGAGGAACTGTGAGATTGTTTTCCAAAGTGGCTGTACCATTTTACATTCAGCAGTTATTTATTCTAAGCCACGTTATTTGTCCACCCTTGTCCAAACAGAATTCCCTTACAGTCTGAATATTCTGCCAGATACTGATTAGCCATTTGTCTTAGATGGGTCTGTGCAAGATCCTAACCAAGAGAAAGACTAGGGAAAGTCAAAATAATTTGGTTGGTTCCCAAGGCATCATCCATATGGTTAGAATGGGTCAAACATTAGTTTCTCTTTGAGACTGACACTCAGCTCTTAGAACATTTTCTTCACTATTCTTGTCTAGCCACTTAAAGCATGCATTCATGAGCCAACCCACTCAAGAATCACTACTTCAAAAATGGGACTTTTCTCATTGGCTGTTTAACCCTAAGATCCTCTAAGAAAGGAACCTCATTATTATCCACTCAATTGCTTTACCTTGCCCAGGGACCCAAATTTTAATTAAAATCAGAAATTGTTATCCAGTACAAATTGTTTTGTTTGTTGTTTAAAATTTATGCTACATAAATTATATAAACAGGTGATCCTTGCTTTTCTTTTCTCAACACTAAATCATCCCACATTTTTTAGGAAATTTGCCATATACTATGGTTGAACATCAAATTCAACTCCCAGATTCTGGGAGGCAATTCTCATCTACTAAGAGGACCATACAAAAAAAAAAAAAAAAAAAAAAAAAGGACCAAACAGTTTTTTTAAAATATTTTCTGGTAATAAACATTTTAACTTGGAAATTGTGATTTTTATAAGTGGCATTAAGGATACCAGTGGTCACAGTGTTTAACAGTTTCACAGAAAATGCAGAAGTGTTTTTCAAGTGGGTGTTCCTTGATCAACTCTAAATAAAAACCAAATGAACCACATCAAAATGTATTTTCTGTGAAGATTTTTTTGGGGGGGGGGTTAATCAAATGTAGTTCAAGAACAATGTGTCTGCATTTAATGTGATTTTGAGCTTCACTAATTTGAAGTGGTGTGGTATAAAACTAATAAAATCTCTCTGCATATATTTTGAAATAATTCCTATTTCTTTTGCTAACCTGATTAAGTCAGGAAAGGCCTGCATGGCGGCCTTGAAAACTCAAGAGCCCTAAAGTAACCACAAAGGATGGTCTGAAATGAAAACCTTTAGTTAGAAAACCTTTTTAGTGGATAGTCATGTCCTAGGCCAGTATCTTCCCTGACAAAGGTCAACTTCCATCTTTATTGAGCCTATTGTCTTTTTGCATCTAAAATAAAATAACATGCCTGTGGAATCTCAGGGTAATTTGTAACTTTGCTTTTTTCCAGACCCCTCAGGGCACAGCCCTGGCACCTTGAGGAGACCACAAATTCCCTCATTGTTATTGTTATCATGTTAATTATTAACTGTTAACTATCCTATACCCACCTGTGTAAAGGAAGCATGTGTCTATCATTTTAGTTTTTATCCAACCCCAGAGGTTCCCCCACATCCTTTACTTTCTTGGGCCTCCCTAATCTATCACCCATGGATTGTAATGTATAAAACAAGATGAAAAACCGCCATTCTCCAGAACACTATCTCAACACATTGAGATTCTGCTTCCTGGCAATTATCCACAGTTTGGCTCAAATAAACTCACAAAAATTCCTTACAGGTTTGAATGTTCGTTTTTGTTAACACTTTCAATTATAAAAATGATCAAGAATTATATAATTCTTGCCCTAACCGGTTTGGCTCAGCGTATGGAGCGTCGGCCTGTGGACTCAAGGCTCCCGGGTTCGATTCCTGTCAAGGGCATGTACCTTGGTTGCGGGCACATCCCCAGTGGGGAGTGTGCAGGAGGCAGCTGATCGATGTTTCTCTCACATGGATGTTTCTAACTCTCTATCCCTCTCCCTTCCTCTCTGTAAAAAAATCAATAAAATATGTTTTAAAAAAAGAATTACATAATTCAAAGCTGGCTGAATAAATTGTAAACTGTTTTTTTGCTATTTTCATTAGGAAGTGGCAAATTAGATCCATTGTCTTTTGTCAAATCTATTGAAACTTAGTCTTGAACTATACAGATAAAAGATAGGTGAAGTTTCCAGAAATTTATCATTCACAATAATGCAACTGCCCTGCTCCTACCTTGCTGGTGTGGTGCTCTATCTTCACAGAAAGAGAATACTTAATTTCTTAGAGACATGGTTACATTATATATGCTACCTATAATATTTACATATTATTACATTAATATGTTGCATATTATATAATTCTTGGCCAGTAGTTAAAATTCTGGCTGAATATCAGAGTTACCTGAACAGTTATTTATAGGCCATATTTTGTCATGAGTATGAGAAAAATAATATTTTTTGGTCAATTTCTGAATACAAAATATTTTTACTTGGATCAAATTTCAAAGGTATAGGTTATGCTGTGCAAAAATATGTCTCCCACTCCTATCTGTCAACCACCTAGTTGTTTTGTACAGAGGCAAAACCAATATTATCAGCTTTTTGTGTAAACTTCTAGACAAATTTAATGTCTATATAAGCAATCTGTTCATCCTTCTTTGCTAAATTGGTAGTAAATGATACAGCCTTGCATTTTTCACTTGATAAAACATCCTGAAGATTGGCCCATATACATACATAAACAAGTTCCTCACTCTTCTTTGCATATGCATTTGTATATTATTATATGGATGCATCCATCATAAGTTGTGTAGTATACATGGAAAGCTTTTTTTTTTTTTTTTTTTTTTTTTAAGAAAACATTTTCCTGGGCCCTCTCATAGACCTATGAAAGCAAAATTTGTGGACAGAGTCTGAGAATATGTTTTTGTTGTTGCTATTGTCTTGTTTGTTCAGAGAAAGGAGGGGGAGAGAGAGAAACATTAACTTATTGTTCCACTTATTGTGCATTAATTGGTTGATTCTTGTATGTGCCCCGATTGGGGATTGAACCTACAATTTTGGCGTATCAAGACAATGCTCTAACCAACTGTGAGCTACCCAGCCAGGACCAGGAATATGTCTTTTTAACAAGTTCCCTAGGTGACTGTTGTCCACTCAGCACAGCAGATTGGTTCTGGGGAATCACCATTCTGGGTTTTCTATTCTGAAAATTACTATTTCCAGCTGTGTTTTTCACTGAGGCTAGGAAGCAGAGGTCAACTTTTCAGGGAAGAGTCTGACTTACTGGTAGTACATGTTTCTAAATGAAAGGAGGTACACAATCTTTATTGTTCAATTTTTAGGTCATTTTCAAGAGAAAAAAAAATTCCTGTAGATTGGTGCCAGTATAGTTGTCACCTATTGATTTGCTCATGTAATACAGCTACAATGTCTCAGTGAACCTCAACTTCTCTTCTGCTTTCCACAGTTCCCCCCAGCAGCTGATTTCCTTGACATTTGGCAATTCTCTGAGAAAAGCTGTAGCAGACGAATGATGATGGCTATAGTTTTTGTAATATGGAAAGGCCACCATGGACACTAGGGTCAAATCCCCAAGGAAAGTGCACCCACCCTACCTTTAGAGAAAAACTGATTTTGATTCTCCAAAAAGGTCACGAAATCTCCTAGGTCATCACTGTATTCATCTGGGCAAGAGAAAATTATTTCTTTTTATCAAACAGAAAAATCAGAGGCAGATCATTACATAGCTGTATCTTTTCTCTTTCCCCCACTCATACCAGTAAGTATATAACATGTTTTTTGTCTTATTTTCCCCTTCTAGTAGTTTGTGGTACAAAACAGTACATTATTCAGTGGGATCTTTCTTAAAAGCCCTAATCATCTAATGTAGTAATGAATATGTTTTGGGGTCAATATTTTGGGTGAATATGGATTTAGAACCACACAACTTCCCTAAGAACATGTAAAGCAGTTAAAACAGAAATACATACATAGGGTCATTTTGATTTGGGGCAAGTTTAAAATTACTGCAATTACATTTGTATAATACCCTTTTCCCATCCATCCCTACACTGAACCCTTCATTTTTTAATAGTTGCTTCCATTCTGTTTTTGTAAGGGTCATTATTAGTAGGAAGGCATAAGTAAAATAGCTAATCAGCTGAATTTTCCTGGAGATCTTGCAAGTAGATTGAGAGCCCTGCTATAACTGACACACTGGTTTTGTCTGAGCAATTTGAAAACATGAATCAATTGCTTAAAACAACTAAAAGAAAAGATGAGTGTTCCTTACTGCTTTGGATACTAATTGTTCATGGATTTTAATCAGTGGCAGTGATTTTTGAGATGAATTTTATGAAAATAGGAAAGGAAATAAGGTATTAATTACGTTCTACATAGATTACTTAAACAAATTTTATAATATGTAATCATGTCCCCACTTTATAGATGAAGAGATTGAGTCTCAAAGAAGTTATATAGTTTACCCAAATCACACATCTAGAAAATGGCATAGTTAGGGCTGGAAAATAGTTCTGATTCCAACTATTATGCCTCTTCTACTAAATTATGTTTACTATCTAGACACGATATAAAGATAAAACCTATTCAATATTTCATCATGAATCCCCAAACTGGATAATTGTGGCAATTCAATTTCCTAGACAAATATTTCTGTGGCTGAATGGATAATTACTGAACCAGTTGTGCTATCAGATCATTCAAATTATGTGCTACCAAAAAGAAAAGCTATTCTAGATATAGTACTATATATAAACTGAGCATCATTGAGTTTAGTTCAAGGTATAGCTGAGTATAACAGCCTCTTTAGGAAGTTTCCAAATAAAACAGTGACTTTCACTTTTGTTGTTAATGTGCAGTTCTATATCAGATTTAATCAAACATTAAGAAATGTATAAATTTAAATTTTGGTTTTAAATATAGATAACTGACATACACTTCTGTAACAACATCACACAGAAAGAAATCAACCTCAGTAAGATGACATTTTTTAAGGAGGCTGCTTACCTGTTCTGACCTCTCGGAGTTCCTGAATATTGATGTCAGGTTTAGCTAGGTTAGATATCTATACCTAAAATAAACTGGAAAAATTATAAAGTATTAGACAAGAAAAATAATTTGTTTTAAAAGAAACCCACAGAATTTAATGAGAGAACATATATACTCTATACCTAGTCTAATAGCAAATCCTATCTAATAAAAGAGAAACATGGTAATTAGCGTACGACCGCTACCCTTCCCATTGGCTAATCAGGGCAATATGCAAATTAACTGCCAGCCAAGATGGCGGCCGGCAGCCAGGCAGCTTGAAACTAACATGAGGCTTGCTTGCTTCAGTGACGTAGGACTCCAACGTTCCCCGCCTGCCGCTGCAGGCCTCTGAGCTGCAAGTAACTATGTAACAAACAGAAGCTAAACAAAACCCCAGAAATCTGTCGGGCTTCAGTCAGCAGGATCACAACATTGTAAGCAAAGGCCAGAAACCTGTTTTCAGCAGCGGAGGCCTAAGAGCTGGAGCCAAGCCTCAAAGCTAAAGCTGGCCCAGAATGAAAAAAGAAAAAGAAAAAGAAAAAAAGGAGTGGTTGGGAGCTTCAGTCACCCCCAGCCTGAAAACAGCCCTCAGCTCCTCACCCAGACTGGCCAGGCACCCCAGTGGGGATCCCCACCCGAAGGGTGTGTGACCAGCTGCAAACAGCCATCATCCCCTCACCCAGGCTGGCCAGGCACCCCAGTGGGGACCCCCACCCTGATCCAGGACACCCTTCAGGGCAAACCAGCTGGCACCCACCCATGCACCAGGCCTCTACCCTATATAGTAAAAGGGTAATATGCCTCCCGGCACCGGGATCAGCGTGACGGGGGCAGCGCCCAAACCCCCTGATCGCCCTGCGGCTCTGTGTGTGACAGGGTGCGGCGCCCCAACCCCCTGATCGGCCCTGCTCTGTGTGTGACAGGGTGCAGCGCCCCAACCCCCCCCCACGCCCCCCCATGGGCCCTGCTCTGTGTGGGACGGGGTAGAGCCATAACCTCCCCGTGGGCCCTGCTCTGTGTGTGACAGGGTACAGAGCCCCAACCCCCTCCCCCCCCATGGGCCCTGCTCTGTGTGGGACGGGGTAGAGCCATAACCTCCCCATGGGCCCTGCTCTGTGTGTGACAGGGTACAGAGCCCCAACCCCCTCCCCCCCCCATGGGCCCTGCTCTGTGTGGGACGGGGTAGAGCCATAACCTCCCCATGGGCCCTGCTCTGTGAGTGACAGAGGGAAATGCCCCAACCCCCTGATGGGCCCTGCTTTGTGCGTGACAGGGGGTGGCGCCACAACCTGCCCATTGACCCTGCCTTGAGTGTGACAGGGGATGGTGCCCCAACCCCCCAATCGGCCCTACCCTGAGCGTGACTGAGGGTGGAATCATAACCTCCTGATCGCCCTGCTCTGTGTATGACAGGGGGCGGCGCCCCAACTCCCCAATCGGCCCTGCTCTGAGCCCGACCAGGGGCTGCACCTAGGGATTGGGCCTGCCCTCTGCCACCCGGGAGCAGGCCTAAGCTAGCAGGTCATTATCTCCCGAGGGGTCTCAGACTGCGAGAGGGCACAGGCCGGGCTGAGGGACCCCCCTCCCCCCCGAGTGCACAAATTTTTGTGCACTGGGCCTCTAGTATCATTATATTTATACTAGAGACCCGGTGTATGAAATTCATGCACCTGTGGAGCCCCACCCCCTAACCCCCCAATATTCATGTATTTTTGTATATGTGTGTATGTATATATATTTTGTGGGGGTTTTTTTTGTTAATCCTCACCTGAGAACATTTTTAATGGATTTTTAGAGTAGAAGGGAAGGCAAGAGACAGAGAGAAACATGGATGTGAGAAAGACACATCAATTGGTTGCCTCCTGCATATGCCTCCACTGGATTGGACCAAAACAGCACTGCCAACAGGGCCGACTGCTGGCAGCCTGCTGGGGCTCAGGCATTGAGCGTATGGCAATTTTCTGTTTCTGCTTCCACTTGTGGTAGAGGTCCCGCTTGTAGAAGCTGTTTATGTAGCGACTACTTTCTGTCTTGATCTTCTTCTTGTCCTCCTGTCCTGACTGTTCCACAAACCACTTCTTCTTCTGGTCCCAGTGCTTCCACTTGTGGTAGAGGTCCCGCTTGTAGAAGCTGTTTATGTAGCGACTACTTTCTGTCTTGATCTTCTTCTTGTCCTCCTGTCCTGACTGTTCCACAAACCACTTCTTCTTTTGGTCCCAGTTGAGCTGCTGCCGGCCCCTGGTCAGGTTCTGGGCCTCATCTCCCATGAGGTTCAGGACAGCGCCAGCCACCTGCTGCTCAAAGGTGCCCCTGTCCCCACCAATGCTCAGGCCCCACTCACTGTTGAAGTCCTTGTGTCAATAGGGACATAGAAATCCTGGTCCAGCAGCCAGACCTCCTCCTTCTGGCTCTTGCTCCCCGCTCAGGTCCTGGTTTCTGCCATTTCCAGCCCACAACCTCTGTGAAGACGTCCTCCACGCTTTCTCCCCCCTCCTCCTCCTCCTCCTCCTCCTCCTCCTCCTCCTGCTCTTTCCCAGGCTGCTCCGCCTGCTGTGCTGGGTAGCTCAGGGCCGGGCCAGCCAGGCCCTCCTGCCACTTCTGCTGGCCCTGCTGGAAGCTGGTGATGGCCTTGCAGTCCTTCTGCTGCTTGGCCCGCATCACCTGGTTGCTCAGATCCTGGCCGGAGGCATTGATCTCAAAGATGGTTGCCTGCAAGCGGTACTGCTTGATGCTGTCCACCAGCCTCAGCCGCTACAGCTCCTCCTCCTTGAAGCTCGAGCTGAAGAGGGGTGCAGGCCCAACCCCATGAGGTCCAGCTCCTTGGACCATTTGATGGACTCTGGTGAGGGCACCAGCTGCGAGCGCACATACTGCTGCTGGGCATTGTCGGCCACATGGGCCAGGCCCCACAGCTCCAGTGATGCCTCCATGGTATTCCACAGGCCGCAGTCCTCATTGTCTACCACACTCTGTGGCCCCCGGCCCAGCACACAGTCCATGCCTACCGCACCTGAGGGCTCCTCGTGGGGGCGGGCAAGGGTGAGGGCATGGCTCAGGAACAGGTACAGGTCTATCAGGTAGGGGACCTCATCTGGGGCCACCAAGGAGTAGGCTGTGCCACTTCAGCCAGCCCAGGCCACACAACACGGTGCAGGAAGAGCTTGCCCTTAGCCAGGAAGCTGAAGTTGATGAGATGTCCAGTAGCAGGATGTCCAGGCCCTGGGCTGCCAGGTCAGTCATGATGAGGGTGGAGCACTTGCCGTGGGTGAATTTGGCGAGGTTGTTCTTGCAGCCGTCTGGTCCAGGGTGCTGTAGATGTGGTCGCAGCTCACTCGCTGGAGTGGCCTCAGCCCCTCGGAGACAATGGGGGTGGTGGGTGCAGACGCTCAACGCCTGAGCCTGGGGTGAGGGGGGCCAATTGGGGCAGCGCCCGATAGGTGGTTGGCCACCGCAGTGCACATCATCGTGACTGGTTGTTCTGCTGTTGGGTGGATTTGCATATTAGCCTTTTATTATATAGGATTTTTCTTATTCTGTGAATTCCTTCATTACTTCATTCCTTCATTAAATTACCAACATTGTATCGTTTGAATGTTTTTAGGTCTAACAGAGCCCAGAAAGCACTCACTTGAATGGAGTAATCCCAAGATTTCAAGGTAAACTTTCGGGGACTTTCTCATTAAATTCTGTGTATTCTAAGAATTCTATGTATTCTAAGAATACACAGAATTTAATGAGGTGCTTGGATGATCCATTGAATGCTCTGAGGATCTCATCAAGGCTACACAATTTGATCTGTGTGGGCTTAACATACAATTGGCTAGTGAAATCATGATCCTAAAGACAGGAGGTAAAAATCTCAGAATTTTTGAGAGCATCTATTAAAATGCGAGAGGTAAAGTGATGGAGAATCTTAAGTTTCAAAATAATAGTTGCCTCTCTAAACCACAATTAGCCCATGAACTAAAAGAAATATAAAGAAGCTGAATTACTTTAAGGTAAACCATTTTCTTTAAGTTTTACACCAGGTATTCTAGTGATTTAAATGGGATCACTAATTTTGTTGTATATTAATTAGAATTCTTTCCACTGCTAGCTACAGAAATTCAAGTGATTTAAATAATGATGAAATATATTGAGTAACATAACTGGAAGTCCGTGAGTAGGGCAGTCTTCAGGGTTGACTTAATCTGGCAGTGCCAGCTCTCAGTACCAGAAGTCGTCCTTTTGGCTCTGTCCCCCTCCTTTTTCTGCCTTCACGAAACGGCAGTGCCAGATTTACCTATGCATAAGCTCTTCCCATGTAAGGAAACAGTTTCCAGAAACTCCCGACCAATTCCCCTTGACCTCGCAGGCTCGTGTCCTGTGTTAGCTACCATTTCCGAGTCAACCATTGACAAGGGAGCGGAATTACTTCTGAAACACATGGCTTCAGGTAAGGAAACTGTACAAGAATGAAAATTGGGGTACTTTTAGTAGGAGGGGAATCAATGTTGGGTGGGAGGGGAATCTATTAACAAGGAGTAATAAAAAAAATTCAAGATTGGATGAAGCAGGGAAATATTTTATTTTCAGAAAATTAGTTTTTCATGTTAATGAAATGCAGCTTTTAAACAATTATGAAGAAAAAGAATCCAAACCTTTTACCATCTGGTTTTCCCCTTTGCTGAAATGACAATAATTTTGAGTGGAACTAACAATATTATTATGTATCCTATCTTTAGCCAGGCTTTAGAATTCTCAAATGGCTCTGAACACTTTCAAAATGTTTGAAGTTTGGAAAAACCTAAATGCTAATTTTCCCTTAATTTTTAGAACATCAGATTTTTTTAAATGCAATCTGTATATAATAACCTAGACTTCAAAATGTTGTTATGTAACAGCTATTTGATGTTTGACATGTTTTGACACTCCTTAATGAGCTTGTTTATATCTTTAATCTTAGAAATAAATTTACCAAGTATAAATCTAAGCAGCAAGTTTGATTTTATCCTTAAAGAGGTAGAGTAGCATCTAAATTCAGTGAGACACGTTTTGTAAAAACAGACCTACATGCCTTAGTGATTTCAGTCTAAGTATTTTTTCTTTGGCTCTCTTTTCTTTCTTTTTTTTTTTTTAAAACCAAATTAGTAACCATTTCCCTACTATTAGGGACTTCTAAGCTGTAGTTTGTGGAGAAAAGAAATCGGGAATGCTGGCTATGAGTATCAAGCTAGTCACAAGGTCATAGGAAAGCCATGTTGCATCTGCAAATCACAATTTTCTCCTCAGGTCATTAGACTCCATGAATCATTCATTTATTCATTTAATGAACATTTCTGATTGCCCATCATGGTGTTGGGAATTTTTAAAAAAAATATTAGACTTGGCCCTGGCTTTCAAGGAGTTCACAGTAAAGTGACACAGGCTGACATACAGCACAAAGGAATTTTTAGAAGGCTTAATTACAATGACGGAGAGGTAAATGAGGCATTTTGGGATTACCTACAAGGGATCTGTAAGTCACCTTAGGTCTGTAGAAGGATAAAGAAAATGTATTCTTTTAAATGATGGATGGTATTTGAGCTGAATATTGAAGAATGAATAGGCATTAGCCCGGCAAAGGGAGGTTTCAAAGGAAAGGGACATATTCAGACAGAAAACACAGTGTGGTCAAAGGCATGAGGTACAGACACAGCCTAATGTAAGGGGATATTAAAAGCAATTCATGTTATTGGATAAAAAACTGTGAAGCAGGCAATGGGAAAAGACAGGGCAGGAGAGGTGTGCAGGAGGCCTTCAGAGACTTTTTCTCCTTGTGGGTGATGAAGAGTCATTAGAAGGTGTTATTTAAGGGTTAGATTGAAACACATCAGAGTTTTCCTAACATCTCATTCTAAACTTCTTTAATTCTACTTATGGCTTTTGTCTGTAACATTTAAAACAACCTGAAGGAAGCAATCTATAGTTTATCCTGTAATTTTCTACCTTCCCAACCTCACTACCACTGCATCTTTGTTTGTGTGGTGCTAGGATATTTATTAAATTCAAGCTTCTTTATCTTATTCAACTGAACCAAAATAGTTGTGAAGCTGTTTTCTTTCATGGAAACACAATTGTAAACTAGTAACATGTTTATGAAAGGGGTTTAGCAAAGCCCTATTACCCTGGATTATGCCACCCTCTATTTAATTTTCTTTCTATTTTCATAAGGTGAAGTGCTTCCCCATAACACAAACTTAAGAACTAGCAGAATGACCTGCTGCCTTTATACACTCTGAAACATACAAAATTCTGGGTATGAAAACCAAATCTTCTACTTTCCTCATTCTCCTTTTTTTTTACTTAGAAAAGTCTATTAAGATGCAAATTCTGAAAGTGGGATTCATTTAGTTATAATTAAATAATGGCAGCACGAATTAGTTGACTATTAGGTGCCCAGTCAGAAAGGAAATGTGCTTGCCTTCCAGGATCTATTGGCCAGAGGTGAAGAAAGGCTTGGGAGTCTGAGAAGAAAGGACCAACTGTAAGCTTTGCCTTTTCACTGCAAAGGGCCATTTTCAGCCAGTAGGGTTTTTCTACTAAAACAAGACAGGATTAAGAAGTGTCTAATGCTCCTGAACAAAATAATAAAAGAGTCTATTATTCAAAAGTGGGTGTTAAAGAGAAAACCACAGACCTGAAATGATGTCACTTGTGCTAGAGCCCAACATATCAAACCTAAATTTAACACCTGACCTAATCACTGTTTCAACATTTCCTAGAAATATAATCTTAACCAGTCTGGAATTTTCTGGTCAAGCACAAGTAAGGTTATCTGTCACTTGAAGAGTAAAGATGCTAAAAATGATGTCAATTACTCTTTCTTTCTTTCTCTCTCCATCCCTCATAGAAAGAAGAGGCACTCTTCATGATTAACACACACACACACACACACACACACACACACACACACACACACACAAAACAAAAAAACCCTTGTTTTTTGTTCCCTTCACCCTAACAGAAGATATCCTGGTCTAAAAAGAATCTTCTCCTTTGTTAGTAACTCCCTTGCCCCAATCTTCTTCCTATAAAACCGTTCATTTTGTACAGTCCCTGGGGAGTGCCCTTCTGGTTGCTAGATGTGATGCTGCCTGATTTATGAATTGCTTAATAAAGCCAATTAGATCTTAACATTGAGTAGGATGAATTTTGTTCTTTACCAGGGGTAAGCTCAAAGCCACTCAATAGAAGTTCATCTCCTCAATATGACTACATTTTTGTCTTAGAAAATAAGAGAGTGTTTGCCTTGTCGATGTGCTAACCTTTCTTAGGTGACCTGTTAGAAAAAGTATTTGCAGTTCACTATGATGAGGGGACTAACCTGAAATCGGAATTCCTATGGTCATTTTCATTCTCGCTTATAGGATGAGTGTTTGTTCACCTTCTAACACTCCCACACTTTTGTTTGAATGAATAGAAAAGAGATTCCATAGTCCTGAATAAATGAACACATTTCTCCCAGAATTCCCCCAAAGGAGGAACAGAGTTGCTGGAGAACTCAGAGAGGGTGCCGCATAGAGGTCTGAACAAAGAGAAGTCTGGGGGTAGTTTATAACATAGAGAGGTAAAAGCATACAGCAGGAACATCTTCCTCATGAGGCTTAAACCTGGAAGTACTTTCCTATAGGCTGTATAAAAGAATGACTGAGTCAGAGAAAATTCCTGAGACTTCATATCTTCCTTATCGCCCTACATGGCTGGTTCAGGGATGCAGTCCTAATTTTTTCTTTGAACTTGTGTTTGATAGGTAAAGTGACAATGTAGCATGAGCAGAGGAGATATGCTCAAGATGGCAATATGCATGTGTGCCAACTTTCTGCCACCCATTCAAATCTAGGGCTTAGGATGCCCTAGGAGCACAGAACTCCTCTGGAAGCAGGATAAGTTGGAATTCACTGAAATTCAAAGCAAGTACAAGGTGAGCTTCTTACTCTATATCTGAGTAATTAGAGGCTCTGACAGCCCAAAAGGCCAGGCTTTCTGTTTGAATTAGAACTTGCTTCAAATGCAAAAAGAAGGCAAAAGCATTCTAAGAAACATGAACTACCCAGTACCACATACTTTCTTACTCATGCCACATCCCAGTGTTAGCTAATATGCTAAAAATGATGTAAATTAGTCTTTCCTTACTCTTCAATAACTTGAAGTTGAAAGTGTTAATAGAATGTGCACAAAAAACAGATGAAATAAAAACAATAATGGTGGTGGCCGAAACCGGTTTGGCTCAGTGGATAGAGCGTCGGCCTGCGGACTGAAAGGTCCCAGGTTCGATTCCGGTCAAGAGCATGTACCTGGGTTGCGGACACATCCCCGGTGGGGGATGTGCAGGAGGCGGCTGGTCGATGTTTCTCTCTCATCGATGTTTCTTACTCTCTATCTCTCTCCCTTCCTCTCTGTAAAAAAACAATAAAATATATTTTAAAAAAACCAAAAACAATAGTGGTGGCAGTGGTTATTCTAGTAAGAACAAAATATATATGCAAATATGAGTTATAAAATACAAATTGTCATTTCAGTGATTCTGCATACAAGTTCAATTGCTCTTATTTGAATTTAAAACCAGTATTGCCCAATGCAAAGAATATTAAGATTCATTCTAATAATTTAAAATTTTAATTTATCTTGTCTTGGAACAAGATTAAGTAGTAAATAAATACCATTCCAATTTGAGGAGCCTTTCAAAATATAGGCTTTTGTTATCAAGAACTATTAGGAGAACAGAAGTTGTAGAAAACTATCACTGTACCAAATTATATTTTCAAGTCAGCCATGACCTCACCATTCTGCAAAGAGTTCTCATATTAGTTAATTCCTCTACCACAGTACCTAATACATAACATAGTAGGTAATTAATGAATGTTGTTAAACTGGTTCACAGATTATGATCATTTATAAATTTATAAAGTTTTGATTGGTAACACAAAAGCAGATAAAAAGAATATAATTCAAATGCAATTAAAATATTTTAAAAAATAATCACACTCTGTTATCTGTTTTATAATCCAGACTTATTTTCTAGTAAGTGGAGTTCTATCTGAAAATGATAGACAAACTTGAATGTTCATTGGAGTTTTTTTAGAGATTTTTTCAGAAGGCTGATTTCTGGAACATATCCATTATCTAGAAATAATATTATTATTGTTATTCATATTTCTGACTCAGAAAGTCTGGCGTTTGGCTCAGGAGTCAGAATTTTCAGAAGGTGCCCAGTGGAATTACCATGAGAAACACCACAAAATGTAGCCAACTGGATTGTATTTACCTATAACTTGCTCTACAAAGCTCAGCACAGGACCAAATCTTTAAAAGAATGATTAGGAAGCCTAGAATATCATCTTTCTATCTACACCTTCCATAAATTACTGCTAACTCCAGGCCCTTATTTTTGTAGTTTCCTCTCTATTAGCCACTTCCTACTTCTGCTTTATTCCTGATAATCTCCATACAACCTGCTCTGAAGCTCTTCACAGCACAAGAGAAGAAGCCTGAGCAGCCTCAATGACCCAGTGGGGGAAGTGCTGATTTGGCAGCCCAAAGGCAAGAGAGAGAGAGAAGGGTTTAGCTGGGGCCAAAGGAGCCATAAGGACTTCAAAAGACTTTATACAGGAAATAAAGGTTGAGAGAATTTTTAAAAGATGAGGGTGGCAGGCTGACCAGAAGAGGAGCAAGTAGCTGGGACAGAGAAAGAACTGGAATGCAGATACAGATACAAGAAAAAGCCAGATTCTGTGAGTATGACCTCTTTGTAGAAATGTAAGTGCCTTGGTATCACTCCAGTATGAAGTTCACACTAGGGTGGGTATGGCAAAGAATGTGTTGGACAGGTTGGTATCAGATCACAAAGAGGCTTCATGCCACACTCATGGGGTAACAGGGTGCCAGTAGCAAGCTTCAAAAAAGGAAGTAACACTATCAGGGCTACAGCCTGAAAAGATCACTCTAATGACAGCGGAAGGATGGTTAGATGTATGAAACAAGAGTCCGTCACTATGGTCTACCAGTAGACCAGGAATGCGGAATCCGCCTAAGCAAAGGCAGTCGCAGGAGGGACGAGGAGGAGGAAGTGTGCACTAGGATTTGGTCATTACTGGAAGTTTAGGGAAACTGAGAAGCCAAGATTGACTTCCAAGTCACTTAACTGATGGAGAATCTACAAAAAGGAGACACTTTGGTGGCAGCTCCAGTGATGAACACATTTGGAACTTACTGCCTAAGGCACCTCCAACGGTCATTGGCCATAGGGACCTATGGGCCTAGTGCTCAAAGAAAGTATGGACAACTGCTGCCTCTTAATCTTAAGATCACCCTCATATCAGCATGTTCCAGTAAAAAACACACAAAAAATCCCCCTCCCCCCAAAAAAAAACAAGCCTGTCTGATAGTGTCTTTAATAATAAATCAGTACAAATGTGAAGATGTGACCTTATATTTTGTTCTTGTGGATTCATTCCCGAGTCATTTGTGTCATGCTCCATCTTCACAAAGTACTTGAAGGATAATTCATAACAGCTCTAATTTCAGGCCCCTCTGCATGATATTGATTGGTGGCCCAGCCCCTGCCATGTGACCAGGATGTCACAGTATACTCCAAAAGTTAGGCCAGGAAAGGTTCTGAGACGTAATTCCTACTCTGAGAGTGAGATGGGCCTGTTTGGAAGGGGTATTAAAATGAAAGAAATTCCCCAAATGCACAACAAGTTGATCTCTCTGGTACCCTGGTTATTTAACGCACAGAAATTCTTGTTTTTATATCTCTTGAAGAGAAGGTTGCTTTTACAATAACAGTAAAATCTAGAAGATTTTTTAAGGGGAGGCCAGATACATTACAGTGGGAAACAGTATGGCATAGCCTGTGAAAGCGTAACTTACCCTTGGCTTTGCTTGGTGTTGGAAGTGACCAAAACTAATCAGGTCCAGAAGAGCGTTCAGCAAAGCTGCTTTTCTAACTCTCTGCCTCTGCCCTTCCTGCTTCTGCCTCAGAGCAGATTGCAAGAGCCTGGTGCCAACTCTACATCGCTTAATAATAATTCTCATTAGCATGCTGCCTTGGATGTGTACTGCAGAGCAAAATTTAGCTCCTCCTCGGTGTGCACCAAGAGAAGAGCCATGAAATACTCAGAGTGTGCAAAGGGTTGGAAGACCTCAGAGAAGGGGACACCTTGGGACGAGCAGAATACCCTCATCCTTCTCTCCCGGACATGAGGGGGATAGACAAAGAGCAAATTTAACACCAAACTGGAAACCTTGTGTTCTTCCTGCTTTTTCACTTGCGGCCCCTGAGATTTCAGTTGTTTGTGGTTTCCTACAGCATGGTCTGATAAATTCCAAATGTCCGGAGCTGCCCAAGCCCAGTGCTCCCAAGAAGTGAAAGCCATTAGCTCTGGTCTGTGCATTTGACCACATGGCCACAGGCCGTGTGTACCTCCAGCTCCATGACTTTCCTGAGGTCGCTCACATTAGTTTTTGTTATGAAAGTGAACAGGCTACTGTTTATTCTCCTGCAGATGCCAGAGTGACTGGAAGACACTCGGAGGAGACACGCGTAACCTTACACATTCGCAGCCTATTTTACAGAGGCCATGTTTCCCACAAAGGTTTCACATGCCATCTGTGCTCCCACGATGCCACACACCAAGTCCTTACAAGAAACAGATTTGATCACCCAGTTTCTCACTCTTTCTTTAGAAACAGAAAATTGAACCAGACATTAAGTAGGTTTCACACTGAAGGAATTATGTCCCTATCAAATGTAGTGAATTAAAAGGGAATTTTTATTGTAATCACAGGTTGCAAAATGGCCATCGCACATCCTTATGAAAAATTTAGAGAAGTTATCTTAGTGGCAAGCAGAGATATATTTAAATAATTTGCTAATTTATTTAAAAGAACAGTAATTTTAGAAGGTGAGTCAGAGGGTTTTACGGTCCATACTGTTGTCATTCTCTGGTTGGCCTGCCATTGCTCATGTGGGAGCCAATGCAGAACCAGTGGTAAAGAAGTGCCACAGTGTGAAAGGGTGACTGAGCACAGGCAGGAGCGAGAGCTGTTGCAGAGTGAGCCAGCGAACACATGAATCAGCACATCCTGACAGGTCTCACTCTGGAAGGATGGCACCTTCTTTGTTAATTGAAAAGAAATGTAGCAAAAATATACTAATAAAATAAAAGGTTTCTGGCTCTTCTTTCTCTCTCCTCTTGTCTGACCTATGACAGCACACTGTAATGTTCCACAGTCTTGCGTTTTCAGGTATTATTCGGATCCTGTCTATAGGGAGCTTAGAACAAGCTGCCGGAGCGAGAGCCTGTAATTGAAAGTTCTTTCAAGAGGACTTCTGTCGGCCTGCGAGGGAATGGGAGCTCCACCTGCTGACTTTTTTATGTTTGCCTACTCTGAAAAGATGTAACGCATAAAGACATTGAATGGCAACTGTTTCTTTTATAGTTTCTCAGTGGAAATACAGTTTTCAAAATTATTGATAAGATGTAGCAGTCTAACCAGGGCTTTCAAGATGAAATTGCAAACTATAACTTGTTTTAAGTGTGGGGATTATGTGTGGCTTCCCTGAGCCAGTCTAAGTAATTACTTTAATCTGTATCAACATATAAATTCATAAATTGTTGCCACCATGGCTCTTAGGGAGTACTTGACTTTTCCACCCTGCATTTCTCAGCCATAAATCTATACTGCATGGCTGGACCACAAGTGTGTTATTTTAAGAAGATGTAGTCTCCTGTTATAGATAATTTGGGAGAAGTGCTAGGGGTTTTGATCTCAGGAATAAAGATAAAATCCTAGTGAACACATTGAGTATTTTCAATAGCAAAGACGTGATTTGACTATTTGTTGTCTTCATTTCAGAGAGAAGCTTTGCAGCTATATAATACCCACGTAAAATATTAAGCCATCCATTTGTCTTTTCTTGGTGGCAACTGCCACGAGGGAGCATGGAATGCATTACAAAGATGCCTGATTGCTTAGCTCTCAGGGTGGTGAGATCCTTGAGGGTAGGCACATCCCCCTAGCTCCTTACAATCTCTATGTTGTGAGTTTCATTTCTTATCTAGATTTCGTTCATTAACAAATAAGCTAATTACGTGCTAGATTCAACTGGAAAAAAAAAATGAACCCTTTATTTACAGATGAACTTTCTGTTCTTCATAACCCAAATAAAACACCCAAGATTGCATTTCTAATAAGTTTTCTGGGCTTTGCACTTAGAAAGACATCTTTATGTTATTCTTATGTGTGAGTATTGTAAATCCTTTTCTGTATTCCCATGAGCCACTGGAATTGGCAAAGGTATACATACATACTCAAGTATCCCCTCAGCCTGACATCAGAGTAGCCAGCTGTTTGCTGTGGAGGTCTTACTTGCTGGGTGTTTGGTCTTCCTAACAAGGTTGCCCATGGCCTTTCTTCTGGTAACACACTGTGTACTCCATGAGTTGCCACCTGCTCCTTCTTCAGGGGTGGTCACATGCCCCAGGCCTGCTCAACTATATGTGCTTGTGGCCATGGTCTCTGCCATGTGGTGACAACCTGGCTGAGATGGGAAAACAAGCCAGTCCTCAAAGCAAAGTCACAACTGACAGCAATGAGAACTGCAACAAGAGAAAGAAGCCTCCACAGTGTGGACTGATTCCTGTCCCTGAGATGCTGGTTCCTTGCAGGCCTTCCTTTGTTTCTGTGGGATTCCCTCCTAGCTCCCCATGGATCCCATTTCTGGCCTACATGGCTTTGAGATGAACTTTCTGTTCTTTATAACCCAAAGAGGCCTGACTGCCTCCACACAACAGAAATGAGAGTGATGTAGCTGACAATTAAATACTTACAGACAGTAAAGAGGCCTCATTTTCTCTATTGAGACTAGAATTACAACAGATGGAGAAAGAGGGACAGAAACATTTCTCAAGAGTATTAGATAACGACAAAAACTGTCACTTGTATAGTGCTCTACAGTTTTCAATGTGCCTTCAAAATCATTTTCTCCTTTGACCTCACAGTAATTCTGTGAAATGGAGAGAATACAGTGTATAATTACACACATTTCACAAGCATAATGGAATGGCAAGTGGAAGTTTCTCCCGTGGTTCTGGAATTATAGTAGACACCCACTGCTGAGCACAAGGGATCTTGACGTGTTTTACATTTTGAGTCCCAGCTCCTCTCTTCACTAGTTTACTGGGAAGGGCCAATTTAGAGAACCCACACAATGAACCCCAAATCCAAGGAATGCCAAGAGAATTACTTGTGACTACTAAGGCATCTATAAGAAGTGGAGACTGAAATGTCGCTGCCCAAATAAATGAACATTAGTTCCATCAGCAGTCCTGCTTTCCTTCCCTTAAATGGTCAGAGCACAGAAAAGAAAAATGGAGGAAGTAGAGGGGGAAACCAATGCACAGAGAGGTTACTTTCTAAGACCTCAAACCAAGGTAGCAGCTGAGCTAAGGTTTTAATACAAACTATTGATGCTCACACTTAGCATGTGTCAGAACCATGGGGCGGGAGGAAGGGAGTGGCAGGGAGCAACTTGTTAAACATAGATTGCTGGGTCCTATCTCCAGCATCTCTGATTCAGTAAGTTTGGGGAAGGACCCAAGATTGCATTTCTAACAAGTTTCCTGGGCCAGGACCCCCACTTTGAGAGAACCACTAATCAAGACCATCTCACTTCCAATTCCGGACTTTCTGTACACGCCACACTGCAACCCATCAACAAAGCACCAAGAAGGATTCACTCTCTGTTCTCTGGCACTACCGGCATCAATATTCTGAAATACAATTTTTTAAGGAATAACATTTCATATTAAATATACACTTTTAGTATACCTCTGCTATTTTTCACTATGGATCTAAAATATAATGTAGCTATTCTAGACATTAGCTACAAAAGCTGAGCTTAGAAGTAGAAATTCAAAGCTCTGGAGTATAATTTACTTTTAAGTGTAATTTAATCAAGGAGAATATGGTTTAGGAGCAGGGCTAAGCAGTATACTTTGGAAATGGTAACTTAGGCTTTGCACATAAAATGTACATCAGGAGAAAAAATAAAGCAGAAAATAAACAAGATGAACTCAAAATACTGAAGCAAATGTTGGGCTGAAACACTGCCAGGAGTGGAGGTGTAGAAAAATGCATACACATTTTGGTGGCAAGGCACAAAACTATTTAAAATCCTTATGCAGAAGTTTCAGAAAACTGTAATTTTGGCAGTTACTGGATTTATCACATAGGCAAACCAACAATATTCTGTGAGAATTGTCCCGTCCAGCCTAGGATGTTGCGTAACTCCCCTAAAACATCACCTCCACATATGCCAAAGAGTGGAACACAGAGAAATAAATCCAGAAATTTCTTCTGTACAATAAAAATATACCAGAAGGTGTGAATTCTCAATAGATTGTAAGTAGCTCATACTCTCTCAACAAAGTAATATTCCTACAAAGGATTCAAGTTGATATTTTGGGGTACATGAGAATGTGTGTGCATAGATGTATTTAAATATGTATCTTTTTCTTTGAAATTTTTTATTCTTCTTCCGGTCAGTGTTGATGGCAGAGGAGAAGTTTGAGGTGGGAGAAGCCAGTGTACACATGCATGGTAGGGACATCTCAAATATTCATTTATTACCTAGAAAATGGTTGATGAAGGGCAGGTACAACAACATATTGTCCCTGAAAAGAAATTAATCAAGTGCTGTAGCCACAATTTAGTAGTTGTCAATCTAGTAAATGTTCCTACCAGACTCGAGCCTCTGATTGTAGAACTCCAAGATGACCTGGGAGACAGGAAGGTGATGGACTGTCCTCTCTCCACAGGTGCTGCACGCCTCTTCCCACCTGTCTGACCTTACACAGAAATGAAGAAGACAGCCCCTGACCCAGTGATTGGTCCTTGTGTTCCCAAGCCCTATCTATGAAGTGCATTTCCTTAGCCAGGATTTCTAAACATTGAACCACTGTTTTGAAGGAACGTAGCAAAAGAAGTCTAGAATGCTAGGATGATCCCACGAAGAAAGGAAGCATGAGAAATGTGTGTACTGGTAAGGGAGTTCAAGAAATCCCTTGGAGTTCACCCAAAGTTTTCTCCCCTGGCTATATCTATCTGTGTTTAAAAGTAATCCAAATAGAGTTTTACTCTTACAACCATAACAATAACACCAATAGTGTGTGTATGTATATATATGTATGTACATATGTTATTATCTATGTGCAAGCGCTTACTAACGTCTAATCATCACAACAGTGTTCAGAGGGAGGTATTATCATAATCTGATAGATGAAAAATGTAAGGTAGGAGCTTACACACAATTTATAAATGAGGAATCTGGGATGATTCAAAGCCAGCTCTCTCAGACTCCAGAGCCCCTGATTTTTTCCACTGTACCTATTGCCTCCATGTATATGGGGGGATTTTAATGGGATCTGGGAAGTGAAGACATGTCTCAGTAGTTAACCTCTTGCAATGAATTGAGCAGTAGTTACCTGAGAGTGGGGACATGGCATAAATCTAGGATAAGGAAAGGAGAGAAAGTGAAGGGAGTACTTAGGAATGACTGTGGAGATGGTCCTCCTGAGGGGAAGAAACCAATAACAATGAACCAGTATTTTAACTTGGTCTAGAATTGTCCACGGCTGCGCTGTCATATATTAATTAATCAATTCAACACATATTTATTGAGTGCCTGTTATATGTTAAGTTAAGCACTATATTTGGGCTCACAAGACATAGTTCCTGATTTTATGACACTCGTGCAATGGTGTACCAATTATTACAATTAAAATATTCTGAGGCCTTGTGAATAGTCTGATGTCAGGGACCCACCCCCATCTATTTGGATTCACTTGCTCTGGGTGGGATATGAGTACTGTTTTTTTGTTCTGTTTTGTTTCTTAAACTCCCCCGGTGATTCTAATATACAGCCAAAATGGCAAACCTAACGGGTGAGATAAGTTCTCAGTGGTAGGGTGGGAATGTGTTATCGGTACAGAGATAATATGCCCCTCAGCCCTTGTTGTGGCTGTACAAATGTCATTTTCTATGTCAGCTATGACATGGAAAGGTTTGAAAACACTAAGACATTATTAGCACATACTAGTACATCACTGGCATACATCACAACATATGGGTGGATATGTGTGTCCACCTGTCTCTATAGAGGGGTGGTGGAAAAAAATCTACCATAATCCAAGGTAACTGCTCCAAGCAGCCTTTTGCTGAATCTCCCCCTGTAGAGCAAAAACAAACAAACAAACAAAACAAAATCATAGACCTGAGGGATCATAGAAGTCAACTTCTAGTCCAGTGGTTCTCAACCTTCTGGCCCTTTAAATACAGTTCCTCATGTTGTGACCCACCATAAAATTATTTTCGTTGCTACTTCATAACTGTAATGTTGCTACTGTTATGAATCGTAATGTAAATATCTGATATGCAGGATGGTCTTAGGCGATCTCTGTGAAAGGGTCACTCGACCACCAAAGGAACCGCTGTTCTAGCCCAACTCCTTTCTCTGAGAAAAGGAAGCTGCTTCCAAGCATAGAGCAACTCAGGGGTGAAGCCTGGGTATGGACCCCATTCTTTCAGATGCTCTTCAAACAGCTTAATGATAAATCATAACCTTGCATAGGACATAGTATTTAATTGCAGAAAGTGAAAAATTATATTTATAATGAGGCATCACCCTCTGAGGACTTCACTTAACCTTTGTTCCATACACAGCATATGAAGCAGAGTGACAGTCCAAGAGAGAGACACTCAAGGAAAAGGACTTCCTAAGAGGATGATTATTTCCTTAAGCAGAGAGAGAGAGAGAGAGAGAGAGAGAGAGAGAGAGAGAGAGAGAGAGAGAGAGAGAAAGAAGAAGAAGAAGAAGAAGGAGGAGGAGGAGGAGGAGGAGGAGGAGGAGGAGGAGGAGGAGGAGGAAGAGGAAGGGGAGGAGGAGGAGGAGGAGGAGGAGGAGGAGGAGGAGGAGGAGGAGGAGGAGGAGAAGGAGAAGGAGAAGGAAGAGAAGGAGGAAGAGGAGGGGGAGGAGGAGGAGGAGGAGGAGGAGGAGGAGGAGGAGGAGGAGAAGGAGAAGGAGAAGGAGAAGGAGAAGGAGAAGGAGAAGGAGAAGGAGAAGGAAGAGAAGGAGGAAGAGGAGGGGGGGGAGGAGGAGGAGGAGGAGGAGGAGAAGGAGAAGGAGGAGGAGGAGGAGGAGGAGGAGGAGGAGGAGGAGGAGAAGGAGAAGGAAGAGGAAGAGAAGGAGGAAGAGGAGGGGGAGGAGGAGGAGGAGGAGGAGAAGGAAGAGGAAGAGAAGGAGGAAGAGGAGGGGGAGGAGGAGGAGGAGGAGGAGGAGGAGGAGGAGGAGGAGGAGGAGGAGGGAGGGAGGGAGGGAGGGAGGGAGGGAGGGAGGGAGGGAGGGAGACACACACAAAGCTTTCCCCAGGTAGGTAAAATGTCGTTCCTGCCAAGACTTCTTCCGATTCTTCCGATTGCCTCTCCACCCTCTGCCAGCTGCTGTTTTCATTGCTATCATTATTTCTGTTTCTCTGAGAATAAAAAAAAAATGCTGCCAACCTGCTTCTGTCCTCCTAACACTGTCTCATCTGACTGTTCTCTAAAGTGCCTTCCATCAAGCCTCTGGCCCATTTCTTTCTCTGGCTTTTACATTATTCCTCATTCTCCCTGAGGTCTTAACTATCATCTCACCCACTTTCTGCCATTATTGCTACCCCTACTGCTCCTGCTGCTGCTCTCAGCGGGCTTTTTGACTTTAAGCACCACTATTTCCAGTGCAAATTCTGGCTGCCGTTGATTGTGAGATTCTGAACCCTGGACCTCCATCTGCTAAAATGGGTTCAGAACATGTACTGGGTGGAAACACTGTCATGCTGTGCCACAGGCACACTTGCTACCGCCTGCCCCATGGGTTCTTCTCCCAGGACCGTACAAGCAAAACCAAACTTTGACATTACATTAAGGTATTTCTGGAATAATACCCCTGCTACTATAGAAGCAAATTAATAACTTCTCATAAGGGAGACATCACCATGTCAGGCCTCAAATTTCCTCCAAATAATTTGTAAAACACACTATCCAACGTGCAATGAGAAATAACCAGGCTTATAAAAGAAGAGGATGCAATGGGTGAGTAATAGAAGGAAGACAAACAACAGAAAGAAAACCCAAAACTTGAGTTATCAGGATTAGCAAATATGGTTCATAAAATAACCACGCTTGTTACTTTTATTAAGTAAAGTCCAAGCTTAAAAATATCAGAAGTGAAGCAGAAACTCTAAAATATAATGTAACACATTAAAAAATTAAGATGGGTTTAAGTGCAAAGTAAATGCAGCTAAATTAATAATATATAAATGGAAGACAGAAATAAAAAAATATCCAGAATGTAGCACAAAGAGACAAAAGGAAGGGAACTGCAAAAGAAAGGGCAAAAGGTATATGGGTATCAGTGAGAAGTTTAGCCTACAAAGGGCAGCGTGAAAGAATGGGACCAAGGTAAAATTTGAAGAAATAATAGCTCTAAATTTTTCAAAAGCAATAAAGATATAAATATAAAATTTCAAGAATCTCAATGAACCCTCAACAGGGTAAGTTATAATAAAACTACACCTAGACATTATAGTGAAACTACAGACAACCATAGACAAAATCTGGTTTTTAAATTTCTTTATCATTGGCATTATTTCAGATGTCAAAAGAAAATTTAAAAACACAATGAGAAAAAAAGAAAAACTATTTTCAAAAGAAAAAGAGACTGAGAACTAACTTCTCTGTAGTAACCAAGGAAGCCAGAAAACCATAGAATAATATCAATCAACATTAGATCCTGGCAAGAATGATGTAAAAAAAAGAGAGAAGGCACATTAACCAATATCAGGAATGAAAAAAGGGATACCACTACTGGTTCTAAAAACATTAAAAAGATGAAGGGAGGGTGCTATGAGCCACTTTCTGTCAAAAATTTAAACTTAGGTGAAACAGTGAAATTCTGAGGCAAATTTAACTTAGCATTCAAAAAATAGAAACTGTGAGTAGTCATATAAAATTGACTCGGCAATTAAAATACTTCCCACAAATAAAACTCTGGGCTCATCCAGATGGTTTCAAAGGTGAGTTCTACCAAACATCTCAGAAAGAAATTATTATAGGCTTAAAAACTCTTCCAGAGAATAAAAAATAGGGAGCAGTCCCCAAAACCCTTTATGAGACTAGTATAACCTTAATACCAAAACCCAACAAGTGAAATAAGAGAAAACTACCAGTTATTCTCATTCATGAATGTAGATGCAAAAATCCTAAATAAAATATAAGCAAGCATATGGCAAAGGTATATTTTCCCAGGAATATAAGGCACATTGTCATAAAATTCAACATCTATTCATAATAAAAACATACTTAAAAGATTAAAAAGAGAACTTTATTATGCTAATTAAGGGTATCCATAGACGGCATAAACGAAAATCCTTGTAGCAAACATTCTTAAAGTATAAAGTTGAAAGTTTTTCCCCTTTTGTAACAAAGATACTGTATTTTCAACATTATATTATTTAACATTACTTACCAGTGTAGCACAGCAAGAGAAGGAACTAAAGAATTGGAAAAGTAGGAGAAAAACTGTCATTACACAGAGATTATGTGGTTAGATATACAGAAAATAAAATGAAAATATACATTATTCAAATTTAAAATTGAGTTTACAAGTTTGTGGGCTGAAATTTAATACACAAAAGTCAATATTTTCAATATGGCACCAATAACAGAAAGTAAAATATTTTAAAGGTTCAATTATAAATAGAACTGAAATACTATGGACACAGGAATACATTAAAATAAAAAAATGTCTAAGGCCTTTGCAGATAAACTGTAAAAACATATTCAGAGACATCCTATATAAACCTAGCAAAATGGAGTGGTATCCTATGAACATCAATAGAAACTGAATCCCATAAAAGCTATAATTCTCCCAAAAATGATATGTATATTAAATGTAATCAAAATTCTAAGTGATTGGTTGGTGGATCTGGATAAAGCAACTCCAAATATATTTGGAATAAAAAAGGCTAAAAATGGCCAAGATATTCCTGAAGATGGAGAACAAGATGGGAGCACTTGCTCTACTTGATACCAAATGTGTGTTATGGACATAAGGACAAATAGACCTACGACAGGAGAGAGACAACAAGACCAGACATATACATACTTGGACACTTCAATTATGACGAAGGGTACACTGTAGGGAAAAAAGGGAAAGGACTGTCTTTTCAGTACAATTAGATATTCAAATTGGAAAAAGAATTAAATTGTATGTACCCCCATGGCACAACATAACTAAGTCAACTACATAGGAGTTATGGACCTAAATATGAAAGGGAAGACAGGAACACTAATCCTCCTCTCTAATAAAGAGGGAATATGCAAATTGACCATCACACTGTCACAAAGATAGTGGCACCCATAGCCACAAGGTGGCGGCGCCCAGTCCCCTCAGCCCCGCCGGAGTCCCCAAGTCCTTTCAGCCTGAACTGATTACTATGGCAAGTGGACTGAGAAGGTTTTCAGCAAGTGTGAGAAGCAAGTGTGAAAAGCAAGCCTTGGCAGAATTGAGGGAGAGCCGGCAGGCTCAGGGCCGCTGCTGCCCAGGGAGGCCCTCGAAGTTTGGGGAGGAAGCGCCGCTGCCACCCGCCCAGCGCCAGGTCCCTGGTTAAGGAAGCGGGTCCAAGTCACAGCCACGGGGCCTGGTGGGGATGTCTCACCCCGGACCATCGTGGCTGAGCTCTGGCGGGGGCGGCGAGTGCCTCCAGGATCACTGTCTGCCCCTGGGCTGCCTGCGGACACTGGTGGAGCAGGCGCGGGTTGAACATTTTAATGAAAATGGGCCACCTGTGCCCCGCGCCACCGCGCCCCTGTCCCCGGTGAGCAGAGGGCAGTGGGATCAGAGGTGCAGCCTCAGGTCCCTGTAAGGAGGCACCGAGGCTCGGGAGGGGCTGGGAGCAGAGGGCCCTGGTCACCGGGCTGACAGCAGGACGGACCCAAGGTGCCTCCAGTTACTGTTACCCGCCCAGTGCTGGACTGTGGGCCCTCACTCCAGAGCTCAGCCATAGGAGGCACCAGCCCCGGGATGTTTTTCCTGTTATCTGGCTGGAAGTACAGGAGGCAGTTGAATTAGAGTCATGATTGTAATTTAATTTCTCCAAACTCAGAGCTATTTTCTTTCCAAATACATCAGGGGCCAGGAAACGTTCAAAGAACTGGGGAACTATTCCAAAAATCAGGAAGGGAAGTCACAGGGTGTACACTATTGCTACGAATATAGTATTTCCTACTACTTACAACATATACAATGTAGTGTATTAGATGCCTTCCTATTGCATGAAGTATGTATTCTCGTAGAGTAATACTGGTAGATATGTTATAGTTATGGCAGTATATCATATCCTATGTATAATAATAAAAGCATAATATGCTAATTAGACCAGATGACCTTCTGCAAGAAGCCGGAACTACAAGGGAAGCCAGGGTCCCAGGTGCCAGAGGGAAGCCGGTGCCGGAAGCCAGGGGAAGGAAGGCCTACTCTTGCATGAATTTCGTGCATTGGGCCTCTCAGCCTATATAATAAAGAGGTAATATGCAAATTGACCCTCACCCCATCATGCCTTCACAAAATAGCTGTGCCCACAGAGGAGGCAGGGTTTCCATAACACAAGGTGGCTGCACCCACAGCAGAGGCAGGGTTCCCGTAACGAGCCATAATGAGTGATCAGCAGGGACCTGAGGCTGTGTGGTGCCAGGCCGGGGCGGGGGACCTGAGGCTGCGTCCCCCCCACCCGGTGGGGCTTGATGGAGGACCTCAGGCCATGCCCCCCACTGCAGCACCAGGCTGGGGTACCTTAGGCTGCACCCCTTGCTCCGGGGCCAGGCCGGGGGACCTGAGGCTGCGCCCCCAGCCCCAGCGCTGGCCAGGAGACGTGAGGGTGCACCGGGGGACCTGAGGCTGTGCCCCACCCCCACCCCCGGCACTGGAGTGAGGGACCTGAGGCTGCACCCCTGGCCCAGCGGGGCTTGATGGGGGACCTGAGGCTGCGCCCTCCACCTGGCACTGGGCTGGGGGACTTGAGGCTGCACCCCCCCACCCAGCGGGGTTTGACAGGGGCCCTGAGGCTGCGCCCCCTGCCTGGCAAAGCTTGACGGGGTGGGGCTGGCTGGGTCTGTATCTTGCCCAATGGGGTGGGGCCACCTGGGTCTGGGTCTTGTGTGATTTTGAGGTGCACACGGGTGGGCGGGGACTTGACTCTGGGTCCCACGGCATGCCCAGACTCTGACAGGAGGAAGATTTCCATATACATTTTACTAATTTTCTTTCATCTCTGACACCTCTATTACAGAGAAAGGGCAAATAGCAATATTAAAATATTTCCTCTAATTAATTCCCTTTTAATGTGCATGAATTTCATGCACCGGGCCACTAGTGTATGATAATATAGGAAAATATCTTCATGACTTTGGATTAGTGGAAACATTATGCACCTATACCCAGAGCCTGTGCTGATTCTAATACAGTCTTTGAGTGGGTGGGAATTTCACTAGAACTCTTGCCAGTCCCGTAAGAATAATATTTATCTCATGACATGAGTCTTTATGTCATTACCACCTGGCTACCCTTTGAGGATGCTTCCCTGCTGCACTGAACCAGAAACAATAAGATCAAATGGGACTCTGGACACCTGGTGAGGTGAGGAGAGCCCTACCAACTTTATTTGTGGATAGAACAGGGCTTATGAAAATACTGCAGCCTAAAAATGTGAGCACTGGATGTCAACTTTCAACAAAAAACACCATGCATTGCTAGAAGAAAGACAATGGTTACTCCACTCCACTGACTCAATTGTATATCAATAATTTCTGTATGAATTAACTATGAGTATCTAGAGTGGAATTAAAAGCAGAAGAAAATGAGGTCTCTGCCAAATTGGTAGTTATCAAAAAAATTTGGTGGCCATCTAACTGTAATTTGTATTATTTTTTTTTATTTTTAACAAAACTATATTTTTATTGATTTTTTTATAGAGACAGGAAGTGAGAGGGAGAAAGAGAAACATTCGGCTGCTTCCTGCACACTTCCCACCAGGGATAGAGCCTGAAACCCGGCACATGCCCTGACCTAGAATTGAACCAGCAACCCTTTGGTACATGTGATGATGCCCAACCAATTAATCCATCCTGGGCAGGGCTGTAATTTTCTTGTTTTAAACAAGAAAAGTTTTAACATGTAGGCAAAGTATCAGGACTTAAACAGATGTGGAATGCAAAGCACGTGGAGGAGTTAACATTGATCCTGATGCCAATTACATGTTGGGCAACCTTCCATCATTTTGAAAAAAATAGTATTAAACATAGGCAAACTTAAACACTATCTTATTGGAAAGATAAAGGAACATCATAAAGTACTTATCTCCCTTTCCTCTTCTCTATCCCCCATCCCTAAAATTTCTCTGACCTTTTACCCAATGTTTGAAATTCCACCTTGGAGGAATACTAGTAGCTTTAGTTTAAGGTTTAATCGTTATTATTACAATGTGAGGAAAACCAGTACAGTTACCATCCCTGTGAATAAATAACACTAGGTTATTGAGTTCTGATGAGGAGAAAGCATGAAGCACTAACAGGAGTGAAGAATAGGTTTCCATGGGGCAGAGGCACAAAAGCAAGAAGCAGAACTGAAAGAACAGATGCCTCAAGAAAAAGGTGGGGCAGTTGTAGCTCAGGGCTGGGAGGTAAGCCAGCAGATCTGGATTACAACTATGGCTATATTAGGCTACTGATTTAACCAGGCAGAACCTTAATTTTTTCTCAGCTGTAAAATGGAAATATATACTACCTGCCTTTCTTGAAGGATTAAATGAGATAATTTTGTTAAAGCAGTCAGTGCAATGTTGGGCTCAGAGTACAAGTTCATTGTTAGATAGGTTTTTGTTTTTTTGTCTTGGTTTGTTTTTCCACCAAGACCAATTTCTTTCAGAGCCAATCCTTTGTAATATCTTACATCTAACCATATATAAGGTGCCCCCCAAAAATGTACACACTCTTTGAATAATTATGAATCCCCATGGGTTAAATCTGAAAAGAAATATCTATTGAGTTATCAGAAAAGTATGTGTATACATTTTTTGGGACACCCTATTCTTAAATACCTTCATCAATCTATGGTTCTTGAATGATTTGGGAAAATCCTATCTAATAATAGACAAACATGATAATTGATAGTACTTTCGCTACGCCTCCCATTGGCTAATCAGCACGATATGCAAATTAATCGCCAACAAAGATGGCGACTAATTTGCATACTGCAGGCAGATCCCGCTACGCTGCCCCACCTGGGGCTGGCAGTAGCCCAATACCCAGCCACCGGCTGCCACAGCGCAGGATCCTGGCCTGCCGTGTGTGGGGCGGGGCAGGGCAGGGCGGGGCGAGTGGGGTGTGTGGCAGCACTATCCTGAGCCACCGCCCGCCCCAGTGGGAGGATCCGGGCCTGCCATCTGCCACTGGGGGAGCAGGCCTAAGCCAGCAGGTGGTTATCTCCCGAGGGGTCCCAGACTGTGAGAGGGCACAGGTTGGGCTGAGGGGCCGCCCCTCCCCCCGCCAGTGCACAAACTTTTGTGCACGGGGCTTCTAGTATTCTTTAGAAAGAGGCAGAATTAGCCTATTTTGTATTCCTCATACTTAATATTTTTTTGGTACTACCTTTCAGAAGAGCTATCAGGAATCGGAAGAAAATGAAAATATATCATTTGCTTTTACATTTTTTCTTAGTTCACCTTGACAATGTTTCTTACAACTCCCTCCTGATGAAATGTATGGAATTATGGATAAAGGTACATTATGATCTGAAATACCATGTGAATAGTTTGGCTATGACTCAAGGACAAGGATATAGAGAGATAGAAGTCTACTTTCCCTAAAAGCAATGACACTATCTTTGAACAAGGCCAAGAGAGAATCTAATTTATTGAAAAGGAATGTAGCTATTTCTCTTCCCTTTTGAATAGTGGCTTTTAAACTATTTTTTAAAAAAACTCAACTCACAGTAAGAAATATATTTTTTATTGTGACCTGATACATACATATACATTGTGTGTATATCTGTGTGAAATAAAAGTTTCATGCCCTCTGAAATGTTCCATTATACTCTACTTAATCTTTGTAAATTCTGTTTGAGACCATCATATTGATTTTATGTTTCACACTTCAAAACTACTGCTTCAGGGTTTTACTTATTTGCTTTTCTTGAGTGAAAAGAATCCTCATGTTGGTTTTAAATGTATTTAATTTGATCCTATTCCCATTTCTGGGATCTGTGTCTCAATATATATATTGAGATAAAAGAATGCTGAGAAAGTCATGTTATGATTATCTTGATTAATCTACTGTATCAATAAATACAATAAGGAAACTATCACCATCTTTCATATTTCTTGCCCATTCAACTTCTTTTGTTTTTCTCTATTTTTTTTCTTTCTTATTTTCCTCAATGACTAATTTTCAGGTTTTTTTAAGCTTCTCTTTTTTTAAATATATCTTAGAGAGAGAGAGAGAGAGAGAGAGAGAGAGAGAGAGAGAGAGAAAGAAACAGTGATGTGAGAGAAACATCAATGGGTTGCCTCCTGCATGCGCCCTAACCTGGATGGACAGAGCCTGAAACCTGGGCATGCACCCCAACCAGGAATGGAACCTGCAGTGGCTGGCATACAGGATGATGCTCCAACCAAGCCACACTGGCTGGGGCTAATTTTCAATTTTTATTAGGTATACAGGATTATTGCAGGGAAAGGAGGAGACTAACATTTAATGAGCACCAACTATGTACAAAGGTACTTTCTATACAAGATTTCCTCTTAATAACCACTCAAGGTATATTTTATTCATCCCTCTACTTATAAGAATACCAGGATTTAGAGAAATAAAATAACTTGCTTTAGGTTAAAAGTCTCAAAAACCTGGTTCATGGTAGAACTGACTCAGGTAAGGCTACCACCAAAATCACTATAATGTATTACCTTTATGTCAACATAAAGTTAAAATCACCACCACCACAACAAAGGAAAATTAGACCTCATGGTTTTAATCTGTTAACTCTAGTAAAGAATGCTTGTATCACTTCTCTTTGAATTATTTGTTGTTGTTATTGTTAGACTTTTATATTTAGCAATTATTATACAGAACATATGTCTAACTTTCCAACATGTATATGTATGTACATTCTCTCAGCACATCATTTATTCATTTAGAGTACTCTGGAGCTTATAACCTATTGGTATAATTTTCCCCACAGGGATTCCATGTTTTCTGTTGGCTTCATGAAGAAACAACTCAGGCTTCTAATTTATCTTTGCATTACAACATTTGCTCGTATTTTAGCCCTTTCTATTTCAAAGAAAAAAAAATCAAAATAAAATGCTTTCCTTTGTAACCTTTAGTTCTAAGTAGATCCCATTAGGGACTTTAAAATAACCACATTTAAAGCTGATTCTTGCACTGATAAACATTCTGTATGAAGTTAAATAAGCTTTGCCTGTTTTAAGAGAGTGGATTAAATTAAATAGCAGTGCATGTCACTTGCCTGAAGTGACAGGAATAAAGAACAGATTGTATACACTCCATTATTCCCATTATGCTGCTTCTTTTTCCTAAAATTGGTTTGATATTCCATCGCTTAACCTACAGGAGATGTTGGATCCAAAGCTGAGGCAGATAGCCAGTCCCTTTTTAATGAACAGCTTTATTGAGATATAATTTACATACCATACCCCAATCCCATTTCCACCCATAACAAAATCTTTACCTCTGAAACTTGAAAGGAAAGGAGTAAACACATCTTATGCTTTACCAGCTTACACTCAGTCTCCCTTTATCATTCCACCCACGCCCTGTTCCCCGTTTTTCTTTCCCACTGCCCCACTAATTACTGCTCCATATGTAGCATATTGACACATCTACCATGGTATTTTCACATGTGGGCTTTCAAGAATTTCATAACGATTATGTTTCATTCCATGGTAAAAACAACCATAAAATAGCATCATTATACTTGAAAAGGCAATCATCCCTGAGTTAGGACAGAACTATAAATACACCTGATGCTTTTCACTTCACAAAGAAACAAATTGGCAGGAGGAGTGGAATTTGAGGTTTAATTTTTCATATCAATATTAACAATTAATATCAAGTTTTTCCCTCACAGGATCTGGGGGTAACACAGATGGAAACGGATTCCAGTCCAGTGACTCAGCAAAAGGTGAGAGTACCTATCACGCATGTGATGCCATTGTGTCAAAGTGAGAACGCCAAAATTGTTTTCTGAATCACGTCTTCAATGGCGATGTCTTCTTTAACTTTTGATACTCCTTATGACAACTCTCTAAGTCATCAAAAGCAGTCACATATAAAAACATTGTTTTAGTGTCCAAAAGATCCTATGAAAACCAAAGGAAGTTCGGCCTTAGCCGCATCACATTGAGTCTACATTATTCTCAGGTAACAGTGGGGAGAGGCCAGATAACAGGATGCCCTGCTATAGATGAATTAATTTCTGCTTTTTACTCTTATATGGACAACGAACATGCCAGAAAGTCAGCTTTAGAACTCATATCTAGAAAGAGGGGGAGATGAAGGAGTCTTGGGATCCTGAAATTAGCTACACTTCAAGAGGATGGGGCAGGGCAAGTTGTCCTGTTTTGAGGGAAAAGGGTAAACTGAGGCCCTGTGCACCCTGCAATTATGAAGAAACAGAAGCTGGGTAGTCTTTTGTCCCCCAAATGGAGGATTAAGGAAGCAGCTCATGTTTCAGGTTAGAAAAGGTAATTATGTAAATCTGGAAGGTGCACATTCCTAAAAGGAAGAGGTCCGTGGAAAAACTGAGTACTAATGAAGCAACTGAGGAAGAAACACTGTAGGGAACTTTGGGCTGAAATAAAAATCAAAGAGCTGTATCTCTTAAGAAATGACAGAGGCTTGACTGGGAACCTGGACAGTGAGGCAGCATCTCACAGGGAACTGGAAGCTTCCGTGGGCTGCAAAGAGCAAACTCACAAGGGCAGCGTGGTGGAAGGAAGAGGGGAAACACCTTAGGTATAAAAGTCAGAGTGACCTTTTTTTTTTTTCAGAGTGACTTTTTTGAACCATGTAAGACCCAGGAATTTTTACTTGATGATTTATGGAGACATAATAGTTTTCTATTGCTGTTATAACCAATTGCCACAAATTTAGTGATTTAAAACACAGGTTGATTACCTTACAGTTCTGTACTTTCGAAGTCCACAATGGGTCTCCCTGGGCTTGGTCTCACAGGTGTTGTTCAGGCTGCAGCCCTTTGGAGGCTCCAGTGGAGAATCCCTTTCCTAGCATTTTCCAGCATCTAGGGGCAGCCCAGGTTCCTTAGCTGGTGACGCCCTTACTCCAGCAGGTCAGGCTGAGTGCTTCCCATACTGACACCTCTCTAGTTCCCCTTCTCTGCCTTCCTCTTCTACTTGTAAAGACCCTTGTGATTTATTGGGCTCACGTGGAGAATTTCCCTATTTTAAGGTCGGCTGATCAGCAACCTTAATTCTATTTGAAACCTTTATTCCCCTTTGCCATGTAACCTAACATGCAAAGCTTCCGCGATTAGAAGCATTGTTCTGACGGCAACACGGAGATACTAAACATCCTGGTAATACGGTAGGAGGGTCAGGGGAGCGAGCAAGTTGAGGGATAAACTCAGCCCCGGTTCTCAATGCTGGCTGCATGTATAATTCATTGTGTGGAAGCTTTAAAAAATACTAATGCCTAGGTTCTAATGTAATAGGTTTGGGATAGGTCCCAGACACTGTGATTTTGGGATGCATAGAGCTGACGACCCGGGTAATTTTTATTTGCAGGAGGATTGAGACCACTAATCAAGGACATGGTGGTTGCTATCCTACCTTCAGGGGGGCAAGGACAGAAACCCAGATCACACACATTCTGGGGTTCTGTGCTCTTCTCCGACTTCCACCAGTTCTTTCTGTTATCTATCAAGTCCCACTTCTTTAATTTAACTCTATTAGATTTAATATATAGGCTTTAAATAGTCTTAGAAGAAATCTTCCACTAAAAATGTTCATCTAAATTGCATTTTGTACATTTTAATTTATTTCCCCAATCTGTCTAAGCTTGTTTTCCAAAAATATTTTAACTGAAAATTACATTGTGAAGAGTTTATCAAAAATAGTGTATTTTGATATTATCTAGCTTGTTTGTAACGAGGAGTTCAACTGTGTTTCATTTACCTTAATAAAACCTATTTTAATGAGTCTTCACTCTGTAGGGTTTACTTCATAAACACTTCATGGTATTGCAATCAGTTTATGCTTTTTTTGTTTTGTTACTTTTCTTATTTTATTTCATTCTTGCATGTAAAATTGTTGGCAGTTGCCATGGGAATTCTAATTGATTTCTTTCTGCTGTTTTGTAGGATTTTAAAAAGATTTGCACAATACATCATTCATACTGTTATTTTTATCTCTGTAAACTTGTAATGGCCTCTCCAAACAAACAAACAAAAAAAAGAAAAGAAAGAAAAAGCTGTGCAACACAAGTATCAGAGGGTACTTTGCTCAGTGTTGAAAGTTTTGAAGAACAGAAGAAAACTGAGGGGGGAAAGCCAAACTGGGAAGGGCAATGAAGAGGGTTAGAGTTCGGCAGTAAAAGTGTATGCCACGCCCTAACCGGTTTGGCTCAGTGGATAGAGCGTCGGCCTGCGGACTGAGAGGTCCCAGGTTCGATTCCAGTCAAGGGCATGTACCTGGGTTGCGGGCACATCCCCAGTGGGAGATGTGCAGGAGGCAGCTGATCGATGTTTCTCTCTCATCGATGTTTCTAACTCTCTAGCTCTCTCCCTTCCTCTCTGTAAAAAATCAATAAAATATATATTTCTTAAAAAAGTGTATGCCACACAGCCGTAACCAGTTTTGCTCAGTGGATAGAGTGTCGGCCTGCGGATTGAAATGTCCCGGGTTTGATTCCAGTCAAGGGGATGTACCTTGGTTGTGGGCATATCCCTAGGAGAGGGTGTGCAGGAGGCAGCTGATCGATGTTTCTCTCTCATTGATGTTTCTCTCTATCCCTCTCCCTTCCTCTCTGTAAAAAGTCAATAAAATATATATATATATATATATATATATATATATATATATATATATTTAAAAGTATATGCCACACAAAAAAGAGAATTCAGGTATCCTAGTAAACAGCAATGCGAGGGCGAGAGATGTGCTTTTAGTGAGAATTGAACTTGTCAACATGACTGAGCTTTGAAAGACCAATGAATGATGGAGATGCAGGAGAGGCAACCTAGTGACAATGTCACCATATATTTTGTTTAACTCCTGGTGAATCTCAAAACCATCTCCACTTCTGCTACATTCGCACACAGGCACACACACACACGTGCTCACTAGCATGTCCTCAGAGACTGCATCAGTCTATCCACTGTCAGGACCAGCTAACATTCTTGTCAGTAAGCCAGAGATATGTTCCCTGACAAGACGATGTGTATTGTGCTTAACTGCCTTCTTCTAAGGAATGAGCTACCATACAATTTGCAGCCCTAACGAGCATGAGAAAAAGAAAAAAGAGATTCTTGAGGATCTGGAATGAATTGGATTTGGTTTTAAGTTCACTGTAGAACTCCAAATAGTTTAAATATTCTTTTAAATTATACCACATCTTTTTCCAAAAGCTAATTGCTGTGAAGTGCAAAATAATAGAATATGATAAAAAGAAAGTAACAATAATTTTGAACCATTATATTGTAAGCTGAATGTAACACAATGTTATATGTCATTTATACCTCAATAAAAAAAAAAAGAAGGTAAGTACAGGCATACCTCAGAGATTCAGTTCCAGACCACAGTAATAAAGTATCACAATAAAGTGAGTTGAAATCTTTTTGCTGGTGGAGTGTCTTGCCTTCAATTTATATTAAAAACAACAAAAAACAACAACCCACCTGTCAAGCATATTAAAGCAAAGAACAATAAAATGAGCTATATCTGTAGAGAAGAAAGAACTCTGTAGAGTGAACTGGATTCAATTTAGGGCACCCACAGGTGCAAGTATGAAGTCTAAATAATGGTTAAAACCTTTGTGAATTTGCCTCTGAGCTTCTTATTGGCCAAAGCAAAGCATGATCAGAATCAACACTCAAAGTACCTGTGAGGGCAACATTTATCAGGTGCATTGGAAAAACAGTCTTTTCAAGAATTGAGACAGAGGAGGGGATATTTTAATATGATGAACAATAGCCTCAACAATGTCCCTACAATGTGAAATAGCAAGTTTAACCTAGCCACTTTTTAAAAACTTTCATCAGCTGAAGTCAAGGGCATAATGCTGGAGCACAACTCAAAGAAAGCTATTTAATGAGGGTGAAGGGTTTTGAAAGCCAAATATCCTGCTCTGGGATGGTGTTGGTAATCCAGGATGTGGAGAGAACTACAAGGCCAGTATACCTGTTTTAGAGAACACTTATGCCCCATCCCATGGCATGGTAAAATCAAGAGATTTAATGATAGTTTACCCTACAAGCCATTTCAGATTCTCACTTTACAACAAAGAAACATCATTCTCAGGTACTCAGATAAAAAAAAAGATCATGGTGATAGTAAGCATGATTCGTCTGAGGACTCCACTGTAAAAATTACATTACACAGGCCCATGTGAAATATGCAAAAACTTTGGAAAATAAATGCCTAACGTAATTTACCATAGAACTCTTAGATAAATTATTATGACCGTGTTCTTCTGGTACAAGCATAAATGTGTTTCCGATAAATGCATTTTACTATGTTTTCCTTCATAAGATTACCCTATTATAAATTCAGGATGGTTAAAAGAAAAATTTAAGATCCTCTCTTGCTTTGGCAGTCAGAACAAGGTTTTTTTTAAACCAAAAACATATGTTTAAATTTAGCTCCACATGTGCCAGCTAGTTATTGACTGATTACTGACATGTGTTTTAGCTCTAAGGATCTCAGATCTCTCTCTGCCTCTCTCCTCAACTCAACACCACACATCTCACATACATGCACACCACACATTGGGAATTTAGATATTTAGCAGGTAACCAGGACCTAGAATTTGGAGTGAGCACATTCCTTGATGAAAGAACAGTATGGAATACTTGTATGTAGTACCTTACGCTGAGGGAGAGGGGCACAAATGAATGATTCTTGCCAAATTCTGAATACCTCTTGAGCTTGTCTTTATCATTTTAGCAAACTGTTTCCCCTGAATGTTTCTCAGTATGTCCAAGACATACTAAAAACAATGAATTTCTTAATCAGCTCTTCCCTAGGTAAGTGAAAACATCATTCTACCGGTGGAATAATCTTAGCAAATTACCGTGGGAACACAATTTTGAAAAGGAGTCTAGTTTTGTTCCTCTTGATTGCCAAACCCTGGGTCTGATGGCCATCATCATCAGCCATGCATATTCCCAACTATGGAAGCAAATTGACTAGCTGGAACACTCTGAGATCCATTGCCACATTTTTGATGGTGCCCAGGCCACTTCCAATGGCTGCAATCACTCATTGGCTGACTGGGGAAGGGATACAAAGGCAGGTGCATTGCTGGGAGAGCTAGGAATCTGGCAGCTCCAGGCCTTCCCTGACAGCCTTGCTGCCCAAGTTGCTTCTGTTCAGCCTTTCCTTTTTCTCTCCTTGGCTCACTGTCAGATTTGCACCAGGTCTGAAGACTTTTTCCATCTCCCTCTATTTTTCTCCCCCTAAGAAAACATTAATTGTCTTGGCATCTGCTTCTTGGAGGACCAGTACTAACATAAAATACTCTATTTATTTTTGATTGATTGATTTAAGTGAGATCAGAAAGGAGAGAAACATCGATTTGCTGTTTCCCTTATCTATGAATTCATTGGTTGAGTCTTGTATGTGCCCTGACTGGGGATCAAACCTGCAACCTTGTTATATCGCAGCGGTTCTCAACCTGTGGGTTGCGACCCTTTGGGGGTCGAACGACCCTTTCACAGGGGTCGCCTAAGACCATTGGAAAACACATATATAATTACATATTGTTTTTGTGATTAATCACTATGCTTTAATTATGTTCAATTTGTAACAATGAAAATACATCCTGCATATCAGATATTTACATTACGATTCATAACAGTAGCAAAATTACAGTTATGAAGTAGCAATGACAATAATTTTATGGTTGGGGGTCACCAGAACATGAGGAACTGTATTAAAGGGTCGCGGCATTAGGAAGGTTGAGAACCACTGTCATATCGAGATGATGCTCTAACCAACTGAGCTACCTGGTCAGGGCCACTCTGTTTAGCTTTAAAGAAAGGTTATGTTACTTACACTTAAGGAAATAACATCTTCACAGAGTTAATGACTGTGGCTCTAAATTAGTCTTCTGCTGGAAAAAGATGTGTTACATTTTGAGCATAACATTGCCACCCATAGATTTGGATCCCAATGAAGCCATTTTAAAATTCCTTATAAATGATATTGCAAAATAAATGTCTAACCAGTCTCTTGTCCAAAAGCCACAATGCTTCATCTAATCCTAAAATCATTGATAACCCATTCTTCCCAAGAATGCTGAGATTTTGTTTTCTATAACCCCACTTCACATAATTAATATATGTAAATTATGCCAATTAAAATGTGCCAACTAGAATATGTTCTGTGGCCTAAAGCTCAAACTTTTATGTGAGTGCTGATGTTGACAATATTTATCCTTATATTGTTGCTTATATAGTAATCCATCCTGAAATAATGTGGACAGGTCATTATAAATTTAAGACCACTCAAGGACATGCAGCTTTTTGGGATTCTGTGAAGTAAGTAGCATTCAAACCCTATTCCCTCTCTGAATTTGGAACCACCTAAAAAATTAAACAATTAGTCAGACAGAGATCAAAACATTTGGTAGTCTTTGCATCTAGATCATGGGCTACCCACCCAACCTTGGCAGAGCAAATACAGGCTTCCAACTGTAGGACAGAGCACAGCAATGGATAGAATGCTATTTGTTGCCACTGGGTGATTCCAAAGAAAAGAGCAAGTCCTGTCTGAGAACAAGCCAGCTGTAAAATAAAAGTATTAGTCTGTTCTCCACCTCATCTCTGCGATAAGTTACTTTTCTTCTCTTATGGAGTAGTGTGAGGGGCAGAAAGAAGCAGAAGTGTCCTAATTTTTCTGAAAAGACAACAATTTTATTTTGTTGGCCATGGTGGAAAATCAGAGAGGGAGAAATAAATAGTTCATCCTACAAAACCCCAAGCCCTAAGGTAAGTGGCATTAACTCTGTTTATGAAGGACAGAACATTACTGGGCCCCTTTAGCTATAGGGCCAGCCAGGATAGACATGGCACAGAAAACAAAGCATACTTTGCCTTTCTTCATTTCATTACTATTCACATGTTTCAGAACAATTCATTCAAGATTCACATAAAGTTAGTTATGGGCTTTCCTAAATAGAGCTCTTACATCTTAAAAATAAATCCAAGGCTTTTAAAGCTTTGTAATTATCTTGTCTATTATCTCATCTGCTGCTTCATCTTCCATTCCCTCCCTTGATCTTTTATCTGTATGGGGGTTTGCATTTTTGCATAACATTTAAAGTGAATTCTGGATATTTTCAGAGATGGGAAGGTAGGAATAGATATGTCATAAGTTGTGTTAAGTTTTTTTAAAATTAATTCCTTAAGCACCTGATGAGTAACAGGTACCTGGGTTTTTGGATTTTGAGTAAGAATTTTTAATTGTATCATTTCATTGCTGTAATCACATTTGAAGATGAAAATTCTTACAATTTCCTATACTGTGGAATTATATTTTTACTTAAATAACATTTTCAAATTACACATTCTTAGGAACTCATTCTTAATAGTCCCTAGAACTAATTTAGAGCAAAGTGAATGCTTCAAAATAAATGTACTTTTCTGAAATGTGTAGAAAAAACACAATATATCTCAGAAAAAAATGTTTGAATAAGCCACATAAATAGATGTAAATTTATGTATAGTTTTTCTGATTTAAAAGGTATTACATACTCATGCAAAATTTAGTAATTACAAAAAATATATAAGATAGAAGAGAATGCATATAAAGTAGAATAAAAACCATCTTTTAAATTATCATTTGATGCAACCATTAACATTTTATCTTTCTTTGCAATATTTTACATCACATATACACAGATACACACATAATGTATCATACTAAGTAGTTTTAGCTTAAGTATTTTTCACATTATGAGCATTTTTCTATATTATTAAAGTATGTTTTTAATTATTGCATACATAAGAATTTGTCATCGAGTATTTTACCTGACCACTCTTAAACATATAACATTTGTTATTCCAATTTTTTTTTACCACTGTAAATGTTATAAACATTCTCATATTAAGTTTTTTAATTATATTGCTATTTCCATAGAAAATAAGACAAATTTACTGAATTTGAAGATAATATTTGAAAGGCTGAGGTCAAATGACTAGTTATTAACTTATTTTGGAGGAGAATCCCATGGAAATACTTCCTTTTTTAAAAACTGATTTGAGAAAGAGAGGAAGAGAGAGAGAGAGAGAGAGAGAGAGAGAAAGAGACAGAGAGAGACAAGCAGACCGAGAGAAATGATTTATTTTTCCACTTAGTTATACATTCACTGGTTGATTCTTTATGTGCCCTGACTGGGGATAGTACCTGAAACTTTGGCATATAGGGACAACACCAACCAACTGAGTCACCCGGCCAGGGCCTGGAGACACTTCCTTTCTAGTTTTGAATTACTGGGAAGCCAAATTAATAGCAAGAAGTTCCTTTAGGGAGTGTAAAATAGGGCAAGAGGTGGTAGTCTTCAAGGGTATTTCATCCAGGCCACGGTGAACCCTGTATTTGTGCCTTCTTCAGTTAAATTGATGTCCTTATACTAAAATATTCTGTCATCACAAACCTTATTTATACTGTAATTTAGATAGCTCTTGGCTTATAATATTTAAAATATTATGGAGCATTTTAAACTCTGCATGTGCCGAGGTTACTCCACACAATTAACAAAGAGCTTCATCTGTCCCAGCTGAAATGCCAGCTAAAGGGCCACTAGTGGGTCTGAGGCTTTCAGAACAAGAACATACTGATTAGACCACTAAGAGAATAAGGTACACTGGCAAATTAAAGTTCACTAGCCTGGGGGAGTCACAAAGTGAAAATTGAAGAGGCAATACTAATTGCTCAGATGTAGTTATAGTAGATATTTCTACTGGTAAAAGATGATAATGCCTATTTTTTCCACATTTGACACAAATAACTAATCTACTATATACTTTTGGCTATTCTGTTATTCTTCTGACAGTTTCAATATATTTTCATTCTCTTGGGAGCTATGAAATTATACATATACTAGTGGCCCGGTGCACAAAATTCATGCACAGTGTCCCTCAGCCTGGCCTGCACCCTCTCCAATCTGGGACCCCTCAGGGTATGTCTGACTGCCAGTTTAGGCCTGATCCTCGTGGGCCTAAACTGGCAGTTGGACATCCCTCTCGCAATCTGGGATCACTGGCTCCTAACTGCTCACCTGCCTGCCTGCCTGATCGCCCCTAACCACTCTGCCTGCTGGCCTGCTCACTCCCAACTGCCCCCCTTTGCTGGCCTGATTGCCCCCATTGGCCCCCCCTGCCAGCCTGCTCACCCCAACTGCCCCTCCCTGCTGGCCTGCTTACCCCCAAATGCCGCCCCTGCTGGCCTGCTTGCCCCCAATTCCCCCCCCCCTCTGCTAGCCTGCTCGCCCCCAACTGCCCCCCTCTGCTAGCCTGCTCGCCCCCAATTGCCCCCCCTCAACCCCCCCCCCATCGGCCTGATCACTTCCAACTGCCCCCCCCCCCCCCGCCTGCCTGCCCACCCTTCCAGGGCTCTGTGATCAATCATGTGTAGAGGGAGGCCCTGCCCACCAGACCTGGGCTCTGAGAACAATGGCAGAGCAGAGACAGGCATTTCCCACCTGGCCTGGGCTCCGCCATTACTCCCCGCCCACAGGTAGGCCCTGCCCAGCAGGCTTGGGCTCTGAGATCAATGGCAGAGCAGAGGGAGGCCCTTCCCATCATGCCTGGGCTTACCATTGATCCCCGCCCACACAGAGGCCTTGCCCACCCTGCTGGGGCTCTGGGATCAATGGCAGAGCAGAGGCAGGTATTTCCCACCGGCCTGCGCACCGCCATTAATCCCCACCCAGGGGGATGCCCTTTCCACTGGCCTGTGTTCTGCGATCAATTGCGGCCCACAGAGAGGCCCTGCCTGCCCTGCCCACCCTGCCAGGGCTCTGTGATCAATGCTGCGCAGAGGGAGGCCCTGCCCACCCAGCTAGGGCTCTGTGATGGGCCTTCCCAGCCTTGGCGGCTTGTCTCGGCCCTCCTAGCCATGGCTTTGTCCAGAAGGAAGTCTGGAAGGTCGTCTGGAAGGTCTCCCGGTCTAATTACCATATTACCTTTTTATTAGTATATACTAGAGGCCTGGTGCACAAAAATTTGTGCACTCGGGGGGACGGGGGGGAAGAGGGGTCCCTCAGCCCAGCCTGTGCCCTCTCACAGTCTGGGACCCTCGGGAGATAATGACCTGCTGGCTTAGGCCTGCTCCCGGGTGGCAGAGGGCAGGCCCAATCCCTAGGTGCAGCCCCTGGTCGGGCTCAGAGCAGGGCCAATTGGAGAGTTGGTGCGCCGCCCTGTCATGCACAGAGCAGGGGGGATTAGGAGGTTGCGATGCCACCCTCAGTCATGCTCAGGGTAGGGCTGATTGGGGTGGGGGGTTGGGGCACCGCCCCCTGTCACACTCATGGCAGGGCCGATGGGGAGGTTATGGCTCTACCCCATCAACACAGAGCAGGGCCCGTGGGGTGGGGGTTGGGGCGCCGCCTTCTATCACCCACAGAGCAGGGCTGATCAGGGGGTTGGGGTGCCGCACCCTGTCACACACAGAGCCGCAGGGCAATCATGGGGTTAGGGAGCTCCCCCTGTCACGAACAGAGCAGGGCGGATAGGGAGGTTGTGGCCCTGCCCCCTGTCACACACAGAGCTGCAGGGCGATCAGGGGGTTTGGGCGCTGCCCCCTGTCACACTGATCCCGGTGCCGGGAGGCCTCTCGGCTCCGCTGATCCCGGTGCTGGGAGGCATATTACCCTTTTACTATATAGGATAGAGGCCTGGTGCACGGGTTGGGGCCGGCTGGTTTGCCCTGAAGGGTGTCCTGGATCAGGGTGGGGGTCCCCACTGGGGTGCCTGGCCAGCCTGGGTGAGGGGATGATGGCTGTTTGCAGCTGGTCACACACCCTTCAGGGTGGGGTTCCCCACTGGGGTGCCTGGCCAGTCTGGGTGAGGGGCTCAGGGTCCTTTTCAGGCTAGTGAGTGACTGAAGCTCCCAACCGCTCCTTTTTTTCTTTTTTTTTCTTTTTTATTCTGGGCCAGCTTTAGCTTTGAGGCTTGGCTCCAGCTCTTAGGCCTCCACTGCTGAAAACAGGTTTCTGGCCTTTGTTTACCTTCTATATTTGAAACAATGTTGCGATCCTGCTGGCTGAAGCCCGGCGGACTAAAGCAGGTTTCTGGGGTTTTGTTTAGCTTCTATATTTGTAACATAGTTGCTTAGAGTTGCAGCTCAGAGGCCTGCAGCAGCAGGTGGGGAACGTTGGAGTCCTCCGTCACTGAAGCAAGCAAGCCTCATGTTCACTTTAAGCTGCCAGCTGTCAGCCACCATCTTGGCTGGCTGTTAATTTGCATATTGCCCTGATTAGCCAATGGGAAGGGTAGCGGTCGTACACTAATTACCATGTTTCTCTTTTATTAGATAGGATTTCTCTCTCTCACCCTGACCCTCACCTAAAGTTAGGTTTAGAGTCAGATGTGAAACCAAATTCAAATATATGTGGCGATTGAGTAAGAAACCAGCAATGAAGAGAATTCAGGACTGTCCATACCTGGGAAGTCAATTGTGGTCTTTATAGATATGGATATATCTGCATGTCTAAAAGGAACAAGTGGGGCCTTTAATAGCTCAATTGATAGACGACTGTAAAAAGGATGCAAGAAAGTTAGGCACTCAGATATGTAGCTCTTTAGAGGCTAAATCTGATGAATCAGCCACTTCAACTGTTGCCTTTTGAGAGTTTACAGGCTATGGGAGTATCTGTCACCTAGTCAGACCTAAAAAATTACATATAGTGGAACCAATATTCAACAGGTATGAAGGGGAAAAGACATTTGATGAGGTCAGGAGTATTCAGAATTCTGAATTCACTCATTTGTGAACTGATTCATTCATTCCTTCAGCAAATATTTATTAAGCATCTACTGTATAGTGATACTAAACTAGACACTATGGATTTAAGGATAAACAGGAAAGAAAAAATCCTTGTTCTATTTTCTGAATTTATATTGGAGGGGATAGAAAATAAACATACACAAAGGCAGTAAAATTTTCAGTAGTGATAAGAGATAGAAAGAAAAATGAAGCAGTGTAAAGAGATGGAGAGTGATGGGTATGCTACATTAAGGAGGGTTTCAAACCTAAATGAAGTGAGGAAGCAAAGCCATTAGGAGGCACAGAGGAAGAACTCCCCAGGTGGAGGAACCTTTTAGGTCAAAATTCCTGAAGCAGAAGACACTTGGCTTGTTTATTCTACCGCACAAAGGCCACTGACTAGACAGAGCAAACAAGGAAGAGAATCCTAATCTATAAGTTCAAAGAAATGGAGGCAACCAGAGTTTTTGAAATAATGGACAGAACTCTAGATTTTATTCTTATTATCCTATAGAAAGTCGATGGAATGTTTGATTGGAAGAGTAACATAACCTGATATGCGATAGAAAAGCAAGAATAGAAGCAGGAAGTCCATGGGTAGTGCTGGCAAGAACACAGCCTGACTTGGACGATACATATGGTAAGAGAGATGGAAAGCAGTAAAGTTGATGATAGGTTTTGATATAGTCAATAAAACTTGCTGAAGATTGGCTATGGGTTGTGAAGAAAATAGAGTAATAAGAGGATGAAGCATAGTTTGTTTTTTTTTTACTCCTGTAACTGAGATACTGGTGATGTGATTTATTGAGAGTAAAAGCCCTATGGGAGTAATAGGTAAAGGATGGAAGGGACCTGAAAGTTCTATATTAGTCATGCTAAATTCGAGATGCCCATTAGACAAGCAAGTGCAACTACCAATGGGGCAATGAATGTGAGTTTAGAGTTCAGGGAAGATGCCAGAGATGGAGGTATAAATCTGTGAACCATTCAAAGATAGATAGTATTCAAAGCTATGGGAGTGGATGAGATGACTTATGGAGAGAATATGGGTAGAGAGGAGAGGAGAAATGAGGAGAGGTGAAGGGTGATTTGAAAGCCTGGCAATGTGCCAACACTTAGAGGTCAATGAAGAGCACAGACAGAATGTTGAGAAAAATAGTACAGAGAAGTAACCAATAAAATGTACAAGATGGAGGTCATTGGTATTGATGATTTATAGCCCATGTAACTTATAGTCCAAACCATGATTTTTAAAAAAGTGAAATGGAAGTTATCAATAATTCTGCCAAAATATTAGTGTAAACTGGGACTGTCCTGGACAAACAAGAACATGTGGCCACCCTAACACTGGTGACCTCCGTAAGATGGGTTTCAGCAGAATTGTATTGATGGCAATCTGATTGGTGTGGGCTAAGGAGAGATAAAAGGTGAAGAAATGAAAACAGGAACTTTAGGCAACCCTTTGGAGAAATTTCACAATAAAGAAGGTAGCAAAAAATGGGACATGGCTAGAGAGAATATGAAATTGAGGAAAGGGTGGGAGTTTTTTATTTAATGGGAGATATTGTAGCCTCTATGTATGTTAATGTAAAGGGCTAGGAAAGAGGACGATTTTCGTAATGCAAGGGGAAAGGAAGAGCAGGAGAACAAGGATAAGATTCTGTGCACAAGTGTAATGGCTGAACTTGGATGTTCAGTTCACCCATTGTAATGAGGGAGGGCGAGTATGTGGATACTAGAGGCCCAATGCACAAAATTCTTGCAGGGTAGGATCCCTAGGCCCGGCTGGCGATCAGGGCCAATCTATGGGGCGACCCATGGGGCAACTGGGGTTGGCACCTGCCTTGGCTGACCTGGCGCCACCCACTTGCCGCCCCCTCCCCCATTGCCCTGCCACTGTCACAGGTTGCCTCCCTCTTTGGGGTCACAGGCAGGGCGATGGGGCGGGGGGACAGTGGCACCTGCCTTGGCTGGCCTGGGGCCTGCAGGCTGGGGGCAGCTCCTGTGTTGAGCGTCTGACCCCTGGTGGTCAGTGCACATCATAGCGACTGGTTGTTCCACCATTCAGTCAATTTGCATATTAGGCTTTTATCATATAGGATTTGTGTACATTGCTGCCAAATTTGGAGGTGGGAAAGGAGTTAACTTCTTAGCTAAAGCAAGAGTGATTCCACTTTTTGTGAAATCCTCTTTCCTGCCCACAAGAAGTTACAGTTTACCTTTTGGGGGCAATTTTCTTCATAGGCATTCAGAAGAGATATGTGAGCTATTTCTTTTCTCTGGAAAACACTCCAATATGGAAACTTTAATAGTTTACTGGCAAATGTGGAAATTCTCCCAGGTTCAATTTAGATCTGGCAAAGAAGATGAATGTTACTAGTCAGTCAGCAACTGCCTAGAACAGATGTTTTTGTTGAATGTGAGCATTAACAGTTCTACTCGGCCTTTTCAGAATTTGAATTAAGAAAGAGCCATCGGTGTATGGAGACCCAGGTGGAAAAAAACCTTTGACCAGGGACTCAAAATGTAACATGTAGTGAAAATGTTAGCACTCAAGCACCATATGACCCTGGGAAAATCTCCCGCCCTGGTTGTTTAATCTGTACAAGAAAGATAAAATTAAAAAAAGCATATGTCTTGTAGCACTCAGGGGTTGGGCAAATAGTCTCTGTCAAACAATCACTGTAGGAATTTTAGGAAAATGTAAGCTTTTTGTGGGGGCAGCACAAAGTAAGCCAAGCAAATGAGTATTTCCAGTGATTTATTGTCTACGAATAACTTGGTTCAATTGACTCAGTAGAGAAAACCAGAATTAAATTATTCAAGTTCCAAATTATGTTATTTTCTGAGTTAAACCCCCTTGAATCCACTCATGGAAGGAAAATCAGCAAAGACCACTCCCTTTCATATGAATTAAACTTCCATTTTCCTAGTCAGCCAGGTAAAGTTGCTGAGAGATAGTTTACTCATCTGGAAAATGGTGTCTGAGTAGTCAGTTCCAGATGTGCCTTTAGTTACTGCAGACATTGGTCCACACTAATAGAATTATAACACAGGTCATCTTTAGCATCCACCAGTGCAACAATCACACCTGCTAAGCTATCGCAGGTAGGACACAGGCCTTTACCAATTAGAGGCTGATGCTCACAATACTACCCTATCATCTATGCATGCCACTGCCAGAGAGAGAAATCAACTATGTTTGGACAAAATCAGTGCTCTGTAAATTAATTCGTTACATGGTTACATGGAGTCCTTAAAAACAAGTTTCTAAAAATGGCACAGGTGTAGCAATTTATGTAATTTAAAGAACCAGCTAATGTTTTTAGTTATTGACCCTATGAACCATTCTGTTATTCAGTGATTAAATTCAACTTAAGTGTACTTGCTATCCATTACATCCAAAACCAGCTTCCCCATTCTCATTGGGGTAAAAGCAAAGAGTATTGTTTATAAGCATATGTAGATAAAATCACCTCATCATCTCCAAATTACTGACTTGATACTCCATTAATAGCACTTTTTAAAAAATATATTTTATTGACTCCCTACAGAGAGGAAGGGAGAGGGACAGAGAGTTAGAAACATTGATGAGAGAGAAACATCAATCAGCTGCCTCCTGCACACCCCCTGCTAGGGATGTGCCCACAACCCAGGTACATGCCCTTGACCGGAATCGAACCTGGGACCCTTCAGTCCACAGGCCCACGCTCTATCCACTGAGCCAAACCGGTTAGGGAAACACTTATTTTAACTGAAATATGTTTTTAAAACTTTTAATAAAATTAACACAGTATTAACTGAAAAAAAATAGATTAAGAATATGGTATTTCATGTCAAGTTCTCATTAAGGGTTCAGTTTCAGATGCTAAGAAACCATTGTAATTATAGCCATTTCCTATAGACATTGACTTAGCATTCAGAATTCACCTGTGAAGTACAGAGATAATGGTCAACATGCTGTGAATCATAATTGAATAAGGAGACCAAGTTGTTTTCACTGTTCACAGGCTCTATGATCTCTTACTTTTGGAGGTGACCTACCTTTTATTACGTATATTAAAATGCACTCACATTCCACGTTAAATGTAATATATACAGAAGAGCTGAGTTGAATTGCAAAGTACTTGACCTAATGCCACAATTTAGAGACATTTAATTAAACACTAGTTAAGTTCAATGATGCTATCTTCTTTGCATTTTGTGGAACCAATAAAAAATGTTGTTATCGATTTTTAGAAAGAGACAAGGGAAGAGGAGAAAGAGAGAGAGAAAGAAACATTTATTATTCCACTTATATATGCATTCATTTGTTGCTTTTTGTATGTACCCTGAACAGAGATCTAACCTATAACATTGGTGTATTGAGATGGTACTCTGACCAACCACAGCCCAATAAAATATTTTTTAAGTTTCATTTTTTGTAGATTTAAATAAACTTTTGCTCATTTTAATATTGCAATTTTCTTTACTTGACTTGAAATCAATGATTTTTTTTGTAATGTCTAAAACATTTTTATAGGACCTTGAAAAACTCACGGACCCTAGGCATGGCACCTTATTGCTTAATGGATAAAACGGAACTTGGTGTAAACAAAGACCTTCGCTCTGAATGATGTTTGAAGACTTAGCTATGTAAAATCTCAGAAAGACTGCAGTGGGATATAAATTATTCACATGGCATCCAACCTTTTAGTTATCAAATACAATGGAATACTTCTTTATAACTTTCCCATCCAGACTATACTTTCCTTTTTTCTTCCACCACCTTTTTACAGGTCTCTATCATATCAGACACAAACCATTTCAATAGACTTTTATTTCATCTCACTGCCTGAAGTTCTCCCCTGTTTCAACAGAGGGCAAAGAGATTAGGCTTGTTAAAATGGTAGTGCACCACACAATCAAGTATAATTCAATTAAACAACTAATCAATCAATTAAATTGAATGACTTGGATGTTTTGTAGTAATATACTATGTTGACTATTTTAACATAAATGTTGGCTTTATCTTCTAACTTCCAGCAAAGCTTTTCTACTTATTATTTTGAACACACAACACATTTTCACCCTTGTTTGTTCATTAATTCAGTCACTCAACAAATATTAAATTCCTATAGAGTCATAGACATTGTTGTGGATTCAATGATGAATAAGAGCCTAGGCAGGCAACTAGCATAGGTCCCCTATTCTAGTGGAAGACAAATAATAAAATACATATGCCTGAAGTGCTACTGGTGCTTTGATTGAGGTAAATACAGGTTACAGTGAAAAGCACAAAGGAAGAGTGGTCAATTCTGCCTGAGGATAGCAGGTAGGAGAGCGTGGTTCATGAAAAGCTTATTTTTGGAAAATGTATAACCATTTACTAGGCATACATTTGGGCAAGGATATTCCAGGCAGAAGTAGTAATATGAACAAAGACATTAAGGCAAGAAATAGATATAAAAAATATTGAATTGTTAAGTTTGTATTCATCAAAGCAAGGATCATAAAAGTATAATAAACTAGAGGCCCGATGCATGAAATGTGTGCAAGAGTAGGCCGCCCTTGCAGCCCTGGCTTCATTCAGAAGGTCATCCAGATGGTCATTCCGCTGTTTGGCCGTTTGGTCAATTTGCATATTATGCTTTTATTCTTATAGGTTTGTTGTTGATAAATTAATATTTAAACTTAAAATAATAATGTGTTTTAATATACCTACTTTACAACTTTTCAGTATTTTTAAGCTTTCTTAATGTTCTAAAAAAACAACCATTTAAAACATACATAAATACATGTATCTAGGGGCACACATTTTTACTTTTGTCTCAGGCTCCAATATGACTTAGCATGGCATTGTCAGATCCTGTTTTTATTTAAAATTCTGACATTTTGTTCATCATGGATTGTTCATCATGGATTGATTTTCACTTTGCAAAACTTTCTCATTAGAATGTTAGTTATTTTGATTACTGAATTTTCTGGAGGCTCTTAAATTTTGCACCCAAGGTGGGTGCTTTACTCACCTCACCCTAATCTCAGCCCTGGGAAAAGCCATTATGTCTGTATTTTAAAGATCATTCTCTCACAATGTTGAGTATAAATTTCTGAAAACTGGTGTTCGACTGGAGAAGTGGGAGCAAAATCAAAGAAGACAGAGTGGAGGCAGGGGTGAGAGAAGTGTCAGGAATGAAGAACAGGGAGAATTTGATAAAATAACTGTATGTATGGGAATGCTCTCTATCCTGGGATTCATTCTCCAAATGATGATTATAAAAGCCCCACACAGTCTCCCTCCTCCAGGCATCTCTTTTCACCCATTTAACATCATGGAAAATTCCTCCATCACCATGTTTTTATCTCTTAAACTACGGGCCCAGTGCATGAATTCGTGCATGGGTGGGGTCCCTCCCCCAGGCCGGCTGGGCTGGGTGGTCAGTGTGCTCACACAGCCAAACCTCCCACGGCTGGCCAACCTCCGTGGTCCCTCCCCCTGGCTGACCCCAATTGGCCCTGATCGAGGCTGACAGACTGGGGGGAAGGACCATGGGAGGTTGGCCGCCAGCCATGGGGAAGGGACTGCAGGAGGTTGGGGGGCCGTGGGAGGTTGGCTGCTGGAGCACACTGACCACCAGAGGGTAGCTCCTACATTGAGCATCTGCCCCCTGCTGGTCAGTGTGCATCATGGTGACCATTTGACCAGTTGTTTGGTGGCTTAGGCTTTTATAAATAAACATCAGTCAGCTCAGACAGCCATGACAAGATATCATAAATTTGTGTTGCTTAAACAAGAGAAATGTATTTTTCTCACAGTTCTGGAGGTTGGAATTTGGGGTCAGGGTACCAGCATAGCATCGTCCCATATACCAGAAAGTGGTGGATCAATTGCCAGTCAGGGCACATGCCCACGTTGCAGATTCAATACCCAGTCCAGTGAGTATGGGAAACAACGGAACAATGTTTCTCTCTCACATCACTGTTTCTCTCTCTCTCCCTTCTTCTCTCTGAGATTAATTAAAATAAATGATAAATAATGTTCTATACATATAGTTTTAACAGGAAAGACATTAGTGAACTATGAAGTGAAAAACTCGTTATAACACATATATACATATATACAACATGACCCCATTTTTTAAAAATATATTTATTGATTTCAGAGGAAGGGAGAGGGAGAAATGGATAGAAACATCAATGATGAGAAAGAATCATTGATCAGCTGCCTCCTGCACCCCCCTACTGAGGATCGAGCCCGAAACCTGACTGGGAATCAAATCGTGACTTCCTGGTTCATAGTTCCATGCTCAACCACTGAGCCCCACTAGCCAGGCCCCATTTTTATCAATACCAGGCACATGAGGTACACTGGCAAGATCTCACTCCTAGACAAAAGTCTTAAATTGCCCCAATTCCTTTGCAGCTAGGTTTCTGGATATGAATTTGTTTCTGCCGGTTGGATGCGCTTGCACAATATTTTGAAGGCAGAAGTGGGGCAGAGGCATCTTCCCGCAGTTTGGGCTGTTTGCTGCTGGTGATGTTTGCAGAGATGTGAGGTTTTCTGCAGCGGAACCCAGGCTGTGCACAGGCAGTTGTGGCAGAGGCAGTGCCCAGTGACCTGTTCTGTGGGAGCTGGAAGGCACTTGCGGGGGCAGCAGTTTCCCAATCCCCAGGTCACAGCTGTGCCAGAGTGTCCTAGAATTCAGTTGTGGCTGATAGGGCAGCTCCTCCTGCTGGGCAGGGAGTCTTTCCTGGGGGCCCAGCCTAATACCCACTCCTCCAGCTTTCCAATGATTTCCCAAGCACCAATTCCTGCCTAAAATAGCAAAAATCTAAAAACATTTTGGATCCTCTACTTTACACGAAAACAGTGCTACACAGGGTCAGGTATGAGAAGTGGGTGAGGTGTTGCGAAAGGTTCCCTCCTTTGAGTCTCAGCTTCCTCTTCTGTAGAACGGAGACCAAAGATTATTATCTATTCATAGTTATTGAATACCGTGGCAGCTGTGTTTCCCAAAGATGGCCACATTTCCCATCACTCCTATGGCCTTGCCACTTTCCACCACGTCCTCTCTCTCGAAGCGGGGCTGACACGATGGTAGCCAGTACACTGGTTGCCCACAGAATTCCAAGGCTAAGGCTGAAAGGTGTGGGTCTGCAGCCACACCCACTCTGCCAGGTTTTCAAGCTCCAGGCTCTGGCTGGTGTGGGGCCTGCCCTCCCGGCTCGGTTCCCCCTGGTCGGCTGTGCAACCCCAGTGCCTTAATGAGCACCATGGCCCACCTGCTGGTGCTGCTGGGCCCAGCAGGCAGGGTAAGCACCTAGGTCGGGCCTCATGCCTCCTGGCTCCTGGGCGCCACTGTCCCTTGTGCCCTGCCGCCCCTAATTCCTGCTGCTGTTCTGACCAGGGCCAGATGCCTAGCTGCTGTGCGCAGCCGCTGCGGTGGCCACCAGGTAAGCCTCCCCATCCCATCCCTGATCCCAGGTCCACTTCCACCAAAGGAGGGCTTTGCCCACGCTGCTGCCCAAGACTGAGCACCTCCAAGGCCCCCAGACCCCAAATTTCTGCCAGCCAAGGTGGTTGGTCGGCTGGCCCTGCCCCTGATCAGGGTGTTGGGGACCGAGCCAATGGGAGGGTGGGCGATTGGGGCCGGATCAGGCTGGTTGGCTGCTGCAGTGCATGTCATAGCCACCAGTCGTTCTGGTCGTTCTGCCATATGGTCACTGGACTTTTATATATATAGATTAGATTACATTGTCTTTGCTGCCAAAGACAGTATCTCACATTGCTTTGATTATTCTACAGTGTTATAAGCACATACATGCTCAATCAATACCTCTTGAAAAAACCAGACTCATCAATGCTTTTTAACATAGCTCTAAGGTAGTATCCATAATTATTAATCCAACAAAAGAATTCAAATATTCTTTGGATATATTTTTAAGGTTAGAATGCTCATTTGTCTGTCCAAGATGGCATAAACGAGTTTGTAGGACCCTTTCCAATTAGATGATTAATGGTCCTTTTCTAAGAAGAGTTTTATATATGTTATTGCTAATAGCAAGAGAACTTCTCTTGGGGTCTTTTTCTCTTCTATGTGATTACACTGATATTTTAGAACAGTGGTTCTCAACTTTCTGGCCCTTTAAATACAGTTCCTCATGTTGTGACCCAACTATAAAATTATTTTCGTTGCTACTTCATAACTGTAATGTTGCTACTGTTATGAATCGTAATGTAAATATCTGATATGCAGGATGGCGACCCCAGTGAAGGTCATTCGACCGCCAAACGGGTTGCGACCCACAGGTTGAGGACCGCTGTTTTAGAGAAAATGAAATTACTGGATCCCTCTGGGAAATCCTTTTGAATTTATAAAATGCAGAGATTGCTACAGAACTGTCAAGTTGAGGCGGGTCTCTTATCCAATCATCAATAGATAATTATCATTTTTATAATCCTTATGAAGTTCTACTGTGGTTACCAATGTCCAAAATTTGACATTAGTGTTGCCCTTAACAACTGACCCAGAAAGCTTCTTTATAAATTATTCGTTTTAATAAAAATATAATTATAGTTGTAGGAAAAAAATAGAACTTAAAATGTCTGTGTGGCTTTGTCAGATTTTCATTTGTGGTGATATCTTTATCCATTTTACCATAAATTACTATTATTACGTATTATTATTACTATTATTTTACACATAGGGCTTTTAGTAAAGCTCCTTTAAGAGGGGACTAGATCAATACTGTATGCAGCCTCTGTCCTCTGCCTCTAATCCTCTGGATAGTGGATAAAACACTGAAGTCCACTGGTACAGTTGTAGAGCTGTCATACCAGCCCTGTGTTACTCTATCTAGGCTTTTTATGGGAAAAACAAAATTATTAATATGTTTTTGCTACTGGTTTTTAATTTTCTATGATTCAAAACTGGATACATAACTTCTTATAACAGAGTTTGGTATCTAAATGTAGGATGCTTTAAGCCAGCGGTTCTCAACCTGTGGGTCGAGACCCCTTTGGAGGTCGAACGACCCTTTCACAGGGGTCGCCTAAGACCATTGGAAAACACATATATATTTACATATTGTTTTTGTGATTTATCACTATGCTTTAATTATGTTCAATTTGTAACAATGAAAATACATCCTGCATATCAGATATTTACATTACGATTCATAACAGTAGCAAAATTACAGTTATGAAGTAGCAACGAAAATAATTTTATGGTTGGGGATCACCACAACATGAGGAACTGTATTAAAGGGTCGCAGCATTAGGAAGGTTGAGAACCACTGCTTTAAGCAATCCTAAAGTGTAGAACTGATTTGCTGGTAGAAATGGTACCTTGGCAATAAGGACTGGGATTCTTTTGAACTGGAAAATTTGTGATCTTTGTTATATACCAGCAGAATATTTGAGGCCATCGTTGCCTGCATTACTTGGAATTCAAGCAATGGGCTGAGGCTGTAGGACTAGGATAAATTGTAGTAAACACTTTATATATTGTCATATGATAACCTCTACCACTTTCAGCAAAATCCTACTAAAGAGATGACATCAGACTAGAGCTACTCAGGTCGCAAGCTGAGAAGGAAGGAATCACCATTTTTCCAAGAGAATCTTTCCTTACCTGTGGTCTACAAGTTAGGGTGAAGGTACTATAGTCCTGAAGACAACTAGTTCTGTTCTTCAACTTTGAAGCAGTTGTTAATAGTGATGAACAAGCAGTAGCCTAAATACTGGTGCTCCCTTGGAAAGAGTCACAAAGCCTTCTGGCAGTGATGGGATCAAGGACTTTTCCTTCCTGTCTGAGCCTGTGGACAGTCTTAAGGCAACAGCCATTGAGCCCAGGGCAGGGAGATAAACAGAGCAGAGAGACCTGTAATTGAAGGAGAAGATGCCTCAGGCTTAAAATCTATATCTAGACAAGACCTTTGGCTGTTATTTCTTAAACTTGGACTTTACCAGAAGCAAATAGAGCAAAACTATAGTTTACCAAGAACTGTATTTCCAAAGTACTTTTATTCCTCCAAGACATGCCTGAAACAGCCTATGGCCAATAAACCCTTAATACCAGTCCCTGGTCCCTAAAACTATACCAATAGGAAGCTTGCTTTGAGAGTATTGCAATCCAAGGGAGGGTCGAGTTACCAAACCACATCAGAGTGAAGAACTCCAGGACTGGGGAACAAGGATCCTGGGAGATCATCCCAGAGAGAATATCCAGGCTCAGCTAGAAGGGCCAACCAAGGACGTTATCCCATGGCAAGATAGACAGTCCTTGCTATTGATAGAAAGGATGTGTAGCATGTAATTTGCAAATAATATGTAATACTCTTTATTGTAAATTTCTTATAACCAATTGATTCTCACAGAATACTTTTTTTTTTTTTTTGGACAAAGCTGTTGGCAAATTAGTGTAATTCCAACATGTAGACATGAAAGCTGGTTGATATGTTTATGTTACTGAGTAAAATGAAATTCAAGTAATAAAGATGGTTGTCAGAATTCCACTTGTTCATCAGTAATGTGAGCAACTTTCAAACACTGGAAGTTTTCAAATACTGAGAGAAAATGTCCTCAATTTTTGGTGTTGTTTACAATGCAAGGCTATTATCACAAAATACTATTAAGCATAATTTGCATTAGTAACATGTTATCATTCTTAAGTCTATACAATCAATGAAACAGTAAATTAAGCCCTGATTTATAGTACTTGCTCATTACCATAGTGTAAATACTCCTACTGTGGCTGATTTCAAGATAACACCAGGATATTATTGAGGGCAGAATTAGAACAAATGTGCTGTATCATTATTTTAAAGTGTCATCACCATATTCATATAATAGATGCGAACTTCAAGAGCACCAGTAATAACAAAATGTAGTAAAATAGTTAGGAAAGTGAAAAGTTTTTTTAAAAAATATATTTTATTGATTTTTTTACAGAGAGGAAGGGAGAGGGATAGAAAATTAGAAACATCGATGAGAGAGAAACACCGATCAGCTGCCTCTTGCACGCCCTCTACTGGGGATGTGCCAGCAACCAAGGTACATGCCCTTGACCAGAATCGAACCTGGGACCCTTGAGTCCGCAGGCCGACACTGTATCCACTGAGTCAAACTGGTTAGGGCGAAAGTGATATGTTTTTAGTATGTGTTCCCTTTGCTTTTAATTTAATTCTAAGTCTATGCAAATTTAATTCTTAATAATGACTGTATCTAACCATAAACACAAAATTTCAGAAATTTTAACAATTGGCTTTTGTGGACTGGTACAAATCTTATTTCTACATTACTGTGTGTCTGAATGATGGGTAACCAAAGGGGTTACTTTGGCAAATAGCACTAGCTGACTACCCAAAAAACTATCCTATTTTTCCTTAATAACAAAATTTGATATTATTAGATGCAGCATATGTCAAGTTAAGAAAAGTATTTCTGCCCTTGCCCGTGTGGCTCAGCTGGTTGGAGTATTATCCCTTACATTGAAAGGTCTCTGGTTAGATTCCCAGTCAGGGCACATACTCAAGTTTTGGATTTGATCCCTGGTCTGGCACATGCAGGAGGCAACTGATCCATGATGTTCACTCATACACTGATGTTTCACTCTCTTTCCCTCTCCCTTCCTTTCCTTCTAAAATTAATAAAAGCATGTCCTCAGGTGAGGATTTTTTTAAAAAGAAAGAAACATATTTCTTAGCCTTCCATGTAGATAGGGGTGGCTCTATAACATAGCTCTGGCTAATCAGATATAAATGAGTGAGACTTCATAAAATCTCCTTAAACATGAGCAGGAGGAAGCTGACATGTCCCCTTTGTCCTTTGCCTTTCCCATTTCTAATGGTCTGGTTAGGCTATCCTGCAGTGACAATTTAATCCCTAAATACCAGAGGCTTAACACAACAAAAGTTAATTTCTCACTTCATATCCACTGCAGGTACTGGGGCAGCTCTGATCCACACATCTTTCAGGGACTCACGTGCCCCAGCTCCACCATCTGGAACACACAGGCTCCTCAGGTGACAGACCTGCTCTGCTATGCTTCAGCCCAGAAACAAAACACTGCATTTCCCCAGTGGTCAGAATTATTCATGTGGCTCTAACTGCAGGGCAGGCTAGGAGTGTTCCTTCATTAACAGGAACATAAAACATCTAATTTGTTTAAGGCCATTATTTTTGGATTTGTTATAATCAAATGTAATTCCTAAGCAATACAATCGATACTGATTTTTATAGGTTTACGATAGGAAGAGTCAGTGGCCTATAGAGCACGTTATATTCTAATCCTGCCGGAAGTATATTTAATACCAGCAAATGAAACAAAGTGCAAGTGTACGGATCTCACACCTAACCTCCCTTTGTCGGGGAGGAAAACACCTACTCTAACAAGACATCACGGTTCCAGAGTACACCTAAGGCAGAGGGAATCGTGAGGAATACAGCTTTTACGTGAGGAATAATTTTAAACATTAATGCAGTGTTCTCATTTGCCTTTCTGGTTATAAGACCTTTACCCTAATCAGCCTCGGTGTCCATCTGTCTGAGAAGAGATTAGAAAGTAAAGCAGAAGGTATGCAAACAGAAGAAGAGGTAATATTCAACTCTTGACATTGGAAATTGGACTGTACAGCAAGGCAATGCCCTGTGAGCCAGGTTACTTTCTTGAGAAAGGATTTTTCCAAATTCCCGTGTGTACCATTTACATATCAAGGCTAAGCCTGTCCTAAGGATGGATCTTCAGCCAGAAAGGAAAAAAGATATAACACAGAACTGAGAGAAAAACCCACACATGTATCTGGTCCCTGACAATAACAGGAAGAGAGGGAAGGAAAGGAGACAGGGAAGGGGAATATTGCACCTGAACATAAATGTCCTGGTTCTGTCCTCTCTGAGCTTACCCTGAAACACAGAGGAAATGCATCAAGGCAGTGATGACAAACCCAAAGGTAAGCCAGGGCAGTCACAGAAACATGACAAACAGGGTTAGAGAGAGGAGCGCCTACAGTTTACCATTCCCGAGCTGTTCTTAGTTCTTATAAGGTGCTGATATTGAGTTGAAGTCAGCGGGCATTCTGTGGGGTCTGTCATCGCTGGGTGAGATGCTGGGGGTGAAATGCCAGGTCAAAAGACAAGATTGAGACACAGCTCAGGGTTCAGTGAGATCTAGAGCTGTAGGGACTGAATGAGGAGACGAGGAGGCACAAAACACCACAGCAGCGTCACTAAGTCTAATCAGTAAGAGAATGCAGCATTCACAGACAACACGGCAAGGATTACAAAGGTGGGTACAGAACACCATCACAGAGACACGGTAGGCTCTAGCCAGCACACACCCACAGAGCAGCATGTGTCTCTTCCTGGCCCACCCTCACACCCTCACAAAGATGCACTGGCTTCCTTGCCCCTAACTAAACACAGGGATGTCCCTTTAGAGAAACAAGCAGGAAACAGGGTAGGCTTTTTAAAGACATAAACATCTTTTTTTCCAAGAGAGACTAAATTTCACTGCAAGGGACCATTTAAATTATTGGACTGGACTAAATTTAATCTTGATGTTGTATGCTTCCTAAACAGTTAATTTATATTGATCATCAGGGGGAGCATAAGTAACTACAGCCAAAATAGAGGAACCAGTCAATTCTCAGTGGTGGTGGGAATTAAATTTTGTGATCTCAACACAGAATATTTCTGCTGTCAGCCTCTCACAAGAATAGGCAGAGGAGGAAGAAAATGTTCTCTAGCCTCCTAGGTCAGTGGTTCTCAACCTTCTGGCCCTTTAAATACAGTTCCTCGTGTTGTGACCCAACCATAAAATTATTTTCATTGCTACTTCATAACTGTAATGTTGCTACTGTTATAAATCGTAATGTAAATATCTGATATGCAGGATGGTCTTAGGTGGCCCCTGAGAAAGGGTTGTTCGACCGCCAAAGGGGTCGCGACCCACAGGTTGAGAACCGCTGTCCTAGGTTCTTCTGGCTAGTCTAATAATTAAGTCAATATGAGACAGATTAACAAGAGAAAACCTAATTTAATTACCAATGTACATAATGGAACCCCCCCCACACATGAGAGTCAGAGACCCCCTCCCCCATGTAAGAGGTTTAGGGACAGAAAGTTAAAATGAGGTATGAATGGCATTCTGAGCTAGGGATGAGGAAAGATGCCTTGGGGCTTCAGAGGGAAGATCACTGCAGGGTAATAAGAGCAAATGTTTAGTAATTAGAAGTTTGCCCTGTCATATAGATATGGCATAAAAAGTTAATTCTAGTAATAACTTTTATTATGGGCAAGGCCCCAAATTTCAGTTCTTTAAGGGAGATAGAAACATTTCTCTTGGACCCACAGTGTCTTGATTGCTTTCAGCTAAAAATGATTCACGTGCCTAAGTGGCTCATCCGAGGGAGGGCTGTTCTGAGCCCCTTCAATTATTTTGCAAGGTATGCTGCTGATGCCATCAGAGGTATAAAACAAGCAGAGATGCTTCACTGCAGGGCTGGCTGCTCACTGGCAAAAATGTTCTATTGTGCCTTGCACACAAATAGTTTAAAGATTCAGTACTATCCCTCCATTCATTCACTCCAGTTATTTGGTGAATAATCTGTGATACACTAATAGAAAGCCACAATTTTACCCTTAATAATCAGGATAGGGACCCCTCATGTATGTGTGTGTGTGCACATGTATATGGGACTGGCTACATAATTTGCAGGGCCTGGTGCAAAATGAAAATGCAAGATTCCTATTTAAAAATTATTAAGAATTTCAAGACAGCTGCAGCAGAGCACTAAACTAAGTGTAGGGACCTTCAAAGTGCAGGACCCTGTGATATTATTGCGTAGGTTATTCACCCATGAGGCAGGTCCTGCATGTGTATGTGTGTATATGCTTGTGTGTGTATGTGTTTGAGAATGACATTGTGCTGTTCTCCTTGGAGGACTTCATGGTGTAAAGATATCGTTTTCACTCCACTACACCAGGTTTTAGAGTTAATACAGATCTACAAGTGAGGGGCTGGCCCTTTTTCGAAAACATCTTTAAGCCTAGGCTAGTGATGAAAAACGTGAACCTGTGAACTCCGGTTTAAATTTCCACTCACTAGTTGTGCGCTTGTTGGTACATTACTTATTTTCTCTGTGCCTCAGCTTCCCAATCTATAAAATGGGGATATACAAATATCCCTAGCCATGGAGTTACTAAGGATATTAAAAAATAAATGAATTGGCCCAGCTGGTGTTGCTCAGTGGTTGAGTATCAATCCATGAACAAGAGGTTATGGTTTGATTCCCAGGTTGCAGGCTCGATCCCCACTAGGGGGCTTGCAGGTAGCAGCTGATGGATGATTCTCATCATTGATGTTTCTCTATCATCACTGATGTTTCTATCTCTTTTTCCCCTCTCCCTTCCTCTCTCTGAAATCAATAAAAACATATTTTTTAATAAATAAATGGATTTATATTTGTGAAGTGCTTAAAACACATATTTCTATATAGTAAGTACTACATATTTGTTAAAAAAAATTTGTGGAGTTTTATTATGTAAGAAGTTAAACCTTTTTTCCACAAAGAATGTAGATGGGCCCCTCCTCTATTTAAAGGTCCTGAAAAGAACCATTTATGTCCAGAGGCTATCTGGGACAAGAAAGGCATGTTGATTTGAGAGTCTCCTAAGATGTGAATGGTGGGAACAAAAGACCTTATATTTAGGAAGCAAAGGACACCTGGGGCTGACCACCCCCAAAGTGCATTTATATTTTCTGCTTTCATTACGTATATAAGTAAATAACTTAAAATAAACAAAAAGAAAGCCAATAACAACAAAACTTCAGTACATTCTTTTAGTTGCCATGGCTCTGTAAAGGACTTGAGTATTACATGGAAGACAAACACAGCTGACTCATAAACTCTTAAGTGATTTCATTGATATGGTGCAGGAAAAGGGCTAAGGGTTATATTGCCTAGCTCAACAGCATGGAATTTGGCTAGGTTATGTCTTGCAATGTCTGAATAGGAAGAGTCTTTGGCCTAGGAAAGAGAAGGACAGAGAGAGATTGAGAGAGAGAGTCTTATTATGAACTGTTTACGTGTGCATGTGGAGGCCAGATGATTGTCTTAAACTTTCTTTGTTTGGGCCATCAAGTATCCTTTGATTCCACACAGTCTGACTCAGGTAGGCATCTGGTGTCCTTGTTCTTGTCTCCTCCCTTCACATTGTCTTGCATCTTTAAAATAAGTGGATTCACTTTGTTTTTCCTCAGCTGTATCTTTTGCAATAAAAAATCCATGAGACTGTGGCTTTGATGGGTTAATTTTTTTTCTTAAAATTATGTTAAAATAAAAATATACCTATTTAAATTTTTAAAAAAGTTTACCCATATGCTTCCTAAAATTATCTCTTCAACTACTGGGGTTCTGACCTAAGAGAAGCTAGAATCTACAAAGGTTAAAAGCAGCTACTAGTGCCGGAAGCAAGAAATATCATAAAGGCATGATGGGTGAGTCATACTCTAGGAGTGGGATGTCAGATGTGGAGCAGGTCTTCTCTCCCTTTTTTCCACAAAGAAAGTAGATGGGCAAATGCTGGGATGAGAATTCACTCTGAGCTAAGAATTGGTGGGAAATGTATTGGATAGCGATGAAAAATAAATAACAACAATAACAAGGACTGGGCTAAATCATGTCTAACCACTGAACTGAACTCTCAGCCACAACAACTTGAGGATCTCAGGAATCTTTCCTTGCAACCCTTGACCCTCATGGTCCTTGCCAGAGTAACAGGAGCGGCGGGAGAGCAAGAAGGTCAGAGGTTCCAGATTCCTAGAAAGGACCGTATCAAAAATGAATGAGCTTGGGATCCACACTGGGCAAGAAGATCTGTCATCCACAAGGCACTGATGGACAAGGAGTGCCTCTGGGTCAGTATGAGATGAGGACAGCTTTCCGTGACAATAAGCAAATTAGAAGATTAAACAAAATAAAACACACCCCATTCCCACCTCCCTACACATATTTTTTCTTTCCAACTAAGACCATTTTTTTTTTTATCTTCACTTGAGGATGATATGATTTTATTGATTTTTAGGGAGAGAGAGAGAAACATTGATGTGAGAAAGAAATATTGATAGGTTGCCTCCCTTATGTGCCCCAACTAGGGATGGAACCTACAACCTAGGTATGTGCCCCTGACCAGGAATCAAATCTGCAACCTTTTGGTGTATGAGATGATGCGCCAAACAACTAAGCACCCGGCCAGGGTGACAATTTTTTTTTAAGTCTACAGACATTCCATTTGATCTTAAATCTACTCTTTAAAGAAATAAAAGGACATCTCTACTTTTGACATAAGCTCTAAAATGCATGAGAAGTTCCTTGTAAAAATTTATAGTCTTTGCAAAAATTGTCTTTTTGCATAGATTTTTTTTTAACATTTTCAATTACAGATTTATAGCAGAATTTTTTCATAGGCTTGAATTGTCTGTTTAATATTAAAATGATTCTTGTAGGGAGCCATCTGTTACATGATCAGGCATGGAAATTCTTTACAGAGCTTTACATCAGCCCTCGCTACAATGCTTGTCATGCTTCAAATATCCTCGGGCACTTGTGTTTCCATTTAGAGGAGCAAGGTGAAGGACTTAGAGGCAGGACATGATGTCTCCTTGATTATTCAGTGGCTGTTACTAAAAATGTTGTGTTCAGCATATGGTTTGCTGGATTGTCTTTTTCCCTAAACCAGCCTCAACATTTTCCTTTATTATGACAAAACAATATCCTGGGAAAAGGACACTTTGATAATCCTTGAATCTCCTGTCAGAACACACTGCTCACTGCATTAATCAATTTATTTGTTTCTTTAAAAACATTGTTTTATCTTTTTAAAAACATAACATGCTTCAGCTCACTTTTCCCCTGTGTGCTATTATAATTGAGACAACTCTATTTTACCAGGTTTCATCTCAAGTGCTCACTCTGAATCTCTGGGCTGAAAGCTGCCTGAAAGCGTGTGCTGGGAAGGAATCTGAGGCTGTGCTGTGGCTTAACAGGAAAGATACCACCATTCATTATTTATGTCTGCTATGGGTGTAGTAGTAGTGAGTATGGGCCACATACAATTTATTTACTATCACTGACATATTTGTTTTCTCTGTCCCCCATTATGTGCTCATTAATAAGCATTGTGAAATGGCTGACCTTCGGGCAAACATACAGGGTAAAATTAACTCCTCTATCTGGGAACCAAACCTGAACCTAACAATAATAACATTAACAATGACAATAGTAGAAGCTACATTTGTTGATCACATTTGCTATGTTATAGGCAAATTACTGTAAGTGCTTTACAAAAATTCAGTAATTTCATTTATCCCTCACAGACATTCCACAATATAGACATTATACTCCCAATGTCAGACAGAAGACTAAAGTTCAAAGAGGTTAAGTACCTTTACTAAGTTTAACACTCTACTAAAAACACCCTCATAAATTTGTTCACACGGCCATTCCCCAGAAGAGGACTCACACAATTCTTTTTCCAGTCTTGTTGAGATATAATTGACATACAACATTGTATAAGATTAAGGCAGAGAAAGTAGTGATATATATATAGTTTATTTAACATGCATCACCTCACATAGCTATACTTTTGTTTTCTTCTGTACAATCTTTGAATTGAATAGTTTAAAAAACTGTCTTATGGAGAAAAGACAGATGCAATGTTTGAATTTTTATCCTTGCTATTTCTTCTTCTGACTTGGAAACTGTAAGTCAACCCATTTCATCTCACCTCATCAATGCATTCACTGAAGAATTAATCAAATAAGGAGTTACTTAGTGTTTTTATATGCTAAGTACTGGGGATTCAGATACATACCAGGTCCTCTCTCCATATAACTTAACAGAAACATTTCTCTTCTCATCTAACCCTTCTTCTTCATAGCAGTCAACACAGGTGATCACTCCATCCTTGAAACATTCTTTATTTCATCCTGACCACCCTCCCTTCTTATTTTCCTTCTCCCTCACCAGCCACTCTTTCTGTCCCTATTGCTGGAATTTTATCCTCAACTTAATCTTAGCACAGGCCATATTCTCATCTCTGTGTACATAGTCTTTCTAGTTCATGGCTGTTAAACAGAAATATAATGCAAACCACATCTGTGATTTTAAGTTTTCTTGTAGCCACATTTAAAAAAAAAAAAAGATAAAATTAATGTTAAAGTCTTAACATTTTATTTAAACCAGTACATTCAAAATATTATCAGTTCAACATGTAATCAATATAATAAAAATTGTTTTACATTTTTGGCACTAAATCTTCAAACTCTAGTGTGTGATTTATACTTTGCACTTCCCAATTTCGATGCTAAATTTTCATTGTAAATACTTGATTTGTATTTAGATTTCACAAAATTTACTGTGGAAAAAGTAGATTCACATACCCAAGTTATTTCAAAAATTTAAAAAAGTTTTCCAATAACTGAATTATTACTTTTTATATTTAAACTACTTACAATTAAAAGGAAGCCCTAGGGCAACTAAGCCCTAGCTGGTTTGTTCAGTGGATATATCACTGGTCTTTGGACTGAAGGGTCCCAGGTTCGATTCTGGTCAAGGGCACATGCCCGGGTTGCGGGCTCCATCCCCACTGGGGGAGGAAGGGCATGCAGGAGGCAGGCGATTAATGATTCTCTCTCATCATTGATGTTTCTATCTCTCTGTTCCTCTTTGAAATAATTAAAAAAATTTTTTCAAAAAGTTTAGTTCAGGGGTCTTTCTCCCTCCCCACGTGGGAGTCTGTGCTTGTTTACCAATAAATTTCCACCTTTTTCTATACCAAAAAAAAATCCTATCTAATAAAGACAGAATATGCAAATTGACCATCACTTCAAGACAAAGATGGCAGAGCCCGCAGCCAATAAAAAGGGAATATGCAAATTGACGCAACAAAGATGGCAGCAGCTGGGCCAGGATGCTTGCGTCACAGGCATTTTGCCCTGCCCTGGCCGCTCGGGGCCTCTGGGCAGCGTGTGAAGGCAGAAGGCAGCTCCAGGCCATAGCGAAGGCAGAAAGGCGGCTCTGGGCCAGAGCAAATGTGGTGCCGGCAGCCAGGGGAAGGAAGGCCTATTCTTACACGAATGTTCGTGTATCAGGCCTCTAGTAAAATAATAAAATAATTTTAAAAAGTAAGTTTAGTTCATCAGTCATACTAACCACATTTTGAGTGCTTGATAGCCACATGGAGCTAGTGTTTACTGTATTGGACAGTGTAGCTCTAGTTATCTCATATATTTTCATGGCTTCAAATGCCCCTCATAAGCTGATGACTCCAGAAATTATCTTTACAGTGGAACCTGTTCTCTGAGTCCTGAACTGTACACTTAAAGATCTACTTGGATATCTCAAAGGCATCTTAAACTTGGTATTTCTAAAATGGGATTATTATTTTGAATGGATATATACTTTATTTTTATCAGCTTTACTGAGGTGTAGTTAACAAATGAAATTATAAGATTAAATGGAATTTTGATTTCCCACCCCAAACGTGATCCTTGTTAGTTGCCTTAGGTTGGGTTTCCAGAGAAACAGAGTCTGAGAGGAATATTTGCATGCAGGAAGTTTATCATGGAGCATTCTCAAAACCAGTGCCTGTGAGGGAATCAGAGAAGCAGGAATGGGCAGAGGGAAGTAGGATCATCTTGGAAGTTGCAACAATGGCTTCAGCTGATTCCATGGGGACCTGTAGAGCTGTTTTCTGTGAGAGGGACCTACAGAGATGTCCCAACCTAAAATAAGAGGGCTAAGCCTTTGACCCCTTTATCTACCAACCAGTCATTGGCTGTGGGCTGTGCCTGAGGGAGGTGTTACCTTGAGTAAGGGAAATACCCAGGAGAGATATAGCTGTAGGCACTTAGCAACCAACATTTCCTGAGCTGAGGGAATGAGGGCTACCTTCCCACAGGGGAAATGAGAAGAACACCACAGCACCCACTCAACAGTCTTCCCCATCGTTGTAGTAATCTGCTTCTCCAGACATTTTATAAAGCCAACATCCTAAGAATCATGCTTTACTTTGTACTTTCCAAATAGTTGGAACAAAAGTCAGTCTTCCTCCCTTAACTCTCTATACTTACTCTTCCTGCATCCTGGAATCCCCCAGCTCACACCAGCCACCTCTTTTCCTCCTCCTAGACTCCATCTACTCACCTACCCACATACACATTCATACATATCCTCCTCCATCAGTTCCAGATCTCAGCTTAATTGCTACATCCTCGGGAAGTTTTTACCTAACTCCCTTATCTAAAGTGAGTCATTTCAGTTTGTAATTACTTTATTGCTTATTTGTTCATTTTCTGTCTCTCTCAATAAAATTGTAAGCTGCCGGGAGCCGGTCCATGCTTGCTGTTTCAAGGGACCTGGCATATATGGCATACTGTTCTTAATATGTTTGCTCACCTTCTTGGCACTATGTGTTTTAACCAAGGTCTCTGAGAAAGGTTGTTTCCCCAGGTAGGGATTTTCCCCTGAAGTTAGGGAGGGAATAAAACCTCTTAACTAAATGCCAGGTGGGTAATTAATCACTTTAACTACGAACAATCATGCTTAAGCTACATAATCTTTACTCCCTGGAATGGAGATAAGAAACGCCCTAACCTTTGAAATAGAGATTGATAGGATTGGAATCAACTGGTATAAATACAGATGTAAGAAGACAGAACCGAGAGAGACAGAACCTAGGCACAGAACCTACACAGAACGTTCTCTAGAGACAGAAGAACTTCGCTGGAGAGAACATGGCAAAAGATCCTGGACAGAAACTGGCCTCAGAACCTAGAGACAGAACCTAGCGAGAGAACATGGCAAAAGATCCTGGACTGAACCTGACTACAGAAATTGGCAAGAGAACCTGACTAGAACCTGGTGACTGAACCTGGCTGGAGAACCTGGACAGAACCTGGCTGGAGAACCTAGCGAGGGAACATGGCTACAGAGCCTGGCTGGAGAACCTGGAGAACCTGTCTGGAGAACCTACAAGAGAACATGGACACAGAACCTGGCTGGAGATCCTAAGCAGAACCTCTCTGGAGATAGAGAGCAGAACTTGGCTGGAGATCCTGGCTAGGCTGCTGATCAACTGAATGCTGTCTCCGTGTCATTCCTTCTTCGCCGACTTCGTCTACGCCTTTGGGAACCCCTGGACCTGCTGGGGTTGGACCCCGGCATCAAGCTTCATGAATATGTGTTTGTTATGTCTTGTTTATGTAACCCAGGTATCTAACCTAGCACCGTGTTACAGCCTTTGGACTCACAGTCTGGGTTTATAGAATGAATGAATGGGGGGCAGAATTATTAGGGTAGGCAGAGAAAAAAGACAATGGTCATAAATGAACATGGCCTGGTGGAGCTAGGCCAAGGAAGAATAACCTGCAAAAAGGTAATATGTTAGCTGAATCTTAAGCAAGTAGTGAGGTGAGCTGGATAGAGAAGATGGACATTCATTCAGCCTCATTACTTAATGTGTTTCTTTAAGACTTGCTCCTTTCTTTCTTTTCTTTTTTTTCAATATGGAACGCTTCACGAATTTATGTGTCATCCTTGTGCAGGGGCCATGCTAATCTTCTCTGTATCGTTCCAATTTTAGTATATATGCTGCCGAAGCGAGCACTTGCTCCTCTCTTATTCTGGATACCTGAAACCACAATCCCTTCCATATCCACTCAGTCAGTTGCCTCTTTACACTCAAATCCCAGCTCAGTCTCTCCCTCTCACATTTTTCCCTGCCTGGAAGACTCCCTTCAAAAGAGCAGGAAAAAAAAAATGCCAGCCTCAGCTCAACTAATTTGGAAATTCTATGTGGTAATAATGAGTTCTTCTTTGTGGCTATGAGATATTACCCCATATGACTCATTTTGGATAATTCAACAAAACCACTGTTGATTCAATGCAATTTTTCAAAATTCTCCTTTAATGATTTGGTCAATTGAGTGCATTTTGAGCTATATATCCGAATTGAGTGGTCAATTCAAAATACTTAAGTGGATTCAGTAGTTAAGTGAGCTTTACAATAGTTGGTCAGAGTAAATTATCAATGCCATCTATCTAATGGGCCTTTCATGAAAATTAGTTGTGACCTTAGTGGTGATAATATGGAACAATGACCTTATGGTCAAATCCCTCAGTATAAGAGTGAAGTAAAAAATAGTAATTGTTAAAAGGTGATATATCCAGTTCCCTAGAGTAGCTCCTAATGCCAAGAGAACCAAAAGCCTGATAGTGTTGATTGCTAGCTTCAAAATCCTCCAATACAGGTTCGAGTCAATTCTATGGTCCCACCTAATATTATTGATGATGTATAGATTGACTATGGCCTCCATTTACATCTTGTCAGGAACCAATAATATTTCACATCCTCTAGAAAAAAAATAAATAGAAATATCAAAAGGAAATTACTTTCTCTGGCTGGTGTAGCTTAGTTGGTTGTAGCATCATCCCATACACTGAAAGGTCATGGGTCAAATTCCTGATCAGGGCACACACCCAGTTCGATTCCCAGTCAAGGCTTGTGTGGGAGGCAACCAATCTATGTTTCTCTCTCATATCTACGTTTCTCTCTCTCTCTAAAAATCAATAAAAAATAAAATACTTGTCAAAAATAAAAAGAGAAAGAAAATTGTCTTTATGGGCCAAAAACAGAATTGAATGAGTGGTGCACTGTTGTTTATATGCAAATCAAATAAGAGGCAAGGAAAAAAAATCAGCCTAAGCTAATACTTTATGTCCTGTTTATGTGTCTGTTTTCAAGGCTGTTTACGCTATTTTGCCTAAGCAAAGCTTTTGTTTGCCTTGTTTAAAGTTTGCTTTGCTTTGGAAAGTTAGCACATGGAAGAATTTCCTACAAACTAGTTTCTCTGAGGCAAAATTTGAGAGTGAGAAATTCAAACACTGCTAAATGCAAAGATAATAATTATACTGAAGTCCATTCCCAGGTCTAATATCAGTTTCCCTCCTTTTACCCAACAGTTGCTTAGACAAAAGATGTGTGAACTGACCCAATTCACAAACCAACTCGGATATTCCCAAACAGATATCTAATGTTTGAGCTTCAGCTGATCTACCATTAACAATGAAGCAGGCCAATTTTTTCTTCTGTACTTTTTCTCATGAATACAATAACATTAATGTAAAGAAATCGGCATCAATTCCACCATCACAATGACTTTGACTTGAACTCCTCAGCTTACTGACAGTCAAGCATCTTTTCTTATTTCCCATCATCTAGCTTAGTATAATTCTAACCCTTTCCTCTATCTCTTCCTCTCAGTTCTAAGAATACAAGTTTCTTCCCAGGCCCAAACCAAAGATGCTTAACACTGCCTTTTACCATTCTGTTGCTTACTTCACATATTTGGATCTTTAGCAAATGCTGTGTCTTATTTTCTTATCTAAGACTCTTTCTTCCTTTCTCCTTTGCCCACAGACTCATTTTTCACTTTTCAATAAGTATGTCAAGTTTTTTCATCCTCTCTGATCACTTTCTACTTCTACATCCTATGCAAAGTATATCAAAACAAGCTCTTCTATCTTTCCTACCACTTGGATTGTGTCATCATTTTTTAAAGACATCACTGACATCTATTGTTTCCATATGCAAGTCAAATTCTCTGTTTTACAGTTCTCAACGTTACCCTTTTCCCACCACATGATTCCCAATCCCTCTGCCTGCCTTCATTTCTCTTTAAATTCCACATCCAGATTGTTTCCCTGGATGGGAAGCAGGGCACATCATTCATTCCAAATCACCTTGACCTCTCCTGGTACGCATTCTTGCTTACTTGACAATTGGAATGATATGAAGAAAATTTTATATGAATGAGGTCTCTCATTCTTTCTAAGTTCTTCAAAGAACTACTATAGTTAAATAATTTTTGAATTAGGTTAGTGGTAGCCATGACTCAAAGATAGACAAAATCCTTTAATCTATTTTTATCCTTAATCTTTTCCATTAAAACCTTTGTATACTATGTTAGCACACTTAGTACATTTTTAAAACTTTGTAACTAATTATAAATGTTAGAAATCAATTTTGGGTTAGGCTGCTTGGGGCTGATGGTATGTTATTTGATTTTCCACAGTATGTGAAAGAACAACATAGGCAGCTTCCCTCTCTTGGGAGGTAGGTGGAACAGTGTGTCTCTGTCATCTGAGAGTGAAGGGAGAGTGTAAATTTTTATGTCTGCTACATCATGTACCTGAAAGAGTAACCCCTCCTCTATGTAGTTCTGCAAAGTAATGTGCTTTGTGTAATTAGTTCACATTCATGGCCTTTAAATTAAAGAACAAACTATTGGCTCATATTCTACTCTTTGCCTCCTCGCTGTTCCCCACAATTGAAATCAGAATTATCTCATAACTTACAATTCAGTTTATATTGTACCTAATCGATTTTATAACTCTCCTTGCTAATGCTGATAAAATTTCTATATTAATACATCTTTAGTAACTCTCCCTATGGGAGGATAGGGGCCAAAAAAGGGAATTATAACAACCAAGAAACTTTTGAACATTGTTTAAGCAGTTTTAGGAAAAGGTTTGGTGATTCCAGTTCCACTCAAAAAAAAATTACGTGGGAAACATTTCTCTATAGGCTGTTTTCAGCTAATCCCTTTAAGCTTTGTTTGGACATTTACTGGTGTCTATAGATGCCTTTATCTCTTGTTTTTCTCTTTTTTCAGAGACATTTGTTAGACAGTGAGGTACCCTTTTGATTTCAAGATAAGCCATCTTTTGAGAATATATTAGAGAAAATCCAATAATGTTGTGAAAGAATATTTCAAGACACAGAATGCTGTTCATGCTATATTCCGTTAAAAATGTTATAAAGCAACATGTATTACACAATCTCATTTTTATTTATGTCAAGTTATATATATAGATATAGATATATAGATATAGATAGATAGATATAGACATCCAGAGAAGGCAATATACAAAAATCACAGAAGTAAAATTGTTATAGCTCATCTTTATATCTTTTCCCCCAAAATTTGCCCACAAAGGATACACTGTATTAAAAGTATTTTTGTAGCCCGGCCGGTGTTGTTCAGTGGTTGAGCATCAACCTATGAACCAGGAGGTTCACAGTTCAATTCCCAGTCAGGATACATGCCTGGGTTGCAGGCTCAATCCCCAGTAAGGGTTGTGCAGGAGGCAGCCGATTAATGATTCTCTCTCATCATTGATATTTCTCTCTCTCCCTCTCTGAAATCAATAAAAAATATTTTTAAAAAGTTATTTTTTTTTATAGAAAATAGTATTTTTACTCTCCTTTATCACATGCTGTAGATTGTGACCAGCAGAATGCATATTAGGAAGCTTCCATTACTAATGACTAAATGATGAAGACTGTCCTTTATTGTATTCATCCCCCCATTTAAAAAAGTATTCAACTGGTAATTTATCAAAATCAACAAGGAAAACAGGCTAACAGAAGGACAAGAGAGTCATTTCACTTTTCAGAAAGCACTCAACAATTAGAGAACACATAGCTCTCTGCCAGCTGCCTGCTCCAGCAAGTGGCAGAGATAGCTGTTCTGTTCCTGACATGAAGAGAAGGAACAGCAGGTTTGGAGAGGATGAGAAGCTTCCTCCTCCATTATTCTGGAGTCCTGGCCCCAGACATGTGGTAAAAAACTAACAATTATTGATCTTACTATGTGTATACACTGTTCTAAGAACTTTTTTTGTGTTAACTCATTTAATCATTCCTCAAATTCTATATAGTGGAAACTATTATTACCCCGATTTTATAGATAAAGAAACTGGAGCATAAAGACACATCTCAGCCAGTGAGTGGCATATCTGGGGTTGGAATCAGGCAGTGTGGCTGGCTCCACAGCTCACTCTTTTAAGCTTCATTCCTTACTGCCTCTCATATGTCCCAACTGAAATATGGTCCAGGCCTCCCAGTAATAAGAGACACTCCAGTCCTGGCCAGAGTGGTCAGTGGTAGAGCATCAGCCCATGCATCAAAGGGTATGTATTTGAGTTGCAGGTTCTCGGAGCTTGTGCGGAGGCAACCAATCAATGTCTCTGGTTGGATCCTCCTACCCCAAAGCAGATCCTAGTTGGAGGACTTGGGTGCAGATAGTTTATTTGAGGTTATTCTGAGAAGCAGGAGGGAGTAGGGAAAATGAGACAAGAAAGGAAGAAAAAGCAATAAAGGTATCATTAACTTTGCTATGGCCATTCAGTCTTGCTCCTCAAAGAATCCTCAAGGTATCACAAAGAACCTGCCACAAACTGTCCCACTCAGGGATGGGGAAACCTGGGTATTTACCCATCAACAGTATCTCTTGTTGATCAAGAAACTCTATTGGGAGAGACAAATCCCCAGCACTCTGGGCTGCTCTATAGGCAGGCTGAGTAGGATGCCCTGGTGCTGGACAAAGCCCTCAGGCAGAGAAACAGAGAGGCTCATGAATTGGGATGGGAAGCTGTCAGTGTGAAAAGCAAGTGTCCACCCAGAACTATAGGAGAACTAGGGCCACGGGCTATGGGGCAGGGCCTCAATAGTGCCTTTACAAGTGAGTGCTCCATCAAATCAATGATGGCTCAAGTTTTCTACAAGGTTTTGTTAGAGGAAAGACCAGTACTTGAGGGATCTCAGATTAGTCCCCAGACCAGCAACATCAGCATCTCTTGTGAACCTGACAGAAATGCCAATTCTTGGGCCCTCCCCAGACCTTCTGAATCAGAGAGTCAGGGAGTGTTGCCTAGCAATCTGTGTTTTTAAAAGTCATGTAGGTGATTCTGATGAACATTAAAACTCTATAAACCACAAGTGTAATGATGGAAAGGACCCCTCCAACAAGTCAATTTATCTTCCTTGGGAAGACTGAGATTTAGAACTTTTCTAATGCTAAATATCCAGAATCCAGGTCTCCAAATCTTAATTCCTCCTGGAATGATTCAGACACTTTTCTAGATTTATGTATTAGTTAGGGTAATGGTAAGCTGCTATAACAAAAAGGACCCAAAAGGCAATCCTATATAATAAAAGTCTAATATGCAAATTGTCCCCCCCACCAGGAGTTCCACCATTCGCTATGATGTGTGCTGACCACCAGGGAGCCGCACAGAACATGGCGGGTGTCGGCAACACAGCACTGGCAGCAGGAAGCAATGGAGGTGCGGCCGGCCCTGATAGGCCCCAGTGAGAGCGGGACCACAGCGGGATGGTGGAGGTGAGCGGGCAGCACCAGGCCAAGATGAGTGTGAGTGGGGGCCCAGTTGCCCCGCTGAATGCCCTGCAGACAGCGACCAGCAGTGGCGGCCGGAAGGGGGGTGCGACGCCTGGCTCTCGGTACTGAGGGAGCTACGTAGGGGCCCGGCCCTGACCCATCACCCCGCAGATAGTAACCAGCAGCCGGCAGGCCCTGATTGCCCAGTTGGGGCCAGGCCCAGGCTGGTATGGGAAACTGGGTGTGGGTGGCTGAGACCAACCTCCCATGGAGTCCAGGTGGGGGGCTACGGCCTCTCGCTGGCTACCTGGGGGCAGGGGTGCTGAGCACCCGCAGGGCCTCTTCTGGGTGAGCCGAGCCGCAGCTGCCGGGACCACAGGGACAGGTCAGGCTCCCCGTGGTTCTGTGTGGCACTGTTGGGCAGCCCAGAGGCCTACGCTGCACCCAGGCCCGCAGCTTCGGGCTGCACTCACCACTCTGTATGGGGACTTGGCACTGTGACTCAGGTGGAGGTGGGCGTGCGGGGGATCTGGGGGCCCAGGTGCTGCCCAGGGTCCAGAGGTCAGCTGAGACCTGCCCTTCCACGCCAGAAGCTCATGCTTCAATTGCTGGCCAGGCCTAGGGACCGCACCCCATGCATGAATTTCATTGCACCGGGAATCTAGTAGCTTAAATAAGATAGAAACTTACTTCTGATGTAACAGTCTAGCTAGCCAGTATAGGCTGGTGGAACAGTTCTCTCCTATGAAATCATTCAGGGACCCAGGTTCTTTCCATCTTGGGGCTCTGCCATTTCCTTAAGTGGTATGTGCCTCTGGATAGTCAAGGTTAAGTCAAATTCTCACCATAGGATGTGGTGAATAGAGACAAAGACCAGAGCCAAAAAATTATCTTAATTTGCAAGTGACACAGTATTCAAACATATCATATCCTCAAATATTTTATCACTTATATGACCACATGTAACTGCAAGGGGGACTGAAAATGGAGTCTCCAGCTCAGCAGCTTTGTTCCCAGGAAATAAGTATATGGAGGACAGCTAGCAGACAGTCATAACATGTGTCAGAATAACAGATCTCCCTAGAGCTGTTACTGCTATTGATAGTTTTTGTTTTGCCTTGTGATGTATTTGCTTACATCTTACCTTATTCCATGAAGGCATTAAGGCACCTTCAGTACATGAGTTAGAAGATCTCATCCAGATGGTTAATTAAGACACACAATTACTTTATAGGGTGAAGCATAATCCATTAGCATCTCTTAAGGATATTCATATTCAGATGTAACAGACCAGATACCTGTCACCCAGTGAAGGGTTACTCTGAGAGTGGGACTCAGAACAGCGCTGTTCTGAAGGGAATAGAGGTGCCCAATGGCATGAAAATTTCCAGATACAAGCAAGAAGGAGAGGGAGCAAAGAGAGGACGAACCCAAAGGAGGATAATATTATCTGAACTCAAACCTGTTCTCACTGCAATTTTGCCCAGACTTGGCAGCATTAGGAGATGGACAAGTCTGTCCCTCACCTATGGGTTCCAAATACACCCAGCCGAGGTACTTGTCCAGCAGGTTAATTCCAAGGTTTGGCTAGCAAGTGCCTAAAACTGAGTGAGCAATTCATGACAAGACTGGGAGGAGCCAGAAGGCTGGGTCAAGGCTGAAGTGCTCTAGGACTCCAAGGTCCCAGGACAAAAGTGTAATGAACTATGAACTGCAAGTCTAAAAGGGAAACATTTAGAGAAAAAAAAGGGGAGGGGGGGAGGAAGAAGATGAGGAGGAGGAGGAGGAGGAGGAGGAGGAGGAGGAGGAGGAGGTGAAGGAGGAGGGAGCAAAAACCAAGAAAAGGAGTAGGTGGAAATAGAGCAGAATATAACCAGGTGGGAAATAGAGTGAGATGGGCTATTTCTCAGAATGGAGCTGGATGGTCACATTTCTGGTTGATGGGCAAGTTCTGGCTTGGAATAGCAAAAAGAATCAGGGTTGGTGTGAGAAAAGAAGACACAGAAACAATGGTATCCTGAATAGTGTAGCTCTCAGAACTAAAGGCAGAGAACCACATCTCTATTATTTCTAAAGTAGTATGTCACCTCAACACAGTCTCTGGGCATGGATTTAAAATAACAGTTTAGAATAAATCACAATTAGAAAGCTAATTAACTGAAGCAATGCATAATAAAAGACATAGGCCTTGAATTGTGGCCCTGAAACCAGCTGACTTGTGCTTTTGTTTTCTTTTCTTCTAGGAGGAGGGACTATAGATTATATCTAAATATATCTCAGTTAACCTAACAAATAAGCATGAGCACAATTAAGACACCCGAGTAGAGTAAAAAGTCTCACAGATGTCAGCAAGCTACAAAGTTCTTTTAAATTTAAAGCTTCTATAAAGCCTAAAAGGAAATACCAATCAGCAACCCTTTATCCTTTTAATGAAGGCCAGTAGCTCATATATTTTTATCTCTTTGCTTTACACTACAAGATAAAGCCTCAGAGAGTATGTTGTTTTTCTGATCACCACAAAATTAGCAGAAAATTGTATATCCAAAACTATTACTCTCATTACTTCATTATTTCTTTTAATAGACAAGAAATCTTTAGCACGATTTAATTATGCTCACCTGCAAATATAGCATGCTGAGTTTCAGATATGCAAAAGAAATAGACTTTTTTAGATATTGTAAAGATCCCAGCACACTCTGGGGCTCTGTTACTATGCACAAAACTCTCCCTGGCAAAACAGGGAGAATTTGTTTTTTATACCTCCCTCCCCACCCTTCCCCTCCGCTGTTCTGGGACTTTTTCTCCCACCTTCAGCCCAGGTTCACTAAGCTTTCTCAATGTGATGGCATGATCTGGAGCTTAGACTCTGGAGCCACTGTGCCTGAGGTTACATTACAATACTGCCACTAATACATTGGTTGGACAAATTACTTAAACTCTCTGGACTCCATATTCCTCATCTATAAAATGAGAACAAACCTAATAGTTGTGAGGATTAAGCCACTTAACATTGTAAAGCCCTTTAGACCAATAGCTAGCATTTAGTAAGTACTCAGTATGTTAAATGCTTTTTCATCTTCAATTGACTAACACATACACTATGGTACCCGACCCTTACATGAGCTGTGACAGTGTTCCAAGACCTCCAATTATCCTGCCTATCTTGTCTTTAAATCTTAACCTCCTTTAAGTTCTTCCTTCATCCAGTTGATGGAGAGAATAGGTTGAACGTAAATTAGAGCAGGGTTTCTCAAGTTGTCCATCCAAATCACATGGGGACCTTGTTACAAGGCCGGTTTGGATCCAGTAGGTGTGGAGTAGAGCCTGAGATTCTGCTAATGCTGCTGGTCCTTGGGCCATTATTTGAACAGAAGAGGTTGGTGGCATCTAAATCTAGATTCTGATCCTCTCAAGAGCTCTGGGACCAGGGGCAAGTTTCTCAACTTCTGCCAATCTGTTTAAGCTCAAATGTACCTCAATGGATCAGGGTGAGTTTTAATGAATTGGTGGTTATAAGATGTTCAGCAAAGCACCTGGCATGTAGCAGTATACTCCCAATAATTGGTAGTTATTAAGTTGTTAGGAGCAGGTTTTTAATATTAATTCCCAAGGGAATTTGCATTTTAAAAGAGGTAACATAACTGCATTTAACTGCTTTAATTTTAACTTGTAATATCAAATAAGAAAATTATAAGGTACTCCTGACCACTGGTGTTCCTGTAACCAACTTCTAGGCCAAAAGTAAAAAATATACAAGGCAAGCTCTGTAATCCCTAAAACAAAATTCCAGCTCAGCTACCAATAGCACAGCCTGTAGGATTCCTGAGTCTGCAGTTAGCCAGCAACACAGATCTACTTCAACACTTGACCAGTGACTTCTGCTTCTGGCCAAAATAGAGTAACACGGACAGTTATTTTCCACCTGAAATATACAAACAAACAAACCAAAGGATAAAATACATAAAACAAAGGTTTGCAAGACTTAGAATCAGGCAATGAAAGAATTCTTTTTTGCTAATCCTAACTTGAGGATATTTTTTCCATTGATTTTTTTTAGAGAGGGTGATAGGGAGGGAAGGAGGGGATAAGAGAGAGGGAGGGTGAGAGAGAAATATTGATGTGAGAGAGACTCATCAATTGGTTGCCTCCTGCACGCACCTCGACCGTGGCTGGGGTCAGAACCTGCAACCCAGGTACTTGCCCTTGACTGGGAATCAAACCCACAACCCACTGGTGCATAGGCTAACGCTCTAACCATTGAGACACAATAGCCAGGATAAGACAGTAAATCATGATAGAAGGAAAACAATTGAGGGCCTTGAGAAAATTTCTAAACCACATTATGGATCAAGAACCCAGGTGGAGCCCAGGAGCCTCCATGTTTCAGTTCAGGAGACGAAGCTAAGACAAAGCTAAGAAACCTTGGTGACCAGAGTTTTCAGAATAGAGTAGCAGAGAAGAGAGAGCTACAAGGAAAAAGAGCTCTGGACATCTGTACAAAAACAGGTTAACCTGTATTAACAGAAATCAGATCAAGGAACAGTGGGAAAGAAGGGATTGCCAAGGAGAACTAGGAAAGCTAGGGGGTGATGAATATGTTCATTGTCTTGATACTGGTGTAGACATGTCAAGGCTCTTTAAATGCACACCTCATTGCAGTTCATTGTTTGCAGTTTATTTCACCTCAATAAAACTGTCAGTCAAAACACTTCGTCTGCAACCCCAGTATCTGTCTATGTGTTTACCTGTGGTTCTAAGGCGTTGCAGGGATCACTCAGAGGGTGGTGAAGCTTGGACCTGATTCACTCCCTCCCTCCTCTTCAATATCTAAGCTGTTTCTCAATCAGGTCAAGTCTCTGACTCTATCACTTGATTCAGAATTACAGTTTCACTTCATGTCTTTGCTTTTAACAACAGGAAGAATGTCAAGCACTTTTTAAGTAACTCCCATTAAAAAGCCCTAGGGACACGCACCCCACCCTTAAAGTGAGCTTGGTGAAAAACAGCAAAAGCATACTTTTTCTGGCACCCCAGGAAGGGCAGACTGTCTCAAAGGTTTTAAACAAAATTCGTATTGACATACAATATAGCAGGGCCCTGGAATTCCTTCTGGACCCTTGAGTCCTTGGCTCTATGTACTCATTCCACCTTGACCCCATCAGCCCAAAAGAGACTTCCCATTACCTTGTTCCATAAACTCTGCAGAAACGTACACAAGATACTTCCCTGCTAGAGTTTAAATGTTGGATCAAGTTTATCTCTAGATGAAAAACTTAACATCTTGTTATTTGATATTGAAAATTAGGGAACTAAATACATTCCCTTTGTACTTCTCCACACAGTAAGCATCTGATCCAATTACATTTACTGTTACACTCCACTGCTTTCCCCTTGATCCAAGCAACCATCACCATTCACCTCCCGGCTTGGCTTCCCCCCCCCTTCCCCCACTCGTTTACTCATCTCCCGGCTTCCACCCCCCTCCCCCACTCCAGTTTATTTGCAACACAGCTGCCAGAGCCATCCTTTTAAAAATAAAAGCCAGGTTGCGTCACTCCTCTGCTGAAAGCCTTTCCTTGCTTGCCTCCCATTTTACTATGAGTAAAATCCTAAATCTTTATGGTATTCAAGGGCCTCAGTGACCTAGTCACTGTAACCTGACTCCTCATCCTGCCATTTTCCTCACTCTCACTCTTCTCAGCCCCCGCCTCAGCTCCATTCCTGGGACTTGCCAGGTACCTTGCTGACACACAGCCTTTGCACTTGCTGTTCCTTTTGCCTGTAAAGTTCTTCCTATTTATTAGCACACTTGCCTCCTTCATCTTCTATAAGCCTTTGCTCAAATGGTGCCATCTCAGTGAGGCCCATCCTGACCATCCTGTTTTAAATTGCAATCCCTGCCCCATTTACATCATTTGTTGTTTATTATCTGTTCATAAAGGCGGGGGTTTGGGTGTGTTTTGTTCTCTGATATATCTATTCCCTGTTGCTGGAAAAGAGCATGGCTCACAGTGGCAGCTTGCTAAATAACTGTTCAATGAGTGACTGATTAGGTATTCCTTGATCTAGACATGAATTAATACTTGAATGACCTTGGCCTGCTTTTGTAAATAGGCCAAGGTGACCTTCTATTAGGATTCTGATTTTAGGTATGTTAGGGTGAGTATAGGACATCTCCTGTCATATTTCTATCAAGTTGGACAGTCAAGCTCTTAGGATTTTAACCATTCTCCTTGAATTGTTTTTCCACTTTTATTATTATGGCTACATTGCTTGTTCTGAGAGAGGCTCATCTGTCTCATATCTCTTCCCCTCCATCTGTCTTTTCACTGCATGCTCTCTCTCCCCCACTCTCTCTCTTTCTCTCTCTCTCTCTCTCTCTCTCTCTCTCTCTCTCTCTCTCTCTGACCTTATAATTTGAGTAAGTGCAAAATGTCTTTGACACTATTGAGAGTGAATTAAAAGCTGAAGCTTCTCTCTGTTGATACAACAAAGGGGAGCCACATAAATCAATTAGTAAATCAATGTGGTAGAAGGAACTATGGGGTGAAAAGTTTGTTTATTTATTTACATGTGTGTTTGTGTAAAACCACTTGATTCTACAAATAAAAATTAAGCTGAGCTAAGAACAGGGTTTGTTTTCTTCTTCTTTTTTTTTAGTCTAAGGAAGGGAAGTAACATTTTTAAACATCTGTAAGTTGTGAAAGGTGCTCTGCACAAATACACATATGAATTAAAATGTATATTACATTTGTAATATACACATATAACAAATGTATTTTAAGTTCAAAATATTTCACATTACTTAAAAATCTCAAATATATAGAAAATTAGAAGAATGAACATCCATATATTCACTATCTATGGTCACATTTTAACAATTGGCCATCTTTCCTTTAACTATCTAAATTTTTGCTGAGCTATTACAAAATTATAGACATTATGACATAACATCCATAAGTATTTTAGCATCCATTTCTAAAAATTAAAGAAACTTCCTATATAACCCAAGACCATTATCATACCTAAAAATATAACTCCCTAATTTCTAATCCATATTTAAGGTTTCCTAATTAACTATTGATTATTATTATTTTTTGATGTTCAAATTGTCCCAAATCTGGTCTGTGGAAGCTCCTTAAATCCGGCTCCATTTGACATTACTTTACTAATCTTTAAATACTTCTTAGCTTCCAGGCTCACCTTGTACAATTACCGCTGCAGACCAGAAATCACATATTACTTAAAAGAGCTCTGATCCCTTTTAGTAGGAAATAGTATTTAGAAATGAAAATCTGGGCACCAGGGATGCTTATTAGTACTGAGATGTCATCGCTTCTAATCTAGATCCTTTCAGTGGTCAGATTTAGGAAATGTATTTTTAAAACAATATTAATTAATGTAGGCATACCTTGGAGATATTGCTGGTTCTGTTCCCGACTACTACAAAAAAAAGTGAATATGGTAATAAAGTGAGTCACATGCATTTTTTTTTGGTTCCAAGTGCATATAAAAGTTATATTTAGCCCTAACCGGTTTGGCTCACCGGACTCAAGGGTCCTAGGTTTGATTCCAGTCAAGACCATGTACCTTAGTTGCGGGCACATCCCCAGTAGGGGTTGTGCAGGAGGCAGCTGATTGATTTCTCTCTCTCATCGATGTTTCTAACTCTCTATCCTTCTCCCTTCCTCTCTGTAAAAAAATCAATAAAATATATTTTAAAAAAAGTTATATTTATACTATACTATAATCTATTAAGTGTGCAATAGCATTACATCTAAAAAACCAAATGCATATACCTTAATTTTAAAATACTTTATTACTAAAAATTGCTAACCATCATCTGAGCCTTCAGCTAGTCATAATCTTTTTACTGATGGAAGGTCTTGCCTCTGTTCAGCTGCTGACTGATCAGGGTGGTGATTGCTGAGAGCTGAGGTGTTTGTGACCATTTCTTAAAGTAACACAACAATGAAGTCTGCCACAATAATTGACTCTTCATTACATGATCAATTGCTCTGTAGCATGTGATGTTATATGATAGCCTTTTATCACAGAACTTCTTTAAGAATTGGAGTCAATCTTCTCAAATCTTGCCAATGCTTTATCAATTAAGCTTATGTAATACTAGAAGCCCAGTGCACGAAAACCGTGCACTGGAGGGGGAGGGGGGTATCCCTCAGCCCAGCCTGCACCCTCTCAAATCTGGGATCCCGCTCACAATCTGGGACTGCTGGCTCCTAACCACTTGCCTGCCTGCCTGCCTGATTGCCCCTAACCGGTCCCCTGCTGGCCTGATCAACACCTAACCGCTACCCTGCCGGCCTGATAGCCCCCAACTGCCCTCCCCTGCCAGCCCAATGGCCCCGAACTGCCCTCCCCTGCCAGCCTAATGGCCCCCAACTGCCCTCCCCTGCAGGCCCAATGGCCCCCAACTGCCCTCCCCTACCAGCCTGGTCGCCCCCAACTGCCCAGCCCTGCCAGCTATCTTGTGACAATGTGGGGGTGGCCATCTTGTGGCGGCCATCTTGTGGGGGCAGCCATCTTGTGATGTGGGGGCAGCCATCTTGTGATGATGCGAGGGCATGTGGGTCAATTTGCATATTATCTCTTTATTATATAGGATTCTAAATCCTTGGTTGTCATTTCAACAATCATCACTGCTCATCACCAGGAGTGGATTCCATTTCAAGAAACCACTATCTTTGCTTATCCAAGAAGCAACTCCTCATTCATTAAAGTTTTATCATGAAAAAACCAAGATGGCGGCATAGGTAAACACCAGAGTTTGCTGCCTCGAAAAACCACTTCAAAAATACAACTAAAAGATGGAACAGATATCATCCAGAACCACAGGAAGGCTGGGTGAGTGGAAATTCTACAACTAGAAGGAAAGAGAAAAGCATAGGGAGACTCAGAGGAGGTGCGGTGCATAAGTAAAATACTAAGGTACAGAGGAGCACACGGAGCGGGCTGGCAGCTGAGGGTGCAGTTGTTATTTTCAATCGGGAGGGAGTCTCAGGCTCTGAGCTCTAGTTCCTGGCGAGTCTCTGGGGACCCAGACTCATACGGGAGAAATGGGACTGTCTGGCATCGGTCGGAACTCGAGGGCAGCTTTCTCTCGGAGGGGCTTGCAGCAATTGCCGAGACACTGAGAAGCTGGGCCTCTGAGAGCAGGACTGAGAGCAGCCATAACTGCTTGCTCCGCCCTGTTGATTTAGTGGGACCCGCCCCACCCAAGCCCTGCAGGGAGGCTTTTGCTGGATAGCCTCAGGCAGAGGCTAGATTAGCACCTCCCTAGAGATCCAGGAGCCAGTGTACCCAGAGGTCAGAGTGGGACCATCCAGTTTGCAGCTCCGTGGAACCATAAAGGACACACTGAGGGGGCAGAGCACCAAAGCCCCATTGAAGTAAGTCTTGCCCCGGAGAGGTGTCTCTAGCACAGAAGTTCTCCCACTGCAGACACAGCTGATTCTCACAGCCAATTTGCCTGGAGGTCAATTCCTCCCAGTGATAACTACAACGATCAAGGCGTAACTACACCAAGACTGTGCACAAAGCCCACAAGGGGGTGCACCAAGAGTGTCCTCCTCAGGTAATTGGGGAGGCTGAACCACTGGGCCCTAGAGGACACTTAGCACAGAAAACCACTTTATCAACACAGGGAAGCATAAAAAATGCGGAGACAAAGAAAAAAGACACAAATGACAGAAATGGAGGAAAGCAAACCACTGGATATAGAGTTAAAAACCACACTTTTAAGGTTTTTCAAGAATTTTCTAGAAACTGCCGATAAATTTCATGAGACCCTCAAGAAATCTAGTGAGACCCTCGAGGTTGTGATAAAGGACCAACTAGAAATTAAGCATACACTGACTGAAATAAAGAATATTATACAGACTCCCAATAGCAGACTAGAGGATTGCAAGAATCAAGTCAACGATTTGAAATACGAAGAAGCAAAAAACACCCAACTGGAAAAGCAAAATGAAAAAAGAATCTGAAAATACGAAGATAGTGTAAGGAGCCTCTGGGACAGCTTCAAGCGTACCAACATCCGAATTATAGGGGTGCTAGAAGAAGAGAGAGAGCAAGATATTGAAAACCTATTTGAAGAAATAATGACAGAAAACTTCCCCTACCTGGTGAAAGAAATAGACTTACAAGTCCAGGAAATGCAGAGAACCCCAAACAAAAGGAATCCAAAGAGGACCACACCAAGACACATCATAATTAAAATGCCAAGGGCAAAAGACAAAGAGAGAATCGTAAAAGCAGCAAGAGAAAGAAACTCAGTTACCTATAAGGAAGTACCCATACGACTGTCAGCTGATTTCTCAACAGAAACTATGCAGGCCAGAAGGGAGTGGCAAGAAATATTCAAAGTGATGAATGCCAAGAACCTACAACCAAGATTACTTTACCCAGCAAAGCTATCATTCAGAATTGAAGGTCAGATAAAGAGCTTCACAGATAAGAAAAAGCTAAAGGAGTTCATCACCACCAAACCAGTATTATATGAAATGCTGAAAAGTATCCTTTAAGAAGAGGAAGAATAAGAAAAAGGTAAAGATACAAATTATGAACACCAAATACACATCTATCAACAAGTGAATCTGAAAATCAAGTGAATAATCTGATGAACAGAATGAACTGGTGATTATAATAGAATCTGGCTATTACGGGGGGAAGGGGTGAGAAGGATGGGGGGAGAGACTGGACAAAAATCGTGCACTTATTGATGAGGACAGTGGATGGGGAGTGAGGGCGGAAGGTGGGGTGGGAACTGGGTGGAGGGGAGTTATGGGGGGAAAAAAGAGGAACAAATGTAATAATCTGAACAATAAAGATTTAATTAATAAAAAAAAATGAAAAAAATAAAGTTTTATCATGAGATTGCAGCAATTCAGTCACATCTTCAGGCTCTACTTCTAATTCTAGTTCTCTTGCTATTTCTATCACATCTGCAGTTACTTCCTCCACTGAGGTCTCAAAGTTATTCATGATGGTTAGAATAAAACCTTGTATGATTCCAAACTCCTGTTAATGTTGATATTTTTACCTCCTATAAATCACTAATGTTCTTAAAGGCATCTAGAAGATGAATTCTTTCCAGAGGTTTTCAATTTACTTTGCCCAGATCCATCAGAGGAATTACTATTTTTGGCAGCTATCATCTTACAAAATGCATTTCTTAAATAAAACCTGAAAATCAAAATTACTCCTTGACCCATGGAGTTTCAAAATAGATGCTCTGTTAGCAGGCATGACACAATATTAATCTCATTGTACATCTTCATCAGTGCTCTTGGGTGACCAGATGCATTATCAATGAGCAGTAATATTTTGAAAGAATCTCCTTTACTGAATAGTAAGTCTCAACAGTGGGCTTAAAATATTCAGCAAATCATTCAGTTTTGTTATTCCAATTATAGAGCACAGACAGTGTAGATTTAGCATAATTCTTAAGAGCCCAGTGATTTCCAGAATGGCAAATGAGCACTGGCTTCAACTTAGTCACCAGCTGCATTAGCCCCTAACAAGAGAGTCAGCCTGTCCTTTGAAGTTAGGCATTGACTTCTCCTTTCTAGCTTTAAAAGTCCTAGATGGCATCTTCTTCCAACATAAAGCTGCTTTCTCTACACAGAAAATGTTATTCATTATAGCCACCTTAATTATCTTAGATTGATCTTCTGGATAACTTGTAGCTTATGCATTAGAACTTGCTGCTTCACCTTGCACTTTTATGTTATGGAGATGAATTCTTTCCTAAATCTCATGAATCAACCTCTACTGGTTCAAACTTTTCTTCTACAATTTCCTCAATTTCTCAGCCTTCAAAAAATTAAAGAGTGTAAGTACCTTGCTCTGGATTAGGCTTTGGCTTACGGAAATATTGTGGCTGGTTTGATCTTCTGTCTAGACCACTAAAGCTTTCCCCATATAACTAATAAGGCTGTTTTGCTCTCTTACCATTCATGTGTTCACTGGAGCAGCACTCTTAACTTCCTTCAAGAACATTCTCTGTGCATTCATAACTTGGTTGACTAGTATAAGGGGCTAAGCTTTCAATCTTTCTTGGCTCTCCTCATTAAGCTTAATCATTTCTAGCTTTTGATTTAAAGTGAGAGGTGTGTGACTCTTTCACTGGAACATCTGGAGGCCACTGTACGGTCATTTATTGGCCTAATTTCTACATTTTGTGTCTCAGGGAATAGGAAGGCCCCAGGAGGGGGAGAGTGATGGGGAAATGGCCAGACAGTAGAGTCAGAACACACATTTATCAATTAAGAACACACATTTATCACTGCCTCATAGGGGCACAGTTCATGGCTCCCCAAATCAATTACAATAAGTAACATCAAAGATCACTGACCACAGATCACCATAACAAATAGAAAAATAATGAAAAATTTGGAAATACTGTGAGATTACCAAAATGTTGCACAGAGACATAAAGTGAGAAAATGTTGTTGGAAAAAGGGCACAGATACACTTGACACAGGGTTGCCACAAATATGCAATTTGTAAAATAACAAAAACTGCAATATCTGCAAAGCACAACAAAGTGAAGCACAATAAAATAAGGTAGGCCTATCACGATATTTTCTATTCTTACTGACAGAGTTTTTGCTTAAAATTTATTCTATACCTGTTTTCTCTTACTTGGAATATCTTGATTCCTAATAACTTATTTGCTTTATCCTACAATATTTACCAAATGGTTTCAAATAGCACTGCTAATATTACTATCAATAATAAATTTATTGATTAAAGTGCAAAGATTTCTTAGCAGTATATTTTTGGTCCTTAGATATGAGAATACTAATGCTCTTGATGCTAGAGAAATTAAAGGGCCAGACTTCCCAGACATGAGTGGGAGTGAGGTCCTGGAAGTGCTGCTGAAAAAGCATTTTCAGAGTCCCCCATGGTAGGATGGAATGTGGAAGAAGACTTTATTAGCATAAACTTACATTTCTCTGGTTGCAATGTCCCATTTCCCCCAAACCAGTCCTGAAAGGGGGGCAGCTGGGAGTTTAGCAGAGCCAGAAAGAGGGCCAGCATCCATGTTGCAGACAGGTGTGGTTCAGCATTCAGGCCAGATTAAAGTCCATTAGTGCCTGTGTGGAGTCTAACATGGCCGTACAGGCAGGCACAGGGGAATGAGTGTAGCCCTCTGCAACAGGAGTCCCAAGGGGGACTGGCAGATGAGTCAAGAAAGAGAGGAAGCAGAGCTGAACTTCCTTTGTCTAGAAGTTTATATTCTAGTATTTAGAATTCTAGCATTTGCAGTGGCCATGCCCATCCTGGCCAGTTATCTATTTCCAGCTGTGACTGACAGGCAAGCATTTCCCAGATCACTCAGACCTTACTGGGCATGCATCTAAACTGCCTTTTTCTAGCCTTTCCCCCATGAATGAGCGGGTAAAAGACTTGGAAGTGTTAAATGCAGCTTTTTGGCAAAGCGGAACAAATGGCATGCCTGTACTATTTGGTTTCCCCTTTCACTCCTTTCCTACTAAATATCAATCGGGTTATTACAAAGGCATCACTCTGAGGAAAGTAAGTAACTTACTCAGACTTTAATCAGTATCTGGTAGAGCTGAGACACTACACAGGTTTATTTGACTATAGAAGGAATAATAAGTTGAGGGAGAGAGATTGACAATAAAGAGGGGGAAAAAGTGGAGGATGCTGGGAGGAGCTGGAATATAAAATGGACCTGGGGTGCTGATGAAAAGCGTGGTTGGGGTGGGTAAGTTAACAAAACCCCACTGATTACATCCTCATCCCCTGGGGCTTTCCCCTCCCCCTATAACTATGGTTCCCAATGTATGTGTGGTCCCAGATTAGCAGCATCAGTACCACTTGGGAATTTGTTTGAAATGTAAAATCTGAGCTGCCACCCTAGACTTATTTCCTCAAACACTCTGGTGAGAAAGCCAGTGATCAGTTTTCACAAGCCATCAGGAGCTTCTGATTCATGCTAAAGTTTGACAAACAGTGCTCTACACCTTGAGATTTCTGAGATTCCCAGAAGCTTCCTAGGAGACAACCCACCCACACGCATAAACAGTTACCCATAAATAATACATACAATTTTCTATGAATACATTAAAAATGATCATATACGATATTATTCCAAACAATTCATTAATTTTGTTTCACTTAACATTATGTTCAATATACATGAGAATGGGTACCTTTTGTGATAATAAAAAGATTAGAAATGGAGGATGAGGAATGAAGAATAAAAAAATAAAAAGAGAAAATTACATGGATCAACCATGATCATATGGCACAAACTGGAAAATCTGATCACTGTGAAGCATTTGGTCATATTTCAATTTTTAAAACCCAGCTACACAGAAATATCCTCTCAAGGTCATGATGAAGCCATAATACACCTCAAACTCAATTTTTATATCTGTAAAATGGGAATTAGAGCCTACTTTATGAAGTGGCTGAAAGAATTTTGTGAGAGTTTTATAAGTTGCAAAGAGCTATATAATGGTAAAGTATTATGAGTTAGTATCCAATTAGAAATAATTCTCATGAAGTGAAAGCTGCAAGGCATGTAGTTAAAAGGCAGTTTTCCTTGCAATATCACATTCAAGAGATGACAAAAAATAAAGCTTGCTCCTAATTGAAAAAACACTTCCCTAAGTTAACATATGTCAATAATCAGGTCAGTAGCACACTAAGGCAGCGGCTGCCAACCAGTGGTCCACGGACCATTGGTTGTCAGTGAGGTCTAAAAGGCTGGCAACTGCTGGTTCAAGGAAACCTTTGGAGCAGTGGTCGCCAACCGGTGGTCCACGGACCACAAGTGGTTCGTGAGTCTGAAAGGTTGGCGACCGCTGCATTAAGGCACCATGGTGGAATCTTAGCATACCAATTTTGCCCTTTTCAAACACCTGTATTTTTGTGATAAGAAAAATTGATACCTAGAGGCCCAGTGCATGAAATTCATGTACGGGTAGGGTCCCTAGGTCTGATCAGCAATCAGGGGTTATCTGTGGGGTGATCGGCGGGGTGATCGGGGCCCTTGCTTGCACCCACTTTGGCCTGGTGCCACCGGCTAGCCCCACTCCCCGCTGCCAGTTGCCTCCCTCTGCGGGGCGACCAGTGGGGTGATCGGGGGCCCCTGCTTGCACCTGGCCCCCACTCGCACCTGCCTTGGCTAGCCTGGCGCTGCCTGCTCATGGGCCCAGGCCTGAGGTCTGGGGGAAGCTCCTGCATTGAGTGTTTGCCCCCTGGTGGTCAGTGTGTGTCATAGTGACTGGTTGACTGGTCGTTCGGTTGTAACGGTCGCTTAGGCTTTTAGATAGATGTTATATTAGCTTATACATATTTATATTGCCTGGCCCTGTGTTCTGCTTTTTCCACATTCAACAACCTTTGGCTCTCAAAATTGCATGACTGGTGAAGAAGAAAGATACTCTAAAAGTCTCAAGTATTATTAGGCAAAAAATCAAGCCTCACTAAAAATCAGCAGTCATAAATTTTCAGTCTTCATTACTCTTCCTCCTCTACACTTTTTTTTTTGGTGGTGGTGGTGGTAGGGGGGTAACTTAAATTATTTGCATGGTGTCAACCACCACCTCTATGCTGATGATCCACAAATTCACATCTCTTGTCCACGCCTCTTTTTCAGACCTTAAATCTACATGTCTAACAGGTTTGTAAACATCTTTGAGTCTCAGGGATCCCTCAAACTCAATATATCCAATACATACCCATTCACCTGCCTTCCACACCCCCGTTACCCCAGCTTTATTGTTTCTATAACATTACTTTTCTCCCAAATGGCAATGCCAAAAGCTTCTGACTCCTCTTGACTCACAAGTTGTGATATTATTTCCATCTATCTTTAAAATGTTATTTGAATATAATCCCTTTTAATGCCTATAGTCTCTTTTTAATTAGGACTTTATTATATTTTTCTAGATAATTGCTATAGCTTACTTTTTTCCTTGACTTCAATATCTTCCAACCTTATTTATTCTGCCAGAAAATCTCTATAATAAGTAACATTCTTTGAGTATTTGCTACTTACCAATTACTGCTCTGAGCACTTTCCATGTATTTCTCTAATCCTCATACAATACATATATTAATATATCTTTTCCTTCCTTTGCTCTAAAACCTTCAACATCTCCCCATTACATCTCCCATAAAATCCAAGGTTTTCATATTGTTCCCAATATAGGTCTTCAGAAAACTCTCCTACCATTCATTCTCATATTCACTATTACAACCAGACTGCTATTCATTTCTCTAACACATCATGTTTTCATGGCTCTGATTTTACAAATGCTACTGCTCAGCCTTTCCAATCATTACAAATTGAAGGCAAGAACTGCTCACCTTTTAAACTCCAGCTTAAATACTACCTCCTCCACCAAACTATTTCTGTGTTTTAAAATAGCTCTGCCATCATCATTCTTTTTATCCCTTTGTTATTCATTCAATAAATAGTTATTCCCTTCATTATTCTCTTAACAATAACTATACTGCTAGGCACACATGCTCCTATGGTACTTCTATCTCTAGTACATTCCTTAGAAATCTCATATAGTACAGGTAAGATTAGCATGTCTATTTCTTCCCTATGATTATAATCCCCTTGAGAATAAACACCATTTCTTCATTTTGTAGCTCAATCAACCACTCCTTTAACACAGCATTGGAATGTATACATGCATGTGTTCATTCATTTTTAAAAAATTCCTTAAAAACTAATGATAGTCTAGGAACTAGCAATGAAGGATTAATAACACAGTATTGCCCTTTGGAGTTTACAGTCTGAATGGTTTTAAAAACCTGTTCACCAATAATTTGAATGCAATGTGGCATATGCAGGAAAAAGTTATTAATTAAGCCTCAGGGCAAAGACAGGTGACAAAGGGCATTTGAACTGGGTCTTTAAGAATGAGTAGGAGTTCACTAGGGGAGGAACACAATCCAGAATAAAGAAACAGTATGTCAAAAGAACAGAAGTATGAAACAGAATGTTGTGTTGAAGTGAAGGTAAATAATTCTGAAATAGGAGAACTCAAGTGGCCAGTGGGAGGCAATACAGCAGACAGGTAGATGTCAGATTATGGAAGGCCTTTAATAGCAGGACAAGTGAACATCACTGTAGGAAATTTAAGGTAACATTGAATAAATATTTGTTGAACACTTGAAGAACCTTTCCTCCCCATTTGTGTGGTTCTGTAATCTTATACCACATCATAAATTAATTCCTTTTATCTATCTGAATCCAAGATTAGCAAAACCTGGCATGACAGTAAGCAGTCATTCTAAGAGAGGAAAGGGATATGAGATATATATGCTTGGAATAGGAAAAAGCAGCCTCCTCCCAACCCAGGAGAGTCTGACACAATGTAACTCATGTCACCTTTCTATGTATTTGGGTGTTTGATTTAATGTGGGAAGTGTTTGTTTTCAAAATTGGCTGAATTTTCAGTACACATATTAATTTTCCTTAGCAGTACAATTACGCAAGAAATCTAAGCTTCAGGTTAAACTTCTCGGGCCAGTGTTATTTTTCAAATCAACTGTTTGACCCCCCAAACCTGCCCTATAAGGAAGAAAATCTAGGATCAATCATTTGACGCACACTCACTTCCATTCCCCCACCACACACCCATAAAGTGTCCAAGGCATCACGAAGATTTATTTAAACAAACAGGAGGCTTGAAAGTTCTTCAGACTATAGGCATCACCTTTAGCCAGTGCTACAGTGTGACCAGTGAACCTTGACCTGCACAGTTCAGGGATGCCTGGTCACTCCTGTGGAGATGCTCTTGCTTGGACATGCAGTGGGCTCCACATTTAGGTCTAGGCCACACTCTTGAGCTGTTGCTCTCTAAATCATTACTCTAAATCTTTACCCTATAGCCAGTCAGGAGAATTTCAGGTTGTAGCAACATATTACGACAGAACTAATCTTCCCTATGTTGAGCTGATTGGACTAAAAAAATCTGTCCATGGTTACACAGCTGAAGAGAACATAATTTGGATGCAAAGTTAAGTCTTCAGGTTCCCAGTGCTTTCCCTAGTAAGTTCTGCTACCTCCAACAAGAAACTTGTCTTAGAGGGAGAACCAAGATGGTGGCATAGGTAAACATCTATACTTGCTGCCTCTCACAACCACATCAAAACTACAACTAAAAGACAAAACAACTACCACCCAGAGCCAAGGGAAAGCTGGCTGAGTGGAAGTTCTACAACTAGAAGGAAAGACAAAAGTGCATTGAGACTGGTAGGAGGTGCAGAGGTATGGAGGTGCAGAGGCTCATGCGAAACAGGCTGGCAACTGGGTGTGCTGCTGTTGTTTTTTCAATCAGGAGGGAGATACCAAGCTCCCGCTTGCTCTGAACTCCAGTTCCGGGAGAGACTCTGGGGGGAAACTGGACTGTCTGGCATCGGGACAGGAATGCGAGGGCAGCTTTCTCTCAGTGATCATTGTTCCTGTGTGGGGGTGTGGGACTCAGAGATACAGGGACCTCCCCAGTGCAATGCTGATTGGCAGCCATTGCTGTTCGCTCTGCCCTGGTGATTCCCTGAGACCCCGCCCCACCCAATTTACAACCCCACCCAAACTGTGCGCAGTGGCTTTTGCATATGAATGGCCTGTCCTTTCCCAGCTTAAAACCTAACAAACTACAGCTGGGTCAGAGAGCTCCAAAGCTTCCAAAAGAAGGCCCAAGGCAGGCAGCAGCCTTGCTTCACAGCTGGGCCTCATCAGGGCACTTCTAAACCCCAAATAAAGAGGAGGAATCTATAGATCCCTCTGTAGCTCCTGCTGGGTGACCTCAGGCAGTGGCTGACTTTGCATCTCCTTGGAGATCCAAGAGCCAGTATATCCAGTGGTCAGAGTGAGACCATACCAGATTACAACTCTTCACATCCATAAGTGACACACTCAAGGGGCAGACTCAGTGAGCACCAAAGCCCCACTGAAGCAAGTCCTGCCCCAAAAGGGTGTCTCCAACATAGCAGTTCTTCCACTGTAGACACAGCTGGTCCTCACAGCCAATTGGCCTGGAAGTCAATTCCTCCCAGTGATACCAACAGCAATCAAGGCTCAACTATAAGACTGTGCACACAGCCCACAAGTGAGTGCACCAAGAGTGTCCACCTCAGGGGATTGGGAAGGCTGAGCCACTGGGCTCTATAGAACACGTACCACACAAGGCCACTTTATCAAAACTGGGAAGCAGCCAAAATGTGGAGACAAAGAAACATGTCAAAAATGAAAGAAATGGAGGAAAGCAAACTACTGGATATAGAGTTCAAAGCCACAGTTATAAGGTTATTAAAAAATCTTCTAGAAACCTCCGAGGAACTTAGTGAGACCTTCAAGGATCTTAGTGAGAATGGCAAAAAAAAAAAAAAAAAAAAAAAAAATGGAAAAGGACCAGTCAGAAATTAAGCATACACTGACTGAAATAAAGAATAATATACAGAAATCCAACAGTAGACTAGAGGATCCAAAGAATCAAGTCAAAGATTTGAAATACGAAGAAGCAAAAAGCACCCAACCAGAAGAGCAAAAAGAAAAAAGAACCCAAAAAATATGAAGATAATGTAAGGAGCCTCTGGGACAACTACAAACATACCAACATCTGAATTATGGGGGTGCCAGAAGAAGAGAGAGAGCAAGATATTGAAAACCTATTTGAAGAAATAATTACAGAAAACTTCCCCTACCTGGTGAAAGAAATAGACTTACAAGTCCAGGAAGAGCAGAAAACCCCAAACAAGAGGAATCCAAAGAGGACCACACCAAGACACATCATAATTAAAGTGCCAAGGGCAAAAGGACAAAGAGAGAATCTTAAAAGCAGCAAGAGAAAGACAGTCAGTTACCTACAAGGGAGTACCCATACAACTGTCAGCTGATTTCTCAACAGAAACTATGCAGGCCAAAAGGGAGTGGCAAGAAATATTCAAGGTGATGCATAGCAAGAACCTACAACCAAGATTACCCAGCAAAGCTATCATTTAGAACTGAAGGTCAGATAAAGAGCTTCACAGATAAGAAAAAACTAAAGGAGTTCATCACCACCAAACCAGTATTATATGAAATGCTGAAAGGTATCCTTTAAGAAGAGGAAGAATAAGAAAAAAGTAAAGGTAAAAATTATGAACAACAAAGGGACAACAAATACGTATCTATCAAAGAGTGAATCTAAAAATCAAGTGAATAATAGTCTGATGAACAGAATAAACTGGTGAATATAATAGAATCAGGGGCATAGAAAGAGAGTGGACTGACAATTCTCTGGGGGAAGGGGGTGAGGGGGATTCAGGAAGAGATTGGACAAAAATCTTATACCTATGGACTAGGACAGTGGGGGGCGTAAGGGCATGGGGTGGGGTGGGAACTGGGTAGAGGGAAGGTATGGGGGGGAAAAGAGAAACATCTGTAATCATCTGAACAATAATGATTTATTAAATCCGCCCCCCTCCAAAAAAACAAAAAACAAAACCAAAACTTGTCTTAGTCCTAGAGACTAAGAACTAGGAAACAAGCTTTGACAGCTACTAGTACAGGCATATATATAAGATATTCTAAGTTCAGTTACTCACCACCCTGATGGAAGTTCTTCCCTTCAATTTGTAAAAGATGTAATGAGATGTGCAATGAAACGAAGCACAATAAAAGAAGGTCTGCCTGTACAGGGGTTTTATGAGATGCCTGAGCCTCAGGATTATTAACATCTGGATTATAACACCTGGATCAAGTTACTAAAATCAAATTACCAAGCCGATCTTCTTTTGAAAGGAAAGATTCCTTGAGTCTAGGGTGGATAGTCTCATGCTGTATTTGGTGGCTTAGAGCACATGACCTTTAGTTTAAAGGCATTTTGGACATGTCTTCCAACAGTCTATGCAAAGCTCCATTTCTGTGGGCTGTTGGCATTATACCAGGAGAATCTTTTTAATGTTATGTTTGTTCAACTGAAATAGGTACTTCACATAAACATGAGAGGTAAGCAAACGTCAAGCATGATGTAAAGATTTCAGAATTCATCACATTTGGGTAAAAAGTCTCAGAAAATGCTTTTAACAATTGAGACTACAATATATAAAACCTTAGCAATTCATTTGTCTTTTAGCCACCCAGTAGAACATACATGCCCAACCACAGCCATAATAATATGATGACAAATTTTTATACAACAAACCAAATTATAATGTTCTACATATAGTATAATTCTTTATTAAAACATATAATGAAATAATAAACATCGATGGATTCTCTGGTTAGAATCAAAACAAACTTTCTCTTAATTTGCAAAAAAAACCTTTAAAAATGATAAAATAAATGTACTTCCAAATTGAGCTATTTCTCAAATTCTTGTCAGTGTTTTATTATATCTCCTCTCCTACCTTGCTTTTCCTTCAGTAGTTTACCTGGTATTCCCAAGGGAAATGTGGTCCCTTCCACAAAAACGGGGCATAGTCAAATGCCACAGGAAGGCAAGGGGACGCAAAGGATAGAAAACCGGGAGGCAGCAAATCCTGCTTTAGATACACCACCCCATTCTAGGTTTCAGTAGACTCATTTGCAATTGGAGCAGGTGGATGAACTGTATTAGACATTCTAAAATTTTTTCCACATTTGAAATTTTAGATGGCTAGAAACATGGTATCTAGTTCATTTTGATTAAATTATCTGAATGTCAACCTCCTCATCGAGAAGGTGAGGACTACCTCACAGGGCTGTACTGATAATCCCATAATGTTCTTATGTGACTGTTCATGTCTATGAGCCTGGAAATCCCAGTGAAGAGACCACAAAGGTGAAACAAACATTTGGAACATATAATGTTACTCATGAAAACATTTTAATTCAGCTGATTTTTTAGAAATAAAAACATTCCTTAGTTTGTGCTGATTAAAACTGGGGAGGGGAAAGGGAATATTTCCAATTCAGGCAACAAAGACTTAAAAGCTAGTGCCACGGTATACAAATAACTGATAGGTTAACTTGTATTAATAGTATAAACTTTAACATCTCACCCTATGATAATACTATCAGTAGGTTCCCTTCTGGGTAATTACAAATAGGCACTTGGAATTATCACCTTTATAATAGGATCCTGGGTGTACACCAAAAATGCCTATATTCCCCTTCCCACCCCCATCTGTTACACAGTAACGAGTTTCTTTCTTCTCCTGCAGACTACAATACAGCCTGCTTTATGGCTCACATGTACCACATGCTGGTCATACACAGCTGTTTACAAAAATGCAGACTTGTGCTGCATAAAAAGTTGTTTTAGGTGGTATTCAGGAGTTACAGATAAGTGATTACTTTTAAATTCTGATTTTAAATTTGGATTACATAAGAAGGTTAACTTATTCCTCACAACTCTTCCATAACACAATACTAAATATATACCTAATCTGCAAGAAAGTTACAGACCTAACTTTATGAATTTTAAGTGTTCCATAAACAACATTGTTTGTGTCTAAGAAAACAGTGTATGCACACCCACTGTTTATTCTACCAACAGAGATCACTCAAATCAGATTTGTTTAGAGGGACACAGATGCCTCAAGTCTGTAATGCATGTCTCTCATGCAAATGAACCAGGCACTTGGGGCAGGGAGTGAGGCTTTGCCTTACTTGAGAGAGGAGAGAAATGGATTGCCTGCAAGGGCTGTCTGAGGCTCCAGCTGCATTTCAATGCAGTGCTTAGTTTATTCACCAGGGGTCATCAAAGGTCTGGATTTTCTTTGTCTACTTGTTGACTCAAATGTAGTGTACACTCAGGAACCACTGAATTCTTTAAAATTGTGCATCAAAAAATGTGGCTTGCTGTTCATTTTCTCCACCACCTCAGGCCTATCCCCACTACTTCGCATTGAACTATTACCCTTGATAGAACTCTACCAACACACTGCAGTATGAAAATTGGTTAGATGCATGACAAAAAGGTCTTTTCTAATTAAACCAACTTAATAAAGATGAGAAAGAGAAAACAGGGTATCTAATTAGTTGTGTTTTTTTTTTAAATAATCATTGCTTTAATTTTTCAAAGTTGGAAAATGGAAGGCTAATCAAACTATTGTTTTCTATAGCCATGAACTGAATTGCATTCTGGGAAAGCAATGAGTCACCACTACTTCTCATCAGATTTCAGTCAGTAACTGGGTCCCTAGAGGCCAGAACAAGTCCAAAGAAGTGAACATTATTCCACCAGACTTTTTTGGCCCCATTGAACAAAACAGCAAGGGAAGTTGTGGTGGTGGTGGTGTTTTTGTTTTTGTTTTTTGTTTTGTTTTTGTTTTTTTTTGTTTTTTCTTAAGTAATGGAAGTTTTAAAAGAAGATTTTGGGACTGGCATGAAGAACAAGGATCCCATAACTCTTGGTGATCCTGATAATGTCTTGATTGAATATCTCATTTTGAGCAGCTCAAAGTACTTTTTTCAGTCTTTATATGACAACACTCTGAAATGTCTTTAGCGTGAACCTATTGGAGCCAATTTGATTCTTTTTTTTAACTGTACCCTCTCAATAAACCAAATTGCATCATTTAAAAGCTCAGAAGTGAGACATGCTTCAGTTACAATGAGGAGTGGATTCAGCCTATAGAATTCTTCCCAGGGCTGCAGAGCTCCTATTTAAGAATCAGAGGTGGTTTCGTACACCCTTCCTCCTGCCCCCAAATAAGGAGGAAAACAACATTGTTATTCAAGTGGAAGTGTTTCAGCTTTATTTCTTTTATGTTCTATTTTGAAATGGGATATTAGAGTCAAAAGTCACCTGATTGTAGAATGTGAGAGTTGGAATTGACCTCAAAATCTAATTCAAACATCCTCTCTCAGATGTTTGCAAACTGAGCCTCAGAGAAGGTAAGTACTACTTCAAGCCATTTGGTGACAAAAATGGACTTACTCACTTTATCCTATTTCAGCCTGCCTCTTTCCAAATAAAACGTGGAGAAGACATACAATACAAAAGATATAAAGTAACGGTGTGAAAAAGGTAATGAAGGCCATGGGGGGAAGAAGGGAGTCAGTTATGACTGATGAACAGCTGACAGTAGCTCTGAGCACTCTGACAGAACCCAGGACACAATGTCTCACTCAGGACCCCCAGTCCCCAGGACTGCTGGTCATTTTCTTATGGGCCTGTCAGTGATGAAATAAAAATACTACAGGACACACGGGGAACAGAACTGTGTCAACAAAAGAAGATGGTTTGTTTATTAGAAATCTCCACTCCACTCCAGTCTGGAACAAACATTTGGCAAAATGTACAACAGTGAAGTACCTGATTTTTAAGTTAAGAAAACACTGACCATAATCCATTAACTATGACTATTAACCTTCTGACAGAACATGGATTTAGAATCATGAAAAAAGAGTGGGTGTGCAAGGCAAGGTCAGTTGCTTTTCATTTTCTCTTGGTACAAACTTTCTCAAAAGATGAACTAAAAAAAACAACAACAAAAAACAAACCCTAGAAGCAGGACTTGTCCACTGACCCTATGCTGTTTTATGTGAAATCATATAATACAACACTGACTCCTGTCAAAGTACTACTTTTCAAGCATCCTCAAACTAAATAGCAGGCACGGTTATTTCAATATGACATTTACACCGTCAAAGGGGAACTGAACGGCTGAAGGGTAAGACAGTGATCAAGAGAAGATTTAATCCCAGGACTAAGAGAAGGCAGATATCTGTGAAAACAGTAAGAGACCCTGGAGCTGCAATTGCTGTGTTTCCCAATTGTTTAAATTTAAACAATTGGGAAACACTGCAGGTTGCCAAAGGTCGTGTGTGTGTGTGTGTGTGTGTGTGTGTGTGTGTGTGTTCAGAAGGAAAAAGAAACTACTGACTTGGTCCAATATTTTTGTTTCCTCATTATTGCCTCTGATGATGGCTGATTTTCTTATCCTCAGATGCATCAGTTTTTGCCCCATTCTCCCCACACCCACATTATGTCAGTAAATGAGTATTTTATTGAGCCCACTATGGATAATGTGATCTATTTTTAAAACCCATACGTCTTATCTCATTTTAGTTTTGGGGATTTAAACATTTGGGAATATATTTGAAAAGTCTGCCTTCTTTCTTCTATTGTTTATTTGCTTGTTTGTTTTTGTTGGGAGGGTGTTTCCATTACTCCTATTTCAGAGGGTTCTCAACCTGTGGGTCGCGACCCCTTTGGCGGTTGAACAACCCTTTCTCAGGGGTCACCTAAGACCATCCTGCATATCAGATATTTACATTCCGATTCATAACAGTAGCAACATTACAGTTATGAAGTAGTAACGAAAATAATTTTATGGTTGGGTCACAACATGAGGAACTGTATTTAAAGGGCCAGAAGGTTGAGAACCACTGTCCTATTTGATAGAGAGTAAACATTTTTAAGGGGCTTTAAGAAAAGATGAGGAAAAAATGGTAAGCTTCTGTTTTGTGAAGAGAAGGCTGCAGAGTGCACTCACTGTAACCATCAACTATAAAAAGTATAATTACAGCAGATGATGACCTCTGTTTCCAGTAAGGCACAGCATGATAAATGGGGTTTTGCAAAGAAGACTGCTGACAAGTCAGAATGCATCAATGAGCAATCAGGAGGCTGAGAGGACCAGGAACTACCTCAAAAGAGAAATAATTTGAAAGAACTTGGGGCATTTGGCCTAAAACTGAGATGATGCTAAGGCAACATATTAACTTTCTTTAATAACCAAAAGAGGAAATGCACCTCTGTAGAACCATAACCAAATAGGTAGAAGTTTTGAATAGGCAGGTTCAAAATTAACACAGGTAAGTTCTTCCCATCAACTGAACAGGCTGCCTTATACCTTCAGTACTTTCTACCAGAGTTTTTGCAGAAGCTGGATGATCATCTTACAGGGGATGTTGGACAGCGGATTCCTGAAATGGACAGATGTTGCATTAGATCGTCACAAAGGCCTTCCTGCCCCAAACATATATAGACTCAACATAACATCAGATAATGTAACAACAAACTCTTCATAAGAACCTACTGAGAACATTAATACTCACAGTTAAAACAGATATGAAAAAACTAAATATGACTATTTTGCTTCTTGTAATATTACTTAATATTAAAACTTTTTCTCGCTGCCGTACTCCCATATTGCTGATCCACTTCCCATATTGTCATAGTCCAAAGCAATGAGTAAAAATGCATTTCAAGCAAAAATCAGTAATAGATTTTCAGCAAATATTAGACAGTATAGTAGATAGAATTATGGTGTACATACCAGGAAACACCCAAATAAAATAGTTTTAATGGGATAATTATTTGTCTGTCACATAAGAAAATTTAAAAGTAGACATTTTGAAACTGGAATGAGAGCTCCCTGGTCATATCAAGGACCATGTCTAGGGTTCTTTTCCACTCATCCTCAGTAGTATGTGATTTTCACCTCATGGTCCAAAATGGCTGCAGGAGCTCCTGCCCACTCCTGGACAACAGGACAGAGGAAGAAGAGAAAGAGGCATACTTCCCTCCCTTTTAAGCAGCTGCATATACAGATTCAAAGAAGGCTAGAAAACAGCACTAGTCCAGCTAAAACCAGGCTTCTGTTACTATGGGAGAAGAATAGATATTGGGAGGCAGCTGGCAGTTTCTCCTGAAGAGAGTTTAGATATTGTATAAAACAATGTAATACTTTTATCTTGATTTCCATTTTCCTCAGTGTTTTAAAGTGAATCCTCTTCAAGAAGAGACTAAATTTTTATGGCACCAGTATACAGTGGGGGGAAAAGTTTCAAGTGCAATTTTACCTTGAAAAGTGATACTAAAATTCTGAAAATATATTTTTTATTTAACAAGATTCAGATTATAATATTAATTTTTAAAGAGTAGGTTAAGTGTTGATTCTTTAATTTGATGTCATTTTAATGAAAACATAATTTGATCTAACGGTAGAGTATTCTTTGTCTTTTGCTACATGATCATGGAGATAATCTCTACGTGAAAATATACGTCACTTTTAGCAAGAGGGTCTTTTAGGCCTTTGATGGCCAAATCATTCTCTTAAAGAGTCTATTCTACTATTAAAATTCCATATGTTTTACTTCAAAATTTTCACCATGCTTCTGCCAGACCCTTATTTGTCAGGAACTTTGAGTGTGATATGAATTTATCAACATCACTATAATTCACTTCATAAAATCTTGTATCAGTTGCAAGATTTCCACCCTCAATTTACAACTGATTTTTTGTTACCAGATGTTCATAATTTATAATCTGGTAGAGGTTCATATACGAATATTAACATGAATAGGTAAAAATATACACTACTCTTCATAGTAGGAATGTCTAAATGACTGCTATTATTATAAGTGGACAGTTCATTGGTAAATATTTTTGTATTATGAAAACTTGTTTTTATAGACAATCTTATAAATAAGGATTTTAGATAACAAAGTTTCAGATGAGGACTTTCTAATATATATAGACATATCTATCTGTAGATATATAGATATATAAAGAGAGAGAGCAGGAGTCTACATTATATCAGGTGCCAAGCTAAAAGCATTTTGCATGCTATTTCATGTAATCCTCACAACAAGCCTATAAAGTCTTAATTTCCATTTTTAAATCAGAAGACTTAGAAAATCTAATCTAAAAATGCAGACAACATTGTGGAGCTTTAATTTAAGCCAAGACCTGTCTGCTTCCAAGGCCTGTGCTCTTTACTCCAGAAATAGGTTATGTTTTAAGATTTTGATCAACTTGTTTTTATTGATTATCATTGTTAATAGAAAGGATGAGCAGGATAGAATCTTTCTCTCTGGTTAGTTTAACATAAATCAGGCTTGAAAAGTCTTGGCGTTTCAATTACTTGCAGCTGAAAGCATTTTAATTCCTATGGGCATGTGTTGAGAACACATTAAGCCTTCTTTTCTCAAAAGCTAGTGCAATAATAGTATTGGCTCCTATGTGCATCAGGCAACAAGTCCTTGATTGGTAATAATTTTGAGGAATGCTAAACCTTGAGAACTAGCCTATGTAATAAAACCCTAATATGCAAATCGACCTAACGGCAGAACGACCAGCAGAACCACTGGTCACTATGGAGTGCACTGACCACCAGGGGGCAAGCGCTCAACACAGGAGCTGCCCCCTGGTGGTCAGTGTGCTCCCACAGGGGGAGTACCGCTCAGCCAGAAACCGGGCTCATGGCTGGTGAGTGCAGCAGCAGTGGCAGGAGCCTCTCCTGCCTCCGCTACAGGCAGGCAGTTGGAGTGAGGGGTCCCAGACTGCAAAAGCCCCAGACTGCAAGAGAGATGTCTGATTGCCAGCAGATGGACATCCCCTGAGGGGTCCCGGTCTGTGAGGGGGCGCAGGCCAGGCTGAAGGACCCTCCAGCTTCCCCCCAGTGCACGAATTTCATGCACCGGGCCTCTAGTTGTTTTAGAAGTTCATAAAGAAGTTCATTTTTCCAGGTATCTCTGGGTGCAGAGGATCAGGGCCAGGTTCTACTTCTCTATGATTCCCTTCTGTCCTCCTCAGGTAAACTCCACATAGCCACAACACCCAGAGGCACACAACCAGCCATCTCTTCCTTTGTATTTTTTAATACCTTATCCAAAAGTCCTTCCAATAGGCTTATCCTCATGTTTCTAAGGCCAGAACTCTGTCAACTGACCATGTTTTCAGCCAATTATTAGCAAGTTGAATAGGATCAACATAACTGGCTAAAATCAATCAAGACCCACCATCTGCCATATAGCTATACTAAGGCAGAAGCATACATGAATAAAAATGAGATTTTTGTTGGAAGAGGAAAGCAGGCTAAGGATGTAGTATATGGGAACTGGTGCCCCATAGGCTACCAAGAGCGCTACCTACAGTCATTAACATGATTGATTCAGAGGACAGCAAAGCAACCTGGAATCTATAAATTTGTTTCAATGATCTGATTAATTTGTTGGCCTTTAAAATTTTTAGGTCAAAAGCAGCAACCTAGAAATTATATTTTTTTATTTTAGTAATTATAGTCTTAGAATCAGGCATCCTATCTCATAAAGACAGAATATGAAAATTGACCATCACTTCCCAACAAAGATGGTGGTGGCCAGGCCAGGAGGCATGGTGCCGATGCAGATGCAGGCGTTCCACCCCGCCCTGGCCGCTCCAGGCCTCTGGGCAGCATGCGCGCGGCGAAGCAGCCGGGGTGGGGTGGGATGCTTGCTGTGAGCGGGGGAGCAGGGGGTGGAGGGGGCTACAGGAGGGTGGCAGGGCCGGAGCGAAGGCGCAAGGCGGCGGCCAGAGCGAAGGCCCGGGTCCCGGAGGGAAGCCGGTGCCGGCAGCCAGGGGAAGGAAGGCCTATTCTTGCACAAATCTTTGTGTATTGGGCCTCTAGTACTAATATATTAAATTAGAGTCCTTTAGTAGCATCATTTAGCGATGTTTCATCTATTTTAGCTAAATGTTCTATATTTTTATACCAGAGCTCTGAGATAATTATAATTAGAATGACACAAAATTGTAATTACAATATGTATTTTCCTTCTACAGTCTGAGCTTCTTTCAAATGACAGGTGTTTCTTAAGAAAGGAAATTCTACTCATGCTATTTTTTCTGTAAATGAATTTTAAATGACGACTTTTGAAAAGATAAAATCTGAAATGATGAGCAGATTGCTCTGATCACCACTTTGCTGAACAACAGAGGGAGGTGTATGGAGCCAGGTAGGAATACAACAAACATTTACTTTTACTTGATTCACACATGAAACTATTGGGAAGATTAGTAATTACCAAATCCTCAACTCAATCAAACATGAATGCCGCATAGCTCTGGGATTATTTAGCTGTAATATGGAACTGATCTCAGCAGATGTAATAAGCTAGTTCATAGCCATAACAACTTTAAAATTTCACACACCCTGCATTTTCATTGTTGCTGTGGACAACAGCCCTACCATTTCTTGAGATTTTCAATTAGGTGCTTTACTCATTTATATTCTACATCTGATCAAATATCAAAAAACGTGGATTAGTTACATTCCTACATAAATTTGAACATTATGTAACAAGTGTCCTTGCAATTGGAGAAGGAACCTCTAGGTGGCATATTAGAAAGAACCCCAGCCTGGAGCTCTCCGGCTTTCAACCCCAACCATGCCACCAACCTGTTGTGTGACTTAGGATCATTCAGTGATACTGCTGAGCCTAGATTTCAGCAGACAAGTAGATTAGCACTCATCCTTAGAAATTTCCTGCCAGTCCTACTGTCTTCGATGGGAGAAACATCAGAGGAGAGGTAACTGGGCATAGTGTGAAAAATCCTAGGTTCAAATCTCAGCTCAGCTACTTATTAACTATGTGACCTTGGGCAATTTATTTAAAGTCTTTAACAGTGTTTTTCTCTTGGATATAATAGAGATAATATCAACCTACCTCTCAGGTTGTTATAAGACTTTAAGAAAAATACACTAGAAATGGCTGGCATCATTGATGTTGTCCTCATCATTATTATCATTTAAATGAAGAGGCAGAATTCCACCTTATTTTTTACCCCTATTCTTCACTACTAAAATTCTTGGGGCAAACAAAAACCAGGTGGAGCCAATATGTTTTGTATCCACTTTCTTGCCACCCACTCATTCATTAACCCCTTACTGTCAAGAAATTGACACCTTGGACTAATACAATGTTATCTGTCAGTTATACCTCAATAACACTGAGGACAAAAAGAAAAGTCAGGTTATTTCAGAGCATACCTCAACATGCTATATATGACTAATGACCTCCTGCCCTGACATTGACCCGTCTGTGGAGACCATAGCCCTACAAGAGCACACCTAGAAAATTGATGAATATTCTGCTGAAACGCTTCCATGAGAACGCCCCTAAGATTCCTGCCTGGGAGAAAGAAATACGGCTTCAAGACAAAGGACCCAGTGCATGCTCTCCTCTGGGGAACAGCCCACACCATTCCTTTCCCCTCTTCTCCCCTCATTTCTTCCCCCATAGCCATGAATCTCCTAAACCCTAAAGGACTCCAGAAGGCTTGCATCTGGGGGAGCAATGGGCAGCAGCAGCTTGTCCCAGGCTTATCCACTGAACCTGATCTCCAAGGCTCTCTTTTCTCTGACTTCTCAGTGAGCCAAAGCAGCCCAGCCTAGGCTCTCCTGCTGCTTCTTCTATACTAAGCCCTTTCTTGGTTTCCTGTCCCCAGTTTTAATAAACATTCCCTTATAGTCACCTGGACTCCTGTTGGGAAAATTTTCCTGCACAAAGTCAAGAACCCACACACTACCTGCTGTCCCTAGGGCGGCAGACCCACCAAGGGCCAGGTCCCCTTTCTAGTAACAAGATCTGAGAATCTGGATTTCTTATAGTCATCTGTGCTGATGGTCTGAAGACAATGCTCTGAGAACCTCTGAACTGGTCCACATGAGCCAGATCATCAGATTTTCTTGGAGAAGTTTACAAAACAATACATTTCTACGCCCTCCCTTGGAGGTTCAGATTCAGTAAGGCTGGGCTGGGTCCTAGGAATCTATTTTTTAAAGCTCCCAGATGATTCTCACATGTAGTCAGTTCTAGCTCTGCAAGTGTTTCCCAAAGCCACCTGGTGGTTTTGTTGATACAGCATTTTCCTCTTATGACTTGTCTTAATTCCTCTGGCCTCACCTCCAATTTTAATGACAAACTATTATTATTCAGAGCCACCACAACTTTTCTTGGTTTCCAGCTGCAGGTGATGTTTCCATATTTTGATCCTGGCTATTACCGGAAGCTCTAATGCCTTATTATATTGTGTTCTGCCTCTGGAGACATTTACCTTTCTACATCCTTTATTTGTGTTGTTAATTCTTCCTCACCCCCTCCCTTCTCCCCAACAGGACTAATATAATCCTTCAGGGCAAGGGCTGCATCCTACTCAAAGAATGCTTTAGTATAAAGCCTTGTAAGTAGTAGGTGCTCAAAACAAAGACTTTGAACTAAAATGCAAGAAAGCCACTCACTACCACCTCCATTATTATTATCATAAACCCATGTTTTTCCCCAGATGTTTCAGTAGTTGTAGCTAACATTTATTGAATTAACTTTATGGACTATCTGAGTGTGAGGCACTCTTCCAAGTGCTTAGTCTATAACAGTGATGGCAAACCTTTTGAGCTCGGCGTGTCAGCATTTTGAAAAACCCTAACTTAACTCTGGTGCCGTGTCACATATAGAAATTTTTTGATATTTGCAACCATAGTAACACAAAGACTTATATTTTTGATATTTATTTTATATATTTAAATGCCATTTAACAAAGAAAAATCAACCAAAAAAATGAGTTCGCGTGTCACCTCTGACACGCGTGTCATAGGTTCGTCATCACTGGTCTATATCAATTCATGTAATTAATTTAGTTAACCCAATGCATCTTGCAGTCATCAAGTCATTTTCTTCCTTTAAGCTACCCTTATAAAGTCAAGAGCCGCTGTTACCCTCTTTAGCAGGTAAGCAAAAAGAAGGGACTAGATGAAAGAAAATGAGGAAGAGTCAGGAGTCATAACTGGATAAAAAAGCTACATCTCTACTCTGTGACTCAACAAATCCTCATTCTGCAATGCTGACTCAGCAGCCTTAATACAGTCTGACTGCCACACTGTTGGAAACAAATCTTCATTTTTGTATAAAGTATGCGGGCAAATACTAAACCAAATACAAGACGACATGGGTCAACACCACTAATTATGATATATGTGAGTCAGTTAACCTCTATGAGCCTTACTGGTAAAAAATGAAAAGAATAGTATCTGTCATTGTGATGACCCAATGAGACAAGATCACTGGAAAGAGCCATTTTGAGAACTTACTGCACAAAAATGGTGGTATTCAACAGTTGCAGCACTGCTAGGGGTGGTTTTGGAAGTTGGTGGTGGCCTATTGATTTTGGAAGGCCTATGAATGGGGAGCATTTGGTTGGTGGGGATCAGAGAGGTGATATTCCCTGAAATGTTTAAATACTCCTGTACGATGAAGCACTTACTTCCTCCAGTGAATTTTCTAAAGTCACATGTTTTTTTGAGAAGCCATACATCTGTGTAGGTGAAACACTTGTTATAATAATTGGAGTATAGACACTTACTTGGGTTAATATATAAACACAGAGTAGTGTTGCCTGATTGTGATATGCACTGAATTTTCCAGATGAAAACTGCCATATAAATTATGAAAATACTGAATTTAGTTTTGTTTAGAACTTTTCCAAGTGTTGCTTGCCATTTTGAAATTCATATCACTGAAGTTGCTTGTTATACATGTGTTTCAGTTTGTGTAACTGTAGTATTCAGTGATTTATATATGCATACAAAAATATACACACATATGTGCATATACACAGACATGTATTTATATACATACACATATGGATTACATAACCTTTAGTTTTTAAATGTGAAGAAAAGTTTAAACAGGAAGAGATTAGTTTAATATTATCTTAATGTCTAATGTATAAAATTTAAGTATGTGCAAGCATTTGACAACTTCATGATTCTCTTAAGTAATAGTATAGTTGTATCTAAGTACTTACATATTGAAACATGTTATTTAATTATGAATTACTTTTCTCATCACTTCCCTTTCATACTACAAATAGAGCATTATGCTGATGTTTTTGAAATGATGCTTGTAGATAAGCTCTTTTATCTACAATTTAATTTCAGAATAGTAAAAGGGCAACATAAAATAAATGCTGCATAAAAGAAGAGCTAGGGCTGAGAAGCTTGCAGACTACTACACTGAAAAAGTGTGAAGGATTGCTATGTGTCCTTGGTTTTACACTAGAGATTGATGAATTAGAATTAGCTAGGGATAGATGGGTCTCTGTTCTCTATCATGTCAAGGCCATTATATTAAACATCTCCCTACTTGCTTCCTTTGTTTTCTGGTGTGTGTCCATTAGCTATGCTTTGCTAGGATAATCTGTGGACAGGTCAGAGAAAGTTTTCTGAAGAAAAAAAAAGCCAGCTATGGGTGTGAGAGATAACCCTAAGGAACAATGGCTGCTGGCACAGCTGGACCCCGAATTTGCTACCCACATGTGCACTTGTGCCTCAGGGCTTAATGAGAATGCGAGAGTTTCTTTTGTCAGCACCTCTGCTAAGTGCCAATTACAGCATTTCTTCTCATGCAGTTATATCCTGGGCTGTGTTTAAAATATTATTCTACTTCTAACCACTTACTGATAAACCTTTTCCCCCTCAAATGTGTTAATATGTTAAAATGTGTCTGAACATTAGAGAGAGGAAAAGAGATGTAAACCAAAGGTCAAAAACGAGACACAGTTCCTAACCTTAGCCCAGGTGCTAGACACTTCCAAAGACAATAACTTGTTCCCTTTATGGGCTGTGCATTATCACCACAATTATACTTGAGGAAACAGAAACAAAGAATGATGGGTACATTTAGAGCTCATAGATAAGTGCAAAATTTGGAAATCAAAGGCATGTCATCTGATTCCAAAGCCAGCAACCTCTCCAAGATACTTCCCTACTTTCTGTCTTCAGCCTACACAAATCTATCTGTTTATCCAAAGAGTCCAACTGTGGGAAGGACAATGTAATGGACATGAGCTTGGCTTTGCCTTTTGAGAAGCTCACAAAATCATATGGTAGGCAAATAATAAGAGATATTAGAACTAAGGGTATTACACAGCTACAAAAGACTATCTGTAAAGATGGCCCATCATCAAATCCTTCTCTTCTGAGCATGACAGTCCTTCCCTCAAGAAGTGAAAGTCCATCTCCTCTCTTCCAGAAACTAGACTGCCTTGTGTTATTTTTTTGGCCTATAGAATGGACCAGAAGTATCTCTATGTCAGTTCAATACCTAAGCCTTAAGGGACTAGAGCAGGGGTGGGCAACCTTTTTCTGAGTGCGTGCCAAAATCAGCAAAATCTGACTCAAAATTCTTCTGCGTGCCAACCCTAATTTTTTGAGAACATGTTATGCCTACTTGATATCTCTTAAGGTGTACATATGCAAAGAACCTTGAATAATAAAATTCATTCGAGCGACAAAAACACAGTATATGATGATGAAAAATACATTTATTTTTTAATGTATACATGTACACTGATAGTCCGACAAAAAACTTTATGACTCCGTTTGATATTATCAGTGGGACTTTTGCTGCTGCATCACTGATGACAGAGATTTTACATCAGGTTTATATTTCGTGACCTTCAGAGATATGCACAAGCTACTACTTTCATCTGTCAGGCTACTCCTATTATGAGACTTAACAAAATTCATCACTGAGAACAAAGATTCACAAGCGTATGTGGATGAAACTAAAACACTGGTTGGATCTAGGAAGGCAGGGAAAGTTAAGGCAGAGGTGTAAGGCCGCTGAAACCTCCCATGATTGATTTAAGGCTGAATGCTCTGACCGATAGCAAACTGGGTTCTTTTCCAAAGGGCGCTTGCTCTCTGTCAGAGGTGGAATCAGCCCGCCTAACTAGTAAAAATTGCTATCTGTTTGTTTACTAAGGACATTGATTTGCACTGTGATATTTCTGTGTTGGGTTGAAATTTTGGAATTCTAAAGTAGATTTAAAGGTATTTGTGGCTTTTCTTGTCTGATTGGGACATTCCTCAGGGCACAGAGAATTTATAGGCCCTGCCCCTGCCTGTGATGAACTGAGGATCTTTCAGGAGACCCTCCAGGCTTTTAGTAAAATTTCCTGCACACCCTAGTCATCCTCTGCCTTCTTTTTCCAAGGCGACTAAGAGTCATTTTCCTCCACAGGGATTGTCTTCCTCTAACTCACAATGGGAAATAATACAGGCCAGTGTCATTTGGTTTGCTGGTTAAAGGAAGACAATGGGCCCTGGAATCTGTAAAGGTGGGCGGGAATAAAGCTGGTCAAATGTACTGAAAGGGTTCGGTACCTGTTGCTGCTAGCAGAGGAGGGGCTGATATCACCTTCCAGTCTTCCAGTGCACTCCCTTGGGAGAGGCCTGATCGCTGCTCTGTCACAGGGGATGGTACGATGGCAGGGGCCTGGTACCCAACCCACTGCCACAGGAGCGCTTTGTAATGTGCAGGGCATATTTCCCCTGGCCAGCTAAGGGCTGCTGGCCCCCACCATGCCACCATTGCTGGCTGGAGGCAAGCGCTATTTCCAGTGGGAACAGAGAGAAAAGGGCTGCCAGATAAAAATGCCTCTTCCCCTGTGGCGGGAGCACCTCCACTGGTCACCTGGGGACCTGCGTCAAGCTCCCCACCTCCGCCTATCCGGCTCCCATCTCCCGCACCCTCTGGTCCTCTGCTCACCGGGGTGTAATTCCCTCTCATCCCCCGAGGGGTTATTTTGAGTAGGTGGTGAGGAGGAAATTTCCCTGCGCCTCCTTGTGCCTCCCTGCGCACCAATGAGACCCAAGAACCCCCAGGGACAAGGCCTCCTTGGACACTTTTCACCGCGTTCTGTTGGGGGTTTCGGGGGAGGGGGGTTGCTTAAAAGGAGGTAGAAGGAATGAATTGGTCACAGCTGGTAGACGTAGCCCAGAAAGTCGTTAACAGTAGGGACACCCCAGAGGGGAAATAGGACTAAAGGAAAGAAAAGGCCGGCAGCAAACTAGGAAGAAATTAGTATGCCTATTGTAGGAAGTAGGGGCACTGAAAGAGAGAATATCCTGGTAGGTTAACAAAGGAAAGCGGAAGGCTGAAGGGAAAATGCAGGCTCTGAAGGATTTACACTCAGGGAAGGGAACTAATAGGGCCATGACCCCCAGTTAGTTTCCTGGTGTATTCTGGAGCAGCCTATTCAGTCTTGACAGAGCCAATGGGACCTGAAACATCTAAGAAGACATCGGTCCAGGGAGCCACCGGACAAACTGCCTTTTTCCTTGGACATCAAAGAGAACTGTGGACATTGGAAAGAACGTGGTAACACATTCGTTTCTGGTCATGCCAGTTTGCCTGTACCCCTTTCTTGGACGTGATCTCTTACAGAAACAACAAGCCACCATATCCTTTGAGGGGGACGGAGCACACTTCACTGTGGATCCAAGGAACCCAGGCCCGGACCCATCTACCCCTGGCCGCATTCTTCTAACCTGTCCTCTCTCAGATGAATATCTCTTGCAGGAAAGGGCCAATGTGACTCTGCTTACTTGGGGAAATTACGTCTCTTTCCCATGGTTTGGGCAGAAAACAACCCCCTGGAGTTAGCAAGTCATCAAGCACCTGTAGTGGTCCAATTGCAAGCCACCGACATCAGTGTATAAGTACCTGCTAGTTTTTATAGACTCTTTCTCTGGATGGGTTGAAGTCTAGCCCATCAGGACAGAATCTGCCTCTATAATGGTCCTTCAGCAACAGTATCAACCTGTATCCCTAGAGGAAGGTCTCTAGTTCCATGATTGAAACTCCCCAAAAGAAAAGGGGGGAATGTAAGGCCGCTGAAACCTCCCTTCCCCCTCTTAACTAACTTTTCCAGTAAGCCCTGGTTATTGTAAGATCAAAGAGAAAAAACCCCCCTCCTCCTGTGTTTTAACTGACCTTTCCAGTAAGCTCTGGTGCCCTGGTCTGGTCATAGCATAGCTATCTTATCTCTTCCTGGGACCGGTTTGTGTAAAGACAAACCACCCTGCCCCTTAGGCAACTACTAACAAAGGTCTGTCCCTGCAGGAGATGAGTTAACTGTTAACCTAGTTCCCTGTTTTCTGGCCACCTGCGTGTGGTTTTTGCCTTTATAAACTCATGTTCTGCAATTGCTCAGGGCTCCAGTCAGCCAGCGCTTCCCTTGTGTTGTTGCCTGCCTGCCTGAGAGCCCCTGCGCTGCGCTTGTAATAAAAATCCTCTTGCTTTTGCATCAAGTTTCGGTCTCTGCGTTTGACTTGGGGTCGTCGCCCCCTCCGTCGGACTCACCGGGGGTCTTGGGACCTTACAGAGGCATAGAAATTGCTCTTCCCCTCTCTCGTCAATCCATGTCTATGGTCTTTAAGATAACTTGTTATGTAAAATTATTTATTTATCTAAGATGCACCTACAATGAATTTATCTGAAAAATAAAAAAGTCGATATTAAGAAAAAAATTGTAAATGGAAGATTATAAGAGAGGCTTTCGCGTGCCAGCAAAAGTTATTGGCGCGCCATGTTTGGCACGCGTGCCAGGGGTTGCCCACCCCTGGACTAGAGAGATCCCATTTTCATGTTGCTGAAGACAAGCCTCTCTAGAAAACAGTTCAACTATCCTTCTGGAAAGTGATACTTGACCATCCACCAGATATCCCAGCCACTCCAGCTGAGGTGCCCTGTGTGGGATGAAGCCTTCTGGGATCCTCCCGCTCCAGTGGATCTGCCCCATCTAATACCACACAGAGCAGAGATGAACCATCCCTGGTGAGCCCTGCTAAAATTCCTCACACACAAAATAATGAGCAATGACATGGTTACTTTAAATGATCAATTTTGAGATGGCCTATTACATGTCAACAGACATCAGACACAGAACCACCATGGAACACCTTGATGTCAGAGAGAGAGAGAGAGAGAGAGAGAGAGAGAGAGAGAGAGAGAGAGACAGATACTATTGGGGGACTCAGAGCGATTCACAGAAAAAGCAGAATTTGAGCTGCACCTTACAGGGCACAGATCCCATCTTAGTAGCAAAACACAAAAAATGACAATTTATTGAAAACACAAGAAAAAATCCAAATGACCAGAATTTTTGCATTTGAGAGGAGGAAGAACGCTTCCCTCTGCATCAATCTGAAAGACAGCCCCGAGGAGTAAACAACCTTATTTCATAGATGGGTTGAAAGGAATCCTGCTGGTCTCCCCTCCAGCTCCACTTGCATTTTCACACTTTCTCTACATTAAGGTCCATCCCACTTCGAAGAGTCCCCCTCACTCTTACCAAGTCACTTTATTTGCAGCCATCAAAACATTCTAAGAGGATTTCCCCCCTAGTGAGTTTCTTAATTTTTATGACTTACAAAGGAAGGGCTTCCCAGTGCTTCTTTCCTGGTAGGCACTCTTGAAATGGGTATGGAATTACATGGTACCCAGTGTGCAATTAATTTGTCATGAAGAAAAGAAATTTTTTTTTTGCAAAGGAAGCAGTAAAAGCCAATGACTTTTGCTAAATTTCTTCTCACAATTTCTAATGAGTCAACATGTGTTGAGAAGAAGAAATTAGTCAGAGAAGAATGTATCCTATTATACAGCTTCACTTTTGCAAGGGTGAGTCAGAGATTCCCCTGTTGTGGTGTTCTGGGCACCTGGCTGGAATGAGGGGGGCAGGGGGTGGTGAAAGAGAAACTCTTAAGAAACTTAAAAGGAAACTGTAGTAGAGAATCTTTCAGAGTCTAATTGAGAAAAAGCACACTGTAGCTAGACTTGGGTTCTAGGACTACGGAAAAATGTTTACCATTGTTTTCCCTATCCAGTAAATCATCTCCGTTTCTAATTGGTCTGGCAACCCACTGCCCTACTACATAAGACAAACTGAGGTAAGCCTGGTATTCAATGTGGTGACCCCTCAGAGACCTGACCAGATAAACAAGTGTTTTTCTGGCATGTTCCACATGAGCTTGGTAAAACACTCAGCTAACAAAGCTCAGCCAGGCTCCTGAGGGGGTGATACTTCAATACAAGAGATAAACACACAGAAAATACAATAATGGGAGTGAGGGGGGACAGGGGCAGGAATTTGTGAAACGCAGTCTGAGAATGGAATTGCCAGCCTCTACTACTTCCAGGTTGAAATGAAGAATTTTTGCTGCTGTTGTTGTTGTTGGAGACGCATTTCAACCCGACCTTAGGAATGTGACTTGAAGGCAGGAAAAATTAATGCAGGCTACCCTCTTACTAGTATACATGAATAACCACATCTATACTAACCATATTTCCAAAACTGGAACCTATTATCTAATACTAGAGGCCTGGTGCATGAATTTGTGTACCAGTGGGGTCCCTCGGTCTGGCCTGCAGGATCGGGCTAAAACCGGCTCTTCGACATCCCCAGAGGGTTCCTGCATTGGGAGAGGGCTCAGGGCAGGCTGAGGAACCCCACTGGTGCACAATCGGGGCCGGGGAAGGATGCGGGAGGTTGACCAGCCAGGAAAGGACTGCGGGAGGGCTCCAGGGCATGTCTGGCCCATCTTACTCAGTCCTGATCAGAGGGACCCCAGCAGCAAGCTAACCTACTGGTTGGAATGTCTGCCCCCTGGTGGTCAGTGCATGTCATAGTGAGCAGTTGAGCGGCCTTAGTGTACCATTAGCATATTATGCTTTGATTGGTTGAACAGCCAACGGGATGACGAGACACTTAGCATATTAGGCTCTTATTATATAGGATATTCTGAAAACAAAACAAAAATCTTTGAAGTATGTGTTATGGACTGAATGTTTCTATTCCTCCAAAATTCATGTTGAAATCCTAATCCTAATGGTGGTATTAGGAGGTGGAACCTCTGGGAGGTAACTGGATCATGAGGTGGATCCCCATGAATGGGCTTAGTGCCCTTAAGAGGCCAGAAGGCTCCCTGCTGTTAGGTCCCTGAAGGAGGAATGCACAAGGCCAGAATGATGAAGGATTATGAATTTATTCGATCATCCACACACCAGGTGGCTGAGCCTGGATGGCTCCAGCACCTAGTGACGGGAGTCAGCGGCTTTTAAAGGATTTTTGGCAGGCTTTTTTCTGGGCAGAGACTTCTTTATGCATACACGAGGGTAGATAATGGAATGTGGTCCACACAAGTGAAATGTGGTCTCAGCAAAGAGAATGTCCATAGTGAAATGACCTGAAAAGCCAGTTCCTAGGGGAGGGGTATCAATTCAATTACTCAATCAAACCTAACACCTGCCATATGAGGATACAATGAGAAGACACCAGCCTGTAACTCAGAAGAGGGCTTTCACCAAAACCCAACCATGCTGGCACCCAGATCTTGAACTTCAAGCATCTACACTGTAAGAAACAAATTTCTGTTGTTTATAGGCTACTCAACCTATAGCAATTTATTTTAATAGTCCAAGCTAACTAACAGTATGAGACCTAGGTTTGTAGTAACCACAGCACAATGAAACAGGGTAAGGTGCTCACTTCAAGGCCAAGTTCAGGACCTATGTTGAAAATGCTTTTTATAAGTCCTCTCCTCCAGTAATTAAAAATGTTAGGGCAAGGATGACAGTGTGAATGGTGCTTTTTTATTTTCATAGTCTTGATTTTTAAAAAAGACACTTGTACTAATAACTGGAAGGAGAAGCATATGGGAGGTCACAGAAGTGGTAAGCAATTATTTTTAAGTTGGATGTATTCAAGCTTCACTTTGGCAAGGACCCAACCAGTAAATATCACTGTGGGAATGCTAACATGGAAACTGGTCTCATCTTTGTTTATTTTGTATTTAATAAACATTTACGGGGAAGCTGCGTGCAGGGTATTGTGCCTCTTACAGACCCGCTCTTCCATCTGCCTGGTCAACCTTTCCACAGAGATAGATTGCCAGGACTTCAAGCTCAGCAGATCCAAAACAAAACTTATCTGTCCCCCAAAACCTGTTCTTCCACCTGTGTTTCTTTATCTCATTAAATGACATCACCATCCTCCCAAACGTTCAGGCCCCCACCTTTGGAATCATCTTAGCCTTTTCCTTCCTCACTACTCCCCACATATCAAATTTGGTCATATTTCCTATTCATCCCCTTCTTTTCATTTAATTGTTTTAGCAACTTCTTTTAGCAACTTCTTGTCTAATCTGTTCAGGCACCTCCTAAATGATTTTGCCCATTACAAATGGACAACTCTTAGTTTTATCCTCCCATCCTCTCCTCACTTTTCTGATAAACCAGCAGCAGTTGAGCTATGGAAGAGAGAGAAACTCTGTTCCTATGGATCTCAGGAGAGCATGTAAGATCTAGAGCTGCTGCAATGGTCTAATGCCTCAATGGAAGCCTTGTCTGAAAATGGAGGGAGCACAGCAGAGGTACACTTGGTCCTAATCCTCTGGTGAAGATACAGCTTTATACCTACTTTGTTTCTCTTCTCTTTCCAATATGACCCATATATCACAGCTCATTATTATTCTATCACAAAGTTCTACTCACTCCTCTGATTAAAATCTGTAGTGACTATCAGATTATAAAATTCTAAATGTTTTAGCATTACCTAAAAGTCCTTTTACAATCTGACTTCAATATAATTTTCTGCCACCCAACTCAAGTCCTCCAAATAGTCTCTTTACGCTCATGCTTCTGTAATTTTTCTCCTCAGACTTTTACCTCTATTTGGAACGTTCTATTTCCTATTCCCATGTTTGTTTGCTGAACTCCTATTCAAACTATGAAGTCCCACTCAACTGCTATTACTAATAGGAAGCCTTCTTTGCCCCAACGCCCCATTCTCAGGCCAAATTAATAGTTTCCTCCTCTGTGTACATTGACCATTATAACGTTTACCATGTTGTGCTTAGTACTGCTTGTTTGGGTACCCACTTTTCCCCTTAAAGACTCCTTAGATTAAAATGTACAAGACTGTTTATACCAGCATTATTCAGAATAGGCCAAACATCACAGATAGCCTTTAGCAGTAGAATGAATGAATATATTGTATTATTCATACAATGGAATGCTAATAGCAATGTAATGAAATGAACTACAATTTTGCTCAACCTCACGGATAAAATGCTGAGCGAGAGAAGTCAGTTACAAATGAACACATACTATCTGATTTCATTTAGATAAAATTCACAAATTGGCAAAACAAAACTATACTGTTTATAAATTCATCTTTGAGTGATAAAATTAGCAAAACAGTAATTACTAAAGGCTAATAGTTATCCTTGCTGAAGAGAGAGCTGCAAAAAAGAAGGGATATAACAGGAACTTCTGGGTGTTGGCAAAGGAATATTTCTTGACTGGGATGGTGGCTACTTTTAATTAACATTAAACTTTAAATATAGCACTTCTCTGCATATCAATGAAATGTCACTATAAATAATGATTTTTTTTAAAAAAGAAGATACACAAAAGAGGACACACACATAGAGAGAGGATAAGAGCAGAGGAACTGGGATTGGGGACATTAGATACATCTAGAGCCCTTGTGTTTGGGTCACATTCAAGATACAAAGTCCCAGGAGAGAGCACCTATTGGGTCAGCCTATGCTGTCTGAAGCTGCCAAAGCAGGAACAGAAGGAATCTGGGCTATAGTGTGGGACCCCCGCCCCCCAGAAGGCATACTAGGTATTGGAGAAGGGGCACTTGAATTCCAGAAGGTCTCCAAACCAATTAATTATACCCTGTACAAGTTCTAGAGCAGCCGTGGGCAAACTATGGCCCGCGGGCCGGATCCGGCCCATTTGAAATGAATAAAACTAAAAAAAAAAAAAGACCGTACCCTTTTATGTAATGATGTTTACTTTGAATTTATATTAGTTCACACAAACACTCCATCCATGCTTTTGTTCCGGCCCTCCGGTCCCGTTTAAGAACCCATTGTGGCCCTCGAGTCAAAAAGTTTGCCCACCCCTGTTCTAGTGTCTTCAGAATTTTATTATATTTTTTTCATATCTTCATCTCATCTTAGTGAGCTAGAATTCCACCTAAAATTACTCATATAATCCCAAAGCTGTGTTATATTTTTATGGTAAACCCTTGAGAGGGCTAACCCACTTCTAGGAACAAGGGTAGGTTGTGGCCAAGTCGGATGAATACCCTGACTGGAAAACAACTGTGAAAACAAGCAAAGAAATTAAAAACAAAACAAACAAACAAACAAACCCCCCTCTCCCCCCCGCCAGTTTTATTCTTTCTGTTTCTCTTTAGCAAAGAACAATGAAGCCACAGGCTGGTGAGTTTTGGCAACTTTGCCACAGAACAAACCACAGGAGCATACTGCCTTATAACACACATGTTTATGGTGGCAGTTGTTTGGAAAGTTGGAACCTGCTGTAACATGCATTTTGAAAAGCTCTGAGTGCTTTTGCTTGTTTTGTTCTCCCTTTCAACAACAAAATCAAGGAACAACAAAATTCCACAAATTCTTTCATATAAATTATTGACTAGCTTTTAGGGTAACCTTTGCTACCCTGGAATTACCTGGTACAAATGCACTTCCTGGAAGCCAAACATAAAGAAATATACTCACAGCTCTAGTATAGGCATAGTCCACAGTCCTCTGAGGGTGGTGGGGGGTGACAGACAGGAAGCTTCTCCTTCCACACATTCTATTAAAAGGAAAATATCATTGACTAATTGCCCTCAAGTGCGATTAAGATTTGTTTGTGATCTTTTAAACGTTTTTTTAATTGTTTCACGTTTTCTTCATTGCCTCTACTCATTTTTTTCTCCTGTCTTGAGCAAATCCAGCAACCTGACAGTATGAAAGAATTCACACCAAGGCAAAAAGGTCATTACCCTATTTAGAAGGAATGCAACGAGGGAGAACGTACAAGGTTGGGAGTTCAGGAGGCTTATGTTTTTCAGATTGTATCCCAGAATAGACACAACTTTCCAATAATTCATATCCATCACTGAACAAATCAGGACAATGTAACAGTCTTTAAATGACAAATATTATTATGGGAAAATATAGATGCATTTCAGTGCTGTGGATTAGATAGCATTTAAAATGTTTTTAACTTGCTTTTATTATCCTACTAGAGGCCCGGTGCACAAAAATTTGTGCACTCGGGGGTAGGGGGGTCCCTCAGCCTGGCCTGTGCCCTTTCACAGTCTGGGACCCCTCAGGGGTGACCACTTGCTGGCTTAGGCCTGCTCCCTTGGGGGCGGGCCTAAGATGGCAATCAGACATCCCTCTGGCAGCCCGGCAGCCCTCGAGGAATGTTCACTTGCCAGCGGGGAGCAGACCTAAGCTGTAGTCAGACATCCTTAGCGCTGCTGAGAAGGCAGGAGAGGCTCCCACCACCACCGCTGTGCTGGCAGCCGTCAGCCTGGCTTGTGGCTGAGCAGAGCTACCCCTGTGAGAGCACACTGACCACCAGAGGGTAGCTCCTGCATTGAGCATCTGCCCCCTGGTGGTCAGTGTGTGTCATAGTGACCAGTCATTCCCAGTCTTTCTGCTGTTAGGGTCAGTTTGCATATTACCCTTTTACTATAAGGATAGAGGCCTGGTACATGGGAGGGGGCCGGCTGGTTTGCTCTGAAGGGTGTCCCGGATCAGGGTGGGGGTCCCGCTTGGGTGCCTGGCCAGCCTGGGTATGGGGCTGATGGCTGTTTGCAGCTGGTCACACCCCCTTAGGGTGGGGGTCCCCATTGGGGTGCCTGGCCAGCCTGGATGAGGGGCTGAGGGCTGTTTTCAGGCTGCCGGGCGACTGAAGGTCCCAGCCTCTTTTTATTTATTTATTTATTTATTTATTTATTTATTTATTTATTTATTTTTTTATTACTTTCTATAGCTGTCACTGGAGCTGAGAGCTGGCTCCAGGTCTGAGGCCTGGCTCCAGCGCTGAGGCCATGGCTGGCTGAAAGCAGGTATCTGGGTTTGTTTAGCTTCTATAATTGAAACTCTGTTGCCATCACTGGCGCTCTAAGCTCTGAGCCCGCTGCCAGCTGAAAGCAGGTATCTGGGGTTTGTTTAGCTTCTATAATTGCAACATTGTTGCATCCGGAGCTCAGAGCTGAGCCGCGCAGGCGGGGAACTTTGGCTTCCTGCATCACTGGAGCAAGCAAGCCTCATGTTCGCTTCAGCTGCATGGCTGCTGGCCACCATCTTTGTTGGCAGTTAATTTGCATATCCTGCTGATTAGCCAATGGGAAGCTTAGCGGAGGTATGGTTAATTACCATGTTTGTCTATTATTAGATAGGATATAATAAAATAGAAACATGTAAATTGGCCATCCCTTCACTATGCTCACCAGCCAATCAGGGTGAATATGCAAATTAACCCGACAAAGATGGTGGGTTAATTTGCATACATAGGCACTGGGCGGGAAGCAGAAGTAGGAGAGCCAGCAGCTTGGGGAAATGTGGCTCCCTCAGTCGCTCCCTTGGGGGGATATGGGTCCCTTGGTCACCGGGCAGAGAGCAGAGCAGGAGAGCCAGCAGCTTGGGGGGATGTGGCTCCCTCGGTCTCTCCCTTAGTCGCTCCCTTGGGGGGACGTGGCTCCCTCGGTCACCAGGCGGAGAGCAGAGCAGGAGAGCCGGAGGTTTTGGGGGCCGTGGCTCCCTTGGTCGCTCTCAGCATGGGGAGCACCATGAATTCTGGGAATAGTAGTTCTGATGGCAGCCCCAGGACTGGAAGTGGAAGCCCAGAGCACAGGGAGCACCAGGAATGCTGGGAATTGTAGTTCTGGTGGCAGACAGATCTAGACACTAGAGCAGCCATGGGCAAACTACGGCCCGCGGGCAGGATCTGGCCCATTTGAAATGAATAAAACTAAAAAAAAAAAAAAGACCATACCCTTTTATGTAATGATGTTTACTTTGAATTTATATTAGTTCACACAAACACTCCATCCATGCTTTTGTTCCGGCCCTCTGGTCCAGCTTAAGAACCCATTGTAGTCCTCGAGTCAAAAAGTTTGCCCACCCCTGCACCAGAGCAAAGTGAGCCTGGAGCAAGTTACTATTGCAGTGGGGGATGGAGGGAAAGCAAAGATGAGATACATAAGTAAAATCAGAGTGTCTAGGAAAAATTAAAGGGAAGATATTCTAACACTGCTAGGAAATCTCCACCAATGAAGCAAAGAAAAAAAAATGCCTCTTTATTCTGTGAGCAACAAACCAAACTGGGTTGGGGGTCTCAGACAATTTGTTCATATGATTGCAAATACAGACAGAAACTCCCGGATTGGAGAGGGCTCCCCTGAGGGCTCCCAGATTGGAGAGGGTGAAGGTACAGCTGAGGGACCCCCACACCCCCCACTCTCACTCCTGTGCACAAATCTTCGTGGACCAGACCCCTAGTAATATTATAGGCCCGGTGAACAAAAATTTGTGCAATGGAGGGGGGCGGGGTCCCTCAGGCCGGCCTGTGCCCTCTTGCAGTCTGAGACCCCTCGGGGGATGTCCACCTGCTGGATTAGGCCCACTTCCCAGGGGATCAGGCCTAAGCTGGCAGTCAGACATCCCTCTGGCAGCCCGGGAGCCCTCGGGGGATGTCCACTTGCCAGCGGTGAGCAGGCCTAAGCTGCAGTTGAACATCCTTAGCACTGATGAAGAGGCAGGAGAGGCTCCTGCCACCACCGCTGTGCTGGCAGCCATCAGCCTGGCTTGTGGCTGAGCAGAGCTCCCCATGTGGGAGTGCCCTGACCACCAGGGGGCAGCTCTTGCATTGAGCGTCTGTCCCCTGGTGGTCAGTGTGTGTCATAGTGACCAGTCATTCCCAGTCGTTCTGCTGTTAGGGTCAATTTGCATATTACCCTTTTACTATATAGGATGGAGGACTGGTGCACGGGTGGAGGGTGGCTGGTTTGCCCTGAATGGTGTCCCGGATCAGGGTGGGGGTCCCTCTGGGGTGCCTGGCCTGCCTGGGTGAGGGGCTGATGGCTGTTTGCAGGCTGGTCAACCCCCCAGTGGGGACCCTCACCCAATGGGGGTGTGGCCAACCTGGGTGAGGAGCTGAGGGCTGTTTGTAGGCTGGTCAAGCCCCCCAGTGGGGACCCTCACCCCATGGGAGTGTGGCCAGCCTGGATGAGTAGCTGAGATCCGTTTTCAGGCTTCCCACAGCCCCTTCAGGGGGGGGGGGGGTCCCGCTGGGGTGCCTGGCCAGCCTGGGTGAGGGGCTGATGGCTGTTTTCAGGCTGGCCATGCCCCCCGACAACCCAAGCTCCCAGCCTCTCCTTTTTCTCTTTTCAGCACCTCCTTGAGCAGAGGCCAGGGCAGGCTGGAAGCAGGTATCTGGGATTTATCTTCTCTAATTGAAACTTTGTAGCCTTGAGCGAAGCCCAGGGCCTGCCAGCGCAGGTGTGAAACTTGGCTTCCTCCATCGCCAGGGGCAATCCAAGCCTCCTGCTTGCTCCAGCTCCATGGTCACTGCCATCTTAGTTGGGTTAATTTGCATACTCGCTCCTGACTGGCTGGTGGGCGTGGCTTGTGGGTGTAGCAGAGTGGCGGTTAATTTGCATCTTTCATTTATTAGTGTAGATATGCACATTGAGGAATTTGAAAAATGTTTAAAAAAAGCACCTATAATAAAAAATCACTCATAACCCTACTATCCAGATAACTACATATTCTATATAATAAAAGTCTAATATGCAAATCAAGTGAGCAGTGGAACAACTGGGTGGCAAGGGGCGGGGCCAGCAAGCAGGTGGCACCAGACCAGCCACAGCGGGTGCCAGCGGGCAGAGGGAGGAAACAGAGATTGGGAACAGCGACCAGCAGCAGCAAAGGGGTGATTAGGGGGCGGGACTAGTCACTCGCCATTCCCCGAATGGCCCACCAGTTGCCTCCCACAAAGGGTGGCCTGACTGTGGTTTAGGCACACTCCCTGTGGATTGTGAGAGGGCACAGGCTGGGCTGCACAAATTTTTGTGCACTGGGCCTCTAGTTATAATATACTTCTCTTTGATAGTATTTACTCTTTTCTATTTTATTTTTTTAATATATTTTATTGATTTTTTTTACAGAGAGGAAGGGAGAAGGATAGAGTTAGAAACATCGATGAGAGAAAATCATTGATCAGATGCTTCCTATACACCCCCAACTGGGGATGTGCCTCCAACCAAGATACATACATGCCCTTGACCAAAATCGAACCTGGGACCCTTCAGTCTGCAGGCCGATGCTCTATCCAGTGAGCCAAATCGGTTAGGGCTTCTTTTTTATTTTAAAATTATATTTACTTACCTTGTCCAACATCTCTCATTGGAAATTTCAAAATATGCCTAAGTGAAAATTAAAGAAGTCCCAAAATGTGAACACATTAACTCATCCCATTATAAAATTCAGTTTCAAAAATGATGTCTACAACTTAGTTTGTATTAATAACAAATCAACTAAACTACAATATTCCCTCTCCTCCATTTCTTATTCTGCTCTGTCTCAGCTAGTGAGTTCTCATTGAGGGTCCAGGAGATTAGAACTCCATCAGCCTATATCCTGGTTTGTCTTCCACTGAAAGGGTGAAAGCTCCATCAATATCTCCTAATTTTCAAAGCCCTGGATGCATGTATTCATAAAATTCAGCTTAATCCTTAATTATTCCAGCAATTAGCCTAAATAAAATGACCACCAGCATCACTGTGGTCAGTCTAGATCAGGGGTGGGCAAACTTTTTGACTCGAGGGCCACAATGGGTTCTTAAACTGGACCGGAGGGCTGGAACAAAAGCATGGATGGAGTGTTTGTGTGAACTAATATAAATTCAAAGTAAACATCATTACATAAAAGGGTACGGTATTTTTTTTTTTTAGTTTTATTCATTTCAAATGGGCCGGATCCGGCCCGTGGGCCGTAGTTTGCCCACAGCTGGTCTAGATTGTAGCAGACATACTACTGTTTGGAGGGGAGGGAGGTAGAGTTGTTCCAAATATTTCTTCTATTATATTGTTTATTTTTTAATCTGGCGTATTCTGTTCTATTCTTGAAACAGAATCTGGGTGGTTTGTTTTTTTAGGTATATACAATTAAATCTATAGATATTTTGTTCTGTGATTTTATTCCATTGCTTAAGGTTTTTATTCTTTAACTGGAGGCCTGGTGCAAGAAATTTGTGCACTGGTAGGATCAGGGCCTTCCGGATGCTGGCTGGGGCCTTCTTTCCTCGGCTGCCAGCCAGGGCCTTCCTTTGTTCCATGCTGGCCCCTGATGGTCAGCAGATGTCTCAGCAAATGATAGAACTCCCAGTCTCTCAATCGAACTCCCGGGGGACACTTTGCATATTAGCCTTTTATATATATACTAGAGGCCCGGTGCACAAAAATTTGTGCAATTGGGGGGGGGATCCCTCAGCCCGGCCTGTGCCCTCTCGCAGTCTGGGACCCCTTGGGAGATAATGACCTGCTGGCTTAGGCCTGCTCCGGGGTGGCAGAGGACAGGCCTAATCCCTAGGTGCAGCCCCTGGTCGGGCTCAGAGCAGGGCCGATTGGGGAGTTGGGGAGCCGCCCCGTCATGCACAGAGCAGGGCGGATTGGGAGGTTGCGATGCCACCCTCAGTCACGCTCAGGGTAGGGCCGATTGGGGGGTTGGGGCACCGCCCCCTGTCACACTCAAGGAAGGGTCGATGGGGAGGTTGTGGTGCCACCCCCTGTCACGCACAGAGCAGGGCCGATCAGGGGGTTGGGGTGCTGCTCCCTGTCATGCACAGAGCAGGGTCAATCAGGGGGTTGGGGAGCTCCCCCCTGTCATGCACAGAGCAGGGCCAATCAGGTGGTTGAGGAGCTCCCCCCTGTCACTTACAGAGTAGGGCCGATAGGGGAGTTGGGGCACTGCCCCGTCACACACAGAGCAGGGCAGATTAGGGGGTTGGGGCGCCACCCTCTATCACCCACAGAGCAGGGCCGATCAGGGGGTTGGGGCGCCGCCACTGTCACACACAGAGCAGGGCCCATGGGGTGGGGGGGTTGGGGCACCGTACCCTGTCACACACCGAGCTACAGGACGATCAGGGGGTTGGGGAGTTCCCCCCTATCAGGCACAGAGCAGGGCTGATCAGGGGGTTGGGGCGCCTTCCCCTGTCAGGAACAGAGCAGGGCGGATAGGGAGGTTGTGGCCCCGCCCCCTGTCACACACAGAGCTGCAGGGCGATCAGGGGTTTGGGCGCTGCCCCCCGTCACACTGATCCTGGTGCTGGGAGGCCTCTCAGCTCCGCTGATCCCGGTGCTAGGAGGAATACTACCCTTTTACTATATAGAATAGAGGCCTGGTGCATGGGTGAGGGCTGGCTGGTTTGCCCTGAAGGGTGTCCTGCATCAGGGTGGGGGTCTCCACTGGGGTGCCTGGCCAGCCTGGATGAGGGGATGATGGCTGTTTGCAGCTGGTCACACACTCTTCAGGGTGGGGGTCCCCACTGGGGTGCCTGGCCAGTCTGGGTGAGGGGCTGAGGGCTGTTTACAGGCTGGGAATGAAGCTCCCAACTGTTCTTTTTTCTTTTTTATTCTGGGCCAGCTTTAGCTCTGAGGCTCCAGCTCTTAGGCCTCCGCTCCTGAAAGCAGGTATCTGGTTTGTTTCGGTTCTATAATCGAAACTCTGTATCAACTCCAGGTCTGAGATCCCGGCTCGCTGAAAGCAGGTTTCTGGGGTTTTGTTTAGCTTCTATATTTGTTACAATACAATGTTTCTTAAACTGGAAGCTCAGAGGCCGGCAAGGCATGCGGGGAATGTTGCAGTCCTCCGTCACTGAAGCAAGCAAGCCTCATGTTCAATTTAAGCTGCCTGGCTGCCGGCCGCCGTCTTGGCTGGCAGTTAATTTGCATATCACCCTGATTAGCCAATGGGAAGGGTAGCGGTCGTACGCTAATTACCATGTTTCTCTTTTATTAGATAGGACTAGAGGCCCGGTGCACAAAAATTTGTGCACTCGTGGGGGGGGGGGTGTCCCTCAGCACGGCCTGTGCTCTCTCGCAGTCTGGGACCCCTCGGGAGATAATGACCTGCTGGCTTAGGCCTGCTCCCGGGTGGCAGAGGGCAGGCCCAATCCCTAGGTGCAGCCCCTGGTCAGGCTCAGAGCAGGGCCAATTGGGGAGTTGGGGCGCCACTCCCTGTCATGCACAGAGCAGGGCGGATTGGGAGGTTGCGATGCCACCCTGTCACGCTTAGGGTAGTGTCGATTGGGGAGTTGGGGCACCACCCCGTCACACTCAAGGAAGGGTCGATGGGGAGGTTGTGGCGCCACCCCCGTCACGCACAGAGCAGGGCCAATCAGGGGGTTGGGGCGCTGCCCCCTGTCACGCACAGAGCAGGGCCCATCAGGGGGTTAGGGCGCTGCCACTCTCACACTCAGGGCAGGGCCAATGGGGAGGTTATGGCTCTACCCCGTCACACACAGAGCAGGGCCCGTGGGGGGGGGGGGTGTTGGGGCACCACACCCTGTCACACACAGAGCTGCAGGGCGATCAGGGGGTTGGGGAGCTCCCACCTATCAGGCACAAAGGAGGGCCAATCAGGGGGTTGGGGCGCCTTCCCCTTTCATGAACAGAGCAGGGCGGATAGGGAGGTTGTGGCCCTGCTGCCTGTCACACACAGAGCCGCAGGGTGATCAGGGGGTTGGGGCACTCCCCCTGTCACGCTGATCCCGGTGCTGGGAAGCCTCGCGGCTCCGCTGATCCTGGTGCTGGGAGGCATATTACCCTTTTACTATATAGGATAGAGGCCTGGTGCATGGGTGGGGGTCGGCTGGTTTGCCCTGAAGGGTGTCCCGGATCAGGGTGGGGGTCCCCACTGGGGTGCCTGGCCAGCCTGGATGAGGGGATGATGGCTGTTTGCAGCTGGTCACACACCCTTCAGGGTTGGGGTCCCCACTGGGGTGCCTGGCCAGCCTGGGTGAGGGGCTGAGGGCTGTTTTCAGGCTGGGACTGAAGCTCCCAACTGCTCCTTTTTTTCTTTCTTTTTTTTAATTCTGGGACAGCTTTAGCTCTGAGGCTTGACTCCAGCTCTGAGGCCTCTGCTGCTGAAAGCAGGTATCTGGTTTGTTTGTGTTCTACAATCGAAACACCGTATCAACTCCAGCTCTGAGATCTTGGCTGGCTGAAAGCAGGTTTCTGGGATTTTGTTTAGCTTCTATATTTGTAACAATGTTTCAAACTGTAAGCTCAGAGGCCGGTAGTGGCAGGCGAGGAACATTGGAGTCCTCCGTCACTGAAGCAAGCAAACCTCATGTTCGCTTCCAGCTGCCTGGCTGCTGGCCGCCATCTTGGCTGGCAGTTAATTTGCATATCACCCTGATTAGCCAATGGGAAGGGTAGCAGACTTACGGCTAATTACCATGTTTCTCTTTTATTAGATAGGACTATAGACCTAGTGCATGAATTCATGCACAGGTGGGGTCTCTCGGCCTGGCTGGCGATCAGGCCGATCGAGGCCATCTCACGCAGTCCAGATACAGGACTGCCAACCAAGGGGAGTGTCCGTGGGAGGTTGTCCTGCCACAGGAGGTTGGCTGTGGGAGCACACTCCTGTATTGAACATCTGCCCCCTAGTGGTCAGTGTGCATCATAGTGACCATTCATTCAGTTTACTGGTTGTAATGGTCACTGAGGCTTTTATATATATAGAGAGAGAGAGAGGCTCAGTGCACAACATTCATGCACTGGGGAGTGTGGGGGTCCCTCAGCCCAACATGCACCCTCTCCAATCTGGGAGCCCTCAGGGGAACCCTTTCTAATCTGGGACTTTCTGTCTGTCTTTGCAATCATATGAGCGAATTGTCTGAGACCCCCCTGACTCAGTTTGGTTTGCTGCTCACAGAATAATAGAGGCATATTTTTTTCTTTGCTTCATTGGTGGAGATTTCCTAGATGTTTTAGGATATCTTCTCTTTAATTTTTCCTAGACACTCTGATTTTATGTCTCTCATCTTTGCTTTCCCTCCATCCCCCACTGCAACAGTAACTTGCTCCAGGCTCACTTTGCTCTAGTGTCTAGGACAGTGATGGTGAACCTATGACACACGTTAGAGTTGACACGTGAACTCATTTTTTTGGTTGATTTTTCTTTGTTAAATGGCATTTAAATATATAAAATAAATATCAAAAATATAAGTCTTTGTTTTACTATGGTTGCAAATATCAAAAAATTTCTACATGTGACATGGCACCAAAGTTAGGGTTTTTCAAAATGCTGACACGCCGAGCTCAAAAGGTTCACCATCACTGGTCTAGGAGATCTGTTTGCCAACAGAACTACAATTCCCAGCATTCCTGGTGCTCCCCGCACTCTGGGCTTCTGTTTCTGGTCCTGGGGCTGCCGCCAGAACTACTATTCTCAGAATTCCTGGTGCTCCCTGTGCTCTTGGTTTTCCCTTCCTGCTTTGTCTCCATCCCACGGCTTCCCACTCTGCCAAGCCCTCCAAGCTGCCAGCTCTCCCTCTCTGCTCTCTGTCTGGTGGCTTGTGGAGCCAAGTTCCCCAAGCTGCTCCACTCTCCACTGGCTCTCCAACTCCGCTCTCCGCCTGGTGCCTATGTATGCAAATTAACCTGCCATCTTTGTTGGGTTAATTTGCATACCCACTCCTGATTGGCTGGTGAGCGTAGTGGAGGGATGGTCAATTTACATGTTTCTCTTTTATTATATAGCATAGAGAGACTAGAGGCCCGGTGCATTAAATTCATGCACAGGGGAGGGTGCCCTCAGCCCAGCCTGCACCCTCTCCAATCCAGGACTCCTTGGGGAATGTCCAACTGCCAGTTTAGGCCTGATCCCCTAAACTGGCAGTCAGACATCCCTCTCACAATCCTGGACCACTGGCTCCTAATTGCTCACCTGCCTGCCTGCCGGTTTGCCCCAACTGCCTCCCTGCAGGCCTGCTGTTCAGTCGTTTGGTCGTCCCTCACTAACCCTCCCCTGCTAGCCTGGTTGTAGGCAGCCATCTTGTGAGGGTGTGAAGGTTAATTTGCATATTAGCTCTTTTTATATAGGATTTTTAGACAAGTTAGAAAAAGCTTATTCAGGAGTGTTACTAATCATATCCATCTACTCATCTGGGTGATCAGATCACCATCAATGCAGAGACTCAATTCACTCCCACTCCCACCCCCCAGACACAACTTCTGAACTGAAAAATATTTTGTGACATTGTGAGGAGGGAGTGTAACAAGGACAAAGTCTCATCTTGTGATACAGTTGGCCATATCCCCTGATGATCAGGAAAATGGTGAGGCCCAGGAAGGACAAAGTCCCCACATGTACCTACTAGGGAATTTATTGCCATAGGCCCCCTTCTGGCAATAGGAGATTCTCACTCTTTGGGTCTGATTCATTGGCTAGTGGACCCTGGGTTCTCCCTGGCTTTTGTATAAAAGTGGCCCTTCTCCATGTCCATTAGCCTCCTTTAATCTTTTTGTTTTTGTGCTACTTTCTCTAGAATCAACAATCATGAGAATCTGTTGGGTGATTTTCTGGCTTGCTCCTTTGTTCCCCAACTCTCCACTCCTCAATTCTCATTCAGAGCACACACACTGATTATTTCACTATCATTAAACCTTGAAACAGAATCACTCCCAACAGGAAAGCTGGTTCTCCTCTCCTTAGGGCTTCATCTGCCTTCTCCTCTGAGGAGTATTTGTAGGCCAGCCTCCAAGGAGTGTTGTCCCTCCCCAACTTAAATGGGTTAGTCTTCTAATGTAATTAAGAAAAACAGAAAGAAAAACAAAGAAGGTTTTCTCCATATTAAAATAGGTTAAATAAAAATAGAACTCTTCAATGTAGTTGAACTGCATTTATATAGGGTTTGTTTCTAAAGTCAACATTAAAAATCCTTTAAATCATTCAAAGTAGAGATTACTTACATTAAACACACTAGAGTTTGAGATTTATTTTGTAAACTAAAGGAAGGAATTAAAAGATAATCTATAGGCAGATGTCTAGTCATTCAAAGTACTCAGCCTTTAAAATAACAATAAAATCCCTAGCAATAAACTGAAGAATGAGTAGGGAATTTTAAAGTGTTTCTTTTTCCCTTCAGGGTTCATTCCATCCTATTTTGGAACTGAATCCTGTAACTTTAATTCATACTATAGAAGTATTTATTACTTTGACAATTAAATAAATTTAGCAGGAGTTAAATTACCAAAGAAGCAAATAAATTAAATACTTATCTATCTGTTTATCTTTCTATCTATATAGGATTAGATAGATTGACAGATATAGGCTACTGTAATCCTACTAACAAAATATACTGCTGTTAATATGTGTTTTCATCTCTGATTTTTATACACACACACACATTGTATACATATTCCCTAATTATTTCTGGAATTTGTATATTCTTTTTGAACATGCAACTCTGAATTTAAAATTTTTTATAATCAAATTATTACATTTTAAGTTCATACCATTTCTCTGTGCATTTTTACTCGATTGTCTCCGTACTCTAAAATAAAATTAATATTTACTTGTATTTTCTTCTCTTAATTTATTTTATCATGTGTTTTTCCATTTATAACACAATTTATTATCATTTAAGGTGTGTGGGTTCTGGGTATGTGGTGTAAGGTGTGTGTGGTGTAAGCTGTAAAGTGTGTGGGTTCCATAGTAATGCTGGGGGAAAAAGAGGCAGTAGGGAAAGAATAAGACCAGACATGAGATGAATTGACTCCATAAAAGAAGCCATAGACACAAGTCTACAGAAGCTGGGAAAGGCTGTTGTGAACAGAACATTGACACTGACATTTTTCATAAGGTCGCCAAGAGTCAGAGCTGACTCAAGGGCATATAACATACACAAGGTATGTGGTAGAAAATCAAGCCTTTCCCCCCAAATGTTAACAGATTTTATCATCATTATTCATATGATAATACTAGAGGCCTGTTGCAGGAAGATTCCTGCAAGAATAGGGCTTCCTGAGACCTGAGCGAAGCAGAGAAGGGAGCGAAGCCCACTGAGGCGGGCTTCGCTACCTTCTCCTCTGCCTCGCTCCCTCCCTTCTCCGCTGCCTCACTCCCTTCCTTTTCCACTGCCTCACTTCCTCCCATGTCTGCTGCTTCCCTCCCTCCCTTCCCCGCGGCCTCACTCCCTCCCTTTACTGCCACTTCACTCCCTCCCGTGTCCACTGCCTCAACTCCTCCACTCCCGTCTCTGCTACCTCCGATCAGTTCCCTTCTCCGCCACTTGGCTCCCTTCTACACTATCTTCAGTCTTCGCTGGGCGCCTGTGTATGCAAATTAACCTCTATCTTTGTTGGGTTAATTTGCATACTCTTCTGATTGGCTGGTGGACATAGCAAAGGTATGGTCAATTAGCATCTTGTCTTTTATTAGTGTAGATATTCTTTCTCCACTATTTGAAATGGCCCTTATATTATAGAATATTCTATTCTTAGAGTTTTACGATATTCCACATATCTATTTGTATACCAGATCACACTGTTTTAATTATCAGCACTTTATAATACACTAGAGGCCTGGTGCATGAAATTTGTGCATGGGTAGGGTCCCTAGGCCTGGCAGGTGATCAGGGCTGATTGGGCAGCTGGGGCCTTCCTTTGTTTCGCGCTGCCCCCTAGTGGTCAGTGCACATCATAGTGAGCAGGCGAACTCCTGGTAGGTGGAACTCCCGAGGAGACAATTTGCATATTAGCCTTTTATTATATAGGATTATATTATCTAGAAAATATTTTTTTTTCCCCGTATAAATATTTGCTTTCCTAGGTTGTAAGCTTCTTTTTTTTTATTGATTAAGTTATTACATAAGTGTCCTTATCCCCACGTTACCCCCTATCCCCCCTACTCATGCCCTCACCCCCCTGTTGTCTGTGTCCATTGGTTAGACCTATATGCTTGCATATAAGTCCTTTGGTTAATCTCTCCCACTTACCCCCACCATCCCCAACCTTCCCTCTGAGGTTTGACGGTCTTAAAAACAAAGACTACATCATTTCAATACTATGATTATGGAGCCTTTACATGGGCCCAACACTGTTAGGCAATAAAAATACCTTTTATATGTAGATTATTTTGGTTTTCAAAGCTTTCTTTATATAATTTTCATATGAGTTCTTTCACATCCCAATTTTCTTACCAGTATGACAAAGGTTAGACCAAATTGTCAAAAGTTCCTTATGCCTCAAATATGGGCAAATAGTAGGTACTCAGAGAATTCTTTTTTTAAAAATATATTTTATTGATTTTTTTACAGAGAGGAAGAGAGAGGGAGAGAGAGAGAGAGTTAGAAACATCGATGAGAGAGAAACATCGATCAGCTGCCTCCTGCACACTCCCTACTGGGGATGTGCCCGCAACCAAGGTACATGCCCTTGACTGGAATCGAACCTGCGACCCTTCAGTCCGCAGGCTGATGCTCTATCCACTGAGCCAAACCGGCCAGGGCCAGAGAATTCTTATTGGTTGGTCGACATTGGCTCTTCTCCTACTCAAGAAGGACAAGCTGAAAAAATGGGAACCACAATTTAGAGCCAGAGACTTGACATTTTGATGGAGTGAAGTATAAAAAAAAAATCAGTCCTTAACAAAATTAAATTAGAAACCTCCTAAGGCTCTGCTAGATTGCTGTCTTAAACTGCAGCTGCCTTGAACAGAGGACACTGTAAGTATGATGTCTATGAAGAACATCACAAAGACACCATGCAAGTATATTAGTTTCCTATGGTTACTATAACAAATTACCACCATATTGGCGGCTTAAAAGAACACACATTTATCCTCTCTAGTTCTGGACATCATCAGAAGTCTGAAGTCAGTGTCACTGGGCTGAAATCAAGGGCCATGCCCACTCCTGAAACTCTAGGAAAAAATCAATTTCCTTGCTTTCTTCCTTTCTCTAGAGCTGCATTCTTTGCATTTCTTAGCACCTGGCCTCTTCCTCCACCTTCAAAGCCAGCCGAGCACCATCTTGCTTCCATGATCATATTGGCTTTTTCTGCCATTAAATCTCCCTCTACCTCCCTCTTTTAAGGACACCTGATATTATATTCAGGGGTACATCAGATAATCTGAACTACTCTCATTTTTTAAAAAATATATTTTTATTGATTTTTTACAGAGAGGAAGGGAGAAGGATAGAGAGTTAGAAACATCGATGAGACAGAAACATCGATCAGCTGCCTCCTGCACACCCCCTACTGGGGATGTGCCCGCAACCAAGGTACATGCCCTTGACCGGAATTGAACCTGGGACCCTCAGTCCATATGCCGATGCTCTATCCACTGAGCCAAACCAGTTAGGGCAACTACTCTCATTTTTTAAAATCCTTAATTTACATCTGCAAAGGCTCTTTTGCCATGTAAGGTACTATTCAGACATTTCAGAGATTAGGACCTTTATATCATGTAGGACAGTTATAACCTACCACAGTGAGTGATCCAAACCTTTGTGACCAAGAGGATGTATTTTTAATTATAGGCCAAGAGGATATATTATTAATGGGCCAAGAAGATGTATTATTCTTCCAAGGTGGTAACTCTACCCAGAGAGATGCTTCTTTATTCACTCATAGAATAAGATATGAGCAGATACGGAGGTCCTAAAAAATTGACATAGTCCCTGCTTTAAAGGGATCCACAGTTGTTCTTGATTTATTTTTGTTGTTGTTTTTAAATATAGAATCTATATCCTTGGCAGAGGAATCCATTGGTGGTATTATTTATGCTGCAGGGGAGGGAAAACAACTTTCCTTCTACCCTCTTAGGTTCAGGTGCTTTGCTAGGGTATATAAATTAAATTGATGAAAGACAGATTAACAAGAGAAAATATTTATTTCATATGCCAGCCATTTTCAACCTTTTTCATCTCACGGTATACATAAACTAATTACTAAAATTCTGCAGAACACCAAAAATGTAATTTTTGCCAATCAACCCCCTCCCCACAAAGAGGTATAATTTTGATTCATTCACATCAGAGGGCTATTGTTGTGTTGGCTGTTGTCATTTTTTATTAGACAATGCAGCGGTTCTCAACCTGTGGGTCGCAAACAATGAAAATACATCCTGCATATCAGATATTTACATTACGATTCATAACAGTAGCAAAATTACAGTTATGAAGTAGCAACGAAAATGATTTTATGGTTGGGGGTCACCACAACATGAGGAACTGTATTAAAGGGTCGTGGCATCAGGAAGGTTGAGAACCGCTAAAGGGAAAGAGGTCAGTGACCCAGACTAGTCAGGTGTCGCATGTTTTAAAAATTCTTGCAGCACAACAGTGTGCTTACCAGGGCACACTGATTGAAATCATTGTCATATGCAACGAGGGGGCCTCACAGGAAGAAGTAAAAACCCCCAAAAGCAGTTATAACGGCTTGGGAGCTTATATACAATTTTAACAAAAGGTGATGAATTTTGGGTAGCAATTTGGGGAAGGTAAATAAATATATGGGGAAAACCAATGGAAGACCAGGGTTATTTTAGTAAGGTTTTCTTTTTCAGATCCATTTGGTGCTGACTTTCTGTGTCCAGTGATAAGGGTTGCTCTCCTTGTAGTATGGGGGAGTAGAGGGAGAAACACCCTCACAAAGAGAAATTTATGTTCTGCTTTTCAGCAGATAGGAGGAAGGCAAAGAGCTCTTAATGCATTTGCTGCTTCTTAATTGCCTTAGTTCAAAACAATACTTATGCCAAAGCAGCATATTTTTGGTGGCATATTTTGAGCTTCTTCAATTCAGATGTCCCCAAGTCTTCTAACCATTACAAATCTTGCCTATTATTCTGGTCTATTGGAGTCCTGTTTTCCTATAACCTCCATTTTAGTTGCCAGAGAATAACACACACACTCTCTCTCTCAGCTAAATAAATATGCATATAAAATAATAAGTAATAACAGTTATTTTTTAAATTTAAGGGAGATAGAAAGTGGCAGGGAAGGGTTGGTGGCACTACAGTATGTAGGTAGTCAGAAAAGATCTCTCTGATGTGATTTTATTTGGCAAAGGCCAAAAGGAAATATAAAGAATAAAGTCAGATAATAGCTAAGGGGAAAGAAACTACAGTCCAAAGAACTAGCTCACTATGTTCCTGTATTTTAGATATAGTAAAGAGGCCAGTGCAATATCAGCCCCATCCCAATATCTCACAACTTCTCCCTCTTCCAACCTCTCTACCTTTCTCTTCTCTTTTTTTTTTTATATATTTTTTAAAATATATTTTATTGATTTTTTTACAGAGAGGAGGGGAGAGGGATAAAGAGTTAGAAACATCAATGAGAGAGAAACATCGATCAGCTGCCTCTTGCACGCCCCCTACTGGGGATGTGCCCGCAACCAAGGTACATGCCCTTGACCGGAATCAAACCTGGGACCCTTGAGTCCGCAGGCCGATGCTCTATCCGCTGAGCCAAACCGGTTAGGGCGCTTTCTCTTCTTATTCCAGCCAACTCAGCCCTTTCCATGCCACTATTCCTGTTTTTCTGAGTTAATTTCTACTGATTGTCTATTGTGTGTTAAGTAACATTCTAACCACAATAACAAATTTAATTTCCTTTAACAAATGGGAGAACTGAAGCAGGAAGAGGTTAAACAAGTTGCCCAAAGCCATACAGCCAGTATCTGGCTAAGCTGGAATTTGAACGCAGGCCATTGTTTTGGGAGTCTGACCATCTACATCATTATCATTTTCAGACACCAAAGCTTTTGTCTTTCCCTAGTATGCTCTCCTCCATCCATGGGACCATCTTTAACACTCAGTTTTTATTGTTCCTCTAAATCACTTCCATGAGATTTTCTTCCACCACTCCCATCATGGTATTTAGCCCCGTCCATTGTGTTTAGGTAGCTGTATGTCCTTTAGTTCTATGTGTGATAGTCCCACTTACTCCCAAGAGACCACAGGTTCCCCTGATCCCAGAGCCATGTCCCACCCTTCAGCCATAGCATCTGAAGGTGTGGGCATATGGAGTGCTCAGGGAAGAATTGTGGACTAATGACTACTTTTTATCAATTTGAAGATGCATGCTTTTGTTACATTTAACATCTCTGAAATCAGTCATCCAATTGATGGTGTGTCAGTGTTAATCGCCAGGTTTCTTTCTTAGCAGCCTTGTGGATGTGATAAAATGCAGTCATTAAAAATCTTGACCTTCACCTTCATTAGGTGACTTAGTATTATGAGAATTTACTCTGCATGGTGGAATAAAGAGGAAGTAACCTTGCTCTTTTCTAACCACACCAGAGAAAAGCTCTTTGATACCATTCAACATACATCAGTAAAATTCCATTAATTAGGTTATTTATGTGACTTCTGAAGTGAAGAAAAAAAATCACATGTAGAAAACGGTAGTGAAAGGCTTGGGACTTTTGTTAAATATTCAAGGCCCCCGTGACAGACATTACAAAAAGAAGCCTACCACCCAACAGAGAAAGTTTTTGAAGTACACACATAACGTCTTCTACAATTTATTTTCTCTGCTGAAAAAAGAAACTCATGCAGGAAACATTTTAAAACCAAGTAAATAAAAGAGATGCCCACAATTTCCTGTGAGTCTGATTAAAAATAGGAACTCTGCAATCATGAAAGTCGCTCATCTGGCAGCTGCAAGGCCATACCTTGGGAAGCTGCAATCGCTGGCAGCTGCAGAAAGCAGAGCGTGGCAGGTGTTCACATATGCCCTTTGGGGGTGGGGAGGAGAGAAGGCTACATTTCAGAGGCTTATATGGAAAAATATATAAATGGCTTCTTAAGAATAAAAGACAGGTGTCAAAACATTATTTGCTTTACCTCTTTCTTATTTCCATTTCCACCCTAGTCCTCTAATTTTGCCCCATTCATGTTCTCCAAAGTGAATTCTAATTAGTTGCACCTAATGGATAGACTGAAATTCCCCCTAAAGGAGGGGCTGCTCTCCTCTCCTTTACCATACCAAAAATATTGCAAAGCAATGCAGACCTTAGCTCCGTTACAAATATTTACGGCTGCCTTTTTTTGTTTTGCTCCTGAATTACAGGCACATGGATTGGATCTTCAAAGCAATATACAAGCTTTAAGCTAAGAGATTCTCATCAAGTCTGTGGGAGGCACACAGCAAGAATCCTGTAATATCTCAGAGGATTTATTCCTTTTAAAGTTCTTTTATAAGAAGCTTTTGCTAAGGGATTTACAAGAACTAAAGATTATTTAGTGATAATGGATGAGAAATGTTGCTGGAAGTATAAAAGGCAGCCACATTCCCACCAAAAGAATTCCTTATAAATAATGTCATTATGGAACAAAGAATACCAAATGAATTTAATCATTAGCTTCTAATGGAAGGGCTCTGCCAAATTTGCTTCTCCTAGCTAAGTTAGCCATTCTCTGTTCAGTGGGGCTCTGTTAGATATAAACAAAGAGTAGGGGAAGGAGCATGATTATCACAAAGCTGGTGAGACAAGCCTGGGCCAATGGATTGGTGGTGGGAATTGGATATTGCATCTTTTCTTTCTCTCATGACCTTACACTTCCCCATTAATTCCCAGATGAGCCTTCTAATCAATGGATTTTGGCCAGTGGAAATCAAATAGTGGCTTATTAAAGGATGCCAGGGCAAGAGTCTCTTAAACAAAACAAGGGCCAAATAATGCTTCCAGACTGAAACAGAACACTGTCTTAAAATGAGTGTTTTCACTGAAAGAAAGAATAAAAGTAACTTGGTTACATGCCACATTTTTAAGTAAAGGACTTTACAGTTAAATAAACATTTCTAGGAATTCTTAAGGAGGGAATGTATATACACAGCTTTATAGATGAATCCTCATAAAGGTCTCAATTGAGAAAGTTGCTGGCCCAAATTAATTGAATTGTGTAATTAATTAAACAACAACCAAAATATTTCTCAATGAAAATTTTGAAAAAAGTCACTAATAAGTTTTTACAAATGCATTAATCCTCTTCTATGTTTTACTTTGTATAGTGGTAGAGAGACCATGCTTGAACCTTTCTTTTGAAAACGGGGCTTTTCTAGTTACTTTGGGTCATCTTTTTTACTATCAGTTATATTTCTACAGATATAAAATCTAGAAGGCAAAGTAATCCCAAGAAATGTTCTGGAGATTGTTTTAAGATCCTTGATATGAGTTCTTAAAATTTCATCCCCTCTCCTGAAAGAGGGAAATTACTTCAGGATATTCAAGTAGATTGCATTCCCTTAACCACAAAAGGGTTCGTTGATAACTAAATCACTTAAATTTTTGATTTATCTTTTTAGAGAGAGTTGAAGGGAGGGAGGGAGGAGAGGGAGAGAGAGAAACATCAATGTGAGAGAGACCCATTGATTGGTTGCCTCCAGCATATGCCCTGACCAGGGCAGGGGACTGAACCTGCAACCCAGATATGTGCCCTTGACCAGGAATCAAATCCAAGACCCCTCTGTGCTCAAGCACACACTCTAACCATTGAGCACACTGTACAGAACATCAATTTTTTTAATTAAGATAAAACTGACATAAAATTTACCATTTTAAAGTATATAATTCTGTGATTTTTTTCAGTGTATCATTTGTTTCATAGTATTTCTGTCACCCCAAAAAGAAATTCTGTAACTTAGCAATACTGACTCTCTCATTCCTTGACAACCACTAATCTTTCTTTCTCTACAGATTTATTTGCCCATTCACATGTCACTTTCCTTGTGTCTGACTTCTTTTATTTAACATAATGTTTCCAAGTGTCATCTATGCTATAACATGTATCAGTACTCCATCCCTCTTTTTTTTTTAAATATATTTTATTGATTTTCCACAGAGAAGAAGGGAGAGGGATAGAGAGTTAGAAACATCGCTGAGAAAGAGCGATCAGCTGCCTCCTGCACGCCCCCCACTGGGGATGAGCCCGCAACCAGGGTACATGCCCTTGACCGGAATCGAACCTGGGACCCTTGAGTCCGCAAGCCGACGCTCTATCCACTGAGCCAAACCGGTTTGGTGCCATCCCTCGTTTTGACTGAATAATATTTCATTTTATGGATATACCACTTTTTATTTACCCACATTTTCATTTATTCAGTTGATGAACATTTGGGATGTTTCCACTTTTTGGCTATTATAAATGTTGCTGGTGTGAACACTTCATGTACATATTTTTCTGACAGCAATTGTTTTCAATTCTCTTGGATATATATCTTGAAGTCTGGGCAGTCAATAATGTTTCCCCATTAAATAGAGTACTAGCTTTAGGTGTGCATATTTTACTATATTGAGAAGATGCCCCTCAATTACTATTTCCTTGAGTATTTTTATGAAAAATGGGTGATGAATTTGGTCAAAGGCTGTCCCAGCATCTATAGAAATTGTGTACATTCTTTGAATATATTTACTTCATCATATTATATTATTATATTTAATGTGGTGTTGGATTATATTTGCTAAAATGGTGTTTGTTGGTTGTCTTAACTGTTCCCATCCTATCTGATAATAGACAAACATAGTAATTAACCATATCTCCCACACGCTTCCCATTGGCTAATCAGGGCGATATGAAATTAACTGCCAACCAAAATGGCGGCCGGCAGTCAGGCAGCTGAAGCGAACAGGAGGCTTGCTTGCTCCAGTGATGGAGGAAGCCAAGGTTCCCCACCTACCGCTGCAGGCCTCTGAGCTGCACTCTAAGAAACAATGTTGCAATTATAGAAGCTAAACAAACCCCAGAAACCTGCTTTCAGCCAGCCAGCCTTGGATCTGGAGCTGCAACAGTGTTTCAATTACAGAAGCCAAACAAACCCAGATACCTGCTTTCAGAGCTGGAGCCGAGCCTCAGAGCTAAAGCTGGCTCTCAGTTCCAGTGACAGCCATAGAAGGTAAATAAATCCCAGAATAAAAAAAAAAGAAAAAAAGGAGAGGTTGGGAGCTTCAGTCACCCACCAGCCTGAAAACGGCCCTCAGCCCCTCACCCAGACTGGCCAGGCACCCCAGTGGGGACCCCCACCCTGATCCGGGACACCCTTCAGGGCAAACCAGCTGTACTGGGCTGCATATCGGGGCGCGCTGTTCCTGGAACAGACAGATAAGAAGGTACTGACATCAGGTCAGGCCTTGAGATATGGTCTCATGGTCCTTCCTCAATATACTGTGCTCTCTGTTCCCGGAAAACATAGATAGGAAGGTGATAATGCTATACTGTGTTGGGAACAAATTGCGTAAACAAGACTTTGTAACTTTGTAGTTTTTGCAAATAAATAGGCTGTAACGCTTGCAGTCATTGCTGCAGTTCAGCCTTTGCTTTGGCGAAGTGCTGGGACTGCAGACAGCTGGCCAGCTTAATAAAGGTTCCTAAATTTAAATTCTGAGTTGGTGGTCTATCTCGCTGAGCCAACCCATAACACAGCTGGACCCCACCCGTGCATCAGGCCTCTATCCTATATAGTAAAAGGGTAATATGAAAACTGACCCTAACAGCAGAAAGACTGGGAATGACTGGTTACTATGACACACACTGACCACCAGGGGGCAGACGCTCAATGCAGGAGCTGCCCTCTGGTGGTCAGTGAGCTCCCACATGGGGAGCTCTGCTCAGCCACAAGCCAGGCTGATGGCTGCCAGTACAGCAGTGGTGGTGGGAGCCTCTCCTGCCTCCTCAGCAGCACTAAGGATGTCCGACTACAGTTTAGGCCTGCTCCCCGCTGGCAAGTGGACATCCCCCGAGGACTGCCAGGCTGCCAGAGGGATGCCTGATTGCCAGCTTAGGCCCAATCCCCTGGGGAGCAGGCCTAAGCCAGCAGGTGGTCATCCCCTGCGAGAGGGCAGAGGCCGGGCTGGGGAACCTCCCCACCCCCCTGAGTGCACAAATTTTTGTGCACTGGGCCTCTAGTCGTATCTAATAATAGACAAATAGGGTAATTAACTGTACCTCTGACACGCTTCCCATTGGCTAATTAGGGCAATATACAAATTAACTGACAACCAAGATGGCGGCCGGCAGCCAGGCAGCTGAAGCGAACAGGAGGCTTGGTTGCCCCAGCGATGGAGGAAACCAAGATTCCTCGCCTGCCGCGCTGGGAACTGAGCTGCACTCTAAGCAACTATGTTGCAATTATAGAAGCTAAACAAACCCCAGAAACCTGCTTTCAGCCAGCCGGACCTCAGAGCTGGAGCTGCAACAGTGTTTCAATTATAGAAGCTAAACAAACCTCAGACACCTGCTTTCAACAGCCGAGGCCTCAAGCTGGAGCCGGCTCTCAGCTCCAGTGACAGCCATAGAAGGTAAATAAATCCCAGAATAAAAAAGAAAAAAAGAAAAAAAGGAGAGGTTGGGAGCTTCAGTCACCCACCAGCCTGAAAACGGCCCTCAGCCCCTCACCCAGACTGGCCAGGCACCCCAGTGGGGACCCCAACCCTGAAGGGGGTGCGACCAGCTGCAAACAGCCATCATCCCCTCATCCAGGCTGGTCAGGCACCCAAGCGGGACCCCTACCCTGACCCGGGACACCCTTCAGGGCAAACCAGCCGGCCCCCACCCGTACACCAGGCTTCTATCCTATATAGTAAAAGGGTAATATGCAAACTGACCCTAACAGCAGAAAGACTGGGAATGACTGGTCACTACGACACACACTGACCACCAGGGGGCAGACGCTCAATGCAGGAGCTGTCCTCTGGTGGTCAGGGTGCTCTCACATGGGGAGCTCTGCTCAGCCACAAGCCAGGCTGATGGCTGCCAGTACAGCCGTGGTGGTGGGAGCCTCTCCTGCCTCCTCAGCAGCACTAAGGATGTCCGACTACAGTTTAGGCCTGCTCCCCGCTGGCAAGTGGACATCCCCCGAGGACTGCCGGGCTGCCAGAGGGATGTCTGATTGCCAGCTTAGGCCCAATTCCCAGGGGAGCGGGCCTAAGCCAGCAATTGGTCATCCACTGAGGGGTCCCAGACTGTGAGAGGGCACAGGCCGGGCTGTGGGACCTCCCCCCCACCCCCCCGCCCCTGTGTGCACAAATTTTTGTGCACTGGGCCTCTAGTACCTTTATAAAGAATCATTCAATACATTTTCTTCAATCCCAGGCTGGGTTGAAAATTTTTTCTTTAGAATTTTTGCATTAATATTGGTTAGTGATATTGGTTTGTAGTTTTCTTTCTTTGTATAGTCTATCTAGTTCATGTATAGTGTTATAATTGCTTTACAAAAGGAATTGGACATTGTTTCTTTCTTTTCAATGTTCTAGAATAACTTCCAGAACATTGAAATAATTTGGTTTGGATGATTTGGTATAAATCACTTATGAACTCAACTGGACATGGTAACTTTTTGGTGTGGGTTAGTTTCTTATTAATGCACTCTGTCTCTTCTGTATAAAGTTATCTGTTTAAACTTTTAAATTTACTGGCATAAAATTTGGTAATCTAAATTTCCCTAAGAAATTACCCATTTAATCTATGTTTCCAGATTTACTTGCAAAAAGTTTCTTATAATTGTTTTCAACTTATTTTGCTTCATTCCCCTTGTCATTTTAATTTGTATGTTTGTTCTTATTCTTTCTTTTCTTGATCAAGCTAACTCAGGGTTTGTCTATTTTGTTAAATTTGTATTACAATTTTGATTTGTTAATTAGATCTGCATTTTTCTCTTCCTTGAGTATTCCATCTCAGACCCAGGGTATGTGGCTATTCCTATATTCTTTAGAGGTCTTGCTTCTTACTAAGTAATGATTTTTTATATTAAACTTTTTCCATTCAAATTACTCTGTTGTTTCTGTCTTCTGATTAGACCCTGACTGATGCATTTGCCAATCTTGGATTTGTTCTCTTTTTCTACTCACTCAGCTACCAGCTTCCTCCAGCCTTATCGTGTCTAGATAAATGAAATATTCTTACAATATATGTTGATCTTCAAGTCTTTAGACAGGGCCCCCTATAATCTATCTTTCATGATGACATCAGATTAATATCCCTGAAATGCTATTCATCTAATTATGCCAGTGCTCAATTTAAAAGTTCTCAATGGAGAAACTACCTTAAATATGAAATCTAAACTCCTAAGCATAGAACACCAGCCTTCTATGTTCTCACCCCTTCTGAAATCTTGTTAACAAAATGACATCTCCTTTCTCTCTACTTTTCATTTGCACTTCAAGCACAATGAAAAATTTGAAGTGCCTTGAATAACTGGATTATTTCTGTCTCCTTTTTCAATCAGTTACATTGCTCCCTGTTCATATAATTCTTTCTCTGATTCCTGCCTATTTGGTGAATATGTACTAATCACTCAAGACCCAATTCAAGGATTCATCCTCATCTGTTTAGGTATACCTTTATCTCTTAGAATGAAAAATTTTCTCAAAGAAGGAAGCATGTCTTACTTGTCTTGAATTTCCAAATTCTTTCCCAAAGTTGGCACTAAATACGTGTGCGTTGAATGTTAAGTAAATGGATGGATTTTTATAAATGTAATTAGTCTTGGTATATGCTATGAGGTTGAGTTACTTTCAGATATTTAAAAAAGAGCTAAGGATACAAGAGAGCATTATTATTCTAATACATTTTCAATTCTCCATGAGATGACATGAGGAGGGTATAGGATTAAGTCTTGAGGTCATTTCCTGACTCCTCTACATTTTAAGTCGGGTATTCCTATATAAGCCATTCTGAGCATGATACTTTAATGTCAAAATTAGAATTCCAAAGAGAAACAGAAGGTATCCTAGGCTTGGATTATTAATTAAGAATTAATTAATAGAATCGTTATACAGATACGGGAAGGATTAAGGAAACCAACAGGGGGGTTGGGAGCATTTGCCACCTAGTCCTGAAAGGGCAAGTGGAAAAAACCGTGTTCTTGAGTCTGGCTTCTCTCTCTTTCTGCCCTCCAAGCTCTTGTGGGCACTTTCCTTGGCTCAGCCCATCTAAGAGCTAGCGCCAAGGTCCCCTGAGTGATTCAGTCTGGACAGTCAGCCCCATCCTCCTCCAAGCACAGAGCTGGGTGGGTTAAAGCAGAGAACAGACGAGAGCGTGCAAGTGAACAATGAGCAAACCTTGTGTTTTATGGGGGGTAAAATACATATGAAAGTGATAGATAAGTTATAACCTTTATGCCAGAGAGAGTATTTCCCAAAGTCAGCATCATCAGAAAATACCGAATAATGAACAGTTTATTTTCTTCTAGAAGGGATTCTGGGAACAAACATGGGAACTGATTATGTATCTTCAGTCTCTCCCTTGGTTACAGCATGGTGTGGAAGAGGCCAAATTAAGAGATTAAGTTATGTGAGCACCAGTGTTACATGGTCATGGGCTACAGTCCAAGCTTTGGCCTGGTGTCCTGCCACTATCACAAGGAGCCCTGCGCACATCCATCCATCATTACTATTCCTCACATAATTTGTAGTGGTATGAGTCCAACTGTAGGTATATGTTAGCTATGAGATACTCCGGCATTAGAAACAAGCTTTATGCAATGTTTTAAAAAGCTCATTTGCCAGTCCTAGTAATTACCCAAAACCATCCAACCACCCATTTATTATACTTCCTATAATAAAGGCAAAGAACAATTGCTGACACAGAATGTCAAAGTGTAATTCCAGGTTGTGATTTAAGGAACACACAAAGAAACCTTTCCTAAAAGGATTTACCCTATTCCTTGTCCCCACATTCTAATGTGAGAACCCTCACAATTATCAATCCTCCTTTGGGTTATTTGCAATTGCTTCAGAAGTCCCATCTAATACATTCATAAAGATACTTAGGATCAGTGAAAAATTTGCATGACGTCTACGGTTTCATGCTAGATCACTTGTTCACTCATTCAAGAAGTATTTGCTGAGAGCTTACGCTGTGCCAGTCCCTGTACTAGGTCGTTTACACAAACCAAGAACAGCACAATGGCAGAGGTTATTTGGGGGTAGGAAAACGGTGGAAAGAGATCACAAAATGTCTAGAACTAGGGGCCTTATCAGAGAGAAGACATGTGTTCCTGGTTAGCCTAATTAGGGACCAAAGGGAGAAAGCTATGGGATTGGACTAGAGATAAATAATGTGAGCTCAGTGTGGCAAAGAGACATGTCTGAGGATATTGCGTAAATTATGACACAATTATGTGAGCACTTACTGCGTTCCCAACAGAATGTTATTGTGTTAGATACTTCTTCAATCCTTCTCTTAGATGGTGGGTATTGTGATGCCCATTTTTTTTAATGAGAATTAAGATTCAGAAAGGATGTGATTCACCATATCCAAGCAGCTAGCTGTAAGATGGTCAAGTGAGGAATCCAATCTAATTCTGTCTTCAGAGTCTGCACTCTTTCCACTCTGTAACCTTCGCGTCCTGTGGGTTTGAATTAGTAAAACATCTTCACCTCATATTTGGACATTTTTTAAAACTGCGTGGACTTCAGTGGTCTTTTGGAAAGAACAAATACTAAAGGGATCTCTCATTCTTACATAAGGCTTGTCATTGTTTTGCCCTCTTCAGTTTTGTTTCTCGGGAAAAACTAAGAAGACACTAACAGATTACTCAACAAATGTTTGGTGAGTGAATAGCACTATAATTAAGCAGTTAGAAGTCACGCAACATTTTATAATGTGCAAAACACAAGAAGATGTCTCAATTCCTCCCTCTAAGACTCATTTCCCATTAAATTCCAATTTTCCACTTGATGAACTGCAGACCCTCCCTGTATCAACAAACATTAGGCAGTATTTCCTTGCTAGACCAATGTTGTTAAGAAGCAAACTGTAACAAATTAGGGCTGGACCAAATACAGGACCAATGAATGAGTAACTTTTCTCAATGCCCTAGCTTTGATTCCTGTGGATGGCGGGTCTCTCTCTCAATCACACATTGGCTGGCTCATAGCCAGGAGGTTCCATGGGATGAGCGGGCCTACTGACAAATGTTTGTCCCTTCAACTGGTTTAATGAAAATCACCAGGACCATCTCTACCCACACCACAACAGGAGAACAGCAAAAACCTGTGTCAGTTGCTTCTGGAGATGTGGCTGCTCCTAATACCCACTGTTTGTTTCTAGGGTATTGCTGATGTAACTCAGTAGCAAGTGTCCACACAGTGTAAAAGTGATAGAAAGAGATTAATTTTCCCAAACAAAAAATAGCAACGCCTGAAGAAGTCTGCAAATCCTGGAGAAGAACCTTGTACTTCTCTGGCCTGGCTGCAAACCAATTTGTATTTCAACCCCATAAAGAGCAGCAAACAGATCTAGGCCTTCATAATATGCCCACCTGTGTATTCCTACCTATGATACATCTTCGTGAACATAGTTTGGGTCTTGCTGGATTGAAGATGGGAAAAAGAGAGAAGCCAGGGTTTTCCCACTTCCCTTACTTGCCTTCATGATTCCAGGGTAGCTGAGTCTCCTCCTTGTCTCTAATTCCCACCAGACAGACCTACTGTATTTCTAGCTTCTACCAGGTAACTTAGTTGATGGACTCCTGTATTATCACCTCCTGTTTTTGTCCTTCCAGACTTAGGGATGGCCATTGCTTCCTGCTGTTGCTAATCTCTGGTTTTTCCTGCCATCACATTTGTCTTCGCAGCTCCTCCATCACCTGGGTAACCAGCTCCATGAATAAGTCCACTCTGTTGTCAACCCTTGCAGTGGCTGCCTGATTAGACCTTGCTGTTTTACTGATTAGAACTTGACTGATACATCTGTATTCTTCCCACTGCTGTGACAGGAAGACGTCAAACACAGCCTCAACTTGTTGACCTCCAAAGCAGGAAACCTACTCTCTACTTTCCTTTCCTGATATGGGTTCCTATCAAGGGTGTAAGAAGTAATTTCCCTAGAGGCTTCTCAAAGAATATCTGCTGAGCAAATAAGTCTCTCTGGTATGTGGTGACACCAGGGTTTCTTGCATCCTTGTGGCCAGCTTTTGGCCAGGAGGGAGGTGATGCCATTCTGGGATTAGGGAATATGGCTCCATTCACCTTTGTGATCTGGGGTAATGGAAAGGTCTTGGTATACTAAAAAAAAATTCTCTATAAATAAAAGTTACTTGAGAACATGTGTTAGGAGGTTGCACAAGCTTTATATATGGCTGGTCCCAGGATCAAACAATGTTTGGAGGAATATGCTTCATCTCTCTCCATTGCTGACTGTGTGTGTGTGTGTGTGTGTGTGTGTGTGTGTGTGTGTGTGTTTCATTTTCAGACAAACCCTTGATTGCAACAGGGCCTCCTATAACTCCAAGTTACAAGGAATTTTAATGCCCTCAATCTCAGGACAGACATTTTCTCTTGCTCTCCGTGTTGCTACCATTCTTAAGAAAGGACTGACAGGCATGCTTGGATTTTGTACCCAGCTCTGGAACTATCACTCTTTCCTCAAGGATCAGAGGCCCCAGGAGTACCCCACCCCTCAGACACCTGTAACAGGGGAGGCAGAGTTGCTTGACCAAAGAAATAAGGAAAAGAATACCAGGCAAGTGACCAATGAATGAGTAACTTTGCTCAATGACCTTCTGGCTTTCTTGGTTCCCATGGGTGGCTGCTCTCTCTCTTAATTACACATTGGCTGTGTGATACTGTGAGGCAGCCAGGTACTGAGGGAAAAGTATCAAAAGTATTAGACTTGAAACTGAGTTCTGACTCCATCATCAATTTGCTCTGGGAGCCCCTGTGAGTGTTACCCCTCTCTCATCCATGATTCCTAATTTGTAGTACACGTGGACTGGGCTTGGAATAGCCCTTTGTAAGTACTTTTAATCACAAAACTCTCTAAGTAAACTGCTATGCAAAAGATAGAGAACTTCAGCGAAGCTGGTTGGAGCAGTGATGGGGGCCTGGACTTCTCCTTCTGCCCCCTTGACAGGGTGCTGGAAATTCCCAGGGCTCCTCAGAACAGTTTGCAAAACTCTGAGGTAGCTGATCTCCAGGGCCTTGTCCAGCTTGAACTTTGTGGAATTCTATGTAAATTGTCCAACCCTCTTTAATCTAATTTTTCTCACTTTCCCTCTATTATTTTTTGGCTAAAATTATGGATATTGGCTATGTTTGAGAGGCCACTTAGGAAAAATAATCATTTATTCAAATGCTCAGCCAATTTACTTTGGCCTATTTGGAGCTTGTTTTTCCTGATGAGGAGGGAATAAATTTTTAAAACCCACTTTCAAGTTTGGGCTAGAAAAGGTGAGTGTACGAGTGAGGAAAAGTGGGCAACAGAAGTTGCCAAAACTGAGTTGAGCTGGAAGCAGTAAATTCAAACAACCTCCATCTGCCCCATACATGTGTCCCACTGGGCATCCGACGCCAAATGTACTCTCTGGAACAGATGGCAGAGGAGGATGTTGTGGGTTTTGGCTTTGCCATTTGTGAAAACTTGCTTTGGGGGAGACACCTTCAGCTCCAATGAGTGTTTTTGATTGAAATAGAACATCAGGCAAGAGGAAGGAGAGAGACCAGGAAGTTGGCCTTCCTAGAACCAGAGGCAAGGTGGGAGGAGGGGTTCTTTGATCCAGGAATGAAATCACTGAGGCAATTTCAAAGGAAGCAAGGGCATTTGCTTCTCGTTTTCATGTGGGTGTTTATTCAGAAAATATCTAAAGAGAGATTAGTAGATGTCAGACACTCTTTGGAGTATGGAGATAAATAAGTGGTGGTGTCTGCCTGTGGGACTTTAGAATCAAGAGAGGAGGCCTGCCCGGCCAGTGTAGCTCAGTGGTTGAGCATCGACCTATGAACCAGGAGGTCACGGTTCAATTCTCAGTGAGAGCACTTACAAGTTGTGGGGTACTTCAGTGTGAGTGATTTGGGCTAGTCCTCCCACTTCCTATTCCTGCAGCTTCATTAAAGGCCTATTGAATCTTTGCAAACCCTGCCCTGATCATGTCACTGAGCTGCTCATATTCAGTGGCTCCCAACTGCTGACACGATCAAGGCCAGTTTTGTAAGCAGAGTTTACAGGTCCATCACCATCCCCAGTGTGGGGTGTGCAGGAGGCAACTGATCAATGATTCTCTCTCATTAGCGATGTTTCTATCTCTCTCTCCCTTCCTCGCTGAAATCAATAAAAATATTTCAAAGAGCGAGAGGGAGGGAGGGCGGAAGCTGTCCTTGCATGACATGTATGGGAAGGCTGATATTCAACTGTCACCCACAGGCTGGTGTCTAATCTGATAGGTCGATGTCCAGGCTATACCAACTATTAAATATTTAATATCATTTCTGCTCTGTGATGTGCAAGAAGTACTACCAAATACATGTGTACACTCCACAGGAGGAGCTCAGAAGGAAAACGACTCTGGTGGAGTTGAAGCAAGTTTGACAAAGATGGTGGCATTTGCTCTGTGTCCTACAGGAGAGTAGGTCATCCCTGAGAGGCGGGAGAGGACAGAGGGAGTGGGACCGTGTTCTGTGGCCTGAATGTGCATACAGAGGTTGGGCAGAAAAACATGTGCTCTGATATGAATTGAGCATAAGTTAATGAAGCTGGAGTGGACAATGATGGGCCTGTAAACTCTGCTTACAAGACTGGCCTTGATCGTGTCAGTGGTTGGAAGTCACTGAATATGAGCAGCTGAGTGATGTGATGAGGCCAGTGTTTTCGAAGATTCATTAGGCCTTTAATGAAGCTGCAGGAACAGGAAGTAGGAGGGCCAGCCAAAATCACTCACACTGAAGCACCCCACAACTTGTTAAGTGTTTCCTTCTGTTTAATGAAAGCTGACATTTGTTCATCATTTACTCTGCTCCATGCCCTTGTAAAATGCTTCCTTCCTCTCGTGTAATCCTCAGCTCATTCCTGGCTCTACTGGCCCCAAGTTAAAGATGAGGAGACTAAAGCTGAAAAAAGCCATGTTGGCCCACTGGGAAGCAATGGGAGGAAGGAGGAACAGAGTGACTCAGAGGTTGTTAGAAAGAAAAGGGATATTTAGTGAGTGCCTACTGTGTGCCAGGCTCCTGGGATGTGTTTTCCATTTAACTCTCACAAAACAGTGGCACCTCAGTTGCATTCTTCCAACTGCTCAGGTCAAAAGTTTTTAAGTCATCCTCTTTCACATCCACATCCTATCCATCAAGAAAGCATGTTAGTGCCCCACCTTCAAAATATATCCATATCCAACCACTTCTCTCCTTTCACCCTGCCAACCTGGCCCAGCCCATCCTCCTCTCCTGGATTCTGGCTGCTGCCAACTGTTCTCCTTACAGCAGCCTGGGTGATTCATCTAGAAGCCAGGTCAAATCACCTAAAGCCTCTGCCTAAAATCCTAAAACAGCTCCCATATAACTAAAGTAAAACCAGTGTCCTCACATTTGTTTCTAGTGACCAAGCTAATCCCACCCGTCTGTTACCTCTCTTCTCTCTCCATTGTTTATTCCACCCTACCACTCCAGCTTCCTTCCTCTTCCTCAAACTCACTAGGCATACTTCAGCCTCAAGACTTTTGTGTTAGCCATGCTCTATGCCTGGAAGACTCTTCCTCCAGGTACCCCCCCCCCCCCCCCCCGCATCGGCTAAGTCTTTTATAACCAGATCATTGCTCTTAAAGGTAGTGCTAACTACCCTACTGACTTTTGTAACCTGATCCCCCATCATATTTGAATCTACCCTCTTTGACTTGATCTATGGCTTTTTTTAATATATATATATATATATAGCAATTACCACTTTCTAACAGAGTATGCATTTTATCATTCATTATGTTTATTGTTTATCTTTTCTTGCTAGAATGTAAGCTCCATGAGGACAGATAACCTTGTCTGTTTCACTGACAAATTACAAGTGATGAGATCAGGGCCAGCATTTAGTAGGTGCTCAATAAATACTTGTCAAATGGTAGGGCCAGCAGATTATTCAAATAAGTGGTAAAGCCAACATTTGGACTCAGGTCTGCCCCAAGGGCAATACTCTGGGCTCTCGCTGCCACACCTGCGTGGGAATGGAAAGCCAGCTGAAGTCTTGATGGACAATAGTGTTGGAAGGCAGCTTGATTTTACTGTAGACATGCTGACATGAGGCAATGCTGCGCAAAGAAGGAAGCTTCTCTTAACTCAATTTTGTTGCTGTAGGTATTTAAAAAAAATAAAACTCATGGCTGAGAAAACATTGTGTGTGTGTGTGTGTGTGTGTGTGTGCGTGTGTGTGTGTGTAGAGGCATTGGCTTTCATCCTAGAGTCTTACTTCATTCACCAGGCATTTAACAAAGGCAACATTATTGAATACCAACTAATGATCTGGCAACGGAGGGAGAGATGGATGGATGGGGACAGAACGCACCTGACAGGATGAAATGTTCAGTCATTCACAGATGTCTTTCAGAAGGAGGACTAGCTAGGAAGTGCTACTTTGGGAGAGGATGCACCCCACAGCAACCCTATCTAGAAAGAGGGCTGGATTGGGAAGAGGTAGGGCAGCCCTGGCCAAGGGAGTTATATTCCTCGTTCGACTTCATGCTCCCTCTAAATATTAAGGCTGGGATGATTTATGCTAGGGGAGGAGTGTTTTGCTAAAATACATGGGCTCTCTTGAATGTTTGTTCAGAAATTTGAGCATGGCTAGGTCCTTCCACTGTAGTGATACATGAAGTGACTAAGGCCATTAAGCATGCCTGATCAAAAGAGATAAGGAGTTTCTTCCTGGTTTCTCAAAAATCATAGGCAGCAGTATAAGATAGGATGCTGTTGGATACATTACTGCTACAATACAAACTAAATTTGTTTTGCCCAGCAATCAAATGATTACTCTCCAAACTGTCAAAATTACTGGACTGAAACCACCAAAGCTGGTGTCAAATAAAATATGATTGTCTGGGAAATTTATTTTCTTATGAAATAGATGCTTTACAACTGTTTTTTTCCACAGAGAAAAAAAAATCTTAATCTCCCCTTCTTCCTTACTTTCTCCCTGCAGCTTACTTGTATTGATGTGTAGAAAAAAAAATACAGGGTTCCATTAAGCCCTAACCCTGTTTTGGTCTTTGTGTTCTAATACATTCCTGATAATATACCATCCTGGTTTTACTATTGCCTTTTCAAACTCCCTCATAATAAATGTGAATTGTGTCTGCTCCATAGTCTACAATGACTGTGCACAGCCTCAAGCTTCAGCGTGTATCTGAATCTTCTGGAGACCTGGCTAGAAACCATATCTTTGGGGCCCTCCCCAAGAGTTTCTGACTCAAGAGGGTGAGGGGGGAGGCTTGAAAGTTGATATTTCTGACAAGTTCTCATATAATGCTGATGCTGCTGGCTCTGGATCACACACTTTAAGAGCCTCTATTCTATGCTTTCTACTTTAATTACTCCTTAAAGAAAATGGAGCAAACAGTTGTTTTTAGAACAAACCCAAGGAGAAACCAAGATGGCGGCATAGGTAAACACCGGATATTGCTGCCTCGCACAACCACTTCAAAAATACAACTAAAAGATGGAATGGACAGCATCCAGAACCACAGGGAGGCTGGCTGAGTGGAAATTCTACAACTAGAAGGAAAGAGAAAAGCATACCGAGACTCAGAGGAGGTACGGTGCGGAAGTAAAATACAAAGGTGCGGAGGTGCATGTGGAGAGGGCTGGCCGCTGAGGACACGATTGTCTTTTTCAATCGGGAGGAAGTCTCAGGCTCTGAGCTCCAGTTCCGGGAAAGACTCTGGGGACCCAGACTCATATGGGAGAAATGAGACTGTCTGGCATCGGTCGGAACTCGAGGGCAGCTTTCTCTCAGACACTCACAGAGGTCCTGCCGGGCCTCTGAGGGCAGGACTGAGAGCAGCCATACTGTTCACTCCACCCACCCTGTTGATCTCCTGGGACCCCACCCTGCCCAAGCTGTGCATGGAGGCTTTTGCATATGAAAGGCCCAGCCCTTTGTTATCTGAAAATTACTTAACAAACTGCAGCTGCCCCAAGGCCCCAGGGCAACTTGCATTGCTTTACAGTGGGCTTCTACTGGGTAGCCTCAGGCAGAGGCTAGATTAGCACCTCCTTAGATCCAAGAGCCAGTGTACCCAGTGGTCAGAGTTGGACCATCCAATTACAACTCCTCAGATCCATAAGGGACACACTCGGGGGGCAGACTCAGTGAGCACCAAAGCCCCACTGAAGCAAGTCTTGCCCCATAACGGTGTCTTCAGCACAGAAGTTCTCCCACCGTAGATACAGCTGATTCTCACAGCCAATTGGCCTGGAGGTCAAATCCTCCCAGTGATAACTACAACAATCAAGGCTTAACTACAACAAGACTGTGCACAAAGCCCAAAAGGGGGTGCACCTAGAGTGTCTACCTCAGGTAATTGGGGAGGCTAAGCCACTGGGCCCTATAGGACACATAGCACAGAAAGCCACTCTATCGACACAGTGAAGCATAAAAAATGCCGAGACAAAGAAACAGGACACAAATGACAGAAATGGAGGAAAGAAAACTACTGGATACAGAGTTAAAAACCACACTTTTAAGGTTTTTAAAGAATTTTCTAGAAACCGCCAATAAACTTAATGAGACCCTCAAGAAATCTAGTGAGACCCTCGATGTTGTGATAAAGGACCAACTAGAAATTAAGCATACACTGACTGAAATAAAGAATATTATACAGACTCCCAACAGCAGACCAGAGGATCGCAAGAATCAAGTCAAAGATTTGAAATACGAAGAAGCAAAAAACATCCAACCGGAAAAGCAAAATGAAAAAAGAATCCGAAAATACGAAGATAGTGTAAGGAGTCTCTGGGACAGCTTCAAGCGTACCAACATCCGAATTATAGGGGTGCCAGAAGAAGAGAGAGAGCAAGATATTGAAAACCTATTTGAAGAAATAATGACAGAAAACTTCCCCCACCTGGCGAAAGAAATAGACTTACAAGTCCAGGAAGCACGGAGAACCCCAAACAAAAGGAATCCAAAGAGGACCACACCAAGACACATCATAATTAAAATGCCAAGAGCAAAAGACAAAGAGAGAATCTTAAAAGCAGCAAGAGAAAGACAGTCAGTTACCTACAAGGGAGTACCCATACGAATGTCAGCTGATTTCTCAACAGAAACTCTGCAGGCCAGAAGGGGGTGGCAAGAAATATTCAAAGTGATGAATACCAAGAACCTACAACCAAGATTACTTTATCCAGCAAAGCTATCATTCAGAATTGAAGGCCAGATAAAGAGCTTCACAGACAAGGAAAAGCTAAAGGAGTTCATCACCACCAAACCAGTATTATATGAAATGCTGAAAGGTATCCTTTAAGAAGAGGAAGAATAAGAAAAAGGTAAAGATATAAATTATGAACAACAAATACACATCTATCAACAAGTGAATCTAAAAATCAAGTGAATAAATTATCTGATGAACAGAATGAACTGGTGATTATAATAGAATCAGGAACATAGAAAGGGAATGGACTGATTGTTCTTGAGGGGGAAAGGGGTGTGGGGGATGCGGGAAGAAACTGGACAAAAATTGTACACCTATGGATGAGGACAGTGGGTGGGGAGTGAGGGCGGAGGGTGGGGTGGGAACTGGGTGGAGGGGAGTTATGGGGGGGAAAAGAGGAATGTAATAATCTGAACATTAAAGATTTAATTAAAAAAAAAGAGAAAAATAAATAAATAAATAAATAAATAAAAGGAAGATAAACAATCCAAAAAAAAAAAAAAAAAAGAACAAACCCAAGTGGATTTAGCACAGTTATCACAGATGTGAGGCCAACAACAGTAGAAGCAGGAGCTAGGAAATGAGAGGTCTGGGCATGGAGGTGAAGGTGGATGTAGTTTATGTTCCTCAAGATTTTTTGAAAGACCCTTTTTTAATAGAGGAAGAACACAAACAGTGACATGATCAGCATCAATTTGGATTCTTTCAGTTGCAAGTGACACATACAAAAATAGAGGCCATTTATTGGTTCATATAAGGGAAAAGCCAAGCTGTTTGGCCATGATTAGATCCAGAACTCAATGATTTTTTCCCTATACCTCTGTTCTCTGCTTCCTCTCTGTCCGCTCCATTCTCTAATGGACTCTTAGATCCTGGTAACAATATGAACAAGAACCAGTCCCTTCCAACAGCCAAACTCTTTAGGAAGCCTGCTGTCAGCACAGTTGCTCATGAAACAACCGTCAGGGATCACATCCTCACTGTTTTCCAGAATAAAGAAGAAGGGCTAAGAGTGGATCAATCCACAGTATAAGGTGGGGCAAAAGTCGGTTTACAGTTGTTCAGATGGAGAGTATAATAATTAATAAATAATACAAGAATAAACTGTGTTTCGCATACTTACAACTGTAAACCTACTTTTGCCCCACCCTGCATATTAACCATAATGGCCATTATTTCTTGAACTCTGAGAAAAGTTTGTGACAATATAAAAATACCACAGTACTATCATCAAACCCAACTCCATTCAACTAAGAACATCATCTTTACTGTGGGAATTTTCACACAATTTTTATCTCCTTTGCCACCATCAAGTAGAAAGTGTTTTACTAGTAGGCTTCATGATGGAAAACTGTCATTTTAATGAGAAAATTTTCCAGAGGGCATGAAATTGTATCCATCATTTCCCCCAGAGCCATGATAACTTTTTTTTTTTTAAATCTTCCCTTCTGCTGAAAAACACCTGCCTAACTACAGAATCAAATAGGAGACTCTGAGGGGATGTAATGCTATTTTAAGTGCTACTTTCAGTACTGTAGTTTTCATTTAGTTACTCATGTAATAGGCACATGTACAAAAGCAATTAAACTGGAACAAAGCAGAAAATAACAGCAGGCAACTTGCTGCCTTCAGTTACAGTGTTCCAATCGGGAACACTGTCAGTCATTGGTGGGGCCTGCAGAATCAAATTAGTTTTCGGGGGGGGGATTTTTTTTTTTGGCTGAGTCAGCATCCAAATATAGGAATCCTTCTGAAGGATTGCAGGTTTCTCAGAGGGCTATGCTGAAGGCAAGGAGTAGACTGATTTTTTAAAATCTATCCAAGAACAAAGAATTATTGCAAAATGTGCTAGTTTCCTCAGCTATGGTCTGGAAAACATTTCTGGGCCCTGGAATCTTGCCACCCTGTTTAAGACCCTGGACTCTGTCTTTATTTCATTATGCTAAGCCATTATTATAATCATGTTCCTAGGATGATATGAGATAAAGGATGGGTTGGAGTTCTGTTTTAATATAGTGAGGCTGCAATTAATTGGAATTTCAACAACTTACTATGAATGAGGTATGTTAGAAAGACACAGAGTTAAAGAATCCGAGGGAATGTAATTGCTGGACTTGAGGACTTGCTACTGTCAAGGTCCTCTCATGAGTCTGCTCTCTCTCACCTTCTCTCTCCACTCCATGTGCCTCTGTGCCTGGCTTCATTCTCTCTTGCTGAAAACACATTTCCACAGATGATGGAAGACAGCCACCACAGGCTTCTGATTCATCTCCTCCAATTTCCAGAACCCAACAGGCAAGGCACTCTCTCCCTCTCTACTTGAGGACAAATCCCAGAGGGGGAAAAAGCTCACAAAAGGAGATGAGAAATGGGTGACCTGAGAGTGGCGGATGACCCAGCTCAAAGCTCTATCACAGAAACTGGAGCAAGATGGAGTTTTGAGGAGGAGGCAATGGTCAAAAATGCAACCACAGGGGGATCAAGTAGAATGCTATGGACTAGTTCCTGACAAGGTTTGTAACACAAAAATGTCAGTCACATATATCTGTGCACATATACCAGTATGTGGATGTATAAGCATGAGTATCACCATCCTTTTCTTGAATGTTCATACTCTAGTGCTATCACTGGACACATTCACATGGGGGACTGCCCATAAATGTTTGGCTCCATGTAACAGTGTTTTTACATGATTTAAATCAGTGGTCGCAAACCTTTCGGACCTCATGGACCACCGGTTGGCGACCGCTGGTTTAAATGATTAATTATTATAAAAAACAAATTTTGATAAAGAACTCATGAACAATAGAGAAGAACCATAATGAGCCTAACTTGTGTCACATGCCCCCCTCCCCTATCTTAGCATGGGGAATGGAGGATAATAAAATCTTCAGTCAGCCAGGCTGAGTCACATCACAGCGACTCCTTCTGGGAAGGGGCTGAGTATTATCACTGGCTTTCCCATCAGGATTACATAATTGGAGTTGGGGAGAAGCTGTTTCCCAAGGAAGAAAAGGAAGAAAGATGTGGATGACCAACAAAAATGGATACAGGAGCACAGCTAAGTGTAAACATATCCCCCAGTCAACCAACAACAATTAGTAGTCATCCATATCAACAATTATGTTGCATCTATATTAGTCGGTCATACCTGTATTTGGTCATGCATATACAAAGATAGTGAGACAAGATGCCACCGTTTCAAAGTTTAAGTTGTTGCTGGTAGACATATGTGAAAATAAGTTGGTACTATGAGTATTCTAGTAGAATAATTTGAAAAGTAAGTGTAGAAGAAAAGAGAAAGGGATGAATTCTCTTGGAGAGGATGGATCAGGACGAGCTTCATAGGGAATCAGCATTTAGAGGGGGGTTTTGAAGGAGGCATAGGAGATTTCCAGGTGGACAAGCTGGATTCCTAAAAAAAGTTTCTCAACTTAATAGATCACTGATCCCAATGTTACTTGTAGGTTTGCATTGCATTGAACAAAAATTGGGAAATACAGATCTAGTCCCAATTTCAAATACAGGAACTAAAGTTTATCGAAATGAAGTGGTTTGATTATAATAACACAGGTCAGATGTGGCAGGGCTAGGACCAGAACACAGGCTCATGACACCTGAAGAATGCTTTTTCCCTTCCTCCCCATAAAATTCTGAGTATTGAGGAACAAGGGGAAGGCTGCACCTTGTCCTGGCTTTTGATAAATACAGTCTAACTCTAGAGGGCCAGATCCAACTGCAACTATGGTATAAGCCCAGCACATTACCAACTCATTAGCCTTGAAGAATTCTAAGTAGCAAATGCTCACAGTTATTAGTAAATTCACAAACAAGTTTTTGGAACAAATCTATTTCAGTAAAACACAACTATCACAGACCTGTAAATAACCCCAAATGTTACATACATAAAGCACGTTGAATTGCTTTTTAATTAACTTGATGAGAGCTGACTTTTAAGACAGTCTATATCCTTACTGGAGCTGTGACTCATGCTGAGGGTGGGGCCTCATGGTTTCCATTGAAAAATGAAAACATTAGGCTGAAATGTTCTCTTTTACTCACATGAACTGGTAGGGCAGGCTGGCAGAACTCACAGATAACCAGCACTGGAGAGATGACTGCTTGGAAGTCACTGAGCTGAGTCAGCTGCGGCAGCTTTAGCATTTTCCTATGGAAGGCTGAGCTAAAGACTCTTTCAATTTCCTGAGCAGAAGTACAGAAACCTGTGCTGAGCCAGCATAGAACTGAGCGGGGCTGGGCTGTTGGTCCAGATGAGTAAGACCTGCAATCTGGAAGGCAGTAACTAAAGAGGCTGCTGCACAAGCCAGGCCAGGTAGAGCAGGCGTGGGTATCACTGCACCTTTCTAAGCTGCCTGCTTACAACAAGCAGCTCTAACTCCACAAACATAATTCATAACCAGAAACTGACAGAGGGCAGCAGGTGGGCCCTATTTTTTAGTTAGGCAAAAGTCTGGTCTCACCTCCAGGGTATATGGGCTGAGCAAAAGCATAAGGAATTGCATAGGCATCATCTTTCAAAGGGAAGAGGCTCTTAGATTAGTGAGAGAGTAACCCAGACAAAGCATTGTGCATTTGTGGAGGGTTGGTGAGAGGGAACATAAGCCTCCCCAAAGTCTCAGTGTACTAGTCTGTCATTCTAAAGGAAAGAGCAATACTTACAATTGTCAAGAATGGGGTGGAGGGAACTGTCAAAAGCACAATAAATCAGCCATAGGAAACATGAAATGAACCACCACTCCCAGAAACGGGGTAAAAACTCCAAATTGTGATCACAATGGAAAATGGAAACAAAGCCTGTGAGTGCCACCTCATGGAGAGACCTGATCCACTCAAGCCCAAGGTTTCTGCCCACCTCTGCTACTCACCCATTTGACAACATACACATTTTTCATGCTACAATTATGTTATTGGTCTGTCTGCAACAGGTTGGAGAACTTGGAGTCATTCCCTGCAAGGGACTGGGCTACCTAGTAATATTTATTGGGTTATTTTTTGTGGTTTGATAGACTCTCCAGGGTATGAATCCTGGCTTTGTCATTTGCTGGTTGAGTGACCTTTGGCAAGTTACTTAACCTTTACGAAGCACAGCTCAAGAGTTTTGGAAAATAATGATTACATGAGATAATATCGACAAAGTGCTGAACACAGTGCTGCAACATAGCAGGTGCTTAAAATGGTAGCTGTTAATGTAGTCTTTATTATTAAAACATAGTCATTACCTTTGAACAGCTCACAGTCTAATGGGAAAGGCAGACCTGGTGTGATTCATGCATGCTATAACAGAACAGCTTTGTAAGTGTAGGTTGTGGTTATTTCTAGGTTTAAGATCACTTTTGTATAATCGGTTCCCTCTGGAGGTTTCCGTCCTGATTGTAGTGACAGCTCTTACAAAAACTCCAGCAAATAATCACAAAGATTATCATCAGGCTAGGAAAATGTTCTGGATTTTGGAACAAAGCTGGATCAGAGCTTTGTCTAAAGGCAGAATGGAAGGGCAAAAGAAGCCAGCGGAACTTTCAAAATTCCAGTATCCATTCAACAAAGCTGTTAAGACAATTCAATGAAAAAAGGATATTCTCTTCAACAAACGGTGTTCAAACAATTAGATATCCATATGCAAAACCTCACAACATACCAAAAAACAACTCAAAATTGATCATAGACCTGAATGTAAGAGCTATGCTATAATAATTCTAGAAGAAAACATAGGAGAAAGCTTTCATGACTTTAGGTTGAGCTAAGAGTTTTTAGATATGATTCAAAAGTACAATCCATAAGATGAAAAATTATTACTTTGTACAAAAAATTTGTAATTCTTTTTTTTTCATATTTTTTTTTATTATTAGTTAAGGTATTACAAATGTGTCCTCATCCCCCCCTTTAACCCCCAATTCTTTTTACATTTTATTTTTTTTCTAAATTAAATTTATTGGGGTGATATTGGTTAATAAGGTCATATAGGTTTCAAGTATACATTTCTATGACATATGATCTGTGTATTGCATTGTGTGCCCACCACCCAAAGTCAAAAGGGGTCACCATATATTTGATCCCCTTTATCCTTTACTATCCCCACCATTCCCTCTGTTAACCACCATACTATTGTCTGTGTCTGAGTTTCAATTTTATATCCCACATATGAGTGAAATCATATAGTTCTTAGCTTTTCCTGACTTTCACTTAGCATAATATTCTCAAGGTCCATCCACGTGTCGCAAATGGCAGTATTTCATCCTTTCTTACGGCTGAGTAGTATTCCACTGTTTATCTGTGCAGTACTTATGCAATCTTCTATTGAAAGACACTTGGGTTGTCTCCATGTCTTGACCACTGCAAATAATGCTACAATAAACATAGGGGTGTATATATTTTTGCAAATAAATGTTTTCAAGTGTTTTTTGGTAGATAGCCAGAGAGGGATTGTAGGGTTATATGGTAACTCTAATCTTAATAATTCTGAGAAACTGCCATACTCTTTCCCATAGTGGCTGTATCAGCTTATATTCACACCAGCAATTAATGAGGGTTCCTTTTTCTCCACAATCTCTCCAATACTTGTTATTACCTGTCTTGTTGATAACAGCCATTTCTAACAGATGTGAAGTGGTATCATTTTAGTTTTGATTTGCATTTTCTAATGTTGAGTATTTTTTCATATATCTGTTGGCCATTTGTACTAGGTGTACCGGTTAATAGCAGATTTTGTAATCAAAGGAAACATAATTTCAAGAGAAACACCAAAAGTGCTTTATTAAAAGTAATGTCCATTGCTAGCTACACATTTCCCCATCTTTTAGGTAATTTGTGGATACCATCCCAACAGAACTTTTCCTGTTTTGAGGCAAACCATGCAAAGACCAAATTTTCCACTTCTTTGTACGTTTTGAAGTGCTGCTCAGAAAGTACGTGTGCCATCGATCAGAACAAGTGGTAATCTGAAGGAGCAAAGTCTGGTGAATATGGCAAATGGGTTAATACTTCCCAGGCAAGATCTTTTAACATGTCTTTAATTGGTTTTGAAGTGTGTAATGGTGCGTCATCACGAAGAAAAATCACTTTGCCGTGTCTTTTGGAACATTCTGGTCGTTTAACCATCAAAGCATGGTTCAAATTGATTATTTGTTGTCAGTAGCGATCAGTATTAACGGTTTCACCTGGTTTTAGAAGTTCATAATACACTACACCTTCCTGATCCCACCAAACACAGAGCATTGTCTTCTTTCCAAAGCAATTTGGCCTTACAGTCGGTGTTGATGGTTGACCTGAATCAACCCATGATTTTGTGCATTTGGGATTCTCAAAATAAATCCACTTTTATTGCCAGTCACAATTCAATGCAAAAATGACTTTTGTGCCACTGAAGCAACATTTTACTGATGACTTTTTGATTTTCCATTTGTCTTTCATTCAGTTGATGTGGTACCCATTTTCCTTCCTTTAAAATCTTTCCCATTACTTGCAAATGATTGGAAATTGTTTGCTGAGCAACGTTTAATCTTTTGCAAGTGTTTTTGAGTTTGACACACATCTTCATCCAATAATGCTTGTAATTGTTGGTCTCCAAACTTTTTCGGTTGACCTGGATGTCTTTGTCTTTCACATCGAAATCATCACTTTTACAGCGTTTAAACCAGTGCTCACAAGTATCTTGAGATGGAGCATGTTCACCATAAACTTCTCGAAGTATTCAGCAGTACTTTTCTTCAAAATAAAGTAATGAATTAAAACTTCCCGCAAATGCTCTGTCAAATTTGGCACAAAATTCGACATTTTTAAGTGTAAAAATATCTATGTTAACACCTTCAGCAAATTTGACAGAGTTTTGAAGCTTGCTGTCAATACAACAAAACAGCATACATATCAAATCACATATATATCAACATATGTGTAACTCCATCTATTGAAAAAATCCACATTATTAAGCAATACACCTAATATGTCTTTTTGGGAGAAGTATCTGTTCAGGTTCTCTGCCCATGTTTTAATTGGACTGTTTGTGTGCTTAGTGTTAAACTGTATGAGTTCTTCATATATTTTGGATTTTAACCCCTTGTCAGAGCTGTTGTTTGCAAATATCATCTCCCATTTGGTTGGTTGCCTTTTGTTTTGTTGTTAGTTTCTTTTGCTGTGCAGAAGCTTTTTGGTTTGATAGAGTCCCATGCATTTATTTTTGCCTTTACTTCCCTTACCTTTGGGGTCAAGTTCATAAAATGTTCTCTACAACCAAGGTACATAAGTTTACCAGTAGTATCTGTGATTTCTTCTATGTAGTTAATTGTTTCAGATCTCTTATATTTAGGTCTTTGAATTTACTAATTTATTCTATTTTGAATTAATTTTTAGACAGGGACAAACTGTAATCTAGTTTCTTTTGCATGGGGCTTTGCAATTTTCCTAGCACCATTTATTGATGGGGCTTTCTTTTCTCCATTGTGTGGTTTTGGCTCCTTTGTCAAAAATTATTTGCCCATATACACGTGGTTTTATTTATGGGCTCTCAATTCTGTTCCATTGGTCTATGTGTCTGTTTTTCTGCCAATACTATGCTGTTTTGTAAAAAACACTAAGTAAATGAAAAGGAAAGTCAAAACTAGGAGAAAATATTTGCAAATCATATATCTGATATAAAACTTGTTTCTAGAATATATAAAGAACTCTTACAAATCCTTAATAAGATAATCCAAGGAAAAAGTGGGCAAAAAATTGAGTAGATATTTCAACAAAGAAGATATACAAACAGTTGATAAGCACTTGAAAAGATATTAAATATCATTAGTCACTAGGTAAATACAAATTAATAATTTAAAACACTGACAATACTGTTGGCAAAGATACAGAAAAAATGGAGTCCTCAATCATTGCTGTCAGGAATGTAAAATAGAACACATTGGAATACAGTTTGGCAGCTTCTTAAAATGTTAAATATAAACTTACCATATAACCCAGCAATTCTGCTCCTAGAAATAGACCTAATATGAATGTAGACATATTTCTATATAATAGTATGTATGCAAATGTTCCTGCAGCATTATTCATAATAGCCTCAAACTGGAAACAACCCAAATGCCCATCAAATGCTGAAGAGATAAATATGTTATATTCATACAGGGGAGTATTGTTCATTAATAAAAAAATGCTATAAAATGGATAACCCTCAACAATATTATGCGAAGTGAGAGAAACCAGATGCAAAAGACTACACGTGGTTTGAATCTGTTTATATGGATTTCCATGAAGAAAAAATTGATGGCGATATAAAACAGGTAGGTAACTCAGTTGGTTGGAGCATCATCCTATACACCCAAAATGTTATGAGTTTGATATCCAGTCAGGGCATAAACTTAGGTTGTGGGTTTGATCCTCTATTGGGGTGCCCCATACTGGAGGCAACCAGTTGATGTTTCTTTCTCACATAGATGTTTCTCTCTCTCTCTCTCCCTTCATCTCTCTCTAAAATCAATAAACATAGCCTCTGGCAAGGATTTAAAAAAAATTAGTGTCTCTTTGGGGCCAGAGGTAGGAGCAAGGATTTGACAGCAAATTAGTAAGAGGGAACTTTTGAAGATGACAGAAATATTCTAAAACTAGACTGTAGTGATGGCTGCACAATACTATAAGTATATTTTTAAATAATTAAATTTACAATTATAATGGGTAAATTTATGTTATGTAAATTAGACTTCAAAAGAACTATTTTAAAAATCCCAGTGTCCAAGCTTCCCTTCAGATCCATTACATCAGAATCTTTCTGGATGGGATCCAGGCATCAGAATTTTTTAAAGCTCCCTGGGATATTCTGATGGGCAGCTATGATAATCACTGAGGTAGAGGAAAAAGCATTGATTTAAATCGCTTTTCCACAACTCACCATCTGTGCCTTTGAGCATATTATTTAATCTCTTTGAACATTATTTTCCTTGTTTGTAAAATAAAGAAATAATACCTACCTCATCAAGCTTTTTGAGACTAAAATGAGACAACGAATGCAAAATAATGCAGAATAATGTCAAGTGGAACAATTGTTACATCTTGTATATTCCCTGGAATCAGCAGAGTCTAGAGTAGAGATGACAGACATATGATGTGAGCACAAGATCTGGAAGTCAGCCATGGGTTTGTTAAGAGACCCTGAGTACCAGACATTTTGAGTACCGGGGAGTTCTATTTGGCTAACACTTCAGCGTTTGTTTATAGGGTTACTTTGATCTATGCCTATTTGGGATGATTTAATCTTCTCCCAAAGAGTACTTCAATGGGACCAGGCTTCTCACACTAGCAAACTGAACTATCCATAAGTTTTCTATGGATAAAAATATCTAGATGTCATTAATACTTTGGGATAGTTTTACAACTGGAGATAGGATCTGATAGTTGAGTTCCTGAAACATCAAAATCCTCAGCCTAGCCTCTCAAAGCTGCTATACTGATAAAGATACCAAAATATCTTGAATTATGGTGTATTCCGCTGCAAGTAATGGAATACCTGATTTTTAATGTCTTAAATCATTATTATTTTTCATCTATCAGATAGTCTGGAAGTAGGCAACTCAAGTCCATTTTGGAAATTCAGTGGTGTCATCAAGGACCAAGGCTCTTTACATTCTTGAGCTTTGTAATTAATCCCCAATGGGTAGGCAACATCTCCCATAGCTGAAAAAATGGCTGCCAGATCTCCAAGTACCTCATTTTCACATGACAGCATCCCAAGGAAAAAGCTGGGGAACACTGACCAAAACTATTGTCTTCCCATACCTCTCTCTTATTAGGTAGGAATGAAAACTCTTTCCCAGAAGCCCCAAGAACATATCCTTTATATCACCTTAGCTGAAACTGGGTTATGTCCATGCTGTTAGCAAGGAAAAGCAATGACCTGCTCTATCACTTACTTCACATGGTATTTTACAGCTATGCATTTGTAGTAGACACTCTTCCTAATTATGAGCAACACAAAATGTTCCTGCCTAATTTAACCAGGAAGTGACTTTATTCATAGGATTTTGCATAATTCTGAATTGTCAAGATATCTAAAGAATGAAGTTTGAGGTTAAAAGTTGCCAGAAACAATGTCTAAAACCATGCTGGAGAGCTATTCTACTGAAGAAGCCTCATATGCACTCAATCTATAGTTTGCAACCTAGCTGATTCTCTGATGAGAACTTGCTTTTACTGTAACCACCAGGGCTAGTAAAAGAGAGAGTGTGCTCCATGACCTGGGCTGTTTTTTCAGTAGCTCCCAAGTGAAAGTTTATTGTGAATGTATCTGATTGGTGGAATCTAGTTCATATGATTTTGCCTGGCTGCAAAGAAGTCTGGGAAGGTGAGTGCCTGGCATTTGGGGTACTTCTAATGGAAGGAAGTCTTTGTGCTCAACCAAGATTTATAAACCAAGAGTCATAAAATGAAGAATCCTCAATGTAGATACTAGAGCAGTGATGGCGAACCTATGACACGCGTGTCAGAGGTGACACGCGAACTCATTTTTTTGGTTGATTTTTCTTTGTTAAATGGCATTTAAATATATAAAATAAATATAAAAAATATAACTCTTTGTTTTACTATGGTTGCAAATATCAAAAAATTTCTATATGTGACAGGGCACCAGAGTTAAGTTAGGGTTTTTCAAAATGCTGACACACGAGGCTCAAAAGGTTCGCCATCACTGTACTAGAGAGCTAGAATGACACATGCACCACATAATTTAGCTCATCTAATTCTCACAATCTTCTAGTTATGCTCATTTTATAGGATAGAAATTGAGGTGCCTCACCATGTCCAAAAATCTAAGCTCTAAAGAAATACTCACACAAGTAAGCAATGCTTAATGCCCAAGAGTTTTCACTGTCCATTGTTATAACAAATTAACTGCAAATAAACGTTTGTCATTAGAAATTTGTTAATTGTACATTTATACAAGAAAACACTTTGTAACACTTTTTAAAATGAGGTAGATTCCTATGTGCCATTAGGAAAAGATGTTTAGGATGTGTTATTAAGTGGGAAAAAAAGGTTCTAAAATGATATGTACACTATAACTCCACTAGTTTCAAGAAACTTAAATTATGTATATATAAAAAATGTTATATATAGGGATATATACACATATACCAAATTATTAATAGTGGTTGTCTCATGGGGATATGAATAAGAACATCCTCATATATTTTTGCAAATTTTACAGTAAGTATGTATTATTTTTAGGCACCAACATGTTCAATGAATGCATTTTTTAAATAAACCTTTATTGTTCAGATTATTACAGTTGTTCCTCTTTTTCCTCCCCATAGCTCCCCTCCACCTGGTTCCCACCCCACCCCATGCCCTTACCCCCCTCACTGTCCTTGTCCATAGGTGTAAGATTTTTGTCCAATCTCTTCCCGCACCCCCTTCACCCCCTTCTTCCCGAAAATTGTCAGTCCACTCCCTTTCTATGCCCCTGATTCTATTATATTCACCAGTTTATTCTGTTCATCAGATTTTTTATTCACTTGATTTTTAGATTCACTTGTTGATATGTATTTGTTGTCCCTTTGTTGTTCGTAATTTTTATCTTTACCTTTTCCTTCTTCTTCCTCTTCTTAAAGAATACCCTTAAGCATTTCATATAATACTGGTTCGGTGGTGATGAACTCCTTTAGCTTTTCTTATCTGTGAAGCTCTTTGTCTGACCTTCAATTCTAAATGATAGCTTGGCTGGGTAAAGTAATTTTGGTTGTAGGTTCTTGCTATTCATCACTTCGAATATTTCTTGCCACCCCCTTCTGGCCTGCATAGTTTCTGTTGAGAAATCAGCTGACAGTTGTTATGGGTACTCCCTTGTAGATAACTAACTGTTTTTCTCTTGCTTTTAATATTCTCTTTGTCTTTTGCCCTTGGCATTTTAATTATGATGTGTCTTGGTGTGGTCCTCTTTGTATTCCTCTTGTTTGGGGTTCTCTGTGCTTCCTGGACTTGTAAGTCTATTTCTTTCACCAGGTAGGGGAAGTTTTCTGTCATGATTTCTTCAAATAGGTTTTCAGTATCTTGCTCTCTCTCTTCTTCTGGCACCCCCATAATTCAGATGTTGGTATGCTTGAGGTTGTCCCAGAGGCTCCTTAGACTATGTTCATATTTTTGGATTCTTTTTTCTTTTCCAGTGGATGTTTTTTGCTTCTTTGTACTTCATATCTTTGACTTGATTCTTGGGATCCTCTAGTTTGCTGTTGGATCTCTGCATATTATTCTTTATTTCAGTCAGTGTATGCTTAATTTCTGATTAGTCCTTTTCATATCCTTGAGGGTGTCAATAAATCTCTCAGAGGTTTCTAGAAGATTCTTGAGTAACCTTATAACCGTGGTGTTGAACTCTATATTCAGTATTTTGCTTTCATCCATTTCTTTCATTTATGACGTGTTTCTTTGTCTCCACATTTTGGCTGCTTCCCTGTGTTTGTTTCTATGTACTGGGTAGCTGCTAAGTCTCCTTGAGTTGATAGAATGGCCTTGTGTGGCTGGTGTCCTATAGGGCTCAGTGGCTCAGCCTCCCTGGTCACCTGAGGTGGACACTTTTGGTGTACTCCTTTGTGGGCTGTTTGCACAGTCCTGTTGTAGGTAACCCTTTTCTGCTGTTGGTATCACTGGGAGGAATTGACGTCTAGGTCAATTGGCTGTGATTACCAGCTGTGTCTACACTGGAAGATCTGTTGCGCAGGAGACACCCTTATGGGGCAGAACTTGCTTCAGTAGGGCTTTGGTGCTCACTGAGTCTGCCCCTTGAGTGTGTTGCTTATGGATGTGAGGAGTTGTAATCTGGTATGGTCTCACACTAACCACTGGGTATACTGGCTCTTGGGTCTCCAGGGAGGTGCAAGGTCAGCCACTGTCTGGAGCCGCCCAGCAGGAGATACAGAGACATCTGCAGATTCCTCCTCTTTATATGGGGTTTGGAAGTACCCAGATGAGACACAACTGAAGCAAGGCTGGCAGGGCTTTGGGCTTTCTTTTGGAAGCTCTGGGGCTTTCTGACCCTGCTGCAGTTTGACAGGAGAAAGGACAGGCCATTCATATGCAAAAGCAGATGTTCATAGCTTGGGTGGGGATGTAAATTGGGTGGGGTGGGGTTTCTGGGTATCACCAGGGTGGAGCAAACAGCAATGGCTGCTAGTCAGCACTGAACCAGAGAAGTCCCTGCTTCTCTGAGTTCTGCACCCCACCCTCTCCCCCTTCCCCCCTGCAAAACAATGATCGCTGTGAGCCCCTCTAAGAGAAAGCTGACATTGCATTCCTGTCCCAATGCCAGACAGTCCAGTTTCTCCCTGTATGTGCCTGGGTCCCCCAGAGTCTCGCCCGGAACTGGAGTTCAGAGCAAGTGGAAGCTTGTATCTCCCTTCTAATTAAAAGAGTAGCACATCCAGGTGCCAGCACTTTCCGTGCCTCCACACGTCCTACCAGTCTCAATGCACCTTCTTCACGTCTCTAGTTGTGGAAGTTCCACTTAGCCAGCCTTCCTGCAGTTCTGGGTGGTAGTTGTTCTGCCATTCAGTTGTGGTATTGATGTGGTTGTGAGAGGCAGCAAGTACAGGTGCTTACCTATGCCACCATCTTGGCTCTCCTCTCAATGAATGCATTTTTGAGCCCCACAGATTAGCTGCTAAATCAGCCATAGAGGTAAGGGTCCCAGCTGTTTAGAGGAGGGGGAAGGGCTCGTCCCTGTTACTTAAGGGAGTTTTTAAAAAATATATATTTATTACTGATTCCAAAGAGGAAAAGAGAGGGAAAGTGATAGAAACATCAATGATGAGAGAGCATCATTGATTGGCTGCCTCCTGCACACCCCCCACTGGGGACCAAGTCTGCAACCTAGGCATGTGTCCTTGACTGGAATCAAACCTGGGACCCTTCAGTCCGCAGGCTGACACTCTATCCATTGAGCCAAACCAGTCAGGGCTTAAGTGAGTGTTTGCCTCTGGTACTGAGAGGTTGAAGTGAAAATTAATGAGTCACTCCAAAAGTGTAGTCAATGGGAGAGAAAAAAGGCAGAGAGCCTCACATTTCCCAAGAGTCTGGGTCAGCAGCAGCTAGAGGTGGAAGGATCACTGGCAGCTAAAGTTGAGGGAGGTCACCAAATAACAAGAAGATTCCGAGCAGCCACAGAGTCAGAAACAAGGGTTTGGTCACAGATTAGGAAGATCCAGCAGGCTGAGGTGTGGTCAGGCAGAGGGATCAAGACCAGCTCAATGTGTCAAAGAGGCTGGACTCTTAACTAGAGATCAGGGTGAGAGAGGCCTGTGAAGCAGAAACTGGGGCGAAGCTCCAGGCAGTGCCAGGCTTTATTCTCAGGTGCAGCTGCTCAGAAAGGAAGTAAGTTACCTTGTGGAATGTCTTCTTTCTAGTTCAGTATTTATTATTTATGAAAACAGATTCTAGTTATAGAAATCCTATGTTCCAATACCACAAAGGGTACGATTAAATGTACAGACACTTAAAGAGAGACAGTGTAAAAGAGTGTGCACTGGGATTTGGTGATGTCTCAGGCAGTATCAGACAAAATCTTGACCCTGGGTGACTCTAGTAGAGAGTCTCTAATTGACTGGTTTGGTTTTTGTCAAGTTCCCTTCAGAGAAATGACTTTAGTGTTGAAGGGGATATCCCAACTCAGGCTCACCATGATTTGCGTACGGTCTGGGCTTCAGTTATGAGAGCTGTGTTGGTGGGAATCCATCATGCTCTAACTCTAAATTCATAGATGCTCCTGCTTTAGCTATAGAAAATCAAAAAAAGAAGGGGCACAAACAACTAGACTTCAGTTTGTGCTATAAATCCTGTTGATGTGTCTGCATGGAGAAAGAGTAAAAAGCATTGCCTACTAGCAAGTTAGGTTGCCTGACATACAATGAACACAGGACAGCTGAGGAAGGACATCCTGGCTGAAGGGTCCACCATGATGTCCTCTTTCCTTTTGTTTGTGGCTTGATATGCAGTCCTCACAACGTGTGCTATCCATCAATGAAAGTATCATAAAGAGCTGGTGAGGAGTTCTGAGTGCTGAGGCAGAAGTCTAGAAAGATAAACTGGTTAAAGAGGAGCGTTTGCCCTGGAATAATCCTTTAACATCCATGTGGATTTCTGGCTCAGTCTCCTTGGTCAGTTCCCACGCTGTAGACATGACTTTGGGACAGTTTGCAGAACCACCTGGCATGTACCACATGTGTTGGGTGTTGTTTTTTCCCTTTCCCGTCTGTTTTGCTTTGTTTTCCAAATCAAAGCAACACTAAGCCACTAGACATATGACTTCAGATGAACAATTTCCAGATGTGTTTTTATAGTCTTTCCAAAATATAACGGTTGTAGGCAAAGATGTAAACGCCATCAAACCCTGGAGGCACTGTAGCATAACACTTTAGAGGGCAAGCTCGGGAGTCAGACGGCCTGGGATTGAATCCTGCCTCTGTCACTTGGGCAAGCGTTTTAACTTCTTTGTGCCTCAGTTTTCACATGCTAAGTGGTGTTACAGTATGTACCTCTTAGGAATGTTGTGAGGATTAAATTCATTAATTTTCCCTTTTACAAAAGGTTATGTAGAATAGTGCCTGTCATATAGGAAGTACTCACTAAATGGCATTGTAATTAGTCAAGAATCCTGTCAGCTACTTCCACAGGACCTCCCGGGGCAGGGAGGAGGGTGAGTGGATGAATGGGCTCTGAGCCTCATGGTTGGATGCTCAGCATTACAGATTTGGAAATGTGATCGCCTCAGTGCAATCATAGCGAAGTGGGCCCAGATCAAAGGGTTATTGCCCTTAGACCAATAGGTTTTTTTATAACATAATTTAGAACTGGGAAGGGATTACCCAGACATTCATGTCAGCATGTCTGTGTATCCTTCCCTAGAATGTACATCTGGGTGGAAAATCAAGATTTAATTTGAAGGTTACTTGGTGAGCAAGGAAGTGTAAGTGGTAATGTCAAGCTGTGCAGATTTAATGTGGCTATCCCCACTCTGCAAAGAGAATACTCTGTGTTCACCTCCAAAAGGGAATGAATCTTCCATCCTCTGGTCAGGAAACTCCCGCTTGTGAACAAGGCTGACACATTTTGACTTATTTTCTTTTCCTCTGGTGTCACATAGAACCTCCCATTGTGAGAACATACTTTCTTTGGATTGTGGAGAAAATCAAGAAGCCTGGTCAGAAGCTTTAGATTTGCTAATATAGCACTTCTGGAACTATATCTGAGTCAGACCATGGATATATCTGAAACTTTTTAGACATTTTGGCTCCAGATGACTTTCCTTCAACTAAACCAGGGCAGAGTGAAATTTCCAGCCCACTGACTGAGGAGCTGAAGCTTTTGATGTATAGTAGGATGGAGAAATTTGTATTTACTAGAACTCTTCTAAAGGACAGCTCTTCATAGAGTTGAAGACTTTTTCAAAGGCACCTGATATCTGTGTGTGGAGGGGTGTTTACTCAGGCAGCAATAGATGATCTGTAAACTGCATTCTAAGGCGTATGGTTCTAATTCACCATGGGGCTTTCGTTTTACAAAGTTGGAAGCAAAGTTTACCCAAGTGAGCTCTGTGTGAGGGTCAGAAAAAGGAGGAGCTCATACTGGAGAGAGAGCCAGGAAAAGAGGACTTGTCAGGTGCAGGTGTTTGAGGTGGTTTCCCCAATGTGGGGTGGGGACCTAAAGTGAAAACGTTCTCATCTATTTCACATGTGCAATCTTCCATGAAGCCTGACCTTCAGAAAATCAAAAGTGGGTGTGATTTCGGAAAGGGACAAAGAGTTTGAGGTTTGCCAAGCCATGCCAGAGCCCACACAGATCAGAGGACTGCCATGTAGCTGGTCTTCTTATGGAAGAAGCACTGGAGTTGAAAGTGCTCTCTTCCTTGTAGCTTCCACAGAACTCTTGCTCTCTTTTGGACTGGTTCTTCTCTTTTGCTTCCCCTCCCTTCCTTTATCCTTTCCTTATCTTTCCTTTCCTTTCCCTTTTTCTTCTCTCCCTCCCTCCAGGAGTGTCTTACTCCACTGCTGTTCCTGGGCATGGGCCTGCCGATAGTGCCCATAGCCCAGCATCTCTGGGATACTGAATGCCAAACTTCCCAATAATTTTGTGTGATAATAGCCTTCCCCACGAATTCTGTTTTAAATTAATTTATGGTAAAACTAATTAGAGGTGCTTTCTATTATTTGCAACCAAAAGTTTTGAATGATACTTTCTTGTTTTAAAATCTCGCTCTCATTCTGGCCTGTGTGGCTGAGTTGGTTGGAGCATCATTCCACACCAAAAGGTGGTAGGTTTGATTCCTGATCAGGGCACATACCTAGGTTTAGGGTCTGATTCTAAGTCGGGGTGCATGGAGTAGCCAACTGATGTTTTTCTCTCACATGGATGTTTTTCTCTCTCTGGTTCTGGCTATCTCTTTCTCCCTTCCTCTCTATAAAACCAATTAAAAGATAAAAGTTTTAAAAAGTATTTCTCTGATTTACACAAACACACAATGGCAAGGAGGGAAAAGTGAGAATATCATGGAAAAGAGGAAATTATGGTAGGAAGCATAGGACAAAGTCAGAGGAGAGTTTAATACAAAAATTCAGGTTATATATTTCCAGGCCTTTTGTTATAGATGAGTAACAAATTTGAATCTAAGCTTCCTGTTAGTCAAAGCAATGATAGGAACACAACTTACACCATACACAAAAATAAACTCAAAATGGATAAAGGACTTAAATGTAAGTTGGGAAATCATAAAAATCTTAGAAGAGTCCATAGGCAGCAAAATATCAGACATATGTCATAGCAATATCTTTACCGATACAACTCCTAGGGCAGCGGTTCTCAACCTCTTTGGGGGTCAAACAACCCTTTCACAGGGGTCGCACGACCCTTTCACAGGGGTTGCCTAAGACCATCGGAAAACTCGTATATAATTACATATTGTTTTTGTGATTAATAACTATGCTTTAATTATGTTCAATTTGTAACAATAAAATAGGGGGTCACCACAACATGAGGAACTGTATTAAAGGGTTGCAGCATTAAGAAGGTTGAGAACCACTGAAACTTAGGAGAAAATAAACAAATGAGACATCAAAATAAAAAGCTTCTGCACAGCAAAAGAAACCATCAACAAAACAAGAAAGCCATGCATGGGAGAACATATTTTCCAATATTATTTCCGACTAAAGACCTGGTGCACAAAATTCGTGCACGGGTCAGGCGGTCCTCTCAGCCCAGCCTGCACCCGATACAATCCAGGATCCCTTGGGTGATGTCCCACTGCCGGTTTAGGCCTGATCCCGGAGATCGGGCCTAAACTGGCAGTTGGACATCCCTTTCACAATCCTGGACTGCTGGTTCCTAATCGCTCACCTGCCTGCCTGCCTGTTCACCCGTCAGCCCCACCCTCCCGCTGGCCTGATCACCCCTAACTGCCTATGCGTGCCAGCCTGATTGCCCCTAACTGCCCTCCTGCCAGCCTGGTCGCTCCTAACTGCCCCCCGCTGCTGGCCAGGTCACCCACAACTACCCCCTTCCTGCCGGCATGGTTGCTCCTAACTGCCCCTCCCCCTGCCGGCCTGATCACCCCTTACTGGCCCCCTTGCCAACCTGGTCACCCCTAACTGCCCCCCCTTGCCGGCCAGGTTTCCCCCACTGCCCTCCCTGCCAGCCTAGTCACCCCTCACTGCCCCCCTGCCAGCCTAATCACCCTCAACTGCTCTGCTGCCGGCCTGGTCACCCCCAACTGTACCCCCACCCCACCGGCCTGGTCGCCTCTTACTGCTCCCCCCTGCCAGCCTGGTTGCTCCCAATTGCCTCCCTCTACTGGCTTGGCCGATGCAAATCAATACGACAATGAGATAGCATCTCACACCTCTCAGAATGGCTATCATCAACAAATTAACAAATGACAAGTGCTGGTGAGGATGTAGAGATAAAGGAACCCTCATTCACTGCTGGTAGGAAGGCAGAATGATGCAGCCACTGTGGAAAACAGTATGGAGTTTCCTCAAAAACTTAAAAATGGAATTCCCATTTTACCCAGTAATCCCACTTCTAGGAATATACCCCAAGAAACCAGAAATACCAATCAGAAAGGACATATGCACCCTTATGTTCATAGCAGCACAATTTACAATAGCTAAGATTTGAAAACAACCTAAGTGCCCATCAGCAGATGAGTGGATTAGAAAACTGTGGTACATCGACACGATGAAATACTATGCTGCTATAAAAAAGAAAGAACTCTTACCATTCTCAATAGCATGGATGGACCTGGAGAGCACTATGCTAAACAAAATAAGCCAGTCAGAGAAAGATAAATATCACATGATCTCACTCATTTGTGGAATATAATGAACAACATAAACTGATGAACAAAAATAGATCCAGAGACAGAGAAACATTGAAGAGATTGTCAAACTTCAGTGGGAAGGCGGGCGGTGGGAGGAAGAGGGGTAAGAGATCAACCAAAGGACTTAGATGCATGCATATAAGCATAACCAATGGACACAGACATTAGAAAGGTGAGGGCATGTGCCAGGGGGTGTGGGTGGCAGGGGGAGTTCAATGGGGGGAAAAGGAAACATGTAATACTATATGTAATACTTTAAACAATTTTTTTATAAAAAGAAAGTAGAATGATATTGGCAGGGGCTGAGGAGGGGGGAATGAGAGCTATTGTTTAAAGGTCACAGTGGTTCAGTTGGGGAGATGAAAAGTTCAGGTGATGGATAGTGGTGATGGTTGCACAACAATGTGCATGTGCTTAATGCCACAGAACTACACACTTCGAAATGGTTAAAATGGTAACTTTTATAATACAGTATGTGTATTTTACTACAATTAAGAAAAAAATGGAAAAGATCTAAATTAGGAATATTCCAAAATATGGGTGCATGGCCTCAAAGTTTGACACCACAGAGCAGGGGTCCTCAAACTTTTTAAACAGGGGGCCAGTTCACTGTCCCTCAGACTGTTGGAGGGCCGGACTATAGTTTAAAAAAAAACTATGAACAAATTCCTATGCACACAGCGGGGGCAAAAACACCCGGCGGGCGGATAAATGTTTTTGGCGGGCCACATGTGAGGACCCCTGACACAGAGCCTAGCCACAATAATCTCAACTCAAAAATCTTTAAAACTGGGCATTGCCAAACGCCCACCTTGGCTGTAAAAAAAAATCCCAATAAATCTTCCAGGTTTAGGATGTCTAATTTTGAGCACTAAAGTGTTCTGGTGAGTCTTCCCAGGTTAAATGATTCCAAAACACACATTTGGGTAAATTAATGTATTAGCTGGCTGCTTCAGGTTTTTCACTATAGGCTATTGGGGATACACTCTTATTAATTCCTACAACAACCTGTATTAAGTCAGGCTTTATAGATCAAATAGCTTTGTTAAGGTTACACAGCTAGGAAGTAGTGAATCTTGGATTTGAACTAACCTCTCCAATACAAATCTTGCCCACATAGGCTATGGAGGTCTGAGACCTATATAGCTCCATTATCTTTTCCTCAAGCAATGGAAATACCTTGGTTTCCCTTTGCTGGGTTTAATGGGTTCTTTGGGGCTAGTGCGAGACAACAAAAGGGCCTTATCTGTAAAGGTAGCCTGATCTACTTCTGCCAATACCCTTACAGCTCATATGTATAGGTGATGAAGACTGACAAGAAATACATAAATTTCCTTCACCATTTCATTTTACTTTATTTCCTTATTAGTAAACATTATTGAAAAAAAAATGTACTATGTATCAGGCCGGCTTAAAAACCAAAGCTTTGAAACAGTTTACAGAGAAAAGATTTGGTACATTTACCTAAGAAAACCCCTTTTAATTTTCCAATCTCTGTCCTCAAGTGTTTGAGCACAGAGGCCCTGGTAAAATCAGTTGAGAACAGCCCTCAGCAGCCACCTCCCACAATTCTCTAGGGAAGTATCACCCAATCAAACCTGGTCCTATTCTATCAGACTCCCCTCTAGCCCTTGCTAATTGCTCCTAATTATGTATCTCAGGAATTCTTCTCTCCCTGGGGTGTGTCCGGAAGACATTGTGCTCTGTCTTCTAGTGGCTAATCAGAATTTGCTGAAGGCTTCCTTTGGAGAGCTTGGAGTTCTCTGATCTTACAGAAAGGCCCCACCCTCATTTGTCTTCCTCACTGAATTTCCTCCACTCTGTCTTTCTCTTATTTAGATACCTCAGCTTCACCAGGAGCTAGGGATGGCCATCCTGCACTAGGATGAAAAGGGTCTTCTGTCTTTGTTCAGGTAACTTGTACCTTGGTAACCTAAAGAGTGTTTGCTGAGGGTGCTAGAGGCTCAGTTTATGCCGCTTTTCCCTTTTTACCTTGCTTCAGTACATTAAGTTTCAGTGGCATTTTTCAGAGTGGAAAGTTAGAGGTCTCTCTCTCTATATTCTTTATATGTGTAATCTGAGCACCTCTTAATTTTTCACAATGTCTTCTGTCACACTGGAACATCCATTAATATCCTTAGAAAGTTGTTTTCCTTCCCTGCACTTCAGGTGTGCCACCTCTACAATGAACATATTTTCCCAGATGACATCCAGTCACTCTGTTTTCCTTTTATTTAATCCACTGTTTGTTCATGTTGAGTTAGTGTTTTTGATGAGCTTTCTTGACATAAAAATTGAAGAAAGCAAGTGTTTATCTTTATTTAGTCTTATTCTCCACAACAACCCCCACCCCCCAACAAATTTTGCCCTGGAAGACCCTACTTCTACTCAGCCAATTTGTTTTTATTGACCACGAATGAAAAGTCCTTTCTGCTCCACCTGAAAGTCCTTCTCCATCCTCCACCTCAGAGACTCTCCTGGCTCTGGATCACTGCCCTCTCTCGAAAGACATGTTCTCTGCTCTTTCTCTGATGGCAATTCATCTATTCCTTCTTCAATGTTAATTTTACCCAACAGCAAAAACAAACAAAAAAACCCCTCATATTTCGCTGAAAGATCTTAAAAAGTCAGAGAGTAGTATATGAAAAAGTTAAATTCTTACGAGTATGTGTTATTAATTTGATATTAATCACACAAACCCTGAAATAGACTCTCTTTTTAGAAAAGAAGTACCTGCCTTGGCTTGGAGGTTGCCATTTTGGACAGCAATGTGAGTTTCCTTACTTCGTTTTTTCCAGCTTTGGATAAGGAAATGCCAGAGACCTTCCCACCCCCTCAGCCAACCCAGAACTCTCTGTTCAGGTGCTTCTGCCAACTAATTAACACCTCCTTCACAAGCTGTGAATTGGACAGCAGATGCACATGAATGCAGAACCCAGTGGGGAGTCTCATACTTTCTCTATACATATATTTCATGAAAGGCAGGAAGTGAAATCAAACAGACTGATGGGGAATTCACCTTGCCAAAATGACCACCCCCAAAATCTTAAATAAACTTACGGGCTTTTAATGCAAAATAAATTTCTCATATCTTTGGAGGAGAGACCCATTTTTGTTGTTTTTCAAATATAATCCAATGTGTTCTCAAATTCCAGAAAAATTACTGAACATCTTTGGACAGCCTTCAGATGGTACCAGAAACTCAGGTACATTTGCCCACCTGCCCTGAGTCCAATAACCCTTCAAGGACTACTAAATTCCTGCCTGTCTCAATCTACTCTAATCTACCCTTTATTTTGCTGCCAATGTTCTGTCTATAACCCAAACAGGATCATATTTTTATGCATCTCCAGATCTCATAGGATGTATTAGAAACTATTTAGTCTGAGGTTAGGGGGAGTTCCATAGGCCCTGAGGATCTGTCTCCTGGCTTTCCTGATACCCACTCACATTGTACACACCAGTCCCCTGGGTAAGTGACCTTCGCTCACAGCTCTGTATTCAGGAACTGTCCCTGCCCCATTCTTACTCTAGAAGCCATGATTCCCACTTTCTCCAAAGAGCTTGGAAATATTTTTTTTTATTAACTTGCAATTTATTTTTTTTATTTTTTATTTTTTTAATATATTTTATTGATTTTTTACAGAGAGGAAGGGAGAGAGATAGTTAGAAACATCGATGAGAGAGAAACATCGATCAGCTGCCTCCTGCACATCTCCTACTGGGGATGTGCCCGCAACCCAGGTACATGCCCTTGACCGGAATCGAACCCGGGACCTTTCAGTCCGCAAGCCGACGCTCTATCCACTGAGCCAAACCGGTTTCGGCTTAACTTGCAATTTAATTCAGCAAAGTCTACTGAGTACCTATTCTGTATCAAATACTCTGACATACTCAGAAGATATAGCAATAAGTCATAAACTCTCTCTGAGGAGCTTATAAGATAGTGGAGACATCATTAGATAACTATAATAAGCGTTGATGTGTCCTCCTCAAGGAACTGCCCCTAGGCCTGTGGCAGCTTAATCTATTGTTTGGAAATAGTAGCCAGATTTAGGAAGGCAAATGTGTTGGGGCAAACTTCAGAGAAAGACAAACACTGGAATGGGTCTCTTGTACCTCACTTATCTCTTTGCTTTGGTTTCATGCTTTGGTGAAGGGCACCTCTTTGTATAACCAAAAAGAAAACAACACAGACATGGATAAACTAAGTCAATGGAATGGGTGCAGACTGCTAAGGATATTGAGTATTGTGGATATTGGAAGATGTTAAGAAATAAACTCTGCAATATGTCAGAAACTGGCTAACTTCCCATTAAGTAGAATTTATCCTCCCTTCTGAGGGGGGAAATGTCCATCTATTTGCACATCTATAGCAAATTGCTAAACAAATTTTGTTGTGTATGGAAGCAAAAATGAAGAGATTTGTAATCTACTGCTAAAAGAGTTTTAACCAAAATTTCAGAAAATTTTGAATTTCTAGGTAGTATGTCCAATAATGAAATAGGCAGGTGGCACGAAATATAAAGGAGGTGAATTGAAGCCTCCACTTGCCTCTTCTAAGAAGCGAGTGATGACCTTTACCAGGGTGTGCAAGGGAATAGCCTGCATGTGGGTTTGGTCAGTGTCTTTACAACTAATCAGGTTGGTCTATATGGCAATGTCCACTTCTTGATTTAGGTGCATTTGCTTCTCAAAGTGTGGTCCCACATCAGCAGCATCACATCACTGGGAGTTTGTTAGAAATGCAGAATCTCAGGCCCTTCTTCAGACCTACTGAATCAGAATGTGTGTTTTATCAAGATCCTTCCATAATTCAAATGCACATTAACACTTGACAACATCTCATTCCAACTTTAGGACATCCCTCTGGGGTTCTAACTACCTGGAAATGCTTGATCAAAACCCTTGTAGTATGTGCCTGCATTTGTGTAAAGTATAATGGTTCATAGAAATAACCCAGATTGTATTTACTTGTATTTCCTCCCCCATCACATATGTGCACCACACACATTTTGAGAAGTAAATCAATAAGAAACGTTTTCCCCATTAAAACCTCTCCCCTGAGTCCCCACCAACACACACACACACACACACACACACACACACACACACACACACAACTTATTACCAACTTTTAAATAGCAATTATAAAGCTAGTGAATGGAGAGGAGAACATTTGTCAAAGGGTTACCTGATTTGTATTGGAGGAATAAAGAAAAACTTAAATTACTCTGTACAAATTGCAGTGAGAAGGGAAGCCTAGTGAGCCCCCACTCTATTGTTTGTGTTTTTTTCTTTTGAATGTTACCCCATCAGTGGAATGGAATTGCCACACAATCTCTAATCCCACTGAGGGAAAGGGAACACCAACAAAACCTAATACTTCATCCTTAAGTCCAATGATACAACCATTCTAAACTATATTTTGACAGAAAACATAAGAATAGAGAATGTAAACAGGCCAACCAACCAGCACCAAATTTCACTTTTCCTCTTTCTCAAAACCTGTCCCTCTAATCTTTTTTCTTAAAGCAGTTTTATTTATTTTTGAGGGGGAGAACTAAGTACTGAGGAACCATTGGGAGAAGCAGGTCTGCCTGGGAGAACTCAGTCAAGTCCAGTTTTGATAAGTATACTCTTGGCTCTGGTTGAAGATAGAGGTGGAGTATACCTCAGTACTGAGGTATTGCTAACACTGAGGTTTGCTACTATCCCTTTGCTACTGGTCAATGGTAATCCTAGAACTAGTGAGCTCTTCTTCGTGCTAAGATCCTGGCTTTCAGAGTCACCCAACTTGTTAGGCTGCCATGCACACCTTTTCGAGTATATGCCAGGATCATAGAAATTCCCCTTTAACCCTGTGCCCTCATGTAGGACTGTCCCAGTTAAATAATATACAAAGTGACAGGAGTAATTGATAAGACCAGGGATGGGTAACTAAGGTACCATGGTACCTCAGAATCTCTTGAGAATCTGAAATCTAGATTGATAAGACAGAATTACCTATGTCTGCATCTAGATCTATGTATACTCTATTTATCTATGTGCAGAGAGAGACTGGCTGTTTTCTCTATGCTGGTAAATCATGTGGGATGGGCATCATTTGCCAGTTTTATGAATCAGAGACAGTAGGTGTGCAGAGATGGAAGAATAGAACAGCCAGGCCAAAATGAGCAGAAATGAAAGAGTGAGAGCTGGGTTAGCATTTCAGTTCCATTCCTGATATATCCTTACATTTGTCCTGTGTCTTTTCAATAACTTTCTCTTCACTATTTTAGCACACCCAGGTTGGCTTTTGTTGCTTAGAAACAAGGGAGTTGCTGCTTTCCATCTGGCTATGCAGAACTGTCCTTTCACCATATGACAGGTTGACTTCACCCCCAGTCCTCTTCTCTCTGCACCAGTCCTGACCTTGCAGCCCAGGGGTAGTAAAGCAGAGAAAGGTGCCTAGTGAAGGCTCCCCTGCCTGTGTGATCTCTGTTGTCCCACTGGCTTCAGAGCTTTCCTGGAAGCTCTCTCAGGCAGCAGAGAAGGTGATCTTGTAATGGGTCTCTTCCAAGATCCATCTTCTCAGTGAATCATTAAGAGCACCAATGGCCAAGTGGGCTGACTCTGGCTGCAAAGCCCTTCCTAGCTGGGAAGGTGAGGGACAACAGTTTCATAGCAAACTTTACAGAGAACACAGCGGGACTGAGGAGGGAATGACCCAAGAGGGGTATCATTCATGGCTCCTGGAGAAAATGTTGGGGTAGGAAGCCAAATGATGGCACAAAAGCATGTCAGAGCTGCACAGATCATCTGCTTCAACAACTTGATTTTATAGGTGGGGAAGGGAAACAGACATTTATTATGGGCCAGCCAGGTGACAGACACACGAATCCCCAAGAACACTGTCATTTAGTATGATCCTCACTGAATAGATGGAAGAAACTGAGTGGTCAACTAATTTGATTAAGTGGTGAAGGCAGGGTGGATTATGAGGCCATCTTACTTTGGAGGGCAAGGCCATAGTCACCCAGCTGGAAGAGACCGAGGACTGTCTCAAAATTCTCAGACCAGTGCTCTTCAAACCTCAGTACTCCACCTCCATCATATGTGTTTTTACACAGCTGGAATAGCACTGATTTCAGGTAAGGTAGGTAAGAGCCCAGCAAGGCAGCCTGAAATCTACTGCAGACAGGAAAACAAAGCAAGAGCCTAGGATTTCCATGGCAACTTTGGCTCCAGCATGGGCTGTGAGCAAGTCGACCTACTAATAACTCAGCACAGGCCAACTTAGGCTTTGATAGGGATTAAGACCCTAGAAGATGTGGGGATAAAGAAAAAGAAGTAATTGAAGAGGAAATAGAAGTTCCCAGACTTCTTGTTCTGGTTGTCTCACTTCCTAGCTGTTACCTTGGAGAAGGCAGTGATTCTGCATCTTCAGTTCCTCTGTAGTATCAAGGCAGGCACCCAGATGGGATAGTGGTCAGTGATGAGAGTCCTCAGGCAGCCATAGGGGCTAGATCACAAATGGGCCTCTTCCATCATGGGCCCTTGGCCTCAGGCAGTAATGCTTTCTGGGGAGAGGATAATGGACTTTTGAAAGTCTAAGCATAAGTGAGCACAGGGTACATGCCAGGGAGAAGAAAGAAGATGATTTGGGGTTGATGACAGGAGACCCAGCTGTGTGGTTCAGCTACACAGATGTGCCCTCAGTTCCCGGGGGAGACTGTTAGCTTAATGTGCCATGCAGATGTAAGGGGCATTCCATAAAGCAGTTCTGTAGTAAATGGGTCACGCTATATACTCAGGCAACACAAAAGACCTGAGTTGTACAGATGTTCCCTGTACCGAGGACATGGTCTACAGATGTTCACTGTGGACTGAAGAGCACAGACAAATCAGGAAGCTCTTAAGATTAGAAATAACAATGCATTATTTTGTTTTGAAAAGTATCAGAGTACAACAAATGTTTGCATTGTACACCATTTGCTGTCTGGCAACTGCCAAGGTGTTTGTTGAGTCCTGATGTTGTGACACGCCTGCGAGAGCTTTCATGGACTTTAGGATCTCCCCTGCACACCTCTCTGGTACTTTGGGGGTCTACCAATTCCAGGCTCTAAGAATCCACTGGGGACTGCCTGTAACAGAGCCTGGGGCAAGATTACACAAGATGGTCCACACACTCAGAGATCTAAATATTTAAATATTCCAAAGGAAGCTGAGAAAACTGTTACATAAGCTATTTTCTCTCCCCTTTTCTTAACAAATATACTTTCATAACAGCCTGGGAGGCCACTGTTGATTTAGGATGATCAGAGGTTCCTTGGATTTGTTGGCCAGAACATGGTGACAACAGGAGAGTCAGTCCCTGGTCTCTGCCTATGACCCACTCCCATTCCCTTCAAATCCCTGGTTCCATCTTCAGCCATGTAGAGGCTTCATGTTCACATGTGAGGAGCTCAGTCTCTATCCACAATCCCACAAATAGCCACTGCTTGGCCACCCTCAGGCCCAGGAGGAGACCTGACCCACTATTGGAAGAATGGGCTTGAGGGGCCTGTGCTGGCCCTGGAAGCAGCATAGAGCCCTTTGGACACGAAGCTGAGGTTCCAGATACCTGGACTGTGTCTGCAAATAGGACCATAGGTTTTGGGTAAAGACATGTCTTTGGTCACATGAGCTCCTTGCTCTGTGGGGAGGGACATGACTGGAAGGTAGTCAGAGTAGATGCTGGTCAGAGTGGAGCCTTTGCAGCAGAGGGCCCAGCAAAGGAGGTAGGTCCTCTCATTTGCCTCTAAAGGTGATTTTACCTTTTCTGACGGTTCCAGGCAGATGCCAAAGAGGCATATGTGTGTACTACAGGTTGCTCTGAGCTTAAGATAAAGACAGGCCTTTGCAGGCACCATCCTCTAGAAGATTTTGCGACTTTCTTGCATTCCAGGATATCTCATTTTCTTCCTGCTTCCATGTGATTTCAGAACCATGATTCTTGCTGTGGTCACCTCACAAATGATCATGCCACTCTGGTGCAGGATCAGTCACTTTAAAAATATGATAGCTGCCCTAGCCGGTTTGGCTCAGTGGATAGAGCTTCGGCCTGTGGACTGAAGGGTCCCAGGCTCGAGTCCAGCCAAGGACACATGCCTGAGTTGCGGGCTCGATCACCAGAAGGGGACGTGCAGGAGGCAGCCAATCAATTAATCTCTCTCATCATTGATGTTTCTCTCTCTCGATCCCTCTCCCTTCCTCTCTAAAATCAATAAAAATATTTTTTAAAAATATGAAAGCTACTCATTAACAAGTACTTTACACATGCCAAGGACTGTGCCAGATAATCTATGTACTTATCTTCCCGCTGGAAGAAGAAATGGGCTCAGAGCAGCATTGTTTACGAACTTACTTCTGATGCCAAAAAGTGTGTAAGTGGCAAAGAACAAGGTTTACCTGACCCTAAAGCCTGTGACCTTCCTCCATGTCTCCCAGGATGAGAGGAAACACAACAGGTCCTTTGTCAACAGTGTGAGTGTATGTGCCCAGTATACGCTTTATTGCATCCCAGGAAACATAACAATGGGGGCCCTCGGCCGTTCCCAATACCCAGTGCAGCAGGAAGGTGGGGATGCACTGTTCAGACTCCCAGGTACACTGTGTGCGCTTTAGCTGACAGCATTAACTTCTCCAGAGTCCTCCAAAGCATACGCTCTTTCCAGCTCCCTGGAAGAACCTCAGCCAATGAATGACCACAAACAAGTGATAGCTAAGACACATCCTTCTTAGGGTGGGCTTCAGCAAAAGATGGTATAATGGAACTCTTTTGCTGGGTAACAGCAATCTTTGATCCAGAACACAGAACTTCCATCCTGTTGGCATCACAGTCTAATGGCAACCCCTGCCCCATCCTGCTTCTGTCTCTTTCCTATCACATGTCACTCTCCAATAATCTTTTTGTACTCCCAACTGTCTCAGCATCTGCTTCCTGGAAAACCCAACCCTCAATGTCCTCCTGGAGCTCACAGTTTCCAGACAACCAAAGCAAACAATTTACAAGGCCAGTCTGCTGGGACAGAATGCCCCAAGGACAGGGGTAATAGTGTGCTTTTCTTTTTTGCCTTAGCCCTCGCACCCAAAAGAGTAAAGGCACACAGTGTTGGGTATAGAGTTCAGCAAATAATTGTTGAAAAAAATGAATGAAATCCAAATCTCTGCATTTGTTTCCACTGGGATTGGCCGGGCCTACACTAATGCTTCTTGTATTTCCTTCATTACCTTTTCCTTCCCCCAAACCAACATCCTTTCCCTCTCTTTCTCTCCTCGCTCAATTACTGAGAATTTATGCCAGGCACAATGCTCCATGCTCAGAGCCACCTTCTGCAGTGGCTCCAAACCACCTTGCCATCTCCCTTTAGCTCCTCTTCCTCCTCAGCTTTCTCAACAAGCCAGGCTCCATTTTCAGCACCATTTCCACTTGTCAGGGGTAAATACTGATGCCCTTGGGGATCTACTTCTCATCTGTCCCCAGAGCAGGCATTTCCAAAGAGTGGCCTAAGGAACACTTGCCTAACAAGGTGTTTGTTTGTTTGTTTTGTCTTGTAGGTGTCAGATACCCTATTTGGTGTTCTGTTTATATTATCTTTACTTTTTTAAATCCTCTCCCAAGAATATTTTTTTAATTGATTTTAGAGAGAGAGGGAGAGAGGGAGGGAGAGATAAACATAGATGTGAGAAAGAAACATTAATTGGTTGCCTCCTGTATATGCATCAATCTTGGATCAAACCTGCAACCTAGGTATGTGCTCTGGCTGGGTGTACGGGATGACGTTCCCATACAGGATTACACTCCAACCAACTGAGCACCTGTCTAGGGCTATATTATCCTTATTTTTTTGAGATAAAATGTACATGACAAAAAACTTACTATTTTAACCATTTCTAAAAAATATTTTTTTATTGATTTCATAGAGGAAGGAAGAGGGAGAGAGAGATAGAAACTTCAATGATGAGAAAGAATCACTGACTGGATGCTTCCTGCATGCCCCCTACTGGGGATCAAGTCCACAAGCTGGACATGTGACCTGACTGGGAACTGAGCCATGACCTCCTGATTCATAGGTCAACGCTCAACCACTGAGCAACACCAGCCAGACTATTTTAACCATTTTTTAAAAAAATCTTTATTGTTCAAATTATTACGGTTGTTCCTCTTTGTACCCCCCATAGCTCCCCTCCACCCTCTGCCCTAAACCTCCTACCACTGTCTTCATCCATAGGTGTACGATTTTTGTCCAGTCTCTTCCCGCACCCCCCACACTCCTTTCCCCCCGGAGAATAGTCAGTCAACTCCCTTTCTATGCCCCTGATTCTATTATATTCACCAGTTTATTCTGTTCATCAGATATTTTATTCATTTGATTTTTAGATTCACTTGTTGATAGATGTGTATTTGTTGTTCATAATTTGTATCTTTACCTTTTTCTTATTCTTCCTCTTCTTAAAGGATACCTTTCAGCATTTCATATAATACTGGTTTGGTGGTGATGAACTCCTTTAGCTTTTTCTTATCTGTGAAGCGCTTTATCTGGCCTTCAATTCTGAATGATAGCTTTGCTGGATAAAGTAATCTTGGTTGTAGGTTTTTGCTATTCAACACTTTGAATATTTCGTGCCACTCCCTTCTGGCCTGCAGAGTTTCTGTTGAGAAATCAGCTGACATTCGTATGGGTACTCCCTTGTAGGTAACTGACTGTTTTTCTCTTGCCGCTTTTAAGATTCTCTCTTTGTCTTTTGCCCTTGGCATTTTAATTATGATGTGTCTTGGTGTGGTCCTCTTTGGATTCCTTTTGTTTGGGGTTCTCTGTGCTTCCTGGACTTGTAAGTCTATTTCTTTCACCAGGTAGGGGAAGTTTTCTGTCATTATTTCTTCAAATAGGTTTTTAATATCTTGCCCTCTCTCTCTCTTCTTCTGGCACCCCCATAATTTGGATGTTGGTACGCTTGAAGTTGTCCCAGAGGCTCCTTACATTATCTTCATATTTTTGGATTCTTTTTGCTTTTCCAGTTGGGTGTTTTTTGCTTCTTCGTATTTCAAATCTTTGACTTGATTCTTGTGAACCTCTAGTCTGCTGTTGGAACTCTGTATAATATTCTTTATTTCAGTCAGGGTATGCTTAATTTCTAGGTGGTCCTTTTTCATAACCTCAAGGGTCTCACTAGATTTCTTGAAGGTCTCATGAAATTTATCGGCGGTTTCTAGAAAATTCTTGAAAAACCTTATAACCGTGGTTTTGAACTCTGTATCCAGTAGTTTGCTTTCCTCCATTTCTGTCATTTGTGACCTGTTTCTTTGTCTCTGCATTTTTCATGCTTCCCTATGTTGATAGAGTGGCTTTCTGTGCTAGGTGTCCTATAGGGCCCAGTGGCTCAGCCTCCCCAATTACCTGAGGTGGCCACTCTTGGTGCACCGCTTTGTGGGCTTTGTGCACAGTCTTATTGTAGTTAGGCACTAACTGTTGTAGGTATCACTGGGAGGAACTGACCTCCAGGCCAATTGGCTGTGAGAATTAGCTGTGTCTGCAGTGGGAGAACTTCTGTGCTGGAGACACCCTTCTGGGGCAAAACTTGCTTCAGTGGGGCTTTGGTGCTCACTGAGCCTGCCCCTTGAGTGTGTGTCCCTTATGGATCGGAGGAGTTGTAATCTGGAAGGTCCCACTCTGACCACTGGGTACAATGGCTCTTGGATCTCTAAGGAGATGCTAATTTAGCCTCTGCCTGATGCTACCCAGCAGGAGCTATGGAGAGATCTGCAGATTCCTCTTCTTTGTTTGGGGTGGAGGTGCCCAGATATAGGCCCAGCTGTGAAGCAATGCAAGCTGCTGTGGGGCCTTGGGCCTTCTTTTGGAAGTTCTGGTTCTCTCTGGCCCAGCTGCAGTTTGTTAGGTAATTTTCAGATTGCAAAGGGCCAGGCCTTTCATATGCAAAAGCCTCTGCACACAGCTTGGGTGCGGCGGGGTCTCAGGGAATCAACAGGGCGGAGCAAGCAGCTATGGCTGCTCCTCAGCCCTACCCTAAGAGGCCCCGAGTCTCAGTGTCTGGGTAATCGCTGCAATCACATCTAAAAGAAAGCCGCCCTCGAGTTCCGGCCAATGCCAGACAGTCCAGCTTCTCCCTGTACGAATCTGGGTCCCCAGAGACTCGCCCAGAATTGGAGTTCAAAGCAGTCAGGAGCTTGAGACTCCCTCCCAATTGAAAAAGACCATTTTGTCCTCAGTTGCCAGCCCTTTCCGCGTGTGCCTCCGTACCTCTGCACTTTACTTCCGCACCTCCTCTGAGTCTCAGTGTGCTTTTCTCTTTCCTTTTAGTTGTAGAATTTCCACTCAGCCAGCCTTCCTGTGGTTCTGGATGATGTCCTTTCTGTTGTATTTTTGAAGTGGTTGTGTGAGGCAGCAATTTCCGGTGTTTACCTATGCCGCCATCTTGGTTTCCCTATTTTAACCATTTTTAATTGTATAGTTTAGTGACATTACTTAAGTACATTCACAATGTTATACAACCACTACTACTATGCATCCACAGAATTATCTCATCATCCCAAAAAGAAACTCTATATCCATTAATCAATAACTTCCCATTCCCTCCTCCCTCAGGCCTTGATAGCCTCTATTTTACTTTCTGTCTCCATGACTTGGCCTATTTTAGGTAGCATGTGGAAGTGGAATCATACAATATTTGTCTTTTTGTGTCTGGCTTATTTCACTTAATATTTTAAAGATCCATCCATGTTGCCGCATGTGTCAGAATTTCCTTCCTAAGGCTGAATAATATCCAATGTATGTGTAAACCATACTTTGTTTATCCATTCATTAGTTGATGAATATTTGGGTTGTTTTATAGTTTAGCTATTGTGGATAATGCTGTTAGGAATACTGTTGTACATCATTTTTTAGTCCTTGTTTCCATTCTTTTGAGTAATATACCTAAGAGAGGATATGCTGGATCACATGATAATTATATTTTTAATTTTTTGCGGACATGCCAAATTCTCTTCCGCAGAGCTAACATAGCATTTTTTGGAAAAAGGGTTCCATAGTCAAGAGACTTCATCCTGGAACTCCTTCTCAGAGAGTCATAATATACCTTAGAAAACATAGTAAAGGCTTTGATAGGTCCTGAAGTAAAGAATCTGTGTAACTTTGACCCATCATTCTCTAATTAATTTGACAGTGGAACCCTGTTTTTACAGAGTAACTGGTAACATGACATCTGTTGCTGGACTGGGAAACAACGCCCTCAGCTCTCAGGCAGATGCAGGAAGGACTGGGGATTAGGAGAGAGAACCACTATTCAGAGCCCAGAGACAGGACCAGGTCTAACTCTCCAACCAGTCTATTGCGCTTTCTCCTGATGGCTCTGCATTTGCCTGGCCCATCCTTCCTGTACTTCTTTGCTTCTTAAAGATTATTTTAACTGTCAGGACTAGCTCAGGCATCCAACCTACCCTCAAGAAACTCTGACGCTGCGCTTGTCTCCCCAGGCAGGGAGTGAGTGGAAATACCTCTTCCGCTTAGGCTTAGCTTTTATTATACTGCGTTGCCCTATTAAATGGTTGGCCTTCTCCACTATATGGGGGTAGGAGGGAGGAATACCGGTGGTGTCAAGTTTAGTTTGTATAAACAACCATCTGGAGAGCTTATTAAAAATGCAGATGCCTCTGTGTTACTCCTAAAAATTCCAGCTTAGTTGCTCTGAGGTGTACATTCAATAGCTCTAGAATGTGCATTTTTAAAAAAATATATTTTATTGATTTTTTACAGAGAGGAAGGGAGAGAGATAGAGAGTTAGAAACATCGATGAGAGAGAAACATCGACCAGCTGCCTCCTGCACATCTCCTACTGGGGATGTGCCCACAACCCAGGTACATGCCCTTGACCGGAATCGAACCTGGGACCCGTCAGTCCACAAGCCGACGCTCCATCCACTGAGCCAAACCGGTTTCGGCTAGAATGTGCATTTTTAAGAAGTACCTGAGGCAATATTCTCAGGCACTTGATATTCGGAATCTCTCAGTTGTTAGCTCTGTGAGGATAAGAATGACTTCTACCTGTCTATTTTACATAATAAATGTTGAAGGAGTAAATGAATGAACAAATGAATGAATAAAATTATGCCAGTTTCCTCCTCTGTAAAATGATGAGGTTGGATATTCTCTAAGCTTTCTGTTGGTGAAACTGCTCTTTATAAAGTTCAGGTTATTTGACCCAAGCCACTGTGTTCCCAGCCACTTTAAGATTAGAACCATACACAATACACAAACGGATGCACATGAAACCACAAGGGAGACCACGGAAGAGGATTTAGTTCATGCTCTGACTTAGCAAATCTCTCAGAGCTTGTGAATAACCATATTTTGAAACTGTCACTGTTATCACAAGGCAGACATACAAAGAGAGGCATACACTTGTGCCCCATGTGAATTCAGTCTCATTCTCTGAGTAGCTGAAAGGCAGCACTGTCAGGGCTGACAAACCCTCAAGTTAGGGAACTGGGAACTAGGCATGATGGGAAGGAAACCAGGGTCCAGAGAAGATGCTGGAGTGTGAAGCAGCTCTCCTGCTGGATGGAAGGGGTACAGACTCGGTCCACGTCCCTTGACTCTGCTCCATTTCTCAGTGGAGTCTTTGAACATAAAACCCTGAATCTCGGTGCCCTGAGAACACTGCAGGCTTTGAGGGGAAGCTCTGGCTTTTCACAAGAGCTATGGCCTGAGAAAAATGAAGTCTCCCACAACTTACAACCCCTCAGCATTTCAGAGGCAAAGGTTGGCTATGGCTGCCAAGATCTAGCAAATATTTGGTTAGCTTGGAAAGAATGGGTGCTCATTTTCCAATTCTCACAGATTTTCTCTAAGCCCAGCTCCTTTTATTAAAAACCTCAAATCCAGAGATACAATCAAATGGCACTTGAGGCTCTGAGCATTCATCTGTATCCCGGGAAGCAGAACCCAGCATCTACACAAAGAAAAGCTTAATCAACAGAACTCACACATTCCCTCCAGGAGCAGGGCCCAGCGGAGCAGAAGAATCATCAGAGGGGCTCCTGACTGCATTTTCCTTGGGTGGATGTTTATGGGAAAGACCAGGGGTTGCTCCTTCCCTTGACTAGGCTCAGCCCACTGCGGCCCATGGGATAAATCCCACCCCCTGCCTTTTTGGTTTGTTCCTGCCCAGAATGTGAATTAAGGATTTTTTTTGTGTGTGTGTGTGTGTTTTTAAATAGAAAAATATCGAAATAAGAAAAATATTTCAAGAAATCTGAAAATTATGGTTAATTCACATGTGTGTCCATAAAGGAAGTTTGGACAGAAAGTGAAGTAAGGTGTTTGTGCAGTGGTTCTCAACCTTGGCTGCACATTAGAATCTCCTGGGAATCTTGTTAAAATCCTGATTTCTGGGCCTAACAAAGAAACAGAATTTCTGGAGGATGAGGCCCGGAAATCAGGATTTTAAAAAGATTCCCAGGTGATTCTAATGTGCGGCCAAGGTTGAGAACCACTGTGTTTGTGTGTTTCCGCTGTGAGCCGCGATGGCAGCGCTGAGCAGCTGAGACAGACCACGTGGCCCTCCAGGCCTGGCATCTGTCCTCCCTGGCCCTCGGCAGGGGAAGTCTGTAGCCCCTGGAGTAGGGGATGTAAGATATACTCGTCACCGATATTTGTACAAAAAGTATCAAACACATACACAGTCACAGTTAAATCGTTATAAAGCAAACACCAGTATAACGCATCGTGGGGTCAAGAAATGAGAGACTGCCGGCCATCGCCTCCGAGTCCTCCACGTGTCCTTCCTTCCTGAACACAGTTCCTCAGTGTCTCTCCCGCCCCCGGACCTTTTGATAATGTCTTCCCTGTGGTTCTTTATACTTTCCCACCTAAACGCCATGCAGCCAGGCCGCTTTACCCACAGGAAACAGGTTGCAAGACCCCCAGACCATGCCTAAAACCACGGCTCAGACCACATACGCTGCTTTTTCCTACACATCCGTGCCTGTGATAGAGTTTCATTTGTAAATTAAGCACAGTAAGGTAGTAGCTACTACTAATAAGATGGGGCGTCGTAACGAAATCCTGCAGGAAGAGCTCTGTGATGTGCTCGCTCTCCCTAAACGTCGTGTGGAGACTCACCTTCCTATGATGATCTGAATCATACGCCGGGGGTTCAAGACCTGAGGACGCCCATCCAGCACCGCGCCCTCCTCTGCGGCCCATCCCGCTGCCAGCATCGCGACCCATGGGCGTTGGCGTCATTCCTGAGTAAAGTGACGGCTACCTGAACGCCAACACGGCGGTGCCTGGACTGTCTGGTCAGTCAGATGGAGGCTCTTGCCTGGCGTGAGGCCTGAGGGCGCGTAAGGGACGTAATTCACGTCAGAGCGAGACATCGCGAGATTTCCGCACGCTGCTCAGAACAGCGTGCAACTTAAACCACGAACCATCCTCCCCGCCCCCCCCCCCCCCCCCCCCGCCCACATTCCAGGGATGGGAGCTGAGGAAGGAAGGTCATCACAGCAGGTGGGGCGGGTGGCCTTCCAAAGCTTGCAAAGTGAACAGGGAAATGGTCATTGCCCCTTTCTCTTCCAGAAAAACCAGGGGACTTCAAAGGTCAGTTTGAAGCTGATGCTTGTGTCTTTCTCTACAGGGCTTTAGAAAAACTGGACAGAAAACGCCCACCCCACCAATGGCCAGCACGCTGAAACCCCATCACCTGGAGGTCCAAGCACTTGAGGCATTTCTGAAGCATGATGTAGCACTACACTGAAAAGACACAAATAAACCCCAAACCCTGGCGCACATTTATCCAGTTTGTGAAGCGGATTAATAGAATAACCAATAAAACATGTATAAAAGCTTTAATTAAATCTGATGAAATAAAACTTCATGTTTTATTTATGGACACTCCCAACATGTAAAGGATTCAGGGACACATTCATTTTTACTGCCATTCCGTCCTCATATCTATAATTAAATCCAGGCTGCAGCTCTGGCCCAGAGCAATGCAGCATTTTAAAGCTGGCCTTGGACACGCCCTCTCCCACCAGCTGCTTTTAATTATAATTACCATCTCAATATAAAGGAGGCTGATGGTAAAACAAAACAAAATAATAAAACAAACAAACAAAAAGCAGTTGTTGCCATTGTGTTTTGGAATGACATGCTGAGGGAGGGTTTCAAGCGGTGGGCATAGCCTCCATTTCCAGTTTTATTCGGTACCAAGTGCACAAAACCTTCATTTTACTTTTGACATAGAAAAGGACTTCATGAAACAAGACAAAATAACTTATGATTATATGAAACATAACTGTGACAAATCACAAAACTATACATATTAATAGAAAAAAAGTGTACCTAATTCTTTAAAAGATTTATGACAATAAGCACCAGATGTGCCCTTAGAGTAAGATCGGCCCCATATCCAGTATGATATATGCAGCTCATTTCTCTATGTGAGTGTATATAACTATATACAAGAGTCTGTGTGATTTATGGAAAACAGATTTCCACTTTTTCCCCCCAAAGTGCTGTATGTCAGCAACATTACACAGGATGCTCTGCTGTCCGTACAAAATAAATCTCTTCTTTTTTACACTCACTATTTCTCCAATGAGTGGTGTGATGTTTTTGCTTTATCCGTTGCAAAAAAAAAAAAAAAAAAAAAAGTAACCGCAGAAATTCCACACCACCAACAAAAAGTGCCATTAAAAAACGCTGCTATAAAATGACATGGTCAAACAGTCCAATAAAACACCAAATAATTAAATTGTTTACAATCACTATTCCCAATACTTTGAGGCAACTGAACAGTCGAGGTTCCTGGACAGGGAGATGAACATTTACCTCCATTCTGGCACATGAATGTGCTTAACAGCTGGAAATGCGAAAGCCCCAGAACAAACCAACACTCAGTTCCACCAGTGGACACTGCTGAGAGCCACTGAAGACCTACTGTCCGTTTTAAAATAGCCTATGTAATTTGGGGGAGACATGGGAAAAGGACCCCACCGGAGAGTAAATATTTAAATAATACTTAACAGCTTATCCAAGGCTGAATTACAACTGACACTTTGATGCAGTCCCTTTAGGGAATGAAGACAATGCAGCAAATTAAATGACTCTAGGCATACTGATTTCTTCTTTTTATGTAAGAGGGTAATTAGCTTTGGGCTGCCTGTATTTTCCTAGGCACCGGTTTTTACTTAAAAAAAAAAAAGGGTAATGACAATCTCTGTTTGGATGTTAATGAAAATGGTTACATGTCAAGACTAAAAAGGTCAAGAAGTGGAAGATAGTAAATTTTTGAACATTCCATTTTTACTGCTACGAACATTATAATGAAAGCATATATAAATCCTGTGCAATGTGAAAGCAAGCAAGCAACACATTTTAAGGTCAGATGTGATTCTGGGATCTAAGGACAGAATGCGGAGTCTAGCCAGAACCTGAGTGTCCTGTCCTGAGGCCATAAGCTCAGACCTGCACCATCAGGAAACACAGAGGGTCCTGGAAGGGCTCTCAGCACTGCAGGCAGCCTGGGCCTGCTTACTGCATGCCCTCTGCTAACAGGAATGCCTCCTGAGGGGCTGGCCCAATTTCTACTGAGGAAGGAGGCCCTACAGGTGCTACTGCAGCCTGGCTCGCCCTAGCTCCATCCAGCCACAGTGAAGCATGAGAGGGGCAGGACCACCCTGAAGCCACGGTGAGACAGACTGGCATAGGAGCATCCCCTCCAGCCAAAGAAGATGGCATCCATGGTTTCTGAGGCTCAGCTTCCGGCTTTGTCTTCCTTCCCCGTTTCAACTTTAAATTATATAAAGCCACAGGCAGGGGTGACAACATCAGCTGCAATAACCACCTTGCCTTTCAAATCTTTTTCCTCCTCATCACAAAAATAATATGTATTTTGAGTTCCTCATAAAGGCTTCAATATTAAGAATGAATAGACTGTCTCTCTGAGAAGCTTTCCTTTCTTTCCAGAGTGTGACAAAGGACACAGGAGGGATGCCAGTGTTAGGATGCGTGTGTCCTTGCTTCCGCCAAGGGACACAACCCACCAAGTCTGCAAGGAGGAGGATACTTGTCCTGCAGTCTGAGGGCTCATCTGGAAAGGGAGCCCAACAGGCATCCTCTCATGAAGTAGAACAGGCGTTTCTCAAGTGAATAACCCGTCTGCAGAGTTAGGCATCTGCACGATGGCTTTTCTCAGATCAGAGCTCATTGGTCAGAGAACTAGACTGACCAGGTGCACTGTGAAAACAGACCCATGCTTGGTGCTGTACTCAGCTCATCCTACCACATGTTTGAATGAAGTCCAACAGCAGGCCGAATACTATTGACTGGCAGCTGGACTGGGAGGACCCACCTGTCAGGATACACCTGTCCCCAGGTCCCAAGTCTGATACCACACTGTGTACTTATCTCACTGAAGATTGTAATTATTTCTGTTTGACAAACAGCATTGTTTCTTTGTTGTTCAGAAAACATTTTTTAAAAGAGAAAAAAGAAAGCATGAAATGTGACAGTACTGAAATATCCAAATTTACTGGGTATCTGGGACTGGGCTCATGATTATAGCCTAGGCCATCAGACTCAGGATCTTTGTAAAGGTGCCACAGGAAATGGCTTCCTCTTCAGGCTTCATATCAAATGGCCAAGTGCTCTCAAACCAGAGTTTCAGAAAAAAGGGTTGCCTTCTTCTGCCCACCTTTCCAGAACTGTCTCCTTAACCTTCCTGTGGCCAGACCTTGCTAACAGTTGATGGTCAGATAATGATGGTGGTGGGCATGTCTGAACCACAGTCAGGGAGAGGGTGAGAACAATGCAAATAGAGAGAGAGAAGCACAGGGGAGAGACAGACAGATGGCAGATATCCTGAGGGAGGAGGGCAAAGGCTGTGCAAAGTAACGACATAGGGCATCTCTAGTTTGGTTTTCTGAGAAAACCTAGGGACATAACTCAGTGAGTCCCTGTGCTCACATCTAGCATGTCTCTGGGCAGAGCACCAGAGCAGAAGCAATGAGTGAACCAGTCGTGTGACCTTTTACTTTGAACAAGGTCTCTGAGGTGGAGCTGGGTTGCCGAACAGCTAACCTGCTACGGTTCCTGCTACAGCACTGGGAAGAGGGTGTGCTCACCCTGTTTCCCTCAGGTAGCCGTTGCTATATACAAAACTAACATTCCAGGAGTGCTCACAGGTGCTGTGAGGTGGGCCAGGCAGAGCCACATAGCTGTGGCAAAATGTATGTAGTTGGGGTGATTAAAATAGTTTGCATCCAAAGAACAGACTTCTAAATATTTTTTTTTCCTTTTAAAGTAGATGTAAATTACAAGTCTTTAAAATGAAGGAACTAAGGTTTTTGGAATATAAAACAAGTTGTAGTGCCTTTCAAGGGCCTGTACTTAACAGAACCTCCTCACTTTGCTTTTGAAGAAACACTGAAAAGCAATTGGTTAGCATGGGGATATCGAAGAGGAGAGGAAGAGAGGCAGCCAACTCACTGGAAGGCTGGCTGATGCTGAGCCCTGGGGATCCCCCTGTGCTGCAAGTCTGGGGTTCCTGTGTGCCTGGCTAAGCGTTGGCCAGCAGTGAGTGAGAGGAGCACGGGGGTGGGGGGCACTTCTCTGTGCTTCTGGCAATTTGCATTGTCCTTCTCTATTTAGGGTTTTCAGAGAGGGCAGTCCCCAAACTACATTTTCACATGCACATCACTTCATCTGTGTCCTCTGAGGGTTGACAGCCAGGAGGAAACAGGTATCTGGGAGAGAAAGAGTCTAAATTCCCTTTGAAAAGACAATCCTGCTGGTCACCAGCAAACACAGAGAGAACAAGGAGCAAATAAAAACATTTCCATAAAGCCCAGCTCTGACCATCAGCCCTGCCTTCCAGGACACATCTGTGACTTCGCAGACACCACTGACTCGGTCGCCACCCTTTCCATGCAGTCTGTGAGGGTATGAACACAATAGGTGGCAAGCAACAAAAAGTTCCGGATGCCAGTGGTAGTGGAGGCCAGTGGAGCGGTAGCTGTTACCCTTCCGTGTAGACAGAGGAGAGCTGGCTAGGACAGCGGTCCACAGCACTGATCTGCAAGAATGTGGTGTCTTCAGGCCCACTGAGAAGAGACTCTCCCAAGAGGCTTGAGGAACCCGAAGGCAAATCGTACACTGGAAGAGAAGAAACACAAGAGTCAACACCTGCCTCACCTCGCCACGCCCACCGGGGTCCAATGAGCCACCATGCTGACCTAGCCCCATTAGCAGGTCTCTGTCCTCAGGCACCTAGGTGGAAGAGAAGTCTGGGGTGCAGACAGATGGCCAATATAAGTCTTGGCACAAAGTATGAGCCGAGTATTAGTAAAAGTGAAGTGTTCTGGGGAAGGGTGAGGGTTGTCTCAAAAAAAGGTAATCTTAAAGTTGAGTCAAGGATGGGATTCTTACAGGAGGGGAGGTTTTAAAAAAATAACATTCCAGAAGGAGGAAACAGGAAGCAAAGAGAGAGAGGGAGGGAAATGTGGGGCCAAGTGTGGTGGCAAAGCTGAGATGCAGAACATGTCAGGAGACATATGTGAGGGAGTTCTGGAAAGTCTAATCAGGCCTAACTCATGGGCACTTTGAATGGCATGCTGAGAGATCTCACTCATATGAGGAATCTAATGAACGAAATAAACCGATGAACGAAATAGACCCAGAGACATAGAAACATGGAACAGACTGATAAATCTCAGAGGGAAGGGAGGGAGTGGGGAAGTGGGGGTAGGGTGAAATTAACCAAAGAACTTGTATGCATATATGCATAACCCATGGACATACAATAGTGTGGTGAAGGCCTGGGAAGGGGGCAGGGGTTGGCTGGAGGAGATCAAGGGGGGAAAAAGGGGGGACATCTGTAATACTTTCAACAATAAAGATAAATTTTTTAAAAAAGAGTGGACATTATTCTCTAGGCAACTGGGAATGAAGGTATTTGAGCAGAAAAATTATATATTTTATCCTTCATTTTGGGAAGTATACGGAAGCATGAAGGCAGAATGGTAAAGACAGGAGTTGATGCAGGGAGATTCATTGGAAGGCTGTCTGCGTTGTCTTGGAGAGACACAATGGTACCTGGACTAGGGTAGTGGAAGTGGGGCCGGAGAGGATGGTGAAGAGGAGAGACATTTCAGAGGTGGATTCAACAGTATTTGATGCAGCCATGTGCAGTGTAAAGTCTAGCCCAGCCAGTCACAGGAAACCCAACTGGTCTCTCCTGCCAGTCTGCCCAAGTTCTGAAGTCAGACTCCAACACACCTGTAATGCCCGAGTGAGTTGAGAAGGCTCTGTGGAAAACATCAAAACCAGCCTGGCCCATGGACGTGGGGACCAAGTAGTCCTCGAAGGAAGGCACCGCACTGCAGGAGCTGCTGGGTGGCATGGTCCTCTGGGAGTCAGGGTAGTGTGGGGGGCAGAATGTCTGCAGCTGCCCATAAAATCCTGAAATGCAAGCACAGCATTGAGCTACTGTCAGGCCCAACTTCCAAAGATCATTCCAACCCAGCTAGACCCTCACTCAGCCTAGATTCATATGACAAAATGCTTTTAACTTTTAAGCTCACCTGTAAAACTTTCTAAGTAAGCATCTGGAATGTACCATTTGGACAGAAGCTCTTCCACCTTCAGGGGCTTTCAAAGTTTGTTGGCTTATGAATTTTTTATTGCTGCTCTGGTACCTGAAACTAGAAGGCATCTTACTTTCTCTAAACTATCCAGAGAGTCCTGGACCCTGAAGGCCTGACCTTCAGAGGACATTCCTTCCCAGGCTAGAGTTTGGGATAGGATAACCTTCCTTTATCCTATACTATGATTTTCACAGTAAAAATCTGAAGAATGTTTTTTTTAAAAGGCAACAGAGATCTAGTCATTCACTTGTCCTTGTAACAGATAAATTCATACATGTTTATATCTTCCTCATTATTGTGAATAGGTACATGGCATTCCACAGTTAGATAACTGCAATTTACTCAGCTATTATTGTTGTTGATCTTTGCAACAAATGGGAAAACTGAACAAACAGTATAATGAAGAAATGTGTGGAAATATTTCTTAATATTTTAAAATAATCATCAACATTTTGCTAATCATGTTTCACTTCTCTCAATTTTTTTGGTCACTTAATGGAGTTTTCTTTGGGATCCTATGTGGTCCTTTTCTATAATCTTCCACACCTTCCTTTTCCTTTTTCCTCTTTGCTTCCTTTTAGGCTAATGGATTACTTTCTTGGATTACAGTATGCTTTAAAAAATAAGTAATGAAATCATCATTCGATACTTTACTGAAGGGAGAGTTGCAGTTCTGTTATAAACTCCATGTCATTGTCTCCTTAAAAATAGAACATGAATGTCACTGTCTATGTCAGTGGGCTATTGTGAAAATTAAGCAAGTCATTAGATAAGGAAGCCCATCTATAACATTTAACAGTGCTTTATAAATGTCAGTTATTATTAATACCATTACTCTGTTTTTGGTGGGAAAAAAATGAGGGATTAGTAGAGGAAGTGCCTCAGGGTCCCTACCACAAACATTAAATGATAGAGAACACAGAACTAACCCTAACCCTAACCCTAACCCTAACCCTAACCCATGAACTTTGGGCCCAAGCGCTGTGTGCCTTCCTTTATTAGAACTGCCTCTTCTTAGGATGGAAAGACTTTATGTTTGGTTAAAGAAAACTGAGCTCCTATCATCAAGTAGGGGAGGTGCTATTTGGGTTCTTTTTGGCTCTCTTTAAATACAACCAGGGAGCACTGACATATCCAGCCTATTATGCTCACAACTCTTCTCATTTCTGATAGTTCATACTACCCTTGGCTGGGAGGCCTGTTCTATGGTTACTAGGAGCATTACCAAAGAATATGAGCTGAACTGCTCGTAAGACATAGGCTGGCCTTCTAGGAGCTTATGATCCAAGACACAGGGATAGAGCAGTTTTATGCACAGGGTACACTCATAGAAGAAAACAAAATACTAGTAATAATATCCTTTATAAGCAGACAATTGTATACTTTATATAGAATCAAGAAAAAATCCACGTAAGGTTTGGGGTAACATTAAATGTATGTTAGCAGTATAGACTAGGAAAATACCTAAAGAAATTCCATGTCAGGACAGGAGAAGAATGGAAAATTATTGGCTCTTCTCTTTATTTATTTTTGTCTTTATTAAGTTATTACATATATGTTCTTATCCCCACATTGCCCACCCCCCACGCCCATGATCAGATAGTCAAACCTCAGAGGGACAGTAGAGGAGGGTAGGGGTGAGGGGGAGAGATCAACCAAAGGACTTGTATGCATGCATATAAGCCTAACCAATGGACACAGACACCAGGGGTGGGAGTGAGGGCATGAGGCTCTTCTCTTTTTGATATTCAAAGATTTCCATTTGCTTTCAACAGACAGACACAGGCAAACCACCTGAACAGACCTCTCAAATACCCATATAATTTGTCAGCCAACATGGACAAACTGTCAGTCCTCTAGCCATCAAAGAAATAAAAATGAAGGCAATGATAAAATACTATATTCCACCTCTCACATTAGTAAAGATTCCTAAATATTCTCGGTGCCAGAGTGAGACTGGTGAAGAAGTCACTTCTGCATAGTGTTGCAGACATGGCAAAAGAGTATAAACCTTTTGGAAAACAATTTGACAACCTGTATCAAGAACCTGAAAAGTGTTCATACTCTTGGATATGACAATTTTACTTCTGAGAATGTATCCTAAAAGTATAGTCCAAAGGAGAAAAGAAATTCTGCACAGATGGTCATCACAGTGCTAGTTGTCATTATAGAAAATAAGAGAATGGTTAAGCAAATAGTGGTACATCTACATGATGGGCATATTAAGTAGCCATTAAAATAATAGTTATAAGGAAATTTTAATAATGTGAAAAGACTATTATAAGGTTCAGCTGGAAAAAAAGCCAAGATACCAAGTTGAATGGAGAGACTAGGCTCCATGGTGTGGAAGTCTATGTATAGGAAAGACCACAAGGCAGCATATGTATAGTTGTCCTTTTATTTTCTTTATATTTTTCTGAATTTTAGTAGTGATGAAAAGCAAATACTTTGGAGCCAGATTTCCTGGGTTCAAATCCTAGCTCAATTGCTTACTAATTGTATAGGCTTGGTGAAGTAGCCTGTCAGTGTTTTAGTTTTCCAATTTGTAAAATGGAAATAAACATAGTATCTACACCTCACTGAATGATTATGAAAATTAAATGAATATTTACATATTATATAACAACCTAATATTATAATTAATTACATGATTGATATTTATGTAATATATATTTAATAACACAATTTATGCAATGTATGTTTACTAAATAAGGAAAATAAAAATGTAAAATTATTCCACAATAATATAGTTCTTAAAAATAAAAAAAGTGTTGAGAAATAAAGTTTTAAAAAGGCAATAACTCCTCCAGCAATAACAAAATGTAAGAATGAGCACAGCAGTGAGCATTCAGCTCATGTACAGTTCCCAGGCAGAATTCTCCGGACCATTCTTAGCCCTCTGAGGACTTGAGCCATATACCTCATGCTGAAGTTGGTTCCCAGATCCTGCACTAGTTGACACACATCCTGATTTCTTCACTTATCAAGTGTGGCCTCAAAACAGCAACAAGTCTGAATGGTCTGAAAAACCTGGGATGTGCAGCTTTGTGGTCTGAGAGTTCCTTAAACTGACCATGACTTTGGGTGCCTGGTGGCCAAGCACATGCAATCATGGCATGCCCATCAGGAGGAAAACATGACCAGGTACCACCATGGTTGGTTTCTTAGAATGTCGTATCTCCTCATTGAGCAAAATAGATAGTATTTGCTATTTATCCCTATGCTTGCTCTGCTTAAATTCGTCACCCATAAATTCCCTGATAGCATTCCTTAGTGTAATATTACTCTTCCAAGAAGAGATGACATTTTTTCACTGAACTCCCTCATTTCCCCAAATTGGGAAATAATTCATTCAGGTGTGTCAGGTCATGATAGAGACTTTCACCTGTCTTCTGTGAAAGCCAATTCATCCTCTCTTGCCAGTCTTCTCTCATGCCTCTATGAAACAGCAGAAATGGCATATGGCTTCAATCTAATTGGAGGGTTCTGATGTGTAAGAGTATAAAAGGTTTGGGATACAGTGAAATATGCCTGGCAAAGTTAAATAGTAAGCCCAACATTCTGGGCTCCGCTTCCTAGTTTCCCCTGTCCATCTGGACCTGAGTGAGAGGGCAGAGTGGACTGTAATTCCTGCATGTGGGTGTCTTGGCTGACTCGAGAAATATTCAAAACCAGAATGGCCCCACAAGCATGTTTTATCACTCTCACAGCCAACTCAGGGAAAGAAAATCCTCTTTTATTAAATCCCTCCCTCCAAGAAGCCAGTTACTACAGATGCCAAAAACACTGGTGTGGATGACTGTGGTCACTCAAATCAAAGAGCTTTAACATATCCTCTCCCCAGTGCTATTTCCATAAAACTAATGAAATTTTAAAAAATTCTATTAGGGTCTTGCCACACACACAAACTGAGAAAAAATCCTAACTCTTTTTTTTTTTTTTTTTTATGAATGGCTCCTGTATTCCAGCTGTTGGATTTCACATAGTACACTTGGAAGAAACACTACCTCTCGGACCCAAAGCAAAATGAGGAAAGATGTTAACACATTCTCTGAGCATAAAACCTAAGAGCAATGGCAAGGTCAGCCAATCTGTCAGTCAGTAGGTCAATTGTAGTTATCAAATGCTGATCAAGGTACTGTTGGACAGACCAATGAAACTTGTCTTTGTGGATGGGTAATGCAGTTGGAGTGAGAAAACACACATTTATGATAGTGTTAAGAATGCACCTATGCATCTATGTTGGTAATAAATGTTAGGTGTCCTATTTAGTTATAAAAACCACCCCTCCCCCATTTCAGAAGGTATGTTACCTCCAAGAATGGAGGGGATGGGATGGCGTGGGGGTGAGGAGGAATGTGCACATAAACTGATTTTACCCAAGCTGCAGCTCCTAAGGGTCAAGGGGAATCATTCCTCCTCTTGTAAATTTTGGGAAGTGTGTTTTTCCTTCTAAAAACTAACCTGTTTCTCTAACAATAAAAATATTTGGAATTAATTGTACCAACTAGAAAATGTAGAATAGTATAAACAAATATAGGAAAAATTATCTTTATTTTTACAATTCAGATATAGCCAGATATATACACACAAAACTGGAATATTATACATATTGTTTTGTATACTGTTTTGTCCCCTAACATTACCTATGAGCTTCACATATTATTAAATTTCATTCTTAAAATCCCTTCCTCCTTGTCACTGGTCATTGATGATAGATTAGATCAGGAGTTCATGGTCATTCCTTCTGCTAATGATGATAGAGCAGCCCCATGAATCTGGGTGTGGACTTCCTTCGCAAAGTGGAAGTGGGAAAATTTACAGGAGAAATGAATGTGTTACTAACTATGATAACAGAAGGGAATTCTCCAGGTAGCATTGTCTAATAGGACTTTCTGTGATGATGAAAGTGATCTATCTATCTCACTGTCCAATACAGTAGCTGCATGTGGCTACCTAGCACTGGAGACATGGCTAGCGGGACTGAGGAACTGACTTTTACATTTTATTTAATTTTAATTAATTCAAATTTAAACAGCCACATGTGGTTCTTGGCTACTGTACTGGACAGCACAGCAAAGATTTAGGGCAATCTTTATTCCCAGGGTTATCAGACTTTGTTTCAGGAATGTTTCTGATTAAATTCCTGAAGGAAGAATGCATGACCCACCAAGGGTGAAAATGAAAACCATATAATGATTCTTAGACTCCTGGCCTTAAAGAGAGGAAGTATATTAGACTCTTTATTATATTGGTCTTTTCCTTACAAGTTTAGCACTCCAATCTTTGGGAAGTACTACAGTAAAGCTATATCAATAAGTAAATAATGGTCACCCAACTCTCAACCCCTCAAGAGGGCTGATGAACATTGTTTAAGCTAAACTCCCAGGGCATTTCAGCTCTCCTGGAGAAACCACTTTTGCTTCTGGAAATAGGAGAAGCAAAAGGGAACGTGTCATCCACATCCCTGCAGATTGGGAGCTAGGTCACCACACCCACTGCTATGAGGAGTGCATGAGCTGTGATGTTCAAAACAGAGGTTCTACCCAACTGCATACTCACATGGATGGAGTGAAATACCGTCAGCCTGGACCTTGTCAAGTGCTATGTTAGGAGCTGTGTTCTCAGTGGGTTTGTTTATGTAGCAGATGGCTTTGAAAAACAAAAAATTTTTTCCTTTATGGTGAGGCTGGGAAACACCACCAAATTCTGAGTACCAGAACAGTGCTGGATGGACAACATCCAGAATCGAGGCTGATCCTTTCCTGAGGTAGACATTGCCGGGACCATAATGACCACATATAGATGCAGAAAGCCCATGTGTGGAACATCAGGAAGGTTGCCCCTAGCTACTTCCCCAACTAGACCGTAGCCCAATCAGGCCTGACAAGATCCCTTGTGAGGGTTCTCAGAAACAATGCTAAGAGCACTCGCTTCCCAAGACGCCTTGATATCTTCGGATGGAAAATCCCTCAATCCCTGTGGAATCAGAGTGCATTGTTTCTGGGTTCCGGCCAAGCACTGTAATGTTCTGCCCAAATCTCAGGAGTCACCATTCCCTTGATCTTTCAGAAGAAACACTGACTAAGGTGTGTGCCTGACTTTGCTGTTGTATTTTTAGAACATGGGGTATTCACAGTATCTACTTCATGGTGTAACTGTGAAGATTAAAGAGGATTATAAGAGACTAGAGGCCCGGCACACAAAATTCGTGCACAAGTAGGGCCCCTAGGCCTGGCCAGCGATCAGAGCCAATCAGGGCCTTTTGGCGGCTGGCCAGGGCCTCCCTTTCCTGGTTGCTGGCCAGGGGCTCCCTTCATTCTGCACTACCCCCTGGAGGTCAGCGCACATCATAGCAAGTGATCAAACTCCCAGTCTCCCAGTGGAACTCCCTAGAGGACATTTTGCATATTAGCCTTTTATATATATAGATGATGCATGTAAATGCCCAGCATGAGCCTGGCACAGAATTAGCACTTTGTAAATGATACTCTTCACTTTTCTTTTCCCCTATTCTTCTAATAACACAAGCATTCCTATGTTTATGCTTTCATTCACTCAACAACAGTTTACTAAGCATTTACTCAAGTGCTGGAGACACAATGATGAATAAAACATGATACATGTCTTCTTGAAGTGTATGTTTTAGGTGAGAAAGAAAGATAAGCATATAAGTGAGAAACCAAATAACAATTTCATACTGTATATGACAATAAAAAGGAAATTTTCTTTAAGGAATCTATAGAGATGCAACTTTTTTCTTTCCAGAATATATTCAAGGTAGGAAGAAGGGAAAAAAACAATGAAACAGAAACAAGTTTGGGTGTTCTGAAAACTTTTTAAGAAGTGTTGGCCATGGCTCCTTTTGTTTGGCCTTGCCCCATGATAGCAGGGATAATTAGGAGGCCACCTCACAGCTCTGCTGAGGACCAGCCTTGGCTGAGGGGTGCACACCTAGTTTGTGCCTGGGTAGCAGAGACCAGTGGCAGAGGCAGAGCTGACAGAGCCTAAGCTTCTTGGTAGTAGACTTGTTTGCTAGCCAAGTGGAAGGAAGAATGTATATTTACAAGCTTCATGACTATTTTTCAGCAGAGACTATAATTTTGTCGGTTACTTTGGAAAGTGTAGAGTTTTTGGCCTCAGCCACATGACGGCTGCATGTGCAGGGGCATGGATAAGCCCAAGGGATAAACAGAAGGACTCAAATCAGAGAGCTCCGGGGATTGGGATTTATAGAAAAAGACATGTGAACCTACTTCCCTTGACTCACAAATTTCTTCTTCTCCTACCCTCTGGCTCTTTGTGATTCCCTGTACTCTCTTGAGCCAGCCCCTCTGAATACCTTCTGAAAGCCACGACATAAGCCAATGAGATGAAAGAGAACAACACAGGTAAATCTGTTGGTAAACCTCCTAAAGGCCCCAAGAATAGGGTCTCTGGGGTTACATCTTTTTAGCCTGATTAACTGCATTCAAATATACTCAGAGAAAGTCCTGGAATCACACACTTCCTACTCACATGGTACCTTAGTATTAGAAAACACTTAAGATTTCTTCTTAGGTAGCCATCTGACATTCCTGTCTTTTATGTAGGTGACTAACATAAATATTTTCTTTTTATAGACAAAGAGATGGAAGCAGAGGGAACTTTTGAATCCCTTGCCATTATAGCCAATACTTTGTTTATATAATACCATGCAAATAAGAGAAAAGTAGAAAATTCATACAACCATTTTAATACTTACAAATATCTAGAATTTGAAATGACTCATGGATCTAGTGTTTATCTTAAAACAAATGGCAAAACTAGAACAGTCATCATTTAACATCCGACTGAGTGCAGACCTCTCTCAGTTGCAGTCCCCTTGCTCTAGCATTTTAAAAGAATGTTTTTGTTAGTGTTATTATACCAATCATTAAGAAAATTCTATCAGAAGGAAAAAAACTAATACTAATTTGCTCTGAGAAGGGACTGTATTTTACATAGAAAATCATCCTTACACCAGTTTTTGAGATAAGTAGTATTGTCCCCAATTTATATACAAAGAAACAAAAAGTTAAAATAACTTCCCCAAACCCTCACAGCTACCAAGTTTCAGAACTAGGAGCCAAACCCTGGTCTGTTTAGTGACATAGTTCACATAGATGATTAGGGCTTAATAAGCTCATGGACCAAATCAACATAAACAAAATCTTGCCATTTTTGTTGAGGTCCCTCACTGCCAAATCACAGGCCAGATTCATAAAGGACAAACATTTTCCTTAGGGAAGAAAGCACTGAAATAATTAGTACAACTGATGAAATCACCTAATCACTGAAAAATTCTAAAAACCCTCAAAAATAGAAACAGGGACATTTCAGAATTTTTTGTGTGTGCCAATTTTCTGATTTCATTACTATTTTATTTCTATCCATTGCATGAATAACTTGAATCTAGGTTTGAATCCTGGGTGATTCACTGACCAACTGTGTGTCACTGAACATATTATTTTCCTTCTTGAGCCTCATTTTCTTTTAAAATATCCATTTCATAGGGTGTGAAAAACATCATGAGTGTTTATAAAAGCATCTAGTGCATTCCCTGGTATGTAGTAGGTCCTCAATAAATGGCAAAAATCATTTTTACCATGAAAAGCTTGGAAGTATTTATAGATTCTGTATAATGCACAAGCCATTCTTTTTTTTAAATTTTACTTTAGTGAGAGAGGGAGAGAGAGAGAGAGAGAGAGAAACATTGATGTGAGAGAGAAACATCAATCAATCTGTTACCTCTTGTATGCTCCTGACCAGGATCGAACTACAATCTAGGTATGTGCCTGGACCAGGAATCAAACCCACAACCTTCAGTGCACAGGACCATGCTCCAACCAACTGAGACACACTGGTCAGGGCATAAGCCATTCTTAAGCAATTTCTCTCTCATAATCCACCACCCTTAAATATAAAATGATGTGTGAAATGGCCACAATTTGTCTTGGTTCCTGGTCTTGGCCATAAACATCATCCAGGTCTTATCTAGCTAGAACTCCTCTCTGCTTCCTCCCTATTAGGAGTGGAGAAACTGTCTCCTCATTTTAATACAGAGTCTATAAATGGGGAAGCTGCAGGAACAGCTCACAGACTGTGTAAAGAAGACAGATTTTTCTTTGGGCTCAGAATTGAACCAGCTTGCAAAGCACTAGAGCTATTTACAACTGACATTTAAGCAGCTACTGTACTGAGGAAGAGGAAAATAATGGAAATAATAACCCTTAAAATTCCACTTGGGCGCATTCCTACTGAAGGCACCTCATGATAGTGGCTCAGAAGCTGACCCCTGGAACAAGTGCCTGGTCCCCTTGCCCTCAGATGGGCTGCAGCATGAGGACTTCCAGTTAGAAAAGTCCACTTGCTTCCAAGAAGTGAGGCCATTTTCACCTAGAGCTTCTGCTGCCAGCCCACAGGCCACACGGAGATGCATTCTGAATACCCTGGGTGCTCTCCTTCTCTTGTGCCCCCACATGTACCACTGTGAGCCACATTCTCACCCTGGGAGCTATACACTCATTTCCAGGGTGTGGGGTACTGAAAGGGGGAGAGGGTCTGCTATGGATGTCTGTACAGGTTTGAGTAAAGAGATGGGAGTAGGCAGAGCGTGTGCAGAAATGGAGCATAAGGAAATGGGAAAAGGCTGCATGAGAAGAAAGGCATGTATAAAATACTCTTGGTTAAGAGATGTAATTGATTTTCATTTAAATATCTCCAACCCACAGAAAACTCTAATGCGTGGTGGCCTATGGCTTCCAAATTCTCAAAATGATAAGCTGCCAAAGTAAACTAATTGCAATGTGTCTCAGTAATTGTCATGTGTGGGTATATACAGTTATAGTAAAATGGTTCAGTGAATCCTGAGAGCGATAATGCACATTTTGAGATTACATAAAATAGAGATTCTCAAAACCAAGAGATGCATGTTTAACAAGGTATTCCTTATATGAAAGATTGAAAGGCTCTAAGGACACCTTCAGATGATTTTTAATCATCTAAAAGTTTTCTAAATAAAATCCTGATAGAAAAAAAAAAAACAGAAAAACTTTTATTTCATTTGAAATGGGGGAGAAGAGCTCTTCCGATGAGCATCTCTTCCCCATGGGCTGGTCCCCAGCCCTTTCTGGGTCTCTTGGAGATAAAGTTTTAATAAAGTGATCATAAATTATACTCTCAACAGGTATGGATCAAGATGATTTCCCTTCCTAACACAGTGCCTTTCTCTCACAAGTTAAGTTCTAGGTCAAGGTGAAATTATGCGGCCTTATTGGAGTGACTTAGAAGTATTGGTCTTACCTTGACCCCATGCTGATCTTGTGGCCTAGACTTCTGCTGTCTAGCTGTAACCAAATTCCCATATTATATCCGCTGCACGGTGACTTCTTGCTTCTCTGAATCCAAGTCTATGGTTATACAATCTTCCAGTACTCTAATCTCTCAAAGAGTGGGCCCCAATAGCTTGATTACTTCTCCCACTGAACCTCTGCCTCATAGTTAAGTCCCTGTTACATACTGTCATGCCTTTCTAAAATCCACAGTCTAGAATATTATACTAAGAGAAAACTGGGTTTGAAGTAAAAGAGTACAGAAATCTATATAAGTGGATTTGAGGTACCAGAGTGGACATTGCACTGGTGTAACCTAAAGAATGTCACTGGATCCCAGGATCCCTGTCACCTCCTTTCATCTGGCTTCCAGGAAACTTGCCAACTTTTTTAAAATCTTGTTAGGCCTTGTGGACACTGACTACTAATATGGACAATCCAATTGATGACCTTCTGTTTCTGCTCCACCCCTCCAGCTAGGCAGACTTCTTCCCACTGCCCCTGGAGGGTCATGTTCTGGTGGTTGTGATTGGACTACAGGGTCTTTCCTTTCCTTTCTTGCTTACTCTTATTCCATTGCACACCAAACTCTTGATTTTTTAAGTTTATATTATGCATCTCAAAAATGTGGTAATGTGCTGCAGGAAATAAACAGATCAAATGATTCCCTGCCCACATATGGAACAAGAGGAATACTCTCTCACTGTTCAGTTCAAAGGCTTGGCTTGGCAAGAATCACCCCTTATATATAAGCTCAGAACAGGCAGGGACTTTTATCTGTACTCTCTACTGGTGTAGAGTTAGCATCCAATTGGAGCTGAACATGGAGTATGAAAACATGAATGACACGCACAGCTAGATGCTTTGGTGACAATAGTGATGGTGAGGGAGCCACAGCTGAGCTCAGAGATTCTGATCTATGAACCTTATACACAACAGTCCATCAGAGTTCCAGAAAAGTAAAGTGACTCCCCTTTCTATCACTGACTTTTTTTTTAATGGAAGAAGAATCAAAGACGATGAAAACATGACTGGGCCTGTCCCGTTGACCTGGAGGGTTTTGCTGCTCCAACTCACCCTTTTCTGCTCAATGCTAGTGAGGCCACCGAGGAAAAAGAGTGGGCAGGAGAATTAAGCAACTCATCTCATCCACAGAACACCTTGTATTCTTTCAGGAAACCATCCCAAGGTCAGGGAACTTAACTACTCTGAGTCTCATCTCTAAATAGAGGCAGAAATATATTTCCTCCTTTCTTCACAAAGTTATAATAAGGATTCAGGTATTTATCCAAAAAATATTTTACTATGAAGTTTTTTTTTTTATAGTTAACCAAGAACTGATGAAAATTTTGTCCTTAAGAGTAAATGATAAAACGTATCTCATAATAAAAATGTAGGTATTATTAGTGGTATTGATTAAAACACTGCATTAACATAGATCCACAATGCAAAAGACCTTGGGTAACTGCTTGACTAATTCAGGTCCTACGAATCATTATTCAGATCCCATTATTTTGTCATAATGATGAGGAAATTTAAGAACTTGAAGGAAGGGTTTTTACTTTGGGATGTGATATGAGATTGGGTTTGGTGTTGAAATGAGGGAAGGGTGGGGTTGGTTGTTACACTCAAATGATCTAGAAAAATGCCTGAAGTTTTCACCTCAATAGACTTGTGTCTTATAAGGTCTGGGTCTCAAAGACCTGGGAGAAGAATGAAATGGAAAGTTTAGTCAGAACAATCTGGTTAGAGAAGGAAAACTCCTGTGTCATCAGAGAGAGCACTCACAATTGTAAGGAAACCAACTAGAAATTCTAAGAAACTGGGATTGTTTAGCAACATAGTCCAAACCCAGATGATCTGAATGGGCACAGATCAAACCAGGTCTAGTGTTTACTGTTGTTCTATTTTGTTAACACAGTGGCCTTGTAACCAGAACCAGTAACCTAGATGTTCCTGATGTATGGGGTATTTTTCCCTTTATTTTAGGAAACTCCACCCACAGCTATTCACATTTTTTTCTTCTAAACCATCAACTGCTTATTGTATTTATAAGGAAAGTTCCAGCTAAAAATAGAATAATTACAGACTGCCATTAATATGTTCATCCTTGAAGAGTACAATGGGACAGTCACTAAAATAAAATTTTAAGAAATATTTAACTTGATTTTAAGAGCTGCATTCACTAGAGGCTAAACTTTATAAGTTTCAGATATCACAGAGAACATTTGCTTCTGGCAGAAACATCATTACTTCCCCCAAAAGAATGAAAAAGCACTAAATCCGTAATAATGTTCATTAAACATTCTGTTTTTAAGTAAACTGACAGAGAAGTCACAATAGTCAATGAAAGAGAAATTTTCTGGATATCTTCCTTCTCTTCAATAAGTTTTTTATTTCCAATTAAGAAAACATTCACAAGTCGCACATGACACAACTTGACTGGCCGGGTGAAAGAACAGGTAAACTACTTAATCAATAATATAAATACCTAAGTAATAGTTCCTGTTACTTAGTCCCTTTTATGACTAAACTACCTTTAGTGCTTTTAATAAAAATATGAAAAGATTCTCAATCATGTTATTAACCAAAGGAAAAATAAAAACAACTTTGCTGTACAAATTGGCAGGAATTAAAATGATGACAATATCCAATGTGGGGAAATGGGAACTCCAATGCTCTGTTGGTAAGAGTCTGAACTGGTATTGCCTTTGGGAAGGAATATATGCCAGTACCTATCCAATTTTAAAATGTGCATACCTATTGCCTGGCTGGTGTGGCTCAGTGGTTGAGCATTGACCTATGACCCAGGAGGTCACGGTTCAATTCCTGGTCAGGGCACATGCCCGGGTTGCGGGCTTGATCCCCAGTGTGGGGTGTGCAGGAGGCAGCTGATCAATGATTCTCTTTCATCACTGATGTTTCTACCTCTCTCCCCCTCTCCCTTCCTCTCTGAAATCAATAAAAAAATATTTTTTAAATGTGCATACCTATTAATTGAGTAGTATCTCTTTCAGAAATATTTCCTAGAGAAAGTAGGCAAAGCATATATATATGTAAGAGTACTTGTGTGAAAACACATACACACATACATCCTATATAATGAAAGCCTAATACTCTAAGTGTCCAACCATACCACTGTTCGACCAGTCGCTATGACGTGTACTGACCACCAGAGGGCAGACACTCAGACTGATAGAGTAGCTTGCTGCTAGGGTCTGGATTGGGCAAGACAGGCCAGACATATCCTGGAGCCTTCCCATGTTCCCTCCCCACCCGGCCAACCTCCCCGGGCCGCTCCCTGGTTGGCCTGATCGGGACTGGGTGAGATGGGCCGGACACACCCTGGACAAATCTGTGCACCAGGCTGATTTGGGCCGGAACCCCACAGGGCAGGCTGAGGGACCCCACGGGCGCATGAATCCATGCACCAGGCCTCTAGTACATACATAAGGACATTTAACACAGCATTGTTAGTAAAAGCAAAAAATAAAGATATACATGTCTATCAATGTGGAAATGATTACATTCCTATAAGTACTATACAATTTTTTTAAAAGGAGTTGATCTATATACATTGACCTATAAAGCAAAAGCATGTATCTTATTAAGTTAAAAAAATGTAAGTCATAAAATACAGAACGTGAGGCCATTTTTATAACAGGGCATGTAGGTATGTACATATATACATACAAGTATATGAAAGGACATACACACACACATTTCATTTCTGTAAGCATTTGAAGAGATCTGCAAAAGTACTCACTATCTTAATAACCATTACCTTTGGGCAGTGAAATTGAGGTGAGCATAAGGCTGGGAGGTAACTTAAAACTCTTTATATTCAAGTACCCTAAGCATTTAAAAACAAACAGAAAAAATATTTAATTTAAAAAGTAAAAAATAAATTTTAAACTGTACGTAAGGGTGGTGCTGAGAGCATGGTAACCCTGGCCAGCTCCCCCGATGCTTGTGCTTCAGTAAACATAGCACATGAGAGGATGAACACACACACACACACACCCACTGGGGACTCCCACTGGGGACTCCCACAGGGGACAGTTAGAGAGTGGGCACTGCCTCCCCTAAAGCAACAGTGGCAGCACAGCCACTGGCAAAGAGCACAGATTCTGTTGCCAGGTGGCCTGGGTACAGTTTCCAGCTCCATCATTTCAAGATGAAGAAATCTGGGGCACGTTGCTTAATGTTTTAGTGTTTCAGATTCCTCATCTGTAAAATGGGAGTAAATAATGCCTTCTTTATAATGCTGTTGTGAGGATTAATGAGAAATCCCATGATAAGCATTCACCTCACTTGCTGACACAGACAAAAAAACAACAACACAAAGACTTTCAGCAATTTGTGTGCCAAGACACGAGATCAAGCAGTTGGTGGGAAATTGTGAATCATAGTACTTGTATTGCTAGCAACATTTAGTCCTGTAAGAAACCCCATCTTTAATGGTTCCACACTTAACCTCAAAAATAATTCCCAAGTAACAAAAAAACTTCCACAGGACTGTGTCTACAGGCACAATCATGGAGGAGAATGAGTGTGGGCGTTGGGGTCAGCCGGTGCTCATAAAGCCAGCTCTGATACTCACTAGGTATGCGACTTGGGTTTACTGATACTTTTATTAATGTTTTTGCAAGGGTTAAACAACATAAGTGGTTGTAGGCAGAACATACAGTATCTGGTACACAGTAGAAAAATAACAACACTAAATAGCTGTAGTGAACTTAGCATCTACGTGGACCAGGCACTTTTCCTCATTCTCATACCAACTCTGAAGGAGAAGCACTACTACCCTTATTAGATTCAGGAAACTCAGGACATTGCATGACTTGCTCATGGGACTCCAGGCATATGTGCCTGACCCCAAAGTCTTCTTTATTTTGTACAGCTCGCTGTTTGTCTTCCTGCATCACCTTGGGCAAGTCACAATTTCCTCTTCTGGGAACAGCCTCTTCTGAGATAATAGGACCAATGTGAGAGTACATCAGCTAGTGGCTGGGAAAGCTCTGAAAACTTCAAAGTGCTTTTGGGAAGAGGGGAATGCCTTAAAATGCCTCTTACGCAGAGCTGCCACTGCACAGAGCTTCACTACCAGACATTCAATGCTAGGTGTATTTCATGTATCCCCTTAAAATGCAAATACGCATCAGAAGGTGTCCTACAGAATCATTAGATCATCCTATTTCCTCTAGAGAGAAGTCTCAAGTAGTTTGTAAGAACTGGACATCTAAAGTGAAGGGTTAGAAATTGGAGGAAGTGCCCAGAAAAGAGGGTCCATGGAAATCTGGTTATAGGTCGTAGCTTTGCCGAGGGCTGGCTCCACCAGTCTGACTAAGAAGCCATGAGGGAAAATGGCTCTTTTTCTCCTCCCCTTCTTTCTATTCATTCATGTGTATTCAATAAACATTTATTAAGCACTTACTATGTGCAAAGCATTAAAGGAGGACCCAGTCCCTGCCCTGAGGAAATGTATAATTTAGTTATGGTCGGTTGAGTCAATCATCTTTAATATCCTTACTGATACATGGGTTTAATCTCTGTGTGTGTGTGCTTGCGTGTGCAAATGCTTAATTACATATGTAGATTATTCACAGTTCAGTCATTCTAAAATCAATCACTGAATCAGCCTTTCTGGTTATGACCATCTTATGCCTCTCCCACAACACCCAGCTTGTTGAGATGCTGACTGGAACCAGCACACATACCTAAATTTAACTTTTGCTTTGCTATAAGTAGCAAAATGTCAGAATTTTTCAAGTACTAGTTCTATAAAGCTGTTCTTGGGGTAACTTTTTAGTAATTAAGTGTACAAGAGTAATTAATAATTTCTCTGGATTTAATCATCAATCCTTACTACTATATAAGCATTAATAACACCGTGGCTGATACCAAAAATCATTCCTGACTATGACTGCTGATGATAACATTGGAATCACATGAAGCACATTCATTGGCTCATTCCTCTTATGAATATGTCACAACTTTCTCAGTGGAGAATATTACACTGTGGATTTACAATCAATCTCATTTGTTTTCCCGAGTTTCGAGGGGAAGTTGTGGCACATGCTTCAGTTGTAAGCAATGCCATTTCTAGGCTTACTGCTTCACCATTTCTCAACCTCACATATGCAGATATGACTAAGTTTCCTGTGAAGGGAGAGTATGTTTATTGTCTCTACAATTTGCCTTTTAAAAAATAACCTTTCCACAGTTAACACTATAAACTCCCAGAAATGAGATCAACTGTGGCTATGACCCATAGGACTCTTTCTGGAAAGTACCATTGCACAATCACTGTAAGCAAACAGCCCACAACCCAGGAAGAAGTTACACTTGTACCTGCCACCCCCTTCCACTTAAGTATCAATGCTCAGAGATTTCTTCAGCCTGAAAGGTGGTTTGGCTGGTGGGTAGGACAAACCATTTACATGGTTTGTTCTTAGAGGCCTGTTGGTGGCTGGAAACCTTTTGTTTCCAGATGCAGTTAATTTGAACTTGGCTGACAGGCTTACTGAGCTCCACACCGAAGTGGGAAAATGCCACCATTCTCTGGGAGTGAACTGGCCTGCTTCTTTGGGGCCTGCAGGCAGGGCATACTTTAAATCATGAGACAGACAGCTCATGAACCACAGGAGCCAGGACCAACAGAGAAGGCTCCTGCTTCCCACTGCTGCTGCCTTGATATCAAATGGCCCAGGCTGGGGAGGCAGCCTCATGGTGTTTTCCTAATGAAATCTAATGACTGGACCATGGATGATGGAAATCTTTATGTTGGCAGCCTGCAAGTCCAGAGGGGTGAAAACAAGAGTAGGCAATGGAAAGTATAAAAACCTAAGAGAATGGGGTCTAAGGATATAAAATGGGGCAGAACCCTCAGAAAGATACCTCTAAGCTTTACCACTGATTTCTAAGAGGTAATCAGTGTGAATGGATGCATGAGATGGTTCCATTTTACAGATTAGAAAACCATCCCAGAGAACATCTGGCAGACCCTGCAGTGTGCCTATCCAGTAAACATTATGAACAGAACCTCAATTTTGTTAAGCATGGCAAATGCACTAAAACATCTCTCTTCTCAGATTCCCTTGCCTATGAGGGTAGCCATGGGACCGAGCTCAGAGTACACTTGTCCTTCACTCTTCTCCCCCGTTTCTGCCTGAAACTGGGACAAGATATGTAGAGTATCAGCATCCCTACTGTGAAAGGGAGATGGAAGCCACTGTTAGGGATGGCAGAGCAGAAAGTTGGGAGGAGGCTGGCACACTGCTGGCTTTGTGGGCCTGCTTCTCCACCCTGCACTGTTTACTGTTAGATATCTTCCATGCTGCTATACCGGGGTAAACAAATCCCGAAGTCTTGTGCTCTGTACAAATGCATATTCTATATAATAAAAGGCTAATATCCTATATAATAAACGGCTAATATGCAAATTGTTCCCTCGACCAGGAGTTTAGCCAGAGGGCGGGGCTGGCCAGCCAACTTCCCATGGCCCCTCCCCTTTAATCTGTCCCACCCCCAGTTGCCCCCCTCATCAGGGGAGGGGCCAGCCAGCCAACTGCCCAAATCCCCTCCCCACGGCCAGCTGCAGCCCCTCCCCCTGGCCAGTCCACCCGATAGCCCTGATTGGGGCAAGCCAGCCGACCACCTGTGCACGAATTCATGCACTGGGCCTCTAGTTACAAATAACAGGCTCTTTTGGAAAACTAGGATTGGGTCAGACCACTCAAAATCTTTAAAATCTTCTAACTTATAGCAGTGACAAAATAATCAAGAGAGAATTTGGGCAGCCAATTCTGTGGGGCTAGAAGCGACTCAGTGGTTATTAAAAATGCACAGAAATGCCAACTGGAAATGCTGGCAGTAACTGAGACAACAGGTGAGAGACCAGCACTTAGGAAGGACTGTGATCTGCCACTGGCTGAGGGCTGTGCAAGGCCAGGTGTGCAACTCTCTGAGGAGAGAGCCCCTGGGGTCATGCCCTTCAAATTTTATTAAAAGAGAGCTGACAGGGCTCCTGCCTATGCAGCAGCTAGGCTGAGGGCTTTTCATTTTCTTCTCTTGCTATTCTGGCTTGTCTTGCGTAGGAAAGAATGCGTGCACAAACATAATTCTACATCATTCTGACATCATTTATTTCTCTATTTACCAGTTGTATCTGAGTGAGCTGAACTATTGTTTGGGTGTTCTATACATGCAGTCCAATAAAATCTCAACAGTCAAGATGTAATGTTCCCACCTCTTCCATTCTATTCCCTACACAATACCCTCGCTGACTCTCCTAAAATACCAGGCTAGCTTCTTCACTCAGTAGCATTACACTTAGCATGGCCCCAAATCCCTCTATGAGCTGGCCTTGCTGGTTCCCCAGCCTCCTGCCCCGCTGCTCCACAGCTTAACCTGTGCATTCCAGGCAGACACAAACTTCCCTTGGCTCTTCTCTTTAGGCATGCATAATGCTGTCATTTGTGTCCTTGCCTGTGCACTTTGCTACCCCCTGCCTGGAATGCCTCTCTACACTTGGCCTACCCAATGAACTATTTATCTTTGGAACCCTATTCAAGAGAACCCTTCTCTGGTACCTTCCTCTGATACCTTCCGTTAGTGCATGTATCACAGTGCACTGATTAAATGACATTCATGTTTGCCTGGCACAAAGTGGGTGACCAATACACACTTGCTGAATTGAACTTGGCCTCTCCTTGATGAGTCCAGAAGCAGGAAGGTTGTGAAAATGCTGCTCTAGACATTCCCATGGCATTCTCACAGCCTGGAGTGAATAGGGCACTTACAATGAAATTATCCATTAGCACCACAACAAAATGTACAAATATCAACTCTCAGGCAACTAATCCCAGCAAGATTCTAAAGCTTGCCCAGACAAGAGAACAGTCCTAAAGAGAAAGAGAAGGCTGAAGAACAAGCTTACATGATTGGAAAGAGTTGTTCTTGTGTTTACATCTAAAATAAAAGACTAAGATGTACCAAGAAGTTGCCTTGGAGATACTACCCAAACAGAGACCCATGGATGCTATCAACAGGCAAATATTAAAAACAGTGACACCTTATCCACCTTGTTAATGAAAGCAATATGTATGAATAAAGTGGATGCACAACCAACAAAACGGTGCCCTGGTCCTGGGTCACTCACGAGGTGCGGAAACTTGAAAAAGTGGTGCTATTAATATTTTCAAATTATGCCTTTTACAAAACATGTCTCAATAAAAATATACATTGAACACACAACAGCTAAGCTCTGTATAAATTAGTCTGGCATGAAGGAAACTCAATGGACCTCATTCTCTTATTTATCTGTAAGAACAAAGGCCCTCTGAGTTCTCACCTTTCATGGATCTATGTAATGCAACAACAGCTACATACGGGGATATTTCCCCGTGGAAAGATATAAATATATATGTATTTTTTTTCTCTTGACTTAGAAACACATAGATTAAGAACATGGCTTGAAAATGTGGACCTCTTATTAAAGATGCCTGTGTTTTGCCCAAGCAGCAGTGCCTAGACATTTCATACTTTTATGTATCAGTTCCCATCTCTAAAAATGCAGTGATGACATTTTTCTCTTACCTCTACCTACTGCATTTTTCTCTGAGTACAGAGAGGATGGGGGTGATGATGCTCATTAAAGCCATAAACTTCGTAAAAGAGACAATAAAAACTCACTATAGCTATCATGTTATCAACCCTGGCACTGCTCGGGGCTTTAAAAATCTAGTTATCTTAGGGGCTGAAGTTCCTTGTTACTAAGATTCTGTATAATGCTAGCCAGCCCACTAGTCCAACCAAAGCTGAAAGGCATGGCCAACAAAGGCAACTCATTTAGAAGTCTCTCTTCTCCTCTTATTCCTAGCACTGATTCACCCACTTGAAAACTATTTGATCAATTTGGTCTTTACCCTGAGGAGGAGTTGATAAGAAATACCTGTGCCTAGGAAGTTCCAGAAAAACATTTCCAGAAAAATACTTTGAGGAAGTACATGTGCATGTGGATCCTTATCCCTTAAATTCCTAGCAGTGGCCCAGGAGATAATGGATACTCGCTTTGCAAACTCAGCCACTTGCTGGTTTTCTGAGAGGAAGTCAAGATTTCCCAATTTGCATAACTATATTCTGATCTTTTCTAGAAAGGCTTGTCATATGTGTTTCTTTTTAGGGCTTCTGTGAGCAGTTTCTCATTGGCCATGGGAATTTAACAATGAAAAAGTTAAAGTTAAAAAACATTCAAGTTGACAACTAAATAGAGAAATGTGGGGGAAGAGCCTTTTGCCAAGCTGCAGGGCAAAATAATAAGTTAGATCCATTCTCTATGTCCCCTTGTTTCATTATTCATTTGTGTTATTCACTTATTTGGTAAATATTTACTAAATGCCTACTTTGCACCAAGCATTATGCTTGCCCCATGGCTACAAAATTATCCCTATGCTCAAAGAGTCTAATAAGAAAATAAGAGATTAAAGGAAGAAGATTAAATTTCTTTTCTTGTGTAATCCTCATAACAACTGATAAGAGAAGGTAGCTAAGGCTCTTCTCATCTAATGAATGTAAACTGAGGCTCAATAATTTGTCCAGAATCACACAGTTGAGTAGACTGGTATTTGCATTCAAATTGGTTTAACCCCCAAATCCCTTTTAAAATTTCTGTAGAAAGCAATAATAATAATAATAATAATAATAATAATACAAAAAAAATACAACAACAACAACAAAAAACCAGAGAGGGAAAAAATCACCTATTATCCTACCATTGTGATAAAAAGAACTGTTAATGCTTTGGAGAATTTCCTTCCAATTTTTCTTCTACACATAGGTTAAATTTTGAATTTTTAAAATGTGCTTCACAGTTGTAATCAAAGTGTGTTTTGCTGCACGTCACTGGAACCCTGACACCATTGACTGTGAAAGGCTCCATAATTCTACATAGCACAAGAAAGAAAAATCATTGCCTACTATATTATGCCACATGATTGAAATCTGTTCAGATTTCATTGATGTTAAAGTGAAGGTAAAAATAGTCTTAGGAAAAATGACCTATTCTGTATCCCACAAAGCCCATACTCATGCTATCCACCTCCAGCCTGCAGGTGAGGTTGGCTTCACAGCACAGGGGACCTGGATCTCCCCTATTAGACAAGCTCCTCATCTGGGCTGGGAGGCTACTCCAAAAAGGAAGGAGAGTGCTCCGTATTTCTCACACACATTGCTTTGCACCTAGTAGGCACTCAAGGAATATTTCTTGCCTGGACGGTGTGGCCCAGTGGTTGAGTATCAACCTATGAATCAGGAGGTCACGATTGAATTCCCAGTCAGGGGTCAATCTCCAGTAGGGGGTGTGCAGGAGGCAGCTGATCAATGATTCTCTCTCATCATTAATGTTTCTATCTCATCTCTCCCTCTCCCTTCCTCTCTGAAATCAATAAAAAAATGTATTTTTTAAAAAAGAAATATTTATTGTTGAATAAATACATAACTAAAGTTTCAGAAGAACTTTACCAACAGAAGAAGGAAAAAATTACCACAGGCCCAAAGAATGATGGAAGCCCAAGTTTTGTTGGTGAATAGTGGATTTGTGTGACTATACTCGGAGAGAGGGGAGAAGAAATGGATGGAGAGCTGAGCCAGAGGCAGTGACCCTGGCTTTTCAAGCTCATTCCCTCCATACAGCCTGCCACTGTCTCTACATTGACTCCTCTGCAGCTGTCCCTTCCCTTACAGAGAAGTTCTTGCCCAACCCTAGCTCCTTAGTGCTGCTTTATTCTGCTATCTTGGGAAATCACTCACACTTAATCACACTCAATTTGAATATTGCTTTAGGTTTGCTTAGGGACACCACCCATTAATTTAAAATAATAACTCATATGAAGCAAATTCAGAAATCAGCAAGAGATAGATGAAGAAGACCTTATTTTTTAGAAGCTAAAACACTCAGTCTAAATGGACAGTATCTCTTCTGCTTATATAAGAAGGTCCGAATGTCCACAGGAAGTAAAAAACTATGTATAGTGTGAGTTTATATGATTTAGTAATTCACATTTCTATGGATATTCACTTAAGATATCTGCTTGAGTCAGCAAAATGGGTTTAAACAGAGAAAAGAAATTCAGGGAGACTTAGTTCTCATGTATGTTTTGAGTTAAACATAAGACCTGCCCATTTTGTAAACCATCGTGATTTCTCTTGTCTTCCTTCCCTCCTCTTCTTCCTTCATCCAGTTATCAAGTATCTGTGTGTGTTTATGTGACATGTACTAAGTTCTCTAAGAGAAATAACAATGGGCCAGAAAATTCTGACCTCAGAAGGAAGTTTCCACAGTAATAGTGAAGACATCTTTTACTCACAGAGAAGTAAATCACAAGGGAGAGAGAGACTAAGTACTGTTCGAGATACAGGTGATATGTAAACAGAGTTTAGAACCAGGAGACATGAAGTTCAGCTAGGAGATCAGGGAAGGCTTCAGAGAGGAGGTGTCATTTCACCTGGGTCCTGCAGGATGGAGAGGACCTAGGCATATGGGAATAGGGGCAAAGACTTGTGCATGGGCAAAAGGACTCCATTTTAAATGACTATTTATTGTTTAGAAAAAAAAGATGTCATTGTTAAGGCCTATCCATGAGGTGTTAAAGTGCTGGGTCCATAAATGGACCATCACCTTGGGCTGACCACTCTGGGGTGTCGTAAGTCATACCTTCTTAGGGCCAAAGCCAAGAAAATCCTATAAGATTTCAAGCTGATTAAGTGTGAAATTTTAGAGGGCATTCCTAAAAGCCAAAGCCTGGCATAGGACAGAACATTTAAAACCCACAACTGGTAACCAAGACACCTGATTAAAAGCAACATCACTTTTCAAAACTCGAGGAACTGACTGTTCCTCACTTACCATGGACGTGGATTCCATTTGGTTGAAAAGAAGAGTTTGTTTCCGGCTGGTAAGACTTCAGGTGTGATCCTGAGGACTGCTGGGTGTGGGGAGGCTGTGTCCTCTGCATAATGGAGGAAGGAGCTGGAACTCGCCGGGGACTGATGTGGTGAGGAGATGGAGCAGAAGGTGCGAACCTGAGAAAACAATTATAAAGGGAAGCATGAGAGACGGAAAATCACAGGGGCAGAGGCACTCTTCAAAGCCACATTCTAATTCCCATTCTGGTTACAGAACAGCATGACACAAAGCACTTTTAAAAAATAAACCTTAAGACTTTTGTCTTCCATTTTTAACCACTGACCTCTCAATTGAGATGTTGAAGAATAAAAGAGACCAGCAAAGGGGAAATCTAGTCACGATTTGGGTTTGTCAAGCTTCTTAAAATGCATTTCAAAAAATCTGCGTTCAGTGAAATTCAAAGCACACCTTTTGTCAGACCACTTTTCTGCTAATTTTCAGTCCTTTTGCATTTTAAGGGAAATTTGATCCATATGTTTCTGATTCATTTACACTTAGCTCATAAACATTTTGTTCTAATAAGACATACCAGAGGTCCAAGAAGTGTTACAAGTCTTTATTATAAGCCTCTCTAATCCTATTCTCTTTAACAATACATTTCATTTTCTTTTGCCAATAATACATTAACTTAGATCTCAAAGGTCAAATGTGGTTTGAAATCCAGAACCCAAGAGATTGGTGTGGGTTCTGTGCATGGCAAAGAACACCACCCAGGGTGTGACAGAAACACGATGTGGGACGTCTTTTGCAGTCATAGCTACCAATCACAATAAAACTATTGGTAGTTTCTGAGGAGAAAATTACAGGTGTTTAAATATAGTAACATCAACAACTAACCTGAGTTAAAACAGATATCTGACCGTAGATTTTCTAATTGTAAGGAAGAATTGGCAGGATCTAATTCACTAGGAGTAAAATGACAGTGTATACTTTCCAACACTGAAGGGAGGGGGTACTTGTTAAACAATGTTAAAGTTCAATAATGTCCATGAAAATGGTACTGGATTTCCCAGTTGAGCAGGGGCTGGCACAGTCTGGTACATAAGGAATCTGTCAGTCAGTGAAAGGAAGCAGCAACATCTTGGGAAAACTATGTTAGCAATGAATTGTTTAGTTTCCCTCCCAAAGACTCAGGAAGTTAAAAACTTTCAATTGGCTGTTTCTTACATTGTGTAGAAAGACAGGCTTTGTTTTATACTAACGTGTAAGCTTGTCATGTGTGCACACCCTTTATTTCACAGAAACAAACCACTTCACTCTGCTGGGCTTTTTGTGTAAGGCCATAGATGATAAAAAAAAGGATGAACCAGTCCTGTTTGTAAAGTAATTTGCAATGTTCTGAACAAGAATATTTAATAAGGCAGAGCTTCTACATTTGTATTATAGCTGTAAGAAACCATGAGATGAAACCCCATGTTCTTTTTGGCATTCCCCTTGTGGAGGTATGAAGGGCTATGTAAGAACATGATGTAGAAACCCTGATCGGGTAGCTCAGTTGGTTAGAGCATCATCCCAATATGCCAAGATTGTGGGTAAGGCCCCGGTCAGGGCATAGACAAGAATCAATCAATGAATGCATAGATAAGTGGAACAACAAATTAATGTGTGTTTTTTTCTCTCTCTCTTTCTCAGAATAAAAATTAAATTATTTAAAAAAGAAGGCGATGTTGAAACCAAGTAGGGAGAATCTGGACCAGTTACCCTGTGGACAAGAGAAGTCAGAGAACACTTAGACAAACAGCTAGGCTAGCATGCCCGCTTAATCAATAACGTACAGCTTTGCTCTGCTGAAAGAGAACGGACACTGAGTGTCTTGTGCAGGAAATGTGTATTTCCCAAGCACAGCATCGTACTGGGAACTAGCCTAAGATGTCTGAGTGGCCTTCACAGACAACAAGCAGAACAACTCTGGCACTGACCCAAGAACATCTAATGAAAACACAGAGCCAGGACTCCTCAAGCGGAGGTTATTTCCTTGGAGAACATGTCCTAAATGTGTCTTGAAAGCTACCGTGAGGTTGTGGGATGGGGATGAAATTATGGGATCATGGCCTTTAGGGATAGGAGTCCTATGGACGGGAGGTCCCCCAAGACAGAGAGCATGCCTGGGGCGCATGTGAATAAGAAGGCAACCTATGTCACTGCAAAATAGCCGTCACTGGGCATCTCAATTTTGGTTTTTTGGGGCAAAATGGCAAGATCCTTTGACCGGTTTCTTAATTATATTTCTTCAATTGGGGATGCGATATATTCTAGAAGATTTTCCAATTTTTCTTCTGGTACTTCTGCCACCTTTCCTTTATTTTGAGGACTGATGCAAAAGAAATGTATGTTTGGGGTGAGTTGCCATATTTAGAAGTATGACCCTAATGTCATGGGCTTGATGGAGGAGACCCATTCTGTTTCAGAGCTCCCCAGCCCCACAGCAAAGTAAGTCCGACTCATAAACAAGGGTTTGATTAATAAAGAATAGAAAAGGTGGATGGGGAAGGGGAAAGAAGCAAAGATTGTCAGCAATAAAAAGTTTATATTTTTATAATTTGGGATGATGTGGCCATAGGGTGAATTATGATTAACTATGAAAAAGGGGGAGTATTCAACCAACTAAAAGAATAGAATTTAGTTGAGCATTTCATGAGTCATCGAGAAGGTAATTCTATATAATAGACTCTATACTATATACAGAGTGCATATCTACATATGTTATATATTTATCTATCTATAGCATATATGATTATATGCTAATTATAAATCATTCTTATCTTATTCATTCACACAAGCTCCAAAACCAGACTATGCTGTCTTGGCTACCACATATTACTTAATGTAATAATACTGATGAGGAAAAAAAATGTGGTAGTAAAAACACCAAGGTTTTAGCATTGCTTATCTCAGAGACCCAAGGGGAATAAAATATCTACCTACTCTTTACTCTTCAAATGATTCTATATTTTGCTTTTTGCTAATTCAGATTGGATTTTTCTCCATGTTATTCAAATAAGTAAGATTATATGGCATAAAGTTAATATAACTTAAAAATTATATCATTCCATATAAATTATTATTAAAAAATTAAATATAAATCACCTTAAGTAAATAAATGTATGCCTAAGTAGTATTTGATTTAAAAATAAAAGAATTGGTATAAAAATTTTAACTTTTATATGTATAAAGAAAAAATGAAAAGCGGTAAGATGTGATCTCAATTATCCGGGCAATTGCCAGGAACAAGGAAATAAATAAGAATTTAGCACTAGAAAACCCAGCATAAGAAGTGAGTGTGTAAATGTGACTAACTTTCAAGTACGATACATAGAATCAATTTTGTTACTGTTTTAAAACACTACACAGTACTTTATTGAAAAAATCTTTTTAAAATCTAATTAATCCCTCTATTAATTAATTTAATGTTTATAAACGTAGTTACTTGTTAACCAGCTCATAGTAGGTAGAAATAGCTAATTAAAGTCAGGGTGCAGGGCAGAAGAGGAGTAAATACAGTGGAAGAGAAGCCTACTATTAGAGTCAAGGCTCAGCAGCATCCAAAAACAACCGCTGACAACTCATAGCAAGAGAGATGCCAGAAACATTATTTCAAAAGCCAAAAGGACGCAAGAAACTTGACTAGTTTGGGGCCATCTAACCCCAGAAGCAAGCAAACAAAAAACGTACACACTTAAACAGACGCTTCCTGAGGGACACATAAAATGTTCCTATTGTTACTGCTGGAAGGATGAATCCTGTTTTCTTAGTGTCCTTGACTATTTTCCAAAATTGTTAACACACACATGCACCTATCAAAATGAAAATGGTCAATATTCTTCCCCAGATTTTTTTTTTAATTCAAAGAAGGTAATTTTTTAAAAATAATGCTAAAACAAACAAACAAACAAACATATTGATGCTGAATATAAATTGCCAGGATTTACAACTTTTCTTCTATGGACTATCTCATTCCCCCCATTGCATCAGGAGAGATGACGTCACTCCCATTCATCCTCAATGACAGCAGGGTCTGAACTGTTTCTGGGTCCAACCCTGCCCCCCAGCTGCTGATGTGTACTTGACATTTCACAGGTTGTATTCCTCATGGCTTTCCAGTCTCTTCTCTGGCCTTTTGTACTTTTATAAAACAACAGAAGACTGTTATGTAAATATGCACACAGCAGACTAGAATTAAAAGAAAAAAACCACTGCTTACCAGAAACAGATCACACAAAAGCAAATCACAGAATTGAGTCAACCACTTCCACTCATTTAGTGGAGGAGTTTATACAACCTTAACATGAGCCACGGTTCACTGGCTTGCAAAAAAAAAAAAAAAAAAAAAAAGGACGAGAGGAAACAGGTTTTAAAAGGCTCATAAAAAAATTTTCTGAGAAAAAAAAAAAAACAACCAACACTGAATATTTATCTATACACACCTTCACAAAAGTCTGATACTTGGGGTATTCACTTGGATATGGTGGCCTGCTCCCAACCTTGCAGAGAGGTGGGCCAGAAACACAGAGGTCATCTCCCCTGCAGAGGTAGTACTCAATCTGTGTCATAGAACAATAGGTCCCAATCAAGACACACAGAACTGATGAGGATCACATGCAGAAACACTGCGAACGGCAGGAGAAGCAGATGGATGCCACGGAAGACAGATGTACTGGAAGCCCTGGGCTTGAATCCTGCCGCTGTCCCTTACTAGCTGGGCAATCTTGAATAAATTACATGATTTCTCCCAGCCTCAGTTTCAAGTATAAAATAAAGATAATCCAACTCTCACTGGGGAATGTGAAATCTGAGATAACATTTTTATTTGTTCATTCAAGAGATGGTTACTGAGCACTGACCAAGTGTGTGAAACTGTTTTAAGCACCAGGAATAAAGCAACACATGACACACATCTTTGTCGTTGTGAAACTTATATTTAGGTGAGGGGAGGCAGGAAATGAACTATGTACTGAGCTAAAGGAACTGATTACTGTGAAGAAAGTGAGGGATGGGGTGGATTATGAACAAATTTAAATTGGGAAGTATTTAGTCAAAGTACTTTAGGCAATGAGAGCCTGACACCTTTCAGATGATCAATGCATGGCTGCTCTGAACAGAATATAAATCGAAGGAATTCAGACATAAACATGTACCCAGTGCTTGAGAGCTATATTAGACTGAGGTTCAAGCACTGTATTTGAATATCTATGGAGTTCTTAAAATAAGAAATATTAGAACTCTTTTCTCCCTAACTATTCAGATATGGAATCTAAGGCTCAAAGAAAGTGAGGTATTTACTTGTCTGGCTAATTTTCTGGTTCTAGGAGCAGTTAGTTGTGGACTTATGTAAGAGTCTCATTTCATGGTACAGGATTTTCCAAAGGAGTGTCCTGAGTTCACAAATCCATAGGATCATAGAGTGTTCTAGCTGAAGGCACTAGAGCACCACCTTATTTGAATGAGATAAAGTAGGCCCAGAGCCATGAAAGATTCTGGCAGTCCCACCCTAGTTCTCAGATACCACTTGACCACAATAAAGCAAGATACTCTCAAGTGGGAACGGGAAGCAAGGCCAAGGAGTGGTGTGAGGGAGGCCGGGGAGGACTCCTGTGGGCATTGGAGATTTCAATCTTGATCACCAGTTGATGGGGATGTATCAGCAACCTACTCCCTATAAGAAATGTGACAATGGAGGGAGGTTTCTCAGTTCGCTTTGGGGAACCTGCTCAATGTTGAACTGGGGTTCTTCATACCCAAGCCGGACTTATACCTTTAGCTTTCCAAATGGATAACTCCTTTCCGGCAGCACTCTTTCCCTGTCTTTAAGTCCAAAGTATTCCTATGTCAACTAAGGATTGTATTTCTTCAAACATAACTCACTAAAAACGGTGTTACAAGTCAAGCACATGCCATAGCTAACTATGCCTTACTTTCTTTATTTGTGCTGCATAAGTGAGCAGTTCTGGCAAGCCATGTGGGACTGTGTGCTTTAGCACTGCTTCGAGGGATAACACTTTGAAAAAAAGGTACTTACATGATCCACTGGATTAAATGCTGGTTGATATGTACTTTATAGTCCTCCCCCCACCTCCCTTCCATAGGGGTTACAGACCTCCCAGAAAAGACAGAATGCATCAGAACAGCTTATTTCATTGTATTCGCATGAAAAATATTATTGATTTGCTGCCAGGGAGTAGAAATAATGGATACAAACTGGTCTATGGTGGATTTGGGGAGGTATTTTTTTATTCCCCCAAAGAATTGTGGGGCATCATCTGTGGTGGTTTTAAAGTTCATCTGTGAAAACTAATCAATGAAAAATGGCTTTAGCAGTTGGCCCAACTGCAGAGGGGAAAAAAGGAATCCTTTTCAAACCTAAAAAGAAAAGCACAGTTTTAAGAATTTCACATCTGATTTAACATCTAAAAAAAACCCCCAATGATAATACCCCACTTTGTATAGCCAGACAGCACTTCGTTTTAGTAGATTTTAGTGGTCTTTATAACGATTTATGAATCACTTCATGAATTCCTGGCTGACTCATCTGGGTGACTATAGTATCTACTTATACTTCCCTTCTGTCTCACAAAAGAGACAGTTGGACTCAGTTCAATCCAGATTTGTCCCCGAATGAATCACAGCACGTTACTGGGGGAACTGCAAATTGAATTCTGCTTCTGAGACAATCAAGACCAGCTTTCAGAAATGAAGAAATGGCCACTGGGAAGTGTGGGTAATTGCAACACTGTCCATCTGGGCAGAACGAAAGCAGGCCAGGAGCTGTATACATCCGTCCGAGGACTCTAGTCAAAGAGCGGAATCTGTCCCCTGGAAGGGCTCAGTGTTTCCTTCTTACAAGAGGCTGGGTCAATATTAACTGCAAATAATTTACCACATCGGACCAGACCATGACTCAAAAATAACTGCTGGAACCTCCGCAGAGCATGACAAATTGAGGGCTGTGAAGCTGGCGGTGGGTAAAAGGATCACCAAGGCTTTTAAAAGAAGACTCACGTATATACTATAGTGAATGTTTGTGAGAAATAGAAAGGATAGAGTGTTCTGGATAAATTTTTCTCCATGTGGGCACAGAGTCAGCTGTAAGTAAAAAAAAAAAAAAAAAACAAACAAACAAAAAAAAACAACCCCAAAACAAATTCACAATGTCCAAGGCAGAGAAGTATATTTTTGTTCTGATAAATACCAAAATAGGGCATCACAATATCCCCCGCCCCCGTGGAAATAAAAAGGGAAGAGGAGAGGACATCCAGGATATGTTAGAGAATCGAACTATGCAGGACACACTGAACCAGCACCTGCGGTATTTTGGGAATATATTGCCTGCAGAATTGGCCATAACTTAGTTGTTTGTCTATTTCAGAATCTATGTGATAAGGAGGGAGGGAGGAAAAGTCAGGTTCTGCCAAATTCTCTACAGAAAAGCACCAGCCAGAGGAAAATTTACCAGAGTGGACTGAGACATTTGATGTCAAAAATAATGCTATGAAAAAAATTCTGCAACGATAGCATCCCTTCAGCAGTTCTAAGTAGGTCAAAGCAAGGGGGATTGACTATGGCCCACCAGGTGGCAAAGGGAAGAATCTCTTGTCCAGCATGGTGTGAGGCGTAAAGTTTAGTTGGACTTGCAGTGGAATACATTAGATTAAAAAAAAAAATCATTCAGAGGGGAGTGTGAGAATGCCACATGAGAAATGGGGGGAAAGAACTGTTATTTTCAACTAAACACAAGAAAGGGAGGAGTAGGTAGATTTAAAAAATGGCCTCTTCCATGCCTTTTTCATAATCTCAAACTGCATAGACCAGTTTCTTGACAATTTCCAAAGAACTTTTAGAACTAACATCAAAATGCAGCATTCCTGCCCAGTATGGCCAGGGGCCTTTGAAAGCCACTGCAAGGTGAGACCTCAAAAGTCAATATAATCCATAAATTTGAAAAGAAACTAGTGGGTGGTGGTCTGGCCAGTACTAACATGTGCTGCTATTCGGCTAGAGAAATGCATTAGAGGAAAGCATATACTAACAAATTCACAATTAGAGACGGGCTCTTGGCTGCTATAGAAGAAAAGAGCATTAGATCCTCAGATGTTTACTGCCATCCTGTCTCTCCAGCCCCTCATCCAGGATTATGCAAAGGTAAGTATTTGAGAAATGTTGGTTGTTGCCGGTGAAGAACTACTATGTTGAACAGACCACTGGTTCCACAGACTTGGCTCCCGACTCGGTGCCAGTTCCTGTGTCCAGGTAGATGGTACCTTGCCCAATTGGTCCAAACATCCAGCTGAATATTGTTTTTCCCAAACACCACCATTTCTGTTTCTAAGGGGGAACATCTTATTCAAGAGAATAACCTCCTTTACTCTGAAAAGATGATTAAAACAGAGAAAAGTTTTTATCCTTGCAATTAAACAATAACAACAACAAAACAACAACCAAAGACAATTTCTCAGAAAATTAAGCAAAAAGACTAATCCAAAGAATTTTGTCTTTTGATTTCTGCTTACCTCAATAGTCTTCCTCATCATAACTAAACACACAGTCCTTTACTTGCAAAAAGATATATAGTCTTTTAGCAGCCAAGTCCCCCACTGTCCCCACTCAAGAGGAGAAAAGACAAAGTTAATTTCCAGATCACACTATAAAAACATTAAGCAGAGGCTTTCCTTTGAACAGCCATTTCTACGTCAGAGACGAGAGGCGCTTGGTAATATGTGGATGCCTTGACTCAGGCTAGAATAACTTGTGGGCTTTTGCTTGGGGAAATCTGGCTGCATAGGACTTGCTATTTCAGAGAAAGCATATGAACAGAAAACCCTGACACATTTGAATAATATAATGGCTTAGTTTGAACTGTATGTTGCTTCATGCTAATGCCCTAAAGTAGAGGTTGCAAGAAAAGGAATTCTATTTTACCTCAAGCCTCCCTTGTTACTGTCATGACTCACTTTCCTGACTGAAAATCCAAGGGGACTAAACAAACATCATCATGGGCTTCACATTACGTAGATTTGTTTGGAATGTGGGAACAAAATAAAGATGGCTGATTTGGCATTCAGAGGTGAAACAACTTTCTTGGCACTTAAAAAATATAGTTCCTATTACAGACATTCTAATGGTTGCTTTGTGATGTGTGCTTATAATTGATTTAAAATGAAGAACAAGTGTACTTTGCAATTAAAAATACATGGAAAACAGCCCGATGTGAATGAATGTTTGGGCCACGTTTATCTGGTAGACTGCCACACGTATGCACACATCAGAGTCTCTTCCATTGCCATGAAGTGGCCCAGAGGAGAGTGTGGAGATGGAAAAACAGCAATCATCTGCTCAGGGTGACTATACCTTTCCTAGAAATAATGAAGGGATCACTGTCATCGTTCTGCCTTCCATCAACAGTCATTCATTCCACACAATTTTTAGATGCTACCCTCTAAACCTTAAGGGGAAGGATTGTGAACAAGGTTCTTATAAGTACAACACAGTCCAGTTCTCAGAGAACAACTATTCCAGTGGAACACAAGCAGATCATTAAACAGTGTCATTTCAGGGAGTGTTAAATCTATGAAGAAAAATAGAGAGTTAAGGAACAGAGCGAGATTGGAGGGGGAGTTTTAGATGGTGTGGTCAAGAAAGTACTCCTTTCTGAAGGAGTAACATTTGAGCAGCCACCAGAAATGGAGACACAGTCATGTGATGTTCTGGTGAAGGTCATGACTTTCAGGTTTCAGGAACAGCAAGTATGAGGGCCCTGAGGTTGGATGAGCTGTGTTCCAGGAGCAGGAAGGACAGTGTGGCTGGAGCATACTGGGCGAGACGGGCAGTGGTAAATGACTGTGATGAAAAACAGACCATAGAGGGCCATGCAGACTTCAAAAGGACCTGGACTTTATTCCAAGTATGGCTGGGGGTAGGGGTGTGAGCAGGAAATCCTCAATGGCCCCATTTACATTTTAAAGGGTATGTCTTGCGGTGGAGCAAAGGCCTGTGTGCCCTGATGGGTTGAGAGTGGAAGGCTGTGGGTAGGCAAGATTAGATGTGGGAGACCATTTAAGGGGATGTTGTAGTGAAATGGGAGGGGATGGTGGTGAACTACCCTTGAAGCAGTGAGGCTGATTGGGCTTAAAAGTATTTGAACTAATAGGACACATACATTAATCAGATGTGAGAGTATTGGGGAAAAAAGAGCAATCAAAGTTGACTTCTAGGTTTTTGGGTTTTAATTTATGTGTGTGTGTGTGTGTGTGTGTGTTTTCCCCCATTGGAGCCACTCACAATCACTAGAAAGATAAGAAGAAAGTAACAGCATCACCATTTCCCCATATGTGTGACTACCAGGAGTAAATCAGCGTGACATATTTAAGAAGCTATTGGTAAGGTGAATATTTCTCTGAGGAGAAAGTTCATTCCAAAGGCAAATATCCCAACTATTGTTTTCCATAGAGAATGAAGCATGGCTGTGTTCATGGATCAAAATTTAAGAAGTTAATGACTGGTGGGCTATTCTGCCCTGGAATAAACATGGAAAAGTACCAGGAACTTCTGATAGATTTAAAGAAAATAAAATAGGAAAAGAACACTAAGAGTTTCTAATCTAAAACCCAAAGATCTAATCTCCATTTTCAAGGCTAGGGTATTGGAATTTTCTGCCTTTCCACTGCTCTCAGCATTGACATCAGAAGCAACATTCAGTGATTCTCAAGTAGAATGTGTGTGTGTGTGTGTTTTGTTTTGGGGGTTGGATTGTGAACCCCACCTCTCTCAATCTTGAATATATATGAAGCTGACCCCCTTATGGGATACCCAATGAGGATAACTGTTTTCAGAATAGAAGGTACTGTGACCCAAAGAAAGCATGGTGTTCATGCTCACCTGGTATTAGGTAACCGCCATATCCACAGACGTTTACTAGGGGATGAAGTAGATGCCAACATGCAGGCTGATAAAAATGGCTATTGGCGGCTTATGTCTGTGTTTCAGCTATGGCTTTTTTCAATGATTTCAACAATCAAGATGGACAAGCTTTATTTTTAAGATTGACAAGCAGTGTTTTGTTGTTTGTTTTTTGTTACCCTATGAGTTTGATATCTTACTACACATGTGGGAATGTGTCTGTCACACATGTTAGGGAGCCTCTCAGAGCAGCGTTCACTGTGTAAATGGCAACTAAAGTATGACACCAGCAACATGGAGACCTCTTAACAATATCCAAGTCTTCTCTGACACAGTGAGACAAGTGAGGCCAAGTTATTGCTGGCATTAGAGCTCTAACATTCAGATGTTCTCTAACATAAAGGGTTGTGTGTGCTTTTTGACACTCAGTGACTCTTCAAAACACCGATATGTCATGACTATGTAAAATACAAACTTTAAATTGCAAAAGACAAAACTGTCTTTTCAAATTATATTAAAAAGGAAAATAACATCAGCCCCATTGTGCTGCCTCATCAGTCTAGGATACACAAAGAACAGCCTGTCTGCTTGAGCACTAGAACCATTTGTACATTCTTCTTCATTTCTTCTTCTGTTGGGCAGAGATTGTGTTCTGAACTCTTGGTAGCAGGATAACAAGACAGGGAGGTGTTCTGAATATGTGCCAGAGTCACCAGGGCACCCTATTGGCCAAATACACCAATCCTTGTCCTCAAAAGAAAGCTAAGACTCCTTAATGCAGTGACTGAGGCTCATTCCAAGTTACACCTGAAGCCCCATCCCTGCTCTCTCCCTCCTCTGAGTTTCTGTATACACCCAGGTTGCCTGGCCACATCCTATAGATGGTCAGCTTTCAGGAAGACATTGCTTCCTCTATTCCTCCCTCCTTAATTCTGGGTTAGGTGATCTTCCTGTGCGTCTCCACAATCCCCTGCAGCACCCTTTCATAACATCCTACATTATAGTTGCCTGTTTATCTGGTTGTGCCTCATTAGACTGGACACTTTTTGAGGACAGAGTCCTCTCAGCCTTATGACCACTGTGTCCTCAGTGCCCAGCATACTGCCTAGTACACAAACACCAGCTGAGTGAATGACTCAATAAATCAATGAACCCAATGCTGAGATAGACTTTAATAAGCTTTAATATTTTATATGATGCTTATAATTTTTAGTCATTTTTTGCATAAGAAGAGAAAGATTATGTGGAATATGTGTTTGTGTGTGTAAGGCTATGAACAAGCTGAGTGTGTGAAGACACCAATGTCCCTGTTTTCTCAGAAAGTCCAAGGAAAGGGAAGGACAGCAAAGCAGCAGACCTAGTTTTGAGCTGTTCAGATGCTACATGTGCAAATAAGAGAGAATGATGACTGTAATGCTTCTAATATTGAAGACCACAGGAGAGTAATGTAGGGAACCCCAGCAGTGGATGATAGCAAGGGACTCTAGGCAATGTGTATGTGTGCATGAATGTATGTATTTTATTAGAGCAACTACTTATTATGTCAATATATGCAGATTACACGAGATGGTGGGAGCTTTGAGAATTAGGATCACCACATCTAGACCAAGGAATAAAGGGAAACAATCTTGGGAACCCCCACCTGCACAGTGGGAATTGACAATAACCTCCTGTTTCCTAGGCATTCCCCCCACTGAGCTGTTTCCCTTGTGAAACCCTCCTTAGCACCTACCACTGGTGCAGTCCATGGACACTTAAGGTCCTGCCCTCAAATAACTAATAATCCAGCCAGCAAAGTGACATCCGGGAAATGGCAAACAAATTAAACAGATACAAAGACCCCAGGAAGTTAACAGGGTGACTTGTCTGTGTGGCCTGCAAGAGACAAGAAGCCTTTCTGGGCTGAGAACTATCCCAAGCTCCAAAGGATAAGTAACATTTAGTCAAAATTATGACAATAAGGGAAGTCTTAAGTAGAGAAAGACTCCGAATTAAGATGCAGAAACAGTCAGTTTCTTCTGACTAGAGCAGAAGAACTTGCTAGAACTGCAAAGATGTTAGATAGAAAACAATTGCTATCCTTGACCCCTTAGCATCCAGGAAAGCTGCACTATGTTCTCAATGCTGAATCAGAACATACCATCTCTGAAGACCAGCCCTTATTCAAAGGCACAGAAAGAGGGTACATATATCAAAGTACCAAGAATTCTAGCAACTTCACATCTGATATGAATGAGAAACAGTAAGGCTTTCCAAGACTCGATTCAGACTCAATAAATAGGCATGCCTTATTTGGTTAAGGTGTTTTGATTACTTTCTCAAAAACACCCATTCCTAACATTCTCTGCTGTTGATTCCTGTACTGGATTGTATACTCCTTGAGGAGACCACAGCTTTGCTTTCAGTCCTCTCTGGCTCAGAGGTGGAGCTCATAGGAAGTCCCTCCACTGGGGTCAATCCACCAAGCCTCTTAAGCTCTGCTGCTTGTACTGCAGAGCACACCATGTCTGTGGCCTTCTTCAGAATGGAGAGATGCAGCTGGCACGCAGAAAAGATGAATGACACAAATCCAGCCAACTCATTATTGGGATTGCAAGGTTTCTCCATCTCAAGAAGGGACTCCCATCAATGTGTGTGTGTGTGTGTGTGTGTGTGTGTGTGTGTGTGTGTGTTTTCCGATCTAGAAGATATACTATGAAATCCAATGAGTTAACATTACCTACGACACTGGGTTCCTCTTATGGGAAGTCCCTGTTATAAAGTACCACTGGCCTATTCAGGATGACGTAGTAAAACGCCACTTCCCATAATAAGTTTAAACCAACATTAGGTGGTGTGGTGTGATACTGCTTCAATCACTGAAATGATGTCATTCAGGTAATATTTCAAAATAAAAATGAAACCTGGCCAAACTGGCAGAACTTGCTTTTATTTTATTTTATGATGGTTGAAGAATCAAAGAACCTGACGCTAACTGGCTGGATGTGGTGGACCTTTCCTGACTTCTGACAGTGAGTCAGCTCATTTTATTAACAAGTAAAAGCTAAGTAAATCATGAATCAATGCCCACAAAGCAGGAAAAAATGCCTGTTTCCCACTAAAAATCGCAAAGTGTGATAAACCTATTTCCGTTCAGCAAACTTCTGGAGTTTTTACTGGGGGATTTCCCAAGCAAACAGAGGCAAAGATATATAAACCAAAAGCGGAAGGTAAGCACATTTCCTCTTAGTGTTTTTAGGCTCGACACTAATGCAAACACAGTGAATGATTCAGGGCTGTTTCATGTCATCCTCCTCTCCGGACCTGATCCGGAGAGATAACCTTCCTTCCACACACTTGCCCATTCCAGGCGGGCTGGCACAGGGATGGGGCATACATCCTGTGGGAAGAGCAGAGCAGGAAGGCAAAGCCACAAAATGAAACGTCCACTTCGTTCACCCAGTCATATATATAAAGAACCACCGCCATCCCCTTCCTCTCAATTTTTCCTTCCCAGATTAGTTACATTATCAACCACTGTCACCAGTTCACATCCTCCGGCTTCTAAGTCTGAATCTCTCAGCCAGGTCAAGGTTGCTTGTCTCTGTTAGCAGCAACAGCTACTCGTGTCTGCTTCATGCCATGTCATATGCCACGTGCTTTACCTGCTTTGGTTCATTTATTCCTAATCCCTCTGAGGTGCAAACTGAGGTTCCGAGGAGCTAAGGGACACTACATCACCTATGTATATTCCTGCCAAAAATGTGTACATCTGTTAGGTAAGAAACAATCATACAAATCCAGACTGTAAAACATCCTGCAAAAGAAATGTTCCAAGTTCTTAAAAACTGTAAATGTTATGAAAGATAATAATAATAATTTTTAAAAGCTAGGGAACTTCATTTGATTCAAGAAGACCAAGAAGAAATGAGAATTGTGATCCTTGTTAGATCCTGGATCATAAAAAGGAGGAAAAAAAACCCCTGCCTGTATAAAACATTATTCCCATAATTGAGGAAATTTGAATATTGATTGTATATTAGATAATAATACTATATCAATGCTAAGTTTCCTGAGTGTGATAATTATATTGTGATTATGTGGGAGAATGTCCTTCTTGGGAGATCTCTCCTGAAGTAATTAGGGTTAAATTAGCACAATGATGTTTGCAACAACCTCACAGATCATGCAGAAATAACAGGCAAACAAACTAAGAAACAAAGGATCTGCCAAGTTAGAAAAGCAAAGACAAAAAGAGATAGAAGGTAGCAAAATATTAACAGTGGGTGAATATGGGTATAGAGTGTATGGGTGTTCATTGTACTATTCCTGCAGTTTTTTTAATATGTTATAAATTTTCAAAATGGAAAAAAAAAACAATATAAAATAAAATGTTTTTTTAAAAAACCAACCCAAGCATCTGGAGCATCTAAGGAACACATTCAAACCATAGGTAACTGTGGAAGCTGCATTCAGATATCAGGTTTTTGACTTGTTACTGTTGCTCTTGCTTCCATCAATAGCTAAAATATTTTTCTACATTTATTCTTTTAATGGCTGTGTACAGAAAAAAGATACGTGGATTTTTTTCTTACATTCATGTAAAGAGTTGTTGTGACTACTAATAAGATGAGATGAAAAAGAGAAGATCTCACTGGATAGTTTCTTAGTTTTACCACTGTGAAAAATTAATAAATAGAAACCTCATTTAAAATGGAGTCAGGAGACTAGAAGAGAGAACTCGCATGCACATGTCACTTAACCCACACTACTGACCCCAAAGAAGAGATGTACTTTGCATCTCCAGCAGGAAGTAATATTACTTTACTACCTTAGCTGGAAGAAGAAAAGATCCCTTCTTGCCCAGTAACAAGTCAGCCAATGGGGAGACTGCCATAACTCAACCAATGAAAAGTCGCTATACTTTTAACTATCCCTTTCCTCCAATGGACTCTTCTTTACAAGAGCCCCTCCCAAGTCCATTAAGAGTACTCCTCTCCTTTATTTCTTTGGACTTGCACATGGTTTGCCATTAGCCTGAATGTCCTGAATTACAATTATTTCTGCTTCTGGAATAAACCTATTTTGCTGCAGACATAGTGGCTATTTGTTTAAAGTCAACACTACCTGTGGAGCATGATTTTCAGCCAGGCAGAATGCAATGAGATGATGGAGAGCCCATGGCTAGTATCATTCAAAACCCTACCTCCTCCACCCTGTGGATGTCTGAGAGGAACATCTAAGTAACTCAAATCAAGGCAGATGATAAGTGGAGAGGAGACAAGAAGGGTGGCACGCTGTCCACATCATTGGAGGGCCAGGCAGTCCAAAGTGTCAAGGTTTCAAAATTTTCTCCCAGAAACTCTTTATGAGGGTGTTATCAACATAAAGTATTCAGCAAATACACCTTCCTTGTCACCCATATAGAATCCTGTGCCCTTTTATGCTATACTCTCAACCTAGTACTGCTGACCTATGTGCTGAAAGGCACCACCTTACATTTGAAAAGCATTTCCACTGGTAGGGACATTACCTTAAAATTGAGTCCCTGAAACAAGCTAAGGAAAGGTGGGAAAGACAGAAACATTTTGATGTGTTTTCCCAGCATCAGACACTTCAGTTGGCAGCCAATATCTTTTCATTTTTTCCCATGGAAAATAAAACAGACGAGATATTTGATCCACATGTTTTGTGTATGTACTTTTTAAAATGTCACCTTTGGGTAACTCAACCCACCAATGGATTATTAATAAAATTCAGCAACTGTCAAAGCCCTTCTCCATGTGGAAGGAGGTCTGGCCGCAACACCTATTAGAAGAGAGAGACAGATGGCCTTACCTCTCAGCTCCCGCGTCCACAGCTGTGAGTGGAGGTAACTGGGAGGAAGGGTTGTGGGGGCTCCCCTGTACATTATGTCCCGGAGAAGGGTGACTGACAGGATGTGGGGGTGGCACAGCCCCAGCAGCTGTTCCGCTTCGGCTTGAATGATTGCTGGAGAAAATGGAAGCTGAAATCAAGGGAGAACAAGCATCAGACTGTGGCCCAAGTGAAGCCCACATTTTTTAAACGCCAAAGACGGACAGCAAGCATATTTTAGGGGCTTGTTTTCCTCTTGGTGGTTTTCAGGGAACACTTCTCCTCTTATTGGAGATACGCAGCAATGTTTTCACAGTGAAACAGGTTTCCCAGCTGATGCACCTGTAGGGCTGCCTGAGGAGCTCATGCGAGGCTGACTCCAGGCTGATGGTCACAGTTTCCCATAGCAGCGCCTTGCCCCACCAGCCTCCTGTCTGACACAGTATAATTAGTCAATCTTCTAATGTCTGCATCTGGGCGAAGGTCTCTACATTAACACACTTCCATCAGGAGGGACGGGAGTCAGGTAGCAGAAGATCCACTCTGCTGACCTATAAGGTTACAACAGGGGCCTTAGTCCACTCCTCATCACTGATGCCAGCACTGTGGGTCAGGCTGGGGTCTCTCTCTCTCTGTCATTGTTAAATCAATGTAATGAGAACGGAGCTTCCCCCCATCCTAGCACACATGCAGAACCCTGCACTCTTTTAACTTCAGAGTCTAACTGACCCCAGGCATTTCCCCGACCATGTGATGGATGCATGTACTTGGTCTTCATGGAGGATGAGTCTCCTCTTACCACTGCAGAGTATGAAAAGGTGGTCTCACAGGCATCTCTGGGATCATCCCCCTTGTTGTCTATGATGACACAGAGAGTGAGTTACAGCCTCATTCGTAGGGGCAGCTCAGCCTCTGAGAATGGTACATGACCTCTAATTTAAATGTGTGCCCATTTAGATGGGCTAATTGGTAGGATGTCACAAGAGAAGCTGGGCTTGTCACTTGCAGAGTCTGTCACTAGCAGAGAGGCTCTGGCAGTGTCTGGGACATACTCAGCAGACATCTCATTAGAGTGCCATCACACCAGCATCCCTACACGGACTCTCTTTAACTTCCTTCTCTGTACAGAGCTATGCTGAGCTTTATGCCCGACCCTGCTCTTTTTGAACATACTCTACTGATATCAAAGAATAAATGGATTAAAAAAATAAATCGGGCTAAGGATCAAGACAAAGAAGCCACATAATCAAAGAGATTGGAAGGTTTAAAAGTTCAGGGAGCTGTATTTTTAGACCAGCACCACATTTCTCCAATCCCTTCTGGATAGAATAAATACCTCAGATGACCCAGCCCCCAATAGCTTAATCCAATGGGATAAGAGTTCAAGGACTTAAAGGAACATGTGAAAAGGCAGAATTACCATCTTCCCGCTTAAAAAGCGACTGACAGGGGTGTGATCTGATTTGAAGGGTTTATTTCTGGTAAGTCAGCATTGTGTCAGGTTAACTCTTGTCCTCAGAAGCCTGCATCCTGCACATCTTCAAGAGGTAGTGTGACCAGAAAATGCTTACTGGCTCAAAAAGGCCATGTGGAGTGTCTGCAGTGCATCCGCCTCCAAAAAAGTTGCACATTTGCAAACACGCTGCAGTCACCTCATGAATCACTGCCCTCATTTATGCTCATCTCGCACAGGCGACCACAGTTCTGCTTGTATTCCAAATAATAATTTTACCCAAGAGAGAAGGCTGTTGTTTGGATTCACTGTGGCAATAGTTTTAGGACTGGTGTTTGTCGGCATAGAGCGCAGTGTTTTATATACTATTCCAAAAACTAATGGAATAATAAGAGATCGCAGAGACACTGTGGAAACACAGCTCATTTTTTTTTTTTGCCTTCGTGTAGTAATGTGAGCACTCTTATTTGTTTTGTTGCAATTGCTGAATGCATCCATCACTTACTATCCTCTGGAGGTGTTGTTGTTGTTGTGTGTGTGTGTGTGTGTGTGTGTGTGTGTGTGTGTTTGTCACAAGGGAAGCACTGCCTCTGCTGCTTGTAACTCGATGGGCAACAGGGAAGCTTGGTGTGCACACTGTATGCTCTACTCCATGGTTCGAAAGAAAATGGGCTGCTTCCCAGAGGTCTACTTTAGTACATTAGCGATGTTTTTGCTTTAGCTGCAATGAAATAGGCTGGGGAATTTGGTGGAGTTTTTGTTTTTTTTTTCAGCTTGTTGTACACTATAAGCTAAGCCTGGTTAAGTACCTTTCCTTCATCCCACTTAATAGCTAGCACCAACCGTCCATTGTCCATCAATACATCATCTATTCATCCATCTATCCACCAAACATTATGTTTACAATTTATTTATTTTAATCCTCACCAAGGATATGTTGTTATTTATTTTTGGATGGAGAGAGGAAGGGCGAGAAAGATGGGGGGGGGGGGAGAGAGAGAGAGAGAGAGAGAGAGATCAGTTGCCTCGTGTATGCAGCCTGACTGGTGATCAAACATGCAATCTAGAAATGTGCCCTGACCTGGAATCAAACCTGCAACCTTTTGGTGCATGGAATGATGCTCCAAACAGCTGGCCAGGGCCCAAACATTATTTTAAACTCAGTATGTATTAAGTGCTACATGCTACCTAATTTTCTAGATGTAGGTCCTTGTCCTTGCAGAGGTTGAAGTTTAGTGAGGGAAAGAGACTTCTGTACATCAATTCTACCAAAATACAAGACTTACTAGTGTAGAGCATCAAACAGTATTCAAAGCACTTAACACATTATCTTATTTGTGGCCCCATAATGTGCCCCAAGCTCTGGTCAAACAAGAAAACTGACCACACCTCAAATATGTCATGATAATTTATGCTACTTGTGTTTGCCTAGAATGTTCTCTAACTTTGTCCACTTGTTTTAATACTTTTGTTCTGTGTGCAGAGTTACCTGTGTTCTTTTCATTCCTCTCTCAACAGCCAATTTATGAAGTAACTACTGTGTGGCAGACTCTGAGCTAGGTCCTGGAACAAGGTATCCTTGGTGTCTAGTATCTCTAACAGCATCATTCATGTTGGTTTGTTGAACAAGCAAAAATGAGCACCATCTAAATACCAGACAATGCAGTCCATCTTGGGATTCAGTGAGTAGGACAAGGTCAGAAAGAAAGTTACCTATTCCCCACTAGTCAAGAGATGCCCCAAGGTGAACTTCTCTCACACTTCCAAGTAGGCACATGAACCAGAGTGGCTAAACCTTCTCAGAGATACTCAATACCGGGGCATCAGAGAAGCTGGAGGGCAGAAAGCCAGAGGAACATGGTGTAGTTGAGGAGAGGAGCTACCAAGTAATACTGGTAGAGATGGCTTCCATAGCAACAAAATAGGTAGAATGGTGGAGAGGATACAAGGGTGGACATAAGAGGTATCTGGAACAGGGTCAAAGACTTCGAAACATGCTCTCCAGTTCTGCTGAGGTCAAGTGTTGACTGAGCAACAAACACACAACGACAGCTCTTCCATCCCCTGTTACAGCCAAGGAGTGGTACTGGGGCTGGCAGTGGCCTTTTGAATGCAGAAGAAAGAGAAAGGGGAGGCTTTAGGGTGCAATTTAAAGTCTGTATTTGGCAAGTATACCGGGAAGTTTCTTACATAGGGCGTAAGTAATGATCTCTTGGCAAAATGAGGCCCATGACATGCTTCTGTTTTCTACCAGATAGGATGAGAAGTCTAGGACAAACTCTCTTCTGGTGAGATGACTTAGCAGAAGCTTATAATTCAGTGTCTGCACAGAATAGTTTGCATGCAGGGCCCAGGGCAAGACTGATGGTTGTGGATGCTGCCTATGACTGACATAATGACCAGAGAAGTAACAGGAGACACAGAATGTCTTCCCAATGTATACTCCACCTCCATTTCACGTACCTTTTCAATAAGATGGACAAAACTCTGGAGTCAGAGAGCTGTAGCGTCGGGAGGATCGCCCTGGGCCTCTACCAAAGACCCATATTTCTCAGAGATTTCCACTAGGGCACATACAGAAAACGCCTCTCCTACTAATACCGACTTCTAGGAATTTCCAACCATATCACAGTCATACATCCAGGATTCCAACATACTTGATCCAGTCTAAGAATATTCATTCATTCATTCATTCATTCATTCATTCAAACTCAATCTTCCAGCTCCTACTCTGTACCGGGCAGGTGCTAGTCTCTCTTAACGTCCAGAGTCTGAATGCCTGCCAACTCTACCTAGACCTGCCCATCACAAAACACACTTCCAGACAAATGCTCTGGCTTTTTTAAGTGATTTTTTTTAACCCCAGGGAGAAAACCTCCATTTTAGAGTGTTCTAAGGTCATTCACAAAAGGAAAAATTTCCTTCCATACACACTCAAAATGATTTCCAACCTCAACAATGGGGCATCTGAGGCCTACTGATCCAAGCATAAAGAAGAAAACAGATTCCTCCAGAATCCAGGGCAATATTAACAAAACTCCTGTGATCAAATCAACCGGCACACACAGGCTGCCCACAGGGCGGCCTTCATTGTCCGAGTCACCTCAGGGGTCAGCGCTGCATTCAGGGGTGGAAGAGGGCGTTTAGGTGACCCTCCAGACGGGGCTGGTGACTGGCAGCCGGAACAATGGATTAGGCATGGCAGAGGAACATACTGGAAAGTCTTATTGCTTTTGTGATTAAGAGATGGTGAACTCCCCAAGGAAATAAAAGCCTGGTCTTGAGATGAATGCATAGGCTAGCAGAGGATGGGAAGTTGGCCTCCCTGCTGTTTGGGGCTTTCTCTCTCTCTAGGACTTGGCTTACTGCCCTCCCCAGTCCCACACTGTCTCCTGCAGAGGTAGGTGGAGGGGACCCAGTGGGGCTTTATAACGTTGACAAAGCAGCATCTGTTGATCTATGGGGTACCCAGATTCCATGTGGCTGGTGATGGGGTCCAGGGTACTCTAGGCTGGCACTTTAACTGGCTCAGGATAATTTGAGTTAATAGGCAGCTCTCTCTCTATCCAAATGAAAACAATTAATCTCTATTTCTGATGAGTACAGACAGGGTGCTCTTGGGGACACTTTAGCTGTCACATATTCACTGTGTGAGTGGAGGGAGAAAAGGTGTGCTATTTGCTACTCAAAATGAAACCTGATTCTCTCAGGCCTAACCCCAGAGCCAGGGAAGGCCACCATAGACACTGCCTCATTTAGAGGCAGGGAAGACCTCCCTGGCCAGGCTGAGGTATATTAAAGAACAGCCAATTGGAGGGCATATTGCTGTGGAAAACTGTATGGATAGCTACAGTCCTGCTTCTCAAGGTTTAACGTGCCAACAAATAACCAGGGTAAAACACTGATTGTGGTTCACTGGGTCTTAGAGGCAAGGATGCTGAGATTCTGAGTTTGTATCAAACTCCCCAAGTTCCTGGCAATGTTAAGACTGCCAGTCCAGGGACTGCACTTTGAACAGTGAATGCTGGACCACATCTGAGCTGGGTTTCACCTTACTGTTCCATACCTCAAGAGTCAACAGTGAACATTTATTGAGCACTTTGCAAACCTTTCCCCAGTTTACTGATAAGGAACGTGAGACCTGACTGGGTTACTGAGTAGGTCACCTGATTAGGTTACCTCAGTTAGTGGGCTAGAATTCAAACCCAGGAAGCCTGATTTCAGATCACAGGCCCCTCACTGCCATACCATAATGCCTCTCAAACTCAGGATGAATTCAAGAAAAGGCATAAGAGCATTGCTATTGTATCAGAACCCCTAGGTGCTCCATTTGCCAAGGCTGCTTGGAGTCACTTGGCACTCTTCCCCCACCATGGATAGCTTTCTCCACCAAAGTGCTGGTTCGGATGCAAGAAGTATATTCCCATTTCTGTTTTACCCATTCTCAAGCACCTCAGTGACCTCAGCATGGATGAGAGATTTGCCAGTGTTGCAAATGCATTCAGGCAAGAAATTAAATGAATTATTTGGTTTGGAAAACAAACAGCTGGTAGGAAATGCGTATTTTTTCCCAAATAAAGATTTCAAATGCTTGTCAGAGGCCTATCGATCCACTGGTAGGAAAGATGGCAGGCAAAGAGGGGTAATTTGTGAGCAATCAGATATACGTCCTTGTTACCACAAGCGAGTACAATGTTGTTGCCTGCAAGGCCACCACCTCTGTCAATAATGCATGAAGAGGAGATTTGCTGGGCAGGTCTGCTGCTACTGAGCTGCTACAGTAAATATGCATTTGGAGTCATTTGCAATTACGTAAAAGCCATGGTGCTGCTCTAACGCTGGGACCTTGAGAAATGACATTTAATTCTTGGTGGCTAGTACACAGGGAGAGGTATGGGCTCACCGTTCATTTCCTGGGCAATATTTCCAGGGTCAGGGCACAGAAGAGTAAGCTAATCCATGACACCAGGCTAGTTGACTTTCACTGATATATTAAAAAGAATTACAGGCCCCATTCAAATGATGAGTTCAATCTTGTCTGTCTCTTCCCCGCATTCTCCCAGGAGAAATGTGAACCTGGGAAGGATTCAGGAAGCAGATGAACTTCGATGAAAACTTTGGCTCCTTTGGCCTCACCAGAAATTGGGTACTAGAAGGAGATCATGTGTCAGGGTGGTTATTAAGAGAACAAAACGCACCCCATTGGCAGTCAAATGGACTTGGGTTTGAATCTGAGCTTTACCAGTTACTAGCAATGTGTCTCGGGCAAGTCACATAACCAAAGCTCAGTTTCTGCATCTTAAATAAGGACAATGCCTCACAGGATGGTGAGGAGGATTATATAATGTATACAAAATACTTCACACAATGCCTGGGCCATGATTAAGTGCTCAATAAACCACTGTTGCTATTCTTTGGTCATATGGGTTATGATAATGATTACTGTTACTAATAGGATAGGGAAGAGAAAAACATAGTGGCTCCAAAATGGTTAATTTAGTGTATGGCAGTGATTTTCAACCAGTGTGCCACAAGAATTTTTAAAACATGCAATACCTGATTATTTAGTCAGGGGCACTGACATCTTTTTCCTTAGATTGTCAAATAAAAATATGATGATAGCTAACACCCCAATAGCTGTATGGTGTGAATGCCCTGTCTGAAACCATAAATATATAGGTCATATAATAAAGTTGCATCTTATTGGTCACATGACATAAGAAGGTTGTGTCTGATTGGTTAATTCTTGGTACTAGAAACCCTTATATACAAGCATAGGCACCTGATTTTTTAAATGGTCACTTTGGAGCAAAAAGGGTACGTAATTAGAATTTTTTCAATCAAAATGATACCTATTTTTTTTTGTCAGATTGGTAAAAATATATACTTTTTGGTGTGCCACAGAATTTTAGTAATTAGTATGTATGTGCTATGAGATGAAAAAGGTTGAAAATCGCTGGGGTATGGTCTCTTGAAGATGCATCTACATATAAACTGTGGATGAGGGTCATTTTAAAATGCAAACCAGTATATAACATATCCTTGAATAGTAAGAATTTTTTGTTCAATTTTTCTAATGCAAGTTGCTATAAAGTGTTCAGAGCCTGAGAAAGAATCCTCACAGGGTTAAAATGTTGTACTTCATTTTATGTGAGTAATACACACCTTGAGTTACAATCCATAATGCGCTTCAGTTTAAAAGATAGCAAGTCATTTTCATGCATGACTGCACTTCCTTAAGGAGTGAAAATGGGCTGTTACTAAAATGTCAACACAATTGTCCCTCTTGAAGCTTAGTTTATCTTGGAGTAGTTTTACATTTTCAGCACTTCTTTTTGTTTGTTTCTCCAAGAGCATGAAAGTCCAGCCACGGTTAATTTTCTGAATTCAAAAGCGACATCCCTTCAGTCATTCTGAAGAAAATGACAAGTATTGGGGGTGACTGGAGTTTTGCTCCCCAAGAGTGAAAATTTGGGCCCCAATGCCTTCTGCAGTTCTTTGCATTTCACCCTGGAGCACTTTAATTGCACTGCCTTTCCGTGGAAAATGCTCTCACGACCTAAATTCACAAACCAGAGAGAGTTTTCTAACAAGGAAAGGGCCTCAGAGTCACTGGGAAGGCTGCGTTTGATATTGAGGTTAATTGGAGAATGGAGGGATGCCACTGCTAATCCTTGCCTTGTTGCCTATCAGCAAAAGGGGCTAGTTTTCCTCTTTCTTTCTTCCTTATGCCTGGGCATTTCCCCTTCCCCCATCTCCATCAGGAAGGGCATCATTCCACATTCCACCTGTATTAGGAAAAAGTAGCTTCTTAAGGGTTTGCACAGTCATTTCTCTAATCTTTCCCTTCTCCTTGAGGCATGAATAATTTTAATACTGCCAATCCCTAAAAATCTATTCTTTCTGCCTGTCTTTTCCCTCCTCCTACTATGCAGTGTAGAGTATCATTATCCAGCAGCCCTGATAAGAGGATAATGAAACAATCCCTTCTCAACCAGATCGTGTGGCTGTCAGACTAAAATGACACCACCCATACATCCTTGACATGCTACCCCAAGCTAATTGATGGCAAACAATGGCAACTGTCACCACTGCCCTAAGACAAAGAAAACATACTTGTGTCACCTGATGGGAGAGCTACCTAGCAACTGATAAACAAATCTGTTAGGGAGATGTTCTATTAAGGTAAGAGAGCGTACACCTCTGAAGAACATGCCTATTAACTTTGAGCTTAAGAGCAGCGCTGTTCACTGGGGAACAGAAATAAGTAAGGTAAAATGAGAATGTATTGATGTCTGCACAGTTACATGAATATTCAGGTTCTCTTACAAATAGATATTCCCACATGAGCTCCAAACTCCTCTGTAGTCTGTCCAATTACATTTCCACATCGGGCACCTGGATTTATAGCCAGGGAGGAAGTTATTAGTGTTTGAGGGGGGATACAGGCTTATATGCCTTTCTGGAATACACCTCCATACAACTAGAAGATAATGGCTGACGATATTCACATAGATGCCAAAGGTTACCATCAAACATTCTGAAATACCAGGTGTAATTAACTTGTGTTAGGAAAAGCTCCTGAAACATCTGCATTTCAGAACAAAGACATTTTGTTACAATTCGAATGGCTTCCTCTGGCAGCTCTTTCAACTTCTCTGGGACCAACATTTCATGCAACCCTCATGGGTCTTTTTCCAGACAATGCATGCCAATCTAACCTCAAATCTCACACCTATTTTTCTTCCCTTTGCCTCTCAACCTAATCACTCCCAGAGAGTTATTAACACAGAATGTTAATGAAATAATTTGAACAGGCAAACAACTCAGACTACTCTGTGAGAAAGTCAGTATTTCCCCTGTCTGTTACTTTATCTTCCATATGGGGCAGAGTAGGAGAACATAATGAAGAAGATGAAGCAGGCAGGGCCAACAACTCCTGGAAGCTTTTATAGGAATCAGTCTCATCTCCTTCTTTAGAAATAAAATCCAATTTGGTAACAAAACCAAAAATTTTAGTAAAAAGTATTCAGTTCTCTAGCTCCTTATTATTCATCCCTTTGCTATCTCCCACCTGTGCCATGTTGACTGAAAAAGTTGTTTCCTCCCTTGCAGATACTATGGAGGTAACCCCACCCACACCACTTCCACGTGACTTCTGAAAACATTCCACAGGGAAGGCTTCTTGGAAACAGATTTTTAGCACAGCTAGTCACTCCAATGTTCAATGCAATATTCTCGTAGCCAACTCAAAGGCTCATGTACCAACACCGAACTCTGCTGAGGAATCTCTGTCTTTCCTAGCTCTGTAGAATCAGCTAGCAACAGCCCTTCTGGGGAACCAAAGTCTGGAATGACCACCAGCCCTGGGCAAAATTGGATAGCTGATGAAGTTGGTTTTGTGACTCCAGAGAACCCCCTTTTCTCATTTTTCACACTTTGCCCACAAAGTGGACACTCTTTCCATTTTGCCTTTAGGTGCTCTGTGTTAGTTACCTCCTAGTTTATTCTCAAGGTTAACTCTAATAAATCATTCATGTGTTATCAAGAATTCATGCCCCTACATAGCCTTTCTCAAGGAATTCTTATTTGAAAACTTTCTCTACCTTGGAATGGAAGGTTCAGTCTTCAGTTATGTAAATTTCAAGCATCCTTGTTGCTGGCAGAACATGTATTTTGAGGAAGTAAGCATCTTTCCTGCTGGAATGTGACCAGATGGGTTCCTAAAGTTTGATATTTCAACTTTTTGCATTTCTCCTGGGCATCAATTTATGTCAACAAGAGGCCTGGCTTTTAGAAAACATATTCATTGATATTTAAGGCTTTGAAACTCCTCTTTTTAGGAAAAATAGACCTGGGTAGAATAAAACAAGGCCTGCTCCCTCTGACATCTCTGCAAGCCCTGGCATCATCATAACTGAACCAAGTCATGCCAGCCTCCGGGAAGCTTCTTCCTACGGGGGAATCACATTATCAGGACATACACCCATCCTACCATGGGCCTGGGCTGATTCTGTAGATATCTGTTTGCAGTGTGACAATTCTACCCATAATTCCATTTCAGAGCCACTACATTTGGGGTTCCATAGAAGGCCCCAGAGAGGAGTAGGAGTGCTAGATAATGGTCTTGATTCACCTGCTTTAAATATTGGGCCTTAGAGAAAAATCTCCAAAAACCCCAGGACTAGTAGACTACTACAGTATCTGATAAATCTGAACTATTAAGGGACTAAACAAACCTCTATGTATTGATAGACTTTTAAAACAAAATTTGATCAAACACATGGGAGCCACAAGCTTCCTTGATTTCACTTAGTCACTGACAAATGTCCCAGATGTAATTATAAAACAGTGATCAGGAAACAAATATTTTAGGCTTTGCAGGCAAGAGGCAATGTTCTCAATTCTTTGACCAACTGTTCTCATCTAAAGGCTAGTAGTCTTTTTTACATTAAAAAATCTTAAAACCATCCTCTCAGGCCATGCAAAAACAAAGGCAGGCAGGCTCGAGGGGCAATACATTGTCTGCTGTGTATTAACTATTAAGAACCATCATGAAAAGACTAGGGCGCCGTTTCTAAAATTTGGCAACTAAATTTGAAGTAAAAAGTCAAGAATAGTTTCTTGACACCTTAGCATGTACTTTGAGGTAAACAACATGACCTGGAAGAGTCAATGACATCAGGAGGGACACTAAGACCTCAGCAAGGCCAGGACAATGACTAGACAACTAACCATATTGGTCAAGGCCATTCACCCTATTTTTTCATTCCTCCATTTACCTCACGCTCATGGATTCATCACTGTTGAATAAGTTAATTTTTCAGCCTGGCATGCTGGTACTCTGTATGACCAGCCTGAGTATACTTCAACTCTTCCTGGCAGCAGAAAAACTGTCGAATTTATAGATCTGAAGATAGGTCTTGAATATGGGAGCTCTGAGTCCTCATCTTGACTTGAATTCTTATGGAAAGGAATGCTGTATCTCAGGACAGCTACTTCTGAACTCCAAGTACTGGCACTCAGTGCTGAAAGGAAGGAGTAGAAGGGGCTCTAGTCCCTGTTTAGGCATCCACTTGGTTCATGAGTAATTCTCTAAGCTTTTAAGCAGAGAGGAAGGAAAAAAAGAAAAGAGGATTGATTGAGCACATCCCAGCTTGCAGGGGTGTACGGGATTCTTATATGTGATACCACTTAATCCTTACAGCAGTCCTAGGGAATCAATATTCTTACCACTGTTTTATAGATGAGGAAAAGTAACTTCCTTACACTAAACATCTAGTGAATGAAAAGCCAGGATTGGAGCTAATGACTGCATGCTGTCTCTATAAAATAAAACCATAGAAACCATACCAATCTTTAAATATGGAAAACCTAGCCCTGGCCGGTTTGGCTCAGTGTATAGAGCGTCAGCCTGTGGACTGAAGGGTCCCAGGTTTGATTCCAGTCAAGGGCATGTACCTTGGTTGTGGGCACATCCCCAGTAGGGAGTGTGCAGGAGTGAGCTGATCGATGTTTCTAACTCTCTATTCCCCTCCCTTCCTCTCTGTAAAAAAATCAATAAAATATATTTAAAAAGTAATAATAAATAAATATGGAAACCCTAATATCTATCTAAAGCTAATATATACTTTGTGAATTTGGAGGCATTGCCACCAAGTGATGTTGTGGTTGTTTTTCTTTAGAGACCTACATAATTCCTTAATTTAAAAAATGCTAAATGAACTACTGGGTAAATTACTGAAGTAAAAAACATGAAGAACTATATTTTAGTTCTAATTTATTCACTCAATGATGTCGATTAAATTCCCAATTTCTTCATGCTTCCATTTTCCTCCCATTTTTTTTCTTTTAAGTGGTAGTAGTGGGTAGGGTACTATATCTAACCCAGCCGTGGGCAAACTACGGCCCGCGGGCCGGATCCGGCCCGTTCGGCTGTTCTATCCGGCCTGCGGAGCTGAAAGAACGGAGGCTTCTCTTGCTCTCCCCTCTGCTCCTTCACCAGCAGCAGTGTTAACATGTATTAGTTCACACAAACACTCCATCCATGCTTTTGTTCTGGCCCTCCGGTCCAGTTTAAGAACCCATTGTGGCCCTCGAGTCAAAAAGTTTGCCCACCCCTGAACCCCTCTTATCCATGGGTGATATGCTCCAAAAACCCCAAATGGATTCTTGAGACCACTTAGAGCAGCGGTTCTCAACCTGTGGGTCGCAACCCCTTTGGAGGTCAAACGACCCTTTCACAGGGGTCGCCTAAGACCATCGGAAAACACATATATAATTACATATTGTTTTTGTGATTAATCACTATGCTTTAATTATGTTCAATTTGTAACAATGAAATTGGGAGTCACCACAACATGAGGAACTGTATTAAAGGGTCGCGGCATTAGGAAGGTTGAGAACCACTGACTTAGAGTATCAAACCCTATGCATACTATGTTTTATCATACGCATACATATCTATTAAAAATTTTAATTTATAAATTACAGAAAGTAAGAGGTTAACAGTAACTAATAGAACAATTACAACAATATAGTGTAATAAAAATTACATTAATGTTGTCTCTCTCAAAATATCTTATTGTGCTGTAATCAGCTTTTCATTTAAAGGAAGCACTTTGAGGCTTGTGCTGGCAAATCTGAATTGCAAGCATCACTAGTCTTTGCTTTGGGGCATTATGTAAAATAAAGGTAACTTGAACACAAACACTGTAATACATGGCTACTAAGTGACGAGTGGGTGGGGAGTGTATACAGTGTGGATATCCTGGGAAAAGGGATGATTCACGTCCTGGGTGGGATGGAGCCAGACAGCGTGAGATTTCATCACTCTACTCGGAATGGCATGCCCTTTAAAACTTACGACTTGTTTCTGAAATTTTTCATTTAATATTTTCGGACTGCCATTGAACACAGGTAACTGAAATGGCGGAAAACAAAACTGCAAATAATGTAATTTGTGGTACCTGTTCCCTATCTGCTTTACAGAACTATAATATGTATTTTTCTAGAGTTTGGATAAAAGCAACAATGATAATAGCTAATAGGTACTGGACAGTTACTATGTGCTAAGCAGTGTTCTAAGCATTCTGTGTGTCATTCAATCAGAAAACCAATCTTATTGAGAGGAAAATAAATTTGAGTAAAAGGAATAAGTACCATTTCTATTTGTAAATATTCCATTTAAATACAGGTTGGCTATGCAGATAGTCAGAGGGATGGCATAAAGCATGGCCAATATATGACTTAAGAACAGAGACATTAAATGCTGCCCACCCTTACTTTTTTATGTACTGTAGTACCTTAGTACACTTCACAACGATAGACCCTAGACCGCTCCTTGACCAGTGGCAGAGGCAGGTGTTGCACTGCATTGTTCCTGAAGTGCATCCACCTCTCACAAAACTTGCTAAGCACACTGTGCCTTTTCCCATGCATGCTGATAAGCATTTATCCCCCTTTCTTTTCAATAGTGATTAGGTTCCCTTTCTGCCATCTCTCCTACAAGACACAAATAGGACTTTTACTAAATCCCCAGGGAAAGGTTCCAAGGGAGATGATAAACCCCTGACTTAGGACATAGTTACACGTCAACAGACCTCTAGGGTGAGCTGGCGGGTAGTCAGAGCAGAGGCCAGACCTGAGCAGTTACCTTCCCTGGGAGAACAGGACCGGAGCCCAGAAGCAAAGCCCAGGTGGCAACTAGAAATGGTGGCACGAAAGTGATGCCAGAGCAGCCTTGAAATTCAGGCAGGAAAACTCAGATAAGACACCAAGGAGGCAGTTATAACTGCTGATGAATCAGTGCCTGCTGTCCAAGCAGCCTTAATTGTTCCAGGCACTCAGGGCACCGGAACAGGCCAGTCATTCTTTGACAATATGAGGAAGACACTGTAAGAGCCAGTGATCAGAAACAGTGCTCTGGGCCCCTGGAATGAGTCAATTCCACAATAACCTTCTCTTCAGCACCTGCAACGTGCTCTCTTATTACCATTAATAGTAAAACATAAAAAATCTAATTCAGTAACGTCCTTCATTTTAACGTTTTATATACTCTTCTTCTCATTTATTTTCAGCGCTCACACATGTATAAAAAAATAAATATTTGCTATGATTACAAACACCCTGAAAATACCCACTTTCTATGTTCTTTACTCTTCACCTGAAAGAGACATAACTACTTCTATCTCTCTTTCCTTGGAAGGTAATTCAGTTGAAGCAGAAAGTCAGAACTTTGGGCCCAGAAGTTTGGTCCATGACTTCCTAATCACAGAAGGTTTTAGTTCCTCATTTGAGAAATTCTGTCCTGATTCTCTGTCTTGCCACCCATCTTTTTCCTAAAACCTGCTTGGGGTCCATACACAACAAGGTAGATCCAACCTTTCCTTTTCACACCCCATTTTAGTGCCTGCAGAATAACATAAAATGAGGGGAAAAAGAAATAATAGTAAAAAGACAATCCTAACTTTGCCCTAAGGAAATAAAACTACAGTTGCCCAGTGTCACTATTTTCCTCTCCTCCTCAAAAGTTGTGGAATTGGTTTTATTCACCCACAATAATATTTTTACAGCAAAAACTTGTACATATTGTAAAACTGAATAACTCAGCTTAATCTTGTATGAAAACTAACATGAATATAAAGGAATATGTAGAAAATTGAAGCACCAAATTAAGCAGCTTTCAAACATAAAAAGTCATTAACATGAGCAGCATACATACAAAAGTGCCCCGTGCTGGCTGGGAATAGGAATTTTAATTTTCTTCAGTTGGGTGGTTATAAGATTTCACTCTTAATCAAAATATGTGCAGTGCCACTAGAGTACTGGTGGGAAGACATGCTTACTATCCATCTATAGTTTTTCTATAGCGAGGAATAGAATTATATCCTATAGGGAAACTCTTCTTTGCTTTTTCACTACTTGATTTAGTTTTATTATCTTTGTAATTATTTATTTTAAGTACCAGAATAGTGTTATTCCATTTATCATTGTATATACATACAGCAGATCAACCACAGCCTTAAATTGTCTTGTGGACAGATTTCCATCACATTGTTTTTAGATAAAAATTTTGCTCCAATTTGTAAATTCTTTTAAATTTTAATTTTACTGAAGTATGAAAGACATTTGAAGTATAAAATTGTGAGACATTTAAAATGTACATCATGGTGATGTGACATACATATCCACTGTGAAAGGACTCCCCCCTCCCAAAATCTGGTTAATTAGGAGTAATTCTTTTTGTAACTCCTATCAGTCAAAATTAAGATCGTGTTTTGCTAGAAGTCACATTCCTACATTTTATGATCCGGAGCAATGGTTTTCAAAGTGTGGTTCATTGATTGGCAGCACTCGTGACATCTGAGAACTTGCTAGAAACATGTAGCAGTAATTCAAATTCTTCAGACTCACTCAGACCTACTGACTCAGAAACTCTGGGGGTGAGGAACAGCAATCTGTATTTTCACGGGTTTGCCAGGTGAGTTAATACACACTAAAGGACTGGCTCATGATCAGGGAGGGCCGAATCTGTAGATTTAACTATCAGTTTCTACAAAAGTGAAAAATGAGGCTTGTTCCTATGCTCATTGATTCTGCAATCCAACTACAGTAGGTGGATAAACCACAGATGCAAGAGATGTTACATGAACAATACAGGATTCTGACAGCAGTTCAAGGCAACATCAGAAAGATGTTGTTGCCAAATGTTTCCCTATAAATCGCTTCTGTTGCCCCATTCTACCACCTTCTGTCCACCACCAGTTTCATGCTGTTCTGTCCCTTTTTCACCCCTGGTAAATTTCAAACAAAGCCAAAATTTTGAAGTAATAACTGTTGCATGTTTTATAATGCTCTATAACCATTTATATAGATTATGGACATTTATATAGATTATGTTATTTGATTTTCAACAATTCTCCTATAAAGTTTAACCAATTGGGAAATTTGTGTGCCAATTAAGAACATTCTAATGAAGCCCCTAAATTAATAACCACTTTTTGAGAGTAGATTATATGAGGCAGTTTTATAGAAAATTATTTCTAACCCCTACAACTCTGCAAGTTGTCCCAAGATAGCAAATATATTAACTTAAGAATGTAGAAAATGTTTTAAAACATATCCCATGAAATTACATTAAAATGAAACATTAACTATTTCACAAAGTACGTTAAATCCTGTATAAATTTAATATGGTGCTATTTATTACAAAAAGTGATGCTATTGTAATAGAGAAGCCTTCATTTCTCAGTAATGAGGGGGGAGAGGAGGGAATGACAATATATGACTTCAAAAGTTCCTGCTCTAAAAATGTATTTATTTTCATTCTACAATTCCCTATAATATATGAATATAACACTTTTTCCCCCTGAAAGATCTAAAGTTACATTCAGAATTGGGATAATTCAATAGCTCTAAAAACATGGTAATTATTTCAAAACCCAATAGAAGTGGTACCAATAAAATTCCCTCATTCTTTCAGATCTCCTTGTTCCAGCTGCATTAGCTCCTCACTTGATGATGGTGTTCTGTGAATCTCAAACATCTCAACCACACTGGTCTCTACGAGGTCTTCATGGCTAAGACCATTTGCAAAGCTTATGTTGTACTGAGCCTCTAGTACAGTTTTGATCTGGAGGGAACCGTAACTTTTGTGATCACTCACCAGACAGATCTTCCATACAGCGTTCTTTGATAGTGAACAGACTCTCTGTCAGGACCAGGCACTGGCCCAGGCTGTCCATGATATTGCAGACAACTGTAGGCTTATCTGCTTCATCCCTTCATCCAGGGAGCTGATGAGAATATCTACAAGGCATTAAACCTTAAAAGTGGCATTCACACCTCGATCTACTGGCTATGATATTTCTCCCTTGGATGATCAGACAATTACCTGAATTTACAGGCTGGCCAAGACAGTACTATCTGAGGTACAGCACTTTTGAACAAAAGGACAGACAATATAAGTGAGCCCTGATTGAGAACTGTCCAGACTTCCTGTTAGATCACTAAATCGCTCTCAGGTTAGCCGAGGAGCCGGCCTGGGGAGCCCCGGGATTTCCAAGTAGATAAATAAACACCTCGCTTTTAAAATCACCTTCAGTAGGGCCTCAAGTGATATTTGGCTGCTTTAGCCTAGGGTACTATTTTCTCCCACAGAAATAAAAGTCTTTTCAGGCATTCCTTTCCAGTCAAACTCCAACTTGTCAACTGAAAGGTTTGTTTCAATAAGGGAAGCCAACATGTTAGGAGACTCACAAGAGCTGTACGTGTCAGAACTGCCATCTTCCCTGTTCATCTTCATGCTCTGCCAACTACCCCTCTCCCAGAGTCTCACAAATCCTTTTCTGCTACCCACTAAAAGTTTCCATTTCAAAGTCATGACTTCTTCAAAACATGAGTCCTCAATGGTAGCTTCTAAAAAATCATGGTGCTCCTTGCTAAACTACTTCTGATCCTATGCCCATATATACTGAACAGGTGTCCATCAAAATATTTTTATTGTAAATCAATTTGCTAGCACTTAAAAGTCTAAGTGCTTGACAATCATTAAACAAATATTTTCTCAATTCTGTATAACAGAATGTAAAGGGAATGACTCCAAGTACTTTTGCCACTAAGCCAAGTCTTAATCTTTGTCAAATTGCCCTAACACTTCAGATTTTACATGTAACTAATTGATAAACAGTTTCCTTTTCCTTTGGCATCCCTCACTGTTTGGCTTCTTTCCACAGATCTTTAGCACAGGTTTGAAACTGGTGTGAACACGTGCTCCTGGCAAGTGGATTTTTAGAACTTTAAAAGGAAGAAGAAAGGCTTAAAATTATTGTGTTTTTTTTAGTTTTTCTTTCTGTCTTGTTTTGTTCTGTTTGTTGCCTACATAGGAAAACAGAAGGCATAACCAGTTTTTTAAAAGAAAAGGCAAGAAGAAAGAAAGTAAAATAGAACCTGAGGGAAGCAGGAATAAAAAAAAGAAATAGGGAAGATAAACTTTCACAGTTATAAGCTTACTCAAGGAGTACAATTCCAGGAGAAAGGAAGATGGCCACATGCCTGTTTCAAATGCCTGTCCCCATAGTTGCAGAAAATGCAAATCAATCTGAAGATACTCTGTTGATACTGTGGTAACTTAGACTCTTTGCCAATTATGGCACCTCATCCACATGAGCTGGAGGCTCAAAATTAAGAGCTCAAAATCTTTTTTGAGACCCAAAGGAGAAACAGACTCATGTACACAGAGGAGACTGGTGGTTGCTGGGGAGGTGGGTAGGGAGGGGGGACTGGGAGTAAGAGGTGAAGGGATTAAGAAGTACAAATTGGCAGTTACAAAACTGTCACAGGGATGTAAAGTACAGCATAGGGAATAGAGTCAATAATATTATGACAACTATGCTTGGTGCAGGTTGAGTACTGGAAATATCAGGGGACCGTTTTTGCAAAGTATATGATTGTCTAACTACTATGCTGTATACCTGAAATCAATACAAAATAATATTGAAAGTAAACTGCAATTGTAAAATAACTATAATAATTTTTTAAATGTATCATGTGCAAAGAGAGGAATTATTTGGAATGACAAAGCCATTTCAAACTAAATCTCTTAAAAATTTTAAAAACACTACCAGAAATATAAAAATACACACCAAGACAAAGGTGACTCCTAAGTTTTGAAAATGAGCCACACAGATGTATGCTACACACAGCAAAGACAGTGATCTCATTGCTTTCCAAATCCATTTCCAAGAGATTTAAATGAACAAGACTATCCCATCACCAGAAAATATATTAGATGTTGGGCCATTTTGCAATTGGTTTGGGTTAGATTTGATTCTTAACTGTTGTGTTCCAGGTCTTTAGTAAAATCATGAATTTATAGACTGGAGAATTAGAGGGCCCTGGCCAATAGCTCAGTTGGTTGGCGTTGTCCTGTACACCAAAAGGTTGCAGGTTTGATTCCCGGTCTTGGCTCATATGGGAGGCAACTGATAGATGATTCTCTCTCTCTTTTCCCCTCTCTCTAAAAAAAAAATCAATAAAAACATATCTTTGGGTGAGGATTAAAAAAAATAGTGCTATATTGGCTGTTTTAAACTGATTGTTAACTTAATGTGCTAAAATAAATGTTCATATATCAAATATGTGGCAAATCAAACAGACATATGTACAAACAAAAGCTGGTCAAGCTAGTCACGCTTTTTTCATGTATATATCTAATACAAAATATTTATGTGTGCTGAAAACATTGTACATTGACATATTTCATGTGTATAGATGTACCTGTACCACAAACCTCTGTAAGATTTGTTCAGCCCTTCAGATAAGGTTTAATCCCATGTCCCAGGTTCTCAAAACGCAGCTGTGTTGGTCTCCGAGAGTAAGTAGCCAAAGTAACTGATAAAGGGCCACTGACTCTTGGTGTCTTGATGACTGACCTTCTTGAAACACTGTATTTGCTTAATGCCCTTTCCCCTGCCTTTGGACCAACTGGGAACTGTAGAGTTTATCAAGTTACACAAGCATGTCTTTCTCTTATTCCACTGTTATGCATCAGTAAAGTCTTAATTCTTTATGGCTTATTAGAACATTTAAAAAGAAAAAAAAAGTCTGCTGCCAAAACCTGGCCCTGGAATCAGATGGGGGTGGGAGTGGGATTTGTAATCCACAGACAATAGAAAATTCTCATTGCCTGAAATGGAGCCGGTGGGACATTTACTATCAGAGTCACAGCATGACAATAAGGGCTTTCCAAACATGAGGATGCTAATCAGTTATGTTTGCAGGGGTACATCATCACTATGAGAGTGAAAGATGCATAAAAATCCAAGTTAAGAAAGTAAATGGGGGAAAAAAGCTTTCTTATTGCAAATTAATCCTTTCTTATTTTTCACTACACACATGACATTTTCCAAATATGGAGTCATCTATTATTCAAACCCAGGCAGAAGGATATGGGTCTAGGGGTCTGGGAATGCCATTCTATCTCCCCCCACCCCTGCAATGGTTAACAAACAATAATGGACATTCTTATAAGTTGGTTTACTGGTACGCTATTTTTCTTAGAAACCTGGAGCTTCCTTTTAAAATGCAAAGAAGACAATGACTGTTCCATTAAGAAATCTGTTATCTGCTTAAGGGGGAAGCATTTCCTTTGAGTCTATATCAGTTAATAAATTTGAGATACTTGGGAAGGTTGGGTGCATTGAACTTTTGGCAGAAACCCAGAACTAAAAGAGTTAATGCATTATTTTACTTTGTTTATTAATGAGAAAAAAGTCTGCTGCCAAACTGTGCTCAGAATTCAGACAGGACAGTATGGAGGGTGATAATTTGTAGTCCACTGATAAAGCAAAATACAGACGATATTAGAAGAATTTCTTTCATGTGAGCATTCCCTTTAACCAGAGTGAAGGTGCCTAGAGAAAATCAGTTGATGTGGTTGGGTCTGCCTTTGCTGTCATTACCTGGATAGAGTTCGGGCCCGGGCCCCGGGGAGCATCCCACTGCCCCATCAGTGGCAGCATCTTGTGGGGACGTGGCTGACTGCAGGGGCTGCACGGTGAGGCAATCTGTGAGCAAGTCAGGATGGAGCTCTGCACTGGACCGCAACTAAGAAAAGGAGAAAACAGAAGACAGATGGAAAGGAAAGCTGTTACTTGGGATACTGTCCTGGAATGGCATCATGCCCTAAGGTTCAATGCAATTCAATCCACAAATATTTATCAAGCAACAACTATGGGCTTAAGAGAGTCAATAAAAGGGTCAGTTTTTTAATCCTCATAACACCTGGCAGGTGCTTCAGGAAAAATAGTGTGGCTACAGGCAGATTTGACCTTAGTCCTGTTATTCTGACTTCTGAGAACTCAACTGCCTATTACATTTCCTTGTATTTGCTCTGTATCTTATCAGAACTTGTAGCGATAACAGAACAAACTCAAGTATATTTAGTCCAGATTGGAAAGTGCTTTTAAAATACAGAGATATCACTATGAAAATATCTTGGAGATAATTCAGAAATGTCCATTGAGATTTGGTGCCTATAGATATTACATGACAGGAAAATACACAAGTTAAATTTTAAAATATTATGGAACATGGTTAAAAGAAAACCAATGTCATTAACAGAAACAGAATCCCAACAGTAAGTTACATAACAAAAAACATTTAGATGGTCATTTTATCACAATAACAAAATAAAGTCTTTATTTATTAGAGTACAAAAAAATCAAATCATCAGAATGTTGGAATAAAATCTAGGTGAAAAGTTACCTGATCTCTTTATGAAAAAGAATTCTGTAAATATAATTTGAATAGGAAAAAATCACAATGTGAGATTGTTACATAAAAATATCTTCTGCTTATATAAAAATACAATATCTTAAAAATCTAGCAATGTATTTGTTACAGATATTGCAAGTAGTTACCGTCTCCAGTGTTTAAAGGAAATACATGTTAATATTGTCTTTATCAAGACAAAACTAAACCTTCAGACCCAGGCTGGAGTATACTTATGCATCCAACAAATATTTATCGTCAGACACACCTCTAGACTCGAGGAATCCCATGTTAGGGAAAGTATACTCCAGAGCGGAATAATAGTGCAGATAAGAAAGACAGTGAGGATGGAGGAGGGAGGGATGGCAATTTTAGAAAGGAAATCAGAGAAAACCTCTTGGACATGACACTTGCAAAAAGCTTTGAAAGAAGCGAGGGAGTGAGCCATACAGACATAAAGAGAGGAAGAACCTGTCTGCCTTGTGGTGTGCCTGGATTATCTGAGGAACAGTAAGGCTGGAGTGGTGTGAGCCTGGGGCCTAGAGAAGAGAAACAGAAGATGAACCAGAGATGTAGTGGGGAGAGGGAGTATGTTTAGTGTCCCTCTCATCCTCCTTCCCAGATTAGACAACCAGGAAAGGTCCTTCCAGATCAGTTAAAGCTCTTAAATCATCTCTGGTCTAGGAATTACCTAATGATTAAGGTGGGAGGCACACAGCAGAATCTCCTGGGTGGGGACTGCCTCACCCCGCAGCCTTGGCATAAACATGACTTTAAATAGGCAAAACAGAATGACAATAAACATTAAAAAAACATACAGCACACTTAAAAGAAATGCAATATTAAAGTTTTTAACTTATTAAGTTAATAAAACCTTTAAAAAAGTAGTGGTAGCTAAGGTACAGTGAGAGAGGCATTCTTTTTTTAAATTTGTTTATTATTAAAAGTATTTCAGATGTCCCTCCTTCGCCCCCCTCTCCCATTGACCTCCTCCATCTTAAACAATGTAGAAGTGTACATTGGTACAAACTTTCTAGATGGTATCTCACAATATTTTTCCAAAACCCATAATTTAAACCATTTGATCATAAAATTTGACTTAAGGATATACCGAGAAGAAAGGTGAAGGAAGATTTATACACAATATTCCAATGATATAGAGTGTTATTTATAGCAATAAAAATTTAGATAATGTTACTTAAATGTCCACAATTAGGGCCAATAAATGAACTTATTATCAATTTGATGGGATATTATGTAACCACTAAAATAATGCTCATGATGATAAAAGCAAAATACAAAATTATATAGACAAAATAACAATGACATAAAAACACATAGACAAAAAAACACTGTAAGAAAATGTAATCCAATATTAAAACTGATGTTTGCTCCTACTGTCATTATCATGAATTTATTTCCTCTGTTTTGTTTTTAAATACTTTCCTCTGCTTCCAAATTCTCTGCATTCCAACGACTTGTTGGAGGCTGGTGTTAAACCAATTCAAGAGTGTCAATCGGGTGTATCTTTTCCAAACTTTCCATGTAATGATGTCAGATTGATAGCTTGAAATTGATCATGGTAAGAATATATACACCATAGAAACTGGCAAATGCTAGAAACTGTGGCTTTTTTTATATAGAGAGCTGGTTAAACACTTCCATCATGCCAGCAACAATGACTCTGATCAGAAAAAAACACACACACAGAACATCAGCAAAGTTACTATTTAGAGAGCAATATTTCTTGGATCTCAAAAGCTTCATAAAGAGACAAACATATGCCCAGGTCTTAGTCCAAGAATATGACCCTAATTATAGGGGAGAAGCATTTAACACACGGAGTGAATGAGACATAATTCTATTATCATTTCCTCAGCTTTGCCTCACTGGAATCTCTGACCAAGACTGTCTGAGTTTCTGCCTAGCCCTCTCAGGGCCTTTGGAAAGTATGTTTGTTATTTTGGTACTAACCTAACACATGCTGTGTAAGGAACACTGGAAAAAAATCAAGGCTAAGAATGAGTTCTGGTGATCACTTTTAATTTATCTTCCTTTGTTAACATGTGATCTGGGGCCCACATGTTCTGCTAAGCACATACGTGATGTCTCTCTGCTTTCTATTACCAGCTACTCTAGGGTTTTGCAGTTATCAGTATGGATGAAGTCTTTCCAAGGAATTTCTTGGCCAGGGTTCCTCCTGGAGTCAAAGGCAGGCACTTCTTCCTCAGTTTCAATAAGTATTCTTGTTTTCCAAGAGTGTGATTCCATCTGACTCTGTGGTGAGAGTTAATTTGGTTTTCTCTGGGATTAGGCATGGTTCTAGAAACTGCTTCTTAAATTGAACAAGCCTTGAGGACCTTGTGCAAAATTGCCAAGGGAGAGCACTATGCATAGAAATGCAGTAATGAAATGATATGTAAGTTTACGGTCCTTCTTGCCCTCCCTCCCAGATTAGACGACCAGCAAGGGCCCTTCCAGATCATTTCGGGCTCTTCAACATTCCAGGAATGCCTCATGGGTGAGGCAGGAGGCACACAGCAGAATCTTCTGGGAGGGATGTCTTTCAATAAAATATGGTTTCATCTTTGGAGCAAGAAACTCAACTATGGATATGAAACAAATTATAAAATGTGTACTTCAAACACATCTCCTTAGCTGCTAGGAATATTAAAAAAAATGACAAAGGAAAGTTTTTCCATGGGAGATGGTCTCTCACGGCGGTTCTCGGACCTGGGCATGCACCGGCAGGCCCCGTGGAGTTGCTGACTCAGGGGGCCTGGGGTGCACTTCAAACAAGTTCTCAGGCCACGATGAGGCTGCTTGTCGAGGGAGTGCGCTTACAGAAACATCAGGCTCTAAGAATCCTGAGGAGAGCTAAATTTTTTTTTTTGTTATGAAGAGAGAAAACAAATTACGAAAATAGGAAATTATATAAAACCAACTGTCTTTAACACACGAACTTTATGTAACCGTTTCTTATTACGTCTCTCTTCAGACTTCAAAATAATAAATGGTTCCATGAGATGCATGTCTTCAAATGAATTTGGATATTTTCTTTCACAGGGATAAGAAGGGTTAAAAAATTCAATCCAGTTTAATACATGATCTTGGAGAGACACTTTTTTTTTATGGAACCTTTACTGCTCTTTATGGAAAGAAGTGAAAGTGGAGCCCACTGATTATCTAGTTTAAAGGGCTGCTGTGTTGGACAACACCAGGGACCTTTATTTGCGTTGTAATCCATGTGAATGGTGCCCCTGGAGTTCCAACTTGGCTGCCCTAACCATACCCTATTCATTCCAGAGCAGCACTGTCCTTCCTTATCTTTCTCATTCATTCATCGAACAAATCTTTCTTGGGCCTCAACCATATGCCTGGCATATGCCGGGCACTGTTCCAGAAGATTCAAATATATCAGCAATCAAAACAAAGATACTGAGTATATGTTCTGAAGGACGGAGTAAACAGTAACAAATTAACTAAACAAGTAAATTGTATAGAAGTTGGTAAGTGCTATGGGGGAAAAAAAAGAAAAAATAGAGAAGGACTAGGTGGGATTGGAAATGTTGGGGAGAGTGGAGGCCTGGTTAAGAAAACATATTCAAGCAAAGGCTTGAAGGAGTTGAGGAAATTAAGTGCATATCAAGGAGGAACTGCAAGGAGGCCGGGTGGCGGAAGTGGGGTGTGAGAAAGAGAAACACAAGAAATGAGGTCTGACAGGTGGGGTGGGGGTCATGCAGGACCCCACAGCCTTCAATTAGCACTTCGGCTTTAGTGTTAGTGCAGCAGGGAACTCTTTCTTGTAAGGTCTCCACCATTTGCTTCTTGGGAGACTCATCTCATCCCCTGTTACTATCCACAGCCATAGAGGCACTTTGCCTCCCCTTCTCTGAGAGCCCACAGTGAGCTGTGAGGTATGGACACACTGAGGTTAGTCCTGTGTCAACTTGGCTGGACTGCATTACCCAGTGTTTGATTGGGTAATTGGGTAGTTACTGTGAAGGAATTCTGTAGATGGAGTTGACATCCAGAGCCAGTTGACTTTAAGTAAAGGAGATTATCTTCTAGAATCTGGGAGGGACTCATCCAACCTGTGAAAGGCCTTAAGAGCAAAAAACCTACGGTTTCCCTCAAAATCAAATTCCTCCTCTGCACTGCAGCATCAGCTCCTGCCAGAGTTCCCTCCCTACAGATTTCTTACTCACTGTCCCCCACAGTCACATAAGCCAATTTCTTTCTTTGAAATCAATTAATTTATCTCTCTTTCCCTCTCCCCAAAGCTGGTTCTCTGGAAAATCCTGATACAGGATGCACTTTGAAAGGCAATACCATAGGATGAGTATTTCAGGTCAGGAAAAAAAGACCATTATGCACATAAATCCCACAGCAAAGGGCTGGATGTGCACAGTCACCACGACACACACTTAAAGACTGCACTTCAACTCAGCAACCATATACAAAATCCCTACCGTGTGCTCAATACCAGGTGTCTCATAACAGCAACCCTAGGAGGTGCATACTGTTGTGGTTTCCAATGTAGCGATGAAAAGCTAGAATGACGCAGCCAGCCAAGGTCAGGCTTGGATTTGGGTGTGTCAACCCAAAGTCACGCTCCCTGAGTGTGTTATACTGGCTAAAGAAAGAACCCATCCCAATATTCTCCTTTCCCAACACACACACACACACACACACACACACACACACACACACACACCTTTCCTCTTAGGACATTTTTGTACTTTAGCCGTAAACCCATCGGTTGATCTTGGTCTAATTGGAAAAAGAGCAAAGGCCCCCCACATCCTCTGGAAATGTTCCCAGTATATCTCATTACCACTGTGCAGGCCCTGACACCATGTCCTTTAGGGGAAGGGGTATCTGTAGGAGCAAAGAGGGAGAAACAGAATGGACCACTGCTGTTTGGTGGCCACTGTTCCTCCTCTTCCCACTCCCAGGGCTTTGTCAGCTGGTTTGGTCCTGGGCCAATAACATGAATACCAGCAGTTGAGAAAAATAAAGCATGGCACACATTGTTCCTTAACATCTACATATAACCACAAACACAGGTGGCCCCAGGACACCTGACCTGATATGATCTTGACTCAGGGGCATCTCTGACTGCAGCACCCCTCCCCAAGAGGAGATACATCACTTCATCTCTTCTGATTCTCTATTCCCTGCTCCTCCCTTGGATCTTCCTCCTCCTCCCTCCCCCATCTCTGGAAGCTGAGCCAGACCGAGTGGGATGGCACACTTCTCCGTGCTCCCCCATGGGTTTGACGTGGGGTCAGCAAGGGCCTCTGTGAGGAGAGGATATTATGGGCTGAGACCTGAATGAAGAGAGAGAACAAGCCATGCAGCCAGAGCATTTTATGCAGATGGAGCACAAAAGGGGAAATCTAAGGCAGGAACAAGCTGGTGGCTTCTAAGAACAGTTACCTGAGAGGGTGAGCAAGGCAGCAAAGAGAAGGGTGTGAGGATGGGATCAGAGCAATAGCCAGAAGGCAGGCCGTGTCCAGCCTCTAGCACAGGAAGATTTAGTATTTGATTTCATTGCAGCAGCAAGCGAATGGGAGGGTGTGAATGGAAAGTTACTGTTTTGTCTTATACTTTAAATAAAAATAAAATAGCTCTGCTTATTGTGTGGGGAACAGGTGGGAAGAGGTCAGGAAGACCCAGTAGAGAGTTACTTAATAATCTAGATGATACATGCCAACAGCTTGAAGTCAGAGGTGGTGAGAGGCTGTCAGGCTGCGTTTTGAAGGTGGAGCTGAATGAGATGTGGAATCTGAGAGAAACTGGGGAATCAAGGATGGCCCCAGCTTTGGGCAAGAGGAACAGCAAAGGAGAAGAGAGGAGTAGGTTGGAGGTATATTAGCAGGTTAGTCCAGGGTGTGTTAAGTTTCAGATGACCCAAGGACATCCAGGTGGCAGCTGGAGATCAGAGGGCAGGGTCAGGGACAAGGATGGGGCTGGACCGCTAATAGTAACCTGTCTACTATAAAGGCTATCTACCCTCACCAATCCATCTTGGGATTTCAGAAAGTCTCTCCTAAAATTGAGTTTATTATGCCATACTCAAGAAAGAAATATTCTCTCCTTCTGTTTGGCATACCAGTCCCAAAAGACTAGGACAAGAAGCCTCTGTGTTGTGATTCCCCCACATACCAGGGACAGACATTTCCTCCAGGCCTCCACAAAGGCCCCTGCTCCTTTCAAGAGCACTGCTCTGCTTTTTGCAAGCATTGCTTTATTTTGTGGTTCACCCCTCCTGCCTGGAGTGGCTGCCTCCTGTTCACCCCCTGAATGGAACTCCTTCCGACCAGGCCAGTCCACATGGGGTACAGGGAGAGCTGCAGTCTATATTCAACAATCCTGCATCTGGACACATGCATTGGTTTTATTTCCTGTTAGGATTTTCTTCTGCACAGCAGTGTTGTAAAGTCCACAGGACCTGGCAGGATGGGATTAATATCCGGGCAAACTGTTCAGTGCCAACTGGATTTGTAAGAATGATACACACATGCCGAAACCGGTTTGGCTCAGTAGATAGAGCGTCGGCCTGCAGACTGAAAGGTCCCAGGTTCGATTCCGGTCAAGGGCATGTACCTGGGTTGCGGGCACATCCCCAGTGGGAGATGTGCAGGAGGCAGCTGATCGATGTTTCTCTCTCATCGATGTTTCTAACTTTCTATCTCTCTCCCTTCCTCTCTGTGAAAAATCAATAAAATATAAAAAAAGAAAAAAAAAGAATGAGACACATGTCTTTATCTGAAGGAGGTGACAATCGCTAGTGGTTTGCAGATGTGTCTAAGAAATACAATGAGGTCCTGACTGAATTACCCTCCGAATGGAGAATTTTTAAAGATAACAGTAACTACAGCAGAGAGGCTGCTGATGCTCCGCCCAGATCCCCTCTGGCCACTTTGCATAGCTCTGTGCTGGCCCCTCCCCAGCTTTGGTGTGCCCATCCCCAGCTCTATGCACTTAGCCACAGCTAGCACTTCCTACACACACACACACACACACACACACACACACACACACACACACACACACAGTGACTACCTGGTGCTCCTTTGCCTTGAAGTACAATAAACTCGGAGTAAGTTATGCTCCAGAGCTCCCACTCCTGCCTAATGTCCCCCCTTACCCTCATTCCTTATCAGATTCTCCAGGGAGCACTTCTTTAATAACTCACACACACCTGAATCTTTTTTTCACAGTCTGCTCCAGGAGCACCTGACTTGGTGAGCCAATCAGCATCTCTTCCAGGATGCTCAGATGCACACTCCCCCTGCTTTTCAGTCCCTGATGTGCCCACATGAGAGGGGTACAGTAATCAGGTGTTTGATGAAAGTGGGGTGTTCTGACATATTATGCATAACACTAAAAGCATAATTGTGGAGGATACATAAAAAACAAAACCATCATTTACAAGAATAGTCAGCATTCAAAGGGGCTTCAGATATCACCAGAATTAAACCTTTAACTTATGTAAGACTTTCCAACAGGAACCCCAGTCAGTAGCTCTCAGACTTTGCTTGATTCCCTGCAGTCATGGACCACTTCTTCATCTTGGCAGCTAACTTTAATTTTATACAGTTCTAGTTGTCGGGAAGCTTTTATGCATGCGGAGTCTTGATCTAGCTCTCAGCAACTATGAGAACTGTATGCATCTGTCTAAGCATAAACCTGCATTAAGGCTCATGGACATACCGGGAAGAAATGGGACAGCTCTGAGTCTCAGAAACCAAGCTATGAGTCTTTGAGTGTTAATGATCCTGATCTTCAATGACCCATTATAGGGCTTAATTTTTATCCAGGTACAAGAGGACAAATTGGCTCCTTAGCTTCTGTACAATCTCCCATTATGAAATATTTGTTCCAAATGATAGTTTTTCAACGTTGATAATGAAATCACCCATCAGGGCTTGACAAGACTCCTTCATTTGGAAATTTGAGCTGTTTCCCTAACAATGCAGGAATTTTTCCTAATATATAAAAAAAAGGCACCGTCAATTGTGATTTTTATTTGTTGTTTTGTTCAAGACTATTCTGTTAATGTTTATAAGCTCTTGAAACAAGAGACAGAAATTCTACTCCCATCATTTTCTCATTTCAGATATGACTGAATAATCGTCCAAGATTAAATGAGTCAAGTGGAAATAATTAGGAGAGGGAAAGGGGCCCAGATTCTTCCATGTTCAGTGCTATTACATTCTATTCCAAGAGCAAAGGCACTCTGTGAGCCTGCAGTGAGACACACTTCCAAAGAAAATGAGGCACAATCAAATGCCTTTTGTTTTCCCTTTCTCCAATGAGTATAGTCTATCTGGACATAAACATTTATGCATCACCTTGTAGCGATTTTCCTTTGTTCTCCAGAAATCAAATGCCACCAAAATATATTTCTGGAGAAACTCAGCCAGAAGGAGAGACAAGTAGGCTTTCTCCCCAGAGGGTTAGGTTTAGCACCAGAACATTCTCATCAAGCGTTCTCTATGACACATGGAGCAATGTGGCTCTCAGAGAATTAACTCATTGCCCAAAGGCTTAAAAATAATTACAATGAGTTAACCTATTATATTAATTGCAATTAATTTCCAGTTGAATTTTAAAATTCTCCCTGTAGGAGATTCTTTAGCACTGACATTTATGAAGTGGCGTTGGCCTATCATAGGTAATTAATTTCCCACAATCTGCTATCAAATTCATTTCCTTTGTGAATAACCAATTGGCAAAGAGGAAAAAATATGAGGGTGAAAAACAGCATTAGGAGAAACCTTTTTGGAACTGGAGATACTGTCCAATCAGGCACCCTGAACTTCTATCTAGGGGATACCTATATGGTTAGCAGGGACTCCATAGGCCAAAATTTTTATCCAGAGCTGATTAATGAACTTACCAAAATAATTGCATTGGTACATATACTGGGGTACATCTCAATAAGAGACATGAAATATCAGTACTAGTGTAGAGACTACAATACTAGTGTTTATTTATGGGAAATGTTTACAGAAACAATTTCAAAGTAGAAAGGAACTAGAATCTAATAATCTCATGTGCCAACTCTACAGCAGTGCTATCCAACAGAGCCTCCTTCAATGACGGAAAAGGGCTGTGATGTAAGTGGCTCTTGGTAGCCACTAATAAATGCTTGAAATGTGGGTAGTGCAATTAGATAAAATTAAAAATTACTTTATCGAATTTCAATTAATTTAAACTTAAATGTATGGTATTGAACTGTGCCACATTAACCACATAACATGGTGGCAACTTAGCCTTTGTCCAAATCCCTTGAGGGCAGGGAATTCACTCCCTTACAACTCATTTCCCTCCATTGCTAAATAGGTCTAATCATTAGAAAGTTTGCTTCAAGTTGAATTGTAATCTGCTGACCCATCATTTCCACCCACTAGGGTGTATTCCTCCCCTCTTCTATTAGACCACACGGAATAACTTTGCTCACACTGTACTTTATAGTTTTTTTAAATATTTGAGAAGCCTTAAAATACTATAGAATTTCAGCCCTGAAAGGGTACGTGAATTAGTTTCTTTGTCATCCCTCCTTCAGTAGTTTTTCTCTCTAGGTTGAACACCTTTAGTTTTTTATATCTAAGAGGTACTTTAGTAGAAGGAGCTTGAGACTTTTAGTTTGACAAACTCTGATTCAACTACTGTGCGATCCTGGAGATACAGTCACCTGCTTGAATCTAGTTTCCCTTCTGTAAAATGAGGATAACGCAATTGCGCTCTATCTTTGTCACTTTCAGAACTAAATGAGGTAGGATTCACAAAGCAGTTGGCACACATAAGACACTAATGTGTCAGTCCCTTCTCTCCCATGTAGCTTATTATTCCATTCACCACCCCAGTTTCTCTCAGCACTGGACCTCAATGGCCAGTGAACAAATGATATCTCAATCCTAATGCAGTGAACCAGCTGTCTGACCAGGACAAAGTATAACAGAGCAAACACATTCCTTGTTCCAGACTTTCTACCTCTACTGATGCAGCCTAAAGAGTCTATTAGAACCCTCTGGGTTCTTACGCATAGCTTCACAAACAGAGTCTGGGGCCAAAACAGTATCCTAATCAAGATATTAGCAGAGTTTTGGAAGATAAATATTACCTTAAAAAAGACTATAGCTAGCTTTGGACTTTTGGAAAAGTCAAAAATATATTGGAAATCAATACCAACAACAAAACATTTTCAGAACACTTTGGGGATATCTCTAGATGGCCTACTTACCAAAATCTGTACTACTATCTAGCTATCCTGGACAGAGTTGGGGAGCTGAGATTCACAAGTATGTTGAAATCGGAGAGGCATTCAGCATGGACTCTTTATATTGTTATGTTTGTGAAAACACGGTTTCCTCCTAAGTCAATATTATTCTAAAACTGACACTAAAAATATTTACTTATTTTTTTTCTTCTGACTGGAATATGATACATAAATGAACATAGTCAGAGGTAGATTCAAACTTCATCTGGAGGAACATCTCAAAAGCAGAATATTAAATTAAAGGATGATGTTTTTAGACAAGTAGAGAATTGTTAATATGGAATTTCACAGGGCTATGAGAAACATCCTCACTTCACCCTTTGGGGCCTGGTGAAGGGGTTGTGAGTTCCCAAAGCAAGAAGAGGGTTTACCTCTATCGTAACTTCATAAATCCCTCCTAACACTGGCTCATTGCACTAATGTGACCACACACAGTCCATCCTATCCAGTCAAGTGTGCATTTCCTTTCTATTCAAGTATCTCAAGGATTAATTAGAGCAGCCAGCTGTCTAGTAATTACTCCCCCTGTATCTTACCAACTCCTTATTGTTTGCCTTTGAATTGATTTCTGACTGCAGCCCCGCCTGTGCTATAGTTTAGGAAGAGTGGGGAGAGACTAACTGCAGAAGTCATTTTTTCCTTCCTTTCATTTAATTAAAATGAATTGTCTGCAAAAAGGTTTAAGGCTGATTTTAGTGTGCCTGAGTGCTTGGACAATTTTTTAAATGCCTACTTCTAAAAGTTGAAGGCTGTCATTTCAATGAAGAGCACTGCTCTCAGCTCTCCCATCCATCCTACACCCAACAGTCAGTTTAATTTTCCTCAAGTACATAGATGACAACATCACTCCCCTTTTAGTGGCTCTCTCTACCAAGCATTACCAACAGCCCAAACTCACAGGCTTTAACAGGCTGGCTCTCACCTAGCTGTGTGACTTCATGTCCCATGTCATTCACGTCTCATGCCATCCTTCTGGCCACAAGCCTCCCTCATCTGGAGTCCCCTTTGCTCCAGCCTGCATATCTGCCACACATTCTGCACCTTCTCCAGGCTCCAATTCAATGTCACCTCTTCACTGAAGTGTTCCCAGGTCCTTCCATTCCAAAGTCATTTCTTGCTTTTTGAACATTCCAAGAGCAACTTCTTTGTATCATTCTGATGCTACTTCTGGTTTTCTACATTGTATTATACTTATTTATAAATTATGTGTGAGTGTGTGTGTGTGTGTGTGTGTCATAGAAGACAAAAAAAAGCTCCTTATAAATAGAAACCATGTCTATTTGATCGTGCAAGCTAAAACAACACTTCTTTCCCCACCAAAGGTACTCTATAAATGTTTGGGGAAATGTGTGAATAAATACATGAATAACAAATGACTCAATAGCTCCTAAGAATTCATTAATCCATGCTTATTCTTTAGGGTAGCCCCTAAATGCAGATAAAACCCTGGGGAAAAAAGAGTGAGGTAATTTAAGCATGCCAAAATTATCAACTAAGAATAAAATTGGAATTAGCCAAGTGAAACCTTAACAGAAGTTTTTTTTTGTTTTTTTTTGTGTTTTTTTTTAAAAAAAGAAGACATTTGGGAAGTTTATTTCCTTATAATATTCAGTCCCCACTGATGCCAAGTTTTACTAGATAATACTATTCACAATTATATATCGCTGTTTGGAATGTGCAAATGAGCAATCCTTCCAATAGGAAATGCTAATTCATTACATTTATACTTCGTATCTCTCATTCATCTGGAAGGGCTGGGAACAAATCCAATTTTCTACCATGCTTTTAAAGATTCAATGTCTAGCATATATTTTTGATAAGCAGAGCACAGAAATATCAGACTGAGTGGGCCCAGAATGAAATACTCAGGCCCTCTTTTTGACAATCTACCTACCTAAGATGAGAACCTCCATCCTCTGAGTAAATGAGCAGCAGTGGCCCCGGTCTCCCTGGTCACTACCTCACATACAGCCTTCAATACCATGCCAGAGCCATTTCCCAAGTCCTCAGGTAATGCCACCAATGCAAGAGCTAGCCTGTGGTGTTATTTTTGTCAATGCACAGAAGCGTTTTACTGAAGGTATGTCCACTCTCTCATCTGAGAACAGTACATCTTAGTGATGCATGAACCACATGTGCTCTCGATGCTTTGGTGCAATGGAGCTCTTCTCTTAGGACACTGGCAAGAAGACCTGGTTCAGAGAAGCTCTGCGGGATGAAGCCCAAGACAGGACCTGGACTCCTCCAGTCTATGGATTCCTGCAGTCTATGCAGCCTCTGCCAAAGCCATTTTCATATTTAGAATCTGCTGTTCTTCCTCTGGACACTGACTTTATTTTGTCTTACTTATTACCATCCACCCCCTGCAATGAGCAAAATCCAATCTCAATAATAATAATAATAATAAACCTTGCCCCCAAAATCTAGACTAGAACACCAGAAACCCAAGGGCAGTGTGGAAGGATGACGAGGACTGCTGGCAGCCACTCTTGATACCAGGATTATATCTCAGAAGCTCTGTCCTAGACTACACGGGTCTTGCTGGCTCTGACAGAATGAGGAGAAAGGAGACCAGGCCAAGATGTGGAAGCAGAAACAGGTGCTGTCAGCACAGCACAATGTCCTCTATGCTAGAGAACATGGTGCTATTTTTCTTCCCTGTGTCCTGCCACAAATGCTTTTATTCTCAAGTCCACAAGGAACTCCAAACACATCGTTCTGCTGTGTCTGACTCCACTCTCAAATGCTCTAGGCTAGGGCCTCATGTTGTTTTCTCTGTCATTATTATTAGCTCCCTTGGGAAGATGTTATTATTGGAAGTAGTTTCACATTCTGACACTAAAGGAAACCAGTACCAGTTGTAGCTACTCCAGATCTTTATAAAGAGCCCTGTCCACTAGAAATACACTTATCAAAGAAATACTCTCTCTATATATGTACACACTGAGGGAAAGTACCATAAAATGATATGTCTCCCTTTCATCCCCAATAATTCTCCAAAATAGAACTAGAGAAAATAGATGTGTATAATCAAACAACCAACATTTTAAGGCAGTGTGTGTGTGTGTGTGTGTGTGTGTGTGTAGGGGGGCATATTTTTGACATGACTTTAAAGAAAGAAAATTAGATATTTTTAATTTGAAATTAACAAGTCAGCACTATTTCATGTAAAAGAAAATCTTAGAAACAAAAAGTAGAGACACTAAGGAATAATAATAATCTATCCTTCTGAAAATTCTGCTTTATTATCCAGACACTAAAGCCTGTGCTTCTTAGCAGAAACCCAAGATCTGTTGAAGTGGAAAGCACACGTCTGTGTGAGACTCCCATAGTAATCAAACATCAAGGAAAGGTAGCATGTGAAACACAGGTGACTTGATTTTTCCCTCGTATTTTGAAGATCAAAGGAATATCTCTATTCTACCAACCAGACACCCCCACCCCCTAGTCTCCTACCTCCCTACTGGGGAATGAAGCAAATTCCTTGGTTTCTCATGTCATTACCACAGGCTGAAATGATGTAACAATAACAGCAAAGAGGGGTGTCCCCCTGTGCCAACTCTCTAATCAGTTTCAAAGTATGTTTTGTTGGTTCTCATTGACGCCACTCAAAGGAACTGGTCACTCATGGTCTCAAAAGTTTTACAACAAATTGTGTGAATAAATTCTTTAAACATGTCTGTCCATTACTAATCCTCTTTTGCCAACATCCCATTCAGGCAAAAATTGCAGCGCTCCACGGTCCCTGATTTATATTTCATTTTGAGAACCGGAAGTAAAGGGATTAAAGTTAAGGATTAAAACACTCTTTACTGCGTTTTTTTTTCCTTCCCAAATGGCTTCTTGGTTGCCATGCCTACTGTTCACTGGTCCTTAGCCTTGAATGTAAGTCTTTTTGCCTTAATAAAATGTTTTAAATGAGATTTCATGGAAAACAACAGACAAAATATCTTTAAGTTCAACAATTGCTCCTGAATGGAGCTAGAATTATTTTCAAAAATCTGTTTTTTTCATCCTTTTATTGGTATCCTCAAGGGTAAAATTTAAACTAGAAGATAGTACAGGAACTATCTAAAGATATACAATGCAAACTCAGAATGATGTAGCAGGGGCACGAGGAGATTACTCTGAGATAGTGAGTGGGTCATTAGCTTATAAACCCGTGTTTGCAGGAAGATTAAGGATCCTTGGGAATTTCTCAAATGTTGCAACACCACAGAACATTTTAAAGGCAAAAATGCACGTAAATGCAGTGTTGCAATTCCACATTGCAAATACCAGGCAGGAAATGAAAAACTGAGGCTTTCACCACCACAGAGTTAACTTAACCATATCAATGTAAATATCACTGGCTTGTATGCAAGTAATTAGTCTTTTGTGGTGGCAGCATCTGCACAGGAGTGTGGTCAAAGAGGCAACGGCCATGGACAGCATGTACTGTCAGGGCTCAAGATTCTGCATGTACAGTGCACACAGCTGATGCTGAGTTGGGCATTGAAAAGGAAGAGAGGCATTGACAAGTGAGTAAATACAACTGTGTTTGAGTAGTTCCTTTAAAATCACTCCCCTGACATCCATTTTAAAATATACTGCCTACATTTCTTTAAAAATCCAAGGAAATTAAATAGTAAAGCTCCATTTTAAAACCTATTCTTAAACTCCAATACTAGGATGGGCTCCAGGATAAATTGTGCAGTGATTTCTAAAGTACCATCTCATTCATTTTTCTTATTACTCCCTGATGCTGTGTTTTTCTCAGCCTTGTCATCCAATGGTTTTAAACTATTCCTTTATCTCCCAGCAACCCTATTGAAACTACCTTCCCCAGATCCAAGTATACTCATCACTTTTCACTTCTTCAGAACCCATATCCCCATTAAAAAGACCTCCCCTGCATAATATACACAGAGAACAGACACAGATGCTATCCTATATAATAAAGAGGCAATATGCAAATTGACCATCATGCCCTCGCACAAGATGGCCACCCTCATGTGGTCACAAGATGGCCACCAAAAGATGGCCAGCAGGGGAGGGCAGTTGTGGGCAATCAGGCCAGCAGGGGAGGGCAGTTAGAGGTGACCAGGCTAGCAAGGGAGGGCAGGTGCGGGGGACCAGGCCTGCAGGGGAGTGGTTAGGGGGTTATCAGGCTGGCAGGCAGAAGTGGTTAGGGGCAATCAGGCAGGCAGGCGAGTGGTTGGGATCCAGCAGTCCCGGATTATGAGAGGGATGTCCCAGATTGGAGAGGGTGCAGGCTGGGCTGAGGGACACCCCCCTCCAGTGCAAGAATTTTGTGCACCAGGCCTCTAGTATTGATATATTGATGGGTGTGAAGGGACTGCTGCATTGTCTTTGCCTAAAAAAACCCCACAATTATGCAGGGCTCTTCTGGAGACAATCCCATAACTGGAGAATGATTGTAATGGTGGCGGTTCTAAGCATTGTAACCAGCTAGTGGAATAGATAATTGTAGGTACAGGAGTGGAATTCCCAAATCAAATCATGAGATAACTGGCACAGTCCATGGGCAGGACTGTAGAATCTAAAACAAACAGGCAGGGCATGGTTAGAATTATATACAGACCCACAAGGCATACAACCATGTTTTCCAAACATCCATGGTCCTTCTTCCTGGCTTCAGTCTTTTCACTGAGAAGCCACTTTTATTTCAGGGGGACAATTTAGGACCATTCCCAGGCAGGCTGGGGTTAGTGTTGGGCTGTTCTTGCACATCTGCCATCAAGGGGAGCAAAAGGGATCTACTGTTGAGAGGCACTCTCCATGGGTCTCTCAAATTTCTCCATGTCTTGGGGGCCGAGGTACTGACTGACTTTCTGGACTATCCTTTTAAGAATGTTTTATAACAAACAGCTTTAGAAAACTGACTGCATAGTGTCTTCCTCCTAAGTAACATGCTTACATCCATTATGAAAGATTCAGGTTCCCTAAGCTCGGGATTTCCCTCTTGTAACACAATCCACTGAGTATGCAAGTGTCACCTGGCCCTTTTTGCATCACCTTGTGGGAATAGGGACTTAAGAAGCTGGCATAAGAAAATGATGATACTAGAGCTAGAGCTAGAGCTGTCTCTAACCCATGAGTCTCATGTCTTCTGCGTGTATCTTTGAAACTGTGGCATACTAACATAGTAGTCTGCTCCTAGGGTAGAGATCTTAGACCAGGTGTGGGCAACCCCTGGCACGTGTGCCAAACATGGCACGCCAGTAACTTTTGCTGGCATGCGAAGCCCTCTCTTATAATCTTCCATGTACAATTTTTTTCTTAATGTCGACTTTTTTATTTTTCAGATAAATTCAGTGTAGGTGCATCTTAGATAAATAAATAATTTTACATAACATGTATACATTAAAAAATACATGTATTTTTCATCATTACATACTGTGTTTTTGTCGCTTGAATGAATTTTATTATTTCTTCAAGGTTGTTCACATACGTACACCTTAAGAGTTATCAAGTAGGCGTAACATGTTCTCAAAAAATTAGGGTTGGCACGCAGAAGAATTTTGAGTCAGAGATTTTGCTGGTTTTGGCATGCACTCACAAAAAGGTTCCACACCCCTGTCTTAGACCCTTTGCAATTCCTGCCACCTTTAGGATCATCCCCTAGGATATACAGAGCACTGGGCAAAAGTTTCTTTATGCAGGGTTCCTGTCTATATGACTAATTTGAGTCACCAAAATCAGTATGTCACATTACACCAGAGGTCCAATCCCAAGTGATTCAGCTAAAAAAATGCCACACTGGCCAGCAGGAGTGGTCAGTTCCCAGGCCACATTCTTGGAATTACCTACGTACCAGGCCCCAGGATAACCCTATGACATGCATCATCCCAGAGATTGTCAGGGCCCCTAATGACCCAACATACAGGGTGAGAGAGTGCCTCAAAGGAGAGAAATGGGGGCCTGTACCCTTGCTGGTACCAGTCTGGGTTCAGGGTTCCTGACTTGGATAGGGTACTATTGGCCCAACTACCAAAGGGGCTTTAGAGAATTTTAAGGAAGAAACTCCAGAGCAGTGGTTCTCAACCTTCCTAATGCCGCGACCCTTTAATACAATTCCTCATGTTGTGGTGACCCCCAACCATAAAATTATTTTCGTTGCTACTTCATAACTGTAATTTTGCTACTGTTATGAATTGTAATGTAAATATCTGATATGCAGGATGTATTTCCATTGTTACAAATTGAACATAATTAAAGCATAGTGATTAATCACAAAAACAATATGTAATTATATATGTGTTTTCCAATGGTCTTAGGTGACCCCTGTGAAAGGGTCATTCGACCCCCAAAGGGGTCACGACCCACAGGTTGAGAACCGCTGCTCTAGAGCGTGAGGGCCCTGCCACCATCTTCTAACAGAGGGCCACTGCAGAGCTTCTGGGAATGACCCTTACACCAAGAACTTGACCAGTTACAAAATATCCCACATTTGAAAATCAGACAGCCCCATAGCAAGAATGGTAGAGTCAAAGGAGGACCAAATGTAGAGTCAGAAAAACTCAGCTGGAGTACAGCTCTATTACTGACTGAGTGTGTCTTGTAAACTCATTTAGATTCTCTGAACCTTAGGCTTTCCATCTTCAAAACAGAATTACAATAATAATTGTAACGCTAACTGTGCAGAGTGATTGTGAAGGTGAAAGAGGTTAACAACACGAAACTGCCTGGGACACTGTGCTCTACACAGGTATTGAGTGGTTATTCTTCTTCTTCCCATTTCCTTTAACCTATTTCATGAGGGACGAGAATAAAATGGGTAATCGCACACATAATGTTATTTCAGGGTGTTTTAAATGCCAATTCACCCCTTCCTGTGACCACTGATGGTGGAAGAAATATAGTTGGTACTGTATGAATGCTCTGTTGTGTAGAACTCTCTGACTGATTTCAAGCTTACCGTCTGGGGTGGGGAGGAGGCTCACCATCAGGGTGGAGATGGGAGGTAGGGAAAACATTATGAAGCATTAGGTTCCTCTGCTCCTTTAGGTCATGATTTAGTGCCCCCTGATGTGTCTGAGCTTTTAAGACCTGGAAATTGGAGAACTTGTTCTGGACGTATTTTTTCATACAGACGAATAAGTTGTTTTTCGTGTTGTTTTTTTACAAAGGAGGAGGGGATGGATCATCCTTGGCTGCTATTTTGAGACACAGAAATGAAACTGAGTTCTGTACTTGCTTATGTACAAATGAAGACATGTCAAGGATGTCCTTGGCACTGTCATCTCAAAATACAATTTGTATTCAAAGTCCACAGTGAGTAGATATTACCCAAATCCTATAGCTGGTGCTTGTAGGCTAGGCTGGCCCAAAGCAATGCAGTGAACTGTAGCTTCTTGTTTATTGTCCTCTGCCACTTCTTTATCTGTTTTCCCCCTTTGAAGCTCCTTTTTCAGAGTCCAGCAATGTCCTTGCAAATACTGAGTGAGGAAAACTAATCATGACAGTGATTGTGATTTTTACTATATTCTACAGAGTAAAAAGAATCAAAGCAGCCCTGAATGGGTAGTTTGGTTGATTAGCGCGCCATCCCCATATAATAAGATTGCAGGTTTGATCCCCAGTCAGGGCATATACAAGAATCAGCCAATGAGTGCATAAGTGGAATAACAAAATGATGGGTCTCTCTCTCTCTCTCTCTCTCTCTCTCTCTCTCTCTCTCTCTCTCTCTCTCTCTCTCTCTCTCTCTCTCTCTCTCTCTCTCTCTCTCTCTTCCTTCCTCCCTCTTCCTCTCTCTCTAAAATCAATAAATAAAAACTTTTACAAAATAATCAAAACAGAGGAGCCCCATGATATGTTTACATATGGTAGAAAAATATATGGCAAGATATGCACCAATGTTAAGCAACTGTGATAAAGTATATCACAACTCTGCTTCTACCTGGCTTCTATATTTCCCACAGGTGACAGTGCTGAGTGGGAAATGTGAGAAAAATAATCACTGGAAGTAGGGTGGGAGAGAGGAGTAACACCTAGCATTGGAGAAAAAATAGCAAGGTTCTAAGGCTACACAAACTGTGCTACAAAAATACACACATGTAAATATGATTATAAAGGTATGTTTTGAGAAAGTACAAAGAAAATAAGGCCCAGAAAATGGAGAAAGGGAAATCCATACCTCAAATTTCAACAAGGCAAAAAAGATAAAGCCTAGAAATGCTTCTATTGCCAGAAGGCTTAACTTCAAGCTTGGAAAGATGCTAGAAAGAATCATAAGTTGGTGAGCAGTTCAGAATGAAGACAGTCAACAGGAGTTAGCATCGGGTTGTTGAGAACAACAGAGAATCCTCATTTCCTTTTTAAATACCATTAAGTGAAAGCTGCACATATAATGAGCCTTCAATTCATCAAGATATTTAGCAAAGACTCTCATGATAGCATCCTGGACAAGACTGAGAAACCTGAAATTGACGACAACCTAGATGGATATAGTCATATTTGGATATGTCACTATATCTAAAGAACATGGATAAATAGAAATCTGCCACCTAATTCTCTTATCTCCTTTCACCTAAAATTCCTAATTCATCCCCCATGTTACCACCTTAATTATCTTTCTAAATCATAGATCTGACCATGGTCTATGTTTAAACATCTTAGCATGATATGTAAGGCCCTTAAACTTTGGTTCTCTTGTCAGCCTTTTCAATCTCAATGCTTGCCTCAATAGCCAATAAATGACATTGCAGGTCTCACATGACCCTAGTTGAAACTGTGCTATGGAATGAAGGAAACAGAATAGAAAGGAATGCAATCCATATGCTAAAAAAACTGGAAACTTGGTAATAAGAAAAAATTGCAAGGAACTGAGGGTATTAATGCAGAATTTCTATATACAACAGCAAGTTCATTAAAGCCAAAGAATAAGCAATAATGGAAGACAGGACTAGAGTCCACGTGCCTGCTGGTGCTCCAGAAGGTAGATTTTGGACCTAATAATATAAAGAATGTTTGCACATATTAGACTTGCTAAATAACAACAATAAAAGATTTTCTTAAAAATCAGAAAGCTTAAGAGTTCACCAAGAGGCTTTATGAATATCTTTTGGGACTTCCTACATGTGATTCCACATTCTGGTCTGCAGGGAGGATGAGATTACATTTAAAGATTCCAATAATTCTGATGGAAGAATTCTTTTAATTCTGATGGGCTACAGCCGTGCCCACAGCTGGCCCTGTGAGTGGCCATGCAGCAGGCACCCATCCCAAAAAGCCACTCGGGAAAAAACATCTTTCCATTCCAGTTTAAAAAGCAGCCCTATGGAGAGAGGCAGCAACTATCTCTGGTCCTCTAACAGTTAACTCAAGAGAATTAGTCCATACTCAACTAACAGAGGAAACAGTGAGTATTTGAGATGTCATATGACACTTTGCTACAGTTTATAAAGAGGGCTCTGGATTTGTTAAGTGGGAGGATAATCTTTTGCCAAAATGTTCTGTGGAATGCCAAGATTGCAAACAGTATGTCAAGATTTAATGGACGGCTATTCATTAAGGCAGTGTTAACTAATTCTGGCACACATTCTGTCAAGTCTTTCGGCTTGTAGGAAAACAGCATACCACCTTTGGCATCATACTTAGCTCCCTTTCCATTTACGAACTTTTCTCAGAAACAATCTACAGAGAGTAGAATTAGTCATAAAAAATCCATTCTGACTCCAAAGGCCAAAAGAATAAAATAAGATAATGTATACAAAATGGTTCTAAAATGTTAAAGCATCAGACAAAAATGAAATAGGACCCTTTCTTTATCTCTATTACCATGGTCACTATGGAAACATCTGAATGACAGAGAGAGGATTCCACTTGTACAACTCCAGTGGTGCCTGGAAGATCTGTTTGTCAAGTTCTCCTCAAGCAAGAATCCAACTAAACCAGCTGGGGCAAGAAAAAAATCTCTTCTTCCTATAGAAAATTCTTGCTATTATCTCACTACCTCTTTAAACCACTAATAAAAGTCAGTTTCCTCAGCAGAAATGGAGGACAACAAGCCATTTCTCTCTGTATCATAACACCTTCTCATAACTCCCACTCCTGTGGGCACAGCCACTTCCTCTCCAAGGACTGCATTCTGTCTAAGACGGGACTGCAGTGAGCACTGTGCACGGTTTCTCAGTAGAAGCTACAGCCAACCTATGGGATTGCTGACACTCTCCAGATTTCACAAATGAGAGCCTGAAGTTCAGAGATATTAAATAACTTATCCAAGGTTATATCATTAAAACTGGTGGTGTAGGGATTAGAATCCAGGTGCATGACTCAGAAGTCCATATGCAGAAATAAGCAGATAATTTACACTAGAGGAAATAAAATACCAAATAATGTTAATAACAAAGAAATAAGGAGAGGTCTTCTGCCAATCTAGAAAAGGCAAAATCAGGAAACAACCAACGTCTAAAATGGGCACAGAAATAAACTCTTTCATATGAAATCAATACCACCCATCTCTCATTCACAAAACGTATCCAGGGGAGAACTGACAAATGGCAGTGGTTTCCAACCCAGCCACATGGATTCTCTGGATGGACATAGGCATCAGGATGGTCAGTTTGTCGGGTTGAAATTTTAAAACCTATATACATGACTACAAATGTGTTTCTTATATTTACAAAAACACAAAGTGATTATACGAACAAGTCATAATTATGCCACAATCTCAGTTTCCATTAATTGTTTTCAAACAGCTAAAATCTCAGTTAAATTAATGGAAGAATCTGGAGTAGAGAAAACCAACTTACTAAAGTTTCAACATCACTTGTCTTCTCTCTTAGAAACACTTAATAGACAACATGAGTTAATTTTAGCCATAGTTGCTAACATTTATTGGGCAAGTATAATGTGTCAGGTACCATGCTAAGTGTTTTACTGTCATTATTTCATTTAATATGATATAAACACTGTATTAACAAATGTATGATATAAACTTATGACAAAAATGACTCATTTAAAAATTAACATTATGATGAACTTACATGATTCTATAAATTCTCTGACATACAACACAAAATGTAGTTAAAAAAGTATCCACTTATTTGCTTAAAGTATAAACTTCTTTTACATTCTTTGTACAGTGTCTTTAAATTAATTGGCATGGGTACATTTACACAATGGAATACTGCTTAGCTGAAAAAAAGAAGGAAATCTTACCCTTTGTGAGAGCATGGATAAACCTGCACAGCATTATGCTAAGTGAAATACTCGAATCAGAGAAAGACAAGTATCATATTACCTCACTCATATAAGGAATCTAATGAAGTAACAAGCAGAATAGTGACAGACTCATAGAGAACAGGCTGACAGCTGTCTGGGCAATGGTGGTGGTGGGTGGTGGGGGTGGGGGGGGGAGGGCGGCTGGGAGGGGTAGAAGGATTGAACACACAAAAAACAAAGAGATAAAAACTCATGGACACTAAAACCATGTGGTGATTGCTGGGGGGAGGGGGAGTGGGGAGGGGTGGAGGAGGGTATATATAGAGGGAGATAAATGGTGATGGAAGGAGACTTGACTTGGAGTGGTGAACACACAACACAATATACAGATGATGTATTATAGAATTATATACCTGAAACCTGTACAATTTGTTAACCAGTGTCACCCTAATAAACCCAATAAAAAGGAAAAAATATATTGGGGAAAAATTAATTGGCATAAACAAATTTCCTTTGAACTGTCAATGGTATAGTGAAAGGGAGTGCTACCGGGTATATCCAATAATTAATTTCCTTCTGTTTTCCTAGTGAATAATCAATTTGCACTAATATAAATTATACTCTGAGGTTCAACATGCTCCATTTTCATTTGGCTAGTGTCACCTTCAAATAAAGTAACTCAGTTAAATTTTAACATAATGGGTTTGAGTTTATGGGTGTGATGGTCAGTTTTATGTGTCCATTTGGCTAGTTTCTAGTCCCCAGTTACACAATAAACCACTAATCTAGGTTTGTTGTAAAGGTATTTTTTTAGATGTGATTAACATCTACAATCAGTTGATTTTTAATCCAATCAGTTGAAAGGCCTTAACAACAGACGTGAGGTTTCCTGAAGGAAGAAATTCCACCTGCGGACTACTCACCCAATCCTGGGAGCTAGAAACGTGGGCACCATCTTGAATCTTCTCTTCTCCTCACTCCTGGATTTCAATTCATCAACGCTCCCTGTCCACTCATATTTACCCCAAATGCTACTAACCTCTTTCAGACCTCCCTTGAATCTTACAAAAGTACTTACTGTCCTAACCAGTACACTCTCCACTCTCCACTTCAACATACTATCTGTATAATCAGCCCACCTCTTGTCAAAATCCAATTTTAATACCTCAGATTGCCTCAAGAAAAAAGGGTGCATCTTACCATTTTTTGCACACCCAAGGGCTTAGCAAAATAACAAACTGAGGGTAAATGCTGAGTAAGCAGCAGTAAATCCTCTGGGGCAGTAAATCTTATTAGCTGGGCAGAGTCTTTATGAGTGTGAGATCTATGGGGAAAGTCACTAGGAATCCTTCACTGCATTGGGCTCACATGGTTTTATGTTTGTTTATTTTAGACAGCTCTAGTGAGGTATAATTCATATACAAAAAGACTCTATATATTTAGTGCATAATTTGATGACTTTGCACATAATGTTAACACCTGTGATACCATCACTACAATCAAGGTGACAGACATATTCACCACCTCCCAGAATTTATCTGTGTCCCTTTGTGGCAGTTCTTTTGTCTCTTTTTGGGGGGTGGGGGAAATCACCAGAGTGGTTTAATTTTGGAAAATCAGTGAACTCTATGGAGCCTTTCCCTAGGGGGAAAAACATTTTCCCCATGATTTCTGGGATTTCATGAGCTTCCTAAAACCTATTCATCCATTCATGGACCCCACCCCCATCCCCCTGCCATGGATCCCTGAATAGAACCAAATATCATTGGTTAAAATTTGATTTTAATTCCCTCCAGTTTGGGTCTCAGCTTCATTTCCCTTGTTTGCATCTTTTTTCTACCCATTGCTATCGAGCATCTATATAACCGAGGAAGACTGGCTATAGTACTCGCTGAAAAATGATTCCACCTAAAAGAATAGTTCTCAGGAAGGAAAATATTTCCAAGTACACTGTTGTTCTGTTGTCAGTCACAATACACTGCCCTGGATTGCAGGTATGTGATACAACAATGCGTTCGACTGAAATAGCTACCCTTTTACCTCTGAGGCCCTGTGTTTGCCTTTCAAGCTAGCTGTAAAGATGGGGAAATAGAAAAACCAGGGGAATGTAACTTAAGCTCAGTCACGAAGCAATTCATGGCAAAGCTTAAAAGAAGCCCATACCTCCTGACGTCCAATTAAAGACACAGCCACCTGCCTAGTATCCACCATGAGAAGTTTTTACATTAGACTTATCCAAGCCTGTGTGTGAAGTCACCCTGAAAATAAATCTTCACAGCTCCGAGAGCCAAGATGCTAACAAATGGGAAAAGAGTGTCCATGGATATCAAAGACAAAACGCAACTAAAGCTGAAAAGGGAAGACAAATGAGAACTAGCAGAACCAGCATAACTGCACACGGGAAACAGCATTTCAGACGTGGAGATGAGGAGTGAATGCCCCAGAAGGCAATAGTGAGCTATGTCATGATATTTCAGGACATTATATTTAGGCAGCAGAGAGTCTGAGTTAAATGCTTTTATTCCAAAATCATTTTCATAGAGAATCCACAAAATCTAGTAAGAGAAAGGGAATGAGAAGCTTGGAAGGCTTCTGTCCGACAGTCCATCAATCAAAACAGCAATTATGTAGGAACTATGTCCATAAGGTAGCTGTGCTAGGCACTGTACAGCTTCCACTGCTCATTAAAGCACTTGTCACAGGGTCCTCATCCCTTGCATAGTTGGCCAGAGCTGTGCCAAACACCCCTACTTTTTTTGTCCCAATTAAGAATTTTGAGGGGGAGGAGAAATAAAACTACTTTACCATTCAAGACAAAGTGTTATAATGTAATCGAGAGCAATGTAAAAACCCAAAGATATCCCCCTTGCTTTCAAACAACAGAGCCTACGACTTAAGAATCTCCATCATTTCCAAAGGAACTCTCAGAAACCATGTTCCTAGGCATTTTTTATGCAGATGGATCACAGCATTTCTTCCACTGCACTGAAAGCAAGTGTCTCCACGTGTCTCCTGTTGGAACGAAATCTCCAGGAGGGCAAGCTCAGGTCTTACTTGTTTCTAAATCCTCAGAGCTGGTGAACGGCCTCACTTGTGAACCACAAATACTAACCATCCAAGCCCTTTTCTTAGGTGGGAGATGTAAGCTACCCGTTTTGCTCTCTAGCATCCAGTCCCTTCGATGCAACCATGATTGAGGACAGGCTGCAGAAAAGTGCGATTATAACAAGCTACAGTGATCCTGAATACTACTGTGCTCAGGTTTTTAAAAATTATATCTTATTAATAATTTTAAAAATATATTTTCATTGATTTCAAAGAGAAAGGGAGAGGGAGAAAGAGATAGAAAAATCAATGATGAGAGAGGATCATTGATCAGCTGCCTCCTACATGCCCCCTACTGGGGATCAAGTCCGCAATCCAGGCATATGCCTGGACCAGGAATTGAACTGTGACCTCCTGGCCGACGCTCAACCACTGATACACATGGGCCAGACAGTACCAGGTTCTTTTAAAAGAAACTCAAACAGGAAGGTATAGAATTTTGACTTAGGTAGTGCTTTTAAAAATTTTGCAACTAATACATTCTTCTCATTTCCAAAGTGGTCATTTCAATGAGTTCCTGACCATCTCACCTCAGTAGGTCCCCCTCTGTAATCTCAATTTCAATTCCCTTGCTGTTACCTTGCTTGCACTTATGTTACTGCTAGAGGCCCGGTACATGAAATTCATGCACGGGGGGGGGGGGGGGGAGGGGGGAGGGGCGGGGGGGGTCCCTCAGCCTGGCCTGCACCCTTTCACAATCTGGGACCCCTCAGGGGATGTCCGACTGCAGGATGTCCTAAACCGGCAATCAGACATCCCTCTCATAATCCGGGACTGCTGGCTCCTAACCACTCACCTGCTTCCCTGCCTGATCCCCCCTAACCACCTCTGCCTGCCTACCTGATCACCCCTAACCGCTCCCCTGCTGCCTGTTCGCCCCTAGCCACTTGCCTGCCTGCCTTATCGCCCCTAACCACTTGCCTACCTGCCTGATCACCCCTAACTGCCTGATCACCCCTAATCACTCTGCATGATGATCCCTAACTGCTCACCTGCCTGCCTGATTACCCCTAAGAGCCTCTGCCTCGGCCCCTGCTGCTGCAGCTTCATCTGGAAGGTCATCCAGAAGGTCATTTGGCTGTCCAGTCTAATTAGCATATTACGCTTTTATTATTATAGATTTTTTGTTTACCTTTCTATTGTTGTTGGACTTCACCAAGGCAAGGTGGCTTTTTGAGATCAGAGAATGTATGTGTCTGTCATATATACACTCGCATCTATGGGTCTAATGCAGTGCCTGACACATAGTACCTACTTAATATATATTTGCTGAATGGAATAAATAAAAGCACTTGAGACTATATTCCTCAAGTAATTTACTAGAAGAGCAACTTGATGAGAAGCTCAAGAGGAAAAAGAAGATTGTTTGCCAAGTAATTTTGAGCAATGCTTACTGTTATCTTCCCCCTGGAGTACTGGTATATCCAAGGGTCTGAGAACTCTTGCAAGAAGGAAACCATTAAATATTATTTAACTCAGCATTTCTCAGATTAATAGGACAGCAAAAACTTTTTAAAGGTAAATATTGAATAACATCCTGTGGAATGTGTTCCAAAGAACACACTTTGGGAAACATTGGTTTAAGAGCTAAAAAAAATACACTGGGCCACTAGGCCCAGAGATGATGGCATTTATTTTTCTGTATTTATAAGGCTGAAGCCAGCTTCTCCAATCTCTTCAGAAAAGAACATAAGCCTTTTCTCACTACTTACTCTCATGGACAACTGCTCCTGCCCACCACTTTCCCACCCCCAAATGTGAGTTCTCAATTCCTTTTAAACAACTCCAACCACCATGTGCCATCAAAATGCTCTCGAAAGCATAGCTGGTTATACATTGGATCTGCTTAAAACAGAAGCCGCCAGACAGCTGGTTTAAAACCCAAATCAGTATTGTAGGCCTAGGATTAACTTGACCTTTTTTTCTCCTTTAAATTTAATTATTAGTTAGCATCACTATTTTGAACCAAAAAAATATTTGTTTTACAAAAGCATACCCAGAGCCTTCCTTGAAATCGGTTATCCTTAACTGAGGCACCAAGACATTCAGGCAGGCAGTATCTCTTACCATTGTTTAGAGGTGTGATACCAATAATTTGTTACCGGCAATTGTTAACAAGCACAGACATTAGTGACTTGCTTAACAAAAAACAAACATATTAGTGCTGTTTTAACATCAGTCCTGTAATAGCATCTCTCCCACTCCAATTCCAATATGATTTCTTAAATGTGAGAGGAAGGGAAGGGAGTTAGCTCATCTTGAAATTATATGTCCATGATATGTGCCCATTATTGACATTCCATTAGGAGCTGGAGTGATTTAGTTTATTCCTGAGCAGAGAAGGAAGAAAGGGAAGGAGGGAGGGAGGGGATTGCCACAATCTGGGAAGGCCTCTGATTATGGATCACTGTGCATGCCATCCCCCATGTAGATGGTAACAGTAAACAACCGACAGAAAAGTGAGCCTCTTGTCTCTTCTAACACAAGCTTCCATTTAGGGAAAACTATTTTTTCACATTAGTTTTTAAGATTCCAACAACTGCACAGAGCAAAGTTAACCTACATGGTGCTTAATGAAACTGTTTACAGTTTTGAATGTGTATGGCTCTGAACAGATTCCAAAGAATTGCCAATTCCATGTGAACAGAGTTGCATTAAATAAGCTGCTCTATTCTAGCCAGGAAGCTATTTAGTAGTAGAGCTATTCTCTAAGTAGGAAATATAATACATGCTGCATTCACACACGTTTCAAAAGCTGTGCTTGGTTTAAAACAGCTTGCATTGAGATCCCCAAAGTGAAAGTCATCAACCACGGTGGGCCAAAGGTGAACGTGTAACAAACATTTAACAGATCACACTGGAAGTCTGGAATGGAGGAAGAGTGAAATGGACAGAAGAGTCATGTCATCTCTGTTGGCCCAGCATTCTTTGCATTCACTTTTAAAAAGTCCATTTTGATAATGGGCCAGAGTTGAAGGAAACTCCCCTGCTTATGGCACTTCCAAGGTGAAAATGAAAAATTCTGATAAAGCTCACAGCCTTGAGGAAAATTCCAAGTGGCTCATTGCCTTAATTTTCTCTCATTTCACCACCCATTGTCAGCCAGGGCTGGAGGATAGACTCTACCTTCAGCTCGGCAGGCTAGATTCTACTCTCACTAGAGACCTTCACTGGTGATTTGAGTATTTCCCTACTCATTTATCTGTGTAGCCCTCTATTTAATAAACTCGAGATCTGCAAAGCACATTCCACGGAAGAAGTCTGCACATAGCTGATGGGATGTGTGGGTGTGCACGCATTAGACAAAGAGAAAAGTTACTCCCTGAATGCAATGAGACAAATTATCCCAATTCCTTTGTAGAGAGGTGTTTTCCCCCTTCTTCTTCATTTTTTTCTGCATAAATAATATTTAGCTGAGATTTCACGTTCTTGGTTTTTAGTAGGATCCAACAGGTATGGGAAAGGGCCACATGACAATGGCCAGGGCATAGCTTAAAAGATCTCTGCTCTTCCTTATAAACATTTGTCTTAAAGCTCAAGGTGCCTTGTCAATGGCCCTGATTTCAGAGTGGAACCTCATAAAGCCAGCAACGTTAAGACCAAAATAATGTCATTTAGTGTCTGGGGTGGAGAGGGGTTAAAAAAAAGGATTAGAGGCAGACAGGCCAGGGATATTAAATGAGTCCATGACTAACAGGGTGTGACAGAAAGGGTTTTATTCTTTTCAACAAAACAATTCCCTAGGGCTGGGACCATTACTCCACTGTGCCTTTATCACCTTGGAATTTTTATGGTTATTTTTGATGAATTCACATTTTTGTAAAGGCTTTTTTGAAATGATGCCAGTTTTCAATTTTAATTAAAGTCGTAAATAATCTTAATTCTGCCTTAAAAGGTTTATTGTTTCTTACTTTTTTTATTATTGCTGCCAGGAAATATTTCAAATACCAAGCCCTGATGTGAGTTAGCAATTAGAATCTCTCCAAGGTCTAGTAACAACACTGTACCATGTAAATATTATACACCAGTACACCAGCACAAGGTTCGAACATGCGGATTGACTGATTTCAGGTTTATTAGCACTGTTTCTCCTGGGAGTGACATTTCCTCTTTTTATTGGGTGAAACAATTTTTTTCATTTTAATTTCCATAAATTAATCCATCATAGATCTATAAAGGATTTTTAAATCTTCAGATTAAAAAGACAGGTTAGAATTCAGAAAGTAAACACAGTAAACTTGTCACTAAAGACCAGGCAATGAAAGTCAGCCAAATCCAACTCAACCATCTGCACAAAACTGAGTGAGCATCAAAAGCTAAATCATCGGAGAGACAAAAAGTTATTTTACTTAAGATAAAATTATGACAATACTGAAATACTTGACATCCGATATAATAAAAGCCTAATATGCAAATTGACCAAACAGTGGAATGACCAGTGGAACAAACAGTTGCTACAATGCGCACCGACCACCAGGGGGGCAGATGCTCAACGCAGGAGCTGCCCTCAGCCCACAGACCCAGGCCAGCCAAGGCAGGTGCCAGCAGGGGCCCCTGACTGTCCCATGGTCGCCCTACAAATCAACCCTGATTGCCAGCCAGGCCTAGGGACCTTACCCATGTACGAATTTCCTGCACCGGGTCTCTAGTTAGATTATAATACTGTTCCTTGTTAACTAGATTGCCTGTTGAAGGTTTGTCTGCAAATTGTCTATAAATTTATAATGTGTAATCTTAAAGTCTGATTTTCTTTTTTAAATTAGTGCTCTGAGGATCTTTCACATAAACTACTCTTCCTTTACAGAGGCTGAAATGTACCATATTTGAACAATAGAAATCATTAACAATTCCTGAAAATGTACATTATGTTTCCATACCTACTGTCACTACATATTGTAGCTTATTTGTCTCGATATGGGACTTGTATTCTGTCATGTCCATGACAACTGTTACTATCTATGAAGGTGCTCTCCAATCTCAGGTCAGATTTGCCATTACAGTAAAACCTAATTATGATCTGGGGAATGGTCATATTCAGAGGGAAAACACTCTCAGCAAGAGGTTTTTGTTTGTTTGTTTTTAACAAACACAACTTATCTCTTCAAGTTTATAAGATATACACAGACAAAGACAAAAACCATTAGGCAGTAGTCCTGCTAAACGTTAATGTATGCAACAATGATGTATTATTTTAACAATATTGGCCTGGCTGTTTGCTCAGCAGTTAGAGCATCCATCTGCAGACCAAAGGGTCAAGGATTTGATTCCTGAACAAGGGCATTGTACCTCAGTTGCAGGTTCCCCAGCCCCAGTAGGGGCATGTATTGGAGGTAACCAATAAATGTTTCTCTCCTCTCCTTCTCCCTCCCTTCCATTCTCTCCAGAAATCAGTGGAAAAAATATCCTTGGTGAGGATTTTAAAAAAAAGAATATTAAACATCTCCTTACAACTTTATCTATATTATAATATTACTACTCATTTAGCAGCTCCATTGCTCTTTTAAAATAAAAGAATATATCTAATCCACACCAAATGATCATCTTTTATTGTTGATACTATTATATGTTGATAATAATCATCTATTATCAATTTATTGGGATTCTAATTAAAGAGACCTAACTATATTTATAGAGAGAAAAAAATGATTTCAACAATTGACTTACTAGAGTGGGTTTGTATATAATTAAGAATATCCTAATTATGCTAACCAAAATAAGCCAGTCAGAGGAAGATAAGTATACATGATCTCACTCATATGTGGAATCTAATGAATAAAATAAACTGATGAACAAAACAGATCCAGATACATAGAAGCATAGAGCAGACTGTTGACCCTCAGAGGGAAGATGGGGAAGAGTGGGTGGGTGGGAAGAGATCAACCAAAGAACTTCTATGCATATATGCATAACCCATGGACACAGATAATAGGGTGGTGAAGGCCTGGGGTGGGGACAGACTAGAAGAGGTCAATTTTTTTTTTTTGGGGGGGGGAAGAAGGGACATATGTAAGACTTACAACAATAACGATTTTAAAAAAATAATATCTATCACATCCTTCTAACAGGCATATTTCTAATAGGGAAGAGGTCAAATTATTCCATATATAAGCCCTCAACTAACTGGCTTTGTGCTAATACCTCTCAAGGAAGAATAACAAAAAGACTACAGAGCATTTTTTAACATAAAAAGGTTATATCCCTATAAACCATGAAAGAATACAAGATTCTAGGTAGCTAGAAGTCATGGTTGCTTGAAAACCATGGCCAAGAGGTTCAATCACTTGAAATAAGTTGAGTCTTAAACTTCCCTTAAGTTTGTTATGAAGGGCCCTTAAATGAATCAGGTACCCACCTGAACACAAATGAAATATTCAAAAAGCCACAGTCAAGTCAACATATTTCCTGCCATGGTCAGAGGATACCTGTTGGTCCAAAAGTTTACAAACTCAATTATTAGGAAATGCCTTGTGAGGTGGTAAGCTCCTCATCTCTTGAGGCATTGAAGCACAGCACAGCCAACCACTTGCTGGAGGTCTTGAGGTCAGGAGAACAAGTCAGGTGGGTTGGCTGGTTGATCTTTCGCATTGCTTCTAAACCTGAGATACTATGACTTCTATAAACTTTGAAAGATATATTGATCCCTCATTGATGTCTATGTAATTTTAGGCTCAATTCCTTTCCCAGATTTTCATATGCAGTATGTATTAAGGAACATTTCTTTTAAATCCTCACCCAAGGATATTTTTTTTCATTGATTTCTAGAAAGAGTGGAAGGGAGGGAGTAGGGGGAGAGAGAAACATCGATGCAAGAGAGACACATCAATTGGTTGCCTCCCATACATGCCCTGACTGAGGGCGGGGAACCTGCAACCCAGATACATGCCCTTGACCCCAGAATCAAACCCGGATGGACCCTTTCGTCCAAGGCCTGATGCTCTAGCCACAGAGCAAAATTGGCCAGGAAAATAAATATTATTTTTCTAAGCATGGAGGAATGCTTCTATTCTTACTCATCCTAGAGATTAACCTACCTTCTTCATCGGAGTTAAAATTATTTTAGCCTATCGATATTTTATGAAAAAGCACTTATCTCCAGACAGGATTTCTGTTGTGCTGTTTTTTCTAATTCAATATTCTTGTTATTTGAACTTAATTTCCATAAAAGCCTTTTATTACTTTCCAATTTAGGAGACTTACACTTAATTTTCTCTGATTCCTATTCTACAAGCTCTCCCCAGAAATTCATATCTGGCTATATCAACTATACACATCACAACCTTGCTATTACAGGCATCCTTCAGAGACATTTCAGGTTTGGTTCCAGAGCCCTGCAATAAAGCAAGCCACAGGTATTTTTTGGTTTCCCGATACATATAGTAAGTATAGTCTTATAAGTGTGCAGTAGCATTATGTCTAAAAAAAAATGTACGTACTTTAATTGAAAATATTTTATTGCTAAAAAATGCTAACCATCATTTGAGCCTTCAGGGAGTCAATCTTTTGGCTGGTGGATGGTCTAATGAAAAACAATACCTGGGAAGAGCAATAAACAGAACCCAATAAAATGAAGTATGTCTGTTATTTCATGGAAGATTTCTCTCTGCAGAGTCTAACACATATCACACCTTGAGACGTATACGAATTTCCAACGTCCTGCACAAGCTCCCAGTATTCAAGAATTTAACTGCTTTTTCTGACTGAGTAACTTCTTTTTAAAAATTACCTTTTTCCTTGCTTGTTGTTCTTTGGAAGAATGAGCCTTCACATGCTTTCTTAGGGAACTTGGGTCTGTGTAGCGTTTGGTGCATCCTGGAATCTGACAAGCATAAGGTTTCTAAATAAGAAAGACAGAAAGAAATGGCTATGGTTAAATCCTAAAAGTAACTGGGGAAGGTTTACTCAAAGACTTATTTATTGGCTTCAGAGCATGAGCGATTACCAACCGACTGATATGAAATGTTGGGTAATACTTAGACATTTTAATGAGAAAGCCCAGTAAGTTTGCATCAAGGCAGAAAGGAGAGTAAACTTTCAAGAAACAGAGAGACTGCCTATCTTTGATGATTTTTAAGAGATTGCCATAGAGTGCACTTTTACAGGAATCTCTTGTGGCATTTTTTAAAGATGGAAATTATTATTAAACATCTCTGGTCATACTTACAGTTATGTTCCCCTGAAAACAGTCATTGGGACTGTCAGAAACTAGGAAACACATATTCTTTAAGAGTTCAGGTATAAAGAAGCTGTAGAAAAGTCCAGAAAAGACTGGGAATGTTTCAGAAGAAACCTAATTCAGAAAAAGAGAGGGAGAGAATTAAAAGGGAAAATTAGTAGAAAATGAGTAGGAGACAGGTTTCAAACAACAGACACATGAAAAATCAGCCAGAGGGACATTCATGGTATTAGTTGTAGAGAAGTCATGGTACTAAGCCTGGGGTATATGAATAAGCCCTTGGTTGAGTGTGATGAGAACAGAAGTTTTGCTCCTCCTAATCCCTGCTGCTCCTGAGCAATGTGACGTGTGGAGCTTAAGGCTAACTCTGGAATCCTTTTTATTTTTGTACTGTAAAATTATTTCCGTTTGGGTATTAATATGCTAACAAAAAACTGAATTAAAACTATTCAAGGTTAGAATTATGAACTCAGTAATCTTTATGGGAAAACCATTTTCCTGTAAGTAAAGAATCCACTTAGTGAAGAAAGGTATTTTATCCAAAATTCTGACAGCATTTAGCATAAGGAGTACTTACTGAAAGAGAATGAACACCTAAATTTAAATAACAAATTCTTTCAGCAACTACAGTTTGCTCTTTAAAACAAATGTTTCATTTCTCTATGATTTTAAGAGAGCACATCAATTTGTTAAACACAATAAAAATTTAAACCATAGTAGTTTGGATCTTAAAAGTAAAAATGATGACTTCAACAAAATAAGACCCAAAGCACGGAGGTATGGTACAGACTGACATACCTCGATGTGAAGAGGTATGAGGGATGAGAAGAGATAAACCAAAGAACTTATATACTTATATGCATAGCCCATGCACATGGCAATAGAGTAGTGAAGACCTAGGGGAGTGGGTAAGGGCTGGGAGGAGGGGGGGGGGGGAGAGAGAAAATGGGAGATATCTGTAATACTATCAACAATAGAAAATACATTTTAAAAATATTTAATAAAGAAGTGATTTTTTAAAAAATAAAAATAGCTGAGTTTTAAAAGCTACTGCATTGAACTGAAACATAAAATCATTATCTTAGGTAGCTTTCCTCAAAAGTTTTAAAAAAGGATATTTTTTAAAATTCCAAAATGATTTTAGAAAATGCCCTGAAGTTTGGTTAGCTAAAATTAGCTCCAAGCAAAGAAGGGTATAGTAGAACCCTAACACTTAGCCTCACAATAGTTCTTTCAAACTACAGATTACTAGCTAGAGTAGAAGCAATTTCTCAAGACAATCTTGTCTCATGAATGTTCATTCTTCCATGATAATGTTTAATGATAAATTGAAAAATTTATTGGATTCTACCCAGACCATTTTAGACATACAAAATAGGGCATTTTTTTAACATAATATATTCTTTTTTTTCTATTTCTACCTTTAAAAAAATACTGCTATTCACCAAATTTATTCATTTAATATTCTATTCTGTTGGTCCTAAATTCACTTAATTCAATTCAGCTGGAGGAGGAAGGGGTCAATCTTATATCCATATTACTGTAATTATATTTCAGATATTTACTAGGCAAACCATCACATTTATGTATATCAGGAGATATTTCTGTTTAGAAAGGTTATGTGACATAGTTAAAATGACTTTTATCAATATGACTAATAGAGGCTAATATAAAATTTAATAAATATGTCAACTATAACATCAGAAGAATATTAAATATGTATGAGAAGGTGTGTAGAAATCATAGTATCTTTTCGAAATTCAAATTCCGGTGTAGTTTAATAATAGACATCAGAATGTTAACACTGAAAAAGTACTGTCATGAATACATTATTTGCAAGAGTGTGGGATAAGAGATCTGTGATGTGTACAATGCATTTATCCTGATGGTTTTAAGTGAAGTGAAATTACATACAGTTTACCTGGCCTCATATAAGGAAAATAGCATCAAAACCTGAGACATGTGAAGAAGAACAGTCAACATAATTGAGAATATAAAAGCGAGTGTGGAGTCTAGAAAAAACATCTGTAAATGCTCTAAGAAGGTGTGATAATGAAAATCATAAAACTGAGCCCTAGGGAAAGAGTTGCTGATTCTTTTTAGATTACTTAAAGGTGAAAATACCAGCGGGTTTCTAAAGCAAAAGGCCACATTCACTCTCAAAACCCATGCCAGCCTCCACATGTTTATGTCAAGAAGAAAAGAACCAGAATAAGAAAAAAAAAGGTACAGTTGTTGGTATGGAAAATAATAATACAATAATTATTAAGTAACAATACAAGAATAAATTGTTTCGTGTGCTCACGACTGTAAATCTGTATATTGTGTATCTTAGTACATTTTGATATCTGAATACTTAATTTAATGCCCAATCTGTAGTGGTCATTCGCTGTACTAAAATCTACTCTATGACAGCCCTTAAACTGCCTCTGCTTTGGACACAGAGGTTACCAAAGAACCCCTTAGTCCCAGGCAGCTGTAATATTTAGGATACGCATGACTACAGAAAAATGAGGGAAGAGCCAAACAAGGCCCCTCTGGCTCTTTACCAGGTTCCGTTGCTGCCCTTGGCATTATCCCTGTAACCTGCAGGCCATAAAGCAAACACCTTCACCACCCCACTATCTAAAGGGCACTTCCTCACACCGGGCTTCGGGCTGAAAGGTGGAAAGCTCCTGCCATTCTTACAGTGTCCAGATGCGTCCTCTGGTGCTTGGCACGGTCGCTGGAGTTACTGAACGCCTTCTGACAGCCCGGATGCTGGCACAAGTAAGGCTTCTCGCCCGTGTGACTCCGCAAGTGAATCTTGAGATTTTCGAGCCTTGAAAAGGCCTTCTTGCAACCTTCAAACTGCAGAGAGAAAACAATTTGAGGTTGTTGAGAAGGACTTTGAGAGCTTGAGTTTGAGGGACAGAAAAAAGTGTTCCTAGTTTGTACTTAGCCTAAAACAAAAAATAAAATCCAAACAGTAACAAATATTACTTCTAAATATATCTATATGTTCATGTAAACTGCACTTTTCCACTCAGTATACATGCCACTTTCTGTATCAGACTTGGGTCCCAAACTGAATCCTGTGATTACTTATGTCAGAGAGAATTCACTGTGAGCCATCTGGCTCAGTTAATAAAAATACAGTAATGCGTGTCTTAAAGACTTATTAAAAAATTAACATACTTTTCCATTTCCAAATTGGTTTAAATTGAAGGAACCAGGAAGGAAGAAACTTTTTACAACTAATAAACTAACAAGAAAAATTAGAGTGATGTATGAGAATAAAAGTGAATTGAAGATCCAAGAGTTCAAGATGAAAAAGGTATGTGTCATTGAGTTATTATGATCATAAACTTGCTTAACTCTATTTTAAGGGGTTTTCCAACTCCCAAAAGATTGAACTTGTTAAGGGTAATGCCAAGCCTAATGAGATACAGTTTTTAAGCATGCTTTCAAAATGGTTCTAAAAGACATTTAATGCTAAATAATTTTCCTAATAAAGTAATGGTTTTATTTTTATTTTTTAAAAAGAAATTTGGTTACCTAGTTCAAGAAGAGAAGAACTAAAAATGAAAGACTAGTAAATTCAAGAAATGCTTCATTGGTTTATCAATAATATTTACTAATAGTAATTTTTACATAATGCCTTCTGTGGGCAAAATGTCAGCCACCATTAGCTGGTCAAAGTGATTCCAATCCTTGAAATGACAATCTAATAAAGAAGATATGTTAGAGCAAGCCTATAAAGGAAGCATAAGGTGAGATGGGCATTTTTATCCTTTAACTCTCTTATTGGTGCTAAGCCCCAAAATATCTGTCACTTTGACAATTTTAATAGCTTTAGAATTTCCACTGAGAAATTTATGAATATGGGAAAAATTAATCAGAACAAAGCATAATATGTTTACAGCAATTAAGAAACCGCACTTCTTAGAGAGGAATGCTTGTGTGAGGAGGGGTATAGGGAGCACAGAATATAAACTAAAGTAAATACTAGATGGTTTCCATTCAAAATTAGCAGGTAGTACCTAACCTTACTTTAAGATCTTTCATGAAACTCTTTGGTTCTCTTGCTTATTACATTAGATGATGGAGTACATTGTTCATGAAGGGGTGATCCAGAGCTGGCCAGGTTTTAGTTATTTGAATTTTCATTTTTAATGAAGGGCGAACTAATGAGAAAAGATACTGAAACATGTCATAACTACATACTTTTAAGTTGTCCAGATTTTGTATGCTGAAGTATTTTAAGAAATATATGAAAGTTGCACTTATTTTTTGATTGAGAGTTATACATGTTTCATAGACATATGTTGGTTTATTTCAATTTTTATATTTTGCTTAAAATAATTTTGGTGTTTTCCTGATTTTTATAACTTTAGCCTGAACAGAAAATGATTGCTGACGAAGTCAACTACTTTTACAATAGAGTGAAAGATAGAATGCTATGTCGCTAGGGGAGAGGAGTTAAATGGCTTATTTCTACAGTTTTCAATTAGGTCACAAGTTTGAGAATAAAGGTGCTCAAAGTTAACCCCAATTCATAGCTAAGAGGCCTCTTTTGACCAAACCTCTGTTTTTAAGGTTCTCTCTGAATGACAACTTACAGCAAACTCTTGGAGCTCAGATTATTTTACTTGGAATCACTTGATGGACCACACTTAGGTCTAAAATGAGCCTGTGGTTTTGAACACATCAAGCCTGTAGCATATTTCATACCAAGGCTCTTTTGTAGGTGGACACCATTCTGGGGCCAGTTCCAGGGGTGCATACCCAGACGTGGGAAGGCCCCAGCATCCACTCCCTTCTGCAGTCCCCAGATCTTGGTAAAAGAACAGGCTGCACTGTTTCAGCACCAACATGGGAGTGGAGAGCCACTTGAGAATAGATTAATGAGGTTTTTGTGAGTATTGGACAAACAAGACCCCTGGATCTACCATGAAGTGATTAGAGTAGTGATGGTGAACTTGTGACACGCGAACTCATTTTTTTTGGTTGATTTTTCTTTGTTAAATGGCATTTAAATATATAAAATAAAAATCACAAATATAAATCTTTGTTTTACTATGGTTGCAAATATCAAATGTTTTCTTATCAAGGTTCCTAAAGTGCAAGGTCCCTCCTGAGATTTAAGGTTAAAATCATCACTTGACTGCTCGTGTTACTGTCACCAACCAACACTGACACAAAAATTGACCAATATCCTAGTATTAGGTCCTTTCTTACTAGACTGGCTATGGAACCCAGAACTGAGGGCCCAGTGACACACAACTAGATGAACAGGCCTGAGGTTGCCTGTAGTTCAAACACAGACCCTATATGAGAAGACAACAAACAGATTCTCAGCATCCAGCAAGATAGCAGGAGATGGTAACATGGGAGGGGAGTGATGGTGGGCAAGCATCTGGTATACATTAGTAATTTCATCTAAATAGCATTACTCTCTCCCCTTCCCCCAACTAATACTGAATAAGCCCTATGAGTGTGGCACTATGTGTTAGGTATTGGGGGGGATCAAGATGAATACAATGCAAACGTCGCTCATGGAAGATGGAAGCAAAGCCTGGGCAGGGCACATACTGGTGAACCTTGAGCAGCGATTCTCAAAGCTGGTGCACCTACGTCTGCCTCATCAGCATGCCCTGGGAACTTGTCGGAAATACAAATTCTCTTGTCCCGCCCCAGAATTATAGAACAAACCCCCGGTTCTGGGGCCCAACATCTGAGTGTTAACAAGCCCTCCAAAAGATTCTGATGCAACAGTGTGCCAGCGAGTTAGGGATGCCATTTATTGTAATCACTGTCGGTTTTCTTATGAAAATCTCCTGACAGCAGTGAGTGTCACTCGGGATTTACCCATTTCTAATTGGAACAAGAGTCCATGGACTAGCAGCAGCGCTGGACTGGAAAGGAACATCTCCAGTCCAGGGTTGGGCAAGGTTATCTCCTCCTGCACTGCCAATGGGACAAAATCTCAGAATGCCAGTCTCATACTAGGAATTCTTTAAACTCCCCACACTCTTTAATCTGCTGCCAGGCAGATGTCGGGTTCTGAAATAGGTAGGGCTATAAGTTCCCTCTGTGGCATCCTTACCACAGAACATCTCACGTTTCCAGCGCCCACTGCAGTCCCCCTATTGAGAAAAAGCACTGAGAGGAGCCGTCATTTTCCATTTGCACATTTCAGTGGCTCTACAGACACCTAAGAGAATAAAACATAAGACTGGAAGTGACAGAACTTTAAATCTCACTGGGTCTGAAAATACTGCGTTGCATGCAGCCTCGCTCTAAGGAATATCTCGTTAAGTCTATGGCTGTTTTCAAGTAACCAACTTTAATTAATAAGTATAAGTTGCTTTAAACCTAGAGAACCCGAGCTTGCATCACTTTGCTAATTCAGGAGATTATTTCATATTTAAAGGATCACAACGGAACTGTAATCACCATCTCTATATATTGGCTTGATTACAGATTGTTGACATTAGGTGGCATGACGATGACCTTTGAAATATTACTTTCTCTTTCTATTAGATGCTTTTGTGTAAAATTCTGAAACTGAAAGGCTCATCAGACACCATTAAAATAGGATTTATTCCATATGTGTAACCAATAATCAAGGAGAATATTACTCCCTCCCCTAATCAGCTACTTAAGAGTGCTGAGGAGCACAAGTTCATATTCAAAGCAGTAATAATAGCAAACCTTTGCTGATCAGGTTTCTATACCACTAAAGCCAACAAAATCCAAACAGAAAGGAGTCTGCGATGCTGGACATGCTTTTAAAAATACACATTTGATTTCAGGGGAGGCTCGGTGTTTATAACCCTGGGAAGTATAAGTTTTACAATTTAGTCAGTCAAGACCAATGAATCCCATTGGTGATGGCCGATACCATGATATGCTGGGCAGTGCCTGGAAGTGGGTGATGAATTATATGTTAATTTACATCTTCCACTTAAAGAGCCCAAAGACAACAGCGATGAAAGGCACTGGTGGAAAGGTCAGCAAATATTTCTAATGCAGTGGATAGAGCCAAGGCGACTTCCACAATAAGCCCAAGAATTCAAGTCCACTTGAATCATGGACGTACCTGCAAAAGGTGAAAACAAATGATGGCCTCTCCTGTGACTCAGAGAGGCCAGAGGAATAGCTAAGGACCAAGGGCCACCTCAGAGACCTGAGAAGAGGTGAGAAATCTGACTCATGTATTCAGCTGAGGTTTAGCAGTGCCCTTCTGGGAGGGCGCCTCCCAGCATTATGTACTCATGAATACCCTGGAATCTTGTTAAAACGCAGATTCTGATTCATAGGTGTGCCCTAGGGCCTGAGATTCTGTGTTTCTAACAATCTCCTAGGTCCGTGGTTGGCAAACTGCGGCTCGCGAGCCACGTGCGGCTCTTTGGCCCCTTGAGTGTGGCTCTTCCTAAGCCTTAGGAGTACCCTAATTAAGTTAATAACAATGCACCTACCTATACAGTTTAAGTTTAAAAAATTTGGCTCTCAAAAGAAATTTCAATCGTTGTACTGTTGATATTTGGCTCTGTTGACTAATGAGTTTGCCGACCACTGTCCTAGGTAATTCTCTAAATGTTGAATGTTTGAAGTTACACTTTGAGAAGTAAGGTTCCAGGGATCGTTAACTCTCCTCAGGTTGAAAATGTACAGTTTAATGAGGTTTTTTAAAAATATGTTTTTATTGATTTCAGAGAGGAAGGGAGAGAGAGAGAGAGATAGAAACATCAATGGATGAGAGAGAATTATTGATTGGCTGCTTCCAGCATGCCCCTCACTGGGGATTGAGCCCAAAACCTGGGTATATGCCCTGATCAGGAATCGAACCATGACTTCCTGGTTCATAGATTGATGCTCAACCACTGAGCCATGCCGGCTGGGCAGTTTAATGAGTTCTGTGGGTTTTTTTTTTTTTTTAAGAAAGCAATAAAATAAATAAAAGTACTAGAGCAAGAATAAAAGAATAAAGAAAGGGCTTGCTTTTGATGAGCCAAACTATGGCAGTTTCGTTCTTAAAAGTGTGGAAGAGTAAAATCTAATTTTAAAATTTAAGTTGGGAAGATAACAGAAAGTGTTGTCTGGGGGGGGAAAAAGCAGAAGAAAAACCAGGGGGAAAAAGAGACAAAGAATCAAAATAGAAAGACTGCAGAAGCACATGGGGCCATCTGATTGTGTTTCTTCTTCAGTCTTGTTCGCATTTGGACATATGGTTTGCCTTGTGCCATCCTGTGGTTTCTGTTCCCAGTGCATCCTTATTAGATGCTCCAGCAAATCTTAATATTTACCACAGCAGCCTGTAGAAATTGTTACACATAAAAGGAGAGGAAGAAAATAATTCAAATGTTTTGAAGCTTTCAAAAAGTATCTGTTTGCTGGATTGATTACACTGAGGAATGTGGAATTCCTTCCTCACCCTGTCTCATTCACAATGCTCTGCAACAGGATGGAGATGCCGCAGTCTTCTCGCTTTGTCACCTTACTCATGTTTCAGTCTAATCTGCCCCCCATGCCAGGTCCATCACAGAACAACATGCCCACAGAAAAGGAGTTTTTGTGTTTCCTTTTGCTTGCTAAAAGGTAATATCTGATTTTTTAATATTTCAAAGGTTCTACCCAGAAGAATAGTGGCCTCATTGGAAAATTATTTAACATCATGGCAGGGTTAACCCCAGTTCACTTGAGAGTTCTCTTTACATCAAGGAAATTGGTGCACCCCAAACTGATTTTCCAAAGGTTCCAAGCATCTAAATAGACTTGCAGTGCATTTCTGATGGCAGCCTTCAAAGCTGTCTGGCCCTTCAGTTTGGCTGGGATCGCTGGAGGGGGAAAAGACTGACACTTTGGCCTCAATGAGTCAGTCAACCACTTCAGGGCCTGCCACTCATCTGGTGTTCTGAAGTGACCTACAGGACTCATTTATCCAGATTTTCTGGAACTATTAAAAATTTTGTAGAATTAATATAAAACCCTTTCTGTAATGTTTTCCTAAGCCATAATAAAGAGATCCCAGTTACTATGTTTTTCCTTCTTATTTTAGTGTACAAAATGAATCTATTAACGAGCTCATAAATACAAGTCCTTGGCCTGTTGTGCTTCTTGTTTTTGATTAAGAAATCTGTATAAAACAAAGGTTACCTGAATGCAGTATGCGTGTGTTTCTTATTCATTTATGGCAATTTGTTGCTTTTTAGCATTTTGGGTCAGGAGTAGCAACTGTTACTTAAAAGGGTGTGCTAAATGAGGTGACAAAATAAGTGAGGGTGAACTTAAGAAATGAAAATGGGAAAAATGTTTTCGAGAAGCCACAATGTAGAGCAAAATAGATTATTTCTGTGCCAACATTTGAACCATATTAAATTTTTATGGAAATTATGAAGTATCTGGTTTATAACAATTGCAAGGGGCGGGGGACAAATGGAACCTCATCATGGGCATTATATTCACAGCTGGGAAAAGAATACTCCACAGAGCAACGCTGGTATTTAAGACAGACTGTACAGCCCTCTCCAGTTACTCAACAAATATAAAGTGCCATATACTATTCATGTTGTGTCAATACAACACCAGAAAGCTACAATTTCGAGCAAATAATTATTTCTGTGCGTGGATAAATCATAAAACTGGTTGTCTGGGATTGTTTAAACATAACAATAAGTTAGTTGCCTGATATTTTGTTGTTGCTGTTTATCAGCATTGATTTCCTGCAACTCCAAATATATATCCACCAAAGGGTATACATTTCAGAGATTCATAGTCACACCTCTACAAATGCACTTTGATTATATGTCAGTAGAACAAATATATTTAAGACTATGTGACTGGCCCTGCATAAATGTGTAAAAGCAACCAAATCATTTCATGCCTATACCTGTGTTTCTGACCACCACACAGCTAGACATATTTCTACATACATATATCTACACCAGCACAATACATCCAGGAAGTATATATATACACCTACATATAGAAGCTCCTTGAGATGTTTTGTTACTCAGTATTAATGAAAACACTTTTTCAAACTCTTAAAGTCAAGTCTATATACCAGGTATTGAGTTTCTTGCACATTCAGCACTTTATTAGGCTCTGTGGATGTACAAAGGAAACAACACACTCAAACTTACATTTTCTGCATTCCTAGAACATTCCAGGAGATAGGTATATACCCAGAATGAGGTTTTGAATCTGACCCAGCCTGCTCCAACACCCCCAAATTATTCGCTATCTACTAAAGGTAAAGAACCAGAGAAAATGGAGGAAATGTCTTTGGACTTTGTGCATTATTTGGGGCATTTAAAAAAATGTCAGAAACATTCTCTAAAACTTGGTTTTTCTAAAAGATCTCTCCAATTTCAGAAGACAGGTAGGGATAGATGATGCCAGAGAACTAAGTAAGCAAAATGAAAGGAGAAGTGAGGAAACAGAGATGGTGTGCCGTGTATGTGGTCAGGCCTGTCCTCCCTCTGCCCTCCCACCCTCGCACGCTGGCTCAGGGCCAGTCCAGCTGCGGCTCCTTAATTAAGCAGTGTGCTCCTCTCAGCCCCTGTGCCACTGCACGTGCTACTCCCTGTGCCTGGCGACACCCTCCTGACCCTTCTTCAGCTGGGTGTCATCGCCTCTGTGACGCTTTCCTTTATGCTTTCACCAGGGCACAGGGATCACTCCTCACTTACCCGCTACACCTTGCCCACTGACCTGCTAAAACATGGAGCTACACTAATTGGATTGTTTGTCTCCGCCACTAGGCTTTGAGATTTATGAGGACAAGGGACTGAGTCTTATTAATCTTTTTATTGCCGGCACTGGGTACAGTGCTTGGCATATATTCAAGTGACCACAGAGCACTTGCTAAATAAATGCTAAACAAAATAGCCAGAATGAACTCTTTGTAAAATAGCATATTGATTTCCTAGACTTCCTTGTGTAGTAAGCTCATTAAGACCTTTTAATTAGGTAGGGCCAGTTGCCGCTCATGATGACATCAAATGGTCAACATCGCAAAAGCTATAAAATGCATTTATGGGTTTTGCTGGAGTTTAATGTTCTATGGAACAACTGTAAAACATGATTTAATTATCTTAAATCTAATTATGCGAGGAAACAATACTAATAACAACATATGGTTGTATATTTTGCATGTGGATGAGATGCATGAAATTCTTTATTGACGTGCTGAGAAATGTGTAGTAATGCTGCTGAAGTGAGTGAACTGTTTTCATACCACACCCTTTTCCAAACTTGAGCTAAACATACACAGGCCCATTTAGGAACATGTTATGTTATTAGCAATAATTCAAGGCACATAAATGTGTGCCTTCTTCATGCATAAAGGAAAAGAAACTTTTAAATTGCCCTTTAAAAGTTGAGTGAATACGCTCTCAAATATGCCAGGAAAGAGCCTTTCATCAGAGCGTCTCATGCAAAGAAAAAAAAAAAAAAAAAACCTTTGGGATCTTGCCCTTAATTGCCCTGAGTCAAATAACCCCAAATAGCAGGTCAAGAAATTCCCCATGAGGCCATGCCTCTGTCCATCCTATAGCCAAGCTCTCTGAATGGGAGGCAGACACCACAGTCCCCTGTAATCCCAAATTATCATTATGCCCAGCTCCAGCGCTTTCTGTGTTGAGAGTACAGGGGGTACAGCAAGGCCTGGGCCCCACCTTTCCTGTTGGCAGTGGATTGGCTCCCCTGTAATTGTCTTTGACGGCAAAGATGAGAAATGCCACTGCTTGCCTTCAGTTTTATTAAGGATTGGCATGCTTGGTTTAACAGAACTAAGCAATATATTTATTTACTGTGGTGTTTCCCAAAATGATTGCTGAATTCTGTCATCTCTTGACTGAAAAACTGTTTGCTGGTTGCAACAGAATGTATGCTAACATACGTACAGCAACACAAACCTCTGAGACAAACTGTTTAAGTCAATTTGCTATCAGACAGGCACATAGGTGCAAATATGTGCATATGCACTTGTGGGTACAGCCACGGGCACACACTTTAACACTCGCACACATATCCCACACAGATTCTGTAATAAATGTATGTGTTTGAGATCTGTGTGCAGGGGTGTAGAGGCAAACATGAATTTGCCAAGAGAGAAAAGGAAATTCACACATGAAGAGAATAATTTACCATAAATTGGCCCACACTGAGTTTATTCCAAAAAACAGAGTGCAAGATGCCAAACTTTTAATGGCTCTTACTATTCCAGATTTGGCCCTGACAAGCTTTGGAAGAGATGCAAGTGGGCAGGAAAGATGGGATTAAAAAATTAAATCTTAAGCCTTTTCACTTTTAAATGTAAAATTTCCACCACTGTGACAGGAGGAAAGAGGATGGCAGGGATATTTTCCTGACACTGTGCTTTTCTCAACAAAAAGCCATCGATTTTCATTATGCATCGCTTAAATATGAATTCTGTACTTGCTAAAAGTCATCTGCATCTGGCTGCTTAAAAAAAGAAACAGATATGAAAATAATGGAACCCAGACCTTGCATTAGCTCTGGCAGCCATAGCAAAGGTGTGAGCTCAGAGTGATGCCTCCCGGCAGCCCCACAGTCCCAGGATTGACAATCTTTTGTGACAACCCACTCTGGTGCATCAAAACCACTCACTCGCTTGCTTCCAGAATGCATCACTTCCAGTTTCCTTCCTTTCACAGCTGAGCTTTTCCACATGGCTTTCCTGTCACATGCCTGACAGGCACACAGCAGATTCATAGAAAGCCTTCCATTTCTTCCACTTACTCTTCTTCCCTGTTCTGTTTTTAACACCCCCCCCCCCCCCCACACACACACACACCCACCCAATCCTATCTCTGAGCCCTTCTCCTTCCTGGTTCTTGAGAGAATCGCTCCTATACCTTTGCCTCTTCTTCCTATATGCCCACAGTTTCCCCCTGGGCAAAAAACTGTCATTAAATCCACTGACCCTTTCCAGTAGTGGCCTTTCAGGTTTTGAGATCAACAGGATATTTAATCACCGTATGCATGCATTGAGTTCAACTCCCAAAATTATTAGGAAAAAATCTTGGCTGAGAATTATAATCTCAATCCTCTTGACTGTTCTAGTTAACGCTACTCCAACCCCTTTCTCTGCAACTTAATTCCACTCATCCCAAGAATGATAGGTTTACATGAAATTCTACCTACAAATGTCAAGGTCCAACCAGTAGATTACCTCAGATGTTTTAATTTGATGAGAATATTGCTCTATTATTTAGAGTACTTGGCTTTTTCATTGAGTTTAAACTGTGATTGCTATTCTTCAAAGAAATAAAAAGTGAGTAAAATGTGTTTTTTCTAAGCTATGTTTCTTCTTTTATTTTATCTCCTCAGCCATCCTACAAAGCCAATAATCCTGATATGAAAGTACTTGGCACACAGTAATTTCTCAATGAAAGTTAACCATTATTATCATCCTTTATGTATTCAAATTATCTAGCATTATTGTCTCCATTTTTACAGTGAAGGGGATTGAGGCCTAGAGAATTGAAATGACCTGCCAAAGTCACCCAAGTGGCAGAGCAGTAATGAGAATCATGGCCTTCTGGCTCAAATATTTAACCAAGTATTTCCTCCACACAACTCCAAGGGAATACTATTTCTCAAGAGTTCAAACAGATAAAGAAAGAAATGTGTAATGGAAGGAATCCAAATGTACTTTTTCTTCTGTTTCTTTATAAAGTGAAAAATATTAGTTTAAATTCACTGCAGCCAATAGGGTCAATGTCCTAAATTACATAAATCATTTTTACTAAGTCTGAGCATAGAAAGAAGTCATTAGTAATGACTATTGTGAGCCTTATATTCTTGACATAATCTTTCTAACTGTAATTCTATTTTTTTAAAAAAATTTGGTATGCATCTGTAAGCCTCTCAGATGCTTGGGATGCTTAGAATCAAATGCAAAGTGAGACCTGGAATGAAACAGTCCACCTGAGTATTTTAGATGGACCTCAAGGCTGCATATTCAGCAAATGAAATACCTTACTCATTGCATTAAATAAAGGGATTCCTGAATTTACTACCAATTTACCAATGGTGACAAAACTTGGTCCTTCTTAGATGTGTACTTGGCTAAGCCTTTCTTCAAAGTAATTTTACGTATAGCGAAAAGAGATGTCTTGGAAGGTCCCATAATCTAATAGGTGCCTAATATATATTAGGTACTCGATGCATGTTTTTTAAAAATGTTTAATTGATTGAATGTTTGCCTAAATATTTGTTGTAGCACTTTTAATTCCATGTGAAGCAAATTCCCCCAAGAAAGAAAAAATGGCCCATTTCACTATTTTCCTTTGTTGGATATAAGAATCCAGTCTGCAGCACATCAAAGGCATGTAATTACAATTTGTTAAACTTGGCCTACACCTCTCCTCTGAGCCCCAGACCCTGCTATGTATTCAGTATCTCTATACTGATGGTTCACAGGCACAAGTAAATATTCCAACATGTTGCAAGTAAATATTCCAACAAGTAACAATGACATTTTCCCCAAAACGAGTCTTCACTCCCTGCTCTCTATTCACCCAGCAGTGTAAACCCAATCCGGAAGTAATCCTTGACATCTCCCTCTCCCATACATCCATTCCTAATTTTCAAGTCCTCAAAAGTACCTCCCAAAATGTTCACTTCTCTCCATCAAATTTAACCTCCCCTACTCTATCTAAGCCGCTGTCTCTTAACTGGTCTATTTCAATAATCTCCTCACAGGTCTCCCCCATCCATACTTGCCCCCACCCACCACCTAGTCTCCACACTGCTGCCACAGTTCTCTTTTGAAAACTAGTAATATGACCGTATCACTCTCCTGTGTCAAGTTCTTCAAAGGTTCCCCACTGGTTTTGAATAAAGACCAAAGCCTACTCATGGCTTAGAAGCTCTTGTGTGATGTGGCTCCTGCCCACTCTTCAACCTCCTCTTTACCTCACCCCTGTTCCCTCTTGCTCCCTCCCTTATCTTATTAAACTACACTGGTCTTTCAGTTCCTCAAAGGTGCCATGCCTTTCTCACCCCAGGGCATTTGTACATGCTATTTCCTTTGTCTGGAAAAATGTTTTCCTCCTATTTGCCTGGTTAAATCCTACTCATCATTTAGAGATTAGCTGAAATATCCCTTTTTTAGGAAACCATTTTCTGTCCCCAGGCTTAGGTTTATCTCTCATGAACATGCTCTCATAACATCCCCAAGGAATGTGAGCTCCTTTAGGACAAGAACCAGGCTGGTCTTTTTCGTGATGCACTAGTGTTAGTCCCAATGCAGCTTTGTTAAATAATTGAAAAATGAGGTATTATATATTAAAATGCAATTTACTTATTTTAAAATGCTTTCTTTTCCTCCCTCCCTCTCTTTCTTTCTCTTTTTAAAACTTTGTTTCTAGGGCTAAAGAGCCACTCAGAACAACTGTATACTCATAGGAACAGTGCTTGTTCTAACAAACAATGGAGGATAATGAAAGATGAGTAGAACTTAAAAAACAGACCCTCAGGTCTAGAGGAAAAAAGACAACACTTGTGAAGCCCTCTATAATTTCTAAGTGCTGTATGAAATGCAAATGTTTTCTAGATCCCAACTGCACACACAGAAATATCTCAACTCATTTTGACAAAGTTATCCACAAGGGAGATGAATAAATAGCTTCACTAAATACATATGGTGCAATTATACCCAGCAATAAGTGACAATAGGTCTTGCTTTATAGTAATCTAAAAATCCAAAGCTCAATTATTTCAGCAGCTCAGTAAATAATACTGAAAGGATGTGATGGTAAAGCAACTTAAGAACAGACTGTATTAGTAAATGTTAATGATCTCTTTATGATCCACAGAGCCACTTCTTTTTCTTCTGAAAGAAAGCTTTTTGTAAATTAAGAAAAGAAAAAAAAATAGACATCCATGAGCTACAGCCAAGAACAAAATGAAAGCAGGGAGTATTCCTTTTGATCTTTCAAGGGTAGTATTTAGTTAAAGAATGTATGCTGGACTACAGAAAAACATGACCAGAAACATGAGTGTTTGGGACCTGGAAAATACAGTTGCTGGCAGCTGGCCTTTAAAAAATATATTTGTAAGGAAAAAATTTTATAAAAAGGGACCTGTCTCCATAGCTCCAAATTTCAGGGCGAACTGACATAGACTTTAATGAAAGGGGTCAGTTTCAGACTTCTTTTTAGAACGCAGAAGCACTGCAAGTAATTGGTATAATTAGCAGTTCAGATATGCAAATCAAATTCAAACTTAAAATGACTTAGGTGGAAAGGAAAAAGAGAAGGAGAAAGAGAAGCAGGAAAAATCAACCTTGGCCCTTCTGGGTGATGGGTCAGGTCTCGTGTGGCTAGAGCTGCAGGGAGATAGATGGGGACACTGCTGATCACTTCGTGACATCCACGCTGAGGATCCTAGCCACAGGATCCATCCACGAAGCTGCCTAGCCACAGATCCACCCAGAGCAAGAGAACTTGGAGACTGACAACAAGGCAGATCTGCAACTACTGCCCTATTTAGAGCTCTTGTTTGCATGCTCTCTGGATTTGTGGTGTTTATTATTTTTCTAATTTGAGCAAACCATGTAAGTTTTTGGCGCCTCAAAAAATAAAATCATATGGCCAGTAAAAAATGTTTACTTAAGGGAAAAAGTTAGCTGAAGGGCATTGGTTTCCTTCTTGCCTCAGCAACCTTACTACTGGGAAGTGGTGATCTACCTTACTGCTCTTCTGCCTATTTGCGATCCACCCACTCAAGGCCCATTGGAGCAGCCACAGGGGATGCCAGGGCTGCTGGACATGACCAGGCTCATTCAATTTCTACTTTCTTTGCACACTTTACTTTTCCTGCATAATTTTTTAATTCTCTGCCATTAAATAAAATTTTCAGCCACTGTCTGCCTAAGGTCTCCATCTCTGTCTTGTCCATCCCTTTGTTTCCAAAACCTAGCAGAGTGTCTGGAACCTGTCAGGTGCTCAATGAATAAAAATGACAAAATCTGGGGATGATGGGTAATATTAGGTCAGATCATCCAAATACCAATCATCATTTATTCAGTGATCAAAGGCCAATTACCAAAAGTTTATCAAGGATTATTTGTATGGAGACCTGAAACAATCATAGACCAAGCAGCATCTTAGAGTTCAATGTGCGCACAGATTTCCCGAGGAAGTCATTACAGGGCCAACTCTGATTCAGCAGGTCTGGAGTGACGCTCGAGAATCTGTATTTCTAAAAAAACTCACAAGAGATGCTGATGGATCCCAGGCCACACTTTATATTGTAAGGTCCTAGAGGACAAATTGACAACCCAAACAGCTTTTCTCCCTGGTGATCTTACTTATTTTGCATTTAAAAAAATCACATGGCAATTATTAAGTAGGTGGTTCCTGGTTTACATATTCACACAGATGTCTGGTTGAGGGGTGAGACTCACCATTTCTTGGTTTTCTTTGGAATTTGGGGTCTGCTCTACATACATTCTTTCTGGTAAACGTATGTTGTCAGGAAATTTAGCCATTTCCTTACATTATCCCAATGAAAGATTTACTTACATCAAGAGATTTTGGCCAGGAAAAAAAAAAAGATCTTGGATTTTTCTATAGGACATCCTTTTTATATTAAAATCTTTTGAGAATATTTGTCTTTTTCTAGTTCTTTGGAAAAATTAGTGCATATGCAGAACTCAGCTGTTTATAGCACATAGAAGCTCCTCTTCATGAGGATATCATTCCATTTCTGTGATCGATGCTGCATAAATCTTTCTTTCCAGCAGTTTCCAAGCCATTTTGGGAAGCCTGAAATAGGCTGATGGGTAATGACATTTTGATCTTTTACACCAACTTCCACATCTATTAACATTCAATTATTCCTTTGTGAAGTGACAGGGTTTAGATTGTCTCCTTAAACAAATGACACAATAAAACAGATGTTTCTTGTGGGCAATAGCTGAATGTCTCTTTGTATACAAGGTCTTGTGCCTCACACCACAATGCAAAGAGCGGATCCATGCTTAATGATTTTCCTATGGACTAAAGGTAAAGAGTTTTCAATATCTTTTTGATAACAATCCTTTTGCTAGTACTTGATGCAGCTATGCCAGAGAAGTCCTGCCAATGGTAATTAGACTTGCTTATCATGTAAATATCTCTTCCACCTCCAACACACACACACACACACACACACACACACACACACACACACACTTCTTGAAAAAGTCAACATGTGGCTTTGTGTCTCTTGTACACCAAGCAACATATCAAAATCCAAATTTAGAATCCTAATTCACAATACCACTTCTTTCCCTTTTTTCTCCTCTCCACTTGGAGTAAATTAAATTCAGTCTTTGTTGGAATGAAATGTAAAATGTGTTTCACACATACATTTAACACTAATCTGTTCTCCCTACCTTAATTATGCTTTAAATTTCTGTTCCAGGGACTCAATTTACTTTCATAAATATTCATTGATTCTCCCCCCATCTCCATTAGTGCTAAACATTCCCTCCATTTTGCATTTGGAGAAACTGAGGCACCAAGAAGGAATCTAAGGGTTGTCACTTATTACAATGGTAGAGCTGAAAAATGGGACTTAGAGGCTCAGTCTGATGAAGAGGCACCCCTCCGCCCAGGCTCAGAAATAATGGTACAGTGTTCTGGGGATTCAATCAGAGATACCCTGCTCATATTCTAGGCACAGCTATGCTCAGTATTTTCTTTCCCTAGTACAAAGTGCACTAACAGAATAGCTGCCCTGTAGTTAAAGAGAAATGATTACAGAAAAGAACAGTTGGAGAAAACAAGCAAAAGTACTTGGATTTTAGTCGGTGGGAGTCCATCACACTAACTAATGGGCTGAGAATGTTTCTATTTTTTTCACGAAGTAATCCATATGCAAATTTCCTGCAGTATTCAATATGCACTTCCAAGCTCAGTAAATGTTTTCTATTCTTTGCTGCTTAGCTCTCTCAGCTTTTTCCAATTAGGCCCTGTTTATTTAGAAAAAAAGAGAAAATGTCTAAAGAAAGGATTAAGTTCTGTATCTTACAGCGAAAGAACGAATATTAGAAATTCTTTCAGGATCTAGAGGATGCATTTTTTACTCATCCTCCCCGCTGGGATGGGTAATGAGAATAAAGTAAAGGGGGGCGGGGAGGGATGAAGCTTTTTACTTCATTTGGTTTGTTCAGCTGAAAACATGCCTTTGACATTCTGGAACTAAATCCAAAATTCATGACAATTCAGACAATGGTGCACACGGAATAAGCCTGTGGGTAAAAATAAATAAATAAGAGAGAGATGTGAAAGCTCAAAAGGACCCACCTGGTGAGCAGAAGTTCTGCAAAAGCAAGAGAATTCATATTGTGAAGGGGACAAGGGGACAGGCTGGGGGGGTGGGGGGAGAAAAAGCATAAATGGCTGTAGCTAGCATCTGCATAAGTGAGGAGGACCCAGGAAGCAAAGCTGTAAATCAGAGAGATGTCTCAAAATCATGGCTTCTCAGGGGAGAACAGAGGGAAGATCATGAGTGAGAGTCAGGTCTTTCCATTTTCAATCACTACATCCATGAAGATATGTGGTGTTCTGTCTGTCTCTTTTAGGATTTAAATGGAAATGTGAAGGTCATGTCATTTTGTGCTTTTTCTTTTTCTTTTTTAAAGGAAGGTAGTTTAATCCAGGTTTCTCAATAATCCCTCCCTCCCCCGCACTTGAATTCCATGCAAGACATAGAGACAAAGGTGTCAGGATGCCTGAGAAGGAATTTCTGCCACTGAGAATGGCCTACTTCAAAAGGCTGTTGTGAAGTTCAAAGATTTTATACATACATAATATTTTACAAAACTTAAATAATTGGATCAATGAAAGAAGAGTCATGAGCAGTGGTTATAGCTGGCAAAAGATTAAAGAACAGGAAATATCCAAGATGCTTCTTGGAATGCATTCTGACCAAATAGGGTTGTGAAGGGTTAAGCATGAAAAAATGTCAGATTAATTTTTCTCTCCCAGCATTTACAGACTCACAAGTCATAGGGCAAAACCAATGGTAAATTATATTTAAGGGCAGAATGTTCACCTGGTGATCCTATATAATAAAAGGCTAATATGCAAATCAACTGAAGAGCAGAACGACTGGTTGCTATGACATGCACTGACCACCAGGGGGCAGATGCTCAATACAGGAGCTGCCCCCTGGTGATCAGTGAGCTCAACCAGAAGCTCATAGCTGGCGAGCGCAGCAGTGGTGGTGGGAGCCTCTCCCGCCTCCGCGGCACCACTAAGGATGTCTGACTGACGGCTGAGCAGGCCTAAGCCATCAGTCAGACATCCCTGAGGGCTCTCAGACTGTAAGAGGGCACAGGCTAGGCTGAGGCCTCCCCCCCGCCCCACCCCAGTGCATGAATTTCATGCACTGGGCCTCTAGTTAAATAATATATTGGGTTCTTCAGGAATCCCCCTATTGAGTATGGTTGTCTCAGAGATAGAGCAGAAAGAAGCAAAATCTAGGGAAAGAAGGGTGTCAACATATCAACAGGGAAGAGTTTCCCTTTAATGGCAGTATGGAAAGAGGAAGGAACATGAATGAGTAATGTAAATGCACAAGCCAGTGGCTAGGATGATACCAGCCTGCTTCCTTCAAAAATTTATTTTACTACATTCTCTGGATTTAGCAAAAGAAGAAGAAGAAATAAAACAACAACAAAAGATTTCTTCAATTTTTCTCAAACCACCTGCTTACACTGTGCATTGAAAAAACACACAGCCTGGCTGGCTTGGTTCAGTGGATTGGATCCTGGGTTCGATTCTGCACAAGGGCGTGTGCCCAGGTTGTGGGCTTGATCCCCAGTAGGGGGCATGCAGGAGGCAGCTGATCAATGATTCTCTTTCATCATTGATGTTTCTATCTCTCTCTCCCTCTCCCTTCCTTTCTGAAATCAATAAAAATACACACTCACACACACACAAAATGTTGTGGTAAAGTTACCCAATGATCATTTATAAAAGTTAAATTCTATTCCTCAGTATGGCAGTTGAAAGAAAAAAAAAAAAACCCTACCTTCCACAGTTTTTTTAAAAAAAATTTTAAGTTTCAAGACAAAGCAAATGCTCTTAAATTTCAATTGCTTAAGTCTCAAGCTTAGAGAAAAATAAACTAAACAAAAGGCTGCCAAAAATCTAGGCTGATTATGAAAATGTTACAACCAGTGCCCTGATCCTGTGACTAGAGCTGGTATCCAAATCAACAGAAATGTTCTGAACAGAAGCCGTCAGATCACCATGGAACAGGTTTTGATGCCCTTTGTCTAATTCTGTAGAGACACAACCCTCAAGCAGAATTTCTGGCCTGTCAAATAAAGGCCTTTCCCAGAAGGCCAAAGGGCTTGGAGACATCGTACTGAATCCCGGCCCACTTTTAAGTAAGGCAACACCCTGGGTCTAACCTCTGGTTTTAGGGTGTACCAAAATACAGTAGATGGAGTTTTATTCTTTTGATCCCATGGGTCAGTTATATTTTTTTCTGCTTTCATTACTAAAGTGGCTTCTTCCTTGAACCAACTTTGAATAACCGCAAGCAGTAATCCCATTACAGAAACAGCTTTGTACATGGGAGGGCTGATCATGCTTTAACAAGTTTGCATACTGTCTTTAACTTTTTCTTCTGCAGCTTAAATGACAATGAGAGCGCCCCCAACAGGGCAGGTTTCTGCCGCAACTCTCAGGTGCATCAATAACAAGAACAATCTACACCTGCAGTCACACGCTGATTAAGCCCTCAAATCTTTCCTGGCAGATGTCTCAGAACGCCATCCTTGAGAACTTGCCCTGCAACTCACAGCGTGGTATAAGCACCTGGAGCTAAAACCAGGCCTCGAAGCCTCCTGCCTCCCACAGTGCCATGGAAGGGGAAGAAAATCTCCAAGTGGCTTCATATCTATATATCTGTTCTTTCTTTGAAGCTATGGCCTAGGGGTCTCAAGTATGGAAAAGCAGGATAAAATCATCATCAAGCCGTGGGTTTGGAGTCCCTGCCTGAGAATGTTTTACACAGCCTACACATCAAACCTGCTCCTGTTTATGCAGTAATCAATGTATTTGGACTGAATAACACTTCTCCAGTTTGCCTGCCTTGCCAATTAATGTCTGCTTTCACTTTTATAATTAGCACATTTAAAAGAAGACTGTACAAAAGTTGCTATCAGGGTGGCAGTGAGGAGAAGGCATTGAGACTGAATGTGCATAAGGAACAAAGACCTAAAATACAGGGAGTTCAAGATGAACCGCGAGATGGAATTTGCATATTGCGAATATGTCAACCAAGGGGCTTACTGAGCAGCCCTAAGGATATACCACCAGGGCAGTCCGGACATAGAAAATTAGGTCTCACACTAGCGGCAACATGAGAGAACACTGATTTTAAATAGAAGCCATATTTAAAACCTTGCTATTAGGCACATCCATATACCACTACTCTGAAAATCAGACAAAGAAATTTGCACTGACAAACTTCTTGCTGAGATTTCTTTAATTCTCATTCCCAGTCTGGCTCGGATGCATAAAGGAAAGAACTTCTTAATGTTTTCCCTTTTGTATTAAAAATTAAGCATTTACATCATCTGCTCAGGTCCAACAAAGACTCACACCGAGATGTTGCAAGACTGGGCAAAATGTTCTGCCTGAAATACCCATGTTGCAAATCAGGCAGCCTCTTGGGAATGAGAAATAAGGCTCCAAACAAAGGGATTATCATGGTTAATGAATCAGAATTCTGTGGTAGTAAATCTATGTGATTCTTCCACTCCTTCAAATCACCCATTTTCCCCCAGAATGTTGCAACATTGCCTTCCACTAAACTCCCTGAAAACATGTTTTGGAGGTAAATGTCTACCATATACAACTACATAACCCTTAACTTAGGAACTGCCCAATTTAGAGTTTTCATGAATCTTCATATGCTTTTCCCCACGTGTAATAAACATAAGGCTGTTTGAATATGAGGAGAAGAGAAAGAAAGCACCATTTTATTGAGCACCTAATTTGTGCCAGGCCATGGGTCAGTTGCATACACAAAAGTTTCCTAAATTAATTCTATTTTTTTTAAGTTATGAATCATTACATTCAGTTTATTAGTGAAGGAACAGAGACTCCAAGAAATTAAGCAACAATGCCCAGAAGGAATTCTTGTTGGGAACTGGCATCAGACTGATGGCAAAGTGCCCATGAAGCCCCTCGTTCTTTCCACCCTACCAGGCTAGACCACGAGTTCCTCATGGCTTCTCTTTTCAAGGGCAGGGCCCTGTCCTATACATCACTGAGTCATTCATTTCATAAACAGCTGTTGGGCTCTGACTCTAGGCTGGATGCTGTGTTAGGCTCCCAGCACACAAAGATAAACAGGGTTGGGGTCCTTGCCCTCAGGGAGCTCATCCAGCATTTGGTTAGGTGGGCATGCAAACAAACAATGCCATACAATGGGATAGCATAAAGACATAAGCAAAGACAGAGATGATGAACTGTGTGAATCTGGGATGATACCATATAGGAAGTAACTTTTGAGAGGGTGTCAAAGTATGAATAGGAGTTCATTGTGCAGAGCAGGCTCTTAGGGAAACCCAGACAGAAGAAATATCACTGGCAAAGTCCTGGAGGTGGGAAAACAGATAGCATGCTGTGGAGTAGGCCGCAAGAGAACAGCAAAACATCCCCGGTGGTTAAATGCAGGGTAAGAGGTCAGGGTTTGGCTGTGGTAAAGAGCCCCATTCTGCACGGGACACACTGCATTGTTTTTAGCAGGCACTCTATAAATACAAGCCTAAAAATGAAAAGCAGAACACACAGCTCCTCTGACTAAAATGCTCTGTTGCTTCCTACTGTATGCACAATAAGATCTGTTCCCCTTTGCAATTGGCCAACAAGACCCATGTGATCCACTCCCTGCCACATCTCTGACCTAATGCCCTCCCTTGTCCTCACAAGCACTCCAGCTACACTTCCTAACACACACGAAGCCCTTCTTCCCACCTCAGGGCCTTTTACAAGCTATTTCTACTGCACAAGTGCCCTGCCTCTGCCTGTGATTTCTTCTCAGGGCTTAATGGCATTATCACTTCCTCCAAGATGTGTTCTTTAACCACTTTCTCTTAGGTGGCTTAGCAGCTCTCTTTGGTTGAATTGTGTTCCCTCAAAATTCGTATGTTTGAGTCCTAACCCCCAATACCTCAGAATGTGACCTTATTTAAAGACAGGGTGTCTTTATAGACCTAATAAAGATAACATGAAGTTTCTGGGGGAGGAGGCTAATATCACATGGCTGGAGTCCTTACAGAAAGAGGAAATTTGAACACAGACTGACACAGAAGGAAGACAATGTGAAGAAAAAGGGAGACCACCATGTGACTATGAAAACACCCATCTACAAGTCACGGCGAGAAGCCTGGTACAAATCCCAGCAGTAATCACAGCCCTCAGAAGTAAGCAACCCTGCTGATGCCTTGATTTCAGGCTTATAGTCCCCATAACTGTGGGACAATAAATTTCTGTCATTGAAGCCACCCAGCCTGTGGTTCTTTGTTACAGCAGCTCCTGCAAATTAATACAACTGTGACATACCCCATGTGTTTTCCTCTATGGCACTTACCACCATCTGGAATCATCTGGGTTGTTTCTTATTTCTCTATTAACTGTCTCCATGGAGATAGTTATCCTGTCCTTTTCTTGCTTTGTCCACCTTATTCCCTGACTCCCAGAATGGCCCTGGCACATATTAGGTTCACAATAAATTCTTGTTGAATAAGAATAATGAAAAGATTGTGTTTGGGTAGGCTGATAATTGATCATCATTTATTTACCATGCATCCTAATGAAGCTATGCTTGTTCACAGGGCCTCCCCTTTCTCTCCCCATCCTCCACCCCACCCCAGGCAGAGGAGGGAGAGCTAGCCCACAGTGCACCAGCAGAACCTGCCAACAGTGAGATCAGCATTATCCACTGGTGCCTTACAAACATTCTTGTTTTGCTCTTTGCCCAAGTTTTTCGTACGCACATAGTTTGAAAGATCCAGTTGTTTCTTTCAGTGTCCTGATGTCCTGCCAAACCAAATTCAATTGATTGAAATATGGCTGTTGATGCTTTTGTGAGGCTAAAGAAGTAGATGGCAACCTTCCACCGCTATGCTGAATGGTGTAACTGGCCTGCCATAAAGAATTGGGGAATTTTAACACATTCCCCATTTGGCCAACCTCACCAATTATTCCCCAGTTGCTATCAGAGCCACAGACTTCTCTTCTTTGGGGTCATTAAGCTTGTCAAAACTAATTTGTCACCACAACTGCTGACACTCATTGCTCTGACAGCAGCACAAGGATCACCCTATATAAACTCTTGCGTTATAGGAAAGTAAATGGTTCGTCAGAATCCACCAGGCTCTGCTGTATGGCTGGTACTGGCCTTCTGACCCCAGAAAATGTGGAAACAGTATCCCAGCAGATACACAGGTCTCCAAACCTATGTACTAATCACACTGATGTTACAAAATACATATAAATAAACAAGTAAAACGGGTAAATGCTTGGAATGCAGCTTGAATCTGATATGTGATTAAAATATGCTATTCTTGGGCTTTGACAAAATCTGAATATATTTCATGTTCTCTCCACGCAACCCAATGGAAGTCTGGTGGAATTAAACATGCCATAAATCACAGGTCCCTAATAAGCCAGTCAGAATTACATTCTATGAAAGTTTCTTGATGGTAAATGTAAAAACATTCCAAAATCAAAGTTGCCAACATTGAATAGGAAGAAGGAAACTTGCTGTGAGGAAATAGTGTTCCATTCTGAAACGGTTCTAGGTGGGCTCACCCATATTGAGAGCAGTTACCAACCATTGGCTAGAGTCGACAGGTTTAGTGGGTCTACATGCAAATCTCTGCACAATCAGACAAAGGTAAGAACAGTCCATTAATTTCAAACTAATGAGGAGATCTTCGGAGACTACAAAGCACACAGCACGAAAAGTTGCATTAACTCTTTTGGGTTCAAGGGGACCATTTAATTCATAAACTAGTAAAACCTTCTCAAATAAATTAGGACCTCAATGTAGCTTCATATAAACATGTAATATCAAAATAGCATTATCGAAGAACTTCTGTTCTTTTCTTCCTAAAGACATTCAACCCTAAATATAACTGAGTTTAGAGTAATGGGCTGCTACTAAATTTTCCTGGTTGCACTATGGATTAGACATGATAGCTTTCATAAATAAAAAAGGAAAGCTGGAAACAGTTGGTGCTTGTGCTCAGGCCTCATTATTTTCTTCCCCAGAAATACTGATTGTCTCCCTTTAAAAGGGGCACCAGTTCCCTAATGAAAATTAACACCGTTAAGTATACAACTGGCAAAAGGATTAAATCTCCTGAAAAAGGCCAAGTTTTTGGTTGTTTACTTACATTTATTCAAACAAATCTGATAGGCTCATAGTTGGTCACTGATGTCATGCCTCTGAGCAGTTTTTTGTTTGCTTTTAGTTTAAGAACTTACTTGTAGGTTGGGTTGAGGGGCAGTGAGGAGGGGAGAAACCAAAAGAGGGGTAGAGGGGATGTGAAGGCCAGGATTCCATGGGAGCCACCAATTTAGTTGAGTCTGCGTGATGTCACTCAGGTTTTACTCTAACTACAGGAATCCCCCACCCCCAAGCTGCACTTAAGCAAGGAGTGAGCTAGGAACTTGGCAAATCTCAAAGTAACAAAGTTCTGAATTGGCAGCCAAGATCTGGGATGTGAATTTTAAGTTGTTTTCTCCCCAAATGTCCAACAAGATCTGCTGTGATTTAAGAAGGGGAAAAAGAAAGATTTATGATGCATAAAAAGCCACATTTCAGAGTTGCCAGTGCTAATCAATAACTGGAATTTCACAAAAGACCATGTTAGGCTCTGTAATGAAAAGGACACACATATAAAGGCAAGTATAATTACATGGTATAAATACGGAGAGGTTGCCAGAGTCTGCGTGTTGCCAAATGCCTCAAATATTCATGTTCTTTGAAAGACTTATTTTTGCATCTATGGAGGACGAAGAAACCTCGCTAAAAAAATAAAATAAATAAATAAGGCTCTTCCCAAACCTTTGCTCATTTCAGGGATGGAACCCTTTTGCAGGTTCTGAAATGTTTAGCTGTGTTTTTCATTAATGTGACATGTTCGCACATCCCCTGCACTTCTGGAGCTCTGAACAAAACTGGCAGCAAAAGTGCTGGGAGCGTGAGGCAAGGGCTGCTCCCGCGGTATTTCTGGCCCTGCTGGGGATGTGCTTGTTCCCATAAGACGTGAGGTCAAACTCCTCACCCCTGTGAAGTCTGACTTATCGCTGGAAACTGGAGACTTTTGGGTGCTTGGCTAAGTGGGATTCCCATCGCTGAGTCCTTGGTGACTCAGCCAGCATTCAAGTCAGCTGTGTGCTCCTCGGGACTATCCTTTAGCACAGACATCATTGTGAGAACACTGCTGACTAAAGGAGGCTTCCTCCTTAATCTTGGGTTTCATAGCCATGAAGCAGAGGGACATTTAAGAGTCAACTTCTGCTTTGTGGCTCAGCTTCAGAAAGGCAAGTAATACAGAGGGTGACATCATTACCAACCCAGATAGATAGTGTTGTGGGGCCTCGGTAGGTGGGGTGGGGGTCTGTCCCCTGGGGAGACAACCAAGGCCAAGGTCAATGTTTGCAGTAAAGAAAGACAAGCCCCTCAGAGATAGTGCATGAAAAGCCCTTAAGTCAGTTGTCAGTTTTATTTCTGAATTTGACTTCGATGAAGCTGGATAAACCAAACACAATATCCCACTGTAAACTGGGTGCTGTTTTCCAATCTGTGATGGTCCATGAACTGCTTCAGGGTGCCATTCATGTTTTTGCTTTGTTTTGTTAATCCTCACCTGAGACCTTTAGAGAGAGTGGAAGAAAGGGAGGGAGGGAAAAAGGGAGGAGGAGAGTGGGGGGAGGGGTAGAAACATCTATGTGAAAGAGAAACACATATGGACTACCTCCTGCATGCGTCCTAACTGGGGTTGGGTAGCACATTCTGTAACCCAGAATGTGCCTTTGACGGGTACTCAAACTAGAGACTCTTCAGTGCAGGAGCCAACGCTCTAACCTCTGAACCACACCACCCAGGGGTGCCATCCGTGTTTTAAATAAACCCCTGCACTGGTGCACTAGCTGGGAGGAGTTCTGGTAGCTGGAGGTGTTTGCACACAGAGGACGAAGAAAGTACTGGGCTGTGGAGTCACTGCTGGCCCCAGCCATTAGCTTCAAGGAGAGGATGTGTTGTGTTTACAGAAGATGGATGGAACTAATTTATAGAATCATCAGTAAGAACTATGTATCTCCTCAGACTCTCACATAGCCTTTTGTAGACAGAAAGATAAATCTGAAGCTCAGAGCGGGTTCATTTAATTTTCATCTGACAGCCAGTAATAACAGAAGCATCATAGAAAGGTTATGTTTCAATGGGAAAATCTATTACTGGGCGTGCAAAACACCCTTGCATTAATTACATTTTCTTTGCACTGCATTTGACAAAAGGTCAAGACATTACCAGAATGGGGAAGCATATGAAGAGAATTCTACTTATTATTTGAAATTTTCTAATTTCCCAGGAATTCAATCACACATCTTTACTTTAATTAGCAACTACATTTAATTAAATCTGATGTTCTGAAGATGACTAGCCAAAAAATATTATCAGGCATATAACAAGAATCAATTATTCCCCAACAGATGATGTTTCCATATTTCTAAAGTACCCTGTGTCTAGGTAGGACATACCTTGCCTGTCATGCTGGAATCTTTAAAAAGAACAAGAGACAGGAACAGAATCTTTTCATATTTTGTCTTCACAAAAGGTTATCGGGTGAAATGATTTATAACAGACAAGGTCAAGGACCATGTATTTTCAGAATTTCTGGATGGTAGTGAGGCATGAGGGTAAAGTAATATTTTAAAGGAAATTATGGAGCTTTAACTTCAAAAGTTGGGAAAATTGAGGGAGATCGTAAGAGACAGGAATTTTTCTTTAACTAAGAATGCTCCAGCAGGGTAAGAGGCTTAGGGTGTCGTTGCCTCTTAGAAGTCAGATACAAAAAATTCTATTCTTATCTTAGTTCTGCTAACTACCCATTGTGTGATCTTGGACAAACTGGAGGGGAGGGTGATCAGCAAAAGATGCTGAGGGCCACGGTTTTCATTCTTGAAAATAAAAAAAATAAAAATCCCTCCTAAAGTTTAAGCATCACAGGATGCTTACATGTACACACTATGCACTCAAAAATATTAGTTTTCTTTATTACCTCAATCACTATAACCCACTGGTTAGTAACTTTTAGTCACATCCTGTGTTTTAATCATCAAGTGTATATAGAAGAGTTATAAAACTCTGAAGAAAAATTCAAGCTACTTAACCTCTGGTTCAAACGTGTGGATGGGAAGGCCAGCACAGTGGAAGGAGGAACCAGCCACGCTCCTACTCTTTGCAGTGGACAGCACATCTCTCACCCAGCAAAGACATGCTGAAGAGGAACCAGGTGATGACCAAGAACTATTGGGCACCAACTCTCCTACTCCCATCTGTGATGTTTATCTGGATCCCAGGAAATGGAGGGATTTGGGGAGAACACAGGGCATGAAATACACCGCAACCATGTTACCATGATCACTGTGTACGTGCATGTCATTGTATGTTACAACCTTGCTCTTCAAAGTATGGTCTTCAGCCCTAGCCAGTTTGGCTCAGTAGATAGTGCATTGGCCTGCTGACTGAAGGGTCCCAGGTTCGATTCCAGTCAAGGGCACATGCATGGGTTGCAGGCTTGGTCCAACATGCAGGAGGCAGCCAAGAAATGATTCCCTGTCATCACTGATATTTCTAACTCTCTCTTCCTCTCCCTCCTTTCTCTCTGAAATCAATAAAAATATATTTTAAAAAAACAACAAAAAAACACCAACAAAGTATGGTCTTCAGACCAGCAGCATCAGCATTACCTGACTCCTTGATATAAAACCGGAATTCCTGACCCCATCCCTACTGAACCAGAATCTAAATTTTAAAAAGAAACCCAGGCAACTGGTTTGGAAAAATCCTTCTTCACAACACGAAGAGTTGGCTTCTCTCCTTTCTTAGAATTTAAACTAGAGTATAAGCTCCAAGAGGGCAGAGATATTTGACTTTCTTAAACACTAGTATATCCCAAATTACCAGAATAGTGCCTGGCACACACTCTGTGCTCACTATATAACTGTGGAATAATGACTAAACAGGATTGATAAAATTCATCATCAATGTCTAAATAAGATTATGGTTTTCTTCAATGCCATCTTGGAAAATGACTATTGCAATCAGCAGGAGCAAAAAAGTTTACTCAATTAAATGCTGAAAATATTTATTGAGCAAATTCCAAGAATTCTGACTGTAATAAATCAAACAGATGTTGGTGGGCTGAAATTGACTTTATTGAAGCAAAGCTTTTTCTCAGTTAACACTAATTGATGATATAAAAAAAGATGCCCCATGAAGTGCTTTAAAATTGTACCTCTTAAACAGCTTTATTGAGGTATAATTTACATACCATAAAAACTCACCCAATTTAAAAGTATAATTCAATGACTTTTAGTAAAATTACTGAGTTGTGCAACTCTCACCATAATCTAATCAGAGCATTCTCATAATTCCAAGGAGATTCCAGATGCCCATTTACAGTTAATCTTTGTTCCCACAACAGCCCCAGGCAACCTGTAATCTATTTTCAGTGAAGAACTGACATTTAAAGACTCGTCAGTCAGGTACAGGACTGATGCAGTATGTGCAATCCTTCTTGGGCATTTAGCAAAGAAGCCCAGTGAGGATCTCTGCCTGCCAGCACCTGGCTAACTCATTTTCAATTATTATATGCACATAATAGTTTTTAAAACCCACTTTTCTTTCAAAGTTTTCTATCCTACTGAAATACCAATATTAGCATATGAGAATTAATGTTGTAGTGTATTTATTGCAGAAAATCAGACACAGCCTGAATCCTCAGTTATAATACATTAATAGTATAGGCTGTGATGTGGCTATTAAGAAGAATGTATTAGGGGTACATAAACAGACTTGGAGAAATGTCCTATTATATTGCTGAAAGGGAAAAGCAATGGGCTAAGAAATATGCCTGGCATGATCCAGTTTTTGTAAGGAAAAACACACATATGTTTGTATGTTTCTATAACCATCAAGATTGTACAGACAGGCATGCACCAAACTGTTCAGACTTTTTATTTTTAAAGGGAGGGTAATTGGGGGCAGGAGATGAGGAAGATACTTTGGACATTGTTGTGAGCAAATATTGCTTTGCTGTTTAAAAAGAAAAATCCCATTAATTATATCTTTAAAAGTATAATTACATTTTCCATTAACTCAGGTTAGCTTTCTTATTCCTCCCTCTTCACCATAAGTCTAAATTCATATGGTTTTACCAAATGCATGGGCTAAAATATTGTGGATTGTGGAGTTCTCTGGGTTTTAACTTAAGGGGTTGTAAAATTAGATTTCAAATTTACAGTGCAGGTGTAGGGAATGAAGACCTTGACAATGTGCTTTTATCATGCAGTAGGAGTAGCAGGATATTCAAGACAAAACCCCATCTTTCATTGGCTCTCAAAGTTTTTCTGACTGAAAGGAATAGTGGAGATATGGTAAATGCTCAGACTCACGGTGATGCTGAGAAAATGATAGAGTCCAAGAGCATTATTCTCAATATCCAGTGAAGTCTAAATAAATATGACAGAAGACTTATCAGGAAAGCAACAATAAAGGACTTAAAAAAACAGTATTTCAGCAGCATAAAATGAAATTGTGACTATATGCATATATAAAAAACATATTTTGTGATAAGCCTCCTATAAAAAATGCTTAATGGAGGTACATTTGCAAAGATGTTTGATTCAACTACACAATTGCTATCTGGAAGCTCACTAAGGTGCTAAGTTTCTTCTGTCCTTTTCTTCCCATGAGTAAGATTTCCCCCCTTTTATAAACTTTCGTTACTCTTGTTGATTTCATCATTATTCTTTTTTAAATCAACCTTTTAATTTAAGCATTACATCCAGGAAACCACACAAGTGATATGCATATAGCTCAATTAATTATTGCAAATTGAACACATTTGTGTAACCATCATATAGATCAAGAAATAGAACATTTCATCATTATTCCTAAAAAAATTCAATCTTTAATTCCAGAGAAGAATGTTTGAAATACCAAATACATTTGGTATATTTAGGCAGTTATTCCATCCACTGGGATTGAGACTGGGCTGTCTGGGCAAAATTTAAATATGAGTGAGTGAGCAAATTTAAATATGACTTCACAGAGTCTAAAGATGAAATACCCCTTGGAAAATGTGTTGGCCTCTATCCACATGGCTTGCCACAGGTCTTTTCCATTGTGTCACAGGACAGACTGTCAGGACCAATGACTTGCCCGTGTTTGAGTCACAGAACTCAAGCCAAACCCTTGACTCATCTTTGCATTCATTTTTACCCCAAAGCTTCCTTTTGTTTCCAAGGTGTAGTGTAATGAAATGCATGTGACCCAGCACACTGAACAGAGCCTCACTGTTCAAAGAAGGTAAAACAGACAATTAATTTGTCAGCACAAAGTGAAGGCACAGAAGGCTGGAACATCAATCTCACTTCCAATGTTATTCTTTCTTTGAAAAAAAAAAAAAAGGTTACTGAGAATCCACATTCAGGTTAGAAATGCAGAAGTTCAAAAGTGAGTAAGGCCTGCATATTCCCTGTACCTGATAGAAAATATCTCCAAAGAGAAGGTCCAAGAAAAGAACTTATTGATGCCCAATGTTTCCACCCAAAAGAGATCCTCTTTAGGTCTTTGACATACCAAATGCACAGCCATTTATTGACTTGATCAGAACTGAGATAAGGTCATCAGAATCAATTCCATGAAGACGGGGATCTCAAGAGCTATGGACCAGTCTGATTGTTGCTTATGCCTAATGATGCTTTTTTTTTTTCTGTACCAAAGCTTCTGAAAGCCCAGAATAACTCTGGTTCTTCCCAGCCAAACAGAACGCCTGTGAAGGACGCAGCTTGCTGTGTGTGAATTAACCAAAATCACTTGGGCCCTTCCTTTCTAACTTGCATGCCTGCTTTGTTAGAAGCCCAAATGGTTGCTTTCATAGTCACTCCTGACGACTGGAAACTTAGGCAATCAGCACTTAGGCAATCTGTCCAGAAATTGAGTGAAGTTCAAAAAGGGACATTTTCAGAGTATACTTTCAGGAAAGGAAGTAAGATGAGGGGCTTAAAATTGATCCTGCCATTTCCTGTTTGGGCATATGTCTTGCAACTTGGTGGATAAATGCTACCTAAGGTAAAGTATCATATTTAGAAGTGTACAGTCATTTTGTATTCCAAATGAATAACACACACTTCATTCACACACCCTCACTCTTAACCAGGAAGTCAGTGATTTTGTTTTAGTTTTCATCTGCGCTTAAGTGCAAAAAGCTGGCAATAAGTAATTTGAAAACAATTAGTAAGGGTGGTTTTCTGAGCTGGTCTACATATTTAACCACCAAATATCTGGCACAGATCCTCTGCATAAGCTCTGCTTTTTCCTAAAGCAGACAGTCAACAAGGCCCTGGCTGTTTCACGGATACTGGTAAAGACTGGGAAATAAAGTGGTCATAAATAAGGTATTCTAATGGTGAAAAAATGCAAAAGTAATTTGATCTTACAGTCCTTATATTATAATACGATAAATAGTTCTGATTCTTCTTTGACAGAAAATTCTAGTAATTTATGGAACACAGAGTCCAAAATGCAAATTTTCCTCTTTTCTAGTCAACTTGGGAAAACAAATACATTATTTGGAGATGGAGAAATCACACTTTATCAATCTGAAACTCTGCGATAGCCATCTTCTTAAAAAGTATAGAAATAAGAGATCACCACTGCTACATCCAGTGATTCTCAACTAGGGGGATTTTGCCTCTCCAGGAACATTTGTAAACATCTGGAGACATTTTTAACTTGTCACAGCTGTGTTGTGTGTGTGTGTGTGTGTGTGTGTGTGTGTGCGCGCGCGCGCGCACGCACGCGCGCGGGGGGGGGGTGGGGTGGGGGGGTAATCTAGCATTTAGTCATAGAGGCCAGGGATGCTGCTAAACACCCTTCAATGCACAGGACAACCACCAGTAAAGGATTATCTGACCCAACATATCGTAGAACATGGTGATACAAGATTATTTGTGGGAGCAGAAACTGAGATTGCTTTGATCGCTAAAATAAACATCATCCTCACCCCAGTTCAACTTCTTCTAAACTTCTGAGAACATTTACCAAGTAACCACCCTAGTGCAAAGCTGGCAATTAAAGAGAGAAGGATACGATGAATATTCCCCAAGTCAAAGTAGGTTCAGAGGTTCAAAGTTGACTATATTTGCTCTGCAATATGACCTTGGTCTTCTGGGATAAAATTTTTAAAAAGAATGGAAAGAAAGAAATAAGAAAAGTAGGGGAGGGGAAGGGGAAGGAGGGGAAGATTTCATCACCGAAAAACAGAGCCATGGTGAGGTCTGATGTCAGCTACATCAGGAGTTTGAAGCTGAATTCTATTTTGTGTTTTAATGGGGCCACTGACACAAAGATTGGGTCATGGTAAAACTTACCCAGCATAAGAAAAGGAGTCATTATCTGATGTCTATGCAGTTATCATTTACACCTAAAAATAGCACTTTTCAGAAATGAGAAAATTAGAAATAAGTGATTTTTGGCAACTAATAATAGGGTTGTGAGAAGCAGAGAGAAAGGGAAATGAAAAGAGATCTTTTATAAAATTAAGACACTGAAGCAACTGATATGCTCAGGCCCCACTGGCACTAGGACCACCTGGATGCAAAGTTGAGTCTAAACACAATGAATTACTCTGCAGTACACACAGTAGCATGACAAGCAAGAGGTTATCTGATGGGAACACTGTAGCTACTCTACTTTTTGTATTCACACTTAAGCCTGTAAAAAAAAGTTACTTCAAATGGGACACCAAAGCTCAAGTAACCTTCCCTGGATGATGGTGATACTTCATGCGGATTGTCTCATATCACTATGTTGTATACCTGAAACTAACATAATATTGTATGTCAACTGTAATTAAAAAATAAAAAATTATTTTAAAAAATCAATCAAGGGAAAGGCATATAGGAAAGAATCCGAGAGGGTTCCAAATGGGAAAACTTCCTTGTCCTCAGAATACATTATTGTCCTGCACTGATTTTGAGACAATTGAGAACATTTAATTTTGAAAATTTAATTTTAAAAATTTGAGTGTGTTTTAGAAAACCCAAGGGCAATTTTTCGAAATCTAATAATAGCATTGTGGTTATGTAACAAAATACCTATATATGGTTAAGATGGACATTGAATTATATAGGAATGAAATGGCATTCTAGATGGGATTTACTTTAAAATATATTAAAAATAAAAGAAAAAAGGAAGCATCTGTAGGAAATGTTAATAAGTTGAATCTTGGTGAGAAGCAAATTAGACCCAAGAAATAAATAAGTATCTCTAATAACCTAAAACCAAGAATATCAAAACAAGAAGGCAACCTCCACATAATAGTTAAAAATAAAATGACAGTCATGGAAGAACAGCTTGGAAAATATACACCATTTCCAAGTAAATAATTAAGAAGGGGAAAACATGAAAGTCTTCACTATTTTATTTTTGTAAGCTTTTACATGTTTACTTTGCTGTTGAAAGCCAAACATCTTTTATATTGTAATCCGTCTCAAGCCTCACACACCTGGATGGGATTTCTTAACAGAAAAGAAACTTCTTATAAAAATCGAGATTTTTATAAGCTCAGATCCCTTGTGATTCCTGTCAGTGTGAAAAATTAAGTAGACATATGGTACAAATTCTCACTCATTTCTACTTTATTTAGCAAGTGAGAAGTGTAAAGCTCTCCAAGACCTTCCCCACCGTACATGAAAACAGAGTAGAGAGTTCTGGATTTGCACCTTTTTTTTTTTCTTTCTCAATATGAAATTTTATGAATTACGTATAGTGGCAGGTCAGGAAGTGGGTTTGAATAAATTAATGAATGGTTTCTACTGCTCTCAACAAGTAAATGAATATAAAAGGACCATGGTTAATTTCACCATTTTTCTTCTTCACTAATTAATTTCTGGATCTGGAACCTCCCTCGGATGCACAGCTAACTGTGGAGTTGTGCTTCTGTTCAAGGAAACTTCTGGATTACCTTGTCCACACATGTAAGAAGTAGTTCCGCCGAAACCGGTCTGGCTCAGTGGATAGAGCGTCGGCCTGTGGACTGAGGGGTCCCGGGTTCAATTCTGGTCAAGGGCATGTACCTGGGTTGCGGGCACATCCCCAGTAGGAGATGTGCAGGAGGCAGCTGATCGATGTTTCTCTCCCATCGATGTTTCTAACTCTATCTCTCTCCCTTCCTCTCTGTAAAAAATCAATAAAATATATTTTTTTTAAAAAGGAAGTAGTTCCATAAGGAGTCTAATTTGAAATTTTTGTTTCTTGGTGATTTTGATGCTGTTAAGGCACTGAGTAGGGATGGAAAACTCCCCTACAGACAGACACATGTGGCCTCTCCTGTTCTCTAAAAGTCAATCCGCTCCAATTGTGCCTAGAGAGGAAGCAATCACTCACTATTACAGAGGGCAGGGTACATGGGGAATTTACAGTGAAACTATTAGGAGTTTAAAAAGAACAGCATTCATATGTTTTTGCCACCTTGGAAGTGTTAAAGACTATAGATTGCAGCTGAGGGAAAATTAAAGTCCCTATTTACACATTTCCCTATGCCTGTGAAGTTGAAAAAGAAATGAACTCACTTGCAAAAGTATGCAGTTTGCTCAGGCAATTCCATTGTCTTAGTGTAAGGGAAATTGTCCTTTAATGTCATCAGCTAGAGAAAGATGAATATTCAGGAATCAAAAAGCAGCCAGAAATGCTAACATGAAACAGAAAAGAAAAGGTGATGGGCTTAGAAAGCATAATAATGCACATGGAGGATGAGAAAGAAGCAGGAGAGGGGAGAGAAGCCTCCTAAATTAGTGTTTCTCAGCTGGGGTGGCAGAAGATGACAATTTCCTGGGGTTGCAGTGTAATTTGAAAAAGGGCATTCAATATTATAATCTCATATTCTGAACACAGAAATACAACTTTCATTTCTGTAACACAAACCTTGGCGAGTCCAGCTCTGTAAAATCTTCTTGGCTGGTGGAGATAAGTCAGTTCTAACCCAGCAGCCAAGAAGATTCTCAACTCTAGAGGAAGTGAGAAGTCAGAGGAGGGAAGTGCAAGACATGGACACCCAACCCAAGAGCACAGAAAGGGAGGGGCAGGCTGGGGCTGTGTTTAACTTTTTTAACAGAGGGCATTCTCTTTTCAAGACTGAAAAGCATGGTCCCTAAGCTAACTGAAAAATATTACTAACACTTTTAGAACCCTGTTTAGCAAGAACCTGCTGCAATGTCAAGATAACCTTGGGGGTGCCCTTGGGGGCACTTGACTTTCTGGAATACAGTGGACTCCCGGTACTTTCTGGAACATAGCTGCCCTCTGGATGGACATGCCATTTTGTTTTTGTACTTACATAGCATCTCTTTTTTGAGAAACTCAAAGCATCTTATAGGTGCCTATTTTTTAAACTTCTCCAAGGGCCTAAAATAGATTAGAAAGCAGTAACAATTAAGGTTTGACCTGCACTCTTCCAAATCAACACATTTGTCTCTTTTATGTTTCTGGTTGTTGTTCATCTTGACAAGTCTCACGGATTCATCAGGACAAATGCTATCATCATGTAATGACCTCACCAACAACATCAAGACATATAATGACCCCACTTTGCTTCCACAGCCTGCATTAACAAATTGCACCTGTCAATAAGCACAGATAAATTAGGTGAAAACTGCTAAGGTAAATCGGTAACTTAAAACCCACACACACAATGACTACATTCCATGTAGGTGATACATCATAATCCCATCTCTGGCTCATCAGTAGCCAATCAGACCCTGGTGGGCCATATGTGTATTTATAAATATAGCTGTTAATGTAAAGGTTGTGCTGCTCACTACTCAGGGAAATCAGGCACATTTGGAACCATCCTTAGAAGATTTTGGTTTCTTAAAAAATATTTTGACAATTTGTGACAAATGCAATTCTGCCCCCATATGCTTTGTACTATTTATAGGGAAATGACATCCAGTTGCCTTCACACCAACACGTAAATCTTTCCTTTTAATAATGAAGTTAGAAGATGGAAAGAGATGGAGGTTACCTTCCACACATATTTTTAAAAGATAAATATATTTTCAAACTTTTATTTTCCATTCTTGCCCAAGAGGATAGAGCTTCCAAAATCTGTTACTGTTCATGACACAGGAAGTAACAGAAACTTTTCTTCTGAATTTGAGGAGGAAAGTGAAAAAGTAACAAATGACACACAAGTGATGGGAGATTCTTTCTACGAAATGCAGTCTTCTGCCCCCTTGCTCAGTTTTTCTGCTCAATAATTCCTCCCCCTTCCTGGGCATGAGGAGATAAAGGCTCTGTTTAAATGTCACCCTCTGCCATCTTTGCAGAAATCTCTTATAGATCTGTTTAGAATATCCAGGCAGCTCCATGAGGACTGAGAACTACAGTATAAGGCTGTGAGACCCAGAAGTCCAGAATAAACTTCATACATTACACACTCGTCTGCTGTATCCCACTCCGTTCTTCAGTACCAACAAAATAACAAAGTTTCCCCATGGCAAGGAAGACAGAAACTTAAAAAAACAAAACTTGGATGACATCTTTGTGGGGTGGGGAGGGAACAAAATAAAACTTTGACAAGAGGAAAAGAAAGGTATGAAAATATTTTGAGAGAACGTGTTTAATCGCCTTCCGTTCAAGTTAGCCCTTGAATCTGAATAACCATGACAGATGGCTCCAGCTAGTTAAAAAAAAATAGCTAAATTTTCAGATAACACAGCCTTCTGTCATGTTCTCCTACTCCGAGGTTTACGGAGTTAGTTTAGCAGGCTCTGAACTGTGGGCTGCTCGTTGGTGACCAGCTTTCATATCTGCAGGATTCACACCACTTGATACCATGTGCTCAGAGCTCCAAGTGGGGGGAAATGCTGTTGGCTCAGACGACCAAAGACCCTGATAGGCCACCCCTCCCCAGCCCAGATATTAGATCCACATTTTATGCACATGCAATGTCTGAAATGTAAGGGCCGAGAGGAGTGCTCTTGGCTCTTATCTGCCTTGCCATCTCTTTGTAGCAGAATAAACTCATATCTGATGCTATAATTACAACCCTAATGGACACACTTAATTTATTTTGAAGAACTGAAGTTGATATTCACTAGTGCTATTATTAAAAAGACTAATGAGGGCTGCTCAGTAAGAAAAGAAAAGATTTATTGAATTCCTGTTGGCACCCGGCACAGCTTAGCAATTTTGAGAGCCCATCAAAACAGCAGATATATACCCTGCTCAGATGTGCTGTGCGGGATGTGAGCTGGGTTTCAGATTTTCAATAACAAATCTGTCACTCTGATTTTAATTAGACGGCTTAAAGCAGCTACATCAATAATGGCAGAATGGCAGCTTAGTTCAAAGATCATAGAGATGTTACCCTACTTTAATAGTTCTTTTATACAAGTACATATTTCAGAAGTTTGTGAGGCATTTCATCTCAACTACCCCTTTCACCAAAGAGGAGGAAAACATATTCCTAATTGAATTGAACCACGAACACTAGCAGTCATCACCATTTCTACGCTGGGCTGGGCTGTTGCATCCAGCTGGTTAGGAGGTCTGATTTCACACGGCACGGCAATGAAATGCTGCTAACTTTTATTTGTGAGTGTAAAACAGTAATATTTCATGACAGAAAAAGGCCAGTTCACGCTGCTGGGTGCACCCTCCACTGCTCTAAACCTGAGAAGACAAATGGCAGTCTGGGTTGAGTGCTGACAGACGGGCTTTTCTTGTAAAAAGCTCACAGGAGCATGGAGGGAAGACTTGACCTGGGCGGGAGGTAGATGCCTTCTGGAGAAGTTCACTCTCAGCTGCGAACACTCAGGGAAAACTGTTGCCAAAGGTCTAGATGTTTCTTTGGGGGAGGGAGGGGACAAAGGGAGGAGGGGGAGAGGGAGACAGCATCTATATTTATTATTGTATTTCTTTCCACTGAATTTTGTTGTTGTTAATCCTCACCCGGGGATATTTTTCCCATTGGTTTTTAGACAGAGGGGAAGGAAGAGAGGGAGTAGGGTGGGGGGAGAGAAAGACAGAGATATATATAGAGAGATAGAAACATCAATATGAGAGACACATGGATTGGTTGCCTCCCATACTCACCCCAGGTATGAGCCATTGACGAGGAATTGAACCCAAGACCCTTCAGTCTGTGGGCTGACGCTCTAATCACTGGAAACACCAGCCAGGGCAGTTTCTACTGATTTTTATTACATTAATAAAAATGTATTAACTGCATAAAAACATTATGAAATGTTGGATAACATATACACACATTTCTTTACGAAATAAAATCATGCTATATATGTTGTAAGGTTTTTGGCTTAATATTTTATGGTTGTTATCTTTGTGAACAATGGACACATACACTGCAGTGGTCCCATAACATTATAATGCAGCTGAGAAATTCCTATTGCCTAGTGATATCATAGCCATCTAACGTATTACTCACGTGTTTGTGGCAATGCTGGTATAAACAAACCTACTGTGCCCCTAGTCGTATAAAAGTATAGCACATGCATTTATGTACAATACATAATACTTGATGATAATAATAAATGAGTATGCTACTGGTTTATGTATTTATTATGTATACTTTTTATCATTATTTTAAAGTATACTCTTTCTACTTATTAATAACAATTTGCTGGAAAATGGTAGGCTATGTTATGCCAGCAGTAGCACCATATCTCATGTTTATCTTTCTGATTGCATCATTTCCTCTGGTGCTTGACTTAATTTTGTGTTGTACATGCTGTACACGTTTATAGATTCAGAGCTATAAACTATACCATAGAGCTTACTTGTGTACTAGTTGTACCATCTAGGTCTATGTAAGTACATCCTGTGGTGTTCACACAACACAGTAAGGATGCATTTCTCAGAACATATCTCCAACATTAAGCAGCACATACTATATATCTCAAAATCATTGTTTTTAACAACTGCATAATATTCCACTGGTTGGCTTATCCATATTATTTACTCAACTCTCTTGTTGGACATTCAGTCCAGTTATTTTGCTATGATATGTGTATATTTATATACATATTAATCCTAATATAGAGTATATGTACTCTGTATCCATAAACATATACTACACACACACAAAATGATTACTATGTTAAAACTAGAAGCCTGGTGCACAAAAATTTGTGCACTCAGGGGCATGGGTCCCCCTCAGCCCAGCCTGCACCCTCTTGCAGTCCAGGAGCCCTCAGGGGATGCCCGACTGACATCCAGGGAGTGGGCCTAAGCCACAGTCTGGCCTCCCTCTCCGGGAGGTAACTGGGTGGGCCAATCAGGGGACAGCACAGGCCAGCGAGAAGCTGGCTCCCCCTCCCCTCACCCTTGGCCACCACTGGTCACTGCCACTCCCCGCAACATCACCATCCCCTCCCTCTGCCCATTGGCATGCACCTTGGCTGGCCTGACACTGCCTGCTCACCGGCCCTGCCCCCCCATTGACAATTCTGTCAATCGGTCAATTTACATATAATGCTTTTATTATATAGGATAAATGATCTTAGCCCTGGCTGGGTGGCTCAGTTGGTTGAAGCATCATCCAGTACACCAAAACATTGTGGTTCAATTCCCAGTCAAGGCACATACCTAAGTTGTGGGTTCGATCCCCAATCAGGGCAATCAATATGTTTCTTTCTCATAGTGACGTTTCTCTCTCTCTCTCTCTCTCTCTCTCTCTCTCTCTCTCTCTCTCGAAAAAGAATGAAAAATAAATTATCTGAGAAAAAATTATTAGAACTGGAACTCCTAGATCAAAGTATCTGTATTTTAAAAGCATTTTTGCATATAGGACAGCCACTGTGTTAATACCTGAGTATGGAATGTTTCTTTTAGAAGCACCTTCTCCTGGATCAGATCCTGAAAAAACCTCAAACCTGCTGCTATCACTTTCCCAGCATCCTACAGATGCGTAATTTCATCTCCTCTTCCTCTACAGTCTATCACTCTCCAGAATAATGTGAACATTCCCTGGACCTAATCCCTGAAGTCCTTTTCTGTTCTGGTCAGTGCTCAGTGATGTAGCCACCATTGTACTGACTTCCCACTGGCATAACTGACACTGGTTTCTGCAATATCTAAATATCACCTGTTTAGAATGGAGATCAAGGCCTTTGTGTCAGGGCCATTTTATTGCTCTGAATACACTTTCCAGTGTTTCTGACTTTGGGACAGTGACTTAACTTCTATGTGCCTCCGTTTATTAAGTGCACAGGTTTCCTATCCCAGGAAGCCTTCCTGGATCTACCATGTCTGGGTTACAGGCCTTCCCTTGTGTTCCCACAATATCCCATACTTCACCCAGCAAAACACTTACCACAAAGTTCAGTAGTTTCCTGATTTCCTGTCTTTCTGGCAAGACTAGACTATGAAAGCAGGGACCATATGTGTCAATACTGGTCATTACTTTTGCATCACTCATTGAAAAAGGTAATTATTGAGTGCCTACTTTGCTTCAGGTACTACGTATACCTCTTTGCTAGGGGAAGAGTGAAGAACAACAGATCAAGTCTCTGCCTTCATATGGCATATATTCCAGTGGGGGGCAGAGGGAGTAGGGCAGACCAATACCAAATAGATCAACATACAGAGTGGCGGATAACAGTGACTACTATGAAGAAAAACAGGACAGAGTACAAGGGGATAGGGATGCCAGAGGTTGGGGTTGGGATGGGGAGGGCTTGCTGCTTAGGTTGGGGGGATCAGAGGAGGTCTCCCTGAAAAGGTGGCACATGAAGAAAGACCTGCAGGCGTCTAGAGTCGGGAGGGGCCAACTGCACTCCTTGGAGCAGCCAGCTCCTTCCTGTTGGTTTCAGACACAAGTGCCCTGTATAATATTTTAATAAAAGGGATCTGCTGCTTTAAAAAAACAAAACATTTTCAAACATATCCCCTAACTGTACATAGCTGTGTGCGAGGCATTAAATAAAGTGACTTTTAGGCCAGCACAGTATCGCACTCAATGAAAGCTTCTGCAAGGACTTACATGGTGATAGGCAGAGACGCCCAAGTTCATGCTGAAAGTGGCAGAGTTGGGATTAAAATCTTTGCTACCTTGAGAGCCCACGTCTCTCTACTCTGCCCGACCAACAGGCTGCCAAGTCGTTTTAATTCAAATCTGCCGGAGCTCCCACAGGACCAGCATTGTTTTGTTCTAATTTCCCTTATGACTTCACTGTGTGTTTTGACACCTTTGACAGCCCACATTGAACATAGCCTAAAATTATCTTCATTTTAAGAGTTCATTGATTGTGCTCTATGTGGCCAGAGTGATGATTTTTTCCCTAAATATCAGAAGGCATTTTAATTGAAATTTCTTCTCAAAAACTGTAGGTAATTCTAGGTCAATACAAAGTGGGTGTTTTTTTTTAAGGATGTGCCTAGAAAGTATTGCTCCTGGCCGGCTGTCTGCATCAGATCACTGTCCAGTTCTGCCTTCTGCTCTTCACCGCCTTTCTTCTTTTTTTCCTGCTTGCTTCCCTACTTCCAGCTGCCAGCAAGTCAGATAATTAAATGCCAAAGCAGTGACACTTGGCATTTCAATGAGCGCTCTGTATTTACTACACGGTCTCTCTCGACAGCCCTCCTGCTCAGCATGCGTGCAAGATGCTGCTCTGCTGAACTGAAGCACTTCTTTGTTGCAGAGCTGGACGAACTGAAGAAAGATGGACTTGGGCAGCAGCCCAGAACTGAGAGGAGGGAGGCAGCAGATTCCCCAATGTCTCTCCTGGCCACCTTTTGAAGTTTACGTCTTCAATTCAATTAAACAAGCATTTGTTAAGACCTTAGCCCTCTGTTCTCAGCCCTCCGCTGGGATACCTTTTTAATGCATTCGGTATTAAAGGGAACAGAACTTTAGGTGTTTTCATTTCAACCAGGTACTGCCAGAATATTGCACTACACATAATTGGAAGGTGATTTCACATTTACAGCTCACTCAGTTTTATATGGAAGCTGTCAGAACAGTAGACACTGAAAATGAAAGTGACGCTACCTTTCTAAGCTGTAGTTTAGGTCTTGGGAGAACTAGAAACATTCAAAATCTGCCTCTTCACCAAAGGTATCATGTGTTCAGGCTGCACTTAGCCATCACCTTCTCCTGGAAGCCCTCCCTGACCCAATGTGAATGTGTTGAGTAAAGTACTCTTTTAGCTGCTCTGATACAGCCAGCACTTTGCACAATTCTAGATCATAAGCTAGAGGCTAGAAACCATGTCTCACTCGCTGCCATGGCCACAATGCCAAACATAGTACCTGGAGCACATCGATGGTACAATATATAGTTCCAAATAAACTGCTTTGCAAGTTAGATGGTAAAGTATTTTCAATCCTTTCAAGCCATGTTAAGCTAAATAGGGTCCTAAAATCATCAATATAATTATTAAATTTGCAGTAACTTTTACTCATTCATTCATCCATTCAAATAACACATATTTATTGAGAACATACTATTTTTCCACGCATTGCTCAAAAGAATTGCTATTCAAAAGCTCTCTGTTTTTCCCATTCAAGAAGGCAGCTCATGGGCTACATGCAAAAAATTGGCTCATGAGTGCTTTGGGGGAATTTTCAGTCAATAATCACATTATGGTGAGTGTAAGGAAGGAACCATTGCATCGCCCTTTATATTACTAGTGCCTTGCCAAGTATATGGCATTTAGTAGATGCTCAGCAATTATTTGTGAAAAAAGTGAATAAATCAGCATTCCCAAACATGCTGGCCATTACTGCATTAAAAAGAAGAGAAAGGGAAGAAGGGAGGAAGGGAGGGAGGGAGGGAGGGAGGGAGGAAGGAAGGAAGGAAGGAAGGAAGGAAGGAAGGAAGGAAGGAAGGAAGGAAGGAAGGGGAACTAACCTATATGAAAATAATTTACTCTGGGAATTTTATTTTTGAGTGAAATCAGCAACTAATATGCAAGGAGAATACAAAATCTTTGAATGGTACCACCCTCAACATATGCCTCATTTCCCATTATTATACTTCTGTTTCTAGATCAAGATGGAAAAACAGGGACCAGATTTACTCTCTGATCGGAAACACTCTCTCTCTCTCTCTCTCTCTCTCTCTCTCTCTCTCTCACACACACACACACACACACACACACACACACACCAGACAAAGTACATAAAACAACACAACACTTTTTAAGACACCTGAGCATCAGGCAATGAAAGGCAGAGATCCCTAAGAGAACTAACATATGAAGAGAGCCCCCCCCCCCACTTTACTGCCTGGAGAGAATTCCCAGGCAGCAACCCAGACAAGAATGACCCGGGCAGAATGCAGTTAACACCCTAAAGTGAGGAAATAGAACCAGTGCGATACCAAGACAGCTAAGTTCATAGGACAGAGCAGAGAACAGAAAATCCCAGGAAGAGATTTGCAGAAGGCCCCCTCTCAAGTACTCAGCAAAGGACTGATGAGTCAAGTAAATGCATGTGGGTAACCAACCTGAGTGTGAAGAAAGTACCAAAGGCTTAGCAGCGGTTCTCAACCTGTGGGTCGCAACCCCTTTGGGGGTCGAACGACCCTTTCACAGGGGTCGCCTAAGACCATCGGAAAACACATATATAATTACATATTGTTTTTGTGATTAATCACTATGCTTTAATTATGTTCGATTTGTAACAATGAAATTGGGGGTCACCACAACATGAGGAACTGTATTAAAGGGTCGCGGCAATAGGAAGGTTGAGAACCATTGGCTTAGAGGGAACAGTGCTGGCATGCACACAGGGTCCCTGGTACTCCCAGTAGCCAGACTGTAGAAACTCATAGATCACAGGATACTGGGTAGAGTGTCAGGACAGGCATGCCTCAGTATGGGGGCATAATTAACCCAATTAACTGAGCACTGCTCCAGAGCTGCCTAAAAAAAAAAAAAAAAAAATCATAAAGGCAGAAACTGAAAGGATCAAACTACATCCCAGAGAAGAGCTCAGAATATTTATAGGAATGCAAAAATATCAAGCAACTGACACTAAACAATTTACATTGTCTTACATCTAACCAAAAGCTACCAGGCTTGCAAAGGAGCAAGAGAATGTGATCTGCAACGTGGAGAAAAATCCACTGGATTTGATGGGCTGATAACTGACACCGCTGTTAGAGTTAGCAATCAACGTCATTAAAACAGTTGTTCTAATTGTGTTCCTTATATTAAAAAAAATAGTTGAGAGCCATGGAAGATATAAAAAAATCAAACTTCTAGAGATGAAAACTGTAATGTCTGGTTAAGAAAATTAGACTGGAAGGGATTAATTGCAGATCTGACATTGCAGAAACAGATCAGTGAGGTTGAAGTCAGAGTGATAGAAAATACCCAAAATAAAACACAGAGAAAAGAGAATTTCTAAGAAATGAACAGAGGTTTTGACTGGATGCCAGACATGTCTGGCTTCAGGAGCTGTGTTCTTGCTACCCTGTCATGCTACTTCTAGTCCCACATGATTAGGGACACCCTAACTGCTGTGATCTGGCTGCCTAGCTGAGGTGGCTATTCAGGATGGTGTTGACTGTGAAGCCCTAAAAGGGGAAAAAGTGTGTGGGAGTGTGTATGTATGTGGGGCATTCTGTATTCATGACTTTCCCTGGACAAGCATCAGATCTGGAATGAAAACATGAATATATATGGAGGTGTGTCCCGAGTGAAAACTCAGTACTGTGTGTGTGGCTATAGCTAAAGTACCCGTACTAGGAAAAACTACAGTGGAGCAAAGAGCTGCTTTTACACAGACAGTCCCTGTAAAAACCCAACAAGTTCCGAATTTTCTCTTTACATATTAGTGTGGCCCATAGGCATCTGGAAAGCCAGCAGCTAATTAAAAGTAAAATGAAGTTTTTACTATGGCCCACCACCCCACACATAAAATTCTTTTCCCATGAAAATAGCTTACATTAATATGGCAGTTAACGTAACCATTTTTTAAAGGGAAAACAGGCTTTGCTTCCTGTCTCCTTTCCCAGAGCATGTGGTGGGCTCCTGGGGCCCAGGGTGTGGACCCAGCAGCATCAGTTCCAGCTGCTGGCACCGAACCTTTGGCATGGACTAATGGTGATGGTTAATCGCCATTAATCCATTCAATTGCTCAACCAAGGGATGGCACAGAATCACTGAGTCACAAAACCCCAGGATTGGAAGAGATATTAACACATCATCAGTCCATTTGTCATTTTTAGCTGTCAATTATTTAATCTTCCTTCCTAATTCACCCCAACTTCTTTGGGAAAATTAGTTCTTCATGAAGTATTGTATGAGTACAAAGATAAATACAGGAGCTGGCCACTCTCTATAGAAACCACAGAGACCAGTTCTACCAGGGGCTGGGCATGTTATCTATTAAAAGCCGGGCCAATATTGGATAGTCTCTCTTGGGCTCTGCATTTTGTGTTAACAATTCAAATGTTAAATTGGTTAGATTGTTCCTCATAGGGAAACTGTGCTGACCAAAGTGAAGACTCATTTGCAAACTAGGAATGATGCCTTGGATTCCACTCAATCCCATGCATGGTTCTCAAGCCCCCATTGATTCTGTGAGCTCCCCCCCACACACACACACTATCCTGCCTTAGTTTGCACACCTTTGAACTAGAGTTAATAATAGAGTTAAATGTCCTATCTCAAAAAGACATTTTAAAGGGGAGTTAACACATGTAAGCTATTTAAAACAGCACCTGGCACCCAACAAATAATAACTGTTAGCACTTAAAAAAATGTTATTGCTATTGTTATTTTCTGTTATTTTACATCTATGTAGTGGGGGAAATTACCTACCACATGAGTTTATTCAGGATCAAATGCTCTTTCAAAAGTGTCATTAACCATTTAGTGCTACATAAATTTAGGCAGTAATCACTGTAAGTTGAACTTTCTAGTTAGAGAGACTGATTCTTGCACAGAGAAACCACAGTTCCACGAAGCCCCCAAAATATTGTGCAAAGCTGTGTAAATGTGTGTGTGTGCACATGCAACTCTATATTTGAAGCTGGGTGAGAGGAGTGGTCCATAGCCTTCATCAGAGTCCCAAAAGCATCTATACTCCTAAACATGCACACTGTTGTTTTAGAGCTTCTGAAGGGAAACATAAAGTCCCTTTTAACCTTACTAGTACTCATCCAAAATTCTTGGACAGAACCTACACCAGAAGCATCCAGGGCAACATTGTTCACAGCCAATTCCTTGAGCTTGCTCAACATTTCAAGAACTTGCAAGTTCCCAAGGTCAGCCTGGGGGCCAGTGTAAGGGCTTGGTGGCTCAACTAAGAGCTTGTTGGCAGAAGGAGGTAGCCAGCTCTCATTATAGGCTGCACCATCATCTATGAAGAGAGGGGACTACCCAGATTTCTCCTCTCTTTCCATTCTAGTGCAAGTGGCCACTTCAGCGTTGTCTATGAAGAAAAGCAGTGTGAGAGGATGCATTTCTAGTACAGTGAAGGTTTCAAAAATGATTTCTGGACTGATGTCAAGCCCTGCTGGCTTGTAAGAATGTAAGGAGAACTTCACTGTTAGAACAATGTGAGATAGGGTAGGAGGTAAGATGATGAATAAGAAAGCCTTGTTTGCATCACTGTGGGGTTTGAAGAGAGAACTATTTAGGAGTTTTTTTGAAGTTCTCTATTTTGCACATGGCATCATGAGAATTTAAAGGCAGAAGAGCAGGATTTTGCCACTCTCAAGTATTATTTTACCCTCTGTATCTTGGTTTCCTCATCTGTCAATAGGACATCGGTGACAAACTCTTACATTTCCTTCACCTCTACCATTCTGGAAATTAGTGGGAAAAGGACAACCTTACATATAAAAGCCAAACATTTTACTCAGTATAGTCACAGCCACCTAAATTATCACCAATCTAAAGCAACAGAAACCAAATTAATGAGTTTTTTCAGCATGAAAAATCTCCAGGGTAGGCTCATACCCTGGTCACAGTTCTAATGACTGAACAGATCATTAGTCCCACCAACAAACACTAAAGTAGGAGTTTTCAAAAATGACAGGGAAGGCAAAATGAAGATCATGTGATGGCAGATTTAAAATGATCACTAAATATAGGAGAGAATAGTTGAGAAAATTAAAATCTCATTTGTTAATAAAATGGGGCTATTTCGTTATGAAAATATCTGCAAATTTTAAAGAAATTTAATATGAAATTCACTTCCCCTTTTAATTAAAAACCCAGACTATGTCACATTGGCTTCATGTGCTGCGTAGGCAAAGTGGAGGGAAAATGTAAGAGGGAAAAAAGAGAACAGATCCTCTTCCTGAGGAATGTCTGGTAATTCCACCTATGTCCCATGAAGTTGGTTCTTTGCATTCCTGTCTATGGGGGAGGTGGTTGGTTGGTTTTGGAGGTTAGCACCACTTCATACTGCCCACTGGGTCTTGAAACTTCCTAAGACCTAACTCATGTATAAAATCTTCAAGACCTTCCTGCAGAAATCTGCCCTTTTGAAGAGATCTGGAAACCAATTCTTGACTCTGTCCAACCCATTGATTTCATCTGTTGTTCTCTAGTTAGAACTCAGATAAAATCTGCCAGCTATTCTGCAGCACACACATCCCTAACTACATTCCCAATTTAGGTTAATGCAAAAATAAGTGAAGAGTAAAACACAATTAATGTTTCATTATATAGTTAAAGGCTCTCTTGACTGACTCAATTAGTAAATAATTTTATGCTTCTACTATTGCTAAGACACAGTGACTACTAGAGGCCATTAAGGCATACAAAAATGTATGAAACACAGCCCCTACCTTTAAGGAATTTACAATCCAATGGAGAAGGTAAGAGAGACAGTAATTCATAGAACTTGTGAAGTACTTATAAGGAACAGGGGGCTTGAGAGGCAGGGCTGGTTCACAGTGAAAAAACAGCTCAGAGTAGGGTAGTATTTAGGAGGAAGAATAGTTCTGGGATAGTGACTAGCATGATGATGGAGAGGGAGAAGGAGTCAGGAACTTTCACATTTTCTAGTTTTAGTAACTAAAAAAAGGGTATTGTCATTAGTAAGATAGAGGAATAAAGGAGAAGGGAGAGATGCAACCAGACAGTTCCTCTTTTTATGTACCTACCAGAGGCCTATTGCACGAATTCATGCACGGGGGGTGGGGGTGGGGGGTCCATTAGCCCAGCCTGCACCCTCTCACAGTTTGGGACCCCATTGGGGGATGTCTGCTTAACATCCCTCTCACAGGCCAGGGCTCGTGCAGTCCAGGACCCCTTGCTCCTTACCTCCTGCCACTGCTGCTGGGCTTGCCAGCCATGAGCCCAGCTTCTGGCTGAGTGGAGCTCCCTCTGTGGGAGCACACTGACCACCAGGGGGCAGCTCCTGTATTGAGCATCTGCCCCCTGGTGGTCAGTGCGCATCATAGCAACCAGTCATTCTGCTGTTCAGTCGATTTGCATATTATGCTTTTATTATATAGGATGGGAAAACCAAGAAATCTTTCTATTGGGCAGTGGTTGTGCAGTGGTTCTCAACCTTTCTAATGCCGCGACCCTTTAATATAGTTCCTCATGTTGTGGTGACTCCCAACCATAAAATTATTTTCGTTGCTACTTCATAACTGTAATTTTGCTATTGTTATGAATCATAATTTAAGTATCTGATATGCAGGATGTATTTTCATTGTTCATGACCCACAGGTTGAGAACCACTGGTAGAGATAATCAGGATAAACTCTAGATCTGACATCCAAGCTTGAAATCTTGGGAAAATTATCTATCTTCTTAGGCCTTAATTTCCTCATTTACAAAATGGAGATAATATTAATACTTACATTACATGATTGCGCTGCAATCAGGATTCAATGAGAGAGCAACAGTAGAATGCTTATAGTGCCAATGGTATAATAAACCTTAAATCATTCCTCTCACCATCAGCTCTGGAGCTCAAGAGAACAATCTGTAGATTACAGGTCCCAAGATCTGGAAGGGCATGCAAACAACTGCTGACTACACCTTCTGCAGTCACTCTGTGATTCTGGCTCCTGCAATGGACATGCTCTATCTCCCTGAATCTTTGGTTCCTCTGCTAATGATGGTTCTGACCAACAGGTCTCTTAAGTACCTCTTTAGTCACTTCCCACCTCTATTCCCCACCACTATACAAGGACTTGGGTTTTTAGCACCCCCACATTGGGTTCATCACATCTTTTAATGTCTTTGGTTTCTTCCTTGCCACCAGAATTCTCTAAAAAATATGTAATTCTAACACGTAACTACTTAAGAAAAAAAACTACTTTTTAATCTTCATTACTTTCACGAGAAAGTCCTGAGGTAAGCACTTGAAACTGTCACAACCCCTGGTCCATTCCTTCCCACCATAACCTTACCTGGAGGCACCCCTTAGTATTAGCTGTTTCCCACATATGCTGCACCTCTGTGCTTTAGCACATATGCTCCCTCTGCAAAGGAATTCCTGTGTCTACCTCTGTGCTCTGGGCCTAATATGCACATCCTCAAAGATACAGATTAAATATCACCTCCTCATCAGAGCCTTTCCAACTCATTGGGAAGGTTACTCTCTCCTAACTCCAGGTCTCACCTAGGTCATGATTTAGAGTGCTAGTCCACTGAAAAGCAATGATGCTGGATCCAGATTTCAGATACCCATTGAGGAAAGCCCATTCCTCTGAACACAAGTCTGAGATGGCTAACACACTGCTGCATGAATACAGTTCCCTATCTGCACAGAGAAAACTGGATCAGGCTAACGAACAGGCTAATGGCTACTGTGATTCTTCATAAAGAGCATGATATCATTTCTTACCCTGAGCTTTCCTGCGCAGAATTGTGCACACCATCAAATAGCCTTGATTGCTACTGGGAGCTCATTCAAGCTACTCAATGGTTGAATGTTGTTTGGCTGGACTCCTAAGCCCCGTTAGCTGCATAACCAAGGCTCACTTTTTGTTGATCTTTTCTTCATAATCTTCATCTTAATATTCTGTTTGAGGTTTCATTTGTGAATAATATCATTCTTTTGCAGCACAATGCATCTTAATTCTTTTTTTATGCACACATTTGTGTAACATGCAGCATCCCAATAACATTAAACATCACTGCACTCCTGTGGGTTATGTCTGATGTGCTATTCAACAAAAATTCTAACAATCTACTTGTGGAAGTATATTAAGAGTCTAAAAAATTACATGTCACTGTCACCATTCGAAAAACACAAATGAGACCATAGAATTAAGCCTCTCAATGAGTTACTAACATCTAGTTCCACTATCTGGCAGAAAAGCAAATCCAGACTCCAGGGAATCAGAGCTGCTATTGGATTTGGTTATGTGAAGGGAGGGCTCTGCAGCCAGCAGGCTGTGAAGGAAAAATGGCCCCTGTCCTAGAACCACATAACTCAGTCTGTCCCAGATTCTGCCAGGAGCCCGATCTCAGCAGGACTGGGACACCAGGAGTCAGAAGGATGGGGCTACTAGATTTCCTATGAGAGGGGAAGTGCCAGCCAGGCTTGGGGGAAGGTGGGAGGAGTAGCCACCATTCCAGAGCTATACAACTCAGTCCGTCCTAGATTCTGCCCAGATTGCAGCAGGACGGAGCTACCAGGAGCTCAGAGAGTGGGGCTAGGGGATCTCCTGTGAGAGATTATGAGAAAATGGGAGAATGGCTCCCACCCCTGAGCCATATCTCTCAGTCACTGACACCTCCTGAGTCTGCCCAGACCTCTACAACCTGGCCAGGCAGGTGACTCCTCAGCAGGGCACAACCTCTGCCGCGTGGGGCCCCAGGGAGTCCAGAGGGTAGAGCTATTGCATTCCTCAGGCTAATGCTGGGTGGAGGAGAGTGTTCCACCCACGAGAGATGACTGCAGGTAATCAGAGCTGCTACTGTCTCCTGGCTCACTTGGGACACTTGTGCTAACAGTATGCTATGAGTAGACTAACTCCCAGCATCCCTGCTATGCTGAAATGGAGACTACAGATCATCTGGCTTCAATGCTGCCACAGCCTGCAACAAGCATGAGATGCTTCTAGGGAGCAGACTGTGTTAAAGATGCTGCTTGACAAGTTGACGTAAAGGAGGCTATAAATATGCCATTGGTTCCTGGTGCTGGAAAATCTTCCTGACATGAAAATGCTGTTTCTCACTGACGCTGAGTAAAAGCATTTCAGAGGAGTTTCAGGCCAGCTTAATCTTGATGAATCTCTCAGTGAAACTCTTGGGTAGAAGCCCCCCTCCAATTAAATACCCTCAAAGCACCCTGTTACTTTTATTTTGGGACTTAACCCATTTTAAGTAACTCATTCTAAATTATTAGTCTCTCTCACAGGGCAGCAAGCTCCATGGGGGCAGAGATCTTGTGTCAGTTGGTTGTAGTTGTAGTACTCCCAGTTCCTAACAGAGATCCTAACACATAGTAGGCACTCAATAACTATGGGATAAAAAAAATCTGTAATATACTCTTGTTTTCCATTCTTCAAACTCCTTCTACTACTGCTGTCCTCACCTTCTCTCTATCCTGCCCCATGGATGGAATATCATTAGCTCCAGGCACCTACTCTTGGTCCCAAAGTTGAGAAATGCTATTTGAACACTTATCTTGCTAGCGTACTGCATAAAAAATCAGCAGAGTTAGTGACACTCAGACTCACTACTCTGAATTCCTGCTATCACAGAAGACCAGCATAGTATTAGGGAAAATGTACAATAGAAAGGCACGGTCATTACTCTCACATAATTTGGTAGGAAAGATGAATCTGAAAAATTATAATCAGTAGCTATGGCCACATAGAGAAAGCACTTAGATGATGCAGAAAGAAGAAATATCTCAAGAAAATGGAGATATAAGATGTATCAAAATTATTGTTCCAGGTGTATCTTGTTAAAAGTTGTCCAGCTTAAGGCTATTTTACATTAGAAATTTTCATGCTTTAATGGGAACAAAATTGATTCTGATGAGTGAGGCACAATCCCACTGCTAATCCTAAATCTTTTGAATTTCAAGTGGGGTCCAATAATTTTTATCTCTTCATTATTTCATAAAACCAACTTTCCTTATTTCTCTACAGAGCCACCAGAGAGATTAGGAAGACGGGACCAAATTAACATTATGTTTATTTTTCCTTTTCAATGCAGGCTCTTTGAAGGCATTAACTAAGTCTCACAGCCATGGAGTCAGCATTCCAGTCAATTAGTACCAACTGAGAGCCTGCTACCAGGCACAGCCTTGTGTGTCACCACTTGAGTTTTCTCAAAGAAGAACCTCCTTCCTACCTCAAACAGCTTACAATGTTGTTGGGGACACAAAATTAAATCGTATGACACATGGACAGAATAATTAAATGTTAAGAATTTGGAGAAATTAAGGTTAAGACAGTGGAAGTGGAGAGAATGGAAATGATTGGACATCAGAAGAGTCACAGAGGGGTTAGGATTGAGGAGGCCTTGAGTAATTTGTTAGGGTAGGGAATAAAGGAGACAGTTCATCACCATTGAGATCACCCCTAGGCAAAGTGGGGGCTGGGCCCCTGGGCTGGGGGAGGTAAGAAGTGGCCTAGCTGCAGAGGAGGAATAGGGGACATAAGTGAAACTTATAGAGTAGGAAGTCAAATCCACATTCAGAATCTTCAACAGGGAGTATAAAATTACTGAGCAATTATTTCTAGAAAGAAGCCTCCTCCCTTCCAATGTAATTCAGGCCTTGACTTTCATTCATACTTGAAAGAGATTAAAATGTTAGTAGGAGGGGCCACATGGAAACCTATGCATAGTAAATATTTCTCAGTCAAGGAGGCCAAAAAGTTGGTGGCAGAGGCACTTGTTAGGGAACTGGAAAGGGGCAAAGGAAAGGGATGGCTGGAGGTAACTAAAGGGAGGAAGGAGCAGCAGGCCAGGCATAGCATGGAATCCCTGAGGTAAAATGCAATGAAAAGGAGGGGCAAGGAATCAGCAAGCAAACTCCTGAGAATTGATTATCTTGCCCAGGCTCACCTTCAAGTGGCGGAGACAAAGCAGAATGAAGCCAGGGGACTTTGTCATTTTGCCTGGGTGCAGCTCTGCTTCCCAAGATATTCAAAGAGCTATGTGCTCATTTTAGGGCTGGCCTGAAGTCAGATGACTTATCATTTTGTCAATTTCCCAGAAAGTTTATTATTCTGGAAATCAGGAAGTATGTAAAACTCACTTTACATGCTGTTTCGAAAATGTTTCTTACTGACAGATATAATAGTTATGTGGAGCACTTTCAGGGGAAGGGTTGAACTCTTTACTGGGTCATTAACACAGCACTGTGACAGAGGTGACACAACTCTAAAGTTCAAGGCTGCATGTAGCCCCTTGATGGCTTCTTAAAGTTGGCGCAACTCCCAACTCAACAAATAAGGAGCTCAAAGCCCATGGGATGACTGGTTGAGCAGACCTGCGGACGGACAGATGGATGAATGCTAGCATATTCACACTTTGGAAGTTTTCAAAAAATATATTTTATTGATTTCAGAGAGGAAGAGAGAACTAGAAACATCAATGATGAGAGAATCATTGACCAGTTGCTTCCTGCACACCCCCCTACTCAGGATAGAGGCTGCAACCCAGGCATGTGCCCTGACCAGGAATGGAACCTGGAATAGAACCATGCTGGCTGGGCTCAATTTGGGAAGGCTTTCAAAAAAGAGACTCCATACAAGAGTTGTGCTAGCCATAGTTTATGACAAACCTAGGTCCAATCCCAAAATACTGACTTGCTTGGGACTGTAATGTGGCTGTTAGGTTTTCTGGGGCTGTGGAAAGGATCACACATAGCTAGCACTTGTCAGGAAACATCTTCTATCATATCACCCTATCAGGAAGATCCAGAAGACTGTGACCTTCCTAGATGGATGCCTAGCTACTTGCTGGCAAATTTATTTCACAGAAAAACATTCAAAACCCTGAGAGATATTTCAAAAGTTTCTAGAGAGCTTTGCCAGGCTCCAAGTTCTGTATATTTGCCACAGAGGGATGGAGGGAATCATAGAACAGCTTTAATCTTATTCCATCTGCAAAGTAATTGCTTACACTTAAAAAAAAATTCCTGGATTGGCCTGTTTGATTTTATCATGTCTTTACAGAATAGCACATTTAAATTCCTTTGTTGTTTCCATGTAGTGCTATTGTACTTACTTGCTAATGCAGAGAATAGGAAAGAACATGACATTCCAAAATGTAATCTTCCCCATGATTTGCCCTTCCTCTACCAGCATGGGGTACCTTCATCTTTTTTTTTTCCTACACAGCTGCATAAATTAAAAGAGAAATCATCTAACTATAATACCCCTTTTTGTCTCCTTTTTCCCTCTTTCATAATAAATACATCTCCTATTCAGGGTGATCTGGGAATGGAGAGTCCATCTCTGCCCTAGATCCCTCCCCTGAAAAAGGCATGCTTACTGGTGCCAGCCAGGCTCCGCATGGCTTGTTACATAGTCATTCTGACTTGTAAAGATCAAATGTTCTGCTATATACTACAATGTTTATATGTCTGCCTGCATTCATTTTTAACAAGTGACTCATGAAGGAAAACAAAGAAGCTTCTTTTTTTTTTCTTGTTAATAACAGCTGGGGCCCTTTATAAATGCGGGAAAAAGATACTCTATAAATTTAATATCTAAAGAAACACAAACTAATAAATATAGAAGGTCCTTTTAGTTTCTGGTCAGTCAGAAGGGCCACGCCTAGCAAAGATAATATATATTCAGTGACATATTTAGCCATGGATAGTTTCAAACTCTTTTCTTCACCACAACTTCACTAAGAAACAGAAAGGAAATTGGTTTGCATCTGAACTTCCTGAATGTTTTCTGTCATCCATAGAAATCTTCAGGCAGCTAGCCAGAAGGGAGGTAGGGCAATCAAGGCCCAAGTCATCATAGGGTCACTGGTTCTTAACTACTCACAGGAATAACACAGATCCCAAATTTTTCTGAATTAGAAGAAATAGAGTCAAAATCAAGGTGTAGGGCCATGACTGAGGCTCTTTTGGCCAGTAAACAACATTTTCCTATCCTTGGCACATTCCCCACACACAGAGCTTAATTCACAAACAAAGCTCTTCTTCACCATTCCAGTCAAAAATAGACATAATTCTTCTGTCAGAAAGGAAAGCCCACAAATAAAAGATCACTGGTTCCTGGAACATGGATATTTGGAGCTAGATGATAGATATAAGTTCTTCCCTAGAATGTCATCTTCTCCCACAGGCTATATGGATCCACACCAGCCAATACTAAGTTCACTTATTTTATTGCAGTATTCTTTAGTTAGTACTCACCAGAGGTTATTTTTTCCATTGCTTATCAAAGCGAGTTGAAGGGAGGGAGGGAGGAAAAGAGGGGAGGAAAGAGAGAGAGAAAAACATTGATATGAGAAAGACACATCAATTGGTTGCCTCCTGCAAAAGCTCCAACCAGGGGTGGGGAACAAACCTAGAACCCAGATAAGTGCCCTAGACTAGGAATCAAACCCAGGACACTTTGGTGTGAGAGCCAGTGCTCTAAACACTTAGAACACCAATTATTTTTTTTAATAAAACATATCAACAATAGGCAGAAATTTTTCAAATAATAAAAAGTTTTAGCAAAAAAACAAGACTTGATTTCATGTAAAAAATCTAAAACTATTCTAGAAGTTACAGGGTTTATTGATATGCAACAATCAACAGAAGCAGACATCATCTCTGGTGGAGGAATTATGTACAAACCCAAATGAAAATGATGCAATAGTAGTTCTATAAAAATTTTTCTTAAAGTTTCCTTCTAGTTTTTGGCAATCCCATTTAACATTAAAACTTTATAATGTATTAAACTATAAACTGCATAATTTGTTATATATATATATATATATATATATATATATATATATATATATATATATATTCATTTGTGGATGGGAAAAAAAGAGAAATAAATCAGTCATGCCAATTAAAAAAAATTTAAGTGACAAACTGTCAAGAACAACTCCTCTAAAGACAAATAAAAAGCCTTCTTTATTTATGGAATAATTTATAGAAATTAAAAATGACCAAACATATTCTCAATACCTCAGAGCCACTGGGGCCAATGAGCAGGGGTGTTCTGCATTTCTATATTCAGGCTTCTGCTCCACTTCATGTGAGCAAAGCAGAGCTAAAGGTGTTTGCTCAGCATGTGAGGAACCCAGGAAGACTGGGAAATGGAGCCTGTGAAGGCTGCTTCAGATAATTTGCTCTGGGGCTTTGATAATTACTATGAACCAAACTTTAATTATGGACTGAAACTTCCTTGTGTGATAATAAACTATTCACAGAATTCCACCCCCCTCATTCTGATCTCTCAAACAGATTTACTGGAAACTGTATAGTTAGGAATATATCACTATTAATCCCACCATCTGATCTTCCCTAGTGCCATATGTGCCACTGAGTTTCCAATTACCGTAAGCTACTCCTCGGAGCTAGCTGTATTCTGAGCCATGACACTGGTCTCCCAGTGAGATATTAAGTAAGTCTTGAGATCAAGGCCAATGTTCAATAATGTGATAACTGGTCGACAAGGTCATGTCCCTTGCATAGACTAGGAAGGAGCTTCAAATCGGTTGGTTACTTGCTCACATGAGGCCACCCAAGTAGACAGGCCATGTTTCTCATTTCAGCCACACTGTGGCCTAGGAGAGGGGGGAACAGAGGAAATGGAAGGTTGTGGTGGTGAGCACTCAGGATCAGATCCAATAACTCACACAATCAAAAGCACGGGGGCCTGAGTAAGCAATTATTATGTCAACCTGGGTAAGGTCCCGTAGGTCTAATAGCACTTACTCATCCCGACATAACACTGCTCCAATAAGGGAGGCTGCAATGCGAGCCAGAAGAGCATAAAGAATTGTAATACAAGCACTTATACTAAAGGGGGAAAGAGTAAAAATCACTAAGAAACTGATTATACACTTTAAACTGGATACTCAGGGTGAGCAAGTAGAACCAGCAAGAACAATCCAGATGTTGCAAGTGATCCAATCTGAGAATTCTTTATTCCCATGAACACGCTCCTCCCCAACATTGGGACACTGATTGGGGAAACCCTCCTCCCACTTGAAAGACATCCAGTGGTAAAACCCCTTCTGTCACCAACAAGACCAGTGGGAGCCTGGTGGCACCAGATAAACTGAGCCAATTAAACCAGCAACACAACAGCTCTGAAGATTCAACTGCCATTGCAACCATATCCCACTAAAATAGGCAAGACCCCACATGGCCAAACCTAAATAGGGTGACTGCTGCTAAAGTAAAAGACTGATCTAGAACCCAGATTTCCCAATCAAAATAGACCAAATGTCCAGAATATACTCGAAGATCACACATCAAACAAGAACTAAAAAAAAAAAAAAATTTTAATCACAACTTGAATAATAAAAAAAGAGATAATCAACTAACGTCAACACCAAAATGAATATGATGAATCAGATGTTGGAATTATCTGAAAAGGATTTTAAAGCAACTATTATAAAAATGCTTCCACAGTCAATTACAAATTTTCTTTAAAGAAATAGAAAATATCAGAAAAGAAATAGAAGCTATAGAAAAGAATCAAGTGAAAATTATAAAACTGAAAAATAAAGTTAAGAGAAATGTTAAAACTCACTAGATTGGCTCAATAGTAAAGACAACAGAAGACAGAATCAGTGAACTTTAGGACAAAACAAGAGACTTCATCCAATTTCAACAAAAAGAGAAAACATACTGAAAAAAATTAATTAACAGAGCCTCTGGGACCTGTGGGAAAATAACAAAAGAGCCAACATTCCTATCATCAGAGTTTCAGGAGGAGAGAAGAAAGAAAGTGGGGCTGAAAGAGCATGTGAAAAAATAATAGCTAAGAACTTCAAAATTTGGCAAAAGATACAAACCCACAAATTCAAGAAACTTCAGTGATTTTAAACAGAAAAATCTGCACTAGGACACATCATACACAATTAAAATTTTGCAAACTAAAGATAAAGGGAAAAATTTTGAAAGCAGCCAGAGAGAAAGCATATACTACTTACACGGGAACAATAATTCAAATGATAGTGGATTTTTTATGCGTAACCATAGATGCTAGAACAAAGTAATTTCAAGCTGAACTGAAAGAACTGTCAACTATGAATTCTATATCCAGAGAAACTATCCTTTAAGAATTAAGAGAAAATGAAAACATTCTCAGATAAAGAAAAACAAAGATTTTGATGATAGCAGACCTAAAGACAGTTCTTTAAACCAAAAGGAAAAAAAAAGAATCCTGGGGTATCAGGAAGGAAGAAGATGCAATGGGAAAAGTAGAAATATCACCATACACAATAAATTTTCATTTCTTCACAAGTTTTACAAATCACATTTGATGATTGGAGCAAAAATTGTAACACCATCTGACATGACACTCAGTGGGGAAGGTGCTCTAGCAGGGTTACTCGATTGGTTGGAGCATCATCTTGTACACCAGAATGTGGCAGGTTCAACCGGGCCAGGGCACATACCCAGGTTTCGGGTTCAACCCCCAGTCTTCTGTGCAAATGGGAGGCAACCAATTGATGTTTCTCATTGAAGTTTCTCTACCTATCTCCTTTCCTCTCTCTAAAATCAATAAATTTACTCTTAAAAATATATATATAAGTGGAGAAAAGGGACCTAAAGGGAAGTGAGGTTTCCATAATGCACCCAACATTGATAAGAAAGGCATAGGCCCTAGAATAGCTAAAACAGTCATAACAAAGAATAATAAAGTTGGAAGAGCTACTCTATTTGATATTAAGGTTTATTGTATATCTATCATAACCAAGACAGTGTGATACTGATGAAGGGAAAGAAAATTATATATATATATACATATGTATATATAAAATTATATATTATAATATATTATATATTATATATAATTATACATAATATATTATAATATATTATGTATAATTATATATATAAAATTATATATATATATTATATATATATATATATATCTCAATGGTATGGACTAGAGAACCCGGAAATCAGCCCATAAATATGTTCAACCGATATTTGACAAAGATGCAAAAGTAATTCAGTTAAGGAAGGATAGCCTTCCCAACAAATGGTGCTGGAATACCAGAGACAAATGAGGACCCACAGACAAAAAATGAATCTCAATATAACTTCATAATTTATATAAAATTAACTCAAACCAAATCATACACCTAAGTGTAAAACATAAAACTTTTTTAAAAATAGGAAAAAATCTTTGGTATCTAGAATTGGGCAAAGATTTCCTAGACTTAACAAAAGCATAATCCATAAAAAAAATCTTGATAAATTTGTTGTCATTAAAATTAAAAACTTTTGTTTTGTAAAACCTCTTGGGAAGAGGATAAAAAGACAAGCCATAGACTGGGAGAAAATATTTGCAAACCACATAGCCAACAAAGGACTGGTGTACAGATTATATATTTTTTTAAAAACTCTCAAAATACAACATAATAAAACAAACTAATTAGAAAATGAAAAAGACAGTTCATGAAAGAGAATATATAGGTAGCAAAGAAGTACATGGAAAGATTTCAACATCATTAGCCATCAGGAATATACAAACTAAAACCACAATGAAATATCATTGCATGCTTATTAAGAAAGGTTAAAAATAAAAAATAGTGACAATACCAAATGCTGGCAAGGATGTCGAGAAATTGGATCACTTGTACTATAGTACATTGCTGGTAGGAATGTAAAATGCTACTGCCAATATGGAAAATAGTTTTGTAGTTTCTTATCAAACTAAACATAAAATTATCCTATGACCCAGTAATTGTACTACTAGATATTTACCGCCCCCCCCCAAATGAAAACCTGTACACAAGTGTTAATAGCGGCTTTATTTATAATAGCCCAAAATTGGAATCAGCCCAGATATCCTTCATCTAACAAATGGTTAAACAAAATCTGAAGTACTGTGTATCATAAACATACCATGCAATATTAGCAATAAAAAGAAATGTTGATACATTCAACAACTTGGATGCATTTCCAGTGAATTATGCGGAGTTGAAAAAGCCACTCCAAAGAGGTTATATACTGTGTGATTACATGTATGTGAAATTTTGAAGAGAAAAGCAATTAGCAATAGAGGACAGATTCATGGTTATCAGAAAAGTAATGGTTGGAGGCATGGGAATCAAGTGGGTGATAATTATGAAAAGGAAGCTGGAGAGATCCTTCTGATGCTAGAAATACCTCAGCTGTGGTGGCGACTATAATCAGAACCTGCACAGCTGTTATAATTGTATGAAACGTCATACACACATGCACAAGTACATTTCTGCATTATTTCTCACAAGTGCATGTGAATCGACATTAATCTCAATAAACATTTCCATGTAAAAAAACTGAATACTGTCACAATGTGAATCATGAAATCAGGTAATAATTCCACTATGAAGTCAATTTTCAAACATGGTGTGTGTCAACCAAGTGCACAGCATGGAAAGGGCCCTCAGCAAACTATGTTGTGTGTAGTTTTTCATCATTCAGTTAATTATTGAAAAGCTATAAAAGAAAGGGGAAGGGAATGTTACATCCACAAAGGACTAAAATCCCGCAGGAGAAAGACAGATTCTGGCAGCGTTCTATCAACCATTTAGCAATTAGAAATTACTGACACTCATAGGGGCTTAAGTTCCAGACGGCAATGACACAACTGCTTTAGTCACCAAAGGTTGATGGGCACCTGCAATAGTCCCTGACTCACGATGAGCACTCAGGGGAGGTGATCAGTGACCGAGAAACAAATGCACACCTAAAACTGTGGCTCAAAAGAAGCTCCTGCCAGCTAGGAATTTACATGTTTTGGTTCTGTGCGTCAGGTAGGAACTTCCTGCCACCCTGGCCGCTGCCTAAGCCTGAGCTTCTTAAAGGCTGCATCCAAACGAGCTATTGCTTTCTGCCGCACAGAAGAGTGAAGGAATACTTGATTCCCAGAGAGCCCAGAATGGAACTAACCTGAAGCTGTCCAGACAAAAGATCAAAATTAATTTTCAAATCTCCAAACTATCCATGTTTGTTTTAATATTTAAAAATAGGTTAAATTTTATGCAAATTAAATTTCAAATAATCAAATGAGGGAACTGGACTTAACCTCCACCCATTAAAAAATGGTTCATATTGGGCAGTAAGCATGCCCCAAATTTCAAAATTAGGCCTCACTAATTAAATCTTTGAAGTGTAGAATATCAAACTTTGAAACAGTATATTTAGCAGAGAACCAGATTGATGTTTACTGATGTAGAAAATGAGCGCAATGGAACTGGAGAAGAGTCTGAAAGTGCCTTTGCCCCAAGGAGTTGTCAAGCAGAAGTAGCTCCCCACATCTCAGCAGAAGCACCCAGCTCCTGCAACCACTTGTATGGAGAAGGCGTTAATGGCAACAAGGAGTGGCACATCCTACATCTTGCAAAAGGAAGTTGTATCAGTTTTTAACATTGGAGGGCATTTTATTGAGATTACTTGGAGATAAGTGTACAAATTGGTACATCAGTAGCCATTTTATACAACGTCCCTCCATTCTAATTTTTACTTTGACCTTCCCCAAGCCTCTTTAGTGAAGATGCAAAAGAGTGTCAGCAGATGCCACTGGGCTCAAATCTGCAGGAAGATTGGATTTAATTTCTGCTCACAACTGCAAAGGATAGCAGAAGTAAAATAACATCAATCAGGTAATTTAGAAACCTGAATGTAACAGCTGAAACTATAATTTTATTTGAAGGTTTAATATGCTAGGGACACTTAGGAAAATTATACATGTCCTGGAGTCTGTTAACTCCACCTACCATATCTTCATGTGCCATACTTCACATGTTGATGAATGGAATGATTGATACTTTTATTTTTGTTTTAATTTCACTTTATTTTTGTATTTTAACTGTGGCTTAACCTGGAAGTTGGCAATCTGTTATTATTAGGTAGTTTGTCATTACTTTAAGGGGTTAAATTTTTAAATGAAATTTTATTGTATCTTAAGGCCAAGTCAATGAGAAAATAGGACTCCCCTTTGAAAACCTTGCTTCAGGGTAGCTTTGTCTGTTCATGTCACAGCCACAACTAATGATGTTAGAATGAGGACAAGAATAGTGGCATTCACTTTAATCTTATACTGTGCCTAGACTAATGCTTAGTGTAAAAACCATGTTTTCCAAAGTAATTTTAGATGGGGAGAAGACGAGTCATTTTTGTTTTTAGTTCTTCAAAATGTAAAAGTACAAACAAAAGAAAAAGGATGAGTCACTGTCATCTGTGTATTTGTATATCTTAATGTTGGTTGCTTCGTTGAGAAAAGGGGCTACAGAGAAATGCTTTTCCTTGTTAAAGGTTTTGCCAAGACAATGTTAAGGAAACTGCACTGCCCTCTGCCCTTCCCATGGGTGAGTGAGGAATGTATACATGTTCTAAGCCAAACCCACTTCGAAATAAAGGGGGAGATGCTCATCTATGGGATAGAGTTGATAAGAATATTAACCTAGACTCAGTATGAACAGATGTTTTCATTATTAAGGAGTAAATAATATTAAAGCTCGGTGATGAGCACATTCATAACTTCTTTTGATTCTTTGACAATTTTTGTGAATTTTCATAAAAGTAAAAAAAAAGTTAAAAGTGGATTTACATTCTTTGTAAATGTATAAATGTATCCCCCGCTCTCTAAATATTATTCCAGGTTTAATTCAGCTGATGTAAATCAAAAGAGCAGACAGTGTGATATCCAATAATTTCTACGTGCACTAATTCTGATAAGGTCAAACACTTTTATTCCCTAGGAAGTGCCAAACAAAAATTGTCTTTAGTTTAGTTTGATGTGTATGAAGAGTTTCCACTTGGGAATAAAATCCTCAGCAAATCCTTGTAGAGTGTTTGCCTGTGTGACATGGAGCCAGCGGGTTAAGGCTCTCTGTAAGGCTGGCTGCCAGTGTAAATCGCATCTTTCCTGGCTTCACACGTGAGCCAGATGTTGGGGATTTTCTGAGCAACAGGATCATGGCAAAGAAGGTTTTTGCATTTCCTGTGTTCCCACTCCAGCTCTCAACCTTCAAGATTTATGGCCAGTCAACAGTGCCATGAACTGGCCTGAAAATATCCCCAGAGTAAAACCCATTGACAAACGCCTCACTCTGCCATGGTTTCATATCATCTGTCACATGAGGATTTCTTAGGACTGCTTCCCCCTTCAGCTGTTGTGCAGAATGGCATTAAGGCAGGTGTAATCTTTAATCTTCTGAAATCTGAAATCCAATTCAATTTTGCTACAATTTAAAAAATAGTTTATTTTCTTATACTTTATGAAATTAATATTTTTCTATCACAATTTAAAAACACATAAAATATGAATGTATATGTATATTACAGGCATATGTAAAAATATCTTATCATTTCACTATCCATGGAGAACAGACATCATTTTCATATATTTCCAAGGACAAGTAAGAAATTACCCGTGATCCCAATCAATGTCTATCTATGCCATCATAAGCATGTATGTTTGTGTGTATGCGAACATTCAAACATTCTATTATAAGCACGTTCCTCACTATTAAATAGTCTTTTTTAAAATCCTCACCTGAGGATATTTTTTCCATTGATTTTTAGAGAGAGGGGAAGGGACGGAGAGAGGGGAAGAGAGAGAGAGAGAAAGAAACATGGATGTGAGAGAGACACATCAATTAGTTGTCTTCCACATGTGCCCTGCCCAACTGGGGCCAGGGATCAAACCTGCAACCCAGATACGTGCCCTTGACCAGGAACTGAACCCTTGACCCTTTGGTGCACTGGCCAACACTATAACCACTGAACAACACTGGTCAGGGCCTTGGATGGCAGCATAATTTCATCAAATGGTTACACCATAATTAATAATACTAGTCAGAGACTGCTGGACACTTAGATTGCTGCCAAATTTTTTGTCTGTTATAATATGCTTTGCCACATTTTAGAAGTATTTTGACAACATAAATACTGGCTTATTTTTTCTGAACAATCACTTCCTTTCTGTTTCAACTCAGCCTTCTCAGGAGCAGTTTTCAAATTCTAGCATGCATAAGAATCATCCAGAAGGCTTTTCAGAAGATTTCTGGACACTCCCCCTCCATCTTCTGCCCTTCCCCCAAATTTCTGATTGAAAAGGTCTTAGGTTGGACCGGAGAATCTGCATTTCTGACAAGCTCCATGCTCTGGACCATACTTTGAGAAACACTGTTCTACAAAAGCACCTGCTGGATGGAATGTAGCACGTGGTTTCTCCTCATGGTCTCATTTTTTACTCTCCCATCGAGAAATAAAAGCTGCTTCAATCGCCATTTCACAGCACAGTCCATGGCCTGGCTCAGGTGCCCTCTTTATGTTGAAAAAATGTTTGGCAAATAATTAATGCTGGCAGGAGAGACTGCAATTTTGACACCAACACCTCGATTTGGGATTCATTTTTCTCACTCAAGACTTGGCAAGTGTACGTCTTCCTTAAGGTCAGACTGAAAATATACTCTGATTCACAAACCTAGTTTAAAATACCACAAGGGATAGACAACGATTTCCATAACGAATGAGCATTACATATCTTCATTCTGGTTTGTTATACACACTTTGCCTGTGCAGTTAGATCTAAGTATTTACACAGAATTTGTGCATTATAGTGCGATTAAATCATCAGAACCAAAAACTGTCTATTTGCCTCTAGCTTCTCCATGATGTCTGCCTTTGCTCAATACTTCCATCTATATTATCGTCTTAAAATATCAAAACCGATTCTCTATTTACTTCCATAGAAATATAGCAAATGAACTGTTTAAAGAATTCACATCTGATGCAGCACATCTAAAAATGTTGGTTATCATTTTTTAAAGAATATATTTTTTAATTGTACTGCATGCCTGACCTGGCAATAGAATAAGTGAATGCTTTAGAAACCAGAAACACACAAACAAATAAAAACACCCAGCAAGCAAGAGTAACTGTGAGCTGGGGATATTCTACTAATCCGCACACCCTACATCTTGGCTTGGTGTGTGTGTGTGTGTGTGTGTGTGTGTGTGTGTGTGTGTGTCTGGGGAGGGGGGAGAGCATGAGTCCAGATTTGGATTTGAGTTCAGAGAGATAGAGAGAGACCCATTCATGGCAACACAGTCATTAACTGGGGGGGGGGGGGGGGATATGAGACAATAGGCAAAGATGTCTTGGCTCTTGATAAAGGGTCCATCAGTAGATGCGTGAATAAAAAAAAATCTGTGGTACATTTATATAATGGAATACTACTTGACCATAAAAAGGAAGGAATCTTACCTTTTGGACAGTATGCATTGACCTGGAGAGTATTATACTAAGTAAAATAAGCTAGCCAGAGAAAGACAATTACCATCTGATCTCACTTATATGTGGAATCTAATGAACAAAATAAACAAACAAGATAGAACAGACTTGTAGATAGAGAAAACAGACTGACAGCTGTTAGAGGGGAGAAGGGTTGGGAGGCTGGGTGAGGAAGACTGCATTCTGAAGGCTGCACAAAAAAAACTCATAGACAAAGACAACACTATGGTGATTACCAGAGGGAAAGTGGGGTGGAGAGGGTAAAGGAAGATAAATGATGACGGAAGGTAAATTTTTAGAAGTGGGACTGTTAGGTCAAAGGATACATAAATATGTAGGTTTGTTAGATATCATGAAATTCCCCAGCATTTTGCATCCTCACTCCAATGAATGATGCTTGTCCTTCTAGACAAGGGGTGGGCAAACTTTTTGACTCGAGGGCCACAATGGGTTCTTAAAGTGGACCGGAGGGCCGGAACAAAAGCATGAATGGAGTGTTTGTGTGAACTAATATAAATTCAAAGTAAACATCATTACATAAAAGGGTACGGTCTTTTTTTTTTTTTAGTTTTATTCATTTCAAACGGGCCGGATTCGGCCCGAGGGCCATAGTTTGCCCACGGCTGTTCTAGACTCTCCAATGAAGTTTTTTTGTTTTAATATATTTTTATTGATTTCAGAGAGGACAGGAAAGGGAGAGAAAGATAGAAACATCAATGATGAGAGAATCATAGATCAGTTGTCTCTTGCACACCTCCTACTGGGGATGGAGGCCCCAACCTGGGCATGTGCCCTGACTGAGAATCGAACCGGGACTTCTTAGTTCATAGGTCGACGCTCAACCACTGAGCCATGCAGGCCTGGCTGGAGTGCTTTTTTAGGAAGGCTGCATTCAGAAGCACAAGCAAACAAGAATTTAAAATGTAAATTTTTAAAAATTATAAAAGTTACAACAAAAATATACAACATTCCATACAGGTGTGTTAATAAGAGTTGTGTGAGATTTTTAGATTAAAAAGTATAAAACTGTATTGAAAGAACTTAAATAATATATAAATAAAGATATAAGGTGTGTGAATATATATACACACCTTCATATATATATGAAGATTCACTATTGTAAACATGTCGATGATCCCATTATTGAGCTACATGTTCAGTAAGATTTTAATAAAATTTCAATAGGATTTTTCAAGGAACTTGTTGAACTTATTCTAAAATGTATACTGATGAGCAAACAGCTAAGAAAGAGAGGCCAAGAAGGCTTAAAGAAGAACTAGGCTGGAGGATTTGCTCTATCAAATAACAAGACTTAGTTATTATGTAATTTTATATTTAAGCATAGAGACAGAAAAATTGACCAATGGAAAAGATTAGAGAGCCCATAAACAGGTTCATATATGGAAACCTGACATATGACAGAACTGGCATTACAGAGCTGTAGGGAAAGTGTGGATTATTTTTAAATGCTGCTAAAACAACTGATCATCCAGAGGAGAAAAATGAAAATAGATTCCAACCCCCATCATTAATTTTTTTTTTCAAATCAAAAACTTGAAAGTGAAAGACAGCAGGTTAACATACATAAGTAAAAAGTATAGGATAATATTTTGAAGATCATGGGTAGTAAGGTATTTTAGATAAAGCATAAAAAAACACAAACCATAATGGAAAAAAAAATAATGTTTAACTTAAAATTAAAAATGCTCTTCAAAAGATGCTAAAGAGAATAAAAAACCCAAAGGATAGAATCCAGAATAAACAGAGGACTCCTGCAAATCATTAAGTGAAAGAAAAACAATTCTCTTTAAATTAGGAAGAAAGACTTGTATTTCACAGAAAAAGAAATACAAACAGCCAATGAACATATGAAAAGAGCTCAGCCTCACTAGCATGTAGAAAAACAGAAATTAGCCCTACCCTGTTTGGCTCAGTGGGTAGAGCATTGGCCTGTGGACTGAAGGGTCCCCGTTTGATTCCGGTCAAGGGCATATGCCGGGGTTGCGGGCTCAATCCCCAGTAGGGGGCATGCAGGAGGCAGCCAATCAATGATTCTCTCTCATCACTGATGTCTCTATCTCTCCCTCCCTCTCCCTTCCTCTCTGAAATCAATAAAAATATATTTTAAAAAAAGAAAAACAGAAATTAAAATTCTAGTGAGAGAATATTTTATATCCAACAAAGGCTAAAGATGAAAAAGTCAATTAAAAAATTGAACATGCATGCATACTATGATCCCATAATTTCTCTTCCAGAAAAACTCTCAAAAACATGTCTCCAGTAAACAAGCATAAGAATAATTAAAATAGTGCTATTCATAATAATAATAATGATGAACTTGAAATAACTCAAATATCCATGATGTTAAAATGGATAATTAAATTTGGTATAATCACTTAATAACTATTACATGGCTATAAAAATAAATTATCTCCAAGTCCACAAATCAACATGGATGAATCTTATAAACAATGCAGAGCAATAAAAAAAAAAAAAAAACACAGAAAAAAATTGCCTTCATTATGATTACATTACATACTAGAGGCCCAATGCACAAAATTCGTGCAAAGCGCTCGGCCCTTACAGTCACAGAGGGCCTTGTTTAGGTGGAAGAGGCTGTAGGGATATGAGTTCCACAGGCCCAGCTGGGACGGGTGCTGCAGTGCTTGGTGGCTGCGAGTGGAGTGACCAAGGTCGCCTCCCGCAGTGGCTTGCCTTGGCCCTCACAGCCCCAGCTTCGTCCGGAAGGTGTTTCTGGAAGGAGGTCTGGTCTAATTAGCATATTACGCTTTTATTATTATAGATACTTCACAAGCAGGCAAAACTGAATAGTATACTTTTAGGGGTATCTACACATGTGATGAAACTTTAAAGAAAAACAAGAAAATTATTGCTATAATGTTAAAGTGGTATTGTCCCCCTGATAGGGAGAGAGAGTGAAAGAGACTCAGGCAGATTCTAAGAGATTGATAATAATGTCTCCTACACTGAATGATGTTAAATTCATCAGTGTTATTTTCTTAACATTTTCATTAATACATTATATATATATATATATATATATATATATATATATATATGCTATATTCACTCTACGTTAGAGAAAATGAATTTCAAAAAGTTTATTAAAAAGAAAGAAAAGATGATTTACTTAGTCCTTTACCTAAAAGCTTCTAGTGGCTTCCTGTTGCCTACAAGATAAAATCCACCTTCCTACCAAGGAAAAGTGCAGGCTCTTTCTCATTAGGCCTCCAACTACCTTTGCAGCCTCGTCTCCCACCATCTACCCCACACCCTCAGCTCACCTGTATTCTAGTGACTACCTGTATTATAGGATCCCCAAGCACATACTTGAGCTATGCACCTGCAGTTCCCTAAAGCCTCCTGTCTCAACTTAACCAATTCCTATACTTTTAAACTCTAGCAAATTCCAGCTTCTTAGTGGAGCGTTCCCTGTAAATTCTGATGGATATTTTCTTCTGTGTGTTCACAAAACTGTATTTCAATTTATCTACTTATATGTCCCTCCTCGCTTCCCTGTGAAATCTTCATAGGCAGGAACTACACTTCCAATTCAGTTGAAACAACATTTCCTGTGTTTTCATTTTATGTCATAACCCCGCTTAGACATTGAATGTATCTGGATTAGGCCCTGTTGCTACCCTCAAGGAGCTTGCAACTTAGTTATCCTCATGTCTGAATTCTTTATGCTGACTGTAGTGCCTGGCATATTGCACATTATTCAATTATGTCTGATGAATCCAAGAGTGAACAAACTAAGGGACAAATAAGAACTATTCTTTTCCTATTTAAAACAAACAAAGAAGCCTTTTGGCAATGACTCATGCCTTTATTCACAACTTTTTAAGGCTGTAAATGGTATCTGTCAAAAACTAAAGTTTATCCAAGGAAAAACACCAAATGTGTATTTTCATTAAGAGATGTTTTAATTATTCTTATGTAATTTCCAGATAAGAGTAAACTCAGCCAACTGATTAAAACTCAGGTTCATTATATAACACAATAATAAGCAACAACACAAGTTGAGTGTGGAACTGGAAAATATTAATAAAACTATTCCTTTGTGGTCGCTCCCATGTGAAGCTCTATCTGTCTATAAACATGTATGATTGATTTTCACTTTCTTTAAAAGGAAAAAATATCCCCCAAAATTTCAAATTAAGCATTATTTTAAATTTTTAAATAGCTTCAGGCATCCAAATAAGCAGTCAGGCTTCAGATCTGAATATTCCATGCCAAGGAATATTTAAAATGGTGTGTTTCTCAGATCCTAGCTTACTATAAGCCAAACACAGAAAAATGAGTAAGGATCGTCTGTATAATGCAGCTATACCATTTGGATGCAACACCATTCTCCCCACATTGGTCTTTAGTCTTTGTTGGACAAATGTACTCTTGTTCTTCCACAGATACCTTATTCTGGCCCTCCTGGGTGATTCTTGCTAATCCAGTGTGGTAGGCTGAAAAATGGCCCCTCCAGCATTGTCCATGCCCTATTCCCAGAACATGTGATACCTTACATTACATGGTAAAAGGGGCTTGGCAGATTGGTTCAATTAAGGGTCTTGAGATGGAAAGATTATGCTGGATTCTCTGCACAGGCCTAAAGTAATCACAAGGGTCCTTATAAGAGGAAAGCTGGAGAGTCCCAAATAGTACCAGGAGATGGGGCAATAGAATCAACAGGTTAGAATAACATGAGGAAGGCATCATGAGCCACACAGTGCAGGTGACCTCTTCCAGCTGAAAAAAAAATCAAGGAAACAGATTCTCTCTTCGGAGCCTCCAGAAGAAAGCCCTGCTGACTTTCACCAAATAATTCCACTAAGACTCATAAATGTGTATGGTTTGAAGCCACTAAGTTTGTGATACATGTACCAGCAACAATAGAACACTAACACACTCATTGATTAGACTTTATTCCTGCATGTGGTATCTTGCCCCAACATTGTTCTGCCCCTGAATAATATTCAATTCTCTCATCTCTGAAATGATTTTAATGCCTCACTGGTTATCCCTCTGGTATGATCTGTAGTAACCTAATATTTGTTTATTAGCTGTGGCAGACACTGTTGACTACTTACCCCAAATTCATTCCAACTCATTCTCCCTTGCTGCCTCATACTGCAGTGGCTAGAAAGTCAAATACACTTTCCCAGACTTTTTTTCAGTGAGGGATGGCCGCCTGCCCCAGTTCTAGAAAATGAGGCATAGACAGTGTCTGCTGGGAGAGGGAGAAAATTTGAGGGACACTTGCTTTCCTGACAAAAACGGAAGATATAACCAGTGTGAACTTTTCCCTTTCTTCCTACCTTGAACATGAGTGTGATAGTTAGAGCTGCAGTGGCTGTCACACTAGCAGAAGCAAAAGGTCAAGAGAATCACAAAGACATGGGCTCTGATATTGCTGAGTCATGGAACCAAAGCCAATAGTTGCCTACCTCTGGAAACTTCTGATTTTGTGAGAGCCATAGCTCCTATTTGTTTAAGCAACTATAGTATGATTTGGTGTTACTTGCATCTGAAAGCATTCCTAACTAATATATTAATTTTCTATGGTAATCTCCATTGGAACAAAAGCAATCAGACCTCCGAGGCTTCAGAAAGTATAACAAAATCCACCTTAGCACATAGCTTTATGCATTGCTATGTATGAAAAGAAAGGGAGGGAGGAAGAAAGGAAGGGAGAGGAATGAGACAGAAGAGGAAGAGAAGGAAAAAGAAAGTGACTCAAACCCAAAATTCAGTCATTGCTATCAAACTACAAAACAAAACGCCGAAGAACAGATGCATCCACCTTCACTGCCTCAGTCTTACAGTTACATGATATAAATACACACTAAAGAACTTGCAATGACAATCAAATTGAGACTTTTGAGCTCCCAATCAGTTATCCTAACATCAATGCAATGAGTGTCTGTACGTCTCTTCATCCCCATTCTGCAAACCCAAATGCCAAGTTAACTCAAAGCATTACTAAGGAGTCTCCATTTGCCAGTTCCCAATAAAGTGCTCCACTGCACTGCAGACTACGCAGAGCAATAATCTGGGTCACAGTGAACTATCTAGAGAAAATCAATGTCAAGGATTTAGAAGCTAATTCTGGGAATAAAACTAACAACTTTCTAAAATTCTCTCTTTGGTGCTTATGTGGTGTATTTTTTTTTGTAAGTTTTGAGATTTTTTTAATGTTTGATAGACCTTTGTGGCTAATCAGAGATCTAAAATGGGCTTTTTCATTAGAACATTCTATTTATAATGAGTAGTACTAGGGCATCTCAGTGCACTAAACATCCAGAGGCTAAGGTCGACAATCTATGTGGAGGACCTAGTCAATGGCAGACACAGTGCTGGAAATAGAAATAAAGAGAAGTCACAGTTCTTGTCCTTATAAAGCTTAGATTCTTATTACTTAATGGACATTAACAAATAAATGTATGTTACATGTTTGAAAGAGAATTGTTAGTTCTTCTGGGGGAGTGAGGGAATGGATAAAAAACATGAACAAAAGACTTTCTTTTTATTAATTGATTGGTTGAAGACCAGACCAAGGGTGGTAAACAAGAAAAAGACTCCTTGACATTTGTCAAGTCAACAAAGCAGGGCTGTTTCAAGTAAAGAAAATAATAGGCTGGATGAAAGTGATGGGACAGTGGGGGGACTTCAGTGCATGAATTACTCAAATTTCTCCACAAATACCAAAAATGTCTTTGGAGAAAGGATGGAGAATAAGTTAACAGCTAGTAACAAAGTCATCCAAAAGATAAAGAATTAAAGGAGGATCCAGCCAGACCCAATTGTGTGAACACAACTTGGAAGAGCTGGAAAGAGGCTGAGAATGTTGCTCTACCACAAAAGCACAGTTTGAGGAAGTTCAGTGTCATTGAGCACGTCTTCAGCACATCCAGGGCAGCTGTCCATTGTGCAGCTCTCTTGGATTAGGGAATACTGGGAAGGTGGGCACTGTTGATAGCAATATGCTTTCAGAGAACACTGAAAGAAATGGAGACTAACATTTATTAAGATGATACACTGTGATCCTTACATGTTAACCCACTTAATCCTTGCAATGACCCTGTGAAATACCAGTTAGTAAACCTCATTCTATTAAATTTAGGAAATGGATTTTTAAATACACTTAGATTTGAGTCTGGCTCTATCACGTATTATATCTATGATGACATAAATTTAAAATGTGACTGAATTAAGCAATAAAGAAAGCAAAGTAACCTTCCCAAAGCATCACAGCAAAGTCAAAGTAGGATTAAAATTCACATCTCTTCAATTTACAGGAAGTAGTTTAACCTCTTAAATCACAATCCTTCCAGTGGTGAATTCTCTAGTCTATTCTGAACTGTCATCAGAAACATTCAAATTTCAGCTCCTACCTTCACACATTTTTGTGTCATTTCTGTATTTGGTATTCCCAGTGGCACCTAGCACTGCAAAATATGTCTTGAAATAACTGTTGTAAGAGAATAGATTGGTGCATTCTATTTTTGGGGGGTGGGAGTAGAGCAGACAATTTGGTGATACTTATCAGAATGTCTAATGTATATGCCCTTTACATAACAATCCCAACAATCCCACTGCGAAGAATTTAATCTACTTCTATGTAACTATGTAATAAAAGTATGTTTTGTGTCCTGCCATATATATATATATATATATATATATATATATATATATATATGCATCCACAAATACACACATACTCATACACACAAAACACTAACAGGAGACAGTAGTGTAGTGGGTAAGAGAATGGTCTCAGGAACTAAACTGCATGAGTTCAAATCTTGATTCTACTATTTTCTATTTGTAATCTTGGGCCTCTTAGATCTCTATTCCTCAGTTTGTTCATCAATGAAGTGGGACAAAGAATAGTTCCTATTTCTTATGATTAAATTATAGATGTAAAAGGCTTGGGCCAGCAAGTATTAAGGATTGTATAAATGTTAGCTGTTACTATAATTTTCAGTCAAGCACTATAATAGCAAAAGAATCTGAAAATAACCTAAACATCAGCAAGAATAAAATGGCTGACTCATGAGGGTACATCTATGCAACAGAAAACGATACGCCACTAAAGATACTGAACTACAGCTGCAAGACTGCTTGTCCAGAAGAGACAGAACATACCTGTGTCAGGCAAAGCTTCTACCTGAGGCTCTGTGGGGATTTTCTCCCTTTATCATCTGTTAGCCATTTGTTGAATTAGTAGAGTACTACTGTGGTCTCGAGAGCTTTAGGAGGAGCGGAAATGTGAGACAATACAAAGATTAAAGGCATGTGTACTAGTATTTGCACATGGGCATAACATCTTTATAGACCCACACAGGTCCTTCCTACCTGCTGCCTCACTTCTCAGTTTGCAGCTATTATAGGAAGAAAACATGTGAGCCACCCTCCTCTCTTGCCTGCTTTCAACAGACTTTCTACACAAGCTGCCAAAATAATTTGGGAGAATGCGTGTTCTTCTGCCTGGATCCACAGTGTTGGGCCTTTTGCTGTAAATTCTCTTTTCACACTCTTTGCCTGACAGGTAAACAGCAGGAAGGTGTGTTTTACAGATTATTTTTAGCTCTCATTTTAACTAAAGTTAGTCATATTCAAGAAAACTGGAGTATTTCTAAATTACATTTAACCATCCATATGAAAACAGAGAAAAGGGGAAAACCAGTCGATGAGAATATAACTTAATTGTAGGCCATATTATAAAAAAATTATCATTCAATTCAACTAATACCTGGAGCATATCACTGAGATGAGGATCGCTGAGTAACCTAAAATAAACTGTGAGTGAAGGGTCGTTGGGAAGGATGGGAACCAAGACATGTGAGTGACTTGACTGCCAAATGCCTGGCACTTTATATGCATCAAACACTCAGACCAAGCCTATGAACTCAGAATCATCATCTCTAGCTAGAGATGAAAACACTGAGGCTTAGGGTGCTTAAAAGACTTGCCCAAATTTATTTAGCAGGAAAGTGATAGAGCTTAGATTTTAAACCCAGGTTGGCTAGTTCTAAAACACACGTTCTTCCTTCTAAAGCCCAAGATTTTCAGGGAAGAGTCTGTGATTAGATTTCAGTAATGGTAAAGGCTAAAGGGAAGGACAAGGGAACAGACTGAAGGTCTATCAAAAACCCCTAATGGTGCTCTTTTTCCCAGAGAAACACTTCGAGGTGACAGATGTTTTATAAAGTCTCTGTGGATCAAAGCTGCCAGGAGAAGAGACAAAGGTTAGAGCCAAGTCTCAATGTAATTAAGGTACTTTGTTGTTGACCAAGATGAAACAATGATACATCGGTAACCCAAAGCATTCCTGGGACTCACTTGGAGATGCTTGTTTATGGGGAAGAAGCCTTGAGACCATGAATCTGGCTCATCTTCCTAGGGGAAAAACCACTGGCGCAAAAGCTCAGGAAACCAGGTGCACATCCTGACACCCAACAGGTCTAGCAATACTTGGGTCAGCCCTGCTTGAGTCTGGTGGGCACTGCCCTGCCCAGGAGCTCCAAAAAGAAGGCGCTTCCAGGATCAAAGAGAGCAGCAGCAAAAGCCCTAGTTATCTCCCTTTTGATTGGACAGCAAAACAGCCAAGATGTGGGCTTTAGATGGTGTTTCACCCTAACCCTCATCCCCAGGCTAACGGGAGAAGTAAAAACCAAAGTTCTCTATGCCCCTCTCTCTCTTCCTGGTTCAAGAACTCCTCCCTCATCGGGCGCCAGCTGCATCCCACTCCTTGGATGTCATCCCCTGCCACAGCCAAGAGATACATCCATCCAGGCCGAGATGTCAGTTAAAAGAGAAATATGGTGGTAACAATCCCAGGAACAGTTGAAATTTCAATGGGGATCCATCAACAATTTAAGAAAAAAAGGCTAAAGAAATTAATGAAATTAATATCTAGTGATAGACTTTCTGGTACTATAAAAAATGATGATATATACAAATCCTTACATGTATAACATGGGCACATAAGAAAGACATAAAAGAAAGATAACATACACATTAAGTTTTTAAAAAGTATATCCAAGCATATAATTCAAAAAATATGCATGCACTCATGATTTGTGGGATCAGGACTTGGGTAAGCAATCACAGATATACTTTTTTTTTTCAATTACAGGTTTCATTCAATATTACTTTGTATTAGTTTCAGGTGTACAGCATAGTGATTAGATAATCAGATGATCTACAAATATTTCAAGTACCCACATGGCATCCTTTCTTTAAAAAATATATTTCATTGATTTTTTACAGAGAGGAAGAGAGAGGGAGAGTTAGAAATACTGATGGAAGAGAAACATCAGCTGCCTCCTGCACACCTACCACTGAGGATGTGCCCGCAACCAAGGTACATGCCCTTGACCAGAATCGAACCTGGGACCTTTCAGTCCTTGTCCGCATGCCGATGCTCTATCCACTGAGCCAAACCAGTTAGGACCCCACCTGGCATCCTTAATGTGACATCTTTTAACACAGGGGAAAGGACTGATGTAGTTGGCCTGGGGTGACTCTCAGGGGACACCATGCTCATCTCTCCAACTAGACTGTGAGCAATTCATGGAGTATGTGCTCCACATGTGTGCTTACGTGAATTACGTGACAGTCAAAAAAGTCATGTGCTGGCCAGAAGCTTCTGACCTTGTTCTGAATGCTATGGACTGAACTCTAACACTGACACTTAGGCTTGGAAGAAACTTTACAGGTGATAATGTTCCAATATCCGCATTTACTGGTGAGAAAATGGAGATGAGAACTAGTGAGAGGACCCAATCATGGTCACGCACTTGACCCAACAGAGTCATAAATTACAGTGCTCTTTCCACCGCAGCCTAGAGTTCTGGATGGGTTAGGTTAACATACTATGATATACAAGGAGTGTCTAAGTCACTCACAAAAGGATGAGTACATAGATGAATCTCATGGAATCTAAGTTAAAACACTGAGTCTCTCTCTCCTTCCAGAGCTGTTCCAGAACACCATGTGTGAGAGAAAACAACAGAATGGAAACTGCTCATATGGAGCACGAGGAGGCTGCCCACCTCCCTCACACAGCCCGTGTGCAAAGACAGCCCCTCAGCTGCGCCACAGAAACAAGGTGGCTCGTGCTCATTGTTTATTGTGACAGCTGACAAGCCAGCTGGCACAAATCACTCCTCACTTCCAACAGAGACACCACCAGGACACGTGTGACAGGCTCCAGCTGCCGCTCAAGAAGATGGGTGGTGTGGCCCATGGCCCAGGCCCTGGCTTCCACAGTCCTCCATGGAGCTTCCCAGCACAGAGCAGTCGTGTGGGCATTTGTGGGGAGGGCTGGCTGTGTTCTTAGGGCTACAGCTGGAGCAAAAGTTCATTCTAATGCTCCCTGAAGGGCTGTGTTATATTTGGCAGAGGAATGGCATTTCTGGTCAGAGCAAGGAGTTGAAGGAAGAGGCAAAGTATTACATCTGAAAAACATTTCAGGTACCACTAGAGGTATGGGCATAATACTAAGGGATCTGCCAGTGTTAGGTTCAAGAGGGGCCTTCTGTCCTCTGACTTTGGCAGATCCACCTGAATTCACTGCAAATGGATAAGAAGTCCATGGCAGAGCTGGGGAAGTGGTGAATGAAAGGGTCTGGGTGCCCTGGCCTCGGGCGTAGGACACAAAGGAGGCTCTCAAGTGGTATACTTCAAAGAATATGAGCAGTCCCTTCTGCACCCAACTTTTTCTCCACCATCATGCTCAGCAGAGTGTCCAGAAGGGGCTTGTGGCCTCAGCATGTTTGGGTTGGATAATTAATTCTTTTTGTAGAGGGCTGTCTTATATGCTGTAGAATGTTCAGCAGCATCATTGGTCTCTCCCCATTAGACTCCAGTAGCAACCCCGGAATTATGGCAATCAAAAATACCTCCAAACATGAACCTTGTCCCTTATTAGCATAGCTCCCAATAAGAACCACTGGTGTTGGGGTCAAGAGCATAGACTCAGGCCCCAGACTACCTGGGCTCTTGATTCCAACTTTGCCCCTTTTGACAGGTAAATTTGTCCAATCTTTGTGCTCAATGTTCTCAGTTGTAAAATGAGAGAATAACAACAATCCACCTTATAACGTGGTTCCAAATGTTGACTTATTTAATACATGGTGAACCTTCAGAATGGAGTCTGGCCCCCAGTGAGCATTTCTCTTCCCCAAAAAGCCCAGGAAATAGTCCATTCCTCCAGAATACCAACCTGCAGGGCTCCAGCTTAAAGTCTACCACTGAGGGCATAGGTAAGCAGTCAGGAAAGCAAAGAGGAGAAGCCACTACTCTCCTCTAGCACTGGCAAACAGAGACATGTGCAAAGACAGACAGGAAATTTCCCTCAGCTTCTAGACTTTCTCCTACAAATCATCTGCCTGGGTGGCATAAACACCTGAGGTCATATTTGGCTGTTTCTTTTGATTTCTGCAGCCTTCTAATCTTTGGAAAGCCAGACCAGTTCTCCCTCATCCTCCCTCCACCAGCCTGTCCAAAAGTTCTATAGGACATAATTTCCTGTATAAAGTTCCTTCCTGCTTAAAATGTCTACAGTGGGTCCTGTTTTTCAGACTGTCTTAACTTGACTCAAATACCAAAATCTTACTATCAGGAAAATGTTCCTGGGAGTAGTGATGAACTGGTATGTATGTATTGACAATAGAACCTTCACTTCCAGAGGAAATCCCCAAATATGAAACAGGTAAAAGTGGAGCTAGTCAACTGGGTAACTGTTGGTGGAAGAAGGGGTGCCCAGATGGTTTACCACTTGCTCACATTTCTTCCCCACACATGTAGAATCTTAAGGCTCTGACAAACCATGTTTTCAAATCCCTATAGCAAGAGAAGAGCCCTAAAATATATATGGGTTCCATGCATACAAAGTGCTGACGCAGAAGTTTGTGAAAAGTGTCCCCAGAGCCAGAAAAGACAATAAGCAACTACTGACTGAGTATGGATTTTAAGATGCACTGTGACTGGCCCTGCAGAGAGAAGGGCCTGCGTAAGGAGTAGGTCTCTGTCATCAAGGAGCTCAGAGTCAAACAGCCGATGAAAACAGAAGCCAGGCCCACAGACAAGGAAAACAGGGTAACACGTCTTGGTGAGAGGCATGTGGCATTCAGTCGCCTATGAGGGTCAATCCTCGAGCAAGGCCTCAGAGAGCAGATGCGGGGCTGCGCGGCACAGAGTTCTCCCTGAATCCCAGGTGTGAGAGTAGCCCACTCTCAGAGGCTCTCCATTATGAAGCTGCCCAAACAGGAAAGGAAGTGAAGGCCTGGCATGCCATCTACCTAGTGAATAACCTGCTGAACCGCTCACTGCCTGCTGTCTCTGGTCCAGCCAACCTTACCAAGTAAGAGGCATTGCCGGGTGATCATTATTTTCTAGTAATTCTAGGTCAATTGCTTTCATCTAGTGAGTTTGGTTTGGATGGGCCAAGTACCTTGTTCCCATACTTCATTTTTGTTTGCTATGACTTTCATGAAACTCTAGGTATTCATAGGAAACTGGGCATATCTGCTCTTAACATGCTTTTTTTTTTTTTTATTGTTTTGACACACCCGCCAAGAGATTGGTCTCTCTTTCCAGCAGTGCTTTCAAAAGTCAAATTTTTATGGTTGAGAATTCTCATTAAAAATGATTACTTTTGGCAGCAGAAGTCGGAAGGGTGACAGGAAGAAGGAAGTATTAAAGACACTTGAGATTTTTTTCTTCCACTTGTAGAAAGCCTGTCTGTAAAAAAACATCATGCAGAAAATGAAGAAAAGAAATGTAAACGTACCACAAAACCCTTCTAACCTTTATATGTGTGTGTCATTCAAAGCAATTTCATAAGCATAGGTGCTAAACCACTGTCCCTATTACCTGTTCATACCTACTCATTAGACTGTAAATCCTTTAAGCGTAGGGCAGTGTTTTTCACAGCTCTGACCTCTCGGCAGCAGTCACCACCATGCCTGGCTCATAGGAGTATTGATAACTGCTTCACGAATAAAAAAATAATGAATTACTAATAATTATTAGGAGAGTGTAGATAAAAATAGCATATCATGGATACCAATGTAAGAGCTAGAAATTTAAGCAAACTACTTTTTGTATTTATTCTTTCTCGTATCATTGGCAAAAAAAAAAAAAAAAAAAAAAAGAGGTTGATAACTACTCTCGAATAATTCTCTAAAGAAATGGAGCATATAAACCTTTCTTGATGCTTCTAGTTAGATATACAATTTCTGAGGGCACTGAGATTCATATTTTTAAAACTATTTTTGTAAAACTAGTTTTTTTTACATTTTTTTGGAAACGACTACAATCAAGCACCTCTTAACCATGTTTCGGTCAATGACACATCACATATACAATGGTGGTATACCGTAAAGCCTAGGTGTGTAAAAGCTATACCATCTAGGTTTGTGTGAATACACTCTATGATGTTCACACAGTGACAAAAATCACCTAAGGCAGCGGTTCTCAACATGTGGGTCGCGACCCCTTTGGGGGTTGAATGACCCTTAGGGGTTGCCTAAGACCATCAGAAAGCACATATATAATTACACACATATATATAATTACATCTTGTTTTTGTGATTAATCACTATGCTTTAATTATGTTCAACTTGTAAGAATGAAATTGGGGGGTCACCACAACATGAGGAACTGTATTAAAGGGTCATGGCATTAGGAAGGTTGAGAACCACTGACATAAGGATTTCATCAAGACTGTATCCCATTCATTTATGAGCTGTCAGAAAATGTGGGGACCTGGTAGATCCCAGCCTCCATTGCTCTTGACTTTGTCTTCTTCCAATACTTATTCAGATGTTGGAACTTCGCCTCTCTCTGATTTCTTGCACAGAAATACAGCAAAAATGTGGCTGCCCTTTGGGAATCTTCAGTTCTCTGTGACAGTTTAGACCAAGTGTGATGATGCCTATGAACTATTTTGGGTCCTTTGGTGGCCCATGATGTCCCACATCCACAACTATCCGAATGCCAGTGCACATACTTCTTATAGGATGAGCCAGTAGAGACTCTAAGTGGCAGACTTTAATAAGATAGCCTACAGATTTAAAACCCACTTCCATAGCAGATTTCATTTCTTGCTTGTAAATTTTCCCTTTTAATGACTGTTGTGACTTTTATTTTCAATATCCAAGGAAGCAGTAACAATTAGGTTATGATTCAAAGTACACTTACTCATTATATAACCCATTTTCCATCCTTGGAAATTCATTGTTTCTTTCTATATGACTGATGTACTTAAATATGTTAATAGGAGTAAGATACCTACTCCACGTACATATTTATAATCTGTACACAGTGCCTGGCACATAGCAGGACCGCAATAACTGTTCATTTGGCTTCTCTAGAAAATGTAGTGCACACATAAGCTCAAGAGCTATTAGTCACAGTTTGTTTTTTATGGGTATAAAGTATTAGGCCACCTTTTCCTTCATATCTCTAGTCAGTACTTGATCTCTTGGTGGTAAATGGAAAGTCTTGAATTAGAATAAAAGATTCTGGGATCAGAAGTACTCAAAGGACTAGTATAGTCATAGGCAGGCCAGGCAGGTAATGCAAACCTGGATGATTCAAGTGTAAAGGGACAAGGCAATGTAAATGAACAAGAAGTCCAGGCAGGCACCGTCAGGAATTTGGAGAGGCCAGGGCCTCAGCATACAGCCGGGCAGGCTGTACTCAGCACAGGAGGACCACTAAAGGAATGATGGGAGCTGAAAACCCAGAGGGCGTGCCTTTTACTTCTTCCTGTTCAAGTACCATATGGGCTCGCTGAGGTGCTGAGAGTGCCAAGGGCAATGAAAGGAAAATTTGAGGAGCAAATTGACATGGGCCCCGGAATCAAGAAGAATGCCATTCAGTCTGAACATTTTGAACATTTTCTCCCAGCCGGTGAACTCTGATATACTAGTATGCCCTGCTGGGGGCAAAAATGAACGCCTGGATTTGGCTTCAACTGAATCTACCGTGTTTCTAAGACCAGTATGAGGAGAACAGAGCTGTGACTATGGGAGGATGGAATCATAGGAGACTAGATCACAGAGTCAGAAAACAGAGAGGTAGCTGACAAATTGTACTGAGCTGAATAGTGTCTCCCCAAAATACAAGTCCACCAGGAACCTCAGAATGTGATCTTATTTAGAAACAGGATCTTTACAGATGTAATTAGCTAAGATGCAGTCATACTGGAGTAGGGTAGGCGCTAAATCCAATATGACTGGTGTCCTTGTAAGAAAAGGAGTGACACAGACACAAAGGGAAGAATGCCATGTGAAAGCAGAGGTAGAAGTCAAAATGATGTGGGGACAAGTGAAAGCAAGACATAATTTTTCCCTAGAACCATCAAAGTGAGCCTGGCCTTACTAATGCCTCGATTTCTGACTTCCAGCCTCCAAAACTGTGAGAGAGTAATTTTCTGGTTTTTTAAAACCACCCAGTCTGTGACTCTTTCTTTCTTTTCTTTTCTTTTCTTTTTTTTTTTAATTCTCACCCCCAGGAAGAGAGGGAGGGAAAGATAGAGATAGATATATAGAGAGAAAGAGAGAAACATTGATATCAGAGAGACACATCTATGGGTTGCTTCCTGAATGCCCCCCAACCAGGCCAGGGATTGAACCTATAACCCAGGTACATGCCCTTAACCAGGAATTCAACCCAAGACCCACAGGCACGGGCTGATGCTCTAACCTTGAGCAACATCAGCCAGGGCTGTGATACTTTCTTATGGCACACAGAAAATTAATACAGAAACCATGTAGTCCAGGGCCTTTAGAGTACAGATGTACACACTGAGACTTAGAGATACTTGGGTGACTGGCCCAATATCACAGGGCTGAATTCAGCACAGCAGAACAATCCAGTCATTCACTCACTTGTTCTCTAATTCCTTCAACAAACATTCACCAAGCACTTTCACTGGACAACACAAATACAGACCACTTCTTCGTGGAACTTTCATTTCTAATGGACAGAACAGATAATAAACAGTGAACTGCTCAGGCAATGACTTAATTACAAGAGGGGTAACAGATCCAGAGAGGAACACAGTGGCAAATGATGAGAGCCCATGGTGAGGATTTGGACCTAACCTGGAAATTTGACAAAGGTTTCCTAGAAGGGACATTTGAGGGGAAATCCAAAGGACATATCAGCATTGGTTTTCCATGCCACAGAAGGGTGTGAATGCAGGCATGTGATGAAAGAAGTTTTTAAGGGTAAAAAGGTAGAATCAGAGGAGAATAATCCAGATAAAGATAATGACCTTCTTTCTCATCAATCCTCTTTCCATCACACTGTCTTTCCTGGAAACTCATACAAAAGCAAGATAGAGTCACAATCCCATCAAGCTATGTTAATGACCTGTTAACCACAGAATGCTTATAGCCTGTAAAAGACAAAGGAAACTCTCATTTGCAGTATGCACTGGACTACACATGTCTACCCTAGAAATGCTGTGATTTTTCTACCCAAAATATTTCACCTTTTGTAAAGCTAGAAGTACCCACTCTCCAATCCCCCACCTCATTAATGAAGTTACATTTTTCCTGTCTACAAAAAGTTCAGCAACAATAACAAAGACTATATACTCCCCCAATGACAGGCATAACCAGTCTGACCCTGATAAGTAGGAATTCGGTAAATAACGCACAGCTGATTAACTTCTGTCCCAATTCTGCAAGCAAATCTAATTCAAAGGTTGTTGTGCATTAGGCTATCAAATGCATGGTTCTATTACAACCTTCCTACACATAACATTTCTTCTGTGGTTAAGACATCAAATGTGAATTCAAAGATGGGTCATATTTTCCACTTGAAGTTCATGACATTCAAAGTGAACTGAATAAAGTGAATGACTGGCTGACACCAATCGCCCCTCACCCATAAAGTCCATGGCCACAGAGCACTGTCATCCAATAAAAAGCCTCACATATTTTATTTCAACCATGAAGTTAGAAAAAAAACACACCCAGAAACTACTAAAATTCCCACTGCTTTCGAGAAAGACTCCTGGCCAAATGGTCCCATTTTCTTTCCACAGTGGGATCTCAAATTCTGTGATTCTTTTATTTTCTCATTCCCACTTCACACCAAATAACGAAGAATTACACATTCTTAAACAGAACAAAGGGGCTGAATGAGCTGTGCATAACACATTCGGCAGAAATGCCAAGGGGACATCTGAGAAGGTTCCACGTAACATGAAAATGAGGTTCCCCAGCACTATAACAATGCGACTCCAGGCAGGCCTCAAGATTTCTGGGCTTGTTTGCAACAACTGCCTTTGCCCACCCAGCCCATCTCACTCCCAGAAGGCTCTGACGTTTTCCTGCAATTGCTGGGCTCTGATGCTGACTTGAAAACACTCCTCCACATGGATGCACTCAATCACCCAGCATTAAATGAGACATCTAAGGATTCTGCCACTCACCAGCGCTGTCATGTTTTCCCAGCCCTCTGACGACTGCATTATTGTGCAAAGCCACTACAGTCCCATTACCAGCTGGCATATGATCAGATGATAACTAAGTGAACACAAACACTTTAACAGCACAAGGAACTGCCGAGGTCTCCCTCTTGGGCAATGCAGCCCAAGAGATTTTCTGACACTCGATCCACAAGCCCAATAATCATGTTGCAAATGCTTTTCAATGTCAAGGAACAACCATTCAGTTGGGCCTCATGTGCCTGTCATCTGGACATGAGTGCTTCTGAAAAAGACAGCTTGGCCTTTATTCTTCTCTGAAAACCTTTTCTCTTTCAGAAACCACTAAGTCATCCCAGTTTTCTTCCCATCGTACCACTACTCAGATGTTTGCAAAGACCAGCTCTTATTAGGGGTTGGCCTTCAGTTTGACTCTGTATAGAGGCTAGATGTTTGCTTGGAAAGATGAAGAAAGATGCTGGTTTAGTTTTAGGGAAGTAACTCTAACCAATTCAAAGAGTTGTTTATTCTTTGATGAATCTTCATTCTGCAGCAGGAAGTAGCAGAAGACAGATGATGTGATTTGAGTTCTAGATGCTATGACATAGACAGAAGATACACTGTCCCTACCTTCAAAAAGTTGGCAATCTATTTGTGGACACACGCAAACACACACACACACACACACACACACACACACACACCCAGTAATACAAGGCAATATGTAAATAAGGCAATATATAAATGTTAAAATGAGGCATAGAAACAGAGCAAGTGAAGCATTTGGAGAAGGAGAAATATCCGTGGCCAGAGATGATCCCAAAAGTCTTCCAAGAGTAGCAATGATCACAAGGAGGCTTTGAAAGGTGGCTTTGATTCAGATACACATGAAGTTCATAGGGATCCCTAGTAGAGGAAGTATCACAAGCAAAGACAGAATTCTTAGACTGAAAGCCTAGTAACAGAGTGAGTCTGAGAAGGAGAAGGAGGACTATTCCCTCTGCACAATACATGCTCTTGAAGCAGTGTCTTCTCATCAATATCTAAGGATAAGTACTAGGACTTATTCAGTAGAAATGGAGTGACTGTGAAGGTCAATTGGTTCCATATGCGATTGTGACACCAGTAGTAAGACTGTGAGATATACTGACCAAACTGACTGAAACCTGTATCTTTTTTAACATGGTTGTTCCTCTACCAACTAATGGGACAGGCCTAGTTACTGAGCTTTGCCCCACCCCCAAGGAGTCTACTTCTAATATTAAAACATAGTTTTTCATCTCAGAGCTTCACAAACACATGCATTTTGAATGTGTGGATTGATAGAGAAGCAAAATTCTTCCTATAAAGTAATCAGAATTTTCAGGTGTATCCTGAAGGGAAAGAAGGAAAGAAGGGAGGGAAGGAGGGAAGGAGGGAGGGAGGGAGGGAGGGAGGGAGGGAGGGAGGGGCAGAAGACACTGAAATAAACTTGGCTACTTGCTAGTGGCCTCTGCCATCACTTGATAGAAGGGATGTTGGAGATAAAATGGGAAAAATTGGACTTGGGTTAGAGGTAAGTTCTAGATTGTACTTCTTCATCCTCTTTCCTAGATTACATAAGAGTTGGCTCTGAGCCCAGGTGGTTCACAGACCTGTCCCCAGAACCCACGGCCAAAAGAAAAGTCACTGAAGAAGGAAGATGAATCACCTTATATGGGTTGTTTATCATGAATTAAAGAAACATGGGATGTTCCTTCTAAGTCATACTTTATCATCTTTGAACTAAACTAAGCCTGTAAAACAGACTAAAATCAGAGGGCTTCACAGGTTCTTTACTGTAATTGGAATCTTGCCTGGGATTAGGGAGTTTAGAGAAGGGAAAACTAGACGTGGGAGATTTAAAGAGCTGTTTCCAAATCATAAGTGTAATAGCTCTCAAATTATTTTTTACCTAAACTCTGGGATCTGACAGGCCCCTTGGTAACAGCCATGGCAATGAGCCCAATCCCCTGGGATGCAGGTCTATGCAGGTGGAGAAGACCTCCCTAGTGAGGCAGCTGCATTCTCCTTGCGGTGACAGAGGGACAGAATACAAATGGGGGTAAGCCATGAGTCCAATAGTCCATGACTAGGAAAGAAAGATCACATATTCTTGGCATAGAGGAACAGGCATGACGAATCTTTGAATGGCACAGGCTGAGCATCAAATGCCAGCTGTCCCACACACTGGGTGTGCCCCTCTGGGTCTCAGTTCCCTATCACAGCGTGAGGTGATAGCAGTGACATCACATTGTGGTCATGAGGAGCAACTGAGGTGACCTGAGAAAAGCACCTAGCATAGGGGCCTTTATTTTATTTTTTACTTTTTCCAAGTTATTATACATTTTCTTTTCTTTCTTCTTTTAATTTATTTTTATTGTTGAAAGTATTACAGACGTCTTCTTTTTCCCCCATTGACCCTTTCTAGCCCACCCCTGCCTTTCCAGGCCTTCACTACACTACTGTCTGTGACCATGGGCATATACAGTATGCATAGCACAGCATCCCTTAGCTAGCAGCTGATAAAGGCTAATTCAAATCCTATAATGCATTATGTGTATGGAGGTTAAGAATTAGATGAAAACATAATTTTGGATTTTGAACCAGTAAACTCAATAACAAAGGATCAAAGTTTATACAGATGTTTAAACAGTCCCTTCCTAGTTGTGACTTCTTTGTCCTTCACCAGCATCCTCAGGGATAATGAGGAAGCAATGATGGTCCAGAAGGTTCATTCATTTGCCTAAAATCATGCATCCAGCAAAGAAACAGAGGTAGGGATAGATCCTGCATGTGGATTTCTGAGACTACATCAGACAGCCTCTGTCTGGCAACCGTACCACCCAGTATATAGTTTTTTTCAGTGCTCACACCATAAATTTATTCACTTAGCAGTTATTCATTGAGTGCCTGTTATGTGCCACTTGGATCAATCAGTAAACAATACAGCAAAGAACTCTGTCCTCAGGGAGGAGCCTGGAGAGGAAAGGCCAACACTAAGCAGAAGACATGATAACGAAGTAATAAATGAGTACATTCTACAGCGTGCTGTAAATTGGTAAGTGCTATGAAAGAGATGAAAAATTAGAGCAGGGTAAGGGACATTGGTGGAGGGGGGATCAGGGCAGGGTGTGGGCTGCCATTTTTAATAAGGCGGTAAGAGTAGGTCTCCTGGAGAGGGTAACACCTGAGCAAAGCCCTGAAGGAAGTGAGAGTCGGTAGATAATGGGAAAACAAAATGCAAGGTATAGGGAACAGCCAGTGCAACAGGAGCAACTCGTGTGCCAGAGGTGTTCAGCTAGGGGCCTTGGTGGCCAGGGTGGGGACAGGGCGAGGGTAACAGATGGGAAGATTTGTTTGTTTTTAAGACCTGCATAACAGAGGCTCATGTGCTGTGAGTGCACTGCAATTCTTCCCTCCAGGAACTTGCTTTGTCAAGGCCCCTTTCAACCCAACATGCCATTGTCCATTTACAATCACATCAGACCCAAACACCTTGTCAATTCGAAGGAAATTTCACCAACCACCCTGTTTGTTTAGTACTAGAGAACCCTGATTTTTTAAAAAGTCTCTGGGACTGGATTTTTTCACCCTTGAAACCAACGAAGTTGGCTTTATGTTTAGGCTGAGATCTTTAGGAATTCACACCCCAAATACTTACTTAGTGACGTGGATTCTGCCCCCAGGCCTTTCACCTTGGTTTTAATCTGAGACCTAATAACTTTTCCAATAAACCTGAGCTATGAGATGCTTTTTACATTTTTCCCCAGTCATTTACATGGCGCCAGATTATAAATGTCTGATATTGGGAGAATTAGTCCCGAGCTGCACTGAACAAAGCAAATAATTAGCAGCAGCATACATGGTAGATTTATTTCAAATTCTCTCCTGCTGTCACCCTGATATAAGCAAATGATACTAGTCACCCGTCTCCTGATCACAGCCACAGTAACACTCACCACAAATCAACTTCCACCTGCTCTCAGGGCTAAAAATAGAGCAGCCCAGAGATTTCTGTGTGCCAGGGAGAGTAGTGTGTCTTCGAGACTGAAAAAACATATCTGATGCAGAGCTCATTGAAGAATAACAGGAACCGAGCATCTGCAATTCTTGAGCACATCCCTGAAAGGATTCAGAAGCCTCTGAATTTGTTACCTGAGCATTTTACTATATTATATACACCATATTTGTTATACTAGAATATGGATCCTATACTATACTATGCTCAGAATAAAGATCAAGTTTGGAGACTGGTTCAAAGTAGATAATATAGACTATCAAAGAACAAACCTGACTTACTAAGTCATATTCATTTTTTAGTGATTTATACCATTTTTTAATATTTTCTGTGTTGATTTCAGAGAGGAAGGGAGAGGGAGAGATAAAAACATCAATGATGAGAGAGAATTATTGATCGGCTGCCTCCTGCACACCCCCCACCAGGGATTGAGCCTGTAATCCAGGCATGTGCCCTGACCTGGAATCAAATCATGACTTCCAGGTCCATAGGTCAACGCTCAACTGCTGAGCCACACCAGTTGGGCTATACCATTTTATGTGTGACTTTGATGCAACTAGATAAAAAATATCTCTCTGTTCTTTGAAAACCTCTTCTGGTCAAATAAGATTTTATCCTATATCAGGACACTTCACAGAATGCAGTGGCTTTGGCAATTTGTGGCTTCAAATCTGCCTATCTCACGAGGTTACTTCAAGCCTTGGGTAATCTCCCATTTTTCTGTGTGCTTTGCAAATGCAACTATCCACTGTACCCTAGTCAAATTTCCTGTTAACAATTTAACACAGTTAGAAACTCATTTTTAATTAATATAATGTAGCATTGCATTTACCATAAAGAGGCTATTTCCATGCTCCTAAAATTATACTCAAGGGCTTAGCTAGCTGTGAGAAGCCTCTGGTTCTCTATTAGAAACAAGCTGTGGAAGCACTTGCCAAGCTGTCTGTACTTTTTCCTGAACTAAGCATGTAACAGCTGGGCTTCCCTTGGGTAATTCACAAGGCAATTCTTGAATCTTTTCAGTTTATCTGGAGCAACATGACTCCACAAGGCAGTGACTTTTGTGTACTGCTTAGCCAGAGTAGGGATAGAATACGTACAATCACAAACAAAACATGTTGAACAGCAGTTCCATCTTTTTTTGTGTGTGTCTCTAGTGCAGCTTAAGAACTTTTTAGAGAGTTTACTTAAGACTCCTCCTTAAATACAACAAAGATAATGACAACTTACTGTCTGAAGACTTGCAATACCTAGGCATTGTAGTAAGATCATTAGATGACATTTACCATTTAATTCCTATAGCACCTCTCTAAAATGTCATCACACTACTACCATCCCCATTTCATAGATAATAGAGAGTCTGTCCAACTGACCCATATCATACAGCCAGGAAGTAGCTGAGCTCAAGCCCCAGGCCCTGTGCTTGGTTTGACACCTAAATGACCAAAATTCGTTGCATCACATCTCAGATTTTCTCTCTGTTCTGAGTCTATTTTTTATTAGCCCATTCCAGCATGATTTTTTACAAAAAATCCTCACTCCCCCACAACATGGTTCTACCATTTATGTAGAAAAATTAAATTTTCCAACATGTAAAGGTGCATGCATTGCTTGGTGGCTGGATTTAGCAAAAATGCCCTGTCCTGATTTCTGAAAAAGTTAAAAATGAATGACCCAGTTTATTCCTAGGTATTTGTCCAAGAGAAATGCAAACGTATGTCCACGCTGAGAATTGTACACAAATACTTATGGTTGTTTTATTCACAAATAAAACAGTAAATAACTGGTAACACTCCAACAGGGAAGTGGATAAACAAAATGTGCTGACCCATAGAATGAAATACGACTCAGCATTGTAACGGAATAAATACTGATAGACACAACATAGATGAATCTTAAGGTAATTACAGTAGTGAAAGAAGCCAGGCACAAAAGAGTACATATGGCAAGACACCATTTAGCTAAGATTCCAGAAAATGTAAACTAGTCTGCAGTGACAAAATCCAGAGCAGTGGTTGCCTGGGATCACAGGCTGAGAGGAATAAATCACAAGGGGCATGAGGAAACCTTTGGGGGTGATAAAAATGCTCTCTGTATCTTGTTCGGGGCAGTGACTTCATGGGTATATACATCTGCAAAACACCTTTACTTCTCTCTTTAAAAAGATATGATGTGCCCTTGCCAGTGTTTCTCAATGGTTAGAGTTGTTGGCTAGTGCACCGAAGGGTCTCGGATTTAATTCCTGGTCAAGGGCAGGTACCTAGGTTGAGGGTGCAGGAGACAGCCTGTCAATGTGTCTCTCTCACATCAATGTTTCTCTCTCTCTCTCTCTTTCCCCCTCCACTCTCTGAAAAGCAATGGAAAAAATATCCTCAGGTAAGGATTAATAACAACAAAGAAAGATATGCATACCTCAGTGAACTTGAAAATAAATTATATAGGCTTATAAAGAAAATAGTTAATATATATTGAACTTCAGTTATCAAATATTTTTAAAAGATACTAAAATTTTATTTCATTTATTGTGGTGACATTGGTTATTAAAAGTATATAGGTTCTGGTGTATAATTCTATAATATATCATATGTATGTGTATTGTGTGTTCCCCACCCCAAATCAAGTCTCCTTCCATCACCATTTATGCCCCTCTACCATTTTTGCTATAAGTGCCCAGTCCTCATTCATTACAACATGTAGTTTAAGCTAACCACATTATTTTAGATTCTAATATCCTACTAGTCCAGGACAAGTTTTTATTTAGCTCAAGTTTTGTGCAGTTCTCAACACAGCATTGGACATTGCAACTACTCAGAACACTGTATCTAAACCTAACTCCACTCTGCTATTTTTCATTGCTTTCCAAAAAGATCTTAGAAGAAAAATCTAGAGTGAATCTGCTAGGTTGGCCATCATACCCTATGAGATTGACACCAAGGAAATGTTTGCATTTCTTCCTAAACATATAATGACTACCAAAACCTCAGGACTCGGTGAAGTATTACCTGAAAGTCTCAGGACTCCTCCAAAACCCTCTTTATGTTAAAACACATGTTGGATTGTTGGACCATACAAGTAGTATTGGCTCTGAAAAGTCATGTATGATCCTGAGCTTGAACTTCAGGTTTTCTACAAGGCAAGGGATAAGGGGAAAGAAGGAGATGAAATAGAGTTTAGCTCAAAAGAGTTTAGAGTTAGAAAGTATTCTCAGCTGGATGTGCTCCTACCTGTTTCCTGTCTCAAGAAGACAGAAGCCTTTAGCATTAGGACTACTAGTGCTGGATCACAAACCACTTGCTACCTGACCCTCAAAGAGACAAGTACAGAAATGCATACTGTTTAGAAACTCAGATAGTGATTTGACATTGCTGTGATCTGTCGATTCAATTCTCACGGGGCAGGGTATAGACCAGGTCCGGTGTTGTCAAACACATGTGGTGAATCTCGTCATGGACCGTAGAATCATGCTTCACTTACAATGGCTTAAAGTGTAAAAGGAAAAAACTGAGTCTTTCTCCACACACGGTTTGAGAAGCATGGTTTTATAGCAATGGCTTACTCAGTGAAAGTTAATTTTTCCAACAGTGATGATGGCAAGAGCCAGAAAGAGGCTCCTCCTCTATTATCCAGTCAAATCCATGCAACCCCCTTCCTGTCTGTAGGTGTTCAGACTGAGATTGCAAAGTGAAATGACATAAACCTTCTCAAAGTGGAAGGTTATCAAAAGTGTTGTTCCATTCTAATTAGTATCGTGGCCGTACAAGCTGCAAATATGGTTGTCGTCACATGAAGAGTCAAAATGAAGGTTATGATAATGACTGTATGGATAGAATTAATTAATTTTTTTATATCCTTTTTTCCTCTTTTTTTTTCTCAATCTGTGGGAGCAAACTTATTCTGGAATCAGCCCCATTGTTTCTAGAGCTGCTCCTTGTGGCCACCGCTTCCATCTAACCGGGGTAGAACTAAGTGAAGTTCAGGAAACTGTTTTTCCATTTCTCATGTTTTTCACAAAGATTAGTTAGTGGGGAAGCTCATGTGTGTTACAGGCTGCTTCACACTGCCCAGGAAGGCATGGGGGAGGCATGCTCATCGCTGCCCCTGAAACTGGACAGACTCAAATTGGCAACATGGAGGCCAGAACTTTTGAGTTTATAGGCAAGATTACTTTATGTTTATGCTTTCTTCATATCTCAGCTCAACCCTCAGACAGCCTTCCCCAACTTTCCTGATTAGATTGCTTCCTCTTGTTTATCACATAAATTTGGCCCTGTGATTCTTTGGTGTCCACCTTCCACACTGTTTGCTCGTTTCCAGAGGGCAGTGGCTGTACCTGTCCTGCTCAGCCTACGTCCCTAGCACTTAAGCACAGTGATGAGCAACAGAGTACACTCGTCACATATCCGCTGAAGAAGAGATAAATAAATAAAGTAATGGATGAACAAATGAAGTCTCTAGATATTAGCATCTCTACAATGTTTTAGCTCGTTTTTAGGTAAAAAATTAAATTAATCATGAGTATCACATACTTATTAAAAAATTTAAGAAGACCAGGTAGCCCATGGGAGGCCTTATTATCAACACAAAAGAAAATAAGAATTCAGGGGTGAGAAATATACTGAGAGTATATGAAGCATGATTCTTGCCCATGGGGAGTTTTATAAATGAAACTGCTCTATTTGGGAATAATCAACAGAGAAGGAGATTTGGATTATTCTGTTTTGCAATTAGAATAAAATGTTGCAAATAATGTTTGAAAACAAAAGTCCTATTAGATTAGAACAAATTTTATGACATACCTTTGTTTATGCTTTGGATCAAATCCTGGTCCCAAGAACATTATCAATTGCAGATCATAAAAACCTGAGAAAATAGGGTTAGTCCATGCTATATAAGACTGAATGTTTGTGTCCTCCCAAAATTCATTCCTTGAAACCTAATTCCCAGTGTGATAGTATTGGAAAGTGGGACCCTTGGAAAGTGATTAGGTCATGAGGGTGCACCATTCACAGTGGGATCAGTGCCCTTAGAAAGAGACCCCAGTGAGCCCCCTGTCCTTTCTGTCCTGTGAAGACACAACAAGAAGATGGCTGCTAACAAATCAGGAATTAGGCTCTCAGCAGACACCAAATCTTGGTCTTGGTCTTCACAGCCTCCAGAACTGTGTAAAATCAATTTCTATTGTTTATAAACCACCCTGTCTCTGGCAGCCTATATAATAAAAGCCTAATACGCAACTTGTCCCCTCGGGCAGTCGTTCCACTGGGAGTTCGACTGCTCGCTATGACGTGCGCTGACCACCAGGGTCAGCATGGAACATGGAGGGCATCGGCGACGCAGCCCTGGCAAAGGGTGGCAGTGGAGGCACTGCCAGACCCAGTGGGCCCCAATGAGAGCAGGACCACGGTGGGATGGTGGTGCAGGTAAGCGGGCGGTGCCAGGTCAAGGCGGGTGTGAGTGGGGGTCCAATTGCCCCACCAATCGCCCCCACAGGCAGCGACCAGCAGAGGCAGTGGAGGACAGGGCCACTGCCCAGCTCCCAGGCGCTGAGGAAGCTGGGCAGGGAGCACGGCCCCAGTCATTGCCCCTCAGGTGGGATGGTGGAGCAGGTGAGGAGGCAGCACCAGGCCAAGATGGGGTGCCAGGCAGGGCTATGGGGCTGTGAGGTTGGGAGTGCAAGCTGGGGCCTGATCTCCACAGGCCACCCTGAGGGACCCCACCTGTGCACGAATTTGTGCACGCAGGCAAGCCTCGGATGTTGGCTTCCCGGCCGATGCCCGAGGCACAGGCAAGCCTCAGATGTCAGCTGCCTAGGGCCAGCCCAAGGTGCAGGCAAGCCTCAGATGGTGGTTGCCCAGCCAACGCCCGAGGTGCAGGCAAGCCTTGGATGACAGCTGCCCAGCCGCCCAGGGCTGCCTGAGGCTCAGGTAACCAGGGCTGGCTGAGGTTTGCGCTGCCGGCAGTGGCAGCAGCAGAGGTGTGATGGGTGCGTCGCCTCTCCCCCCCCCACCCCCCCATCACCGGGTCGCCTCCCGCCCTTGAGGGCTCCTGGACTGTGAGAGGGGGCAGGCCAGGCTGAATTTTCATGCACTAGGCCTCTAGTATTGTATAATAGTGCAAATGCCTAAGACTGCCTACAGAGGCTTTCTTCTAAGCACAAGATTATAAAGGTACAGTACTTTTTATGAAAGAGGCTCTCCACATCCCTGGAGATAGGATATTTCCATTTTAGTTAAGAGAATGGATTTACTGATTTAGTATTTACTGAGAAACAATAAGTCATTAGATTTGCTACTGAACAGTCTCAATTATCAAGCTCCATAAACATAGGTCCATTAAGTTTTACAGAACAAATACATAATTGCTTTCATCATTTTGTAACTGAATAATAATGCTTTTCTGTTAACATGAAGAATGATTATAGTTACTTTTATTAATATGCATTTAAGTATGAAGCTCAAAAAAAGTATAAAGATCTATGTATTTTAAATTTCTTCATTGACTTCCATTTTCCCCAAACACCTGAGGTGACCCCCCAAAAGTGTGTGTGTATGTGTATATATACATCTTTATATATGTATATTTATATGTATATGAAAATATCTGTATATGCAATATAGTGCAAGTAAAATAATACAATAAAATATAAATCCTTTTGTAATAAATAATATACTTACAAACCTAGGAGTTCCCCAACTAGAATTATTTTAACATGTTTTCCTTAAGGTTACTTAGACTATTTTTAAAATATGAGTTAAACACATTCAAATTACCGGTGTGGGGGGGGGAAGGGAAGAGATGAGTGACATAATTAACATTTATTGATAAGGCACTATAAATATTATCTAATTTAATTCTCAGAATATCCCTTTAAGACAGGACTTGTCACTCTCTTATAGATGAGATGAGAGAGAAAACGGAGAAAAATTAAAAGTCACACAGCTGGTCACAGGTGGGGTGGAATTCAAAGCTGAGTGTGACTCCAAATTCTGTAGGTCCCAGGAATTTTCAGCCTGGGGCTTGCAGGGTATGAGGAGGGCTCAGCTGTGAGGCTCCTTCATATCTCAACCCTGCCCCACCTTTCTCTGAGCAAGAAAAAGCAAGCCAAACCTTTGCACATAAACACCCATTCCCTCTGCCACACTGTAATCAGTTCCACAGTATGGTAGGAAACAGTCTACTAGGGTACAATTTTAGTAACCTGACCAAAGGAACATCTATTTAATGGACAACCCTCAGTCCTTTCAGAGTTGCTAAAAGATTTCAGAAGATCTGAAAGATCTTCCAAAACAGATCTTTAAGCCGCAAGAAAACAATGTAATTCAGCAGTTGTTCATAGCAGTTTTGCTAAAATAGTTCACAACTGGATAGATGCATTAGAATGCCTTTTTCATTCCCACAGTTAGTAAAGGACAACCAGTTGATCTGAGGATTGAAACATTTTCAAAATGCACCGTAAAATCATAATATTAATAAATATATAGATATAATATATCAAATATCTATCTGCACCTCTCTCTCTCTCTCCCTCTTCCTCTCCCTCTCACCCTCTCCATTCCACCCACCCACCCCTATATTTGAGAATTTGAATTTGAGGCTCTTGCTTGTCTTTCAAATCTATTGTTCAGTTAATCAGTGCATGCCAGAATATTCTAATTTAAATATGAGCCAGGGACATGCTATATTTTGTTTCTAGCTACAAGAGTGTGAATGCCATAAATAACATGTACTGTGCTTGTTCTCTGTTCCTAAACAGTCTGATAAGTTCATATTGAAACTATTTCAGCAATCACATTTGACAGCTCACTAGGATCCTGTTCAATCCAGCCTACCAAACAGTCCATTATTCCTGCCAGTTTTCTTGCGGAGAACACCAGGTTCGAAATGAGAACAGCCCTGGCGCAACCCTCTCAGGAGAGGTATTCTCTGGCTAGCAGGCCATCAATCTGTCAGTAGCTCTTAAGATTCCTCAGCCTTGTCCAACTGAAGGCCAGCTCAGTGCTGAGAGGAAAGAGGAACTCAACGGGTGGGTATGCTGTCAAGTCCATTTCCAGGGACCCATCTGCAAACTTCTATAAGCTTCTATACTACATACACCAAACCAGTACAAACCAAGTCTCTGAGAGCAGCAGCATAGCAATTAGAAATTAGAAATAAATAGCCGTCAAACGTTGACTAGGTAACAAAGATACCAGGTACTGTAGAGAACTTTAAAACCAGACCACTCTAGGGCAAGTTCCTAACTTCATTACATATAGCAATATAAGCTCTATACATTAAAAAAATATCCCGGGCTTCTGTTTCTCCATCTGCAAGACAGGGATAACATTTCACAGGATTGCTGTGAAGATCAAATGGGATAATATATTCTGTAGCAGAAAGCTTGACTCCATAAGAAATATTTAATAAAAAATCAATTTCTTTCCTTCCTTCTCCCCGGATCAAGACTAAAGACTTTCCAATTTACTCATCAAGCCTTTATATTAAAATCAAGAGCATATAGGGTGTTGAGAAAGAAGCGGGGATTTTCGCTCTTCTTATTTTTCAGTAAAATGTGTATAAAAGTATAATATAAATACAGAAAGAATACAAATCATAAGGATACAGTTCCCTGAATTTAAATAGTGACACACCCATGTACCCCATATCAGGAAGGAATATAAACAGCCCTCCAGGAGCCCCCACATGCCTAATTCCAGCCATTTCTCCCCCAAACAAACCTTTTTCCTGAATCCTAATGCCATAGATTGCCTTTGTCTGCTTTTAAATCAAGTAACATTTCAATAATGTTGACACATTCAAATGGCAAATAGAAATGCAGGATATTTTATATGGATTTGTAGCTAATGAGAGAAGTCAAATGAAGAGAAAGTGATAAAAATAAAAATATACACTGGCAGCATGAAGATAAAGATAATGTGTTGCTAAGATTGGACTCTCTATTCTCTTAATTTTTTATATAAACATTGTAGAACAAAAATGAGAAAAATCTCACACATATAGGTGTTAATATATTTTATCCGCTTTCTAGTGTAGTACTAGGTTGAGAAGACAGGTCACTATAAAACAATGGAGAAGGAAGTGTATTTTATAGGAATAAGAAATATTACTTAATTCTTAAAGTAATTGCCACTTTAAAAATTTTTATAAATCAGTAATTTTCCAAAAATAAACCTACAATGCTTTTCTCAGAGGAACCTATGGTATCTTCCTCAGTACTTAAAAAACTATCTTTAAAACCACTGGATCCTTGGCAAATAAAATTTTAAAATTCTCATCTAGTCAACTATAACACCATTTGTCCCTCATGATTAGAAATTAGAAATGATCAACTGATTTTTTTTTCTTCCCCCTAGACCAGTGATGGCGAACCTTTTGAGCTCGGCGTGTCAGCATTTTGAAAAACCTTAATTTAACTCTGGTGCCATGTCACATATAGAAATTTTTTGATATTTGCAACCATAGTAAAACAAAGACTTACATTTTTTATATTTATTTTATATAGTTAAATGCCATTTAACAAAGAAAAATCAACCAAAAAATGAGTTCGCGTGTCACCTATGACACCGGTGTTATAGGTTTGCCCTGACTGCCCTAGACTAAAGCAGTGTTCCCTACCATTCTTGATGGCATAACAGTGAGAGTTCATGTAACTCACACTCAGCAAGAGGTTAACAGCACATAAAGAAAACTAGATAAGGCAAGAAATGCCATGTTGTCTGTTTCGTTCAAAAATTCCATTACAAAATGTATCTTAGTCACTGACATCATAGCATCCATCATGTACTGACTTATCAAGAAACTGCTCATTAAGGTTGTTCAACATCATTTGTCATTAGGGAAATGAAAATCAAAACCATAATAAGATACTACGTCAACACTGACCAGTATGGCTGTAATAAAAATGGAAAATAATAAGTGTTGGCGAGAATATGGAGGAACTGGAACACTCATGTATTGCTGGTGAGAATGTAAAATAGTGAAGCTACTGTGGAAAATGGCTTCTCAAAAAGTTAAAAATAGAATTACTATATAACGCAGCAATCCCACTCCTAGGTATACACACTAAAGAACTGAAAACATGTACGCAAACAAATACTTGTACACATACGTTCACAGCAGCACTACTCACAAAACCAAAAGGTGGAAACAACCCACATATCCATCAACAGATGAATGGATCAATAAAATGTGATATATACACACAATGGAGTATAATTCAGCCATAAAAAGCAATGAAGTACTGATACGTGCTAAGTTTAGATGAACAACAAAAACATGTTAAGTGAAAGAAGTCACACACAAAAGATCACAAATGATATGCTTTCATTTATATGAAATGTTCAGGATAGGCAAATGTACTACATGCCACTGAATGGTTAACTTTATGATATGTAATTTCACTTCAATTTTTTAAGTAAAAAAGATAGAGACTAAAAGAAAGAAAAGAAAAACAAATGGAAAAGAGAGAAAAAGCACATGAAACTGCTCACAGGTGCAAACACAATAAATGCCCCAGAGGTATAAAGGTGATAAAAAAACAACAACCAAGCAATTTAACTAAGAAGTCAGTTAGAAATTGCTCCAGTGGTTCCAGTCCCTTTCTTTTTGGCGATACAATGAAGGTTTGCCACTATTCTTTTCAACCTTCATTTTTCATGCCAATATATAGGTGGCAAGAAGCCTAGACCTTGGCTAGTCAGGAAAGGCCTGGTAGACAGAGAATCTAGACTGACAGGAAGTTCAGGAAATCCAAAGAACCCACCATGTCCTCTCTACCTTGGCAGGAAGCATGGGGTGTCTGGGAGGTCAGACAGAGGCACCACAGGAGCACGAGGAGCTGAGAATACCTAGGGAAATCTCCATCCTAAGTGTCAGATTTTAAGTGCCTCGAGTCCTGCCAAGACTGCCTGCTATTCTGGGCAGGAATGAGGGTCCTAAAACGCAGACATTCACTGCATACAGAAGGAGGTTTTCCAAGTGCAGGTGAACACTTAAAGCACAGCAAGAGGTGCCGAGTTCAGCAGAAGACTCTTCACTCCTTTCACTCAGCATCAGCCCTAAAATCTGCATCCAACTGGGAACTTTGTTCCTCACAAAACTAACCACCAAGAAGCAAATTCTACTGAAATCCATGAAAATGATAAAATGTAAGAGCATTTCATCTTATTTTCTTCCTCACAGGATAATTTTTTAAATTTTATATTCTTTTATATATTTTTAAGTCTTATTTTTAAAAGAAATGTTGAGCTGATAAACACTACTTAACAATGGCAGAATGGCCCAGACGACAAACTAAAGATGTAGAACTATATACCATGCAGCAATTTAATAAATTTGAATATTTCTAATGTGTAACATATCAAATGATGATGGGATAAAAGGTCTCAATCTGCTGAGGTCATAAGGCATCTTCCAGTTAGACCTACCCTAACATTTGAAGACCAGGGCAAGAGTACAAAGGGAAGCCATATGACATACGCTCACTACCACCCAAATTCAAGATAGGCAACTTCTGCCAAGATACCCCAGTCCTACTGACAATGGCAATCTCCTTTTATATTTCTCAAAGAACCTGAGGAAACTGGGTTGAATTCTTGAACTCCTCAGGGTTCTGTGCTAGAATGGAAGAGTGCCAGGAGAGCTGCCACACCCTGACTTGGCCGCTTCTTTCCACCACAGTTGTATCTTATACCACCAGGGGCCTTCAACAGATAACCATTAGTGACAGCTATTCCTTAACCAACCCTGGACCCATTTGGGGTGAATGAACCTGAGGAGAATGCCAGAGAAGACCCTAGGAGAAGGCATTAGGCCATTTGGACAGGGAATTCTAGGACCCCCAAGTATCTACTGCAAGGTCTAAAAAAAGGGGGCACTTCCCCATGGATGTTTTTTTTTTTCTTGTCCCACGGGAAAGGGAGAAGATGGAGAAGGGCCAGAGTGGAGCACAGCTCAAAATGTGCTCCATGAATGGAGTGTGGACACTACCTGGGAGCCTGTTAGAAATGGTGAGTCCCAGGCCCCACCTTGAATCTTCTCAATCAAAATCTCTAGGCAATTCCTATGCACATTCAAGTATGGTGACTAGCACAGGTGGCCCCTTTTGTCTAAATGGAAGGGGGATGCTGTGTCTGGCGACTGTCAAATCCTTGAATACACTACTTAAGCAACTTCAAAAACGAATGCCAGCTATTTCATATAAAAAAGCATTCCATTAATCTGTGTGACAACATAAGAACTTAATTCCCCAACAATTCAAAGGATCCAAGAAAACTGGAATGACATGGGTCATGTCTAGATTTCTGGGTTCAGACTGAGTCACAGAGTTTTTTTAAAATTTGTAACAGATTCCCAGAAACTTTATTAATTCTGTCAGGGCATAATATCATCAGAAAATGAATTAGATACCGAGAGAAATCTGGCTCTATAATTAACAGCAGGATTCCACAAACTAATTATTATATTTTCAATTAAAGCTGAGCTCCTGGTATGTTCTTTTCCACTCTTTATGGATTTAGAAGAAACCTGTGAGCATGTTCAGAGTGGAAACATGTTAATTAGAGAGAGAATTCCCCAACAAGAAGCTCAGCCCAAAACACCTGATAATTAGGAATGCTATAACAATTCTCTGACCCTGTAGACAGAGATCCTTTCCTAGCGTCAGCTTCCCTTAGGGATCCACAGAAGGCCACATCACAACTTCTCCCACTTGTCATTTTTGCTGCTGCTTTTGAAGACTGTCACATTTACAAATCTTCAAGAAGTAGTTTGGGAAGCCAAGGGGCGCTGGAACTGCTGGCACTCCCTTTTGCAAAAGTGTCTGACTTTCTATCCTTAAGGGCACTTTAACTTCAACAGGAGAATTTCACCCTTGAAGCGTTTAGCTCCTCACACCCCAGAGTGCAGAATCTTGTCTTCAAAACTTGAATATCACCTGGTATCCTAACAGTGCCCCTCCTCTTCTCCTGGTGGTTACTAGGGCCAAAACACACATGTTGGGGGAGGGAGAATCATCTTCAGTACTTCAGATTTTCTTGCAGTAGCAAGACGGTGCTTGACTTCACTATTCTGCTGTGTGTACTATTATTGCTAGGTAAGCCAGGACACTGAGGTTCTCTGAATATGCTTTGAGAAATCCATGTTTCCAACAGAATTGCAGATGACACAAAAAACAGAAATACAAATAGAAAAAAGAACAAGACCAGTCTAAAAGTACTAAGAGTAGAAAGAATCCCAACCAGACTGTGTAGTTCAGCTGCACAGTATGTTAAGCACTTTCCAAATGAGCATGCTCTCCTCCAATCTGTATAACAACTGGTAATGGTAGATGTTATCCCCATTTTACAGATGGAAAAATGAAGGCTTGTATTGCTTATGCAAGGTCGCATAGCTAGTGAGCCATAATGCAAAACCAGGTCTAAGTCAACTAAAGTCAAAGTTCTTGACCAGTGTATTATACTGCAGCAAAACCAGAAGAGACTCCAGAAGATCCAATCAGCATAAGGATAACCACAGCATATGCCAAACCTACCTCCTAACTTTCTCGTGTTCCACTTCCTATCTGTCTCCTAGTTAAACCTCTACATCTGGCCAAATCTTTTTAACTTTAGCTTCCATAGATTCTCCATCTCCTACTTCTTATTTCCACTGCCACCAGCCTAGCTGAGGCTTGGTCACTTCTCTTGTTATTGCAACAGTGCCTTCATCGAGGCCCCATTAAGACCTTTGCTTCTGTGACACACACATGCTTCACCCCAGTGCTAGAATGAGCTTCCCCAAGCAAGGTCAGGGCATGGTCCTTCCTCAGAAATCATCCAACTTCCTACAAGGCATAGTCTCATACTAACCTCCCTTTTTATCTTGCCTTCCATTTCAGTTTTCACATACTTGACCCAAATGACTACCTCCCTGTTCCACCCCAAACACAACCTCATAACTTTGACCATGGCTCATTCCATTCTCTAGGGCTGGAATGCCCATCTCTTTGTTGTGTCCACTCAAAATTAAATCCTTCCTTCAAGGCTCAATCAGGTGGAATCTCTTGCCACCTTCCCAGATCCCTCTGTCAGAGTAAGTCTTTCTTTCCTAGGCACTCCCATACTGACTTGTCCTTGAACTGTATTTATTTTATTCCATAGGTTTTAATTAACCTGACTTGCCTGGTAGCCTGAAAGATTCAAGGTCACATTTATAACCACAGTGCCTACAATGCTTTTCTCAGGGAATTACCCTCAGAAAGAAATTTCAAGGGAGAGTCCTTTAGAGTTACAGGCTTTTTTTCCTCTTCATCATCAACAAGAATTCTGAAATACTGTATTTCACATTTTGTTATTTTGTTTTTTTCTGGGCTAAGACCAAGAAGTCAAATCTCTATCCTCAGGCTTTGCCAAATTCTAATTTCTATCTTCTCCGATCTTTATTTTCTACTTTCCACTTGTATTTTACTATTTTATGTTTCCTTTAACTTACCTCAACTTCTGTGAAACAAGATGGGATATAACTAAATAGATGTATAAATAAAGGACTAGGTTTTTGAAAAATAATTGCCTACGTAGATCAAAAGTAAAATTTATATTGGGAAAGAAGCCCAATTTCATTACAGCCCAAATTCATTACAGCTTCTGTCAGAAGTCAAAGTGCAGAGTATATAGGACTGAAACAGGAGAGTGGTTTGCCCCCTGAGGCTCAGAGGTGTTGCGATGGAAAACTGGAATGGACTACTCTGAAGACCAACAGCCATGAGCACTGAGGCCCAGATACTAAGCAGGTCCCCAGTTAAAAGAGCATCCTGGTAACTTTACTTAATGTTGACTTCCCCAATCCATTCCCGTAAGTGATTGCCAGCTGAACAGGAGTTAGAGAAAAACTATGGGTGATATACCAGGAGGAACTGCAAAAAAGTTGGTATTTACAGGAACCCTCCTTGAGGCAAAGATCCCTCCCCACTCCTTACATGGGAACATGCCTACTGACTTCAGGAGAAATGCAAGTGGAGGGAGCTGGAAATAGAAGGGGCAGACTGCAGTGGGTTCTTGCCCATAGCAGAGTTACTACCCCAATGCAGCTAAGGCAGAAAAAAGGCCAGAGCTGAAGTCAGAGGGCTCCAGGTGCCAACCACTTGTCCCCATACTAGCTAGATAGGTGACTTTGGGAAAATCTTTCACCTGTTTGAGACTCAGGAGACTCAATTTTCTCCATCCTAAAACAGGAATAGCTATAGCTTCCTTACTGGGTACTTTAAGGATCAAATTAAATGACATGTGAATTTGTTTTATAAGCTTTTCATAGACAAGTCTGTTATTTTCATTTCAACAAATACTAATAGAGAAAAACAACACAACACAGGGTGTAGATCATGGACTCCAAACCCATATGGCCTAGGATTTAAATTCCAGTTCTGCCATTTCCTGGTTTTGTGACCTTAAACAAGTTATTAACCTCTCTAAAGCTCAGGAATTTTCTCATTTGTAAAATGAGATAAGAGAGACTGTTTGAGAGGGTTACATAGGATTAAATGAGTTGATTTTTTTTAATCCTAAAGAAGTACCTGGCATATAATAAATGTTATACACATATAATAAATGTGTATAATAAATATGTCAATTCTGAATATCCTATAAGCCAGATGCTGAGTGCCGCAGAGAGAGTCAGACAGACATAGATAGATAGATAGAAAGAACAAAAGAAAGAAAGAAAGAAAGAAAGAAAGAAAGAAAGAAAGAAAGAAAGAAAGAAAATAAGAAAATAAATCCTGGCAGAACTTTCACAGGGGTAGGCATTATCTTAACCTCTGACCCAAGCAATAATAGATAAATAATAAACTTTTCAGGAGCAGAAAAATAGGTGACAACCAACCTTGACAATGGACTCATAGCTGGAATTCTCCTGAATTTCAGATTTCAGAATTTCATCCTGCCCTTGTGGTTGCTTAATTAATTTGCAGTATCTTTCCAAGAGCTGCTGTGATTCATTTATTCTTATGAAATGCTCAAGCAGTTTTTTTAATAGCATTTATTTATGAACTATTATTATGACAGCTGTGGAAAATTTTTCACTTTGATATTCAGGAATATTTTATACACACCTTTCAGCTGCCCACATTCAGGGAAGACACAAAATGCAGGAAGGGCAAAAAAAAAATCACTTCATTGGATGAAATTTTTACAAGATCCCCCATCCGTCCTTATGGGCACTGTAGCTTTTTGTTTCTGTTTGTGTGTTTGTTTCAAGTGGAGCATTAATGAAGGGGAACATCATTTCCCTCTTCCTGTTCACCTGGCATGAGGAGTAACCTAATAAAACTTCAATGAGATCCAGGTAAACTTTGTCACCCTTGGGTAATTTATTTTGTAATTAATCAAGAATTTTATTTGAGGATGATTAGCAGCTGGTCATATTCCAGTTCTGACATTCTAAAAAATATCCCATGATTTGACTACTTCTTTTGAAGTTTGTCAGAAAAGTTGCCCAACTCTTTACCAAGCTCCAAATATCCTCTCTGTTGACATAGAGAGAAACCTCTAATTACATGAATCACTGTAGTTTTACAACTGACTAAACTGTTAACTAAATTGGAAAAATTGTCATCAAGATGATATAGGCCATTCTGGAACTCAATGCCAAGCACTCCTGACTGGTACCTTTCAGAGAATGACCACTTGTAAAGAGACTGACGTCTGAGAGATTAAAGGTGAAATCCAATATGCTTACCCAGGTCTCAATACAATACTTTATCCTGATTAAAAGGAAAAGGAATTCCCTGGGCTTGTCCCTTTATTGCTTTTATTCTAGGAGTGAGCATGAGAATCCCCTGTGTAAACCACCATGCTAGCATGTTGTAGAGACAACCAACCCATATGCCTTGTGACATAGTTTGGCCATATGTATTCAACTCTCTAATTCTCTTTGGTCCTTTCTTTTTCTTCAAAGTTAACATTTGTATAGCTTCCTTACTCCTGATTTCTTACAGGGATGGACCCAACCTTTCTATACACTAAACTCTATGCATGCAACTATTCCTTTCTGTAGAAACATGAAGATGGCACACTAGACTCCCTCACAGCTCTGACCACCTGCTTTTTTTCACCACAGATCTACAAGGCAGCGTACTTAACACAAGTTAGGAACTGCCTCATAACCCCATGTCTTCCTTCACTGTCAGCCTTCAGTAAAGCTGTAGATCCAGCCACAACATTAGGAACCACCACTCTCATACAAGCCCGGGGGGCGGGAGCGGAAGAGGGAAGACAACTGACGTAATAAGTTTGAGAACCAGACTTTACTCTCATCCTGGCTTTTGGGGACATTTTAAGAAGGAACATCTTAAAGGAACTTTTTCACACCTGGGGTGCTCTACCTGCTTAATACAGAATTTAATAGGCCACCTACTTACCTTTGGAGAAGGTCCAACATACTCATTCACTAAGATATTTTTGCTTATTTTAAAATTGCTTGTGAGGACTAAAATTCAAGGGCTCAACTGAAAAATAATTTTTTTTTCCTAGTTGCCCAATACAGTATTATTTAGCTACTGAGGGGCAAAACAGAAAAGCTGGCAGACATTCTCCATTGGTGTCCAAACACTTGTCTTTCCCTTCTCCAAACTCAGCACCCTGAGTTACTGACTAGAGAGTAGCCCATTCTTCACTGAAGCAGTTCTGCTCCCATGGGTCCTTAGCCTAAGAATACAAAGCTTTGCACTGGAGAGGGCTTACAGACAGACTGCTTGGTTTAACTTCCTCAATTTTCCAGACCAGAAAGATGAAGGCAGGATAAGTGAAGTGACTTGTCCAAGTCACACCACTCATTAGTGCCAGAGCCTGAACTGGGGCCCAGTTCTGGCTTCCCAGTCCAGTGCTCATTCCCACCATATTTACACTAAGTCAGTGGTTCTCAACCTTGGCTGCACATTAGAATCACCTGGGAATCTTTTTAAAATCCTGATTTCTGGGCCTCATCCTCCGGAAATTCTGTTTCTTTGTTACTAACGTTGTGGACCCACCCCATAACAAAGAAACAGAATTTCCGGAGGATGAGGCCCAGAAATCAGGATTTTAAAAAGATTTCCAGGTGATTCTAACGTGCAGCCAAGGTTGAGAACCACTTCACTAAGTCATATTTGTTTTCTTCCAAAATCTGTCCAAATAGTTGCTGCGGGGGTTGCAGAAATGTCTATGAGAAGTTGCCTCTGCAAATCCAATGGGCAAATACCAAACGCTGGGCCAGTCCATCTCAAAGTGGGAAAATCCAAGTGTTAATACATAAGACAAGAGCAGGCAGTCCTGCTTCAAAGGATTCCAAGCAGTAGCAGTGGGCAACTAAGACATCCTGCTCAATTCAATGACATACTCTGGTCTCCCGCAGAAAAGCCCCTTGCATAGTCTTGGTACTTAACTGGCCAAATATTTACCCATTAATACCTTCTATATTTCTGGATGGATAGTCATTTTAAAAAATATACTTTTATTGATTTTTTGAGAGAGAGAGAGAGAGAGAGAGAGAGAGAGAGAGAGAGAAACACTGATGTGAGAGGGAAACATCTATCAACTGCTTCCTGCATGCTCCCCACCAGGGATCAAGCCCATAACCCGGACACGTGCCTGACTGGGAATCAAACCAACAGCCCTTCAGTGCAGGGGATGACACCTAACCAACTGAGCCACACCAGTGAGGGCTGGATATTCATTGTAATGGGAGATATAAACAGGAACATGTTAGCCATAGCCTTGGTCTTCAAAGTTTGGAACTTCCAAAGCAATCATGTGTTAAATATGGAGACTTGTATCTCACAGGTTAAAAAACAACAAGAAAAAACCCTGCTATATTAAACATATGTATAGTCTCCTGATTCCAAAGATTTTCTGTCAAAAATTAATTCATTGTTTGAAAATGGTTGTTAGATTTCTAAGTTAACCCCCAAAGTTTATTTAAATAACAAAGTATTGCGACAAACTACATTTACAGTGAGAATGGAAGAAATCCCCACTGATAGTATATCACCAAATAAGGGCAATCTAAAAACAATTAAAATAGTAAGAGGTCTTTTCCTAAAATCTTTAATGCTAGTAAATGAAGAAAAACAGATTTAATAAATAAAGATATGGAAGGCACTTAAAATCTGTGAGTAGAAGTTCTGAGCACTTCCGAAGACTATTAAGGCTGCTAACAATGACAGAGAGCCTTCGATAGGACCAAGTGTGCTGCGAATTTAGGAAAGATGGAGAAAGGAAATAGTATGAGAAGATGAAAAGGTGAGAAAATAGGCATGTTTGGTAGATAGTTTTCTATCTGTCATTGTGTGTTGCTGTCCACTTGGGATGGTTGGCCCACTACTCCTTAGGTAACAGGGCTGAAATGATGGTCATCAACAGTAGTTTTCAAAGGTGGTCCCTGGTCCAGCAGCATCAACACCACTTGGGAACTCTAGAAATGCAAAACATCGGCCCCATCCGAATCTAACATATCAGAAAGATTTCTTCCTCAATGTCTAGCTCTCTACATACATGTGATTCTGATGCATGCTCAAGTCTGAGAACTACTGGCAGTCAATTACAAGAATAGACAGCAGCAAGAAGCTGTTCATTACATAGGATATCTGCAAGTCAGGCCATGTCTTACTAGGACTGTACTTAAAGCACTGGTTCTCAAATTCAGCTGCACATTGGAATCCCTGGGAAGCTCTTTTTAAAAAAACCTTGAGCCCTGACTTGTGTGGCTGAGTTGGCTGGGCATTGTCCTGTACACCAAAAGGTCCCTGGTTCAATTCCCAGTCAGGGAACATACCCAGGTTTCAGGTTTAATGTTTTTCTCTCACATCTCTGTTTCTCTCTCTCTCTCTCTCTCTCTCTCTCTCTCTCTCTCTCTCTCTCAAATCAATATTAAAAAAAAAAAATTATGGTCCAGTTCCACATGCCCCCAGAGATTCTGATATAATTAACAATGGGGTGTGCCTAGGGCATCAGGATTTTTAAAAGCTCCCCTGATATATCTAATATGTAACATTTGGAAAGCAATGTTTGAAAGAGCTTCAATCACAATCTGCACTCTATTTTTAAAATCTTACTCTAGACCCTCTCCCATGAGTCTATGACTAAGCTTTTGTTTCATAACATAAGTATCAGTAGGATCCCAGACCAGTTGGGGTCTGTTTCCCATAGGCCAGTAGTTCTCAACTGGAGACAATTTTGCCACCCACTCCAGGGGATGTTTGGCAGTGCCTGAAGATATTTTTGGTTGTTAGAACAAAGGCAGAGGATATTTCCTAGGGAAATCTAGTGAGGAGAGGCCAGGAAGATTGCCAATCATCCTACAATGCACAAGACAGCCCCCATGACACTGAATTACCTAACCCAAAATGTCACTAGTGCTGCTTTTTAGAAACACCGCTATGGGAAAACCAACTAGCTCAATCCATTTTAGCCCTTGCACCTTAGCCAGGGTGGAATTAAAGATGGTCCACTCCTCAGGCACAGCCGCTGTGACTCATTTCAGCCTATCACCACCCCCTTCGTGCACAGGTGTCTGTGTGAGGTCATCAGGTGACTGCTCAATTGTTAATAAATTGGTGCTTCATTTTCTACTTGACTATAGTTCTTTTTGCACATGCTTTTTTGATCAGATTACCCCAGATGGAAGAAAGGATGAGTGGAAGGGTTTGGGTTCCAACTCTCACTGGACACCCTAGCAATTCCCATGACCAACCTTGACTCTTCATTTGAAACTATCCAAGCTTTTAAAATGATCAAGCCCAAGAGTAGGCAGAATAGAGAAGCAAAAAGGGAACAGGGTCAAATGTAGACTAGACCTAAGTTATCTGCACTCAAACAGATGCTGGGAGCTACTGCTGGTTAGCCCATGAGTCCATGAAGCGTGTCAGCTGGTGAGAATAAATTCTGATGAAGAGTCTGACACATACTCATCTGTTTTTATTTTTGCCGGGGAAAAAAATGAGTAGAGCATGAAGCTTCTCACCATCTACTGTCTGTTTTACCCCAAATTGACATCCACAGTTACAAAGACTTGCACTCTGATTGAGAGCAGTGTGCCAGCCCAGGTGTTTTAAAGTTCCAGGTTGAAACATTTGCTTAATTAACAGCATGCTGAAAACATTCAAAAATCACTTCAGCTACCACTAGAATAGAACAAAACTCCAAAAAACAAAAACTGTAGGGAAATACAAACAAATGGCAGTACTCTGTGAAAAACAATCTATGATTTAGCGACAATAAAAACAGCAAGAGCTTTCTGGGATTAATCCCATGTTCCTAAAAAAAATGCTTTTCTAAAAGAAATTATGTTGAGTTTGAGTAAAGACTTGAAAACACACACATTTACAAGGAGAATGCAGCTATGAGCCAGGATGCCAAATCATTAGCACGTTCTCTAAAGGGAAAAGGTGCCTTGAAAAAGCAGTGCAAACCCCGAGAGAAGCAATTTTGGAAATAGCAAAAGAAATGGCTATTCTTCTATTGAGAACCAGAAATGGTTTTTCTCACCCAGTTTCAGAGCCACAATACTCTCAACTGTGGCTCCCTTTGCACTTAAATCCTCCAGCCCCTTCCTCTCCCCACAGCCCCACTCAAGGTTCCAGTTTAACTCCTGCATTTTAATTCCTTTAAACATCCACTTGTGCCTTTCTTTCCAATCACTTTCAGTAAAATTTCACTTCTTTGTAAAAGAGCCTGAGGTGGTTCAGTCAAAATTAGTTTTTTAAAAGTATGAACTACAGAGTGTTGAGAACAAAATGCACTTTTTTTAGTTTTAAGGCAGGGGTCAGGGTTGGGTACATTGCGTTTTTTAATGTATTTTTGTCTATTCTAAATGTTAAGGAAGGTGGAGAGAGGGCGGGGAGCAGCTCTGGCTTGAGCCTTGACTGGACTCCCAGGCAGTGTTCTGGTGTGACTGGTCTGAGGCTACTGACAGGCTGACGGCTCTGCCACAGTCCATGTGCAAGCAGGGCTGGGGAGAGGCTATCACATAAGATCCTAAGGAAGCAGACGGTCAAGCCCACAAGCCTTGTCCCACAAATGCCTCAGTTGTTGGAGGACTAGGAAGACAAGGTTTTGAGTGCAGTACTTTGTCTATTACTCAGGTTGCTACCAGACAAACCTTTTCACCCCACAAGTCCTGGCGGTCCCGGACTTGTGAACGAAGCCTGAAGAAATAAATAGAGAAGCCTGTCTTCTTACCATGTTTGAGCTATTGGAAACTGACACAGTACAGCTTTAGCAAATATAACTGAGTCACAAAAGGGAGAAGAGGATTTCACAGCAAGAACAAGATGCAGCCGCAAATCATTTGTGATTCCAGAAACACGATACAAATTTGGTGGATTTGGGGGCTGGCAAAGACTCCTTGACACAGGTTTCTCTGAGCACTCTTTTCAACATCTTTGGATCCTGCCTTTGTAGCAAGAATCCTGATAAATTATTTTAGCAAGAATCCCCCCATCCATTGACCCCTTGCCCTACTCCTTGACAATGAATTACCATGTGTTCTTGTATTAGGAATTGAGCCCAGCTCTATACTGGAGTCTCTTCCTCTCCTGCAACAGCTATTAAATAAAGCCTATCTTCACCTGCCAGTGTCTGGCTCTGGTACTCAGGACTCCCAGTTATGGCTGCTGCAGGAGCAGCACAACCCAGTACCTAGTGCACGGGCTAGCACCCACAGCCTGCTGGTGTCCCCAACACTGGAGGCAGCACACTGGACACTGTAAAAACCACAGGGAAGGACCAAGAGGCAAAGTCAGAAAACAACACCAAGAGGGGCCAGACTGAATAGGAAACTGGTAGGCACCCTGCAGTATCCCAGAGAAGACCTCCTAGATATGCCCAACAGAAGAGAGATGAAGGAAGGACATGCTCAAGAGGAGAATGGAGCTGCTTCTACAGAATAAAGAATACCATTTTTGAAACAGTGTGTGGCTCTAACTCTTCCTGAAAAACCTCCCACTGTCCATTCCCCAGAACCTTGACTTTTAGAAAATAGGCATGAAATATATATAAAACCCTAATATGCAAATAGACCGAATGGCAGAACAACTGAACAACCAGTCGCTGTGACATGCACTGACCACCAGGGGGCGCACACAGAACATGGCAGTCATTGGCAGCACGTGGCAGAGCACAGAACATGGCGGGCACTGGCTGTGGCAGAATGGTGGAGCAGGTGAGGGGAGGCGCCAGACCAAGGCAGGGCACCAGTCGTGGTCATCAGGTCAAGCCTCTTGTGCTTACTGAAAATTCTTTGCTCCTGCACGCAGCAGTTCTACTGGACGCTTGCACCTGCTGCCAGCATCAGCCCTGCTCACACCTGATGCTGATTCCTGAGCTGCTGCACACACTCACGGCCCATGCCAGCCCTGCTTGCACCCGCAGCCAGTGCTGGAACTGCTGCTTGCACCTGCTGCCGGCACCTGGCACCAGTCCTGATCGCTTGGCGCCATCAGAGGATGCAAACGGCAGCTGCCGACCCTGATCACCCCTGAGGGCTTTTCCACCTTCCACTGCTCCTGAGGGGTGATTGGGGCAGCAGCTGCCACTTGCACCCACTGACAGCGCCAGCCCCGCTTGCATCCACTTCTGGTGCCAGCCCCAATCAGGTCTGCCGGCAGGCAGGGGACTGGGGGACCATGGTAGGAGGGGCCAGGTAGGGGTGTGGAGGATTGGCCGAGACCCACTGCAGCCTCACGGCCCACAGTTCCTTTCAAGGTGCACGAATTTGTGCACTGGACCCCTAGTTTCTGTATATGATTATGTAGAGCTGCCCAAAGACTGTGGGAGACATTAGATAATCTTTGCACCTTTGCCTTAGGAAAATAGCCCTAGTCTCTCTCTGGCCTCTCATGGTCTCTCTCTAGGGTTTCATCTTCTGCTCTTGTTTGCCTGTTCCTATTCCCATTTTCCAGTTAAGATCCTTCCAAGAGAAAGAATCCAATTGGGCCCATTTCACCTTGTGTGAGAAGAGCTTCTTGCTGGCCAGCCCACAGAATTGCTGTCTTTGGGTCAGGTGCACGTCAGTAAGCCTGTCGGCTGTGTATGAGTCAGTCAGGTGGAACAGACCATGTGGTCCAGAGGTCAGCAGTTTTCCTCAACAAGAGACTGAGTGACACAGTGTTTGCTCACAATACCATCAGACAGGTAGATAAAGATATTAGCAAGTTCCTTATATCTGTTTGAAAAGAAAAGCCAAAACCTGAGCAAAATTCAGTTCTACTAAGACAAATAACACAGATTATTTAATTTCTTGAAGTATTTGGGCAGATCCATTCTTTAATTATTCCAAATACCATCATAAAGGTCCTCCTGGACAAAAGAATGGGTAAGAAATAGACCACAAAAATGCCATGGGTGAGTCAAAGTTTTGACTGAGTCAAAAATATGGGTAAATGTAAATTCTGAGGTAGAGAAATATATTATTAAATGGCTTAGTAGAGCAGGAATAAAAGACAAGGCATAGATAGAAGTTGAGGGAAGAAAAATAAATAAACTAAGCCTAGGTCAACTCTAGGGGCAGGAAAACATTAAAGAAAAGGAACGGAGTTGAGCCTATTCTTGGCTTAGGGCTACATGGAATTACTGCTGCTACAGCAATGGCCACAGATGACTCCAGTCATTGTCATAGACTGGCCAATACCACATCTTGGACATTTCTTGATTCATTTTTCCATTTTCAAAGGGCCATTTTTGCTATTCTTGCCAACTGTATCCTTAGAATAAGCTTTTATTACTTGAAGAGGCCCAGTTGCAAATGAAAGAACCCAACACACACACTGGGCCTTGTGCATTTAACATAACTAGAAAGCTGTATGACGATGAAGTGCTCTGTGTTTTTTTTCCTATATATTTTTTTCTTTTGTATATGCAGTGTAACAAGTTGGAAAAATATAAGTTCTGGTCCCAACAGCCATGGTCTGTTAAAAATCAGACAACAGGATTAAGGTAAAATTAAATATAGCCTCCAGATCACAGTCTCAATATATTGAGTCCTTGCAATAGAGGTCACTAATGCTACAGCTCCGTCAGAAATCTCTGAGTGTAACAGTGGAAAATGGAAGATGTGCCAAAAGCTGGGGTACTGGCAAATGTCATTCATGTTTGAAACTGAAAAAGAAGGTCCATTTAAAAAGTTGTACAGAGGTCACCTTGGGAGATCCTGGGAAAAATCAAAACTGGTTTATTAAAGGAATTGTTCATGAGAAGCCAGGAAAAATATACTGCCATTGCCAGAAGGCAGCAAAATTTTACTAAGAATTGGCCATATCTGCCTAAGCTCATTTTTCCTTTTGATTATACCAACATACAGACTTCAACAATGCATTTTATAAGGATTCTTATGAAATTCTTAAAAATCATGGGAGAGGGAGATGTAACACTTAAAATATAAACCATTTTCAAAACTGACATCTATCTCAACAGAGCTTGCTAGCAGCTTGTCACAGAATTCTACCCTTGGCCTGCCCAGCTCAACATTTCCATATGAACTTGGATGAAGACAGAAACAGTAAGGGTATCCCCATAAAATATGTAGAGGTCACATTGCTGAGAAAGGTAGCAAATGCATCAAATGACACAGTATGGAGCCAGAGAGGTTTGGCAGGTGTGAGCAATGGATTAGTTCTATAGGATGTAACATTCTCTACTTGGGTCCAAATACACAATTACCTAAGTAAAGGTTAAGGGATATCTGGCTTAAACAACAGCACAGGAGAATGCTGTTTTCATCAACAGAAAGTTAAGCATGACTCAGAGATGGGACAAAATCCACAATAAAGCTAATAAGGTAAGTTGCATTTAATGTGAATATGGTTTCCATGATTAGAAAGGTAAACCTTTTCTACTCTGGACCATATCTGGAACATCCCCTTCAGTTATAGTGATGCATCTTTTTTTAGGAATATACATTTACTGCAACATATTTAGAGGATAGCTCCCAGGATAATGCTGGAACTCCAAATTGTATTGTATGAGGAATAGTTGAATGAACTGGGTATGTTAACTTGGCAAGTGTGGGTGGGAGGACATGGAAATTTTTTTTTTAAATAAATGGAAGTTTATCATGTGGAAGAGAGACAACGCTTTATCTAGGTATCTCCAAGGGACAAATTTAGGGATAAAGCTATAGAGGATATTTTAGCTCATTGTGGAAAAAAAAAAAAAAATAGGCTGACTTCGCAAGTGTTCAAAGGCCCAATGACCACTAAAGAAAGTTATAGAGGAGTGTTAGCTTTAAAATGGGTAGGTGGACAGGGCAATTTTTAAATTCTTTTTAAACCTTAAGTCTATGCTTTTTTCAAAAAATATTTTTAATATTTAAATATTACTTTTTAAAACATATACGCTGGTTGTAATCATGTCATTTCACTAAAACTAAATCTCACCCAAGAAGGGATTTCCAAGGCCCTTCTTAGGAGAGAGCTTTTCCATGCAAGGCTTTGGCTAGCCTCTCCCTGGGGAAGGAGAGAAACTAATCCTAAGCAGACTGACATCCACTGGCCCAGTTAACCAAGCAGTTGGGTATACCCTCCATAGCCAGCTGCTAGCTGACAGACCCAGGAAGATCTTTGCTCTCCAACTTCTGCAGCAGTCTCTAGGTGGGAAATCTGGGTAAGACTCAAGATTTGGGCAGTGAGGGAAAAGGCCCAAGTCTTCTCCATTCTAACCCATGATCAGAGAACTCTACATAAAACTGACACTTTCTCCCATTTTCTGTGGTTCTGTGTGTTCATACTGAATTCAGCCAAACCCTGAACAGAGGTTCTGTGAGTAGTAACACTTGAGCATCAAATCCTACTCTGACACTCTAGAAAACTCTGTCATAAGGGCATGTTAAACATAATGCAACATTTAAACCAAACCATGGAAAGAAAACAGGATTCTTAAATTTAGAATAAGGTGTGTGAGGATCAAGAGAAGAAAACGTATTTAGCACAAGATGTGAAGGTATATATCAAGCTGTGAGATGGTTCATGCACTGTAAGGGATCCTGCTGAAAACTTATTTCCTTGTGAATCTATTTAAACAGTCCACCCTAAGTGCTCATATTATATGGAGCTATCATACAGTCATGCCATGGCTCAGTATATGCATAATACAATGTAAGCCACTCTCATAAATAGAAACATAATTTAGCTTGCAGTCAGGAACAGCTTGCTTAACTACATTAAGGTATTCAACTGTGTGCTTATTTTTAAATTGCATTAAATTGCTCTCAAGGCAACGACCTAATGAAGAGAGAAGCATCTCTTCTGGAGCACATGAAAGCCCCGTTTAAGGCCAGGATGGAAAGGTGGCAGCGTCTCTGCCAGCAATGAAGTCCCCTTGGTGGCGATCAGATGTCCCAGCTGCAAACTTTCTCAGCAATTTTCACCTCTCTCAAATGCTGTCCTTCCGGCCAGCCATCAGGCACTTAGGCCTGGCTTATACACCTCTCAGGAGTCCTACACAAACATCTAGCCAACAACTTTTTTGTTACTTCCAACATTTCAGTCTTTTTCTGAAAATAGGTAATATAGTCCTCCTAAAAAATAAAATCTCTGGAGGCCAGTGACTTTCCTGCATTCCTTCAATTTGGAATAGTCACCAAGAAGAGGTAAAATGAGCTCAGAGCAGGTGAGGACGAAAATAGTTCTGGGGTCCTGATATAGTCAGCAGATCTGTCTTTACTAAATATCGTAGGTATAGAGATTATTGAGGACAAATGATTGGATACTAACCAGGTAGCAATCCAGATGAACACTGAAAACACAGGAGCAAATAATCACACAAGCATACTAGTCAATAAATAAATATCTACCTCTTGATAGAAAATGATTTACAAGTCTGGGATACAGAGAGATTCTCAGAGCTGCAGTTCCTATACTGGCTGTTGAAATATTCAAATGCATCCATACCGATTGGTAAATAACCACAGCCCTGATACCTAAACTCCCCCTACTACCAGAGATAGCACTGCTTATTTATAACATTGAGTGTGGTAGGAAAAGCAGACAAAACTCCTCCTGTAGGATCCCTCCCACCACCTTCCCCCACAATATGACTGCTAAAGAATAAAAACCTTGCCTGACCAGTGTGGCTCTGTGGTTGAGCATCGACCCAGGAACCAGGAGGTGATGGTTCGATTCCTGGTCAGAGCACATGACCGGGTTGCGGGCTCAATCCCCAGTGGGGGGGCATACAGGAGGCAGTTGATCAATGATGTTTCCCCTCTCATCGATGTTTCTCTCTATCCCTCTCCCTTCCTCTCTCTAAAATCAATAAAAACATATTTAAAAAAATAAATGAAAGCTGGACACAAAACAGGCTGTGCAAGACCCCACTTGAATAATGTGGTTGGCATCCATTCTCACTGGTCAGTTCCCAAGTCAGGCCAGCTATTAAAGACTGTGACTATCACCAATGCCCACACCCCAGGGATGCTGGCAGGAGTGCCGTGTGCCGAGTCCTGGATATTCTGATTCTCTCCCTCACTCTCTTTCACACAAACCTCCCTACTTACACATGTATGCACACATAGGAATAAATTCTCTGCATAAGGAGCCTCTGAGGAATGTCTTAAGAGCATGAAGTATATCTATATATATAAAAGGCTAAGTGACTGTCCAACCAACCTGTACATATGACACGCACTGACCACCAGGGGGCAGGCACTCAACTCAGAAGCTGCCAAGCTGCAGTGACTTGGCAGTGGTGGTTCTCGGGTGATGCAACCTGGAACCAGAGAGAAGGGAGCCCAATTCCTTGCGGAGCTGCGCAATTTCACCTTTAGCCATGGGTTATGTTGTTGCTGGGGCACTGTCGGCCCAATTGGTTTACTGCACACTTGCGTTTGTGTTCCACACCCTGTACGACAGCAACTTTGCAGAGTGTCCTCTTGCACTCCGAGACCCCTATCTATCTATATATATAAAAGGCTAAGTTGGTCCAGCCATCCGACCGACCAACCAACCAGCTGGTACATATGATGCACACTGGCAATTTAAAAATAAGTGTTGACTCGCGCATGCGTGATACATATAAAGCTCCCGCTGGTGCCAATCACACACATGTGTTTCGACGCTGGCCTCCCATTTAAATTAATTCAAAGACAGTTTCCTGTGATGCCAGCATTTGTGATGATGATTAATAAATCGCAAGGACAAACTCTAGACAGAGTAGGATATTCCTACCTGAACCCATTTTCGGTCATAGTCAGTTATATGTTGCTTTCTCTCGAGTTTGAAAGAGTGTGTGATGTTAAAGTTAAAGTTGTAAATACTTCATCACAAGGGAAATTAGATGTTTTTACTCTTAATGTGGTATACAGGGCGATATTAGAATAAGTTTAATGAATTTATCAGTCATTGTTTTTATCGTTGTTGTTTTTATATCATGTTTTTGTTGTTTTTATATCAGGTCTGTTGTTATATCATGTTGTTATTGTTTATTAATTAATCAATTTATATATTGTTTTCATATACATTTTACTAATTTTCTTTCATCTCTGACACTTCTATTACAGAGAAAGGGTGAATAGCGATATTAAAATATTTCTTCTAATTAATTTCCTTTCAATGTGCATGAATCCGTGCACCGGGCCACTAGAGTCTCTATATAGGAGTCAGAAGTATTTATTGTTTTCAGTCCTTTCTTGTATAATTCAAATCTTATAGTGGTCACTTTTTTTTCAATCTTCTAGGGTCCATAGAAAGTCACTGGCATCACTTTAATTAGCCTGGCTAAGCTCTATCTCCCCATTTCTTATTAGAGATAGGCCTCCAGGTAAGAGGGGATAAAGAAAGTAAGCCTTAACACTTGCAGGTGAGACTCTAAACCTGCCGCTGGGGTCCTTGTAGTTGGGGAAGGCTGAAGGTTTCACAATCAACTACAAAGATTTATTTTTCCTCCTGTTTGAGAACAAATAACTGCCTGGTGAATATAGGATCCTAGGCAAGTAATTACTATTCAGGCAAATGTCGCAGAGAACTGCCTGAAAGCATCAACGGATAATCTCCTGTGATGCCTAAATTTTCCCTCTACTCCCAGCCCCAAGAGAAACTGGGTCAAAATGAAAGCAGACAACTGGCCTCAAATATACAGAGCAGACTTCACTTCTCTTGTGTGTTTATGAGGGAATTCAAGCATTGCTTAAACAAGAGACAGCAGTGCTTATTTCTAACATTGAGTGTGATAGGAAAAGCAGATGAAAAAAAAGGAAAGGTGTATGTATGGGGTGGGGGTGGGATGGGAAGCTACCACTGACAAGTGGTTTAGTAGACAGAACCAGTACAGATCATTCTGGATTGTTGGTAATTGTAAGAGTCCAACATTTTCTAAACCAGACTAGCAGAGGGCTTTTAGGCCTTTATACCTAAGCCTAAATATATCAAAATCCACCTCTTCAAAAATATATCTAAATATACCTGCACCTCCTAATAACTGTGTAGATCAAAGGAATTGGTAGGGGGGAAAGAGGCCTAGCTAACTAACATTTTATTCCTGCCACTCAAAGGAGAATAGAGCTGTAACAACTTGAGACACTAAATGAATGCTACTTGAGATATAATTTTTAAAATAAGAACATAGCAATCATGTATGCCAGAGGTTTGAAAACTCTTTAGATGTCATCAATATTTGTTTTTGGTTTACTAATTTTCACCAATTTTTCCCATTCTAAGAAATGTCAGATGGATGACATATCAAACTCAAAGATACCAGTATAAGGGATTACTACTATGGCTAAAATGTTAAAGCTTAATCAAAGCTGCTTCTTTTCCCCTGTTTGTATTTCTTTCAGACGCTAGGCTTGGGGAAGTTACTAATTTTTATAGGTAATACATATATACGTGAATTAAAATGATGGCACAAGGCAGCTTAGTGGCAGGCAGAGCCAAGACTAAAACAAGGTCTTCTGAATGCCAGGTCAGTGTTCTTGCCCTTCCCTCTATCTACAGGCACATCTTCAGCTTAGTCTTGGAAAATCTATCTAAACCTTTCCCACCTGTTTTAATTCCAAGGTTGTCGATGTTAAGAACTATCACCCCCTCCTACTTCTCATTCCCAGAGCTTTTTCATTTTACTAAGACCCCAGAGATAGTCAACAAGCTCTTAGGTGAGAATGTTCCTTACATAATAAAAACAATTTGAGATTACAGTGCATCAGTGGAGGCCCCATGTATAAAACACATCCTGTTCACTTCTAAGTAGTTTAGGGCTTTAAACATCAGAGAGATGTGCACACCTGTATATTTTCACGCCTATATTGGTGTTCAATTCTCTTTTGATAAGTCCCTGAAAGCGTCCTTTCAGAGGGTGTGGACCTAAATAAATACCAATTACAACTTTTCCTCCCTGAAATAAAGGGCTAAGCCAGAAAGTCTATGATTATTGTTCAGGATATTTTCCAAGGGTATATAAATGTCTCTTGGTATGGACTGGTGTCAAATATCACACTTGGGTTTAATTTTTTAAATTGTGGTAAAATATGCCTACCATTTTAACCATTTTAAAGTGTAGAATTCCTTAATATTAAGCAAATTCACCGTGTTGTGCACTCATTACCACTATCTAGTTCCAGAATATTTTCATTATCCTGAAAGGAAACCCCATTGCCATTATCAGTCATTCCCCATTCCCTACTTCCCCAAGCCCCTAGTCATCCACTTCTGTACTCTCTGTCTCTGTAGGTTTACCTATTCTGGCCATGTCATATAAGTTGAGTCATGTAATATGTGGCCTTTGTGTCTGGCTTCTTTCACTTAGCATAATGTTTTCAAGATTCTTCCATGTTATAGCAGCTATCAGTGTTTCATTCTTTTTTATTGGCTGAGTAATATTCCATTGTATGGATATGATGCATTTTGTTTATCCATTCATCCACTGATAGACAACTGGAGTTTTTCTACCTTTTGGCTATTGTGAATGGTGCTACTATGAACATTCATGTATAATTTTTTGTTTAAACATCTGTGTTCAATAATTTTAACTATATACCTAGGAGTGTGCCAGAAGCTGGTCCATCCTTGCTGCTTGACACAGTCGCTGCAGGAAAGAAACATCTGCACAGCATATGTTTCAAGGGACCTGTCGTATATGGCATACTGTTCTTAATATGTTTGCTCCCCTTAGCACTATGTGTTTTAACCAAGGTCACCTCTCTGAGAAAGGTTGTTTCCCCAGGTAGGGATTTTTCCCCTGAAGCTAGGGAGGGGATAAAACCCCTTAACTAAGTGCCAGGTGGGTAGTTAATCACTTTAACTACAAACAATCATGCTTAAGCTACATAATCTTTACTCCCTGGAATGGAGATAAGAAAAGCCTTAACCTTTGGAATAGAAATTGATAGGATTAAAATCAACTGGTATAAATACAGATGTAACAAGACAATAAAAAACAGAACCTAGAGACAGAACCTAGTGAGAGAACATGGCAAGAGAACCTAGACAGAACTTAGCTAGAGAACCTGGACACAGAACCTGGCGACCGAACCTGGCTGGAGAACCTAGCGAGAGAACATGGCAAGAGAACCCAGACAGAACCTGGCTACACAGAACTTGGCTGGAGATGCTGGCAACAGAACCTGGCTGGAAAACCTAGCTACAGAGCCTGGCTATGATAATCACCTGAATGCTACCTCCATGTCATTCCTTCTTCGCCGACTCCATCTGCACCTTTGGGAACCCCTGGACCTGCTGGGGCCCCAGCAGGAGTGGAATTGCTGGGTCATATGGTAATTCTATGTTTAATTTATTCAGGAACCACCAAACTGTTTATCAAGGGTTATCCCATTTTACATTTATGTTTAATTTTATAACTATCCTATCTAATAAAGAGGTAATATGCAAATTGACCATCACTCCAACACACAAGATGGCCGCCCCCATGTGGACATAAGATGACCACCACAAGATGGCCAGCAGAGGAGGGCAGCTGTAGGCAATCAGGCCTGTAGGGAAGAATATTTGGGGGAGACCCAGGCCTGCAGGGGAGGGCAGTTAGGGATGACCAGGTCGACAGGAGAGGGCAGTTAGGGGCAATCTGGCAGGCAGGGGAGCAGTTAGGCATCGATCAGGCTGGCAGGGGAGTGGTTAGGGGGCAATCAGGCAGGCAGGCAGGTGAGCGGTTGGGAGCCAGCAGTCCCAGATTGTGCGAGGAATGTCCAACTGCCTGTTTAGGCCTTGATCCCATCGGGTTCGAGCCTAAATGAGCAGTCAGACATCCCTCGAGGGGTCCCAGATTGGAGAGGGTATAAGCTGGGCTGAGTGATACACGCCCCCCCCCCCCCCCCGGGCATGAATTTCATGCACCAGACCTCTAGTTATTAAATAATGTGAGTGGCCAATGAAGGAACAAGCAATTATGGCTGGTATCTCCATATTGTACAGGTTCAGCCCCTTGGACACCTCCTCAGACAAGACCTTTAGGTCACCCAAACTGAAACAGCTCCTCTCTCCGTGCCCAGGCACTTTTAGGTACCCCTCTGTTTTACTCTCTTAACAGCACTTTCAGATTCTGTGAAATTATTTATGTATTCATTTAATTGCCTACTTTTCCTTTCTAGAATATAAGCTTCATGAGAGCAGGATTCTTCCTGTCTTGTTGAGCACTATATCACCAGTGCCTCAGGCCCACAGTAGGTGTTTCTGAATATTGCACAATTATCTGAATAGTGCACAAGGCTAAAAAGAATTCTTACAAGACAAAGGAAGAGCCAGACTCAGTACCTATTCATTTTCTTTCTTTATAAAGAAAAAACAATTATTCTAAAGCCCCCCAAAAATAAAGGAGTATGGCCCCAAAGGCCACCTGATTAATGACATCATAGACCAACTACAAACTGCTTAGATTTCAATTGTGCATTTAAGGCTCTGCCTTTCTTTATGACACAGACAGACTGGCAATATTGCAAATGTTTGTTCCTAAGGTAAAGACAAAGGAGTTTCCAAAAGGTCCTTCAGGTAAGTTTGCTTCAGGCTTTGATTTTGTTTTGTGCTGATCTGATTATCAACTAGAAGTCTCCAAGTACTTACTTTAAGGTCAAAGCAAAAAGTCAAGTTATTCTACAGGATCCTTCAAAGTGTGCGGTTCTTACCCACACTTGGGTCTTTTTCACAATGATCAGATTCTTGCTATTTAAATTAGAGAGAAAGATGAACAAAGAAAATATTTGGGTTGAGCTCAAAACCTTCCAAAGGTCTGACTTTCTTTTAGGAAATGAAGACACTGTAGCTCAGAGAGGGTAAATTGCTCACTCAAAGAGCTCTCTGGGGTCAGGAATTCCATCTACACTGGCCAGCAGAACATCACCTCACAAGGGCAAAGCCCTCTCCTTTCGTGGTCACTGCTGATTTCAGAACAGACCAGGGCCTGCAGTGCACTCCCAGGAGCTGCACATTAACAAGCTTTCAAAGGCACAGAAATAAATATATCTTCCCAGGCTCAGAGGAACCACCTGAATTGAAGGGTTGGCAATAAACACCTTGGCTACAGTTGCATGAGGATGTGCTCTAGACTGAATTCAACAGGCAGGCCCCATGGGTTTGCAGGTACAGAAATGGCTGACTGTGGACGGAGGAGGCAAATGCAGGCCTGATCAGGGGCTTGAGTGGAATCAGGTCACAGGTCACATCAGTGACAAAGTTGCCTCCACGGCAATTCTGGTAGAAAAGACTTAATAATCATTGTTCCTGGCCTTGGCTTTTCAGTCAGTCCTTTTACACAGTAGTATAATTTCTCAGCTTAAAAAGAAGGTTAATTATGTCTAGCTAACCTAGGACATTTTGAAATGAGAGTGGGTTTTAAAAAATTGTGTGTGTGTTTTCTTCAACAAATCATCTGAAAAGCCAGCAGTTTTCAACATCTTGCTCCTTGATACGCTTGTAGTTAGAAAATTCCATTTTTAAAAATTAAGATATTAGTCCAAATAATGGACTCACAAGACTTTTCTCACAGGAGCTACTAACTGACCTTACTGGGATTTATTAAGGATCAGCCTAGCATTGATATCTAGGGCTTTTAAAAGTCACTGTGATGCTACCTTGATTTTATAAGTTCTATTTTCTTCTCTTACTGGTCTGGTGGGGAAAGGAGAAAAAACAGCGATGATAAATATGCTTCATCTCTCTCCCACCCTTTACTTCCACGTCCTGGCCAAGAACGAACAGTGCAAATGAGGCTCTCCGCTTCCCAGCATATGGAGTTGCGTCCTTGACATCAACAGAACTGGCAAGAGCCTCTGTTTCCTCGCTCCTGGGCTATTCTGAGAAAAGCAGCTACAGATGTCAAGTTTGACTAAGCAGAATCTGGCCTCAGATTACTCTAAATTCCAGGTAGAGCTTTATCAGTGGCGCCTCTGCCTCCCCGCTCCTGATCCCATGTTTCTCAGCATCACCAACAAGCTCCCATATGGAGCTCCTTCAAATGCCAAAATCAGGGCCAGGCAATGGGTTTCCAAGATGATTAAGACAGAGGAGCTGCCTCTCAGGGGCATATAATCTTGAAATACAAGCAAGTTTAAAACGTGTAATTACAAGATGGAGAATTTGTGATGTTATACCTTATTTAAAAAGCGTGAAAGATCTTCCCACAAAGATAAAACTCAGAATTCTAAGCAAATGAGTTGCTATGTGGCATGTTTGGAGGCCTGCTAAAGAAACAAGGAATGGTGGGCTATCATTTTTATTGACAGATCTCGATGATGAGGCTTGAGGCAAGACAAGCTTTCATTGTCTGTGGATCAACAGTAAGCCCACTCCTTTCCAAAGCACTGAGAGGCTTTTTAAACAATAGCCAGCTTGCAACTTTGTTGGGGGTGAGGGGTATAAAGGAGGCCTACAAATAGTCTAGCTTTCATAATAGGACTCCGCTTCCTGACATTTCATCTACAGGTAAAATCAGGTTAAAATGAAGGAAAGGAGTTTATATCCTGCAAAGGGCAAGCAGGCAAACAAAACCCTCTCTCCCCCTTTGTCAAGAAGATGAGGAGGGTGGTGAAGGGTTAATCAGATAATTGTGTGCAATGGACACTATGTCCAGTTTAGTTTCATATGTCAGCTACATCCACCCCTATCACCATTACCATCCAGCCCCATGTTTGGCCCTGATTCTTTGTGTGTGTGTGTGCGTGTGGTGGGGGGGCAGGTTGCCCTACTAAATAGACCCAGTGGGGCACTAGAGCGTTGGAATGGCTACCGATGCAGTTCACAGTAGTAATTCTCATAGCATGGGGCCCTGCGAAGTAAAATCTCTACTTTATCTCTAAGATCCCCTCCAGCTCAGAGAACCTGTATTTGCAGACTAACCTTGAAGGCTGGGAAATCAGACTAAGCTCTCTGGGATTTTACTCCTACCTATTTCACTGTCACAGTGTAAACTCCCTATGGATGCAGCTTCAAATACAGTGCTCCTTTTTTAAGCTACTAGTTTTAAGGATGGCTGAGATAGGTACCATCTGCTCACAGGGTTTCCTTTAAGTTGCTAAAATCTTCCTTTTACTATTTAAAACTGAAGGTTTAAAATGGAATACTCCCTGGAAGAGGGGACAAACTGAATGAAATTCAACCTAAGATTCAAATGACAGTTTCTCAGGGGAATATCTATGGAGTCAGCCTTTGGGACCAAAGTGAAGGCTGAAAAGAGAAGACAGAAAAATACAAATGGAAAAAAAAGAGAGAAGAGAGAGAAGAAAGAATGACAGACAGACATAGACACACATACTGGGCGGTCAGGTGGGCACTTAGAGTCACAAGGAGAAATTAGATCTATAAAGGAAAGAGTAAAGATGAAAGGTTAGGGGAAAGGGGTTGGCAAAAGCAGCTACTCTTGTCCAAATAGCATCTTTGTGTGTTAGAAAAAGCCACTCTTCTACCTCAAGAAACTTTTTTTTATGCATGCCAGGAAAAAAGGCCACAATCATCTCAAACTCTGTGATTACGAATGTGAGTGGTGCTCCCTAGAACTGTGCATGCATAGCTGACAGCTTTACATCCTGGCCATGCATCCCTCATGACAGCTAGGCTCCTAAATTTTATCTCATTCAAGACCATGATTCTAAAACATCTGAAAGAACAGATTCGTGAAAAATCAACAGTGTCCTAAGGAACCAGGAGCTGAGGTCATCCTAATTCCAGGACTGACTTCCTGGACATGCAAGCTGTGCAGTCACAACAGAGCTTCAACCCAAGGGCTCCACACTTGTTTTAATGCTCTTCTATCACCATCTAAAATTCTTAATTTTTAAACAAGGGGCTCCATATTTTCATTTTTCACTGGGCCCTAGAAATGTTGGGGCTGGTCCTGCCTAATTTCAAATTGAATTTTCACTAGTTGGGTCCATCCTCAAGAAAAATATCTAATAAAAATAAAATACTTTTTTCCTAAAGAGCTGAACAGGAAAGCACAGAAATAGGTGACAAAGAACAACTGTACAATGGATAATCACAGATAAATAAAAAGAAGTACTTTTTTCAAATCCAAGAAGAGGCTTAAGTTCAGCAGGTATTTGGGGTTTGTTTCAAATTCATTATTTGTCCTTTACTGAAAGGCACAATGTAAAGTCACATTTTGTGTAAAACAGTTCATTCCTCTTCACATGAAAGAAAATTGAAAATGAAATAAAAGAAGAAAAAAAAGGTCAAACTGACTTCCTAGGGAACAGAAGAATGCAGTTTGAAAAAATATATAGTTTACTCAACTTTTTCAATGATACCACAAGGACCCTTTGACACTTTTAAAACATGACAAAACTGTTAATTCTATAAGAATAAATGGTCTTCACTGAGAAAAGTTCAGAAAAGAGGCTTTGATGATGGGCTTATGCAAAAAAGCACACCCCCCTTGCTATGAAACTTGGTCTCCTTTCCATGTAGAAAACAAAATAAAATTTAACTGTAAAGAAAATATAATATTCTAAAAATATCTATAGCTGTTTATCTCTGTTCTGAACTTTGAAACTTGGTTTTTTTTCTGGTGCTTCTCCAAGTAAAGCTAAGAAAAAAAGACAAAGAATATCACCTGATGTGAGGACTGTACACAATCACAAATGTATCTGGAGCTCAAGCCTATTCCCTGAGAAAAGGAAAAGGAAGTGAATCCAGTTTTTTTAAGCTATGAGTCTAGCTTCTTGAAACACTCATTTCTCTAGCCCAGGCATTATCTCTAGGCCTTTGCTTTTTTTGTTTCTACTTTTTGTTTGATTTTGTTTTTTCCATAACTAACAATTATGAGCCACACATACACAACAGGGGGCACAAGGAAATTGCAGAATAAATAGACACAAATCACACCCCTATTCAATAATCTTCTTTGCCTACTGATCCATTTGACTTTCCAGACTCCCCTGCCCCTATTTTTTTTTAATAAAAGTTCCCATCTATTGCTGAAATTCCACATCTGTTTCTGCATGCCATCCATTTTTTTCCACTAGATATATACTTAGCATAATCATTAAAAATCCTGCCTGGTAACTCCAAAACAGGGCATCTCTGGGTCTACTTCTATTGTCTATTTCCTCTTTTAGACAAGAGTCATAGTCACTTGTCTTTTCATATGTTTCATCACTTATTTTGTGCTGAATATTTTGTGTAAAAGAATAATAGGAACTGAGTTAACAACATTTACCCACAGAAAAGGCCTCACCCTTTCTTTCTAAGGTCACTGTTGGGGAAAAGGTCACTGAGTCATCTAACCTATAGTTGATCTGGGTCTAGGATTTACTACAGCCTCAGTTAGATTCAATTCATCACTGGCTTCAATATCTTGAGGAAAGGATCAGGACTCTTTTTTAGCAGGATTTGACATCTGAGCACTCACAAGATTCCAGTGATCTCTCTATGGTTTACAGCCAAACCAGCAGTTTTCCAAACTGGTGGATATCTCACTCACCTTTAAAGCCCAGCAGGCATCTTTTGGGACCCTTAAGAAATTCTCTTTATTTTCCATGAAGAGCTCCTGGCTGTCTGTACCTGTGGAGATCTCTCTCTGCCCTGCCTCTAGATGCCTTCAACCTTTGATGTAACTATGGAGCACTAGGGACTAGTCCTTGCATGCTTCAGATTCAGTTTATACCCTAGTCTCCTGATTCTGTTGGACTTGCACACCACTCTCTATTTGTTGGCTCATTGATGATGGCTACTGCTCAATTGTTAACATTACATTGCAATATATATGGAAAAAAAAGAGGACTTTTCATTCTAGACTTGGAGCCTCATGTAAACAGCTACAGAATGGTTTAATTGGACACTTGTAAAGACTGAACTACACAGAGTATGTATTTGAATAGTTTAGTGTAAAAAATGAGATGCCAACAAGTCTTCTAAAGGTCTCGTGTTTGCATGACAGTCCAGTAAAATACTGTAATTATCAAAGCATCATGAAGAATAGTATCATGATATCCTGAAACATTTCTAGAAGAAAAAAAAAAAAAAGCAACATGCTAGTCTTTCTATAATCTTGTACTGGGTATATTCCATGGAGAATTAGGCTTAATTGCCATAAGTGAAATTATTTCTCATACTAAAAATTCTGTTCTGCTCCTCAGGTTCATCAATGATTGGATATCCTTAGACAGCTTTAAAATCAGGTGGTTAAAAGGGCACAGGAGGTAGAGAGGACTGCCTTGGCCCTCCCCGTCTTCACTTCATTTGCTCCAAGATTTCTCGCTGTCATAGTTCCTCTTGTGTCATGATTTCATTACTGGAACATGTAGATTAAATTACTTCTGTGCCTACCCACATTCAGTAGCCAGGTTTTGAAAGTTAATGTCTATAAAGGGATGTGCAGTCTTTGAACCAGAGGAAGTCAATAAATGCAGAGTCATATTAAAATGATACATTGCCCAGTTACTCAGTGACTAATTTAGGAGACAGAAAAGGCAGCTCAAAATGAAAATCTTTATGATGTTGCAGAAGGTATTCTTTGAGAATTCCTTGCTACTTTCCTCATAGTGAAATCACTGTTAGAGTGGGAGAGAGGTGAAAGGGAAAGAATGGGTTCGTAACTTTCTTTGCTTCTGTGCTAGTTTCTGTCACATTGAGAACCTAGTTTTCATCATACAAAACACCCAAAGCCAAATTGAAATTAATATTGGCTTAGAACTAAGTCTTGGGGATCTAGTATAAACTATATCACTTATTTGTCATGTGACCTAGGTTAAGCCTAGGTTAAGCCTAGGTCACATGACAAATGTGACCTTTGAACCTCAATTTCATACCTATAAATGGGATGATGATAACTCTTCTGCCTTCCCTCATCATGACTGTGAAGATTAACTTAGCATATGTAAGAATGTGACGCATACAGTAAATAGAGTGTACAAGTGACGCAAATGCTTACTGCTGTTTTGTTGACTAAGCACATGAAATAAACTCATTTACATCACTTGGTTCCTTATCTCACCAGATTAACATACTGATGATTAATAAACTGAGTTTCATTTCTGCCAAGAACAACACACAAAGAAAAAAACTATTTCTGAGCCAAGACTATCTTGGGTCCATCTAGGGATGCAATCTGCATATTTTACAATATTCTCAGAAGCAAAATATATGAGACTTGTCCTTTCCTACTGCTTACTTAAACTTCTTTTTTATTCCCTATTATGGAAGTTTTAACTCTTATAAAACATCCTATATAATAAAGCCCTAATATGCAAATTGACCAAACAGTGGAATGACTGGTCACTATGAACTCACCACCAGGGGGCTGGTGCTCAATGTAGGAGCTTCCCCCTGGTGGTCAGTGCACTCCCCCAGGGTGAGCGCCACTCAACCAGAAGCCAGGCTTAAGGCTGGCGAGTGCAACAGTGGTGGTGGCAAGAGCCCCTGCAGCAGCACTAGGCTGAGGGACCCCCCACCTCCAACCCCAGTGCATGAATTTCATGCACTGAGCCTCTTGTGTAATATAATGGACAACTCAGACAGTGTGAAAGAAATTTTTAGAGATATATAACAAACTATATTGAAAGGAGGGTGGTATATTTGGCCTATTGGTACAAAAAAGCATAGTATTATTAAAAACCAAATCCTACCACCATGAATGATTTACTCCAGGAATGAATGATGGTTAAACATCTGGAAATCTATTCATGGAATTCAGTACATTAACAGAATCAGAAATCCTAACCAGATGATTGTCTCAAAAGAGCTCTTGGTAAAATTCAACCCAAATTCATGATTTTTAAAAATTTTCTAAAATTAATGTTGTATTAGAAGCACAGTAAGTAAAATGAAAAGCAAGATAAACATGTCTGCTATCACCTCACCACTAAGAATTCAACCATGTATCAATGGTCCTAAATAAGGCAACTAAGTAAGAAAACAAATTAGGTGTAAATATTAGAAAAGAATGCCTAGAAAAATCTAGGAAAATTAATTGAAAAGAAATATTAATGCAAATAAGAGTTTAATAGGTTGGTCAGACATGTTCATCATAGAAAAAATAACTTTTCTACAAACAACCAGTCAATAAAAAAGTGAAGTTGTCTTCTTGACAATCAAAGTGAAATACATGAGTGAAGAAAATCATAAAACTCTACTGCAGAGTATAAAGGAAAACATGAACAAACAGGGAAAACATCAGAAACTGAATGGTGAGATTCAATAATTACCTGTGAATTGAATGCAATTCTAATCAAAATCACAAGATATTTTATGAAACTTAGGCTGATTCTGAGGCTCATTAAAATTAAAAATAAAATCTGTAAGATCAACAAAATTTGAAGAAGACTTAATAATGAGAGGATCAACATCGTGTCCAGATGTCAAAACATATTTTCAAGCTATAAGACATTTTTTGTAAACTCTGAAATGTAGAGACTATATAATTGTCTCTACAATAATTGTCAAATAGACCACTGAACTAGAAGAGAGAACCAATAATAGAATAAGGCAAAAATTAGAATACAGTTTATGCTAAAGGTAACATATTATCTCAGTAGGAAAAGTGTAGGCTTTAATGATGAGCAAAAAACTGACATTTATTGAAGTAAAAAAAAACTCTAGTACCTTGTAGTATACTAGTACATATAAATAAATTCTATAAAGAGTAGAGACAAAAATTGGGGTGGGGAGATTTACAAAAGTATCAGAATAAAACACCTGAGATTCTTTAAAAATTAGGCTGAAGAGGATCTTCTTAAATAGGATAAAAATCTACAATTAATAGCAGTGATTGAAGGATGTTACTATCAAAAATTTAAAGCTTTTATGTAGCAAAGCATAGAGAGATATTACTTACACAAAATTTACACATTAAAGATTTTCATTGACTGTCATATTTTCTGCCCTACTAATTTTTAGTTCAGAAAATACATCTATTGGATTTATAATATGAATTATGCAAGAGCCACATCCCCATTTACCTCATCCACTTCCTACAAGTACTCAATTCAGAACCCTTGACTCAGTGAAGAAGTATAAAATTAACCAATGTCAGAGAGAAAACTGTGTAACTTCCATTTTCTCCTGTAGGGATATGGACTTCAAACTGTGAAACTGAAGACTAATGTAGAAGGAAAAAAATAAGCAAGAGAGCATATAAACATGTTAACTGGGTCTCAATGTCTTGGTGCAAATGGGTTCTGATGCCCAGGGAGCTGTGAGTACTTGTAGATGTGACTGGTACACCATTATCCATTGTCTGGGAGCAGATCAGAGATGCCTAAAGACTAAAATTAATACTGATCCTAATTTTTTAGAAATGGAAAAAACTCATATTCTGGAAATTACAAAAGGATGTTATATAATCCCATTCTCCGTTAAGAGTATAGAGTTGGCTATTTTTTCTTCTGTAGGTCTATATTTCTGGGTTTTTCCCCACAGAACCCACCAGCCTGTGGTTTGCAAAACAGCCCTTCCCAGGTACAAAGGCAACTGTGAATCCCTTCCCAGGTTTTCCCTAACTCAGAACCACTCCTCCACAGGGCCCCACTGTACCAGGAACATATAGCCCAGACAGAAAAAGGAGCACAGAGAGACAATGACAGAAGGATGAGTCAAGGTCAAGTGGAATGACTTATTTTTTCAGTACTATAATATTTGTTTTATTTTCACATGCTATATAAAGCCCTTGATATTTTCTTTTGAATCTTTTCTAAGCAATGCTATGCAACAAAGTGAGGAATTTTCTGTCATTTTCAAAATTTAATGTAAAATGTATTTCTTTTATACAAATTCCCAACTCTTCTGACTTAATGCATTAAGTACCACAAATGTCCATGTTCTACCAATTAGTAAACAGGCTTACTAAAATAGAACTCTCTGCATTACCCTTATGAAGTTCCTACCGGCCAGAAAAAAATTAAGTAGCAAAATCCAAATGTTTCTAAATCCACAAATCAGTGTGATGTTAATTAACTAAACTACAAGCATAGGATATTTCAGGTGAAGAGGTCTGTTTAAAATGCTAGCGTTTGACTACACTGCATGTATAGATGACACTCATAAAAATTAAACAGTTAAAGCATACAGTATATTTTTAGCCCTGAGATGGCATTACAGAGTTCTAAATTCAATTAGCTAGCACACAGGAAATACAGACTAAGAATAATGGACTTTTTAATATAAGGTTAAAACAAATATACTGGTAGATAAGCAGATTTGTGGCACATTTAAAAATATGAGACTTCCCAGTGTATACTAGTATGTAACGCTGCCTCCTTTCATAATCTCATGAAAATTACCCAAAGAATATTTAAAGACAAAACAGGGAAATACAACTTTCAAGAAATTTAGTGCCTTCTGGGTATCTACCCCAAAAATGTGAAAACGTTTACTTACAAAGATATATGCACCCCTATGTTCATTGCAGCATTATCTACAGTGGCCAAAACATGGAGACCATCAGTGTCTTTTGATAGAGGATTGCATAAGAAAGATGCACATATATACAATGGAATACTACTCATCCATAAGAAAAGATAAAATACTGACATTTGCAACAACATGGATGTGTTAGGGGCAAAAAGAATATCGGGGACTATTTATGGTTATGGGAAATATTAATCATGCTCTATTAACCATGATTGCCTTGTTCTGGTTAAAGAAAAGACATTCTAACTTGGCTGGAAGTTGTATATCATCTGGACCTGGGAGTCAACCTTGGACCTGGGAGTCAACCTTGGAATGTGGTCCATTCTCATTCAAGACCTACCTATTATCATGGAAAGATTAACAACCTTGTTGCCCAAACAATGGAGTCCCACCCCAGCCTGCATAGCCTACTTCCCCACGCCTGTAATCCCTACTTCCCCATGTGATCTTTGTCCTACCCTATATAAGCAGCTGGTTTATGTGGGGCTGCAAAGCAGATTTTTGTGGAAGACTTGCTGCTCTCCCATACTGCCAGCAGTATTGGAATAAATGCTCATATATGATTCAACCCTATCTCTGCTTAAATGGCTCAAGTAGTGACAGACAGCACGGACCCATTGATTGTCTGGTTACAGATGGACCTTGAGAATATTATGTTAGTGAAATAAGTGAGTCAGAAAAAGCTAAGAATCATATGATTTCACTCACATGTGGGATATAAAACTAAAACTCATAGATACAGACAACAGTAGGGAAGGAGGTTGGGGGATGCCAGGAGCCGGTCCATCCTTGCTGTTTCAAAGGACCTGGCATATATGGCATACTGTTCTTAATATGTTTGCTCACCTTCTTGGCACTATGTGTTTTAACCAAGGTCTCTGAGAAAGGTTGTTTCCCCAGGTAGGGATTTTCCCCTGAAGTTAGGGAGGGAATAAAACCTCTTAACTAAGTGCTAGGTGGGTAATTAATCACTTTAACTACGAACAATCATGCTTAAGCTACATAATCTTTACTCCCTGGAATGGAGATAAGAAATGCCCTAACCTTTGAAATAGAGATTGATAGGATTGGAATCAACTGGTATAAATACAGATGTAAGAAGACAGAGAGAGACAGAAATTGGCACAGAACCTACACAGAACGTTCTCTAGAGACAGAAGAACTTCGCTGGAGAGAACATGGCAAAAGATCCTGGACAGAAACTGGCCTCGGAACCTAGAGACAGAACCTAGCGAGAGAACATAGCAAAAGATCCTGGACTGAACCTGACTACAGAAATTGGCAAGAGAACCTGACTAGAACCTGGTGACTGAACCTGGCTGGAGAACCTGGACAGAACCTGGCTGGAGAACCTAGCGAGGGAACATGGCTAGAGAACCTGGCTGGAGAACCTAGCAAGAGACCATGGACACAGAACCTGGCTGGAGATCCTAAACAGAACTTCGCTGAAGATCCAGACCAGAACTTGGCTGGAGATCCTGGCTAGGCTGCTGATCAACTGAACGCTGTCTCCGTGTCATTCCTTCTTCGCCGACTCCATCTACGCCTTTGGGAACCCCTGGACCTGCTGGGGTTGGACCCCGGCATCTGGCGCCCGAACAGGGACCCCTAGGTAAGCGCCCCACACTTGGGATGGATAGGACTCCACCATAGGAAGAGGGTGGATAGTCTTCGCCGACTCCGTCCACACCTTTGGGGACCCCTGGACCCGCTGGGGTTGGACCCCAGCAGGGGGATAGTAAAGGGCAAAGGGGGGCAAATATATGGTGATGGAAGATTGACTTTGGGTGGTGGATACACAATGCAGTATACAGATCATGAATCAGAGAAAGAGAAATGTATACTTGAAACCTATAAAAATATATTAACCAATGTCACCCCAATAAACTCAATTTTAAAAATTTAGGAAGGGTAACATTCATACACCATAAATTTCAAGGTACAGGTAGTCCTCGGGTTACATCGGACTTGACATATGTCACTATCTCCCATTTACAGTATTTATAAAAAAAAATTCCATCATTTTGACATATGCACATATGTGTTTTATGTTTTTTATTATTTATTTGCCACAAGTAAAGGTCAGGAATTGTTATCTTTCTTTCACATTTTTTTTTTACTGTTTCACTTCGTTACTGCTGTGTATGTGCTGCATGTGAGTGACGTAGGTGCTGATGTAGGTGGGTCCGACTTACAATTAAAATCGCGTTATGTCGCGCCGTAGGAATGGAGCTCCGACGTAACCTGAGGACCTACTGTACTTCTATTTAATAAAAGAGCAAATGGCACTTGTCTCTAGGGAAAGCTGACCCTACATGCAAAGCTCTGACACAGCATGGAGCATGGAAGGAAGGGGCTTCAGCAGAAGCTCATTAACACCCATTACTGTGGGTCAATTGGGAACTGATCTAAACCCCAAATGGATTTTAGAAGCATCCAGGCTCCAGGGAGGCTCCCTGGGTGGAAAACCTCTGAGTGCATGCTCCCAGCTTGTCGTTGATGCTGATGTCTGCATCATTTGCAGAGCAAGTGCACTGTCCCAGACACCTCTTGGTTGTCAATCAAGAATGAAAAAGAAAGGAATCAGCACAAGCTAAAGCTCCTTGCCACCAGTGCTATGGCTCTAGGCCTCTCCCTGCTTTTCCGGGCTGCTGGACTTCTGACCAGGCAATATAAAACAATACTAAGACTATTCCTGCCTTCTTCCACCTGAGCCTCAGAAAGCCCATCTGTGCCAATTATCAATGTATTGACTGTAAGTTCCAAAATCCACCTTGCTTTGCTTTGTGATGCTAGAGCTGGACCCTGTAAACATTTCCTCCGCGCCAGCTGGTGTAGTATTAGACGTCAGTAGAAGAAGCCGAAGGGCCAGTACAAGGCGGAGTGGAAGACAGAGCTTTTCTTCCTAGCTCTGGCATACTTCTTGCTTCTATTGCATTGCTGCAGAAGTGTGTGTGAAGACAGACCAAACCAAAAAGACTTACTTTCCAGTGAGTTTCTCCAATATGTCATTGGCTGCATATTGTCCAACAGCTATTGTTAGCTGGTGTTCCAGCAGGGACTTCACATGAAACAGTGTTCGCTGGCCAGCACCCCCTGAATTGTCCACCACAGTTAGCTGCAAACACACCCTTTCCAATAAGGTCTAATTCTCAACCTTGGTTGGGCAAGAAAAAGATCCCTCTTCAAAATTCTCAGCTCCTTCCTTGCACAGTTTTCCTCGGCCATAGAGGAAGCAATTGCCCCCTGCATTTGCCATTCTTTAGGTTCTTCTGTTATCCATTGTCGTACTTAATACCTTTGACTGGTTAATAATACTTTACATTAAATTGTCGCTCTTCAAATTACTGTTGAGGTTTGTTTCCTGACTGGACCTGCCTGATGTACTGTCTCAGCACATTCTTTTGCATAAAGAGAAGTTCCTTTATAGATGTGAACAAGAGAGAAAAAGCATAGGACACAGGAAAGGGTGCGGTAAAAAGATATTGTCAAAAAAAGGAAATAGCCACACAGATCAGAGTAAAAACATTCCTATGAAATGGTTTTACGTAAAAAACCAAGAGAATATTTTTGAGCATTTCCAGTTTGTCTTTTCCACAAGATTCAAGTAGACTCCTTATGTACAAAACTAGAGCAAACCCTCATGGAAAGGAAACTTTGAGGACAGTATAGGATGAGAAACTGACTTGCCAAATTTAAAACCACAGTCAGGAAAGGTGATAGTAGATTAGATTCTAGGAGAGAAAACAAATTAATAATGTCTCATTTCAAGAAAGAAAAACCCTAAGCGCATCAAAGCAAAAAGCAAAAGGTTACCAACGTAAGAGGTTGATCACAAACTTCTCTTCTACAATAATAAAAAATAAAAATAAAACAACCACTGAGTTTTGAAAGAAAAATATTATAATACAATTGCTCAATATCCAGTAGAGACATCATTCTTGGGTAAAGATAACACAAAATCCCCAGAGTGTATGAAGTCAGAAAGCATTACACTGTGTGTTTGTGCATGTGTGTGTGTGTATAACTATACAACTACACACACACACACACACACACACACACATATCCTTCCTGAAAAAAAATTATCAAAATACCTCCAACTGGGAGAGAAAGTACTCAAGATTAACAGCTCAAAAATGGAGAAGTATTAGTATTAAAGGGTTGGAATCTAAGTATGAGTTTAGAAACTAAATGTTCTAATTAAAATTAAGTGTCATTTTTAAGATATAAAAAATTAAGGCAAATTATTAAACTTATTTTTAAGTTAAAATGCAAAATGTAATAATGATGATTTTTAAATCATCATCATAATAATCTAATTCTAAAGTTCCAGTGCAGGAAAGTTGTTGAAAGATGCTCTATTTCTTATCTTACACAAGTGGAGAATCAATAGAATATTTCATCATTTTGATAACTGGGTAAAAAGTTGTACGCTGTTTAGTTACAAAATTAATCTTAACCTAAAAACAGGATTTATAACTTCCAAATCATAAAGGAGAAAAAGGGAAAAGAAATATAAAGAAAAAAGACTAACATGGAATCCAAAAAATGTTAAGCATTTGAGTGATGAATTTCTTATTTTTCTGTTCTTTCCAATTTGTTTACAATGATGAAGTGTAGTCTGTATAATCAGAAACAAAATAATAAACATTAGAGAAAATATTGGTGCTCGAAGAGCAAGAATTCCAGAGGAGACATTCCATCTGTACTTAACTACAGAGCAAATCAGTCTCCAGGTTCCTCCATGACCTTCATTAGAACGCAGAAGGAGACAGACCAGTCATACAGTGGGGGCATCGAAGGAGAGTTTTTCCCTTCTTGACTAGAGGTATTGTTTCGTTTTGTTGTTTTTTTTTGCTCTGTGTGTGTGTGTATGTCTGTGTGTTTATCCCACTTCCCAATGCAGACTTGACCAACAAATCCAACTGATTAAAGAATATCAGAAACATAAGGGATTTAGAAATCATCTATAATCCAACCCGCTTGTCTCATTCATGGAGAAGACCCAGAAAAGTAAGTGGCTTATTCATGTCCAGACAATAGAGCTAGTTCCAATAAATGTTGGGATTAGCAAAAATACTATAAAACTTGTAGTTTTATGAAGCCTTGAGGGCCTGGATAAGGCTCCATAAAACTGCCCTGTTGAATATGTGGGAACTTGCTGAGCAGAGATTTCTAAGATACCGGCCAGCTCTAAAACTTTATGATTGAAGAATTAATTGGCTGCCTTGTCTTCCAGATTTTGAGACTTGCAGGTTGCTCCTTTGGGTTTCCTTAAACCTCTGGGCCAAAACCATTGAATAGGCTGCCCAGCTGGTAGCTAAGCTTTTGGATCTGCTCCTTAGCTATTCCAAACCCCAGGCTCATAAACTTTCCAACTGCGATGCCCAGGAGAGAGCAGGATTAGAGATAAAATATTTACATACAAAATTCGCTGATAAATTGAAATGTATATGGTCCTACAAGCATACCAAAGGCCCCTTCGCTTAGTTTGTAACAGCTCACAGCAGCTTTCACAGATATTTACAATCTGAACAGCCCAGTTTCCTTTAAATCTATCTGTTAAACACTAAGCTATCCGCCCCCACCCTCCCCGCCCAAAACATCACATTTATTTTTCAACAGCATGCCTACCTCCAGATTGAGGCAGAAAGTACCTTGAAATGAAAGTGTGTGTGGCGGGGTGCTTTTTGGTCTACAGCACATACTTACAGGGGAATTAAGCCATTAAATTTAGTCAAGAGGCTTTTACAGCTGCTTTGCTATTTTGCCAAAGCACTTTTATGAAAGATTTGGGAATTATTCGCAAACACCATAGTGAATTTTTAAAGAAAACCAACCTCAATGACACTCTGCCTTCTCCAGCTTGAAGTGAAACTCCGAAAATTTCCACTTGGGAAAGGAAGTCTATGGGTGACAGGAAGAGAAGCTCCGGGCATGATCTAGCCATTTGAGACATCAGTGTCGGATCCAGGCAGAGACCTGGGAATGTGGTACCAATTCACACAGCCATTTTACCTACAATCCACTTGGTTCAGTCTGCATTCATCTGTAATCAAATACTCGAATGATTCTGTCTGACTCAAAATGTTATACATGTGCATGCATACACACACGTGCACACACATACAATACATGTGTGGTATTTTGTACATACAATAGTCCCTCCTTATATATAGTTTCACTTTCTTCATTTTCAGTTACCCTCAGTAAACTGCGGTCTGAAAATAGTAAATAGAAAAGTCCAGAAATAAACAATTCATAAATTTTAAATTGCATGCCTTTCTAAGTAGTGTGATAAAATTGTGCACCATCTAGCTCCATCCCACCTGGAACACAAATTATCCTTTTGCCCAGCATATGCTGCTCCACTTATAGTAGAATATGATATTTTGAGAGAGACCACATTCACATAGCTTTTACTGCAGTATACAAGGTGGGGCAAAAGTAGGTTTACAGCTGTGAGAACATGAAACAGTTTATTCTTGTATCATTATTTATTAAATACTAGAGGCCCGGTGCACAAAATTCATGCATGGAGGGTGGGTCCCTCAGCCTGATCTGCACCCTTCTCCAATCTAGGAGCCCTCAAGGGAGCCCTCTCCAATCTGGGAGCCCTGTGGCTTAGGCCCAGTCCCCATGGTTCTCTGCTCTCTGTGGGGCCTGGCCGCTCTGTGCCCACTGCCCAGAGGCTCTCCGCGGCTGAGAAGGAATGCTTGCCTCGCCGCTGCCACAAGCGTCCCGCCCCAGCCGCTCCACGCACGCGCTGCCCTGGAGGCCCTCTGCAGCTGGGGCAGGACGCTTGCCTCGTCACCGCAGCAATGATGCAAACTGCCCAGAGGACCTCTGTAGCCAGGGTGGGAAGCTTGCCTCGTCGCCACGGCGACGAAGCAAGCATTCCGCCAGGCTGCTCACGCTGCCCACTCTCAGCGGCCGCCCCCCACCACCCCAGGACTGGGGGACTCAGTAGGGCTGAGGAGACTGGATACCGCCATCTTGTGGCTATGGGTGCTGCCATCTTTGTGACGGAGTGATGGTTAATTTGCATATTACCTTTTTATTAGATAGGATTGTATTTTCCATATGAACAACTGTAAATCTATTTTGCCCCACCCTATATTGTTATAATTGTTCTATTTTATTATTACTGTTGTTAATCTCTTACTGTGTCTAATTTATAAAGTAAGCCTTATCATAAATATGTATGTATAGGAAAAAATAGGGTTGGTATTACCTGTAGGTTCAAGCATCCACTGGGTGCCTTGGAATGTATACCCCATGGATAAAGGGGACTATGGTACATATAATTTACATACTTGATCTTAATTCTGTCCTCACTATCTCTGCTAAAGTTGGGATTTCATAGCTAAGCTGAGATTTCATAGTTGAGAAGCTTTATAGAAAAGTGCTTCAGATTCTTCGGATAGCAAACCTCATAAGAAGTTTCCATATAATCCAATCTGTTCTGAATTCATCCCTCTTGAGCATATCCATTTAATGGATAATGATTTAAGATTAAATTCAGACTTGCACCAGGGAAGAATAATGAACAAATTGACAAAAACTATTTCCTGGGAAACTTTGTTTGTTAAATCAGATCTCTCAGATATTTAAGACTATGCTCCCAGATACAACCACTGTCTCTCAAACCCTCTGGGATCAAAAAAGACCCCAAAGGAAGTGGTAGTTGGTGGTAACTCTGTGTGTTTGTGTTTATGTGTAAACTATATATAATTCTTTCTTACATATGCAGGTTAAAGAGTATGCCCCAAATATTCAAATTCTTATACCCCGAAGCAAGTAATCAGCAGTCAAATATTTAAATAATTAAATAGTCATTAATTAATCTGGTGCCAGTGAGTCTCCAATTATTCACTAGGATGTTTTTTTTACAGTTCTTTTATGGGCCAGCCAGAGAAGCCCCGCGAAGAGAGAAAAGAGCTTCACAACATGGTAGCAAGGTTAAACCCCTGCTTCACACATCTGTACTTTATCACTCAGAGATATGCACATGTACACCCACAGGAAACAGCTATCTTTGTCATTATTTTTTCCCTTCACCACTGGGATCCCTTTTCTTCCTTTAAAACTGGCTTATGATGCTTTGACCAATATTATGCAAAGAGATCTGTGAGGCCTTTCAATTTCAAAGCATGCTAATACACCAAAAGCTCCCACACAGGAATTAGGAATTGTCACAATGCATTCCTTGAATTTAAATAAGGAGACAATGCATCATTGGGAGGCATGTGCTTCAAATGCCTATGAATACATTTCAAAGGTACAATGTGATAGGAAATATTCACAGCAGATGTCTGTTATTTGACCACTGGACCAATGTGAATAAGGAAATAAAGTCACAAGTAGATGTCCTGAAGCAAAATCTTGCAGCAGACCCTGAACGGTGTTTCTAAGTGGTTAGAGCATCAGCCCATGTACCCAAGGGTCATGGGTTTAATTCCCAGTCAAAGACAAGTACCTGGGTTGCAGGTTCAATCCCACCCCAGTCAGGTGCAAGCAGGAGGCAACCAATCCATATGTTTCTCTCACATCGGTGTTTCTCTCTCTTTCTCCCCCTCCCTCACCATCTCCCTCCCACTCTCTCTAAAAATCAATAGAAAAATATCCACCAGTGAGGATTAACAAAATTTCTTGCATCAGTTTTGCTCTTTTCTTTTTCAAGGTACAGAGGAACCCCTTAAAGAATCTGGAAACAAAGTAGTATTAGTTAACTGTCTCTAAGCCAAACTTAATATTAACTTTGCCAATGGAGTATATGCTGGTGTTGAATTAGAATCAGGGTTTGAAATAAACTATTTCTAATTCATCCATAACCAGAAATCTCCACCAATGTTTGCTTTTATATCCTGGATCTCACATTTTAAAAGGAGTACATAGCTATCTGCAAAGTGTTAAAGAACAGGTTACTACGCAAAAGCCTAAAGTGATAGCTGCCAATGTTGTTACCTTTTAGGAGATGGTAATACTACATATTTGCTCCTAAAACTGCCGGAAACAGAGGGAAAATGATAAAATTCAATTTTCCCTTTGCCATACTCCTTGGACCCTATAATTTCTAATTTGGTATCTTTATCCTTTGGGAGAAAAATTACTAAGGTGATGACAGAATTTTAAAGAACTTTCTTAACATATCTTTTTAAAAGTCACTCTAAGAGTTTCATAAAAGTCATAAGAACTCGTCCATCACAAAGAAAGAAGTAACCAACACAATATAAAGAAATATACCCAAAGAGGAAAAGCAATAGGTAGCAGATACTTGCCTTGGTAGCACCCCTTTGGCCAGACAATGAAGTCAACAGCTCTGTGCAACATAAAGGATAGAGCTCAAAATAAGCCTGCCTGCTAAGTCATCCTATTGTCTCGGATACCAGAAAAGGCCAGAAAAAGCTGTGCAAGGATGCCTTCTCTAACCATGGAAATAGCCCTCTCATCCTTTATTTCCAGTTCTGAGCTTCTCTCTGTGGTTCTTTCCTCTCTGGACTGTTTTCAAGCTACCCGTCACCTTTATTTGAGTTCATCTTGATAATAATATTTAGGCTTGACATTTTGCTGAACATGGGCTCACATACAACTAAAATCCCTCAAAGATGGGCCCTCTGTGCTATCCAAAACCACTGGAAGGTTTGGACTATTGTGTGAAGGGCTGAGCTATGAAGCCCTTAGTTGACATGTGCACAAGGACAGCATACACTGTTCCCACGTGGTGAGTGAGTACACTTGCACTACAGGTCCACTCTTCTATAAAAATAGTCAGAGTATCTTCAATCTATTAATTACATGTGGGCAGTAATGGGTTAATTTGGTGTTAGAGGCAGTTTTCTATAAAACTTCCAGGGACATTTTAAATAGCCATTATTGAGCTATCAAGATTTAGTTCTTATGTATGAAATGCATTCACTGTAAATAAACATGACATTTTTCCTCTTTACAATTTATTGAGAAGTCTAGCCAAGCATGAACTTTTTTATGACATCCTGCTTATTACAGAGATTTCTGCACATGACAGTGAACTGGCTTTCTAAACAGCACTGTGCGTTTTTGTTATATTATTGTGCTGCTGTTGTTATTGTTTAGTTTCTTTCTTCTATAAGAGTAAATTCAAAAGAAAACCTTGTGATATTCATGAGCAGCCTAACAAAGCCCCACTCATCACTTTATAGTTCACATATAGCCCCAAGTAGAACTGAAAGCCCAAATTAGTAATAAAATAACTCTTAAATAAAAGCATATGCTTTAGCCATAAAGCATGATGCATGTATTTATAATCCTTTTTCACTTGGGTTTATTGCTTTTTTTTTTAAATATTGACCCCTTAAGCATTTCTCTCTCTCTTTTTAAATGGCTGCCAATCTTAAATTGGAAACCAGCTTTTTTAACCTTGCAGCCACTACATTTGCGTTGCGCACCTGTTCCTCTAATGCCTACCACCTGACTGTGATAGTACAGTGGAGACAGATACATTTGCTTGTAATGATTTACAAGGATGATCACTACAGTTGTCTCAGAGCATTGTTGGGTAACATTCATCCAAGTGCAGGATGCTTAAAGCAATGGTTCTCAAACCTCAGCCTAGACCCAAATCACCTGGGGATTTGTTACATCTTCCAATTTTTAGGCCTTACCTCCCAAGTTTTAGATTCAGAAGGTCTTGGGTAGGGCCCAGTATCCATATATATAAAAGACTAATATGCTAAGTGTCCCTCTGCCCATCCAACTTGTAGCTATGATGCACACTTATCACCAGGGGGCAGACACTCAACGCAGGAGCTGCTGAGCTGCAGTGGCTTGGCAGCGGCGGTCTCAGGTGATGCACCCCGAAACCAGAGAGGAGGGAGACCGATTCCTCGTGGGGCCCTGCAATTCCACCTTTGGCCATGGGTTATGTTGTTGCTGGGGCACTGCTGGCCCAAATCTGGTTTACTGAACACTTGCATTTGCGTTCCACACCCTATACAACAGCAACTTTGCAGAGTTCCCTCTCACACTCTGTGACCCCTTGGGGGATGTCAGAGAGCTGGTTTCGGCCTGATTCCCACAGGCCAGGCCAAGGGACCCCACCTGCTAGGGGGACCCCGCTCACTCTGCAGACACAGAAGCTGGGGAGAGACCACAGGATGTTGGCTCCAGGGCGTGTCTGGCCCTTCTCACCCAGTCCTGCCCCACCAGCCAACTTCTAATTAATTTTCTTTCAATGTGCACAAATCCATGCACCAGGTCACTAGTTTTTAAATAAGCACCCAGCTCATTCTATCTTTTTTCAAATTTGTTTCAGAGAAAGGAATGGAGAGGGAGAGAAGCATCAATGATGATGGCAAAACATCAATGATGAGGGAGAATCATCAATCGACTGCCTCCTACACACCTCCTACGGGGGATGGAGCCTGCAACCCGGGACATGTTCTCTGACTGAGACCTCCTGGTTCATGGACTGATGCTCACACCAGCTGGGCCCAGCAAATTCTAAAATATGCATGGCTACCACAGATTGGGATTCATTTATAAAAGGAATGTATGTCTCCACTCTCAGGCTTAAAGAGCTGATAGATGTACTCTCAGAGGTGACACCATGAGCAAAGTTGACTGGGAAATACAATGCACAGCCACAAAGCAGGAACACAGAACAACTCCTATTGGGTAACAGAGCACTCTTTCCCAACCCTATCAGCAAAACACAGTCGCTGAGAATGTAAGTCCTGGAGACAAACTGAATTCAAACCCTCACTATACCAATGATTTCACTTCTCTACCTCAATTTCTTAATCTCTAATGTGGGAATAATAAAATGAACATCTATATTACAGAATTATTGGGAAGTTTAAGCATGTAAAGTACATAGAACAGCACCTAACATAGAGGAAGTACTCAATGATTGGTCTGTGCATATCTGGTGTGTATATGTACCCCTGCTTAAAACACAGAACACACAATGGTCACTGCTGAAGCAACTTGTAGAATCCCATCATACAAACTGGGAGCCAAGGTGAAGGTTTCCAGTTTTATTCACTTAAGTTGGCACAAGAAGCATGTGCTCATTGTATCTCCTAACTCTGGCATTTCTATTTCTCCATTCCCCTTCCTGATGGCTGGTTCCTCCTTCCTCTCCAACCCAAGGGGCTAAAGAGCTTCTTGCTAATTTACTGTCAAGCTGTCCCAGGCTGGGGACGATCAATGTCCTGAACCATGAGTCTCCAACAGAGCATGGTCATTTCAATGTGGGACCCCAAACCGTGCTTTGGTTTCAGGTTGAAACAGTGCTCCTCCCTCCCCCCACCTAAGCCATGACTAGCAGCCTCACCACCTGGACTATGTCACAGAAATTCCAGGAATATAAGTCTCTTTTCTGAACACTATTTTTTAAGCCTTTTGTGATCATATACCTCTAAAGTTTAAACCACTCATCCATTCTCCTAATGCTTTCTAGAGGTTGATGTTGCCAAATCCAACAACCTAGAGAGATTCAGTCACATTTCCAATGCTGTTCTCCATCTCTCTTCAGCTGTCAATCGCTATACTTGTTTCCCCCTTTGTCATACAGGGAGGTTCTACACATTTGGATTTATTATCTTATGGCTCTGTGTGTTATAACTTGATCCCTAATTACATCATAGGGGATGTTTTCTCTAGTCCAATGATTTAGAAACACCATCACCAAGAAGAGCCATGATTCAGCCCCTACCTCTGTACCAAGACCTCTTCTTAGATGGCATTAGTTTACATCATCAACCTAGGACCTAGTTCAGGGGTGGGCAAACTTTTTGACTGGAGGGCCACAATGGGTTCTTAAACTGGACTGGAGGGCCAGAACAAAAGCATGGATGGAGTGTTTGTATGAACTAATATAAATTCAAAGTAAACATCATTACATAAAAGGGTACGGTCTTTTTTTTTTTTTTAGTTTTATTCATTTCAAATGGGCCGGATCCGGCCCTCGGGCTGTAGTTTGCCCACGGCTGACCTAGTTACATTTCAGTCACCTGGTCTCAGCCATTTGTGTCACCTACAAAGCAACCATGACCTTGGTAAATAAGATTTTGCAGCCATTTTGTCACAGGCATTTTCAATGAACCACAGAATTCTAGAGCTGAAGCCAATCTGAGCATCTACTACCATCTTCTCAATTCTCCAGATACAAAAACAGAATCTTCTTGATTCTCTTATCATATAGTCAGGGCAGCATACAGCTTCCTGACTGTTCCAACATTCTTTCCACCAATGTGATTTATTATAAGATATATTAGGCATATCCATCATATAAGTAGTTGGCACACAAGGAAGAAGTTGACAAAACACTGGATGATAGAACTGAACTTTTAAAAGGCTGAGATGAGCTAACATGATGAAAACAATAGACTGTTAAACCTCAGAGGGAAGGCAGTGAAGGGTGTGTGGGAAGAGATCAACCAATGAATTTGTATGCATATATGCAAAACCCCCATGGACACAGACAATGGGGTGGTGAAGGCCTGGGGGCGGGGAATGGGAGTGGGCTTGAAGAAGTCAATAGGGGATAACAAGGGGGGAGGGGAGTAACTTATGTAATACTTTCAACAATAAAGATTTTTTAAAAAAGATATTTAATGAATTAATATATAGTCCTAGATATAGGTTTTAAAAATAGATCTTAAGATGTTCACAGAAGCTTATTCATAATAGTCCCAAACTGGAAACAACTGAAATGCCCATAAACAAGTGTATGGATAGACAAACTCTGATATAGTCATACACATGGAAGGCTACTCAGCAATAGCAAGGAATAAACTACTTAAAAATGTGACAACAAATGAATCTCAAGACCATACTGCACAAAATAGCTAGGAACAAACTGTACAGAGTAAATTATTCCACTTATGTAAAATTCTAAAAAAGGCAAAATAATCTATAGCAACAGAAAGCAAAGAAGTGGTTGCCTTAGCCCAGAGCTGGCAGAGGGGTTGGCAGAAAAATGAACAAGGAAACTGAGTGGGGTGACAGAAATACCCTACATATTGACTGAGAGGTGGTTTCACAGGTGTATATATAAGTCAAATTTCATGGAATTTTATACTTAAAATGTGTATATCCTACTGAATATAAATTAAAACCCATAAATTTTATTAAAATTACATTTTAAATCTGTACAGAGTGGGGAAAGCTTGAACTATACTCCCATGTGGGAAAAAAAAAGATGTAACTGCAAACAAGAAAAAAAAAAGAATGCAATCTTAGACTGTCTTAATAGAACTATATTTTTCAGTTGAAGGGCAACTGTAATTCCATTATACTATGCATTAGTCAAAACATATCTATAGTGTTATACTCCATTCTGAGCACTAAATTAATTTTTGCCTTATTACAAAAGAAATATATTTTAATTATAAAATATGTTTAAAGTACAAATAAATGTTAAAAAGAAAATTAATACTGTCCATTATATCTCTACCTCAAAATCACCAATCATGTTGGACAAGTAGTACATATCTTCCCAATCTTTTTTTTTTTTAATGTGGATGTATGGTTGGAATACAAAAAAAAATTAATGATACTGTGTATACTATTTCATAGCCTGTCTTTTTCTGCTAAAAATATGTGATTTTCTTTTCCATATTGTCAACTTTTCTTCTTCATCATCTATATATATAAAGAGGTAATATGCCAATTGATCCTAACAGTGTCCCAGGCATGACGGGTCAACGGGCTGTGCGAGCACAGGAGCTGGTGGGCGGGACCGGGGACTTTTGCCCCCAGCAAAGGCACATGCAGGCCTGCTCAGTGCTAAGGTCACACTGCCTCAGAGGTGGAGGCCACTCCCGATGGAGGCATGAGCAAGCAGGAACTGGTGGGCGGAGACACAGATGGGGCGGGGGGGCATATCTGAGCCACCACAGCACCACGGCGCGTCTTGAGCAGGCCCAGAGTGGACACAGACATTTTTTTCGTGGTGAAGGGACTCTAGTCCGTGTTCATGAAAACACCTTAGCGGCTGTGCTGGCTGGCAGTGGCCGCAGCAGTGGGGTGATGGGGGTGGCAACTTCTCCTGATCAGCCCAGTCGCCTCCCACAGAGAGAGACAACAACTGTGGCTCCCTGGGGGGAGCGGGCCTAAGCCATCAGTAGGACATCCCCCGAGGGCTCCTGGACTGTAAGAGGGGGCAGGCTGGGCTGAGGGACACCCCTACCCCCATGCACGAATTTCGTGCACCGGGCCCCTAGTCACGTATAATACCTGCTGAGTATTGCACAGTATAACCCAGTGATCGGCAAACTCATTAGTCAACAGAGCCAAATATCAACAGTACAACAATTGAAATTTCTTTTGAGAGCCAAAGTTTTAAAACTTATACTATATAGGTAGGTACATTGTTATTAACTCCTATGCTGGCCTTTGCTAAAACCGTCCTCAATCTGATTGAGGTACATTCGCTGAGGTTGACCCCTTCCTACTCTCCCATCCACACTCATCTTGTACACTTGTTTCGTCTATCTCCTTTCGTTCATCCTCTCTATACGTCCAACCCATCTCAACATACCTTTCTTAATCCTCGACACTAGATCTTCTTTCACTCCACAACGTTCCCTAAAATTAACTTAATAAACTTTACTTAAAGTTTTAAGTCTTAGTTAAACTATAGGTACGTTAAATAAAACCTGATATCATACTTAATAATGATATTATTTGATAAAATTCCTTACAATTTACCTTACAATATCCATAAAATTAAATCATGACCCTAACGCCACTTCTTCAAAATAGGATCGCCCAGGCCAAAAACTGACTTCTGCGCATGGGCCAAGAAGTTTCAATTGCACTGTATGTGTGCGCCTACACGTGGTATTTTGTGGAAGAGCCACACTCAAGGGGCCAAAGAGCCGTATGTGGCTTGTGAGCCACAGTTTGCCAACCACTGGTATAACCAATCCCCTATTCTTGAACATTTATGATTTTTCCAAGCTTTTCTTAATTATCAGCAACTTTAAAACTAATATCCTTATAGCTAAATTTCTAATCAGACCATGAAAAATTCATAATAAGTAGAATTACAAAGACAATATTATGCACATTCTCTAGGTTTTCAATAGGTAATGACAAACTTAGAACCATATTTAAGGGACACTGACAAACTGGAAGGTGTCTGAGGAATGACAAGCAAAATGTCTATGCAACATGTCCTTGAGGCAGGGGGAATGGACTGGATATATTTGGCCTAGAGAAATGAAAACTTAGGAAGGAAAGGTAAGTTCCTCCAAAAGCGAAAGAATTGTTATTTTCTTGTCTGCTGTCTTGTTTGTTTCTCATTTAAAGCTGACTCAACAATATACCAGGATACGTTAGGAAAGTGTAAGTTGCGATGTTGGTTATTATCTCAGCTTCTAAACAGCCCTTTTGTGCCATGCTTTGTGATGGCAGGACTGGGAATCTGCAGCCACATTTCTCCTTAGCCAGGCAGTTCCAGAGGGTTCCCTGTTAGCCTCTACCAAAAGGAGTGCTCCAGGAACACTGGAAGAGGGGAAAAGGGCAGGCTCCTTCCATGTTTTTCTCTTCTTGTCAGAAAAGAAAAGTCCTTCATCTTGGCAGCAGCAACTGATTCCAGTGTGGGTTTTCTAAACACACCCAGTTCCCTCCTCATCGGCACAGTTTCCTCCTTGGAGATTCAGTTCCCGAGCTCTTCAGGACCTTTCTCTGAGCTTGTAAGTTTTAATAACTCCAACCTCTTCCCTTTTTTCTCAAGGGGTGACAAATATTTCCTGAAGGTACTTCATCCCCCCTTTTACCTTTTAATTTTCCCAGTATGTAGTTTGGAATTATTAAGAGTGATCCTTTATATTGCATTATCTCTGTTAAAGTGACTAGGGTGATTCTGATCTCTTCAGTGGGCCCTGGAAATACAGTTCTCCATCACTAGCACTGGGTAAATTGAGGAGGAATTACCTCGGGTCTAGGATACTGTAAAGGAAAATCCTGGACTAAGTGGTCTTAAAATTATTCCTATCAATGCAATCCTTTTTTTTGCAAATATAATCTCATGCAAAACTCAATATGTAAAGCATATAAAAGCAGAGGTGCTTTGGCTAAAATGGGGGAATGGGGCATGCTGGCTCTACGTCGTGGCCCCTCTCCACCAGCAGCTTCTACAGGGCCCTGCTCCCACCTGCCCTGCCCTGTCCTTCTATGGAATTATTAGTTCAGTAGAGCCAGTCTGACAACCACTGATGTACACAATCTGCATTCCATTCCAGACCTTAAGGTTCTATAACTGTAATTCTTCTTGCATAACTCCAAGGCTCTCTGGAGATCTATATGTCCCCAATAAAAGCTCAAGCAGAATCCAAGGTCCCTGCCACAAGGTGCTTGACACACACTTTGCAGTCCCATCAACAACCCCCTCTTAGGATCACAAAAGAAAACCAAAAGATCCTTTCAGCCAGGCTGGGTTACTGCAGTGTAGAAACCATTATTATCATGGTGCTGCCATTCCTACTGCTAAGAACAGGTCAGTGTTTTTCATTAATCCCCATTCTTTGGGAATTTCTTCTAACATGACTTTTAAAAATCTGCTCTAGCTTAAAGTTTGGCATGAAAGTTCTTGGCTCCAGGCTGCACTTTCACAGAAGGTACTCAGAATGTGTTTAGTCAGAGAGGCATTAAAAGTCCTGAATAAGAGAAATCTGTGCTTTGAAATGCCCCCATTCCCACTCCCCAACCCCAAATGATTAAGCTACCTTTATTGAAAAAAAAAATTATTCCAGGCCATTTGCTGATAATCTAGCCTCCCTTCTTTAGGATATTATTAAATTTAACCAATACTTTGTAATATGCACACTCTTCAAATGTAAAACAGTTTACCGCAAATAAGATAGTTCACATTAAAAGTGGTTTCCCTGCACCATGTTCCATCATAGTTTGGTTTCAGTTAATGTCTATACCATCTTTTATCCCTCAAAATAGGGTCATATTGCTTTTACAACAAATTCCAAACACTTAAATTTTGCATAGATGATATTATTTGCAAACACCATTTTCTTTATATCTTTTCAACAACTGTCAACAATGCTGTAAGTGATAGATACTGGAATTATTCTCTCTTCACAGAAGAAAAGACTGAAGCCCAGAGAGTTTGACTAGCTTAAAAGCCTAGAAAATGCCATACTAGGAAAAGACTGTCTGGATGCCTGCCCTGTACTTGCTCTGAAAGGTACGCTGCCTTCCTACGCTCCTGCAATATCTGCAAACCACAGTGAAGACAGTTAAAAAGGGAAGCCACAGTCCAGAAATTTCTGCAAACCTGAACAACCTGTTCCACTGATGGGATTTTCTCATTCACTCTCCAGAGAAGTTTCTCCAATCAGCAGAGGTCAGGACAGTTTCTAAGTCCTCACCCTGTTTCTCTGCCTTTGGGACACAGTTCAAGTCACAACCAGGGAAATGCTTTCATCCCCAAGAATGTCCTCAGTGCTGGGAAGAGCATAGGCTATGGAGCTAGAAAAACCTGGACTGAAATCCTAGCTTTACCATTTGAAACCAAGATCAGCCTCCACTTCCATCTTTGAAAGACAAATGAATAAAAAACAAACACCCACTACCTCAAAGGGTTACTGTAATCATTAAAATACCCAACACACAAGAGAAATTCAATGATAAACAAACATCATTCTAAAAAAACATAAAGAAAAGAGAAGAAAGAATAGTTAGGTATTTGACAGATATTTGTTGATAAAAGAGAGGACACATGAATACTCTCCAATCCATTTGGAAAATGTTTTGTAGAAGTGTCCATGCAGAAATCTGCCTGCTTGTCAGACATAAGGACTCGGAGTGTCCTGGGCCACTATGACACCTAACCTGGTAATGAAGCTGTGCACCATGACTCCAAAACCATCTCCCTTCCAATTCTGAGATGCCTCACCTGTTACTTTACCCCCCTTTACTTTTCTACCATTCCTGCATTCATAAGCATTTCTTCAGAATCTACTATATCTCAGATGTTGTTCTAGGTATCAGGGATGCCAAAGCAAGTAAATCAGGGCATTCACTTCACATACACTGTTTAAGAAATCAAGATAAATAGCATTCTGATGACAAATTGTCAGTATTGAACAATAAAGAAATACACTATGGACAAAATATCAGAATTTTAAATAAATCCAAGATAATGAGCAATGCTATGCTGAGCCATACTGGAGCTGAGAGAGAAAAGGAAAACTTAGTAATACTGATTCTGTTTTATTTTAAATTTTGATATTTTGAACAATATGGATTTTGTTATACTAATATTACTTAACATCTTATAGTAAAATACTATTTATCATGACAAATGAGCTTTTGGCACCCTCTTGAGATTTCCTACTCTAAATCTGGTCCTGAATAGTTGGGTAAAAGCTAAAATCCTATATGTTCCCAATGGGAGAAATGTAAGGACATTATAAATATAGAGGCTCATAAAGATAAAGTGAGGGGGCAAATAGTGCAAGGCTGGTCAGTAGCAATATCTAAAAACATGCCTTCTGCTGGATCATCTTTATGCTACATCATACAACCTTCATAGCCCTATCACTTCTTAAGAAAACAGCATTTAAGGTAGCTGTGTTTGCCACCCACAATCCTTTTACACTCACAGCTGTACTGGGAAACCAGATTTTCATAGGCAGGGTTTCCCCTCTACAGGGCATTTTTTTGAGACTTGCCTGGCTGGCTCTTAGTCATGATGGTAGGGTCTGCTCCAATAATGACTGGACATCATGGATCCCTTAGCTGTTCTTGGGTTACCCAATGGTCTGTAATGCAGACCAAGCAATCAGATTCCAAGATGTCACTGAGGATTACCATGCTGTGTTGGAGCATGACTGCCAGACACAAACAGTACAAAAAGGACCTACTTGATTTATTTTCAAAATTTTTGTAAGCATCTAGTTCCTCTCTCCCATGCTTCCCCATCCTGTCCTCACCACATTCAACCCTTTCTTCTCCTCTATTACACACACTTCTCTCTGGTAACAGAGGCTGTTAGCTGTTTAGCAAATCAGATTACATTTCCCTGCTTCCCTTGAACATACATTTGACCATGTACTTGAGTTCCAGTCAATAGGATGTGAACAGACGAGACTAACCCATTTTCAGACCTCCCATGTATAATCCTCTTTTCCTTTCCTCCTCATCTGGCTAAATGGAGAGAACACTGTAGACCTCCAGGATAATAGAGCCAAAGCGGACAGAGCATGGGTCCCTGTATGGACACCTGGAAAGCCCCCAACTAGATGGAAATAAGCTTTGATTGAAAATAAATAAGCTCTTGAAATTTGGGGGTCTGTATAGCAACTAGCCTCACCTGACTAGTATTACTTCCCCACCTATAATCTCCTTACTGGCGGGCTCTGTATCTGATGTATCTCGACACAGTAGGTGTGCAATACAACTCTATAGAAAATTGGCCACCTCTATTTCCCTCATAAAGCTATTACTAACAAGCATCCCCACCACCATTGCCTATAAATGACGAATGATAAATTGCTCTCTATTCCTATATACTCTCAAACTTAAAAATGAAGGCAAAGCTATTCCCAGAAATCTGTTAATTATGATCACTGAATAGAATGACTCATGCTTCTTAAATGTCACTTTCTGTGCATAATCAGCTAATAATATAAATATAAACAAACATCCAATGACAAAAGATGAAGTTAGAATGAGAGCCCCAGACACATCCTTGAGTTTTCCTCCCAAAAGATTTATAATATTGTGTCTTAGGATATTTTTGTGCTCTGTGGGTATCGCAGTTGACATCTTGTCAACAACAAGGGAAATAATTGCATCCGCAAGTAAGAGCATCATGCAGGCAACAATTTAAATGTGGCAATGCTTATAAGCCCCAGTTTACTAACATCTTACTGTATATAACCAAACATGGTAAGAGAGAAATTTATACATCCTTACCAAGATTCAGGCATAGAAAGGAAATCCGCCATGCTTCCAATTCAATAAAAGATAGAACAAAGGGAAGGAGAATAAAATCAGAAGCTGTGGCTCTTCTTCTTGGAAATAAATATTTAAAGAAATATAAGTTCTAAACTTTTCAGCTTCATTTGAGATGGGGTGGGCAAGATATAAGCCGATTTGCTTGGGTCTTGAGGGAGAAGAAAAAAAAACCCCTGTCTTAGGAGGTGATTAAGCTAACACCTCAGCAAGCTGTGGGCATGCTACTCTTTTATTACACAAAACTGAAATCCCCTGACAGTCCATAATTACGTGCTGAGAACTCTGATGAATAACTCCGCATCAGAAGGATTCACGAAACTTTCATCAGTGTTCCGAGAGGCAGTAGGTCAACATGAACCTTGAAATCTGATTAACATCACCTATTCCCAACTAGCGTTCTAAAAACAATGCTTTGTAGCCCTCAACCCTTCACTTGGATATTTTAAAAACATAATTTTGTCACACATCTTAGAGTAATTATAAAAAATAACAGCATTCATTTTTTTTTGAAACAGACGTAAGATGGAGCTTATATATTTCCCCATACATATTTCTCTACACCTTTTTGTTCCTAGGTCTAGGGTCATAAAAAAGTCAAGTTTTAAGGCTCAATGATATACTATAATAGGTGGGTAACTGACTATAATTTAGTACCTTATCCTCTGCAAGTGGCCAAGTTTTTAAAAGAGCCGAGTGTGAGATGGTGATGTGTTTAATACGAGTCATCCACACACCCTTTTCTCCATTCTCCTTGGCTTTAAGATATATGAATCAGGGAACAGAATTTAAGAGACATCCTTCAAAAAAGGGACAGAACCTATACCTGTGGTTTCATCAATAATCTGGTTTAAGTGGGGTGTGTGTGTGTGTATGTGAAAGGGGAGAGGGGGTGGCAGAATGAAAACACAATTGCCCTGTGGCCCCTCTTAGCAGGGCTAGAGCAGGAATAGTAAAAACACACCCCCCTCATTACTGCAGTCAAAAGGCAGATATAACTAATCAATACCCCACTCTTTCCAATTGAGCCTGGCAGTGGTAAATAAGCCTTACCACAGCTCCCTAAACTCATGGAATTGAAATCCAGTTTCCAGCCATGAATTTTTCCTATTATTAATGGATGTCTGAAATGAACATTAGAGTTAATATCAACTCCCCCACTCTGCAGGTAAAGAAACTGAGAAATGGAGACCTTAACTGAGAAATGGAAACACAGCCAATCCTCGGGGATTTTTAAATTGAAATTTTGGATCGTCTATCTATATTATTTCTTGGTATTAGTTATACCACTAAAGATGTGCACAATACGGTTTAAGAATGAAGGAGTTTGAGAAAGATATTTCAGATGTGTTCTATATACCAAGCCAAACAGAGTGCTGGGAAAACTATAAAAACCACTCTCTACTTTGAAATTCATGCAAGTCAAACAATTTCTAATAGCACTTGCTACTTCATGCCAGGTTAAAAGGCAATACGTGTAAAAACTGTCTCCAGAGAAAGAAACTGCCTGTTTGACCATTCTGGGTTCACTGTCATTTATATCAACGTCATATCCGATTTCCCACTTCTTTCCATAGGTCAGATTGAGTCACTGGGGGCTTGGTTACCAGGTTTTTAAGAATAAAATACAGTAACTTTCCCAGGTCCAGTTTAATAAAGCTTATTTTGTGTTTTTTGACTTAGTAGCATGAAAAAGACAACAAAGAGTCCTCTGGAAAGAGAGAAAACAACTATAAAACCCTCAACACTTATTTATCCTCATTCCAACTTAGTGAAGTGATTCGATACCAGAAATGCACAATATCTGCCTCCCACACTCACCTCTCTTACACACACACACACACACACACACACACACACACACACGCACACACTATTCCCAGACTTCCCTTAAACCAAGAGGAGCCCTGGAATACCCTTTATTTGGGGATTCTCTAAATTTGAAGAACCCTTGCTGGAGCTGTATATTCAAGGAGAGAGGAAAATAATGGCACACTGATAATGCTGCAAAGCCAAAAGCCTCCAGCAGGTTCTCTGTAATGGGGGAGAAACAGGCACGGGGAAGGACTTCGCACAAGGAGATGAGGAGGAGCAGCTGGGGAGGAGGTGGAAGTGGGTGACAAAGACGGAGCCAGGAACAGAGCTGTGAAGAGGAAGGGGAAAAAAGGCTGAGCAACCGAAGGCTGGTGGTTAAAATAACTCATGGTAACAGAGTGTTCTTTGTTACCACACACTGCTCTTTGTTATCACACATTACAGAAAGTTATAAACAACAGAAGCATGCCGAACACTAAAGCTGCGCTTCCAGCTCCGGGTTCTGCTGACCTAACAAACTCACTGGCTTCGCCCTCGTGGGGACTGACGCGGTTTCCAGAACACCACGTCAGGGCTGTGGCCAGTAATCTGTACATCTCAATCCAGGCACAGAACCTTCTATCACATTTGGCACCGTGCTCTTTTCAAAGGAGCTTTTTGCGTTCACTGATGCAGGTCAGAGAGATGCAGACAGCATTGGTCCCATCTGTGACGAAAAGTGACTATCAAATTTTATAAGCAAAATAATGAGAAACTTTTGGGGAAATATTTTTTAAAGCCCAGAGAAAATTATCTCATTTGGGTTTACACATAAAATGAGATACTCAACAGAAATAAGGCAACAGCTTACCAGTGAAGGCAGTAGACAGACCCCCATCTCACTACTCCATGCTGGCTCTGCTGAACTTTCACACTCGCCTTACCTTAATTAACATCTCTCATGCTCTACACAAGGTTTCCCTCCTCCAGCTCCCACATTGGGCCTCCCATTCACCAACTACCCTGGGCAAAATTCACTGAGTAGATGACGTGAAAAGAGAGATGGTACACCCACCTCTACTTCTTTTCATGATGCCCACTTCATAGCCAATGGAGTCACAGTCAGTTCACCTCCTCTCCCTCCAAGGCCCTCTACTATGACTTCTCTTCACTTGCCAGACAAATCATACTCTCCTTCCGAAGTCAACACTGACTTTCCAACTGCTCTCAACCTCTCTACTTGGCTTCTCAGTAGCGGTGGTCAGAGACCAAGGAAAACCTTTCTCCTTCCTCAATCTCCCACCACTGAACTCTTCTGGACTGTTTCTCATTCTTCCTTTATAATCAATCACTTTGCTTCCATCACCAATATCCTTTTATTCAACCACTGTTTACATGTTCATGCTGCTCAGGGTTCCCATTTCTTAGTCTGCATCCTGTGAATGCTCTGTTTCTCACTAGAGTAGTAGATAAAATTTATGCCTAACTTGTCCATGAATGTCCCTTAGCAGGGACATGCCCAACACATTCCTATCACCAGAGCCTATGATTTCTCCTTCTGTAATGTCTTCAGATCTCTTTTCATCCTGGGCAGGTGACAGCCAGAGTTATAATCCTAACTGATCCCCACACTTATACTTTAAATTCTGTCCATTCCATCTTTCAACGGACCACAAAAATATCCTCCTACAGACATATATGCCTCATATCACTACCATAATTACATTCCTTCAACCACTTCCCTTAACCCTTATAGGGGATGATATCCAAACTGCAAAAGTTTAGAAATTCAATGTCCCTGACCATCTGGCCTCACCTCCAGACATATCTCCTACTGCACATATCCTACAGTCTAAACTTACTGTTATATGCAACATGTATTTTCAGTCTTCTATTTCTTTGAACATGTGGTTCTTTTGGCCTAGGATTTACTTGCTTCTATTTCGGCCTAGTGAATCCTTATCCACAGTCCCAGTTGAAGGATCATGAACGCTATGAAACTGCCCCAACCCCACCTTAGGGCAATGAGTCATTCATTCCCTCCTCCAAGTTGTGAGAACACTTATCCCATATCTCTATTATATCAGTGAACATGTTTCAGTCCAAGTTGTATCATAATGTACATGATATTGCCAACTCTCAGAGATCAGAATCCTAGTTTTGTTATTCTTAGTACCTGACACAGCACCTAGCACATCTTCAGAATGTTTATTACATGGGGTAGAATTTAATAAAATTTTTAAAAGTATCTTCCAGGATCAAATCTTTAACAATTAATCAGACACATGAAATTGTGAAAAGTGGGTATCTCTAAAGAGGAAAGGTAATAGAATGTGTTAAGAAATAGACTTTCTTTCCACTGTATATGCTTTTGTAGAGTATTTCAGTCTTACCACATACATGCACTGTTTTTTAAATAGTCTGCGCAGGTACTACAGTATGTGCCTAGCACTGTGTATGGTGGGGATTTTAGGCATCATGGAACAATGTCACTAAACAAAGAAATTTATGAACTTGGATACCTCTACAGATTATTCTTTTATTCCCCTAACTCCTACAGAACTGTGTTGTCCTTCAGTTGTAGCATTCTTCACAGTCTTGGTCACTTATAGAGGTGTCCTCCATTCTGGATCATGAGCCCTTAAAGCACTGGTTCTCGACCTTGGCTGCACATTAGAATCACCTGGGAATCTTTTTAAAATCCTGATTTCTGGGCCTCATCCTCCAGAAATTCTGTTTCTTTGTTATGGGGTGGGACCACACTAGTAATGAATCTTTTTAAAATCCTGATTTCTGGGCCTCATCCTCTGGAAATTCTGTTTCTTTGTTACTAATGTTGTGGCCCCACCCCATAACAAAGAAAGAGAATTTCCAGAGGATGAGGCCCAGAAATCAGGATTTTAAAAAGATTCCCAGGTGATTCTAATGTGCAGCCAAGGTTGAGAACCACTGTCTTAGAGGCAGTGTTCTCCATTCCTCACCCCCATGGCCTCCATAAGCTCCTAGTAGAGTGTCTGTGTACACTTGTCATTTAACTTATAACTGTTTAATTGAATTGACCTGAACCTAAAAATACTGCAACGTTTCAAATGAAAAAAAGTCATAATTGTATTTGTTTGCAGCCAATAACCCATGTTAAGTAGAGACAAGGAAGAGAAAACCTGAAATACTACTAATAGGTAATAGCAATAACTATTAGGTTTACTATGGTCAGACTGAATGCAGAAGTGAAAGAGCTGTAACAATGTATGAATGTTTTTTTATTTTTTATTTAGGTCATGGATAAAATATATTATTTCTTTTCCATTTATGTTGGAAAAAACACGTATTTTATTTTTAAGTGAGAACCATGAATATATGCACAGCCAAAACTGTACAGAACCAGTACTGAGCAAAGATGAAAAAGTTTTGAGATGAAAGAGGAAAAGGAAAATGGATTCTGAAATGATATCCCTATAAACAAAATAGGAGAACAATCAGCAATTTCTACACAGACCTAATGCCTAACTCCTCTGGTAAAAATACCCCAACTAAATCCTTTAGTGCCTGACAAACCGTTTGAAAACCCCCTGCTATGAAGAAGAAAAAGTACAGAGGTTGTTAGTACGACTGTATTTTTAGCTCTATCCTCACAGAGCTAAAAATATAGTCGTACTAACAACCACATTACTAGTAAAAGAAAATAATAGGATATTCAAGGAATAAAAGTACAAAAACATAGGATTCATATATGTGAGGTAAATTTTCACTCAACACCTACTATGCAAATATGCATATATAAAAATATTTTTTCCTCCTTCCCTTCCTTCTTCCCGCCCCCTCCACACACACAGAATTATTCTCTCTGGACCCTTAACACACTCAGTTCCTTTTGCCTTGTGTCAGAGATTTGACCGTTCCTGCTTACCCCATTTACTACTGTCCATTCTATATTATGGTTAGTTACAACCATGTAATCGTCCCAATGAAATCCCCTGAACTTTAAGAAAGACTCTGCATCTCATTCACGAATAAACTCTCAATGCATGCCGCAATGGAACACAGCTGACTAGCTAGTCCGTCTTTGATCACAGCATGATAGATCCGAATTTGTCCTCTATCTCCATTCCTCCTATAAGATTTCTACTTCTCAAAGGGAGAGAGAATAAAGAGGGTGGAAGAAGAGAGGTTAGTACCATGTACATAAAATCCTCTTTATCAGGTCATTTGCAACAATTAATTTAATTTATTGACCTGTCTCCTTTTGGGCACAAGTATTAGATTTTGCTTATCTTTACATTCCCATAGTCTAACCCAGTGGTCGGCAAACTGCGGCTCGCGAGCCACATGCGGCTCTTTGGCCCCTTGAGTGTGGCTCTTCCACAAAATACCGACTTCTGCGCATGGGCCACGAAGTTTCAATCGCACTGTACATGCGCGCCCGCACGTGGCATTTTGTGGAAGAGCCACACTCAAGGGGCCAAAGAGCCGCATGTGGCTTGCGAGCCGCAGTTTGCCGACCATTGGCCTAACCCAATCCTTGCTATAAAACATGTGTTTAATACATAATCACTCGGTGAATCAATGAATTCATTAAAGGGGAGAAGAAGGTAAGAAAAAATTTTTACCCACTTAATTTGTACCCACTGAAATAAGAGACAAATAAGGGTCAATAAGAAGAAAAGGCAATCCTCTCTTATCTTCCCCATTATAAGTGTGTCCTAAAGCGATTTGATAAGGTATCTGTCCCTGAAGCCAAATTTGAAAGGATAGTATAAGTAAAAGTTCAGTTATCTTCTTATTTCTTAAAACTAGCTACTCACCATTTTATACTGAATTCACTTCAATAAATATTTATTGAGCACCAACTATATACAGAGGGTGTTTCTGATGCCATGGAGGAAGGAGGTAAGTAATACCTTGTCCATTCTCTCAACAATCTTATAATCTTGTTCCTGTTCCTAATAAACTACATGCCTTTTACAATGATATCAAGAAAAATGATAAAATTTCATAATATTTATAAATCCCTATGTTTTAAGACCATGGCCCAAGTGGATATACTAATACTCCTTTTCAAAGAGCTCAAGGGCTTCACAGCCAAATCCTACATGGCAGACGGCCAATCCAAAGGGCCTCACCCCAAAGGCCTGTCTTCTTTCCTCAGAAAGAAAATGGAATAGACAGCTCTTCAGATAGAGTTACCAATGACTTAATTTTGACAGAAACATCTTCATCCCTGTGCTCATGTTAAAACAAAGATGGTAGAAAGCCTCTCCCCAGAGCTTCCTTTAAATAAGATGTAAATGTTTGTTTTACTTTTTTTTTTTATGGACTAGTCCCAAATATTCCAAGCTAGTTTTTCATGTCTTCTAATAACCCAAATATTCATGTCTGCCACAACTGTGTGACCCTTAAATCTCAGGTTCTATGGGGATGTATCACTCTATTATATAAAGGGGACAAGTATCACTTATGAAATAACTCAGTTTAATCATTTATTTCAAAAGTGAAAATGCCTGAGAAGTCTAATCTTGAATAGTGGATAATTACTTTTTCCCTTCACAAAAGGTTTAAGAAAAAAATCAAATATATGTGTGTGGTTGTATGAATATATATTTACATATGTAATATTAAATATAATACAAAATTATATTTACATATATGGCTTTAAAATTCAAGCAACATATGAACAAAAAAGAAAGAAAAACAGATGACTATTTCAAAATTATTTGGGAATTATTAAAGAACACTAATATAATCCTATGTAATAAAGAGCTAATAAGCAAATGGTTGTCATGCCCTCACACTGTCAGCCGTAACGGCTCAGACACTCAACACTGGGGAGAGAGAATGGGGACCAGCCAGGCTGCGGCCCGGGAGAGGGACAAGCCGCCCGCCCCGTGGTCCTGGGAGCCAATAGCTGCGCCTGCGCCTGTGGCCCAGGAGAGGGACAAGCCACATGCCCAGTGGTCCTGGGCGCCAGTGGCTGGGCCTGCGCCGGCAACCCAAGAGGGGACAAGCCACCTGCCCCATGGTCCCAGGCACCTGCAGCTGCGGCCCGGGCAAAGCCACCCACCCATGGTCCCCTGCAGCTGCGGCTGGCCTGGGCAAAGCCAGCCTGGGACCTAGGTGCCTGCGGCCAGCCAGAGGGAAGGAAGCCCGGGTCCCGGGTGCCTGCAACTGGCCAGAGGAGGGAATCCTGGGTCCCCAGTGTGGGGCAAGGCAGAGGCAGTTAGGGGTGATCAGGCCAGCAGGGGAGCAGTTAGGGGTGATGAGGCAGGCAGGCAGAGGGGTTAGGGGCCATCAGGCAGTCAGGCAGGCAGGCAGGCAGGCAGGCAGGCAGGCAGGCGAGCAGTTAGGAGCCAGCAGTTTCAGATTGCGAGAGGCAGTCGGACATCCCCCAAGGGGTCCCGGATTGGAGAGGGTGCAGGTGGGGCTGAGGGAAACAAGCCCCCCCGCCCCCCGCATGAATTTCGTGTACCGGGCCTCTAGTGTTATATAATATAATGTAACATAATATGATATAATATGTTAAAAACATAAAAAATTAAACTCTCAGGTGTCTTCACTAATAGTGTAGTGAAGAGGGAAAAATCCACACTTCCATGTGACCAAAAAGAGGAGTACCATTTCCTTTTATTCAAACAAAGTGGTGTGCCTCCCTCTGTACACGTTCTTGGCATAAGGGAGCTAGATCCAGGAAAGTTGCTCCTTGTTCAGTTCAGTCCCACCTGCCCTGTATCAGTGACAGCTATCTGGTCTGGGCCCTTAGGGACTTTAGGGGTATGTGTTTCCCATTCTTATCCCATCTACATTCAAGTGCTTATCTCAGAAATATGTATTATGCATAGCTGTGGTAAAGAAGACTTATACTACCTCTTCCCTTCTGCAAACATCAGTACCCTCATCTTCTTCTAGAAAACACTAGACATTTTTGTGCTGACTTCTTATCTGTAACTCCCAAAGGATTCAAAAAGCGGTCTTTTCTTACTCAGTATTTGATAGGAGCTTAATATAACCCCCCTGAATTCATTTATATTGAGGGTCTGAAACTGACTTACATTTGAAAACAAAACAAAAAAGAATTGATTACAGTTCCTGTAGCATGTCACAGGAAAATCTGTACTGTAACCTTCTTTGGGTCTTAAAAAACAGAGGCTTGCCTGGCTGGTGTGGTGCAGTGGTTGAGCGTTGACCTATGAACCAGGAGGTCACAGTTCGATTCCTGATCAAGGCACATGCCAAAATTTTGTGGGATGGAGCCCACAACATGAGGTAGGGGCATGTAAGAGACAGCCAATTGACAATTTCCTCTCATCATTGATATTTCTTATCTTTCTCTTCCTCTCCCTCCCTCTCTAAAATCAATAAAAATCTATTTAGAAAGCCCTAGCTGGTTTGGCTCAGTGGATAGAGCATCAGCCTACGGACTGAAAGATCTTAGATTTGATTCTGGTCAAGGGCATATGGCCAGGTTGTAAACTCAATCCCCAGTAGGTGGTGTGCAGGAGGCAGCAAATCAATGATTCTCTCTCATATAATTGATGTTCCTATCTCTCTCTCCATCTCCCTTCTACTCTGAAATCAATAAAAATACATTCATATATATGTATATATATGAAAAATATATGTATATTTTTTAAAAAAACGAGGCTTCCCAGGCAGACTCAAATAAGCGAGGGCTTAGGGTGGAAAAAAAAAGGCAAGTTTCCCAATGTAATGAACCCACACTGCTGTCCTACCTGATACACCCAGGCCACCTGATCTAGGCATGCAGTCTCAACTGGAGGCACTCAGGGTGGCATTAAGGCCAAGGACACTGGAATCAAGGAATCAAACAGGTTAAGGCTCAAAATATGGCTTGGCCACATGGTAGCCACCTTTGGTAGCAGCTGTGATTCTCAGATTCTTCATTTGCAGGAATTCTAATAGCACCTTCCTTACAAGGCACGTGAAGTGGTGGGCATGGCACCCGATATATAGCGTGCCCTCTTACAGCCTCGCTGGTATTATTCCTGCTACTGCTATTACAGGGGCTCACACTATTACCACTGCCAGCATGTATAGTCACTAGATTGCATGTTCTGTGAAGAGAAGTTTCATGCAAAGCACTCTTAGGTTCCATATATAAAAAGAGGATGATAATATCCATAGAGTTATTGTAAGTAAAGTTAATATGTGTACAATGTTTGCAAGAGTTGTACACAGTAAAGATTTTTTCCACTTATCCTTAATGTCTGAAATAAAAAAAATCTTATTAATAATAATAAGCATACAGACCACTTAATATAACTTAGGCACTTCATTAAGTTACCCACCCACATATGTATGTATGTATGTATGTATGTATATATGCATGTATATATAATTATCCTCATTTACAGATCAGAAAACTGAGGGACAGAGTGTATAAGCAACATGCTAAGTGGCAGAGAGATCATTTAAACCCAGCTCATCTGGCTCAAAGTCCATGCTTTTAATCACTATGCTTTGCTGCCTAAAAAAAAAAAAAGTTAAAACAATGAATCAATGTTCCTACTGGAAAAATACTGAAAAGTCAATTACCTTGACCCTAATGTTTGCAATGAGCATTAACAGCTCTTGCAAAGTGCGTAGGAAGGGAGGACAAAGGCATGTGGAGGGCAGAGAAGGACTAATTCAGTGTTCCCTACCCAGGCCTGGCAAGGGCTTTCCAAAGTTGGAACACCGGAGTGACTGAGACGCACAAAGGAACACAGGGTTTTGGCCCTGAATTCAAAGTCACTTGTTTTTTAGCGCATTCTAAATTGACAAGGAACAAATGCTTATTATGAGCGTGGCCTTCTATGGTACCATGAGGAATGGGTAAATAATCAAGAGAATGGATATTAGTCTTGAGGAAGCTTACAGGAGGCATCCTTAGCTCATTTCCTAACCCAGCAGTGAAGTTAACTTGGGACACCTACAAATCTCCTAGACTGTAATGGATGTGCTGGACTTCGTATTGCTAAACACCTTTGAATTTCAAGTCATATGAGGTCAAAGATATATTTATTGGTCACAATAGGATAAGTTGACCAGAAGGCCTTATCAATTCTTCAATATTCTTGAGGCCTCTCCTCTTAAAATCCCAATCTAGTGTAGATGGGAATTTATAGCTAATTTATGTTAACCCTAGGAATTTTAGGTCAACCATGTGTTGGATCCATATTTCATAATTAACTAATTTTGGGGAGTGATTCATCACTTTTACCATCCTCATTGAATGTCTCATATTTGGGTCCTTTTAGATCATCTTTTAAGTCAGTGGTTCTCAACCTTCCTAATGCCATGACCCTTTAATACAGTTCCTCATGTTGTGGTGACCCCCAACCATAAAATTATTTTCGTTGCTACTACATAACTGTAATTTTGCTACTGTTATGAATCATAATGTAAATATCTGATATGCAGGACGTATTTTCATTGTTACAAATTGAACATAATTAAAGCATAATGATTAATCACAAAAACAATGTGTAATTATATATGTGTTTTCCGATGGTCTTAGGCGACCCCTGTGAAAGGGTCGTTTGACCCCCAAAGGGGTCGCAACCCACAGGTTGAGAACTGCTGTTTTAACTGGATGCTTCCCAGTAAAGGAATTTAAGCAATCTAAAATCTCAACAACCAAAAACACCAGATCATGGACAGAAAGAGATGGGGAAGGACCATGGCAGGAAGGATGGAGGAGCTGAAGAAAAAGGGAGAAAATCAAAATGGGTCGCTGAATTCTTAAAAAGACAATCATTTGCAAATATTAAAGCATTTGCTGATATACTGTGTTGGTGAGGTGTGGGAGAAATTAGCACTCTTACGGTTAATGCAAATCAGTGCAACTGCCTATGGGGGTGAAATCTGCTAATATCTGAACAATTGTAAGTGCACATACCCTTAGGACAATCTGTTCACTGGTAACAAACTTTGTAACTGGGTGCCATCTCATGCACCTCAAGAAAACACGCAAATTCTAAACACTTTTAAATTTCAGGAGAGATACCAATGAGTTTCATGATAACCACAGACATACAAATTATACATAGTATAACTTTGTCTTAATTAACAAATTGCTAAAACAAATCTGATACCCAAGTAGAAAGAGATCATATTTGCTCATATCTCTTTGGTGACTAGATTGGGAGGTTTGTTTAGGTGGATGCTATGTTTTATAGAATTCAAGGGTAAGGCTTATTGGATCAATGAATGAGAAAGGGGGACATATGGGTTCTAATTTCTCCTCTGCCAACAATTCTGTTCTCTTGAATACAACATTTCACTTCTATGATTTTCCTCAGAGGGAATGAATGACAAACATAAATTAGCTATAAATTCATTTCACTTTGAATGAATCCATCTACACTACAGCTAAACTGAGCTGAACCTCAATCTGCTCATACAAAAAGAAAAAGGAACTAACACATAAGAAGTGAGCCCCTACTAATTGCTTGGAGTTGTTGTTCTCCATTACTTCTCTTCACCCTCCCAACAACTTCATGAAGTCTTACTATCTTCCTTCTGCAAGCTAGGAAACTAAGGCTCAAAGGAGTTAAGTAGTTTTCTTGATTTCAGAATCAGCAAGTGACATCGCAAGGAATCAAACCCAATTGAATTTATCCCTATATCTCAGTTCTTTGCTTTATGCTGTGTTTTCTTTATACATAGTAACCTGTACTTAAAGAAAAACAAATCTCTATTGTGGATTTTATTATAACAGGAATATATTCAAATGCAAAACAAAAGAGAAATATATTTTGAAGGGAAATTAAGAAAAAAGAAAAAGGTAGGTTTATTTACCAAAAAAAAATAAATAAATAAATTGATAATTCTAAAAAAAACTTTCTTGAATCACCAAAAGTGACTTGAAATCTGTTTCTACATAGTGCTAAAATAACCAGACGATTTGTTAACTAACTTCTTTTAGACTAAGGTAAATATGGATGTTAGATTCTTTTTTTTCCCTGCCAGTTGTGTTATAAAGACACAGACTGAATCATTGCTACACCTAGTCCAGGAATAGTTTCCACTGAAAGGTCATTTGTATTGTTAACGCACACCAAAAACAAAACTAATGCATTCACTCTATGAATAACTCCAGAACTCTACGTCTTCAATGGCCCTTTCTTCAATTCAGTTACTTACCATTTATAATTTTTACAAAGTGGGTTGGGAAAGGGGGTTAGGGGGCTGAGTACTTACTTAAATCTATCTAGTGGCTAAAGGGATAAAATAAAAATTCCTTATTTTATCTTTAATAAAAGATATCTTTAATCTGAGTTTATTTATACTGGAGACTACATCTCCCTGAGTTTAGGAGTTAATCTGAGATACGATCTAGCCTTCTAAACAAGGCTGGAGGGAGAAGGAGAGATGGAGTTGGGGGAAGACAGCTTATAAACTAATGGAGGAAAGGGAACAAAAGGTGGAAGAAGCTAAAATGAAGTCACTCCTCACTCACTGTGGAGGGTTCTGTTTGCAAGAGGAAACTACAGGTACATTATTGGAATTTACAAGACATACAATATAACAAAAAGTATTGCGGTAAACCAAAAAGCAATTGTATCTCAAAGACTTTGTCAAAATTGTTTATACTGAAGATTCCTCAAATTGAATCAGCATAGATTTGGTGTAGGGATTTTCTATTTGTAAAGGATTATAAACTACACAAAATACATTATTTCTAAACTTGATCATGTAACTGGGTTCTAGTTTATGCTGTTACAAGTTCAATAAAATATTCTCTCTAAAAAAATAATATTCTTTGTCATCCAAAGCCACTTGGAATCCAGCTTGCCCCTACTGTAGATTAAGGGACAAATGGATAAGATCCTTCCAGGTTGAATAGAAAGGTATGTGTGAGCGTCTGCTTGAATGAAGACCTATACTATTAACAGGTTATTAACCCTGTAAAAATGAACAGGGACAAACATTGGCCTAAATGAAATCCTGGGCTTCAGGCTCACCTGCAAGCAGAAGGTGGGCTCACCTGATGCTTTTGTCACTTTCTCTTACAGATCAACTGTGCACCCTTCAGTGAGAAGAAAGATGGGGGCAGGGTCCCCCATAACCACCTCTGCTATTTTCTTCCTTCTTCTGGAATTTTTGACTAAAGACATCAAAAGTTACACTGACCAAAATATTTTGCCAGGATAAAATATTTTTGAATAAATATAACTATGGATATTGTGCTGTACTGTTGTTGCAGAATGTAAAGCACTTTGCTCAATGTCAAAAATATCTCCCCCTTATGTCCTCACTATAACCAATATGGGGAGTTTACTGGGATCATGTCTGAAGAACCCAATGGTACCAAGTTTGCATCATCCTCCAAAGTATTAGGAAGGCCCACAACCCAACTAAGGAAAAAGACAGAATTCTGAAATATGACTTTTCTATTTATTTATGAGTCATTTCTGAGCTCTATTCTGTTCCATTGGTCTATTTGAGTATTTTCTATATCATTCTTATAGTTTTTTGCACATTAGAAATAGCTCGTAACTTTAAAAACAGGGTATCCGTATGACACCGCGGAGCCCACAGATTGTTCTGCACAGCAGGATATCAGCTGATTAAAGAAGGGAGAACTGGTGCACTGAGAGATATGAAAATAAAAACAAATGAAGCAAAGGACGGATCCACTTTCAACTCTGTAATATTTTACTTAAATGCTAATTCCCTCTTGCAGTTCTGAGTAAAAAATTCTTTTAAAAATCCTGTAGCAACACACAGAGCCATGTCATTCACTACCCTTGGACTATTCCTAATGAGATGTCCCTCTGTGATACAAGAATCACTGATGGGGGCTGGGAATCATGAATGGGGGAAGTGGAAGATGAATGATAGAGAAGGGACATGGTTAACATTTTCCATGAGCAAGATTGATATGCTGTGTAACTGAAACATAATAAATCGCTTCATCAACTAACCCTCACCCCTGAAGAAAGCAACTCATAGGTCTGGCAGCATAATCCAGTAAACAAATTACCCTGAGAGATTAATTGGATATGAACTAAGGCCCCTGCAGCATTTCTTTCTTCCAACTCTATATAGTACAAATGGGCCTTAAAACTATCGAGATGGCTCTAACTTAATCTAATTTCTAACTTATTGAAATCTTCTGTCTTATCACTTGCAATAAGATCATACTTCTTCACCTAGTAAAAACCATGATCAAAAGGAGACATAAAATACCAGGGATCATGAATCAAATATAGAGATACTCCTAATTTAGTTTTTCCTAGACGCTCACTCATTTGTCTCTCCAGGTTAGCTCTCACATACTGCTGCAAGACAGTAAACAAACCTGCATGCAGAACTCCAAGTGTGGGATGCCTGTGTCCTGGGCAGAATTTGATATTCCCCAAATTACTATGAGTTCTGCTTCAGAAAACATGTACTACAAGTATATTTGGAGTTCTGATGCATGTCACCAAGAGACATCTGGTCCACCCTGCCCTGGCACGCAGGCTAAGAGAGAGTTTGGGTACATGAGGCTGTACTTATTCACATCTTTGAAACCTAAGGAGAATGATAAATTCAGTGCTTCACCTTAGGTTGTGCGCTCATCATCTCACAAATGGACCAGTATAAAATGTGGTCTTGCCCACACCATACTTTCCAAATCCATTCTCCACAGTGCACCAAAGTGAGCATTTAAAACGCAGGTTTGGCCTAACTGGTTTGGCTCAGTGGATAGAGCATTGGCCTGTGGACTGAAGGGTCCCAGGTTCAATTCTGGTCAAGGGCACATGCCTGGGTTGCAGCCTTGCTCCCCAGTAGGCAGGAGGCAGCCGATCAATGATTCTCTCATCATTGATGTTTCAATCTCTCTCTTCCTCTCCTTTCCTCTCTGAAATCAACAAAAATATATATTTAAAAAACATGCAGTTTTGATCCTTTCCTCCTCCTCTTAATATATTCCAGTGGCTCTCCATTGCCTTCAAAATCAAGTCCAGTATCCCACCGCTTGGCGTATAATAATTATGACAGCAGAAGGAACAGAGGCTGCGGCAGTGGCACACCTGCAGCAGCTTGTTGAAGGCCAGCACAGAAGGAAGACTCTATCAGTTTCCTAGGGCTGCTGTAGCAAGTTACCACAAATTGGGTGGCTTAAAACAAACTGTCTCACAGTTCTGGAGATAGCAGGGTGAGTTCCTTCTGAGGGCTGTGGGGAGGATCAGTTTTGTGAGCCTCCTAGCTTCTGGTGGCTCACTGCCAATCTCTGGCATGCAAGTGCATCACTCCAACCTCTGACTTCATCTTCACATGGCACTCTCTCTGTCTGTGTCTCTTCACATCTCCTTTTGTTCAAGGCTGTCTCTGTGTCCAATTTTTCCCTTTTTATGAGGATACCAGTCGTATTGTATTAGGGCCCACACTAATAAGCTCATTTTAACATCATTACCTCTATAAAGACCCTATTCCAAGTAAGGTCACATTCTGAGCACTGGGGTTGATGAACTCAACATATCCTTTTTGAGGAGACACAATTCAACCCATAAAAAAGTCCTGTTCCGAGATTTGGTTTGACTCTCTAAGCCCCTTCCAAACCTAATTTCTATTGGTTTCTGTTTTGTAGAACACAAAAAGTTGCATATTAAGTATGAACAGAACTATGTTTATAGTTATATGTTTTTAAAGGCTGATTGCATTTTATTTATATATCACCTCCTTCCACAAAGAATTTAATTTGCTTAAAATGTGTTTTTACCTTCAAATTCCTAATATTATTGCTGGTAAAAATAATAACATTTACATCACAACATAAAAAACAATCTGTCATATAATTGATTAACTTGGGCAATTCTCTCACAAAAATCTCAGCCTCAGTTTCCTAGCCCATAAAATAAAAATAATAAGACCACTCATTCTGCCTTACATACTGACTTTTGCAACAACAAAATAATGCACACTATAGAGCAAGCATGTCAAACTCAAAGGCTAACACAGGACAAATAAACAAGGTTTAAGTTTATGTGGGCTGCAAAAAAACAAAAGCTTCAATTTTCATAGAAATGTAGGTTTATTTCGATAGAGACATGCTGAATACAAAGGGCTGAAATAAACGAGTAATCATTAACATAAAATAATAGAATATTTTAATAAAAATTAATAATTTTTCTTGAACATTAACTGACCAGACACTGAATGAAACTGCACAAATTAATACGCATAACACAAATAAACCTATTTTTCTTGTTCTCCAAAAGCAAAATATTTCCTGTTGCACACACCAAACAAGTCATTACAAAACTAATGACATGGCAATCGGCTGCTAAAACATTCACTGCTAGGATTAGCGGAGAGAAATAGTGTGCCTGCACGTAAGGTGCATAAGGGAAATGAATACAACATGATTATAGTAATCAGTCATTAGTGAACATTGTAGTTTGTTATTAATAATCTATACCAGTGGTCGGCAAACTGCGGCTGGCGAGCCACATGCGGCTCTTTGGTCCCTTGAGTGTGGCTCTTCCACAAAATACCACATGTGGGCACACATGTACAATGCGATTGAAACTTCATGGCCCATGCGCAGAAGTCGGTATTTTGTGGAAGAGCCACACTCAAGGGGCCAAAGAGCCACATGTGGCTCGCAAGCCACAGTTTGCCGACCACTGATCTATACTAATAATAGAGGAATAGGCAAATTGTCTGGAACGCTATCACAGTAATAGTAACAACCAAACAGCAGGCTGCGTAGGGCGACAAGGCCAGCAGGGGGGTTAGTGAGGAACGATCAAATGACTGAACAGCAGGCTGCATGGGGTGACCAGGCCGGCAAGGAGGGCAGTTGGGGGTGACCAGGCTGGCGGGGGGGCAGTTGGGGACGACCAGGCCGGCAGGGGGGCAGGCAGTGAGGGGCGACCAGGGGGAGGTGAGCAGTTAGGAGCCAGCAGTCCCTGATTGTGAGAGGGATGTCCAACTGCTGGTCTAGGGGATCAGGCCTAAACCAGCAGTTGGATATCCCCTGAAGGGTCCCGGATTGGAGAGGGTGCAGGCTGGGCTGAGGGGACCCCCCCCCCCTCGCATGAATTTCATGCACCGGGCCTCTAGTTATTGTAAAAATTAAGTTACAAACTTTTTATTAAACATCTCTTACACACACCATTATATTGGCTGGGTCACAAAAAATATTCATTGTGGCCACAGGTGTCCCACGGGCCTTGAGTTTGACAGCTTGCTATAGAGGAATGTTTTAAAAAGGTGTAAAATTTAATTTAAAAAATACATTGTGGTATTCTTACTCTTCCTTTGTTTCCTTTCTACTATATGTTGGTAATAAGAATCAAATTTCTTAACAAGAGAAAGCAGAACAAGTGAGGAAGTATAAAGGTACAAGGGTCATATTCCTTCTATCTTAACTGGCCTCACTCCATGACAGGGCTGACCTGTTAAACCACACACTATCCTCATCACTAAACTTATCTCCTTATGTGCAATTCTGGTCCCACAAAATCAATCACTCAAGAAAAGAGGACAAATAACTTCTGGAGAACATGAGAAAGTGTATTACTTTATTTTTAAAAGGGGAAGGATATACAACCAAATAGAATAAAAGACACCTGACTAATTAGGAAAACAAATGATAAAAAACAAGCTCACTTCATTGCTCCTTGATAACATGGTTCAGAGATACGTAGTTTTGTGTTAAGTAAAAATGTGCTTTTGCAGAATAACTAAATTCAAAAGGAAAAAATTATACCATTTTTAACAAGCTGAAATGATTTGGTGTCAGATACCAGGGTCATTCTTTAATCAAAGAAATAAAACCAGTGTTGCCTTTTTCTTTTAATTTAGCAGAACTTGAGCAGCCATTTTTGTAATAGCATCATTGAGTTATATGATGTTTAAGTGATATAATACTGAGGAGGGAGCAGAAAAACTGGTTCTTATAAAGTTCCCAGGCATTGAGAGCCATTTTACTCATTGACTCTATCACTGTACAATTTTAACTAACACGGCAGAGAAACTGCCCATTGGATGAAATTCTACATGGTCTATGAACATAGTGCTCCTCCAGGGACTCTCCAGCTGTAAAATAAACAGAGTTATGCAATTTCACTATCCTAGTGAGATGAAGGGAAAAATTAGGATGGAGATCCCTGGAAAACAGCATATTGTGGGATGGAGTAAACATAACTCCCAGTAACTTCATGGAAGGCTGTGGTAGAGCGGAAAAAAATGTTCTTATTCAGCAGTCCTGGTGTACAATCCAGTATTTACTGGTTATATAACCTTAGATAAAGGCATGTGAACTGTTCCCTCATTTTAAACTGGAAATGAAAACTGTAACCACCTTTTCTACCTCAAAAGATTATTGTGAGACACCAATGAGGTTATGCATGGGATAGTGCTTTGTAAATCTGAAGCACTGTCCTTTGGAAGATGTTATTATCTTGGGTAGAGTTCAACTTCCTTACAGTCTATCTCAAATCACGAAAACCCTTTTACTCTCAGGGTCCAATAGTAAATGTCCAAATACAGCTTTTCCTACTTAATGTTCTTCCATCATAAGCATAGTGGGCTTCTTATGATTCTGTATAAACCAGATAAGGCTCCTTTCATTTGTCAATGTCTATTATCATTGTCACTAATCATTCGACATAAAATATCTCCAAACCCCATCTTCACTCAAAAAGTCTTCTGAATGGAACACATCAACTAAACAATAAGTGTCTTACATTTTGGAAACTATTCTTCTAGGGTAGTAGAATACTGTAACTACTGATACCTTTCCTGATGAAGATCCAAAAATCTGTTTTTCAAACTGCTTCAAATTAGCTCTTTAAAAACAAAACAAAACAGGTAAATCTCAAAAGCCCTGAAAAACATATATATGTGGTAAAACTGAATACTGCTGTCTTGACACAGCTGTAGAGCTCAAGGTTCTTTTTGTTTTTCTTATCAAATTGGGTTGTGATGAAAAGAGAACTCCCTTTCCTGTTAATGAGTCATTATATTTAGTGCCATCTTGAGCACCAACAGTGCACCCTCTTGGTGACTTATTCTAAGTGGAAGAGTGAAATAGGCTTCACTTTAGAATAAAGAGGCAGAGCACCTCAAGGACACACAGTAAAACTGAAAATTAGGACTTCTAAATTTCTGTGTATTTTCAACACTATAAATTCACTATAAATACTAAAATTGATGAGAATTTGAACACTGATAAGGATTATTCTCATCTAAGGCTAGAGTTCTGCCTTAGAATATCACAATTTCTAGTCTAGATGCTTCCCCCAGCAGAAAAGGATAAATTCTAAACACAACCATTGTATTAGGACAGGATAAAAACCCCCCATTTACATGAATATTTTCGTAAGAAAAGGAAATCACAGTGACAACTAGATACTTGGAATAATTTACTTCAGTTCCTACTATATTCCTAGACACATAAAGGATTACTTCTTCATCAACTACTCATCAGAAGTTGCAAAGGTCATGGCCAGGGTCCTCAGTGAGGCCAGGGAAGAAGTAGAGGTCTCATAAGTTCTCACCTGGCAATGCCAAGTGAAGATTTTTGTCTTTGTTTTATTTTTAAGCCAAGTATTTGTATTTCAGACACTGGCTACACTCTCAAAATAACTACCCTGCCTCTACATGAATAGAGCTGATAAATTCAGGGTCCCTTAACTCAGTGGTTCCCAACCAATATACATAGCAATACCTGGAGACATTTTGGTCACTACTGGGAGTAGAATGTGTGCTACTAGCATCTACTAGGTAGAAGCCATGGATGCAGCTAAACATCTACAATGCCCAAGAGAATACCTCATCGACAAAGAATTATCTGGTCCAAAATGTCAATAGTGTAAGGTTGTGAAACCTGGTCCTAAGTGGTACAATAGTTCACCTTGCTAGCGAAAATAACAAGCCCCAAAACAGACATAACTCCCTAAGATATGGACTTAAATATTAAATGTTCACTATTTTGAAGCACTGAATATTCTTTCTTTCACTGTCACTGGGTAGAAACACACACACAGCTTTTAAGCTCTGTTAAAACCTCCATTATTGCCGTAGCCGGCTTGGCTCAGTGGATGGAGCATCGGCCTGTGACTGAGGGGTCCCGGGTTCGATTCCAGTCAAGGGCATGTACCTTGGTTGTGGGCACATCCCCAGTGGGAGGTGTGCAGGAGGCAGCTGATCGATGTTTCTCTCTCATCGATGTTTCTAACTATCTCTCTCCCTTCCTCTCTGTAAAAAATCCATAAAATATATTTTTTAAAAAACCTCCATTATTTCTTTGTATCTACCCTCAATAGCTTTGCATAGCAAGGAAAAAGCAAAAGGAATGAGTAGGTGCTAGAAAGATAGGAGGAGTTGGAAAACAACAGAAGGAAGAAGTAAATCTAAAGAGGAAAAAAATGCCTAACCCTTCTCTGGATGTTGATATGCCATAACACTTCAGTCAAACTAAAGAGGCATCCTGTTGGAGCCAAAGAAGTTTTATTGCCACAGACATGAACATCATAAAATTTTCCAAAAGCCAAAATGTAAGGTTTTGTTCCCTAGATATCATGGTCCACAGTAAACAAACCCAATACATGGAACACAAAGGTTTTTCATGAAGCTGTTCCTACAGTAAAAAGAAATATCGTGTAATCTTAAAATTAAAGTTATTCCCACACTCATTGGGCTTCAGTGACCACGAACAGAGCCTCTGAGCCTTTCACACAACTGATTCAGAATGTGAATCTGAGTACAATCCCTAACAGCCTCCAAAGAGTTGCCATTTCACATTGTTCCTTATCAACACCACAGAGACATTCTTGGAGCAAGCTCTCTAAATAGAGTCAGCCAAGCAATTGAAAAGATACATTCCAGAACACAAGATACCATCAAATTCACTGATAGATTAATTTATTAAAAGACAGAACTTCAGCATCTCACTGTTAAAAATTAAGGGGGAAAAAAAAAAACAAAACTACCTATTGCTTTATAAATACCCTCAACACAGTGATGACCAAGAATTCATCCAGTCTGTTCCTAGACTCTTTGTCATCTCAATGTCACCCCACTGGTACAACTGACAATATTACTTTTCAGAGCGTCTCTTTATACACTGTTAAGTTCTGTCTGAACTAAGATATATAGATCCTGTTGTTAATATCAAGAACATAAGACCATGAGACTATGATGTTAGAAACATACTTATTATCTTGAAGTCTGTCCTCCTTGTTTCCCATTGCTTATCTTCTAGTCTGGAAACAAAAATACAGGTACTCCAGTGGCAGGCCAACCTGGAACAACCTCCTCAACCTCTCCTTTTTTATCTTCAATGGTTCCTTGAAATTCTCCTGGATACATGAAAGGCAGGTGGCATTGGGGCAAAGGAGATACACAGTGTTTGGTAAAGAGGACAAACATAACTTTTTTCATGACTCTACTTCTAATTTCACTTTAAATCAGGCCAGCCATTCTCATAACCTTAAATACTATTCATTCACAGATAATCCCCCAAATTATATCAGTCTAGACTTTTCTGATCTCCAGAATCACCATTTGAGATTCAATCACAGGCGCCTCAAACTTAACAAGTCTAAAACCAAACTCTCTGCTTCCTCCCTAAACCTTCCACAATCACCCCATCTCAGTTAAAGGTAACTCCCTTCCTTCCAGATATGCAAGCCAAACATTGGGGTCACCCCTGACACTCCATATCCAATTCATTGGGAAATCTTGTCAGGTCTGTCTATGTTTATATAGCCAGAATCCAACTGTTTATCCCAACTTCCAACACTGAGCATAAGAAGGAAGACCAAAGAGAAGATAACTGCAATGATCCCACTCATGGATGTTTGGTTTTCCTGCTTTACTCTCCAAAAGGCACAGTGATTGTATTAAAACATAAATAAGATCTTATCACTCCTCTACTCAAAACCATCTTCTTTAGACAAGGCCCTAAACAATAAAGCCCTCATTTTTTTTTTTTTTGAACTCCTCTTCTCTCTCTTCTTCCTTCACTCTACTCCAGCCACCTCCTTTTCGATGTTTCTAGAACATGCCAGGCCAACAATCCTGCACTTGCTGTTCTCTCTGCCTGAAACTTTCTTCCCGCTATTAGCCACATTATTTACTATCTCCCCCTAGAGAATATAAGCTCCAAAAGGACAGGGAGCATTGAGACTGATCTATTCACTGCTATATCCCCATGGCCTAGAAAAGAGGTTAACATGAAAGAGTTGTTCAATAAGTAGCTGTATGAGTCAAGTAGATATAGTCACCAGAGAACTTCCTTTCTGTTTGCACTGCAGGGTCACATTTAGAGATCAAAAAGAGCATGCAAAAAAAAAAAAAAAAAAAAAAAAGAGCATGCACACATATAATTAGATTAATGATGCATTAAAATGTAAATGTAAACCAAATATTTAAACATCTAAAATATATTTATGTGAAACAATTATACAAATAACCTTATAATATTCTCCATATTAACACAATTTTTATTATTATTTTGATTTTTATATAGTATCTGAGTAAAATGAATGAAGAAACAAAATAAAGTGAATTAGAGACGGTCAGTATAATTTTTTAAAAAATGCATAAATCTGTATTTAAGAATTTTAAAATGTCCCCCATTGCAGACACCTTCAATTAAGCCTATTCTGATTTTGGTTAAGTGAGATCCCAACTTCAGTATTTCACTCTGAGGCACAGCTGTTTGACAAGTGCAGCAGGAGCCCATCAAGATCCTTAGCAGCATCAGTTTATCAGAACACAATGGGCTTTAAAATATTTATTTATTTTTGCCAAACCCTATTACTCACTGATAGTAATCAGCAAGCAATCTTTGAAGGAAATATACAATCAAGCAACTAAAAATGCCTTTTATGAAACTCTTCCTTGAAAATAAATCATTGACACTCCAAATGGTCAGCATGTACTCTTAATTTTGAACTAAACTGTCCATTGATCTGCTAAGATCTATGTTCCTGACGCTGTGGTCTAGTAAAATTCACTTTTTCTGAAGTTGTGAGTTCCAGAAAGTGGCAGTAACACAGTTGTTCATTTTTATTTACTATCTCAATACAGTAAACAATTAGTTATTTCTCCATTATCTCTTCAGATTATACTACACATTCTTTCCTTAACTGATTCCATCATAAAGGTCCCATTCCATGCACATAGCACAAAACCAGGGCTATAGTAGAAAGCTAGTCTTCCTGGGCACACAATGGAGCAGGATCGGGCTCATCCAGATAGCCTGAGCTGCTGGCGCCATCGCCAATGATGATGCTATTGAGAGAAAATACTTGCTACAGAGATAGCTAGAGGTAATTACAACAAACTCAGTCCTTGTCTCAAGAACTCGCTACCTCTATTTCTGATGCAGTTGGGACTTTCAGAAATAGAAAATGGCTCCTGTTTCATTGTCACACCTTTATAACAACTTGTATCCCAGCACACCTCCCACCAACACCTGTGACAAGTTTGGACAAGCACAGCTGAATCACTTGAGATGGGCCAAAAGGTCAGGGCCCTGAAAGTTTGTCAGCCAGCATGATTATCTTAAGCCACTGGAAAGCACTCTGTGTTTCAGAGAACAGGTAGATTTTCCACTATACAAAAGCAGCTTTGTTTCTATATATGTGACGCTCCTAATTAGAATCAATGATTTTTTTTTTTATTGTTGCTCCCGATAAGCCTGTTTGCCCAGCTTCGTTTTCCTAAAACACTTTAAATGTTTCTAGGAAGGGTGAGTGTCGGCAGAACACTGAAACAGACCTTGAACCGGCACGATGTTTACAATTTGTCATCCTTGGGGGTAATTTTGCAAGCTCAAGCACACTAAAGGACATATTATAAAGAGCCAGGCAATTTCATTTTGTTTGAATATATTTACGAAAATGGACCAAAAGTGTCCAGAGAGGCACATTGTCATTTTTTCCTTGAGTGTGTGCCAGTTCATGACCATTTCAAAAGCAAGCATTCAGAGAATAGGAGAGCATTTATGACCACACTGTGTGTATCCAATAAGCTACTTCATAAACAGATGGGGAATATTGTTTTTCAGGGTCTGAGTAAAGTAGCCCTTCACACCAAATGTCTGCTCACAATGGTGGATCTCTCAGTGATTCATTATGACCCTGCCCTTGATAATGAGCAGATTTCCCTCAAGGGTGAGTGTCTGTGGGACACAAAGACATCACACATCCTCATGACTTAGAAAGATGATGAGCAGTGGGGAATTATGCACCAAGAACATGTAATTTGGACAAGGTGGGAAAAGCTGAGTAATTCACTTGAGATAACAAGAGTTTTCCCAGCAGTGGTGACTGTATGGCAATGGAATCCTTGGAGAGTAAATTTTAAAAATGGTTGGGCTGAGAAAGATTTACTAAATTAAAATGCAAGTTATAGGAGCCAAGACTGATAAGAAAAGAGTAACAAAACCACTTTGATGGAACACGGACACCCCTCATGAAAAACTCAAAGATCAAGGCTGAAATGTTTCTTATTTTCAAGGGAATATAGAGAATGAAGGTAAGTCATTGGGGAATGAGGGTAAGTCAGGGGAGAATCAGAATACGTCAAGGGTGAATTAGGAAGAGCACTTCTAGTTCTTTGTGACAGAAACAATATTGTACTCAATTTCCTCCTGCACACACAGAAACACCACATTTCCCAGCCTCCCTTGCAATTAGCTGAGATCATGTGACTGAGTTCTGGCCAATGAGATGCAGGAAGTGAAGCATGTAGCTTAATTTAGATCAGCTTCTAAAAACTTCTGCATGATCCTCAACATTCTGTTTTTCGCCCTAGACTCGGGTAGTGGAGGCATTTAGATAGAAGGACCCTGATTACTATATGATCAGAGGGAGAAAGCTGTATTAGAACATGAATAAGAAATAAACCTTCATCATACCAAGCCACTGAGATTTGGGCTGTCTATTACAGAAGTTGGATTATCTTATTATTTCCAAAAATGCTTCCTTGTTACCATTTGTCTTTTCAAATATTGTTATTATCTAAGAATATTTTAATCTCATTCTTAAGCAGAGGGATTTCAGAGATCTTCAAGAGCAATGGGAAAAATTAGTTTGCTTTCAGATTATTAGAACACAGGTTACCTGAAAAAAAAAGTCTGGTATCATTTTCAGAGGTGTTGAAGGGAAAAAATTTTTGTTTATTTCATATAAGTTTAAAATATTTTATATACTTTTAACTTTTTATTATAGAAAATTCCAAATCATTACAGAAATAGAAGCAATAGAATAATGAACCTCATTGTATTCCCATCATTATCCATGTATGTGTGGATATTTGGAGTTACTGATTGATACATATATAGTCATATGCACATAGCTAGGTAGGTAGTAGGGTAAGTAAATAATAGGTAGGTAGGGATATATATATATTATATATAATATATATATACACATATAACATATATATAATATATATGTATATATATATTATATATATATATATATAATAAATTAATCTAATAATTGGGCCAGGTACTGTGGGAGGACTCAAAGGTGAATAATGACCTTTAAGTATACAGCAGTAGAAAGATCAGAGTATGAATCTCAAACTCCACAATTACTTCGCTCTGAAGGGTTATAGTGAGGATTAAAGTAATCCAGTAGCTCAGAATTTGTAAATTATTTTCTTTCCCCTCCCATTTCCCTGAAGGAGTTTTCATTCTAAGGGAGAGGTTTAATACTTCCTTCCTAGTCAAAATGTATCTACTCCTGGGAGGGCAAGAGCACTGAATCTTTCCTCGATCATTCACCATTCATATATATGAATTTTATCTCTGCTGACGTTCTTTCCCAAAAGCAAGCCTTGCATAGGTGGAGAGAAAAATAAGAAATTAAGCGAGGAACCCTGAGACACCACAGAAATTCTGAGGGAAGAAGACAGTAGGAGTTACTGCAAATGCAATGGAAGACAAATTTCTACTTCAGCATGTTGTTTAAGGTGGAGCTCCCAATCTTCCCTTCATTGCAACTGCTCCCCAATCCCCAAATCCACTCTCCTGGCTAACAAAGCACCCTTTATTTGATCTTCTCACATTAGAAATTGTGACTGGGACTGGGAAGAGAGAGTGACAGAAGAGAGTTTAGTAGCAACAATATTTATCACAGAAGGATGGGCTTACCATGGCCAATATCCTTACACCAACTTAAAAATTAAAGCACTTTTAAATAACCATTCTAAAACAGAAATTATTCTGCAGTGACAAGTCTGAGATGCTGCATTGTAAGTTTCAAGAGCAAGACCAAGCAGATCACTCTGAACACCCAAGTCCACTGAGGTTGACTCTACTCTCAGGTCACACAGGCAAATGGCCTGACCTTGGGAGGCTCAAACCCCAGGTGAGTAGAGTGCTGCTGGAGCAGGAAGTTCAAGTAGCAAAGGAGCTCTTCTCATTGTGCCTTCTCCAGTCTAGACAGATTGAATCACCAGGAATGGGTGCATTTTGATAAGAACTGACTTAATTTGTACTCCTCTGTCCATCTCAAACATTTAGCTCTATTCTGCATTAATTCAGTCTGAGAAGAAAAAAAATCCAAAATAAATCTAAACAGTAGAGGGTGGGGGAGGAGATCTTTAAAAGGGTCTGACAGGCTTAGTATAATGAGTGCCAGTCCAAACCTTTGTTTAACAGTACTTTACTCTCTTTACAGATTATAAAAGGAAATATTTGATTAATGGAAGGCTACTCATACACGATAATGTATGCAGCCTCTGTCCACATTTTAATCATTTGACATCACTGATCAAATAGCTTTGGTCTCTAGTCTACCCCAAGTTTTTAAATCTTTAAAGTCTATTATAGAAAACGCTTTTATGCTTGTTTCAACTTACGTGTTTGCCTGGCTGACCAGTGGACATAAGAATAATCTGTGTTATATGATTGCTGCCAAGAGATACATTTTAATGAAGAATTAAACTATAAACTTTAAGAGACAATTGAGATGGTTTGGGAGAAATCAAAGTTTCAATTCACATGCACTAAAGCATACTCAGTGATGCTATTTCCTGAAATTAATTACTATACTAACTATATTTGCATTTGTATTAACTAGGTGTATGATTCTTTCTAATTTTAAAAGCATTCATCCCTATTGGATAGGACAATTTCTTTGTGATTTGCCCAGGGTAAACTTTCAGCCTCACTTCCCACTCCTACCTATTCTGGGTCATCAAACTACTTAGGACTTGTTTCTTTCCCTGGGCTCTTCCACACCCCTGTGCTATCACATGGTGTAGTGCCTCCACTTAAATGGCCTCCTTCCCTTTTTCTGTAAGAACTAGAGGCCCAGTGCATGAAATCTGTGTACAGGGGGGGGGGGGGCGTGTCTCTCAGCCTAGCCTGGACCCTCTCACAATCCAGGACCCCTTGGGGGATGTCTAACTGCTGGTTTAGGCCCGATCCCTCAGGGATTCCTGCAGGATCCGGCTAAACTGGAAGTCAGACATCCCTCTTGCAATCTGGGACTGCTGGCTCCTAATCGCTCACCTGCCTGCTTGCCTGCCTGCCTAATTACTCTTAACCACTCTGCCTGCCTGCCTGCCTGACCACTCCTAACTGCTCGCCTGCCTGCCTGATCACCCCCAACCACCTCTGCCTGCCTGCCTGATCACCCCTAACCACCTCTGCCTGCCTGCCTGATCGCCCCTAACCACATCTGCCTTGGACCCCGCCACAGCTTCGTCGGGAAGGACATCTGGAATGACTTCCGGAAGGTCATTCAGCTGTCCAGTCTAATTAGCATACTACGCTTTTATTATTATAGATTACTCTCTGTTTCAAAATGCAGTCACCTCCTCTAAGGAGCCTTCCCAGCCCTGGCAGGTTTGGCTCAATGGATAGAGTGTCAGCCTGCGGAATGAAGGGTCCGGGGTTTGATTCAGGTCAAGGGCATATGCCCAGGTGTGAACTCGATCCCCAGTAGGGGGCATGCAGGAGGCAGCCAATCAATGATTTTCTCTCATCATTAATGTTCCTATCTCTCTTTCCCTCTTCCTTCCACTCTGAAATCAATAAAAAATGTGTGTGTGTGTGTGTGTGTGTGTGTGTGTATATATATATATATATATATATATATATATATATATATATATATTATTATTTTTTTAAGGAGCCTGCCCAGCCTCTACAAACATAGCTCCAAGTTTCTTCCCATTTTTCCATTAAAACAATTTGTATAGCCCGGCCAGTATGAACATATCAGTGCATATGCTATTTGCATAGCTATACATTCTGGTCTCCCAATAACTAAACCCCTTCTACTCTCAAAAGTGTTCTGATTTAAATAATAAATTATATGGTCACCCTAAGTTTGGAGCACATTGCCCCTGCCCACCCAGAACCATGTTACCTCATTTTCTAATTTCTCAACAAGTTTCACTTTTTTTTTTTTTTTTTTTAGTTCTTCAAAATTCTCCCTCAAAAGGATTAGTCATTCTTCCTACTCAAGTACATTTTATATGGCCCAAGAAAGTAAAAATAAATACTGTGCTGCAAAATCAGAAAATACAGGTTTCATTCCACGTTCTCACCAAATTCCTATCTACACCAACCTCTTATATGAGTGATGACACCTATTAGACTAACCAAGCTCCTCCCCTCTGGATGAAGGCAGTCCAGGATCAGACAGATGGAAAATTGAACCTGCCTGCCCATGCCTATGGTCTGTGTCTGCCACACATCCACTGGCCAGGGTTACAACACCCATTGTCTTCTTTATAATCTAGAAGCCTTGACTCAATAACTACAGTAGAAACTATTAAATCTGCCTGGAAAACAATTAACATCTCTTTTCCATATCATTCTACTCAGAGCTTGAAGAAACACTTCTGAAAGATCAAAGAGAATCCAACTATCTCTTTTTTGAAAACATAAATGTGTTTGGTCTTTCACTCTACACACAGAATTTGAGTTCAAATTCTTTCTGAACTCAAGATGTCAACTTGACCACTCAAAATATAGGTAATCAAAAAAAATATTCCAAAGGTTATAAAAGGCATCACTAATAAATTACCAAACTAATTTTCCACACTGGTACAGTCTGAATGAACTAAGAAACATACATTTTAAAATCTATATAGGAATAAACCTCAAAAGGTTTGAAATATATTCCCTTAATTAGATCATTTATGAAAAATATCTAGATAATTCTAATTTTAAAAACATTATTTCGGGGCATGGAAATTAGAGAAAAACCACAAAACAAATATGAGCTAAAAGGAACATTAACTGTCATGTAGTTAATGATTTTGCTCAATGAGAAGAAAGCCTCAAATATTTAACCTCTTAGGGTTTCTCTCATTATCTGTTGTTTTTTCCATTAATCCTAGAATTGCAGTGCAAAGAAACATAAACCATGATTTGCTTTAAAACATTTGCCCAAATCTGCCACAAATGTATTTTCACAGAGCAAAGTTCATGACAGGCCAGCTCCCCAGGTAACATGGATTAAATGTCTTCTAAAGGAAAATAAAATTAAGCCACTACTAATGGAAGGCTTCTAAACTGTGTTTGGGGATGTGAAATACGGCTTGACAGATGCCTAATAAACTGTGGTTAATACCCCTTCTGATGAGAATTTCTGCAGTTTTGCTTTTACCTATAAGAAGTTTGTAATTTAAGGTGACACGTATATGTCTACACAGTATAGCGAACATGTATATACACAGATAAATAAGCCAGTATCTTTTTCTTATGTAAAATTGTTGGGGAGGGGGGCAGAATCTTGTAATTTAGTTATAGTTTTTTTAATTATTGAGTTTGCATTAAATATTTGACAGACTGATGCCTTGTTGATACAATTTGGAAGCTACACTCTCTCTGATCTTTACCAGATGTTTCACTTGTGGTGTTTCAGCCTCAAGAGACAAAGAGGATATTAATGATAATTTTATTTATTTAATCACTTCAGGAAGATTTGATAAAAAGGAAAACTAAATATTTTGGTAACTTACTAATTTTCCAGAAATATCCAGAGTAGCAAAAATGTTTTGAAGATCACTTTATATTAAAAGCAGAAAGGCTGCATTATATTTGGAAGACAGAACACTCTCTCTTCTTACCTTTAAAAATGCGAGTGATGTGACAGATTTGTCAGTTCCACTTTTAACTCAGGGAGGCAAGGAGGTGGTGATGATAGACATTGCTCAGCACAGTTTCATCCCAACCTTAACTGACTATTAATTGTAGAGAAAGTGTACTCTGAATAGGAAATGGACACTCAGTCGAAAGCCTTCTGCCACTATCTGAGTCACTCTATTATCTTATCTCTTGTCCCTGAATTTTGTTCCAAGGGAACATGAAATTACCCTAATCACTATCAGGGCATGGATGATAATGAAGATGTACTCCTCCTAAACACTGCCTCCCTACACCTTGATTAAAATGACAAGGTAGGCTTCCATTTATCTAGAGTTCAATGTCAGGACATGAAAGCTTTGAGAGCACTGGTTCTCACCCTTGGCTGCCCATTAGAATCACCAGGGAAGCTGCAACCCAGAGCAATTACATCACCGACTCTGGGGGTGGGACCCAGGTATGCATATTTTATAAAGCTCTTTTAGGGATTCCAAAGTCATTCAAGGACCACTGCCCTAGAGGCACTAAGTAGGCAACAGTCAAACAATTTACTAGTCTTAGAAAAATCACTTAAATCTCTAGGCTTTGTTCCCCTCATCTGAAAAAAAAATGGTATGTGTGGACGATAATTAGTGTTATACTTATTGATTTTCTTATACTTTTAAATAAAAATGTATACTTATAGTTATGGAATATTTCAACACAGGCATCAAAGCATAGAAACTATTTTAAGATACTTGTGATACCTATGCTACCACCACCAAGCTAAAAAGAAATTAATATATTGCTGTATTTGTTTCAGTTCTCTCACTTTTGGGGGGGGGGGAAAAAAGATAAAACAAAATTCCCATATTCTATTTCTTCCGATTTCTTTGCTCTCTAGAAGTATCCATTATCTTAAGGTTACGGTTTATCCTGACCACACCAGTTTATTGTACACAAGCAATTATATACCTACAACAACTATATAATACTGCTTAGTGTGCGTTTAAAGGTACATAAATTGTATTACACTGTGTATATCCTTTGGCATTTAAGTTTTCATTCAACATGGTTTTTTGAGATATATCCATATTAGCATCTCTCCAATCTATATAGAGGTTTATATCTAGTTCATTAATTTTAAACTCCCTTATACTATTTCATTAGGAATAAACCACAGTTTATTGATTTACCTTGTCTATGGATACTTAGTTTATTTACCGTTTTAAAAGCAGAGGCACAATAAATACCTGTTTGTGTGTCTTCCTGCCACCATATGTAGGAGTTTCTCTAGGTAGGGGAGACACTCAGACATGTTTTTTTTGGATATCCTTACCTTCTTCTGTCCTAGATATTCCCAATTTTTTCCAAAGTAGTTACACCAATTTATTCTCACCAGCAATATTAAAGCATTCCCCATTCTCCGTACTTTCATCAATACTTGACAATATGAGAACTTATTAATTGCACCAAAATGAAGCTTGTGGAGTGGTAACTAATAATTATGCTTAGATGGTATTTTCCTAAGGTCTCTTCTGGTCGTATTATCGTGGTCACCACATCAACACCAAGTCTTATCAAAATAACAAAATAAAGGATGTGGAAAAAAATCTTCCATGGTTTATACTGAATTTACTTTTCCTCAAGAAATGTCTTTCATGGCAAATGCTGGCCCATGAACCCATAAATCAGTCCATTAAAGAGGAATGGGGACATGGCCTAGCTCTGTATTTATTTTCTTGTACTCATAATCCAATGTTACTTAAAAAGCAAACTTGCCCAGTATTCAAGCCAAAGCAAATACTCTGGATTTTGCCAGGCAAAATGCCTGTGGAGAAATGAGTCAATTCATACAAAATTCAAAGCTGTCTTTGGTCAGTGACATTTTCGTGAAAATCTGTGGGTGGGTAAAAGTTTTGCAAAATTCCTTTTTGCTATTGGATAAAATTCATCCAGGAAAAATAAGCAAAATTTAAGTGGCGACCCACATTCCCCTTAATTCCCTTATTAACACTCCCTAACCTCCCAGCACAACTGCTTTCTATTGTGCACGAAGGAAGCCATCAGTGTTCCAAACCCTGGCAACAGGATCCTGTCCCTCTACTTACTCTGCTCCCATCAGATAGGCTTTCTCACAAGGCATACTAGCCGACTGAGCAAGCTTCACCTCATTCAAGACATACCTTCCTGGGAATGCTACCCAGGTACTGCACACTCAACTTAATAGCAAAAAGACCTACAGTAAAAACATGCTCAGCATACACTCTGTTGGAACCATTACTATGGATACTGTTAGAGATGGTTAGTGTACATCTATAGTTTTGGGTTACACTTTTAGGAATCTGAAATTTAGGGGTTGAGGAAAGAAATTCAGACTCAAGAGACTTGTTCTTACTTGGGAATTAGAAACCCTATCATCTCAGAAAAACATAACAAAATTTAGCACAATTATGCCCAGAAATGCTCAAAAGTTCTGTTAATTCTAAGATTCATCAGTGTTGGGGTTTGTCTAAATTCAGGAGGGTTTAAATAGAATGATTGTGCACCTAGGAATTACTTGAGTTAGTAAACAGCAGTGAATGGACTCAGATATTTTTAAGATAATATTGCCATATCTCAGTTTCTGATTTTTTTTTTAATATATTTTATTGATTTTTTACAGAGAGGAAGGGAGAGAGATAGAGAGTTAGAAACATCGATGAGAGAGGAACATCGATCAGCTGCTTCCTGCACATCTCCTACTGGGGATGTGCCCGCAACCCAGGTACATGCCCTTGACCGGAATCGAACCTGGGACCTTTCAGTCCGCAAGCCGATGCTCTATCCACCGAGCCAAACCGGTTTCGGCCAGTTTCTGATTTAACTGAGTTCTGCCTGTTTGCCTAAGAAGGCCTTTACTTCTCAAGGCCTTGGACATTGGCTGGGTTTATCTCTGCAATCCAGGCCAGGCCTGGAAAAAAAGCACCTGGTTTGACTTTCCATAGAAGCAATAGGATGAGACATATAGAAGGGTGGAGTTTCTTGGATGGGAAAGAGAAAAGAAACAATTTCTTCTTCCAGTAAGTTAACCGAATAATACATTAACGATCCTACCCCCGTTCTGCCACCTAGAACCTTAAGTAGTCGGAATCCCAGAGTTCTGAGCTACAATCAGAGGTTCTGAGAATGCATCTCCCATGCATGATGTGGAATTTGGTGTCAAAGGAGGATCCAGTGGCAGCCTCTGACTGTAAGCAAGCTGTCCCTGCGTAGCCCTTTCACACACTCTCTTCATGACCCCAGACACTCACCGTGCTGCTTACAGCCACGGTCACCTACACAACCGGGTCACTACATCTTTCTAGGGTCAATAAGTGAGTGAAAATGATGACTAACTTTAACTATGAGCCACAGAAAATTAATCATGGTTAAACATACATGAACCAATGTAAAGTGCTCCTAGCTTTTGCAGCATGTGACATAGCCACAAAAACCCAAAGATCACTGCATGTCTCCAAAAGGGGAATGTGGTCATTTTCCTTGGCAAGGATCTTGAGCTTTGAATCAACTACCATCAGATTTCAAAGCAGTAGGAGATGAAACATTTTGGGTTTTAACAGTTCTTTGTGTCTGGATTCTAAGAGTGTAACAACTGGTTTTACCAAAAGCAGACAAATGCATCTTTTTCAGATGTGCATTCACATTAAGCACAATGTCTTCTATCAATAGACTACAACTTGAGAAGACTGCTAAATTTTCACAAAAAATTATGTGTTGCCAGTTAGCTTTGGCCTTACAAATCAGGCAAATGACATGGAGCAACATAACAGTTTTCAGAAGACATAGCGTTCATGATATGTATGTGTTATATGAAAATGGATGTCTTCCTGCTAAAAATACATAGTCCCAAGACTAGAACTGCAGTGTAAGTCAGCTCCTAAGAAATCCTGTTTTGTATAAATACATTTTCACTATAACATGTGTAAGTAAATGCTTTGTGGTTCTAACTTTGATATTCAATAAATCCCACAGTCTGAATTTTGCAAAGATTCCATTGAGAAGTGGGAAGTGGGCAGCTAAGGGGAGAGAGAAATCACTGAGTTCTCATGCCCATCCTGGACAGCAGGATGGAAAGCTCTGCAGAGGCATGCCAACATCCCCCTCTTAGTCTTCCACTGAAGCATTTCTATTTTTAATAGTCACCATGCACTTCAGCAAAAGTCAACTTGCTATATGCCTTTGCAGAGTTAAGAACAGTGGGAAAATGGGGAGTCCTACTGCACAAAAATTAATTTTGCAATGCAAAAAACATTTTTTGGATAATTTAAGCCTTTCTGCGTTTTGGGTGTGTTGTTGCTGCTGTTGTTGTGGTGTTGTTTTCAGTAACGCCAAATCCAGCACACTATTGTCAGCCAGAATGAGTCATAGCTAAAAGTCTGGACTGCTTTCGTTCGGAGACGAAGTGTCTTTCCTGCTTGCAACAGGCCTCTGCGTTCCAAGCAGAGTGAACGGAATTGCCTTCAGTTGCTTGTCTCTTTACTGAAAGAGTAACGTTTTGCCACCTGGAATGTAATTATTCTTTTCACTCCTATAACCTGGCAGTCTCACCATGTATCAGCGTCAGGTTTTCCTTAAGAAAAATCACAACATGGGGCATAATGTAACAACAAGAAATGCAATTTCATTCTGCCAGAAATTCTTAAAACTCTTTCAAAAATACTGAATGGCGAAAAAGTGCATCTAATACTTGCATGATAGCTATCATCTGTTTGGTTTGCTTTTACATGAATGGGACAACTTGACCAATCTATAATCAACATACACATGGTCCAGATGATTTATCATCAAGATATACTACAGAAAGAAGGAATTCTGTCTAGGGGATCCTGGTCTAACTAAGTTCCTTTTCGAAATGATTTATATATTTCACACATTTAGTGACCTGTAGCATATCCAATATCCAGGGAGTACCTACGATTCTCGGATTTTAGCTCTAAAATAAATAATCCTGTCCATCTAAACTAATATAAAACGCATGCTCTTTTTTCCAAGAGTTAAGTGAGCTGTCTGAGATTGTGCAAAACTGTCTGTGATCCCAAGGGTGATGTCCTGCTTATAAACACGGAGGGTTTCTGTGAGGTGTGAGATGATTGTGAAATCATTTCAGAGCCATATTATTAAAAAAGAGTCAATTTTGCCAAGAAACAGAGATAGTTCCAGGATTGATGTTATGAAAGGCGGAGGCAGAGGAAAAAATAGACAACATGCTCACTTCCTTCAACGCCAAAGGGACATTTCCCTCTTGGTTCTTTCTCCTACACTAGTTTACAAAATGCTCTCTCCTCAAAGTTCAGTGAGATTCTATGAGATTCTGCCCCTGTGGCATCCCCTGGGTGTTTTATGCCAGCTATAAATCATTAACTAGCCTCACAACCCTGGAGTGTGCAGTGTGGAGGCAGGCAAGAGGGTTCACACGGGCAAAAGGTGTTTACTAGCCAAGTGGCTAAATGTGAGTTCCTTTCAAATATCAGAACCAGCCCGCCCCCGGCCCCATTACTAGCCCGGTCATTAGAGAGAACAAAAAAATCACAAAATATTTGCTTTGAAAAAGACATAAAGCTTACTTGGGGTGCAGTGTGTGTTCCTCTGCCCTGCACATTTCAGCAACTTCACGTTGGTGCCTGGCAGGCATCTACTTTCCAACATTTTGGATGTTGTGGCAGATCAATGTCCCCTGACATGGTAGATCATTTACATGTGCAGAATAGAATCAAGAAGCGAAGGGATACCCAGCAGCTAATAATTAAAGAAACGTTCCCCTTCCTCACACTGAAGAGGAGTCAAATCTCATGGATACCTAGACCCCCATGCACCATCCAAATCCCATAAAAAGAGAAAATGTCCCCTGACTTGTGGGCCGACTGTGGAAAAACACATTCACTTTCCAGGGGCGCACAGGGGCTTTGGAAAACTCACCGTGCACTTGTTGGGCTTCTCTCCGGAGTGGACTCTCATGTGGATCAGCAGTTTGTAGCGGGCGTTGAATGGCTTGTACCTCCGAGGACACCCTGCCCAGAAGCAGGTGAAGTCTTCCCCTTTGCGCTGGTCTATGTGCACCTTCTCAATGTGCCGCACAAGTTCCTCCTGCTGGTCATACAAGGCGCTGCAGTCGATCCAGCGACAGCAGTGCTTGCCCCCCATGTCGTCCATGTCCCCATCCTCCTCCAGGGCCAGTGTCTGGGCATGGGGCACCAGCTCCTGGTGGTGCAGGTGCGGGTGGGCGTGGTAGGGGGGAGGGGGGCCTTGGGGCTGGGGTGGCAGAGGAGGCAGAGGAGACGCGGAGGGCAGGTCCAGAGCCCCTCCTGGGAAGTCATCCAGCCGTTCCGTCTTCAGCAGGCCGGCTGGCTGGCCCTCGGGCCCGGGCAGGCCATGCTGCACCACCATGTTGTTGACCAGGGGCTGGAGGCCTCCATGCTCCAGCTGCTGCATGCGCTCGTACTCCAGCGCGCAGTCGTCCTCGTAGGCCGGGAGCACCAGGCCGCTGCCGGCCACCCGCACACCCTTCTGGCTGTTGGGCACTGCACACGGCTGGGGGATGCAGCTCCCGCGCACCCCCAGGAAATGCCCATAGACCTCGGGCTGCGGGGACATGTTGGCCGGGGAAGCCCTGGACCCGTTGATGTAGGCGACCAAGGACGTGGGAGAGGTGCGAATGATGGTATTGAAGTCTATGCCAATGCCATCGGACAGCGGGGACAGGGACAGGGCTCTCTTCTTGGAGCGGGCCGAATGTGACCTGGCTGAGGAGTGGCGGGGACTAGAGTAAGGAGAGTGGCTATTTTCCATGCCAAAAAGGTAGGCTGGCAAAGAGTTAGAGACACTGTTGCTGGACATGGCTGTCGCCGGAGGAAGGCTAAAGAGATCCCCTAGGTCAGTGCCATTCTGAGCGCTGTGGTTGGCAGAGAGCGAAGGGAGAGCCCTGTAGCCTTGAGTCCACTCTTGTTTCACACTCAACGCTGACTGACTTTCCGTCAGACTCAAAGTCGTGGATGCCAAAGATTCACGTGAAATAAGGGACCTAGAACAGCAGCCAGAAAAGGGGGGGGGGGGGGGAAGACAAACATTTTAGCAGGATATAAATTGCTTAAGAGCTAAAAGAACATCGACAATCCCTTAAGTAGTTCCCCTAATTACATTCCCGGCTAAACACACATTCTTTGGCTAAGATAACACCAAGGCTTTTAGTTCCAGGTAAATAACATTTTACCAAGAACAATAAAGGCTAATGCTCACCGGACTAATAAAACAAAAGACTGATTGTTATACGTAATCTTAATACTTTAATGATAATAAATAGTCCTTGCTTTATTTTTTAAACATTATTTAATGTACGGGAAAAATTCGAGACCTAGGAATGATTATTGATGCCTGTGTCACAGCAAACCAAATAAGCAAGTATTTATTAAGTACCTACTGTGTGCAACACACTACAAATAGGCACTGCAAGGAATACAAGTCCACACAAAATCCCAGTCTTTGAGGAAGATCAATTTGGTGAGGTAAAACATAAACCCATGCTTGACTTGAAAAAAAGTAAATCCTGGAAGTCAAAATGTCATCCAGGATATATAATAATAATTTCTTCATTTTGCGACAATCCCTCTCCTGTTCTTCTTACCCTTTTGCAAAGCATGCCTCATGAAACAGTATTTACCTGCATATCGAAATGGTTTCTAATGTAGCCTGGCCACCTTAAAATTCATTTTGCTTTACTATGGTATCATTGCCTTAAAAAATCACTAAAGAGAAAAACCTTTGTCCCTTGGATGGAAAATTTGTTACAAAAGCTAGAAATAACTCACTGTATTTCTCAATCAGACATGATGAATATCAGAAAAACCTGGCTTACTTATATGTACCTACATTGGATTTTAGAGATCTTTTTTCTGACAAAAAATTAATCAAAAACAAAATTATATATATCTTCCCATATACTACTTCCAAAGGAACTGAGGGAAAAGAGAAGCATTCTCACCCCATCTACTCTTCTTGCTCCTTTTGATAAAATGGAAACCAGGAACACTGTTTCCTACAAGCATGAGATATTAGCCAGAAAATATCTCAGCTCTGAAATGCATAGTATAAGGTGATAGGTAACACCATTATGGATGTGATGTTTCCATCAGGTGAAGTAATGTTTACCAATGACAAACACAGCAGGAATGGATGTCCAGTTGCCCTTGACACAAATTTTTTTTCTTGGTCTACATCCTTATATTCGGGCTGAAGTCCTTTTGCAATCCCCAAAGTGGTTTCTGAACCATCTGTGTCTGAATTCCCCATGGACACTTTCAATTATTTTCCCAGCACACCTGCAGCGTGCAGCTCTCCCTGCAGAACTCAGGTGAAGGTTCCTGATGATTGAATGTCAAGGACCTTTTGGTCCCTTCCCCAGGGAGATTCAGGAATTGCTTTCTGACCCAAGAAAAATCAGTAGCTGTGTCATATATAAGGCAAAGACAACTGACTTTGCTTTATGCCCCAAGGTTGAGAGAGTTTACAGAACATTCTCAAATGCTGCATTTGCCTGGTCACTGTCACACTAACGCATTTCAGATTTTTAAGCAGCAAAGAGCAGGCAGAAAGTATTTTATCCACTTGTATGTACTCTGCATATGTAATTATATTATTTGCTGGAAGGGCAGCTTACACTGAGACATGTTTATTTGTTCCATTGTCCAGAGATATTTCATACTTTTCTCAAATGATACTTAAATGATACTTAACTACGACTCAATTTAAATCTGAGCATAACCCCATGCAGGCATGTTCCTTAACTCCTCAAACATCAATTTCTAAGACAATTACCATACACTTTTTTCAGAAGGCAAAGTCTATATTCTATTCACTAAGGCAATAATATACATAAAGAGTTCTCTCTTCCATCTCAACATGTAATAAGAATAAAATTTACAACAAATGGCCTTTACCTATTGGCTCTCATCCCTCCTGTACAATTACCCATATCTTTTACCTTTCAGAGTTCTAACCCATAACCTCCCCCAAATACACTAGCTCTCAATCAGAGTCCTCTTTCCAAAGATGTTATACACTGGCTGCCTGTACTGTGCCTTAAACATAGCTAACTTACTCAATAAAATTCAAAGCCTTTCCACAGAAGGGATCATTTTCATCTCCCCCAGCACCCACCAGAGTGTTAAGATACATAAGTTTCCAAAAAATGGTTGATTAAGAAAGTAAATAAATAGTCACTAAGTAAAATTTTCTTCTTAGCCTGGCCGGCGTGGCTCAGAGATTGAGCGTCGACCTACGAACTAGGAGGTCACGGTTTGATTCCTAGTCAGAGCACATACCTGGGTTACAGGCTGGATCCCCAGTATGGGGCATGCAGAAGGTGGCCAATCAATGATTCTCTCTCATCATTAATGTTTCTGTCTCTCTCTCCCTCTTCCTTCCTCTCTGAAATCAATAAAAATATATTTAAAAAGTAAATAAAATAACTTCTTCTTAAGGACCAAATTCCTTATAGAAGCCCTGGCCAGTGGGTTACTCAGTGGTTAGAGAATCGGCCCTCACACCAAAGGGTTGCAGATTATATTCCAGTCCCCTGGTTGGACTCAATCCATGAGTCTTTCTCACATATGTCTCTCTTTCTCCTACCCTCTCTTTTTCTCTCGCCCTCAGTCCTCCCTCCCTGCCACACTCTCTAAAGATCAATGGAAAAAATATCATCTAATGAGGATTAAAAACAAAAAAAATTCCTTATAGAAGTACAAATGAAGCAGCATTTGATAGGTAATCACCTACCAGTTGGACCACATACATCCTCCATCGACTTCCCCACATCATATCCCACATGTGGTTCATAATGCTCTGCTTGATTAAAGGACCTGGTATAATAGGCCTAAAGTCACACAAGCTGTGATTGAAACCCACATTTTCTGTTCTCTTTCTGCAACAACATGCTGAATGACTGTGAAAGGTTCCAAAGGACTCTCTCCTATAGCCCCTGCTGCTATGCACACCAGGCCTATGGGAAAGAAAATGACAAAGAGCTGTGGTTCTGTCACCTTACTGAGAGCAATCTCCATTTCCATATGGTCATCTGATCCTTAGGGATATTATTTCTGGTGACTGGTTAATTTGGAGCTTTATGTGACAGAAAAGCAATATAGCTCAAACAAAATAAAACCAATATGGGAAATTCAGAAACTATCAGTGAAACACGTTAGGATGGCTAGTAAAGCAAGAATTCAGTAACTCTCATGGGGCCATAAGAGGAGTGATGGCCAAAGTGAATGGCTTGGTTCAAGGCCAAGATCAAAAGAAATACTAACTTATAGATCATGTGCAATTCCTCAAACTGAGAGAGAGAGAGGGAGAGAGAGAAAGAGAGAGAGAGAGAGAGAAAGAGAGAGAGAGAGAGAGAGAGAGAGAGAGAGAGAGAGAGAGATCTCCCCTGGAAGAATTAGTACTGCATCTAAACACAGAATGGTTTTATAAAGTGTTAGAACTTACAGCCCAGACTCCATTCTCAGCCCCTTGGCCTCCTCTGAGCTTTGTGGACACAGTCCAACCCAAAAGGAAACTCAAGGAAATTCCATCCCCAGAAATCAGCTCAGTAAGTTCCGGTTTAGGAGAGAAAAATGGGTGCCTTTTTGGATCTGGAATGACATTATTAGATTGGTGGTTCAACTTTGTAACTGAAAAACTAGTGATACAAGACAAAGTCTTTAGACTTCCTGTGTTTTGGGTCCATTATCTATAAAACAGGGATAATACTTGCGGGAAGTTTATAAATATTCAATCACAAAATATAGGATCACAATAGACGTGAAGGCACTCGCAAAACTAAACATATACAAAACCCAGGCAAGTAGCATGCAGTCTCTTCTACTTCCCAACTTTTGCCAGATTTGTATATGAAGTGACTGTAATGAGGTTATTTATCAGCCCCTCAGCCTCAACACTTTAGGGAAAATATATACTCGGTCTTCGTTTTGCAGAGTGTTTGCAATGCCTAAATCAAGAATGGCTCCTGGATCTTTAGGAAGGTAAGGTATAGTTTGCATTTCTCATTAAGTAGGGCTAGTCAGAAATGGTTGGGAAATTAATGAAGGCAAATATACAGCATTAGGGTATGATTCTCATCACTGGAGTACACAGAATCCAACAAAGCTAAGGAAGAGTGCTTTTCCCAGGATGAGGCACTCCAGAAAAAAATACTCAAAGGGGTCAAAAGAAGAAATACAGTCAGTAAATCTATACTATCTACTCAATAATTAAGAAATGCAAATCAGTAATTAAGAAATGCAAATTTTAAAAAATAAAATTTTGCACATCCAATTGGCAAAGTAATAAAAATAGTAATTCCTATATTTGATAAGATATGAGGAAGCAGGAACTCTCAAGACTATTGGTGAGTTTATAAACGGGTAAGCCTTTTCTGTGGTACGTTGAAGAATACACATCAAAATGCTCAAAACTATACATTTCCAGCAAATCTTATTTCTAAGAAATTATTCTAATAACCAGAAATAAGCAACAAAATACTATTTATAGGATTGAACAAGTACAGTGTTACTTAAAGTATTTAAGTAAAGGGAAAATAAATGCCCAGTAACAAAAGACTGATAAAAAAATTATAGTTGTATTTATATGCTTTTTAAATAAAATGGAATCTTAGGTAGGAAGAAGCCATTATATAATGCTGAAGACTTTTGTTACAAAAGAAAGAGTTTATATTAACTAAACAAAGTAATTATAACACTACGTAGATTATTAGATCAATCTGATACAAAGAAAAACCTATGCTTATGTGTTTGCATATAATTAGAACAGTGGTTCTCAACCTTCCTAATGCCGCGACCCTTTAATACAGTTCCTCATGTTGTGGTGACCCCCAATTTCATTGTTACAAATTGAACATAATTAAAGCATAGTGATTAATCACAAAAACAATATGTAATTATATACGTGTTTTCCGATGATCTTAGGCGACCCCTGTGAAAGGGTCATTCGACTCCCAAAGGGGTCGTGACCCACAGGTTGAGAACCGCTGAATTAGAAGGTTGTATATTAAAATTCCACCCATGGTTGCCTGTGCATGGTCAGATGCAGGGTGACTATCATTTATTGCCTTGTGCTTTTCCATATTTTCTATAATAAGTAAGAATTACATAGATAATCAAGAAAAACATTAAAATTTACAGCTGTCTATAGGGTAGTCATCATTCAAACTAAACAGTTCCTGCCTCCACTCCACAACACTCTCCTCTTGGATAAAACACAAAGCTGATTCTCTCTCCATCCTTATTTCTAGGCAGCAAACGCCTTCAAGTTGAACTGTTGCTTCCTGTCCTTTCTCTCTTCTGAAAGAACATACAAACCAAGCATTACAAATGTGACCTTTTCAAATTGCTAAAAGTAAGTTTCATACTTCACCAAGCCCCTTTCCAAGTCCTGTTTTTTGCCCATCCTGCAAAAAGAATTATTTCAATAGGAGGACTCACAGAATACATAGTCAAAAACCTAAGTCAGTGCATCTTTAAGATGTTGTCTTTTAAGGATATAAAATTATGCTAAGGAACCAAATATGGCAGAAAACACTGACATAATAACACTTCCCTGGTCAAGAGACTGCATTAGATAGATGGTTGCAGCAGTTCGTGCCAGGCCTACCCATCAGTTTCTCCATTAATTATGACTCTCTGCCTTCTAGGCATAGGCTGGACTTGCCACCGACAGGGAGCTGAAGGCTTCCCAATGACACCTACCCCACGAGTACAGTTAATTTTACATGCAACATTCAGCAAGTCTGAGGAGGCCCTCAAGGCATTAATCATCAATGGGGAAATGACAGCAGCAGCTTCCCCTCACAAAAAATCTCAGGTGAAAAACAAGTTTCCCTATCATGAAAAAAAATTGGCATAAAAAGTTATCCAGGAGCTATGATTTCTGAGTCTCAAACAGCAGGTAGGAGGAAAGTGCAGAGTTACAAGAAGGGGAAGGAGGGATAGAAGGAAAGGAAGGAGGAAGTAGAAGAAACAGGATCCCAGAACTGTAAGGCTTTTCAGATTTCCAGCCTCCTCCTCCCCAAGAAGAGGAAGCACAGGTTCAGTCCAGGAGTCAAATCCCTTTGCAAAATCAGTTACAACAGAGCCAGGACTAAGAGGCAAAACTTTGGATTGAGCTTCTCCAAAAATGCACTTCTAGAAGATAAAATAATTCATTTCAAACATAGAAATGAACCTTACACATTGCACAGCATTTTGTCTTCATGCCCCCTCTAATATCAACCTTAAGAGATATATTTGTCTGAGGGGGTCGTTTACCTTTTCCTATTTAATTTCCTCCTATGGAGAAATAGCAGCACTTATTAGACCTACTCATTCCAGCACCTAATTGGACACTGTGGTGAAATGTTATGTGACTTATACCTGAAAGTATGCCGTCCCAAACACATCATAAAGTCTTGAAATTCATGATTTCAATCTTCATTTTTTTCTACTATCTTCCTAAGCTTTAACTATTACTAGTATACTATGCAAACATAAGGTTCTTGGGTAGATGGGTGAATAGGGGGATAGATTTATAGACAAAACAGTTACAAAGCAGCCTGGAGACACTGCAACATATGCACTGAAAATGAACAGGTAAGATGGATGCACACGAACATCTCAATTTTCTAGGCCTTGACATATAACTTGCCTCACCAGGAAGTGACAAATTAATTCACTGGAGTTTAGTCAATGAGGGAGGCCCAACATCTCAAGTTGGGCATTCATTTCACTCACACTACAAGACAGCAGGTGTTAAGCCACCTAAACCATTCCTCCAAATTAAGATGACATGGCACATACTTAATTTTTATACACATCACCCTAAAAAAGCTCAAATTAAAAGGGTAGCTTAAGCAAGTGAGCGTGTGTGTGTGTGTGTGTGTGTGTTCAAGAAGGGAAGGGAAAACACTCATAGGGTATGATTACACTGTAAGAAGGGGAAATAAAAGTAACTTGAGACCTGGTATCTGAAGGAGGTATATTCAGGTTGGCTGCATTCATTGCCTTCTGTAAGCTAGGACTGATCTGGTTGCATGCTGTAGAGACCTGGCTTGCTGGAGGTGAAATGGGTCCCAGTCGCTGAACCATCATGGGGCTGCTGGTGACCACTAGATTGTTGCAGCTGCCTTTTCCAATGGACTTGCACTGAGGCCCAAAGCCAAGAACCCCTAAAAACAAACGAATCAGGTTAGCTTTCATGTCCCTTACATCAGAAATCAGTAAATACACACATGTGCACACTTCTATCAGGTCCCATCTTTAGAGACAGTCCTTGAATCTGTTTTTTAAGATTGGTATCACCAAAAAGCTTCCTCTAATTGCAATGAAAAAAACATAATGTTACAACTCATCTAGAATCACCACATACAAAACATGCTTACATTTTGCTCCTTCTGTATACAAATGCCCACTTACATTATTTTATCATCTCCTTACCTAAAAGGTTAAAGTGATAAGTAGATGGATGGGCTTACTCATATCAAACCAAGTTTATTCTAGAATAGCTAATATTTTAACTGGCTTACTTCATTCCAGTTCTGACCTTCCAAAAAGCCTCTTTAAAAGGAGAGAGTCTGGCTCTTGTCTCTCCATTCTTGATTTCTTCTCTTCTTCCCACTACACTGTCATTGGACATATAGCCAATTTTTAAAAAATTAGGATGAGAGCCATAAACAAAACACTCATTATAATTAGACATAGCTTTTTCTTTTTATTGTAACAATCTTTGAATGTAGTAAAATTTGGTTCATACCCAAAAGAGAAAGAAAAAAAAGAAACCCACAAAAATCTGTGTCCTTAGGGAGAAGGGAGAAGCAAAGAGGAGAAAGGCAAACACTGTCATGACTCACTTACAAAAAAATAAAAATGGTTGAATCATTCTAGACATTCTTTTTACATGGATGTACTTCTACAAACATTTTTTTTTTTTTTGCAAACTACCTGGTCAAGTCTCAGTGACTGTACACTCTGTTCCCATTTCAAATGAACAAAAATAAGTATGACCTCAGTTTTTAACAGATCAGGCCCTAAATATTTCTCACCAAATTCCCCATGTTTCTCATTGATATACTTGGGATCAAAGTAGGTGGAAAACATCACTGTAACTTTCCCTAGACCTAGAGGATACAATTTCCTATTTTGTTTTCCCAAAAATTAAATTCATAGCCCCAAAGATGACAGTCATCTTTTGTAATATTCTCTTCATAGAGCCCACAAAACTGAAAGATAAACAAGACCTTACAGCAATGGCTATGCTCTCATCAATGAAACCAGACCTTAAAAGTGCTGGGAGAGTCCCAGCATCTTCAACTGGAAGAAGCCTGCTGGAGTCCAGCCCTCTGAAAACTAAAATCCAAGTGGTCACTGACTTGCCCAAGGCCACACAAGGATTTTCTGATAGAGCAGAAACAGATTCCACTAGGGTATATTTTCATGGTACCTGGGTGGTTAGGTGTTGGATGCTTCATTAGCTCTAAATGAAAAATTCTCTCAATTTTTTTTAAGATACACAAACCAGAACCTTCCCTCTACCTCTTTCACTGCAACTTATATCTGATGCATCTTCTAGTGCCTTGAAAGATAAGTTATGGATAGTCTGTCTACATAACTCACATAACACTGTACCATCAGGATTTCATCTCCTTATCAAGAAAAATGGATATACTTTTATGCAATGACCATGAACTTAGTATCTTTATAAATTCCATAAAACTACATGCTATTTGCTTTTCAAATCTCTTTTTACCTCAGAAAAAAAATGGCTATGGTCCATAGCCTAGTCCAGTATGAAAGACACTCAAATTATCTCCCCAGGTCCCATCCCTACCAGTTATGACTATTAAAAGCTACACCATATGTCAGGTATTCTGTCAAATTTAATGTCATATATTTATCTAAACAACTCACTCATTTCATGCCTGCTTCCACCTCAGTAAAAAGGTATTAATATCTACCTCTAAAACAAAGACATATTAGCCGCTAGAACAGCACACCCAAGAAATACTACTTGGAGGCAAAGCATATTCACACATTCTTTCATCAAATCTAAGATGCTGTATATTGTAAGGCCCACCATCATTTTATGCACCAGTAAGAACATGCACTATCAATTAAACTAGTGCATGGTGTTGCGATTTCAGAGATGTGCTGGTATGAAAATATGCGCACCTTAGAATGGGTAAATACCAATATGATGGCTGAGAAATGTATAATCTTGTCTTGTTCATGGTCTTCTCTGCCTGGAACATCCTTACCCTAACTTGTCTACCTAGTGAGCACCCCTGCACCTTCACGGTCTCAATTCAAAGGTCACATCTCTCTGACTCCCCACTCCAACTGCCAACTGGAAAGATATGACCAATTCTTCTTTTCATTCTCCTACAGTCTCTCATAAAAATCTACCCCTAAACCTTCAGGGAACTGAGATGTTTACATGCCTGTCACCCCCTCCTCATTTATACTTTAATGCTCTTTCAAGGTAAAGCCCTTGTTTAAGGAACCTCCGCTTCCTCAGCACCTAGCCCAGGGCCTGAACTGACAGAACACAAACAATAACGTCGGTCAATGAAGCTGAAAAGAAATGAATAAATGAAAATAAAAGATAGTGATACACATGAATATTGAATACTGACAAATTATTTTCACAAAAACTTTCCTGGTTTTCTTTTTTAAAAGGCAGTGCCACTTTTCAAAAACAAGCTTCAATTAAGTCAGTCCTTTGACAGATTCCACAGCACTGCTAACTTCCCAGCGTCTCTGTGATATTTACTGTTATTACCTCCTACTCCCAAATACACTGGTCAAGTTGAACCTCATCTAACCACAGAGGAGTGACTGTTTCTGAAAAGTGTCACATATGGCATCCTTGAAGCCTCAGGCTAAATGGTAAATGTCTTGGGAACAGGTAATGTTTGTGGCACAGCTGTGAGAATGTTCTGGAAAATAGTATCTGTCTCAAAAGTGTAGGCAAACAATTTGACCTGAGGTCACTGTGCTCAATCCAACAATTTTTTTCATAATTATAAACAAAATGAATACCTCTAGACTACTCAGAATTGGGCAGTATTTGAAGTGTGGGCTCACCAGCCTACCTGGGATCTGCCCACCCCACGCCCACCCCAGCTAAGCTAGTTATGCAACTTGGGCACATTACTTAAACATGCTTTATCTCCATGTCTGTGTCTTCTCATGTGTAAAATGGGAATAAAAATAATACCACCTCATAAGGTTGCTATACATCTAGTATTAATTACACATGTAAAGGACTCTGCACATTGTCTAGCACACAGTAGGTAGGTACTCAATGGGTATTAGCTGCTATTGTTGTTATTATTGTTGTTGTTCATGACTGCCATGGCGTTTTTGCTCCATTCTCTTTCTTGAAGTAAAACAGTTCTAACTCCTCGAATAAAACAAGATAGTAATGATTCTATTTATTTCTTTACCCATTGCCAATGTTCTATCTGCTTTCAGTCTGGAGCCAATTTTTTTTAAAACCAGGTGTCACAGATAGAAAAAAAAAACACATTTCAACTGGCCAAGTTTGAATGTTCCTTGGCTTGTCATTTGCTGAAAACAAATCATACAACTTTTCTGACTACCAGATGTGCCAACTACTTGTGCACTAGTTTTCATTTTGAAATACCACTTTTTCCGCTTTTTAGCAACTGCACACTGTTTTTTAAAAATGTGTTTATGACTCAAATAAGGATCTGAGTGGATGGCATTCTGAGTACCACATACATTCTAGCCAAAATCACTGCATGCTGGTGGGGAGCATAAATGTTTTGTATTTTCCAATTTCTAAATAAGAGGTCATCTTAGCAGAGGTATGTTTTTAATTAACATCTTCATTAGTTTAAAGGGTTCTAGTGAAGTCAAATAGTTGATTATGTCACAATTATCCTTGCTGAGGCCACATCCTTCAGAACTGTTTATGTTTAACCACTTATTGCTCTAAAAATGACATAGACATTGGGGAAACAGAAAGGACATAAAATGGGAGGAGGGTAGGAAGAAATAACCAAAATGTCTTGGTTGTTATAGTTCATTCGACTGACACTTATCAAATTCCAACCACAAGACAGACAGCCCCTGGAGACGATGGTGAACAAGATGGACAGTCTCAGTCCCCACGTATTCAGTATCCTGGTCATGAAGGCAAACACCAAATCAACCATCTATAATAATAAAAGGGTAATATGCTAATTAGACCAGACAGCCGAGTGACCTTCCAGACAGCATTCTGGATGTCCTTCTAGACAAAGCCCTAGCAGCGAGGCCAAGGCAGAAGCAGTCAGGGGCGATCAGGCAGGCAGGCGAGCAGTTAGGGCAATAAGGCAGGCAGGGGAGTGGTTAGGGGCGATCAGGAAGGCAGAAAAGTGGTTAGGGGTGATCAGGCAGGTAGGCAGAGGTGATTAGGGGTGATCAGGCAGGCAGGTGAGCAGTTAGGGGTATCAGGCAGGCAGGCGAGTGGTTAGGGGCGATCAGGCAGGCAGGTAGAGGGGTTAGGAGTGATGAGGCAGGCATGCAGAGTGGTTAGAGGTGATGAGGCAGGTATGAAGAGTGGTTAGGGGAGATCAGGCAGGAAGGCAGGCAAGCAGTTAGGAGCCAGCGGTCCCAGATTGTGAGAGGGTGCAGGCTGGGCTGAGGGACCCCCCCCTCTGTGCATGAATTTCATGCACCAGCCCTCTAGTCCTATCTAATAAAAGAGAAACATGGTAATTAGCTGTACGTCCGCTACCCTTTCCATTGGCTAATCAGGGCGATATGCAAATTAACTGTCAGCCAAGATGGCGGTCAACAGCCAGGCAGCTTGAAGCTAACATGAGGCTTGCTTGCTTCAGTGACGGTGGACTCCAACGTTCCCCGCCTGCCTTGCCGGCCTCTGAGCTTGCAGTTTGAAACATTGTTACAAATATAGAAGCTAAACAAAACCCCAGAAACCTGCTTTCAGCCAGACGGGATCTCAGAGCTGGAGTTGATACAGTGTTTCAATTATAGAACCCAAACAAACCAGATACTTGCTTTCAGCAGCCTCAGAGCTAAAGCTGGCCCAGAATAAAACAAAAAAAAAAGAAAAAAAGGAGCAGTTGGGAGCTTCAGTAACCCGCCAGCCTGAAAACAGTCCTCAGCCCCTCTCCCAGACTGGCCAGGCACCCCAGTGGGGACCCCCACCCTGAAGGGTGTGTGACCAGCTGCAAACAGCCATCAGCCCCTCATCCAGGCTGGCCAGGCACCCCAGTGGGGACCCCCACCCTGATCCAGGACACACTTCAGGGCAAACCAGCTGGCCCCCACCCATGCACCAGGCCTCTATCCTATATAGTAAAAGGGTAATATGCCTCCCAGCACCAGGATCAGCGGAGCCGCGAGGCCTTCCGGCACCAGGATCAGCGTGACAGGGGGCAGCGCCCAAACCCCCTGATCGCCCTGTGGCTCTGTGTGTGACAGGGGGCGGGGCCACAACCTCCCTATCCGCCCTGCTCTGTGCCTGATAGGGGCGAGCTCCCCAACCCCCTGATCGCCCTGCATCTCTGTGTGTGACAGGGTGTGGCGCCCCAACCCCCTGATCAGTCCTGCTCTGTGACAGGGTGCGGCGCCCCAACCCCCCATCCCCCACGGGCTCTGCTCTGTGTGTTGTGGGGTAGAGCCATAACCTCCCCATTGGCCCTGCCCTGAGTGTGACAGTGGCGGCGCCCCAACCCCCTGATCGGCCCTGCTCTGTGAGTGATAGAGGGCGGCACCCCAACCCCCTGATCGGCCCTGCTCTGTGGGTGATAGGGCAGCGCCCCAACCCCCTGATCTGCCCTCTCTGTGTGTGACAGGGAGGAGCTCCTCAACCGCCTGATCGACCCTGCTCTGTGCGTGACAGGGGGCAGCGCCCCAACCCCCTCATTGGCCCTGCTCTATGTGTGACAGGGGGTGGCGCCGCAACCTCCCCATTGACCCTGCCTTGAGTGTGATTGCAGGTCAGGCCTAGGGACCATACCCGTGCACGAATTTCACGCACTGGGCCTCTAGTGTTATATAAACACAAATAATATCTATCAGGATTTGAGTCCCACCTCTCCTACTCACTACTGTGTGACAGTGAACAAGGTCCTTAAAGTCTCTGCACCTCAATGTCCTGTTCCCTAAAAAGTGTTAGTAATAGTACCTAACTCATAGAGTCATTAATAGGATTAAAGTATTAGTATATATTAAGATACGTCTTACCATCTCTAAGGATCAATGTTTTCTTCCCAACCTTTGACTTTAAAACATTCAATATCTACAGAATAGTTATAAGAATAATGCAATTAAACTCTATCTTTACTTTGTCTATTAATAAACTTTATCTATTGATCAATATATTCATCTGTTCATCTCTCTCTATATAAGCTTATTATTAATTTGTTGAACCGTCTAAGAATAAATCATATTTTATGCCCTTCACCCCTAACTATATAACCATAACACCACGATCAAATTCAAGAAATTAGCAATGATATAGTGCTAGTATGGAATATACTGTTGATATTCAAATATTACAAGTTATCCCAGTAATACCCTTTAGAGCAATTTTTTTCTAATCCCGAATCATGCATTTCTAGAAAAGGTTCTGAGATTCATACCAAGGTGGGTCGTCAAGATGGGTTAATAAATCACTGGACATTGGAGGCAGATGAAAAAGAAAAATAGTAGAAAAAGGAAAGTAGTGTTAATTGTATACAGTATAATAGTTAAGAGCATGGGTTTGCACCCTAGTTTCACCACTAAGTGGCCATGTGACCCTGGGCAGTTTACTTAAGCCTTCTGTGCCTCATTGTCCCAATTTTAAAATGGGGTAATACTAGTATTTAATTCATTGAGTTGTTTTGAGGATTAAAAATAACCTAATAGCCCAGCAGGTGTGACTCAGTGGTTGAGTGTCAACCTATAAACCAGGAGGATCACAGTTCTACTCCCAGTCAGGGCACATGCCCTGGTTGCAGGCTTGATCCCCATTTTAGAGATTGTAACAATGAGGCACAGAAAACTTAAGTAACCTGCCCAAGATCACATGGCCATTTAGTGGTATAACTAGGGTGCAAACCCATAGTCTTAACTACTGTGCTGTATACAATTAACACTTCCCAGTAGGGGGTGTGCAGGAGGCAGCCGAACCATGATTCTCTCTCATCATTGATGTATCCATCTCTCTCTCCGCCTCCCTTCCTCTCTGAAATCATAAAAATATATTTTAAAATAATCTAATATATGTCATATACTTAGGGTTTGGCACATAGTAAATGAATTTTAAATATTATTTTTATTTTATAAAACAATTTGTCTCTGCTGCCTTTTTGATGTTGTTTCTAGCACCTCTTTTCTCCTGAGTGACCAAGGACTACATGCTAATAACTCTCTGCCTAAGATCTTCCACCTCAATACATAGACTTGACCCCCTTCCCCCTCAATGGGTTTTAAGCTTCAAGCCTCTCTTTCCTCATCCCACCTTATCTTCCTGTTAGGTTCTCCCCAGCTTTCACTTATACTGTGCTCCCTAGAACTAGATATATTTCTTGCATACTTAGCATACAGGTTTGTTATGTAGTGTTTTATCAAATTTACAAAGTTTCACTGCTTAGATACCATAGTGACAACTTAATGAACAGAGTAGGGCAAAAGTAGGTTTACGGTTATGAGTACATGAAACACAGGGCTTATTCTTGAGTTATTACTTATTAATTACTGTATTATTTTCCATACAAACAACTATAAACCCACTTTTGTCCCAACCCATATATGTGAGTGTGTGGTGTGTTACTCTGAAATACAGTTAAGGCATGGGTTATTGGCTAAAAACACCACCAACGGATGAGAATTAGAATAAAACAGCTGGCTTCTTATATTCAGAAGCAAAGAGTTCAATGTCACAAACATTGCAAATGCTCCAAACTGCGCAAAATCTATGGGAGATAAGAAATATTGGGTATAGCTGTAGATTCTAGCCTCCATGGACCATACAATCTCTGTAGAGATAAGATATACATACTCACTTAGGAACAATCTGATAATGATACTGGACTGTATAGGATTATAAGCATGAGGATGAATCACAGAGACAGGAGTTCAGAAAATAAGGAAATTTCTATTTATAAGATTGTTCATTGAAGGAGTTTAATTACCAATTTTAATTCCCAAAGATCTTCAGGAAGTCCTAAATTGTTCAATGATAACAAATAAGGTAGGGTCATGGAGAGCTCCATAGTCAAATAGCTTTGGGAAACCCCTAATGGCAAAGTTAAATATTTATCTCTTTATTACTGACTTCTCAGAGCCTTTATACAAACTGCAAATGTATATGAAAAGTCTTCCAGAGAAGCAAATAATATGCAAAATATATTTGTTTAGGTTGCTTTTTTTCTCTCACTTATGGACTCTCTCAAGACTGGCATCTAAAGGAACATACTTTGGAAACAGTAAGTTAAAACATGAAGTATGAGAACATGAATGAGAAGGATATGGTAGAGTGTAGACATAGAAACAGAAGGGAGGAGGCATGGTGCATACTGGGGAAAATGAAGAAAAGTCAGGACTGCCTGCAAGAGGGGAAAGGGCAAGCGGAAGAAAGGGAGAAAATAGAGCCTGAAGGACCTGGACATTATGCATTCACCAACAGCTCAAACCAGGCAGCACCATAGTGTTCCTAAGGAAGTTTTAAAAAATGCAGATTCATAGGTTCCACCTCAAATCAACTAAGCCAGATGAGGCTGATTCCACTGGCCTGGTGACATGCACCTAGGACCCTGTGCTATAGATAGTGGTGTGCCCCTATTGGAAACCAAGTTCACCCAAGATTAACCTGGTAGAGATGGGGAGAAAGGCTAGAGAAGGACATGAAACTGGACAAACAATGAGGAAAAGGCCACATGGTGGTGAATGACAGCATAAGACAGCCATGGTTAGGAAAGCAAGTTCAAGAAAGACTGATGATTTTATAACTGGCTGATAAAAATTTAGGAGATCAAGTAGCAAGAGGTCATATAAAGACAATTTTTGTGACTTCATTCCACAGTAAGTTACTTCGTCCCAGCCAATAACTAGGTCACATCGAATCCAAATTAATGAAGATTCCCATGAATCATGCACTATCCCACCACAATGAAGTTGGGCTTGACTCTACCAAGTTTCTCCCACAAAGAATATAACTTTCACACCAACACTCTTCCAACCTAGTCAGCATTCAAGAATGTTGGCTACAAAGTATGGAATCACCAGCATTACTCATTTCATTTCACCCCTGCATTAAATGGAATTGTATTTATACCCTGGGAGATTAAAATATATCATATTCCTTTCTGTACCACTCAGTTCCCTGGGTTCCTGGACATGAAGCCTCATTCTTGTTCCCCACAACTTGGGCACTCCTGATAAGATGTTATTAAGAATACACAGCTCTGAACCACCTCATAAAGATGTAAAGATATATTAAACAGCATTCCCAAATTTATATTCTAAAGTCCCACCAGTCCACTATTGTACATCAATTACCAACTAATTAGTAGAGAGCGCTTATGCTGACCCTTCTGTTTTCTCTTGTAATGATTTGCCACGTTAACTGAAAGCTGCTCTGCTCCGTAGAGACTCATAGTATATCAAGATGTTAAATAAAGTTCACCAACGATTAGCCTAGAAATCCAAAGAGGAAATGTAAGCACATTTTACTGCTTTTCCCTCAGCAAATTTTCTAACCATCCCATGGGACTGGAGCAGATGTATTTGTTAAATAAGCAAGCCATTACTCTGAAAAACTGAAGTACCAGACCAGTAGTACAGGCCCAGTTTAGTGATTTACTGCTCACTGATGAGGTTTATTGAATCTCTGCTCTGTGTGATAGTATATACTCCAGGGAGTGCAGATACATAAATGAGTTAGGTAATTCTTGCTTACAATTTAATTTAATAGGCTTAAACCAGGACTTATCTGTGGGATTAATCTGTGAAAATAAGTTAATTCCTGGTGAAATTGTTTTACTACTTGCTCTATTAAGACTGGATGTCCATAAATATAAAAAAAGGATGAGAAGAGTGGAGAGTGCATACTTTAATGGGAGAAAAGTGCCTCAGTTTCCTCAAGACCATGAACAGGCAACATTTATTAAGTACTATCTGTAAGCTTGGTGCTGCCCTGGATGAATGGAATCCTAGGCCTTTGGATTAGCTCTCAAAGTGCTTCCGCTGAGCTGGAGAGAGTTTTAATAAACATATGAAACAATTAGGACATACCCAATCTTAGAGTTTCCATAATCCTGAGCACAGAAAGAGTTCAAACAAGAAATAGATCTGTATAAAGTGGAGGAGGTTTGTTGGAGGAGGTGAGACTTAATCCGAGCCCGTTAATAACTGGAAGGGAAACAGTGGTACAAACAGTAGGCTGGCCAAAATGAAGTGAAGAGAATATGCTAGGAAAGTGGTATGGAGGTAGCATGGGGAAGTGGTGAAGAATGACGATGCTAAGGCCAGAATATCTTAACTTACCAGCTGTGTGACTTTGGGCAAGTTCCTTAAACTCTCTATGCCTCTGTTTCCTCATCTGGAAAATGGGGTTGATCACTGTACATACCTTCGTAAGTTTGTTTGGAAAACTAGTAAGTCAATGTATGTAAAGCACTTATAGTAGTGTCTAGTACACAAGTAAGCATTCTATAAGCCCTAGGCATTCGTATTCTTGTTAAAGTATTATCATATTATACAGGACTTCCAAGGCCAGGCCCCCAAAAGAGCTACAATAGGTGTTTAAGAATGGTTGTGATAGAATGAGGGACTATGAACAGAGCAGTCTATTTCTAGTAATATGGAAGCAGAGCAAAGAGAGAAGGCAGGAAACCAAGCTAGAGAGATGTTGCTATGATTTCAGGATACAGTGATGAGGTCTGGACCAGGTCATACTGCAATCAACAGAGGGAACATAGTAACCCCCAAATAACCTTATAAAAAATAAATAAGGGGCCTGTTGAAGGACCTGTAAGAAATATTAGATTCCAAATCCTTCTCCATAAATTAAGCTCATGTTTTTTCTAAGCTGCTTGTTACTCCTAAGACAACCAGAAGAAGAAATTGGATGAAAAATGGCAAAGCTGCCTATTGGTGAGACTCCTTACCGTATGAAACAATGACTGGGAACCCCTCTGTCAGAGAGTAGGTGTTAACAAATATTTGCTGGATAAACAAATAATATGACTCTTAACAAAACTTGTAAGGCAAGACAAGCATAGTTTAAGGCCACAAATGAGGCTGAGAAGTTCCCTCTTCAATATGCTGTGATGTAAAAGACAGACAGCGATGCCCAGTGAATACAAGGGTCACTAAATTACCTGAACAACCAGGAATATTACTACTTTGCCCCCATCCATACTCCTTTACTGTGACACACACACACACACACACACACACACACACACACACTCAATATAAAGGGAATATGGCCTAAGTCATTCAATATAAGTAAATGAAACTTTTTCTCAGGATCTAAGATTTGATTCAGAGGCAAAATCCCATTTGATCCTTCACATTAGTGACAACTTCTTACTATCCAAAAAGCACAGCTTACACTGTTCTCATTAAAAGCTGCTAGGCTACCTTTGTTTTCCTTCAAACAGTAATTCCTCAGAACTATCTAAAGAGACAAATACTCTATCATAAGTTTTTCTGCAACATAATCTACATGAGTTTACAAGTCTGGATGAGATGCCCAAAAGACTCAAACCTGGAGAAAAGGCAAATAGTTATAGAGATTATATTTTCTTACATTAAAAATTAAATCAACCATACTTCTAAGAACCAGAAAATAAACAGTTTTGCAACCAGAAGTCCACCAGGGCTGTCTCATTCCTTTGCCTCTGTAGGCTGTAGATTCTTTTTTTTTTCTTTTTTTTTTGTGGTGAATACATTTTATTCTTTTTTTTTAATTGTCTAAAGTTTTACATATGTCTCCTTTTTCCCTGATTGACATCCCTCCCGCCATTCCCACCCCTGAGGGCAAGCCCCCACCACCCCAGTGTCTGTATCCATTGGTTATGCTAATATGTACGCATACAAGTCCATTGGTTGATCTCTAACCCCCTGTTCCAAAGCCCATCCAGCAGGCCACATACATATATGGCAAAAATATTTGTTGAGCTATTATTTGTAACTAGGGAGGGGCCCAGTGCACGAATTCATGCACCTTAAAAGATAACTGGGCCTTGAGACTGCAGTAGGCACAGGGGCGGGTCTCGGCCCATTCTCCACACCCCCGCCCAGCCCCGCCTGCCGCAGCCCCTGGTCCCCACTTTGCCAGCAGCCCTGCTCCTGCTGCCACCACCACTCCCACATGCTGATGGCACCAGCCCCACTCACACCTGCTGACGGCGCAGAGAGATTGGGGCTGGTGCAGTCAGTGGGTGCAAGTGGTGGCTGCTGCCCTGATAGCTTCTCAGTAGCAGGGGGAAGTGGAGAAGCCCTCAGGGAGGGTCAGGGCCAGCAGCTGCCGCTCGCACCTGCTGATGGCGCTGAGTGATCAGGACCAGCACTGGCAGTGGGTGCCAGCGGAGGCTCCAGCACCAGCAGCAGGTGCGAGCAGGGCCAGCACAGGCAGCAGGTGCGAGTGCCAGGTGGGACCGTGGCACATGGGAGCAAAGAATTTTCAGTAACCACCAGAGGCTCGCCCCAATGACAGCAACTGGTGTCCTGCCTTGGTCTGACGCCCCGGCTCACCTGCTCCACCATCCCACTGTGGCCAATGCCCGCCATGTTCCACATACGCCCCCTGGTGGTGAGCACACGTCATAGCGACCAGTTGTTCAGGTGTTCCGGTTGCTCTGCTGTTTGGTCTATTTGCATATTAGCCTTTTATTAAATAGGATTTGTGCTCCTTTGCCTCTGGGGCTTACAAGAGGGCTAGAAGTTGGCATTGATTGATTTCATCCTCTTTTCTAGTCCTGTGTAGACATCTAAATCCACTGAGATTACTCAGGTGCTCTGAGTTGCCTCAGAGGCAGAAGCCAGGAAAGGGAAGACTGCCCAAAATCTGGGAAGAACAGCAGTTTGATGGTTCCCCAAATAGAGAGACAGTGTTCAGGGAGGGCAGCAAAAGTGGAGGTCATGGTTACCTGTCAAATATACAAAGGCCAGACTCCAGGTTCCTGTGCCCAAGCAATGCACACAGCAACAGACTTCTAGAAATCATGTGTGCTTGGTCAGCAGTCACCTTAGCAACTACATAATGGACCAAGAACCAGAAAAGTACTTGGAATGTTCTCCTCTGTACAAGACCCCAGGATCTATCACACCTTGGCAAGATATTGGGTACCCCAACCAACAACGATTGAGATTAAATTTTCTGCTCATCAGTAAGATGAGGTCTTAAGAGTTTCATTGCTTTGATTTAAAGGAAATGATTTTGCCTTGGCTAGGTAGCTCAGTTAACTGGAGCATCATCATCCCAATATGCCAATTTACAGGTTCAATCCCTAGTCAGGGCAGCATTTATTGTATACATGAGTTGGTAGAGTAAGTCATACCCACTACAGATTCTATTAAAATTGGAAAGATACAAAAACTGAAATATCTACCCTTTGGCTCAAGCAACTTGTTACTGTATAAAATTACATAACAACAAAACTACCAAAATATAGAAACATGATTCTAGTCAAAAATCTCAACACACAGCAATCTAGTTAGTGTAACTTCCCTTATATTTATTTTATTTAATGCTAGTTTTGAACTTAAAAGAGAACCAGAGTAATCAAATCATCTCTGTCAACATGATTGGAACATGAGTTAGCATTAAAGTAAATGTGAGTACTTAAGCTCTACACCCTACAGGTATGAATTCAGACACTATATCAGCAATAACTCTTAATTAATGATATCTACAATTAGGTTAAACAATGTGGAACAGCACCATTTCCAACTCAAATTTTCTCATCAAAACAAAAAGGCAATCAAAATACAGATTAATGCCAACGCGAAAAAAAAATCTAAATTAAGAGTAATTCTTATGTTATGCCCAAACTTTTTAAAGGAGTGGTATTATTTATCTTAGTTGAATGTGAACATTGAGAATAAATGTGAATAAAAAGCTGAATACTAATTGAGTTGAAACTTATTTCCTGAATAATATACAAACTCTTGGACAAGAATTAATAACAAATCATAAGCAATGTTAAGATCCTGTAGCTTTGAAAATAAATTGAAAGAGAGAAATATAATCAATCTCTCCCTGATTCTCCAAGGATGAATTTAATTGAGGTCTTAATTTAGTAGTTAGAGTGCCGCCTCTTTTTACTGATCCAGGTGAACCAAATTATAAACTCTGCCAGAATTTGCTTCCCACTTTGTTCTAAACATTCCATAACAAAACAAAACAAAACAAAAGTAACAGGGAAAGGCAGAGGGCTCACTTTGATCTTCTTGCACAATAAGAGGAACATGAACCTTGATACAAATCTAGTTTGGAAGAAAATGTTACAATAAATCCTTATGAATCACTGGGTAATACTAGTTCCTTACAATGAGCCTAAAAATTATGAAGGTTATCTCTAAAAATATTTTCAATAAGGAAGATTGTTTAGAAACTAATCTTAATGAGATCATTCTCTCAGTTCTCAAAGTGGAGTCAATATAATTTGCTTCCAAACAAATCTACCTCATCTAATAAGAGTATGAAATTTTAGCACTTAGAATATGCATGTTTCAGAGTCATAGTACTTGAAGAAACCAAATTATGTTTTACGGCTGAAGGACCCATGAAAAAATAAATCACTTTCACCAAATTTCACAGGTATCCCTTTCCCTTTCTTCTGTCTTGTGGCTATTAAATACTAGTAGACAAACCTACTCTCTAGGTACTCATCTTGTGACATGTCAAAAATAATAATAATAAAGTACCTTTTCTTTTGCCTTCTGTCGATTATACTGAGCTAACCACAGCGAAACCATCTAACCAGTCGAAGGATTTTGCTCCTTGTTCAGAACTGTAGGACTAAGCCAATGAGTGAAAAAGGGAACGGGCAACCACCTTCCTGGTTAAGCACAGTAAGCACCTTTGTTTGAAAGGATTTTCCCACTATCTTCTTTCAAAAATGTGTCAATCAGAGTGGTTTGGGGAGGGTGGGAAGATATGGCAACTGGGATCATTGTTATTGTACCTCAGAGGAGAAGGTGAGGGGACAAAGATTGAGAAATCTTGGCCCTGATTGGCTGCTCTGTCACCTGACACCAGCAGCACAAGGAATTCTAGTAACACCTCTGTCCAGAGGAGGAAAGAATAGCTGTGGAAAGAAATTTGTAAAGGAGAGGTATGCAGCTCAACTGACTTTTTTATGACATGTAGCCTTGAAAAGAACAATTTTAGCTCAGAAACTTGGCAAATGCCAACTGATTTTTTAAATAAGTTTTAACACTCATTTTAATAAATGCGTGAAGAGAGAGTGAGGGAGAGAAAGGCCAGGTATCCAAATACAGGAGGTTGTCAGGTTTCTCTTTCTGTGTCATTTTTATTTAGTCGGTTAAATGAAAATTCAAAACCATATAATTAGGTGGTTGTTTATACATGATTAAGCATGAGCTCATTGGACTTTACTTGCCAAAAAGTCAGAGATGTGGTTAAGGGCAAGAAGGAACTATTAATAAAAGGAAATAAAGCTGTAATACATTTTTTCACTTATGAATAAAAATAATTCAAAGGTCCCTAGATGGAAAAAGAGAGGGAAAAAATCAACGATGGTAAGGGCAAGAAACCAGATAATTTTATAAATGGTTAGAATCCAGGAGATATAAAACATAAGCCACTGGTATGAAGGCTTTTCCTCCTCTATGATTCTAATCCTATTTTTGTTTTTCGTAATCTTAACTCACAATGAGAACATGACAAAACTTACCTGTATTCTATTTCTTTGGAATCATTCTGGGAAATATTTAAGCAAGAACACGCTGTTCATTTAAAAGAGTTACTTGTTCTCTTCATAACTGTCTTCACCAGCAATCCTCTCGGGGGAAACCAATAGCTTTCAGCTCCCCTGAGAAAGGCAAGTGCCCTTTCATTTTCACAAATGCAGGATTTTTCTTCCCAGAATGAAGTGAGCCCATCAAAAGCGAGGTTCAACTGACCATAAACTTCATGAAAGTAAAGGCAGACTTTTCCAGATCCCCCAGAAAATCTGTGGCCTTAGGTAGGGGCTCTGAAAAATGATAAATCAACTACTCACAGAGATCAAACACAAGCTATGAATGGAGTCAGAGGGCAGTTCTTTCAGATGACAGAGAAGGGGCTGAGCTAGGATCAGCCTACTTAGTCCAACATAGGTAAGTTTTTCAAGTTACTACTACAACTGTATCCTACTGGGAAAATATAGCAGTGAAGGTCACCTCTGGAGGCCACTCAGGCAAATGCAAAATGAACCCCAGAGGTGGCTCAGCTGTGTGTACTATGTTCTACAACTAAACAAGTCTTGGAGTTGCCAATGTTGTGATTAGTACTTTAGCACGTGACCCCTATGATATTATATAGCCTACTGATCAGAACAACACAACCTAAAACTAAAAATAGGTAAAGCCCATAGAAACCCAATACATATTCCTTAAGACTGAGGTTAAATGAATGTCATAACATTCAGAAAGCCGACAGTGTCTCAGAAGCATAACCACTGACTTTTACAGCCTGATTCAGGGTCTCAGTCTCTCTCTCTCTCTCTCTCTCTCTCTCTCTCTCTCTCTCTCTCTCTCTTTCTCTCTCTCCCTCCCTCCCTCCCTCCCTCTCTTCCTCCCCTCATCCTCTCTTAAAATAAGCAATAGACAGTTCAGATTCCCAGAGAATCTTCAATGCTGTACATACCTACTTACTGGAATTTAAACAGAATATGCTCCATTTGAACCTATATGATGAACTACAAAATATAGAAACGTGTAAAATGATCATTTCCAAGAAACCAAGATGATGCATTTCTAAGAAAAAGAAGACATTTTGGACAAAGCACCATACTCATAACTAATTAGACAATTTTAACCTACAAAGCCTTATATGTTATCTATGTATATTTCATGAAATATATACGTTGTTCTAAAGATATTTTCTAATTATTGACAAAATAGTTTGGACATATTCAATCCTTAATATATTCATTTAGTGTTAAAGTCCACCCAAAGGTGAGGGGAAAATACATTTTCACAAAGCAAATTCTTTAAAAGCTGGAGATCCAGAAATTTTTCTCTTTAATGTTGAAGGAAGGGGAGAAATTGTTCTAAATTAATAAATATTGATTATTTAAAAGTTTAATAGCTACTATGGCCCCAGATAAGAAATGTGATCATTTATTCCTAAACAATGTGTGGCATGTAAGTCAAAACCGCTTTTCATCAATAATTAATATTAATAATTAACAAGTATAAACAACAAAAATACCTTTTGGAAATGTTTCAACCTGGCCCTTTCCTCATTCCACAGCCTGCCTATTTGCCCCCCTTTACCCTCTATGTGGGGTTAATAACTAAACTTCCCTCATCTCTGACATGCAACACTACCCAGCAGCAATCTTCCCAAGAATGCGCTCAAAAATACATACGACTGAAAAGAATAAAAGTCTTATCAAAGCCACCTGAATCTAGCCCACAGATTTCTCAATTAGCATCTGCAGTTACAGTCCACTCAACAGTAAATTCGGTTTTTCTCCAGTAAAGAGAGAACCCTGAAAAAAGTTCACCTCAAACACTTATTCTCCTACCTAGAGATAGAATGTCCTGTCTGAAATTCAAGGAGTAGACTAGTAATAAAAATTAAACATAAACACAGCAGAAGGGGAGGATAATGCAAAAACTACTCATTTAACAGGAGCCAGAACCAATGTACCAGGGTTGTATTTGGCACTCATTCTAAAGAGCATTCAATTGACTTTTTAAAACTACATTGCTATTCTTTCTTCATGTTGACTGTCTGTGGAATAGCATCTTTCAGAGTGAAACACATTACCAAATTTAAGGCCTCTCGCTTTTCTAGACACTCCATCCTAGCACCTGACATCTGTACTGTAGGTAATAGTCTAAGAAGTTCCTAAAGTTCAGCATCATGCTATCTTAATTTCTTTCAGCAAATACAAATTGTGCAACCCCACAATTCCCTTCCTCCAGGTACCTCCAGTCCATACATTACCATTATACCTCCTGAAAAGTGATCAGAATCATCAGCAAAAGCACCTTATGCTTTAGTTATTCATGTTCCCAGGCCTGCTTGGTAACTGACATTTAAAAGGGTTAGAAGAAGCCCTCCCACTGGGGAGCTTCCAAGGGCAGTGTCTCTATAAACCTACAGGGATGAAGGTGTTTACATCTTTTTCTCGGGTGGGGGCCTCAGACAGCTGGACAGAGTACTTTGCATACATTTCCAGAGCTATCTGCTCTTTGGTTATATAAAGTATAAGCAGTGGGAACATCCAGGACACCTAGGACATTCACCAAAGGTTGGCGTGCAGAGAGGAAAGCATCTGACGAATGCAACCTGAGAAACAATGTCTCCTTTCAAGTGAAACAGCTGGTGAAGTCAGCCAGTGCTGGCCTGTGCGAACAATGCTGGGCAGGTCATTAACTTGCCTGGTTCAGACGACGATGAGCTCACCCACCTTTCTGGAAGTGCTATTTTAGCTGCTGAGTTTATACAAATAAAACCCATAATTTTCTAATGGCTAAACTAGGAATGTGGTCGAAAATAACTCTCTGAGAACCCTGCAGAAGCCACTCAGGGAACTCAGGAAGGTGATTCCGCAGTCTGTTCAAGTTTGCACATATCTTTACAATCACTACATATGTGTTAGCTTGAAAATAAGCAACCACATAAGCAAATCATGATTTTTTTAGGTGGTTATTGCCACTTTGTGTTTTCTCCCTCTCTTTTTCCCTTTTGCATAGGAAAGAATAAGTTAGTCCTTAACTAAACAAAAGAGTTAACATTTAACTTGAACACTAAGCACACTGTAGCTCTCAAACCCTCCCCCCTCTCCCTTATTATAGTGAAAATGGGTTCAGGAAAACTCTCACTCATTATTGCTGATCCTGAATGCGATATAGCTACATTAGTTTCATTGCTGCAGTCCCAGGAGGCCCCAATTTCTTCACCGACACTCTGCGCCAGGCAGCCAGAATCCCTGACCGCCTGCCTACACACACCCCTACATCCCCTCCCCAACTCTCATAATCAAAGATAAGCTCAAATGCCAGCCATCCTTGAAATACATCTTCTAGATTCCTACCTCATATTCCAATTTTATGGTGCTTCATCTATCCTCCAAGTTCGCATCTTTTGTGTATTTGATCACTTCTACCTGATGTGTTAGCTGTACCTATATCTTACCTTTCCCCTTAACTGGCAGTTCCAAGAGAATAGGGGATGTACTTTATCTTCCTTTCTCTCCACCCTTTGCTCCCAGAGTACTAGGCCTGCAAAGGGCAGACACTCACTAAGTCTACGGACAGGTAATGGCCACACCACAATTGTTTAGCACGTAAAACTACAGCTTATACAAGTAGGTGGGGGGAGGGCTAAAAGAAGAATAGTATTTTATTATTTAAAATAGGGAGATTGTTGAAAGGCTCTGAGTGGGAGTGGCAGCAGGAAGACTCTTCTGTTGTCCCTGACATTTCTAACCTGCTCTCCTCTCTCACTCCCCACCAGCTGGACTCTACGTCTCACTGCCTACACAGCACACAGTTCCTCCCTATCAATGCAGCCCGTTCCAAACTGTTTGACTTATAACCTTTTCTGTGAAGTCTTCCAAGGAAACAGAAGTATAACAAACCTCTCTCTCCTCTAACTCTTCTTAGCTATTCATAAGTACCATAAAGGAGGTGTAGGGGTTACCTAGCTCTTGACATGATGATCATATTTCCTCACCAAAAACCTATACTATTATTACTGCTGCTGCTATCCTATATAATAAAAGGCTAATATGCAAATAGACCAAACTGTGGGAACAACCGAACAACCAGGGGGCACATGCGGAACATGGCAGGTGTTGGCTGCAGCAGGATGGTGGAGTAGGTGAGCAGGGGCACCAGACCAAGGCGGGGCGCCAGTTGCTGTCATTGGGGTGAAGCTCTGGTGGTTACTGAAAATTCTTTGCTCCTGCATGCCGTGGTCCTACCCGGTGCTCATACCTGCTGCCTGCGCCCAGTGCCGGCCCCAATCTCTCAGCACCATCAGTGGGTACGAGCAGTGGCTGCCCACCCCGATTGCCCCTGAGGGCTTCTCCACCTCCCCCTACTCCTGAGGGGTGATCGGGGCAGCAGCCGCCTCTCATACCTGCTGATGGCGCCGGCCCCGATCATGCCTGCTGTTGGCGCCAGCCCCAATTGCTGTGTGCCATCAGCGGGTGCGAGTGGGAAGGGGCTGCTGGCAGATAGAGGACCAGGGGCAATGGTGGGAGGGGCCTGGCAGGGGCATGGAGGATGGGCCAAGACCCACCCCTGTGCCCACCGCAGCCTTGCGGCCCACAGTTCCTTTCAAGGTGCATGGATTCGTGCACTGGGCCCCTAGTTAATAATAATAACAGTACACCTACACAAAATAAAATAGGAGCTAACATTAATAAAAGGCTTACTTGGTAACAGGGGATGATGCCTGGCTCTATACCTGGATTAATCCATTCAGCTCACACAACAACTCTGATTATTAGCATCCCTTCACAAAGGAAGCAACCTGAGATTTGGAAAACATAGTAACTTGATAAGAATGAGCATTCAAACCCAGGTAGTCCCACTCCAAAAAACATGCAATGATGTCTATGGGCTCATACATCCTTAACCACTACCCACCAAACAACTGGACGAATACTTTTAAAAGCAGAGAAGATAGAACAATTGAAAACCTATTCTTCTCCCAAACTGGAACAAACACTCATCCACAGCCTCCAATATCTTGATTTCCATATATAAGCAATAGTCAGGAATGTTAACCTTAATTTGTTCTGTGTCGGTGCCATAAAAGGTATCATGCATGCAAGTATAAATAGATTACACTATTTAACCTTTATGTTAGTAGTTTAAATGTCTATTATATTACCCCTCTCACGTTCAGGAAATTTTGATACATAACATCAACTTCATTTGTCATTCAGTAATTAAACTACATGGTAAGAGCAGGTAAAACAGAGATCAAGAGAATCACAGAACCAAGTGATGTCTGATAAAATAAGGTAACATCAAAAAGTTGTTGCAATACTGAGGAAATGATGATGATGATAATGATGAGGGTGATATTTAGGAATATATTATGAAAATACTGGTCTGCATAAGGCTTATCATAGAAGGAGTTTACTAATTTTCTATTCATTCAATAAACAATCTTGAGTGGGCAAAATTCACCAGGATATAGATTAGTGATGTAAGAACATGACATACACACAAACACACACAACACACTCACACACACGAGCAAAGAGACAGTTACACAATATGTCAGGTGCAATAAAAAGTAAATATGAGGTACCTTGAAGGGGCAACTTTCCATGTAGGTCTGACATTTATAGGCCCCTTTCTATTGGAAATAAACCTAGCTTAAAACATTGCAAATAAAGCCTTAAAGGGTATCTTTTCTAAAATTCTGCTTCAGCAAACCAAGCTTTCATCTTTCAAAACTGTACTAACCTAAAAGCAGAGTGTAACCAGCTAACAACTGTCTCCAGGCGTGCTGAGGAGCGAGAAATGGATGTATGGGTAGGCAGGATCCATGGTATGAGGAAAACAGAGAGGTCTACCCCAAAGCCAAGTCCCTCATTCAGGATGCCAAATTTGCTCTGTGGCAATGCAACTGTGTGAACTTGACTAACTCATTTAGATTAAACCTCCCTGACAAGCAAAGCTTGGTGAGATCATATAACAAACTATCCAGCACCAGCTTGGCACAAAACAGATGCTCAATAAATGTTCATTTTACTTTCTACTTGCAGGCCACATCTGAAAACCTTTTCTCTCCCATAATCTAAAAGACTACCTTTAAAAGCAGAATAAATGATAAAATCATTTCAAGGGGTTCCCCTCAGGATGAAAAAGATGTATGCCTCTCCCACCATGCTTTAAATTCATAGATGAATATGCCAAGAAGGAATAATAAAAGTCATATTCCCAACCTCCTTCTTTCATAGATGGTAAAATCAGGACAGCAGATATAAAATAACTCTCCCCAGGCCACACCATAAATGGCATAGTCAAGACAAAAATTCAAGAAATCAGGAACCCAACTAACCCCACTCTCTACAGTAGGCTATTACTCTTACTAGACTGTCAATTATAAATGATGCTTAGTGGTGCAAGTACCTCTGAGGCAATTACAAATGTCTTTTGCCTTCAAAAGAGAATGAAGATGGCACATTGTGGACTCCTCCTACACAAGCACGGGGTTTGGGACAAGGGCATCCATGAAGAAAGGAGCTGAAGGAGAAAAGAACAAGCACAGAGGAGGGGATCAAGGATGAAAAGAAACAAAGAGACCCTTACTTTATAACTGTGCCTAAAGGTTAACTCCACTCCTGCCCATTTCTCTCTCATTAACTCCACTCCTCTCTCTTTCTCTCTTCTCTCTCTCTCTCTCTCTCTCTCTCTCTCTCTCTCTCTCTCCCTCCCTCCCTCCCTCCCTCCCTCCCTCTCTGTCTCTCTCTGTCTCTCTCTTCTAAAAGCCTATGATACAAAAGCCATCATCCTCCCAGATCAGAGACAAAACATTTAAATTTTCATGAGAAAAGAAAAATGAGATTGTTGACCTTCACCAATTTAAAAAAGAGGTTCAGTTCAAATCTCCTTAAACCTTAAGTTTTGGTAGAACCACTGTTGAACCCCAGGTTTTAGTGGAACCAGGGCCTGCTTACTTATCTGCTAAATGTAAATGGGCCATGGAACCAAATGTTCAGGCTGCTCAGCAAAAGCAAACACCTCATTAAGAAAAGAGAAAAATCTAATAAGCATATCAAACTTGACAGCGTAACTTTTTAAAAGATTCCCATCTCAAAGAAAGTTTATAAGCAATGAGTGAAGCTATAGGGCAATTATTTCCTGGTATAATAATTGCCCAGAACAATTGTCCAATTAGCAGTTATGCACTGAGGGAATTCCTTTGCATTGTGGCCTTATTGTCTTTGTCTTTGCTTGGAAGAAAAGAAATCTGCCTTCAAGAGTTCAAAATAATAAAAGACTTCTTCATTATGTCAAGAAGTTTGGATGGAGTCCCCATGACACAGGGACCTGGCCTTGTAATAAAGTCTGGTAATGAAGCATAAGAATCATATGTTCCTACTTAAACTTGCTAATGCCCTCCACAGCCGGGGGAAACCCTGACTGAAGGCTCCAAGGAAAAAAGAACCTTTGGAAGGTGACAGAACCAGAGTCATTTGGGATTAAGACCCTGAGTGCTCCTTGGGACAAACTCTTACCTGTTCGTAGGCCTCTCAAAAAATAAATGTAAAGTAAAAGAACTAGGAAACATGAAAATAGCATTTAAAATTAAATTATGTTCAACAAGTACTTATGGGTCATCCAGTTCATGCAGGTCTTGTACACTTTGAAAGTGGAACTTCAAACCCTCCCAACCCCATATCCCACCTAGTCAACCAACAAGTAACACCATTTTTCCCTATTGTTCTTCAAACTTCTATTAAAAATCTTGCTACCACCTGGCCTGCATGGCTCAGTGGTTGAGCATTAACCTATGAACCAGGAGGTCACAGTTTGATTCCCAGTCAGAGCACATGCCTGAGTTGCAGGCTCCATCCCCACCCAGTCAGGGACGTACAGGAGGCAGCCAATCAATAATTCTCTCTCATCATTGATGTTTCTATCTATCTCTCCCTCTCCCTTCCTCTCTGAAATCAATAAAAAATATACATATTTTTTAAAAACTTGTTTCCTCCAACACCACTTAACCACAAAGAGTGTGTGAACCTCAAGAAGGCAGAATACAGTTCAACCAAAGGAAGAACTTTCTAGCAAGCAGAATTGACTGAGAACACTGTGGGGCAGGGTTCTTATCCTTGAAAGAATACAAAAAGGAATTGCCAAGATATTACAGAAAATGTGGGGAGAAGGAACAGGAAGAAAACACTTCTAAAGTCATTCTCAACTCTTCATAACACCCAAAAAGGCTTAAAATATAGTATAAAAAAAGTTTTACATTTTTATGTAAATCATGAAAATTTGCAATACCCTCATTCAAAGGCTATTTTTTGTGCTTCCTTCCATTCTAGGCTACTACACTATGTGACCAGAGGCACGTAATTTAACTTCTCAAGGCCTCAGATTTATCATCACTTAAATAAAGGCAAGGGATTAAGTAATCTCTCAAATCTCTTCCAGCTCATTTTCTAAGTAAACTTATCTCCCCTTTTTATTCCATTAAATTTCAGGAATTCTATCTACCTATAACATTCAACAGGATCATCTAACAATCACTATATATGCAAAGAAAATCCAACAAAGTGACAAGACAATATAAATATGGCAAAAGCAGTAAGTTTATTACATATCAATTATAAGTTTCAAAATATAATGAAAAACATTTTAATTAAAAATGCCTATGGCCCAGCCAGTGTGGCTCAATGGTTGAGCATCTACTATGAACCAGGAGATCACAGTTCAATTCCAGTCAGGGCACATGCCTAAGGGGATGGGCAGGAAGAGATTAACCAAAGGATTTACATGCATATATGCATACTCATGGACACAGACAATAGTGTGGTGAAGGCTTGGGGAGGAGGTGAGTGTGGGGAAGAGGGGATAAATCGGAGGAGAAGAGGGGACATCTGTAATACTTTCAACAAAAAAAGATAAATTAAAAATTAAAAGATATTTGTGATAATACAGTTTTAATAAAAATGAAAGCAAACTTGCCCTAGCCAGTTTGGCTCAAGTGGATAGAGTATCAGCCTGTGGACTGAAGGGTCCCAGGTTCAATTCTGGTCAAGGGCATATGCCCAGGTTGTGGGCTCAATCCCCAGTAGGGGGCATTCAGGAGGCAGCTAAACAATGATTCTCTCTCATCATTGATGTTTCTATCGCTCTCTCCCTCTCCCTTCCTTTCTGAAATCAATAAAAATTTGTTTTAAAAAAGAAAGGAAATTTGATTAAAAATAGTACTTTTTCCATGCATATAGAAAATCATATTATCAAAAAATACTGAAATACATGAAAGAAAGTTCATAACATAATGTGGAGAAAGAGAACACAAAACTTTATTTAGATACTAGAGGCCTGGTGCACAAATTCGTGCACAGGTGGGGTCCCTAGGCCTGGTCGGCGATTGGGGCTGATCGGGCTGACCAGCTGAGGGGAGGGAGCGTGGGAGGTTGGCCAGCCATAGGAGGTTGGCTCTGGCAGCACACTGACCACCAGGGGGCAGCTCCTGCATTGAATGTCTGCCCCCTGGTGGTCAGTGCACGTCATAGCTACTGGCCAGTCATCCAGTCGTCTGGTCGTCCAGTGTCCAGTCATAACAGTCACTTAGGTTTTTATATATATAGAATTACTACCACTATTAACTGTCACAAGCTATTCACAAATATATATCTTCTAAAAAATTAGTAATGAATATCTCTGTGTCTGAGGAATACTGAGTAGTTGATTTTACTTTATTCTTTATTTCATAATTCAAAAATATATATTATTTTTATACACAGAAAAACTAATGCTTCTTAAAAATACTAATACTGATGGGTGAAAAACTAAAAAGGTCACATTATTAAGTTACTACTGAAAGATTAAAAAAAAATAACAGTTTAAAAGCAGGAGAATTAGTCTGACTGTGCATCCAGGGACATCAGGAGTGATTAGACCTGGAACCATTGACCCATTACCTGGCTCATTTGGTCCGAAGCCTGGTCACTTTCCCAGGCTATGACCCAGCCGTGGCACAGATTCCCCTGTAGTTGTTCAGTGTGACTGCTATATAAACTTTTTTTCCTCTTTTCAATATTCAGCCCACATGTTTTCTTTGGTGACTTCAAAAAATTTCTGTTTCTGCCTTCAGAGGCTTTTCAAATTATGAAATATTCAGGAAAAATATGCACTCACACAAAGGAAGATGTTTGCCTCTGCTGCCCTTTAACCAAAAGCCTTTCTGAATTTCAGTGGGTCCTGGTCAGGTACAGCTGCTACTATTCCTTTAAATGGAGGAAACATGAGAACAGCAACTCCCTAGTCCCCTGGTTCTCAAACTTGAGCATGCATCAGAATCCCCTGAATGGCCAGTAAAAACACAGAATGCTAGGCCTCATCTCACAGTTTCTGACTCAGTAAGTATGGAACGGAGCCTGAAAATCTGCATTTCTGACAAGTTCCCAAATGATGTGGATGCTGCTGTGTCCGCGGACCCTGCTTTGAGAACCGCCACTCAAGCAAGATTCAATAAACAAAGACTCAATTTCCCTACTGTGTGCTATAGCTATTTTGTATAACTCACAGTAAGAATATATTATTTGGTATTCTTTACTCAACACATTTAATCATCCATACCCAAATAAATCTCAGAACCCCTCATTCCTACTTCAGATGGAGTAGTCCATTCAAAGAAACAAATTCTAGCAATTCCCTTCAGTATCCCCGAAGTCTCCCTTCATTCTCCCACTATCTCACATAAGGAAACAAACTCTCCCCGGCATTCCCACAGAAATAAGCTCCCCTCCCGCTTTCCTTTCTTCCACTATTCTCTTCCAATACAAATTCCTCTACTCCTATTTTGCTGTCTCCCCTTACTATTTAGTTTATTAAAAGCCATAGGCAGCCCTGACCGGTTTGGCTCAGCGGATAGAGTGTCAGCCTGCAGACTCAAGGGTCCCAGGTTTGATTCCGGTCAAGGGCATGTACCTTGGTTGCGGGCACATCCCCAGTGGGGGGCGTGCAGGAGGCAGCTGATTGTTGTTTCTCTCTCATTGATGTTTCTAACTCTCTATCCCTCTCCCCTCCTCTCTGTAAAAAAATCAATAAAATATATTTTTTTAAAAAAAAAAAAGCCATAGGCAGAGTGAGGTGAATGAGTAAATGCCTGATTTCCTTCTTTTCAGGTAGAACTACATTTTCCTTAATGGGTAAGAGAAGAGAGAAGCACTCAAACACACAAACATTAATTACTTTGTCCCTTTCACACATCAATCCATCAATCCCTCCACCCCTCCCTACAATATACATTTGCCAGATGTGTATTATATTACAGACCCTATGTTGGATACTAGAGAACTTGGAGCAAATTTTAAAGATGGGTTCATCCGAGAGGGTACCAGAGCAGAAGGACGCTTCATGGAAAAACATATTTGGCCTGAATGTTGTAAGTTCAGCCCTGAATCTTATGTCCCTTGAAACCCACAGGCAGATACCTGAAATGCCTTCTTCAGAGCTTCATTCTGTTGACTTTACCCACTAATCTGTACATGTTCTTGTTAAGAGTAGCCCTTTAAGTTTCCAAGGGTCGCTTAAACCTAAGTGTGAACAAGTTTCAAGCTCTTGTCTGATGAGGAGGGCCCTGGATGTCTTATAGAATGAATAGAAATGCTGTTTAAGGAGGAAAGGGTATAGGATGGGAGTCTAAGGAGTAGCTGAAACAAATCACATCTTTTAACTTCCTGGAAGGGTGGTCCTGAAATGTCCTCCCCACCCTCGCCTGCAGATGGTACTGCAATGGTTCCCAGAGTGGTGCCTGGACTAACAGCACCAGCATCACCCGGGAACTTGTTAATGAAATTCTCAGGCCCCACCCAATACCTAATGAATCAGAAATGTGGGGGGTGGAACCCACCCACTGGCATGTTCACAGGCCCTTTGGGGAATTCTGATGCTTAAACTCAAGTTTGAGAAGCACTGCTCTAACATCTGTTACAGTGGCTCCCTCTCCCGGGATGTACTATTTTACCATGGGACTTCATGATTTGTCAGACCCCTTTATTAGTATAAGAACATCATTTTTAGAAAGGTGCAAGAGGGAATTCTAAACTACTTATTGAGAACTAAACTCCGTGCTAATAGGGCAGAGAGTAGGTGTCTGTGGCTAAAAAAGGGCACCACTGACTAAAAAGGAAGATGGTCATTAATAAAGGTCAATATTAATAGCTGTGTGCAGGTAAATCATCTGCCTCCTAAACTGGTGTAACTCGCAGTGTCCACCAAAGCAGGCATGTTTTGCCTTCTTTTTTAAATTCTCAGAGCTCTCAACAGGGCATGTTTTCACGTGCAGCTGAAAAAGGCCCACAAGAATCCCTGTTGCACAACGAAATGTTCATCTCATGTTATTTAGTATCCTTAGTCTCTCTCTGGAAGGGAACAAGGAGAGAGGAAGATGCCTATTTTTAGAACCAGGGAACGATTTATCATTCAATGAAACAGCATAGATAGCGGCTTAAATCAAGTGTGTGGAAATAATATGTTGTTATTACCAGTCTTAACTCTGTTAAATTATAACCTATAAACTCTGCAACGCTTGATTTAAATATCCTATCCATGTTTGCAGGAAATCTAAATGGTTATTTCCTCCTTTCTGGCATGCATTACAGGAGGATTTGATGTTGCTCCCACAAAGCATATGTGAGGAGCATGCTACCCAGGATGTCAGTGTAACCAGGCAGGATTGATAAGCACACAGCCCACATCAGGTATGTATTCTGGGAGCCTTTATGTGCAGTTAATTAGTTCAGCTATTGCTTTCATGGTTCATTTAGAAGCTTCATGCTTCATTAAGTATCAATAAACTTTATCCTCAAAAAACCTTTTCAGTAAAAATATGATTGTCTCTTCAAGTGATAATCTTGTTAATGGATGTATATATTGCAAGCATGTCTATCAGGACCGACAAAACTGAATTGCCATGGTTGCAGTACCCTGAAGTAATATGCAAATTTTGTTCTATAGTTTAAAACACATGCCTCATCTACACATATTTTCTTACAGTAGGGGGGGTGGGGAGAGGAATCATTTTTAACTTTCCCAAAACGATGCATCTTTTAAGCTTCTATTTTTACTTTGTCAAGAATGCCTACTTATGTTTCATAAGCTACATTTATCCATTATATCAATTCCAAGGCCTCTTTATTGGAAAGACAAGCTTTTAGCAACTTTTTGTAGCATGAAAGTGAAGTTTTTAGGAAACATGTGACATTCACCTCCTGGATACATGCTTATCCTATCAGGTACTGTGGTCAACTCTAGCAGTGAGTAATCTGGGCTGTTCACTGAATGCCAGGAGCAGGTGAGTCAACTGGAGAGAGCCACAAGGAGGAAAGAAGAGCTTCATCCACCTAAGCAGAAATAGCACCTTCTGATACAGTTTCTCCTGCCTTCCAGGTCCAGCTTACATGCCTTCTCTACAAAGACCCCTCCAACAGGCTCAGACAGAGAAGTTGTTACTTTTTTCCTCATTTCATATAGCACTTTGTTAATGCTTTCATTACAGAATGTATTATAGTTATCCATTCATTCAAAAATGTACTTCTACGGATACAATGATAAACAAGACAAGATCCTCTTTTTCCTAAACTGTACATTTTAGTGGCGAGGAGGTACCCAATAAAACAAGTAAATGAATAAATTAACAAGATAATTTCAAACAATGATAAGTGCCACTGGAGAGAGAAAAGAGGTAGGTGTGATTGAGAATCATGGGGAGTTGGTTTACTTTGGACTGAGTGGCAGAGAGGTTTGTGGAAGAGACAGCTCATATGCTGAGATACAAATGGTGAGAAGAACCCAGCCATGCGACAACACGGGGCAGAGTCTCAAGCAGAGGAAGCTGAAAGTACAAAGATCTGAAGTCTGATCCAGTTTGGCATCCTGGAGGAAGGAGTAAAAACAGGCTGGCTGGAATGTGCTCAGCCAAGGAGCATGGTACCAGATACATTTTGGAGATGACTTGCCAATCTTTTTACTTTACACTATCAGCTCCTAGAAAACAGGGTCTGTATCTTATTTAAGTTTGCATCTTTAATTCTTAGTCTCATATATGGCACATGGTCAACAAATATGTGTTGAATGACTAAACTGAATAAGCCATTTCCCAAAGTTATATATAAAACACTGGGGATTTTTTTTATATCCAATCTGCCTTCTTTCAGCCACCTATTTCAATATGGATGAACATGTTCTATCCTTTGTGGACCCTGAAAAAGAAGATACCTACTAGGAAGGGCTACTCATGGCTTAACTGGGCTTAAAAATATATACATAAAACCAGAGCCTACCAGCCATTTCTAAACACAAGCCCCATTTCAGGGAGAAGCTTGCACTAAGCTGTTTGCCTCCTGTAGTGAACTGCCTTCCTACACCGTCTCTGCCTTCTGAGCCAACACTTACGGAGGAGTTCCTGGAATCCTGTTTCAACCAATAGGACTGAGGTTTTCCATCCAACTAGAACTATATGGCTATAACCCCATCAACATCTTCACCAACCAATCAGAGCAACTCCATTCTGACCAATAAGGACAGTGCTTTTTGAACCAATAAAACTGTATTTGGAGTCCTCATTTGCATGAAGACTGACCAATCAGTAGGAGACAATTTTTGAATAATGGATGAATGCATGCCTGATTTCGTTTCTTCAGAATGACCTCTGGTGGTGATAAGGAACTGACCATGCTGGCACTGACCACCACAAATCCAGAAAGCCAAGCGTGACCCCATTGGTTATATGTGGGAAATGCAACCTTGCTGGGCTTACACACATCAGTAAAACTTCCGAAGGGGTCTGATGCCAGAGAAATGCCGGATTTTGTGAGAAAGTACATCTCTCACACAGCAGCAGGCCTGGCATAGCTTGAGCCACATGTTAAAAACAAAGCGAAGTGACATGTGATATGGGCCTCACTGCCTGATGACAGAATTCACAAGTTGTCTGTCTTCACTCTGAGCTTTTCTGGAACAAACGGAGTCCACATCACCCAGCCTGTTTGATGGTTTTGTCTTATTATCATGTGGTATGCTACAAAATCCTTGCCCTTTAGGTAACTAAAATTTCTTTTTCTTATTACAAGTTCAAGATTACTTCCAAATTGCAAATGATAATCTAATTCTAAGAAACCCTGTATTTTCCAATCTATTTTATAACCAAGCTGGTGTTTCAGATATACTAACCCTTTTCCAACTTCTGAAAACATATAGGTAACTTCAAAAAATATTCAAATGAATGGGTAAACCATATAGTGGCACCTGTCTTAATATTCGCTGTGTGGGTGACACTTCAGTATCTCCATTGGTAATTATTGTAGTCTATAGTACATTGGTTTTATGAAAGTCAAATTTGTAAAAGAGTTGGCCTACTAAAACTCTAATTTTTGTCAAGTTTTTTATTTTTTTATTTTGTCATTTCAATGACATCTGTTCTGACCCTGGATCGTAAGAGTAAAATTGCCAATTATAAAAATAGTCATAGGAATATAAAGTACAAGATAAAGAATACAGTCAAGCTCTAACTGGTTTGGCTCAGTGGATAGAGCGTTGGCCTGTGGACTGAAAGGTCCCAGGTTTGATTCCGGTCAAAGGCATGTACCTTGGTTGTGGGCACATCCCTAGTGGGAGGTGTGCAGGAGGCAGCTGATTGATGTTTCTCTCTCGTCAATGTTTCTAACTCTCTATCCCTCTCCCTTGCTCTCTGTAAAAAATTAGTAACATATATTTTTTAAAAAGAATACAGTCAATAACATTGTAATAACTATATATGGTATGAGATAGGTTCTAGACTTATCAGAAGAGTCACTTTGTAAGGTACACAAATGTCTAATGTTGTATAGCTGAAACTAATATAATATTGTATGCTTGTCACCGGATAAAATTTTTAAAAATGAGTTTTTACTTACACCAGGCTGAGGAGCCATGATGACAATAAATGGCTTCCAAAACACTCCCTATGGATGCATTATGTTTTTTTCCCCTCATAGTCAGTATCTATATTTTTCTCTTGCTCTCATCTGGGCCTGATTATCATGGTTTAGAAACAGGTACCTTACTTGCTGTATTAGTTTCCTAGGGCTGCTATAAAAAAGTACTATAAACTGGGTGGCTTTTAACAATAGAAATATATTAAGCCACAGTTCTGGAAGCTAGAAGTCCTACATTAAAGTGTTAGCAGGGCTATGCTCTCTCTGAAGGCGCTAAGGCAGAATCTTCCCTTGCATTTTTCTAGCTTCTGATGGTTGCCAGCAATCTTTGGCATCGTTGGCTTGCCTCTACCTCTGTCATCACATGACATTCTTCCTCTGTGTCTTATGTGTTCATGTTCACATGGCATTTTCATTTCTGTATCCACATTCTAATTTCCCTCTTTTTATAAGAAAGGAAGTCATTCTATTAGGTCCCACCTTAATCCAGTATGACATCATCTTTACAGATGATTACACCTACAAAACCCTATTTCCAAATAAGGTCACATTCTGAGATTCCAGGCAGACATGAATTAGGAGGGGGCACTATTCAACCCAGTATGATTTCTATGCAAGCACTGGTTCGATTCCCACCTGTTCCAAGGAGTCTGAAGAACAGGGCTATCTGAAGAAGATTTGCAGACAAAATAATTGCCCATGGAAGATCAGTGAAAGGAAGGTGACAGAATTCAATGAAGAAGTACAACAGGAAAACTTCCACTAGCTTTGGCTGAACCAACCTCTCTTCTGGACCCAGCTCTCTAAGTGGGGCATCTTCTACCCAACTCTCATACCATCTACATGAGGACAGACAATGTCTGGGCATCATGCCAGACACTCTATACACATAAAACTATCACCTCCATAAAAGAAGGGAAGAAACTGAGGTTCACGGATATAAAGTAATCAGATCCATGTCATACAGGAGAGTTAAGACCTGAACACAGATCTGCCTGACTCCAAAGCTGATGACTCACTTTTTATTTCTCAGACCCAAGTGATGCAGAAGTATCCAAAGCTGATGCCTCATTTTTTTTTATCTTTGAACTCTTTCTCAAAAATTACCATTTCATTCATTCTGTATCTGAAAAACATCATTTTCTTATTCCACAAAATATGAGAACTGGAAGATACCTTAGATACAACAATTACATTATGTACACACTGAAGATCAGAAATGATAACTGAATGACCTGTCCAAGATCAAAGGAATATCTTAGTGACCAAACTGGGAACAGATGCTCAGATTCTCTGGCTTCTTGTCCAACCTGGCAACATGTAGCCTCTCTAGCAGCATGTAGTAGTAGTCTATGTGATGAGACCATATCTCACAGATAAATCAGCATAGTGGTTTGGAGTATTGGATGCTGCATGGTGGTTTGGAGTATTGGACACCCTTGGCTTGCCACTTATTTATGTGGGCAAGCCACGTAATATCTTAGTCTACTAGTAAGTGATCTGATCTATAACATGGAGGTAATAAAAGCATGAGTTACTTAGTATCTAGTATCTTAACAGGATTACTGAGAGGATTAAATGTGCTCAGAATAATAGTGCCTAGTATACAGTAAATGCTTAGTATAATTTAATTGCTGGTAGCAGTTTTGTTGTGGTTTATTACTACTCTATTATTATTATTGTCATTATTATTATCATCCAATAAAAAGCTACAAATGAGTGGGTTCAGTGTTCTTAATAACCATACATTTTTAACAGCCACACTGGTTGTCAGTCCTCATTCAAGGACACAATGATATAGTGTATAGTGATTTCCTAGTCCAGTGGTTCTCAACCTTCTGGCCCTTTAAATACAATTCCTCATGTTGTGACCCAACTATAAAATTATTTTCGTTGCTACTTCCTAACTGTAATGTTGCTACTGTTATGAATCGTAATGTAAATATCTGATATGCAGGATGGTCTTAGGCGACCCCTATAAAAGGGTCGTTCAACCGCCAAAGGGGTCTCGACCCACAGGTTGAGAACCGCTGTCCTAGTCCTTCCTCGTAATTAACTTCAATCTCATTTCATAATCTACTTATGCTGGTCTGAATGCCATGTTTTCCTGTAAACACAAAATGTGAAAAGGGTCTATCTTCTGGTTTTAATTTCCTTGATTATGTGAGTGCACATTTAACGGCCTTCTTCCAGTGACGGTGGCTCATTTAGTATCCTGAAAGATTAGTACATCCTGACTCTGACAAATCTTTGCTCTTGTCTCTCTCATCTTAGATCTGTGAGTCTCAGGAAGGCAAACCCTGGGAAAACTACACAAACAGCCCCAAATATTTGGAATTGGCATTGTCCTCACATGCCTCTCTGGAAGCTTAGAGCATTTCTCTTTCAGTTTTATTCTTTCATTAGCCCAAGGCTTGCTAATTAATTGGAATTTTTCAAGGCTTTTGTTGTTGTGACAAAAGCGAACAATGCCAAAGCTCATTCCTTCTTGTTAAAGAGGCCCATCCATCCTCCAAAGAGTAGCACAGGGACGGCAGGGATAAGAGGGAGGATTAAGTCGACTTTGAAAGGGTCAGACTTTGCGAGTTCCTGCACGCCCCTCCTCTGCCCACAGCTGCCTTCATCTTCACCAAAACTGATTTATGGGAAGTGACATCTTAACCATGGCTTTTATCCTTCCAAAGGAAAGGCTGCTTAGGATCTAAAATTAGATGGCAGAGAACATTCTATAAACAGGGAACAAGTAATTCTGGGGAAGCAAAAGATATTGTATTAGGTGAGAAGGCTATTAGAGAACAAAAGTTTGTGGATCAGGGAGGAAGGGAGTAAAACCCAGATGAGCACTTCCAAGCGAGACACAGACCAGACTGAACAGAAACAAAAATATGATTAATCTTGGCAGAAACAGTTCTGCTTAAACCAAAGATAGCTGAGCAGCTGGAGGCTAGGAGTGGGAAGGGGAGTGGAGAAAGAGATTAATTCTGAATTCTGATCTCAGTTTCCCTTTCAAGTGCTCATGCTATGATTTGACACACTAGGTTACTTGGAATCTGTGGAAACCCTCAAGGGCTGTGATTCATCCCACAGTGAGAGATTCTGAAGCCCCTCTGCCTTTGAGATTCCATGGATGCAAAATAATACAGACTGGAGGGGTCCTCAAACATGGTGATGTGGCCACTCCCAACGTCATCCCTGCAGAGTTCACCTTCATGTAAACATCTATTGGAATATTCAAGGCCAAAAAAAAATCAGTCTATGCTTTTTAAACCACATTATTCTCCATAGGAAAAAAGGTCTTCTAATTTATTTGTTTATAGCAAATCAGTCTAGTCACCTAAGGTGCCACATGATTTTAATAAGTTCTTGCAGAGATATCCAGATAGAAATTATATATATACTAGAGGCCCGGCGCACAAAATTCGTCCACAGGTATGGTCCCTAGGCCTGGCCTGCGATCAGGGCCATCTTCCTTGGCTGCCAGCAACTGTCCCCACCCCCCAACACCACCCACCCCAGGTTCCCCATTCGCCATTGGGTGATCGAAGCCTGCCAGCCAGGGGGAGGAACCGAGATGTTGGCCATTTCTGCCCACTCACGAGCCCGGTCCCCTGACGCCAGTCACTCTGTGTGTGGGGCGACCGGAGGGACAGGGGCCCTGGCCTGGTGCTGCCTGTGTCCGCCACCACCCACCCCCGGTTCCCTGTTACCCATCTGGCGATCGGGGCCTGTGGGCTAAGGGCAGCTCCTGTGTTGAGTGTCTGCCCCCTAGTGGTCAGTGTGCATGATAGCAACCGGTTGTTCCACCATTCAGTAGATTTGCATATTACCCTTTTATTGTATAGGAACTAGAAGCCCAGTACACGAAATTTGTGCACTCGAGCGGGGGGAGTACCTAAGCCTGGATTGTGAGAGGGCACCAGCCAGGCCAAGGGACCCCACTGGTGCAGGATCGAGGCCTTGGAGGGATGCAGGAGGCTGGCCAGTCAGGGAGGGACTGCTGAAGGGCTCCAGGGTGTGTCTGGCCCATCTTGCTCAGTCCCAATTGGCCGGACCTCAGCAGCAAGCTAACCTGCTGGTTGAAGCGTCCGCCCCCTGGTGGTAAGCGAACGTCATAGCAACTGGTTGAATGGCCAACTGTCTGCCCATGGTGATCAGTTTACATCATAGCGAACAGTTGAGTGGCCTTAGCATATCATTAACATATTATGCTTTGATTGGTTGAACAGACTACCAGATGACTGGACACTTAGCATATTAGGCTTTTATTATATAGGACTAGAGGCCCAGTGCACAAAAATTTGTGCACTTGGGGGGGGGGGGGAGGGTGTCCCTCAGCCCGGCCTGTGCCCTCTTGCAGTCTGGGACCCCTCGGGGGATAACCACCTGCTGGCTTAGGCCCACTCCCCAGGGGATTGGGCCTAAGCTGGCAGTCAGACATCCCTCTGGCAGCTCGGGAGCGCTCGGGGAATGTCCACTTGCCAGCAGGGAGCAGGCCTAAGCTGCAGTCAGACATCCTTAGCGCTGCTGAGGAGGCAGGAGAGGCTCCCACCACCGCCGCTGTACTGGCAGCCATCAGCCTGGCTTGTGGCTGAGCAGAGCTAGCCCTGTGGGAGCGCACTGACCACCAGGGGACAGCTCCTGCATTGAGCATCTGCCCCCTGGTGGTCAGTGTGTGTCATAGTGACCAGTCATTCCCAGTTGTTCTGCTGTTGGGGTCAATTTGCATATTACCGTTTTATTATATAGGATAGAGGCCTGGCGCATGGGTGGGGGCCGGCTGGTTTGCCCTGAAGGGTGTCCCGGATCAGGGTGGGGTCTCTTGCTGGGGTGCCTGGCCAGTCTGGGTGAGGGGCTGATGGCTGTTTGCAGGCTGGCCAAGGCCCCTAGTTGGGACTCTCACCCCATGAGGGTATGGCCAGCCTGGGTGAGGGGCTGATGGCTGTTTGCAGGCTGGTCACAGCCCCTTCAGAGTGGGGGTCCCCACAGGGGTGCCTGGCCAGCCTGGGTGAGGGGCTGAGGGCCGTTTTCAGGCTGGCCACAGCCCCTTCAGGGTCGGGGGTCCTGCTGGGGTGCCTGGCCAGTCTGGGTGAGAGGCTGATGGCTGTTTACAGACTGGCCAAGCCCCCCAGCGGGACCCTCACCCCATGAGGGTGTGGCCATCCTGGGTGAGGGGCTGATGGCTGTTTGCAGGCTGGCCACGGCCACCAGCACCCAAGCTCCCAGTGGAGGCTGGCTGGAAGCAGGTATCTGGGGTTTATTTATCTTCTATAATTGAAACTTTGTTGCCTTCAGAAGAGGCCAGAGCCAGCCAGGGCAGGTGGGAAGCTTGGCTTCTTCCATTGCTGGGGCAACCAAGCCTCCTGCTTGCTCCAGTTCCATGGCTGACGGCCACCATCTTGGTTGGGTTAATTTGCATATAGTCGATCTGACTGGCTGGTGGGCGTGGCTTGGGCGTAGTGAAGGTACAGTCAATTTGCATGTTTCTCTTTTATTAGATTAGATGGCAGTCAGAAGGGAGAGCCTGGAAATGGGCTAGAACCAGGTTCTGGGGTTATCAATAAGTATAAAGTCTTTAAAATCCCTATAAAACATATTTTCTCATATCTGGATACACATTTTGTAACATGAAGCTACACCCAGCCTTTCATTACAGCAGAACCTGGCGGGGCTCCAAAATACCTCTCCCTCCACACTATGAAGGGCAAGTCAGTCGTCACCTAAGGTGCTACATGATTTTGAACAAGTTCCTGCAGAGATATCCAGATAGAAATATATATATGGCAGTTGGAAGGGAGAGCCTGGAAATGGGATAGAACCAGGTTCTGAGGATATCAATAAGTACAAAGTCTTTAATTCGGGTAAGATTGTTTAAGGATCATATATATAAGGGATGCAGAAAGGGCAAGGATGGAACTCCAAGAATCTTCAATACTAAGGGCTGCAAACAAAAAAGAATCTATAGAAGAAGAGAAAGTGTGTTTTGGATGGGGTGGGGTGAGAAGGATGAAGTAAGGTGGGAGAGGAAAACACCACAATATTTAAAGCCACAGACTCTGAAGTGAGACCACTTTTAAAAACTGTTACCCATGATTGATATGTTTAGTAAGAAGCAACCAGGAATAGGATATATAAGGTATGGGTGTCTAGGAACATCTCAGAGCTTTTCCTAGAACTACTCTAAATACACTAAAGGGTAGAAAGGAAAACCTCAGCTCATGAGACATCGGGGAAAACCCCCATAATTCAGAGAGACGACAGGGTGAGAAAGATGGGGTCCCCAAGATAATCTTTACCAACAAAAGAAGCACATGATGTTTGGTTGCCTATGAGATGATGAGATTAAACAATAGAAATAACCACTCTTCCAGCTGTAGCAGAGTGAAAGAGAGCTATACTAAAGATGTGAGTTCAAGTTCTGGCCTGACTGCCAACCAGCTGCACATCCTTGGAAAGGTTCCTTCTCCTTCCAGAACTTGAGCTTAATACATGCACAGTGGTCACTAAGGCCCCTGCCAGTTTTCACCACTTAGGATTTTGGGAATTCTGTAAATTAGCCTAAGGCTACAACTTGAAGCATAACACTGCTGAAGAATTAGAGACCAGTGGAACTTCAGCCTTTTGTTTTGTTAGCATGAAACAAAGAACCCAAGAGTCACCCGAAGTTTAATTAAAGGGAATGGTAAGATGTGGAGACAGCCATTTTGTCCCTCCTCTTCTTTTTCCTCCTCTGTTTCCCCCCAACCAGAGATGAGAGGAAGGAAAAGGATAACATCAACTGAATCAAGATTGAAACCAAAGCAGTGGTTGTGTTCCTATTCACCAGCAACTCCAACAAAGCTGGTGGGAGTGGGGGGGGGGAGGGGGGGCGGGGGGTAGAGGCCAGGGGGAGGAGGTGGATATAAGACAAACATGCACATAATACTGATTCAACTGGAGAATCAGAAGTAAGCTCAATTAATGTTGGATCCCAAATAATAAAGACCATGCCTAAGTAATCCACAGCCCTCATTTTACCATTGAGAGAAATGACTCCCAAGGTGAAATGAATCACCCAAGAGCAAACAGTGATACACAGCTGGAACAGAGGCTCATGTTTGCTGATTCAATTCAATTCAGTACTGATTCCACAGAAGGATGCATCTAACAGGTCAAATTCCAAATAATGACATTTCCAAATAGGAGATTTTGTGGGGGAATACTTGACTACAATTGCTAAATTCTTGGGAAATCTTTGGATTTCTCCATTTTCATGGGAAGCTGAGAGAACAAGCAGAAAAGAAAAGTAAAATACATTAAGCCCCTTCTACATGCCAGACATTCCACTGACTGTCTTCACATAAGTTCTCACCTAAGCCTTACCACAGTGAGCCTCACAGGCTCTGAGCTCGCTGAGGAGAGGAGCAGTGTCTTATTCATCCATGAACCCTCAGTGCCTGACAGAGTTCTGGTACACAGTAGGGGCTCAATATGTGCTTGCTGAATGTGTAAAATTTTCCTGATGCATAAAGTGAAGATCAAAGAGACTAAGTAATGTATTCAAGGCGGTGGTGTTGCTAGTAGAAAGTGGCAGGAGGGGAATTCGCATTTGGCATTGTCTGACCCCACAGTGCTCTCATGTTTCTTTCACTGCAAGGGCTAACTGCTATGTGTTTTACAACCCCAACATCACTTCTTTTATAATGGGTGGACTGGCTGACTTATATCATGCTTCTGGTTATTACATCCTCTTCTTTAAACCTTAGGTTGTTATCAAAGTGTTTTTCCAATATGCTATTTTGGCTCTGCTTACTCCTATCCACTGGCCAAGCATGGTCAGGATCTTTAAGGAGGCACAGAACACAGGAGGGACACGTTGGCTAAATGCAATCTTTCCTTCCCTCCTTGATAGCAAAGTTTTCAGCAAATAAGCCAGACCAATTTCTCTCTCTCTCTCTCTCTCTCTCTCTCTCTCTCTCTCTCTCGCCCCCCCCCCACAAAGCTTCAGACTAGCTCTCTGTTGTAAATGATTGCCTAAAGTATATCCAAAAATTGAGGTTTCCCCCTCCCTAATCATATATATATATATATATATATATATATATATTCCCAAAATTCACGCAAGATTTGAATTTTGTGTGAGCATTAACAACAACAAAAAAAATAAAAGCCTAATTTTACTTGGTTTATTGAATCAGATTCAAAATCTGTTGCCCTTTGATTTCAATCCCTTCAATTTGATAAGCATTACCAAGTACCAATTATGGCCCAGGAGCAGGGACAATGAAGACCAATGAAGACCACGGCTTTGCGTATGTGCCAACAAAGCCGTGGAGGCCATTTACCCGATGTGCTATTCCATACATAACCCTATGCTGTATACTTTATGAATCAATAAAAAAGTTACAATTTTTAATTATAAACCTGTGTTTTCTATCAAAATTACTTATTGTGTGAATTTTGGGACACCCTATATATATGACAGAATTCATGTCTTTCAGATATTTTTTTTACTTAAGGCTGTTAACTGGACTCTATTTGTCCCATCCAAGCAAGCCCAGATAAATGGATAATGATACAAAACAGATTACATTTGATCAGTTCTGTATATTATATGCAAAGAAATGTCCCCACAACAAAGTCACTAAATGAATGTTACTATGCTTGAATAGAGGGATAAAATTGAATTGTGATAAAAGCGAGTTGTTTAAAGAATCTTTGGTTCATGCCTACCAAATTATCCTGAACATCATGTGCTGAACAAAGGCTCTGATACTCCTAGTATTAAGTAACAAAAACGTTTGAGGAATAAGCCAACATTTTCACTTTATAAATAATTTATGTATCATTTTCTGGTTTTACTGTGTTGTAACTGTCCTCCAAACCTTTGAAATGTCATATTCTTGCTGCTGTACCCTGTTTTCTTTAATGCTGGAGGCCATGTTGGGACACTGTATGGTAAATTAAACAAGAAACTCTGTAAAAATAGACATAAGCCTTGGCTCCTGGTTAGGCCTAATCACTGAAACATCCTTCTGTTTAATACACATTCTCTAACTGGCATTTAACCAGATCTGGTTAATAAAAATCACAGTAGCAAAGTTAGAAAATATATGTTATTTAACTTATAAATGATGAGCTATTTAAATTAAGCTTCACAGAACATTCTCATGGGGTTTTTTTTCCCCTATGGGGATAAAGATCATCACCACCATCTTCAGTGAGGAAGAAGGAGAGAACTGATTGTCCTGTCTCTACATTTCAGGCGTCTCCAATCCTAGTTAATTCTTGGCCAAAGCTCTGCTGCTGTCGGACATTGTCTCCTGGTAGTTCTCTGAATTTAATTCTCATAAATGAGACCTTTACTGCTTGTCATACACAAGGAGAGCATGAAGAATGACATCAAAATTTCTACTTTTCATTCACTGACCTTTAAAAAACTAACATCATTACTAGCCCCAGATTCTGGAAGTTACTGAACAGCTTTGAAAGCCCTAAAGAAGTTTACCAAGTTTTCCAGATAACTCCATGGTGTTGTCCAAGGTGAGATCTACAGATGTTTTAGTGTCGAGAGGCAGAAAGAAGATGAGAGAATGAGCTGAAAGATCGAGGTGCTAATCTCACAGCTGCCATTTACGTGGGATCCAGGATTTTTCTTTGCTATAAAGGACACTAGGACAACTGGTGAAATCACTATGGTCTATATATTACGTAATAGTATGTATCAATATTAATTTCCTAATTTTGTTTTTAGGAACTACACATTAAAGAACTTAGGAATAAAGAGGGACAATGTTTGCAACTTACTCTAAATAGTTCAGGAAAAAAGAGGGGAAATAATGAAGCAAATAGGATAAAAATTAGCATTTGGGAAATCTGAATAAAGAGCATAAGGAAATTCTTTGTACTTTTCTTGCAACTTTTCTGCTAGTCTGAAATTGCATCAAAATGAAAACTTAAAAAAAATCCTAGGTATAAAATTGGCAATTGGTAAATATTGTAAATATTCACAGAATGCCACTTTAACTTCTTGTGGACATAGTATCCTCATGTGTAAAACAAGAGAGAGTTGAACTAGAAGATTTTTTATACATCTAGCCATGCCCTAGTGTCTCTGATTCCACTGTTATCTAATAATTTTCTTGTAACATATGGAGAAAACAGTAATAGTAGTAAACATGATTCCTGCCTTCAAGAAGGCTAAAGTGATAACACAGGGATAAGTGTTCAGGATGAATTTAAAGTAATTGGAGAAACTTTCTAGAAGATATGAGTTTCAAATGAAATCTTAAATGCAATAAAGATATAAATTAGCAATTAAGCTAGAGAAGAATTTTTAAGGGGGCCACTCATTTGAACAGAGGCATAGAAGCAGGCCTGAGGGAGGGAGTCTTTTGCCTGGAAGACCAAACAACTTTGTGTAGGATGAGTGAAGCTTGGCTAGTCAACAGGTCTGCACCATTCCATCAGTTTTATAAAACCACACATGAGAATGCAGCCAAGGCATGGGAGCCAGTGACAGAGTATTCTCCCTGCCTGGTAGGAAACCTCTAATTCAACAGGCCACATGCAGTGTATTAAAATCTTTGAGATAGTCATCTAGGAGCACAGATCTCCTCCTCCAAGCACATACCCAATACAATATCCAAAAGGTCAAGCACTGGATGCAGTAGACACACTGTTCTGACCACAAAGTAGGCAAGTCTCATTCAGAGCTAGCATATACAGGGGAACTCTTTTCCCCATTCTGCAAAGTCTTCAGAAAGGTGTCATGTTCTATACAGCATGTGTATGTTCAGGAGGGAGGGGGTTGTTTTTAGTAACTACCTAAACTCACATAAGCAGCAGCAATTCCAAATACTAAGTAAAACGTTTTTATGAACTCCTCATTACTAAGGATGACACACAGAGTTGGGCAGGAAACACAAATGAGATTTTTTAAAAATCATTTGGTCAATTAACAATTATTTAATTAGAAAATCATGTACCTACAACTGTGCTCATGATACTTAACACATACAGATCCCACAAAGGGAGTCATAGTACAAGTTTATAAGGATGGGATTTATCACCATCCACATACATGGTGAATGTACTTTTATTATTACCTATAAATCATATTTTGAATACCAGGCATTCCTCCTGAAATGCTCTGAGTTTCCACCATGGAAGGGGTATTTATTACAATTCAATTCTCCAGGGATTGACATAACAATATTCATATAAGTACAATATTCACCAAAATAGTATTTTTATTTTTAAAAATAAAAGAGTTATTTTTATTCACTAAAACAGTCTGGGGAATAGCTTAAGTTAAGCCTTCAAAAATAAAATGTACTGTACCCAATCCTAGCAATAAAGATTCCATAGAAGCTGCTTAGAGAAAGATTAGATTAAAATTTAACCTATCACATTCTGCTCTTCACTTTAAAAAAATGATAAACTCTGTCTTTAGGCTTCCATTTTTAGTGTTAAAAAAAGAACACTGATGAAATAAACTTCATTCACTTAATTTGAAAATCAGATACAGACTTCAAAATTTGAAATTTGTAAGGAAAGATACTTGCTGGTTGATTTCTTTAAAGAACTTAGCTATCTGAGAGAACTGCTTACATCATCAATGAGACCTTTATTGGATTGATAAGTTATCACATGATATAAAACTTTATAACAAAAGCAGTCATATGGAAGGAATCTGACTGTGATGATTTGAAATCTTTTTCTTAATCTACAGTGTTTAGACTTTGCAGGTTTTCAATGAGTATAATTTGGAACTACAGTACCACACACAGAAAAAATGCTCAAATGCCAATTGGCTGAAGGATTGAATGACTTAAAAAGGCTGGCTCCTAAGGAATAAAATTTTAAAAGTCATTTAAAGGGAAACCAACAACCAAAGGTTGAGAAATCTTTTAATTTTATTTGTATTTAAAGTAATAATAACAAAAAGAGTTTTTGTTGCTATTGTTTTTAATTCCAACAATTAATAGATTTGGTAGATATTTCTTTTTGTGTAAAACACTTCTTTTATACCAGACTAGAGGCCTGATGCACAAAATTTGTGCAAGGGGGTCGGCCCTTGCAGACCTGGCTTCATCCGGAAGGTTGTCTGGAAGGATGTCTGGAAGGTCATTTGGCTATCTGGTCTAATTAGCATATTACGCTTTTATTATTATAGATACCTTATATTTAAATGTATGTGAAAACTTAAGTTTTAGGTCTGTGTCCAAATGCTAGGATCAAAAAAAAGAATGTGCCCCAAATAAATCAAATTGAAGCTAAGAATAAATCCATATGTATATTTTCTTATTTCCTTGAAAAGTATTGCACTTGCATCTGTCTTACTATCAGTGAGCTTTCTTTTCTGGAGTAATGGCTCAGCTCCACTCAATATGTACAAACTCTTAACTATTCCATTCCTAAGAGCAAGCTGGGCCCTGACAGGGCGGTAGGAGCTTCCAGTCACTTGGTGCCCGTACTGAGTAATGGAGTCACTGCAAGTAGTTTCTCCCCGCTAGAATCTAGAGTTGATTCAAAACATCTAAGAGTTTCCCTAATCTCGATGTACAGCATTTTTAAAGTGCCCTTTTATACAGGCTATTTAGCACTTTATAAAATATCAACTGTATACAAGGTTATCTGGACCTGAATTTTGGTAGTAAACATGATATAAATTTTTTGGAATGAATGAATGAGAATGAATATTGAGTGAGGATGTATCATCTGAGATGTACTAGGGTATAAAGGGCTTTGTATTCTCCACAGGAAAGGGTGAGGGAAGTCTATAACAAGGCAAAAGCATAAGGAAATCACTAGGAAACAAGTTCAAGCTATGCAATACTTATTCCCTCTCACCATTAGAAAGACTGCAAGCTCTCTGCAAATAGTGCTGTCAGAGGCCTTACTCACAAGTGCCCTACTCAAGGCCAGGTAAATGGAAGGAGCAGAAACTCCAGCAAAAGAGAGTGAGGCTGCTTGCTATCATGGATGAAAATAAGTTGATGGTTGGCTGCTCTTTCAATTTTCTGAGAGAAGCCAAAAGTCTGAATTTTTATGTACAACCCTCTTGGTTCTAAGTGTTAGCTCTGTATTTTTTTTTTTTTAATACTATGAGGACTTAACAAAACACAACTATGGGTCACACTCTGCCGAGGACTGTACTTTCATAACCTCCAATCTAAATCTTTCTACATATCAAACAAGAACTCACTGCTTATTTTACCTAATCTTCAAGTCTGGTAAAAGATGGAAGGTGAGAGTAACAAAGCAGTATCTAAAAAAATAAGTTTAGCCAAAACCGTTTGGCTCAGTGGATAGAGCGTCGGCCTGCAGACTGAAAGGTCCCAGGTTCGATTCCGGTCAAGGGCATGTACTTGGGTTGCGGGCACATCCCCAGTGGGAGATGTGTAGGAGGCAGCTGATCAATGTTTCTCTCTCATCGATGTTTCTAACTCTCTATATCTCTCCCTTCCTCTCTGTAAAAAATCAATAAAATATATTTAAAAAAAAATAAAATAAGTTTAAACAGGAATACAAATGGGAAAACCAAGTATAACTTTAAGTGGCTAAATTCCAGTAAGGGCTCATATAATATTAAGTCTTTGATACCCTCAATCTCTATAATTATGCTCAAACTTCAGTTGGCAATTTGTTTCCTCCTATGTTATCACCCATATTCTCACTCCCTAATTTGCCCCTAACTCTTCCTATTTATTAACCGTGCCATATATGTCTTCTTTTCTTTTTGTAAATAGCTACAAATTCTTTTTGGAGAGAGGTGGGACATAAATAAATTTCAGAAAATAAAGTCTTCAGATATTCATGATTTTCTAATTACAGGCAACTATATTACGATATTTAGCAGCTATATATTTTTAACTCAAGATGTGATCTCTGAGGGGTGAGATTTTTCTGAAGCAATAAATGTTATTACTGAACAAAATCTATATCAAAATTTATCATTGGAAAATACTGGAAGATCTTATTTCAAATAATTTCTATTCTTGAGACTTTAGCAAAATTAGACAAGAATCCTAATTTGAGCACCCCATTAAAACACATGTACACACACACCCATTAATTACAATGTAGAAAAATAACCTAAACGTTCCTATAAACTTTTATAAAACCACTTAAACTTCTACATCTCTACCTCAATTTTAATCCTCATATTTCAGTATATTTAGAACTCTCTTAAAAATTCTACATAAGTAGGTGAAACCATAAATACTTTTGGAGCAGGGACATCTCTCTAGAGAAAAAAGCAATTAAAATAATAGTTTGCCCTATAAAGTAAAGGTAAATACAAATATGCAAAGGATAAAGCAATGACATGCGAATTTCTTCATATTACAATAAGATGCATTTAAGTTCTTGTCATTAGCAAATTAAACAGGCCTCCTATATTACATCTACCTACAAAAACAACATAACCTGTGAACTTCAGTGCAAAAAGACTGCTTGGACATGCCAAGAAAAACACACAAATATTTATTTTCAATGCACGGACAAAATGGTATAATATACATATTTACATATATATTTATATATTTACGTATATGTGTATTTATATATGCATATAAATTCTTTCAACTTTGAATATCTAAATCATATATATGTAAGTACCATGTTCTCTTCTAAAATAATGTCTCAGTGAGGATCATGAGAGGGAAAACAGAACTGGATATGCAAAAATGATTAGTACATATATAAGTTGTCTAACTGACATTTTTATAAATCTACCACTACTTTGCTTTTTATTACACATGCTAAACAAGCAGATGATAAGTCTGTAAACTGTGAGTTAAACTCCTTTTTCATTTAATTGTCCCTTTGGAATTACTGGCTTTTAAATCCCATACTGTAGTTGCTTCATCTTAGAAACATGTGCCAGTCTCTCATTCAGGTTCCCGGGCTATGTTCCAATAGGCAGTAAACATTGATTCCTTTAAAAAAATTATTTAATTAGTCATTTGCATTTTATTTATACAATGTCATATGACCTGGTTTAATTTTAGATTCTTCTAACATGAGCCCTTAGGTCTACAAGAATCTAGATCTGACCATCTTCAAAACAAATATGGCTGGTGATGTTCAGAGATGTGAAATGACTTAGAAAGAGGCCAAGGACACAAAAGAAAGAGAACCAGAGAATAATGCACCTACAATGGCAGCCCTCCCTAGGCACTGAGATCAGGACCCCTTCCTTCTTCTAAAGAGCAAATGGTCCAAAAAGGAGGTTTCCTCAGAAGTTATTTCATGGCCTTTCTAGATGGTCTCCTTGCATCCAAAATTTTCTCTTGCTAAATGAACCTTAGAATTCCTCCATTTGTACCCCATCCTCTTAGCTCCAAGCCTTCTTTTTCATTAACAACAAGCCCATCTAAAACAGGTAACATCAAAATCTGTTAAGGGTGTCATTCTTTCCAAAATGAAGGATGAGGATTTGACGGCAGTTTTCTGAAAGGGCAAAGACAGAGCTAGAGATTTAGGGCACGGGGTAGATGGAGGGAGACTAAGAAGACTGAAAAGAAATGTCTCCTGCACAGTTCTGGAACTTTTCTTGTGCAGGGCATCTCTTCCTAGTCAGGAATTCATAATAAAAGGCTGACCTCCAGCTACTGAAGACAAATGACTGTGATTTTTATATATCCTCTGAGACACATACATAAACACACAAAAAGTTCTTAACCAAGGCACTCCACAGCACATGACAACCAGGAACTGCCATTTGTTGCTCTCTCAGAACTGCCAGGATAATCGACCCACCTTCCGATTCTTAGGATTATATCTATTCAAGTCCCCACTGTATTGGACATGGAATACATTTTCAAATCCCAAGTACTCCCCCCTTAAATAAATTCCACAATAAAGGGAGGCGGCCGAGGAAGTGAAACAAAGTTAAACAGGGATCGAAGGTTCCTTTTCCGTCAACATCATGCAACAGAGCGTGCTGGCTGACAGGCTGAATGCATCAAATATTTTTCAAGCTCTCTATATAAATATGGCCCCCAAAGTTTACACCCCAATAAAACACATGTTGAAAACACCAATCTCACTGTGTTCTGCTTATACACTGAGTATTATCATCTCTGCCAGTTTGATAGGCAAAAACTAACTAACTAAATAAATCGCCATTTAATTTATATTCCCGAATTCAGTGAGGTCAAGCATTTTCTTAAAAGGCTTATTTCTACTTTAAAAGTGGTCTCTTCATGAGTGTCTATGTATTAGCAGCTTATGGCCTTGGTTCCATTTTCATAAGGTGCAGCATTAATACAGCAAGACAGGGGTCCACAGGGTCAAGAGACATATTTTAGACCTACACCTTGCCATTAACTGGCTGGATCACGTGGGACTAATCACTTTAAATAGATCAAAAGCTTTCAAATTTTGGTTGACATAGTCAAGAGAATTTTACCCAGAGTCTAATGTATAAAATAGTTAAAAGTGAAGTTGCTAGGGCTAAAGCAGGGACCTTACCTGTATGCACCTGACCCCCACAGCATCTGAGACCCCTTGGAGGAATCTTAGGGTTCTGAAGAATAAAACAAAACACTGCCAAGCTTATTGATTTCTAAGATCTCTTTCAGATTCTATGAAATGAATCTTTCCCAGGGTTGGTTTAAAAGGAAGCTTTAAAAAGCACACTTAAGATGTGGTGAGTTCAGAAAACCAGCGTCCTAGAGGCACGGTAAGAAGCCTTCATATGGACAGTATTCCTAGTGAGTCTGAAGGGTGTTTTTTTCTGTCTCTGAAAATGTAGTTGGTGCAGAGAAAAAAAGCAATACTGAATAGGCGGTGTGACAGGAAGACAGGAATATCCTAATGCGGAATATTTCCAGCGGATGCAGCAGCTATTCTTCAGAATTCACTAACTACCATCCCTGCTTGGATCCTGGATGAGACAAATCAATGTGAAATATTTCCTCTTCAACTCTTCCAGCTGAAGCTGAGAGTCAAAGCACATTGATTATCACTACCTTCAGGGGAATATAGTGATTTATGGAGTAAAGCCAGCAATTATTACATCCTTTATACATAACAGTTTCTTATTCTTAAAGATATGTTATTTCCATTCAATATTATTTTGTAAATTATGATTGAAAAATAAAATTTAAAGTTCTTTTTAAAAAAGGTGTTATTTCCAAGTGAACTAAAATGACTCTGGTCAGTTGCATAATAAAGGATGGTTAGATGGGCTCGGTATTTCTATACGGAGATCTGAGGAATGCTGGAAAAGACACCCTGTCCCCACAACGGACTTTGCCTGAGCTATCAACTCACTCTTCTAAGTCACTTCTCTGAAAAATAAGTTACAAAGGAAAAAAAAAAGATGGCATAAGAGATAATGTAAACCATAATCACCTATTAGGTTGAGTAGAGATCAGAAACTCCAGGCTAAGAGAAGGTTAAGAAAGAGTTGGGGACCAGAGGGGAGATACGTAGAAAAATGTGGAGCTAGGAGCATCCAGGGCCTATATTGTTGAAAACAAACAAATAGCTATTGAATGCTGTTGAAATTTGCCTGTTTTGTGGTTTTGCCTACGGCTTTTCCTACATCTATCTTAGATATTCCAAACTTGTAAGTGCACATATGCATGTCAAATGAATCAGTTTAACTCTGATATAAAACAGGAATATATAAATCCAAATTTCCTGAAGAAATTTGAGAAGTCTGATATACCATTTTTGAGTGGGTAGTCTCATTTTTGATGTACTAGTATATCAATTTATCACATCTTTCACTAAAGACATTTTTAGTTAACTAACCTCCATCCATTATCCATTAATCATATTTCTTTAAAATCACTAAGAAAAAAAAACAAAATCTTTAAGGTTATCTAGCATAAACACTAGTTAGTTAAATAAACGTAAGAATCTGAAGATTTGGTTTTACTATTGGGGTTTTTAATTTTACAGTTCCCAACAACTTAAAAGTAGATGTTTAAAGACAATATGAATTTTTTAGGGCTGTAATTACCAGGGTTTTTGTTATACAACTTGGCAAACAGCCATTTTGCAAACACAAAAAGTCACACTTCAGTATGAATTACGGATGGTGCAATAATTCACACCTTGGACATTGTTTCGCCTCAATATCTTACTGCTTCATTAAAGATGTTTATATTTGGATAGTGTGCAAATGTTCAGCATAAAAGACAGAATCCAAATGTGGGAACCAGGCAAGAGAAACTTACTGGTAACTTGAAAGCACTGGGGCTATTAATAAGGAGCAAGCTAAAGAGTTCCTCTTCCTTTCACTGCTTAGAAGTATGCCCCAGAGATATGCATGCGTTTTCTTTTAAACTATTAAGACAGAACCTAAAATAACTTATCATCAAATTATAAAGTATGTGCAAGTAATCTCCAGCTTTCAAAGATGCTCTATCCTAAAATTCCCTTATGTAGGTTAGCAATACATCCCTGTTTATCTGGGATAGTCCTGGGGTGTTATTAATAGCTCCCCCATCTATTCTCGAAAGTGCTCAGTTTAAATGATAAATTATTTGGAAACACTATTTATTAAGTATCTCTAGTTTTTAACCCAGGATACAAACTCCCAATGAGAGAAAAGAAATATAAGCCATTTTAAAACCATCTTCTAAAATTAATTTCTAGCAACAGAAATGAAATACCCATGTAATAGTGTTTCTATGAAGAAGTTGACTTGAAATTCTTGATACTTGATACTTCTCCATGTCCCTACGTCATCTTCTTGGACCTGCAACAACATTCTTTTTGCCACTTGATAGACACCTGATTTAGAGATTCCTCCAAGTTACCAACGGTTACCATTTCAAGGCTGAGCTAAAGAGGGTTAGAGAGGGGCAGAGGCAGAGATCCTGGGAGCAGGGCCATACTTAAGGAAGAGAGGGCTACAGGCAAAGAGTATGGGCTGAGTCTCCTATCTACATAATCATCAAAGCTACTTCCTTCCTAACTCAATGGCAGCCCTGCCCCATCCTGATGCCTCTACCCCCCTCAGCCATGTAGTTGCAGGAAGCAGTATGGCACCACAGAGCACAAGACACATCCTCTTCCTAGCTCAAAGGGCTGCTCATAGTATTTAGCTGCTCTGGGCCTCAGTCTCCTCATCAATCTGTGGAAACCCTCACATAAATTTTTAGGGTTATTTCGGGATCCAATGAAACACTTTTTGTAACATACTGCCCAGTATTGCATATAGCTGAAACCTCTTTTGTGATTTTAATCAGGGGATTCTATCCTTCTTGCCCCACCAGAGAACAGAACCCACTCCTGTAGCTTTTTCCTACTCTTCCTTCTCTAAGCAAGAGTAGGCCTATTTTTTTTAAAAAGGCCATAAATTCCTCCTATCTTATATGCAAGGCTTTGGGGTGGCAGAATGGCAGGAGGAAAACAGGAAGTAAGATCTCAAACTGGTTTTGTTCAGATTTATCCAAGTATGAGTGTTGGGTGGGTGGCATCTTTTCCGTTCTATGACTGCCACTGTCTCCCTGGCTGTTGAGAATGCCACTCTATTTTGGAGGTAAAGGATAAGGGGACTTTCAAGTGCCTTTGGATGTTGAAGTGGGGTATCCACCCCATGTAGATAAGATGAACGGATGCCTGGAGGTCAGCCATCCTGGGGATGCTTTCTCCTGGTGGTAATGAAGAGGACTTCAAGCATAGCTCCTCTCCACAGGCATCATTCAGAGATGCTCTCTCAAGAATCTGTGGGTGTTGTTCATGCTCCATTTATTTCCTAGACGGACAATAAAACTGACCATGGACAGCACTCTTGAATGCAGACAACCCTTTTTCCTTTGGTCCTCCATGATCAAAGAGGCCCACAGGCACTTCAGGCCTGCTCTAGCCATTTGGCTGCTCTGCCTGCTCCTACCAGTCGCTCTGAGAAAAGCCAGGTACTCCATGACTGTGCTCCATGGCGTCTAAGCTGCTACTGCCACGCTATGCCAAAGGCACTACACCATCTGAATCTCCTTCCTATATTTAGAAAATATCCCACCTAGCAGAGCCCTCTTTCCCTAGATAAAAGAAGAGTACCATAGAGCTTCCCTGGCTGAATTCTGAAAACAATAAGTTTTACTGAACATACAGTAGTAAAAGTTTTTTTGGAATGTGATTTGCTCAAGACGGGGCATGTACTCTTCAGCTAGGCCACAGTTCTCATTATTTTATAGTATTATAGTCCACACCTACTTCAACATATTTAACTTACCTACCTGGATTCCAGGGACATTTGACTTCTCCCCAATTTTGGTCATTTACAATGATACATTATGGGTCATGGGGTATAGAAAACCTAAATCTCCTCTACACTGTTAGGGTATTTTATCATCAGATAGGACAAAACAGAGACATGAATGGAAACGTGGGCAAAACCTGGTGCAGGGGATAAGAAGGCACAGAGATTTGGGGGGACCACCACTGTCTTGAAGAATGTTCACAATCTACAGGAGCTTACCCTCCATCTTCCTCTTCTACATAAACAAGTTCTCCATGAGCCACAGTTCCCCCAGTGAAGAAATTAAAAACCAAAACAATATATTGAATTAGTTATCTATTCCTACATAACAAATTACTCCAAAAAATTAGTGGCTTAAAACAACAAACATGTGTTATATCTCACAGTTTCTGTGGGTCAGGAATTTTGGAGCAGCTTGGGTAGACAGTTCCAGCACAGGACCTCTCGTGAGGCTGCAGTCGAATGTCACTGAGTCTACAGTCTCTGGAAAAGGGCTTGTCTGAGCTTGGATGTGCTTCTAAGGTGACCCATTCACATGGCTGGCAAGTTGGCACTGCTGTTAGCAAGAGGTCACAGTTCGCTACATGAGATTCTCCACAGAAATGTCTTCACAATGTGAGTGATTCAAAAGACCAAGCTTAAGTTTCTTGGTCTTTTTTTTATTAACTAATTTCAAAAGTCACACAAGATCCACAATATTCTAGAATTGGTCCCAAATGTCAGCCCCAATTCAATACAGAAAGGGCCTATACTGGGTATACTGACTAGGAGGTAAGGGACTATGTTGGAAAGAAAAAGGAAGAGTAAAGCAAAAACAAAAGAGAGAAAAAACATTTCTAAAGCAGGAGAAAATACTAAGATAAGAGGAAATTTTGCTGAAGGAGGTTAGACGTAAATGGGTAAGGGTTTTTTTGGTATGTTTTGTTTTGCTTCTAAGATTTGTGTCTATGTATCATTTACATTTGAGCCAAAATGGACATAACCCTTACTGATGAGTCCAAAAGATATTCTAATGATAAACATTTATCATAGCAAAGAAAAGCATAAATTTGGAATAATGAAAAGAATAAAGAACTGATGCTCCTGAAAAAATTCAGTTTCCCATAGAATTTTTCAGAATCTCTCCATCTGCCTTCTTTATCAATGCTAAGCCTTTATCAGCATTCAGCTTTGTTTTATTTATACTATTACAAAATGCCAAGAAACACCAGTTTCTTGAAATGAATTGTGGGCTTACAATATTTTAATAAAATTTAAAAGATGACACCACAGTTATCATTTTTTTAATTTTTCAAAATTTCAACAATTCTATAGTATTTCAGTGCTATGATACATCAAATAATCTTTTGTGGACTAGAGTGAACAGTTAAGCATAATTTATAGTGTCACTTATATGGAAAAATGTGTTCCTAGTTCTGAACTACCAACTTATAAACAAACTTTTAGAACCCAACCCATTTCTATGTAAGAACTACATGTACTGGGTGTCAACCTGTGAACTCACCAACAATAGAAAAATTAGCTCACTTAACTATTTCATTCCACTTATTCATTTGTCCAGTTATCCACACATGTGTGATGCATGCATGCATGCATTCAGCAAATATTTATTGAGTGCCAACTTTAGCCAGACACTGGGCTGGAAGTGAGATGATGGGAACACTGAGAGTAGATCAATACATGAACTGGCCAGCAGGCAGCCTCTCAGTGGAGCGAACAAACCAATAATTCTAACATTATATGGCAAATGAAAAAGAATGGGGGAGGGAGAAAGGAAGGGAGGAAGGAAGGAAGGGAGGAAGGAAGGGAGGAAGGGAGGGAGGGAGGGAGGGAGGGAGGGAGGGAGGGGAAAAATGGTCATGAGAAAGGGGAAGACATTTCAAGAAGAGAGGTCAAGGCCTTAGAAAGAAATAGCTCAGTGTGAACAGGGAACTTGCAAGATCAGTATTCTGAAGAGTGAAGTGCAAAATTTGAGTTAGGTAGATATGAGGCTGGAGATCTGATCATGCAAGAATTAATAGACCATTTCAAGGAAGATAAACCTTAATCTTTCAGTCCCTGTTGGCAAACTTTGATGATGGGTTTAAACATGCAAATGAAATGTTCAGACATATTTTGGTTAGCTCATTCTGGTAACCCTGTAGATCTTGGGTCAGTAAATTACAGCCTGTGGGACTTTGTGTAGCCTGTGAGCTAAGAATAGTTTTAACTTTTCTTAGATGGATTTTAAATCATCAAAAGAAGAGTAATATTTTGTAACACATTAAATTATGTGAAATACCAATTTTGTTGTGCATAAAGTTTTATAGGAGCACAGCTACATCCATCCGTTTGCATAGTGTCGGTGACACAATCACAAAGGCAGAGTTGAGCAGTTGCAATAGAGACCATATGACTGGCAAAGCATATAGTGTTTACTACATGGCCCTTTACATTCTGCTGGCCTCTGGAACAGAAGATGTATTTTAAAAAGGGAAATCTATAAGATGGCTTCTGCGAATGAATATACCAACTGAAAAATGACAGGGCTGAACTATGGTGAGAGGTAATAGGCCTAGAGAGGACAGGGCAGTTTCATGACATGGGGTATCAAATGAGCAAGGTATGTATGAGATGAGAGGTCTCAAGGTATAATTTCAAGTTTCTATTTTTAACAACTAGGAGCCAGAGGATGCAGAAGGGATGCTAGAAGAATGAGGTGTCCTTTAAGACATTTTGTGGAGATGCCTCAGAGGCTAATGGATATGCATGGGCTAGAAATGTAATGAGCCCTCATCCATTTCACCTCTGTACACTAAAATCCATAAATCACTTTTCATATGTCAAATACAAACTTTGTTTCTCAGCAAATGAATATTTTGAGCAATCACGTGGTGACAGTGCTTACCAGACACATGTTTAGTTCTGGCTGCAAGAGCAACATCACCCAACAATATTTGTGTAACTGTTTGGCTACTGGTATGTATTACATTTTGGTCTTACTTTTTGTTAACAAAAGAAAAAAAAAAAAAAACCAGGTGAAAATAAAAAGAAAATTAAAGTGTTAACATTAATGATAAGAAATACAAGCATCATAAAAGTCAGAAATTACTAAGCATGTCCAGATCATCACTGGATTTAAGCTGATGAAAGCATGATCCATTATGAAGGAAAATTAATAAATAAAAAAGTTACACGTTTTGAAAATATCTCTGGTTGAAGATAATATCTAAAAGGAGAGGTATAATTAGGGGATTTATAATCATTTTTTCACACACATCCCAATGCCTTCTAGAATATATTTGACTATTGTACGTGCAATCATCTGACACATTTTCAGGAACTGTCTAAGGGTAGGAGACCCCCCTTGAATTAACTAGGGAGTTCAAGTTGAGAGGATACATAAGAGTAACCAAAGAAAACAAAAGGAAGGGCTGCTGCATCCCGAGGAAACCAAAGCTAACTGATGAGCACAGTAAACGGAGCCCACAAGGAAAATTGAAGTAAGATGGCTTGAGAAATACACAGAGAACCAGAATGTTATACTAGTAGATACCATGACAGGAGAGAATTAGTATCAAGGGAGTCGAGTTTTAAGAAGGAAAATGTTTTGACTGTTTCAAAGAAAGCAGCCACTGTGGCCATTGCCAAGGCCCTCTTCTCTCTCTTCGTTAATAACACCCCAACTTTGCCATGGGAACCACTCTTTCCCCACTTTTTATCACGTGATCTGGATTTATTGATCCTTCCCATAGCTCCAAAGATGGGCTATGCCTGGCTTCAGTCAATCCCCATATTCAGCCAGAGTGAATGATTGGCTCAATGATGGGCAGAAACCCACGGAGAGAGAATTGGAGGGAAGGAGATTTTGCTGGGACTTTTGAGAAAAAAAAATATATTTTCCCTGTCTTTCTTTGAGGGTTTACTGTGTGGATGTAATGTCTGGAATGGCCTGCAGAGCTGGGGAGTGGAAAGGTGAATAAGCGGCTCTGAGGAGCCTAAGGATAAAGCCAAAACATGGAAGGCAAAGCAAGGACATGGAAAGAAGCCAGGTTCCTGGTGAATCATTTCAGGTACTGGATTAAGCCTTACCTAAGGCCAGCACTCACTTCAGGATTTTCAGTTACATGAGTCAAGAATTCTCCACTATGTTCAAGCCACTTGGATTTGGATTCAATCAGGCAAGACAAAGATTCCCAACTGATATAGGGGGTTGCTAATGATGGGAAGGAGAGCAGTTTCAATGTATTTGTAGACGTATTAAATGTGGATGATCTCTCTTCGAAGAAATTTGAATGAATGAAAGAAATTAGGCAGTACCCAAAGGAACAGGTATGGTCAAAAGAGGAGATTGTTTTTAGTTTGCATTGTTGTTGCTGTTGTTCATTATTTATTTGCTTGCTTATTTATTTGTTTCAAAGTGTAAGATATCTGAGTCTAACTTGAGAACTGACAGAATCTAGAAGAGAGGAGAGCTGAAGGTATAGAGGGGAAAGTGACTAACTGGTACAAGATCCTTCCACTTTCAAATCCTGGAAGAGAAGACTCCATGCTTTCTGTTCACCAAACTTGAAGAAATCTTTAATAGAACTGTCCAAAAAGGGGATCTTAAAAGTTTTCAAGGTGATTTTCAAATAAATTAGTTTTATTTCCTATACTTTTACTGAATACATTTTTTTTTAAGATCAAAGTCTTTATTCTGGAAAGAAGGTTAAAATGAGGGCCTTCTAAAACCTTACAAAAAAGAATGGCTTAACCAAGAGCTTGTTCACCAAATTTCAGTACACAAAGACTGGCTGGTATCCCCTAGCCTTGAAAGAGGTTTGTTTTCTACAAATAAAAATTACTGTTTCCAATAAAAAGTTATGATCATATAAAACTGAGAATGCCTACCAATAAAAAATGCAGGCATAACTTTATGAACTGCTTAGGAAAATCCCTAATAGTATAAATGCAGTGGACAATTTAAGAAACCACCATATTCCCAGACCTTTGAGGTCAGCGAAATAAGAAAATACTGTATAATCTCTCCCACAGTCCTGTGCTGGGCTGGATGAACTATGAGCCTCAAATTATCAGGTCTAATGGGGAGTTTGAACCATCCATAAATGAAATAATATATCTGTGGAAAATGCAGAATTGTGCTAACTGCCTGAATAAAGATCTTTGATAGATATGAACTCTGGGTCAATTTACGCCAAAGCTGAAATGTTGAACCGTTCACTGAAATGTGACCTGTCAAATCTGGGTACAATTGAAAGATTAACATAGTTTTCACATTTTAATGTGGATACTTGGCATATTGCACTGGGAGGAAGATGGGAGGGACTAAATCCTTGATACTGACAAACAACAACTGTTTAACACCTTTATTTGGACCTTCACATTCCCAGAAACCAAATACATTCTTTGTGTATGGATCCAAAGGGGCTGTAAGCCTATGGAGACCACATGCCCTTTGAAAATTACAGAATCTTAGACAGGTTGGCATCTACAAAGTCATCACTTTCATTCTCTACCTTTGGGTCACACTTACCAATTCATAATGATTGTGGAGAATAAACCATAAACCTCTTTCTGGAACCCAGTTCAATTTTATGGTCTAACCCAAATCCCCTCACACAGAGCAACCGCATGCTGCAGCTGTCTCCCAGAGTCCCCCCCACTGTGGGGTAGGGAAGTGGTCTCTGCCAGCTTTATCTAAACTCTCAGAATGCAAAAGAAACATTTGCAGGTTTAAAATGGGCTTTTTTTTTCCCATTATGCCTTTACCTCAAAACAATCCTTGCAGAGTAATTGAGTGACAGGTTACAAATCTGGGAGGATTAATGATTATTCTTGTTTAAAGTTAATAATAACGGCTAATAACAGCCAATATATATCATGTGCCTTCAACGCAGTAAAACCTTTACGAATATTATTCTATTTAATCATCACAGTAATGCTGTACCATAAGTATTTTTTTTTCATTGTGCCTACACTGCAAATGAAGAAACAGAAACACAAGAGGGGATAAACGGATTGCCCAAGGCCATATAGTTAACGAGTGGCAGAGAGCCACTCAGAGCGGGCAGCCTGGCCAGGGGCCCATGCCTTTTAACCACTGTACTACACTGTATCTGAGAAGGGGAAGAGACAAGGAAGCAAATGGAATGATTTCTTAAGATCACTTTTAGGTCAGTGACTCTATGATTCCAACTTTGCTTTATCTGGCTCAAGTAAAGTACTTCTACCTTAATTGCCACAGAAATACTATATGTTCCCTGAGCAAAGCTGGGGGCAATGAGAGGGTGCTTAAAACAGCACAGTTAGTGTGTGTGACTCAATAACCATTTTGTTTACCAATAGTAAAATTGCTTCTATTCTACTAACGTCACATTAGCTTCTTTGCCTGCCAAGTGCAGGCCTAACCAGGCCTGCAGTTTTCATTTTAGCTCAACCCCCAGGGGGAAAAGCTTGTATTTGTCAAAGCACATTTCTGCCACACATAAGTCATCTAAGAAACCAGTAGATTTCTAAAATATAGTTTCTTTGTATGACTATCAGTATACACTCCCCCAAAGGGGAGCTGACAGTGAAGGGGCTTGGGAATGGGGGGATGGAGAAAATTTCTATTCTAAATCTTAAGACTGCAATGGCTGTGGACAAGTTCTGGTCTTCAATACCCATGTCACTCTGCAGCTCAACATGACGTCAATGGAAAGGGGACTGAGAGAGAACTATGCCTCCAAGCAGCTTCCAAAGAGTTGTCTTAAGAATATAAAGTCTACTAAGTTGCTCAATGTGGTGTAGCATGAGTGTCTGAAAACAAGTGTGCTATTCTCCTCGTGCTGAAGTGGGCAACATTGGAAAAGACCGTTTCTACTCAGGGCCCTCTTGTGAGCGGTGATTATGCAATTCAACCATGTCCTCATGCTCTTTATAAAGTGTGAATCAAATTTTCTGTCAGGGAATAGTATTTTCCACACTCATGTAGAGAATAATTTGAAAAACCCTGGTGGCTTGCCAGTTTTAAAATAGTCTAACTCTATGTCACCAGGGAATATGTCATTGTTTCGCCCAAAGCCCAAATCTCCACAGGCCGGGAGATGGGGCGCTGTGGGGGCTGATTCTCGATGACACTGACATCCATCACCTTGTGTGTCCTGCAGCAGACGTGAACCTGTGACTAGAAAGCCTCTGGCTTCCATGACATTCCTTCCCATAACTTAGGCCAGGGGTCCTCAAACTACGGCCCGCGGGCCACATGCAAATACAAATATTGTATTTGTTCCCATTTTGTTTTTTACTTCAAAATAAGATACGTGCAGTGTGCATAGGAATTTGTTCATAGTTTTTTTTTAAACTATAATCCGGCCCTCCAACGGTCTGAGGGACAGTGAACTGGCCCCCTGTTTAAAAAGTTTGGGGACCCCTGACTTAGGCTGTCAGAATGGGAAAAGGTCTGAGTACCCAACTTCTCTGACAGTGCAGTCCTTCAAGTAAAACACTACTGAGCATGCCTGGTACTCATGCTACTGTCCTTGCTAGGTATGCTGGAAACACACATAAAAGAGCCTTTTTAAAAAATAACAAGAAATAGACAATAATTACAGAAGTTCTAAGATGTTCTTCCTCCACTAAAATGCATGCCGATGCTCTACTTTGAATACCTCTGAACTAAACCCCATCCCTTGTTTTTATAGATGCATTCAACTCAAAGAGATAAAATTACTTCCAATAGGAATTACCAAGTTCACCTAGAGCCCACATCTCCGGACACTTGATCTATGCTCCTTCCTAAGGTTCTCAACAATGGCTTGTGCCACCCTTCAGGGCATTTAGAAGCACAGGCAGTATCTGGCTTTGTCATAATGTCCGGGATGTGTTGCAGGCATTAGTGTGTGCCAGGGAATACCTAACATCCTGCAGAACAGTCCTCCACATAAAGAATCCTCTACTCTAAAGAGTAATACAGCCCCCATTGGGATCAATCCTATAAAGATGGGCTTCCTTTCCCCAAAAGAAACGTCATCATGACAAGTCTATGTTATACTCATCACACCAGCCATGCACTTAGATTCTTTTTATTATTATTATTATTATTATTATTATTATTATTATTATTAGTTAAGGTATTACAAATGTGTCCTCATCCCCCCCATTAACACTTAGATTCTTATAAGTCACATTCATTTCCATTTCACATTTCTCCACCACATTAATCATGATATTTGTCAAGAGAGACTCATTGCTAGAGCCAATCCCTGCCATTTTATGTTCCTCTCTGCCAGGGTTTTTTAATCTCGATATTATTGACATTGTGGGCTGAATAATTCTTTGTTTTGAGGGCTGTCCTGTTTGTTGCAGATGTTCAGCAACAGCCCTGACCTCTATCTATCAGAATCCAGTAGCATCCCTCCAGGTATGACAATCAAATGTCTCCAGGCATTACCAAAATCACCCACTATTGAGACTCACTGGTCCAAGCTAAGGCTGCAACTACACAGGCATAAATGAGACGGGGCATCCCATCACCTCATCTTTTTTGTGTGTGCGTCACTAACAGGCTATGGTTTGGCATGAAGACAGAGTACATAATTCACAGAAAATAGAGATGATGTTTTGTTCAGCTTGGTATTTCCAGTCCAATATAATGCCTGGCACGTAGCAGGCACACGTAAGTATTTACTGAAAGAAAGAAGCCTTCTTCAGAACAATACATACCTTAGTTAACTCAAGTCTTAATAAATGAGCCTAATTCCAGTAACAGAAGCCCCAAAGACCTTCCTGAGAAAACATTAGAAAGTGCCTATCAGAATAGCTTTGCAATAGGTAAAGGATTTGTGATGTGGTTAATCACTCCATCTCTGAACAACCCAACCAGAAAGTAACCATCAGATTATCATGCCTCTCGTTATCAGTGAAGTCCGGCATCCAATTGCCTTCCCTTGTTTGCGGTGGCCTTAGTTTATCTTAAAGTCCTTCTGTATTATCTGGGAAAGCATTTGAATTGCCAATCTGAAAACAAGGCTGTACAACATGCTTTGAATTAGAATAAAATTTCAAATTTGGTCTGCTTAAATTCATATCCAGCAAGCTATTTATGACTGCTCAGCATGATTTTTTTTTAGAGCACGCTTTACCGAATCACCCTGGGGATTTTTTTTCTTATGTTGAGATTCTACACTCCAGAAAACCTAAGTCTTAAGTTTAAAAATAAGCAAGACTCCCTGGAAAATGACAGACCTTCAAACTGCAGAAAGAAACATAATACTTACCCTGCTAGTCCAAGGAAAAAGGGCACCTGCAGGCCCCACCAGGCTCCACATCCTGACGCTGCCTCACGTGCCCAATCCTATTTCCCACAGCTGTGGCCAAGCCAGTCTCCTCATGGTCTCACCAATAAGCCATATCACCTTTGGGCTTTCTCTTGTGTTGGCCTCCAACCTGGAATGTCCCCATTTTCCCTCTCCCAAAGTAAACACCATACAATCATACTTACCTTCCCTCATCCAGGAAGCTGTCTCAGACACCTCCAACTCTCAGACACAATCCTCTCCTCCAAGTGGCTACCATACTTGTAATCTGTAGCACACCCTTCCCCACTTAATTAAACCCTATCTTACAGGGTGAGGCTACAGCTGCCTATAGATTAAATCGGTCTCCCAAAAAGACTACATTCCCTGAGCATCTATGCCACCCATGTCCCACCTGAATCTATCCTGGTCACATGGTAAGTGCTCAGTAAAAATTTGTTCCCTGAGCTATTCCAGACTGTGCTAAAGGTATGAGTGTGTACACTGTTATTTATGTACATTTCTTTTTTATTCCATGTCATCTGTGTAAATTCAAAGTCTACTGGGCACCACTCTAACAAAACTCACAAAATGGGCTCTCACTGGGATGGCTTAGGGGCAGTGGTTTTTCACGCACACTCACAGCGCAGAAACAGTCCCACCAATCTTTTTCACTATCTAGCCCATCCCTTGTGCTGTGAGGAAAGGGACACTGTTACTAACTGCCAGTTCACAACATCAGGCGGTGGGATAAAAGGGTATTCAGCCTTGGTTAAAGTCAGCCCTTAAGAACAAGGGTCATACAAGATCCACTGCTAGTAGGAATGTCAAATGGTGTAAAAACTTTGAAAAACAGTTTGACAATTACCTAAAAAGTTAAACATCACGCCCATTTATTTTTTTAATTTAACAGAAAATAACAAGTGTTGGAGAGGATGTGGAGAAATTGGAACTCTGGTGCAGCCACTATGAATAACCATATAGAGCAGTGGTTCCCAATCTTATTTTGGCCATTCCCCACCTAAGCATCTCTAAAACCCTGATGCCCACCCCCCCCACACACAGACTGTGACATATAATTCTTATTATTAAAAAACTCTTATTCACGTAGAGGAAGCCTAAAAGGCCATTAACTTAGTCTAAACAAGCTTCCAAAGAACACGGCATCCATTAAAGAGAAAAATAAAAGAACAAAAGGACAGTTGAAGTACTGAGGAAGAAAGCACCAAGAAACTATTAAAAAAATAATAATATGAAGTGATATGAAAAAATAGCAAATAAAGTTTCAAAACGCATAATAAAGAACTGAAGTGCATGTCACAATATATATTTATATACTGTATATGAGGCCCCCAGAACCATAAGAAATGCAAAAATATCACTGTTAATAACTCATTCTCCAATTGCCCCCCTTAAAAATCAAATTGCCCCCCTGAAGGGCATATGCCCCACATTGGGAACCACTGGTATAGAGGTTCCTCAAAAAAAATTAACAAAGAACTACCATATGACCCAGCAATTCCATTTCTGGGTATATACACAAACAAATGAAGGCAGGGTGTTGAAGAGATATTTGTACACCCATGTTCATAGCAGCATTAGTCACAATAGCTAAAAGGTGGAAGCAACTGAAATATCCATCTACCTATAAATGGGTAAACAAAATGTGTCATATACGTACAATGGAATACTGTTGGGCCTTAAAAAGGAAGGGAATTCTGACATATAATACCACATAGATCAATGGTTCTCAACCTTCTGGCCCTTTAAATACAGTTCCTCATGTTGTGCCCCAACCATAAAATTATTTTCGTTGCTACTTCATAACTGTAATGTTGCTACTGTTATGAATCGTAATGTAAATATCTGATATGCAGGATGGTCTTAGGCGACCCCTGTGAAAGGGTCGTTCGACCGCCAAAGGGGTCGCGACCCACAGGTTGAGAACCACTGACATAGATGAACCTGAAGACAAATACTGTATAATTCCACTAGAGTAGTCAAATTCATAGATAGAAAGTAGAATGGTGGTTTTCAGAGGTTGAGGGGAAGGAAGAATGGGAAGTTGTTATTTAATTGGTATAGAGTTTTACTTTTGTAAGAAGAAAACAGTTTTGGATATTAGTTGCATAACAATGTGGACATATTTAGCACAACTAAACTGTATGCTTAAAAATGGTTAAGATGGGCCCTGGTCAGTGTGGCTCAGTTGGTTGGAACAACATCCCATAACACCAAAAGGTGATGGGTTCTACTTCTCGTCAGAGCACGTACCCAGGTTGCGGGGTTGGGGCACATTCGGAAGGCAACTGGTCAGTGTTCATGTGTCTGTCTCTCTCTCTCTCCCTCCCTCTCTCTAAAATCAATTTTTAAAAATTTATAATGGTTAAGATGGTAAATTTTATGTCCTGTGCATGGTGAAATTAAAATGGTGAAACAATTAAATTTTTTTAAATGTATAGTTAAACATATATTTCCCCTGTAATCTCACTCTTAGATATCTACCTGTGATTAATGAAAATATACATCAACAGAAAGAATTGTACATGAATTTATATAGCAGCATTATTCATAATAGCTGAAAAGTGGAAACAACTCAAATGTCCACTAACTGGTAAATGGGTAAATAAAATCCAGCCCTAGCTGGCTTAGTTCCGTGGATAGAGCGTCGGCCTGCGGACCAAAGGGTCCCAGGTTCAATTCTAGTCAAGGGCACATCCCTTGGTTGCAGGCTCCTCTCCGGGCCCTGGCCCTGGTTAGGGCACGTGCAGGAGGCAACCAATCCATGTGTTTCTCTCACATCAATGTTTCCCTCTCTCTTTCCTCTCTTTTCCACTCTCTTTATAAATCAATGGGAAAATATCCTCGGGTGAGGATTAAAAAGAAAATCCATACAATGGAATGTGATCAAATATAAAGGAAGTACTGATACTTCCTACAACATTAATAATGCTTAAAAACATTTTGCTACATGAACAAGTCAGACAGAAAAGACCATATATTATATGATCCCACTTGCATAAAATACCCAGAAGAGGCAAATTCATATAGACAGAAAGTAAATTAATGGTTGCCTGGGACTGGGGGTGGGAGCAGGGATTAACTGTAAATGCACATGGGGAATCTTATTGCCCTACAACATGTTCTAAATTAGTACATTACAAAAACAGGATTATAGTCATAGTTGTCCAAGCTTATAAATTTACCAGAAGTCATTGGACTGTGCCTTAAAGGAGTGAATTGCATATAAAATTATACCTCCATAAAAATTATAAAAACAAATAACAAGGGTCACTGATATGCTTTGTTCACAGGCTGACTTCCATTTCTTTTCCCCCAATGGTGGGGTTTGAGAAGCTTCCTATTATGGACCACAGCTTAATTTCAGAACCATACTTGATTGATCACACTTTGGAAATGGGGATGGATCATCAAATTCACTCAGTCATTTAATAAGCAAATACTTAGAGAGGCACTGTGCTGAGCACTTGGAGAAAAACAGGAAACAAGGCAAATGTGCTCTCTTGCAGGCCCAGGGCTGAGAGTTACAAACACATAAGCAGGCCAAATAAGGCAGTGTAATATGTTCTACAACAGGAGGACATATAGGCATGACAGTGCACATAGGTGGGGCACCTCACCTTGACTATGATATCAGGTATGATATCAGGGGCCCTGGAGAAACTAACTTTAAGCTGAGGTCTGAAAAGGAAGTTTAGAAACAAAGATGAGGCAGGGGTGAGAAATAGTTATCCATGCAGAGGGAACAGCAGGCCTAGAGGCAGGAGAGATGGAAGATTTGGAGAACTGATGCTACTCAATCACAATGTGAGGGTGGAGAGTGGAAAGAGAAATTTTAGAAAAATAAACAGGGATCTGATCATAAAGAGCCTCACAGGCATATTAAAGAATTTGGGCTTTATCCTAAGTGGCATGAAGCAATAAAATGTTTTCAGCAAGTGAATTAACATGATCAAATTTGGAGTTTGATGGAGAGATAAAATGGGAGTAGTCAAAACTAGAAGCGAGAAGATCCATTAGGAGGCTGTTACAAATTGATAGTGGGCAGGGCCTAAGAAGAGACAAAAGCTGCCATGACATGGGAAGTGGCTTATTTCCTGCGTGCCTTACATCCATTCACATGGAGACCAGGTTCTCCTATTGCTAACCAGATTAAGGCATTTATTCCAGCCCCTTCTCCAACTGTTTCTTTTGACTCAGACGCTCCCCATGCTTTGTCCTTAGCCTGTCTAATCCTTATGAATTTTTTTCCCACTTACAGTTTTCTTTCAATATTATTTTGTATTTGTTTCCTTATGCATTATTGATGTCTTTAGAAGCCCTTCCTCCAGAAAACCATCCTGACAACCCAGCCACACCCTAGGCTAGAGCCTCTCCAGTATGCTACCTTCGAAACATGTGCTCATTCTCTACACAGCATACATTATACAAGTGTACATATATTGATCTGTTTTAACACTACATGAGTGCTATCCAATAAAACTTCCTATAAAAACAAAGATATTTTATATATGCCCTGCCCAATATAGCAGCCACCAGCTTTTAAGCACTTGAAATGTGGCTAGTGTGACTAAGGAACTAAATTTTTAATTGTATTTAATGTTAATTCATTTACATTTAGATTTACATAACCACATGTGGCTACCATATTAAACAACCATTATTAGGCTTTATAATCTGTAAACACAGACACTGTGTTACCTTGCTTATCACTGAAACTCAGGCATATAGAATAGAATAGCACTGGGTATATAATAGGAACTTGATAAACATTTGTGAGTGAATTAATGATATACAGAGGCTCAGAGTACTAATAATATTCATTCATTCATTCATTCAACAAACACTATCAAGCACCTACAAGGTGCCCAGTATTGTACTCGATGCCAGGGTTACAGATCAAGTCTCCTGCTTTTGTGATACTTATACCTTAATGGGGAAGGCAGAAAATAAATGTAAGCAACACAAAAACAGTTTCTGAGACAGAGATGCCAAAAAAATAATGCATGGTAAAGGGATAGAGAGTGATGGAGGGAGTGTGCTTGTTTTCATGAGACTTTACCTCACTGATAGAATCTGCCAGCGCCTCTGCTACCCCAGCATATGGCATTCTAGCATATATCAAATAAACTCATGACGAAAGTTAATGGAACAAATTCAACAGAAGGTAAGATAATTGCTCAGAAATAAATTTTGCTTTCTGATCATCTTGTCATAAAAGCTTTTAAGTATGCATTTTTGTGGAAAGAAGGCAGTGGCAAAATTGACCCATATTCTGTTTTAAAGCTATTAATGTGTCAAATAGCCCCTGAAAGCAGAGAATTTCTACAAATTTTGGGGGGAAACACCTTCTAAATTACTTAGTGTTATAACATGTACTACTGTTTGTAATACTTTAAACAATAAAATAAAATTTTAAAAAAATATTGAAAATTTAAAAAAAATCTCCACCTATAACATGTATCTTCTGTTTTGCAATTAAATTCACCCCACATTTACTGAGCATCTCCCTAAGTGTGAGGGCTGTGCTAGGCCCCAGGACAGAAACCCGGTGATGCCTGGCTTCCAAGAGAAACCACACAGTTAACAAAATTTTAATTTAAAAAAAAAACAACCACAATGTGGTCAGAGCATGTCACACCATTTTCGTTCTTTTAGTTTTCATTTGGCTTCCTGTATGTTCTTTATCCCTGGTCAAAAAAATCTCCAAAGATGCTGTATTCTTTCCTAAGACCAAGATTATTTCATAATTTCTCATCTTGCATAAAATGAAATTTTCCTTAGCTACTGCATCAACTAACACCACTGAGATGACAAATCATGTAGCTGGGAAACATGTCAAAATTTAAAGTGCATTTTGTAGGCTGGGGAAAAAAACTGGAAGGCTAATCATTTAACCAAGAGGAGATTCCCCAATCGAATCATCTGGACTTTAAAAATATTTGCTCACCTTTCCTGGTTGTAAAAGTTAAGTGAAACTGGGCAGGACAGCACTTCTGTAGGCTAAAAGTCCTGCATAGATGGTCACAGGATTAAAATGATGACTCTGCACTAGATCACTGGTGCACAGGTTACGCCAATATTAAAAAAGCAGAGAAGAGAGCTGGAAAGCTTAACCTCATGAAGACAGACAAAACTGCGCTGAGATCATTTCTAGCCTGCTCCTTGGAAAAGAAGATTAATATGCAAGCAAATAAATGCAGGTTCAAAGCCTCCCACATCACCTCTGAAAGCCTCCAATTAGAACTCGTCTAAACTTCAGCATCCACAGTCACTGGTCACATGCTTGCCTGAGGGGTCAGGGAAGAGACATGCATATGTATGTATGCATGTGTGTGCATATGTGTACATATAAATATGTGTGCATTTATATACACCATCAGATAGAAAGTTCACCTCTTATGTTAATTTAGGATGGTAAGTTTTTATGCAGAATAACATATGGCTTATCATTTACAGTGAAGGAAAAAATCTATTTGGCCGTATTGCCACTCTATTAAGAAAAGATTTCTGGATTTTCCAATGCTCTGCTTTCATCTCCCAAGTGTCAAAAACCCTGCAGTTTCACCATAATGCCATCGCCTGGGTCTATGCCATGGAATCATCTTTCTATGATTCAATTTCAGTGCAGCGAATGTGCCCGTCATCAGCTTGTATTTATTCCCAACACCCACTGGAAGCTCTAGACTCTGAAAATGTGTCTGTGTAACTGAACCACTTCAAAATGTCCTCGTGATACTGTGTTACTACAAAGTCATGTTCCAGCTTTCAATGTTGTTTTTTCTTCAATAGTACAATACTTGGTTGGTATCTGCCTGCCTTTGAAAGAAAGGCAAACTCTGTTGTTTTCAAAATCCCTTTCTTAAAATGGTTCTGCAATACAGGGACAGACGTAGGAGAATTTAAAAAGCAAAAGTCTGGTTCAAATGCAAATCTAAATTCAAATGTAACTCTCACTTTGTGTTGGACTCCGTATTGTTTGGTGTGATGGTCCCATTGTGGCCTTCCTAATGTTTGAGAAAATCATGTCCACGTAAATTCATTACATGTGCTCAGTGAAGATGGTTTAAAAATGTATTGAACTTTTCTTTCTATTTAAATAGACAGATGCCAGGGCAGTTTTTCTTCTTTAGTTCTAAATTAATTCCATGCAAGGAAAAAATGTGGGTTGAATTGGCAAACTCAATGGACTTAGAGAACGCCACCAGGGTTCTGAAGGAAGGGTGGAGAGAGCCACGTTCACGCATGACGCATACCTGGTTGTTTTTTCTGTAAGTTGTATCCCAATATTTCTACGGTTTCCAGTACACCCAAAGTCCAATGTAGTCTAAGATCAAGTTTCAAAACTCCTCACATTTCCCCAGTAAGTTTATTCTTACCATAGCTATGGATCTGTAAGTATTCATTCTCTATCTAACAAGCAAGATCTGGGGGAGGGTGCTGTCACAATAAAAAGAGAGATGAAGCAGATGAAGAATGTCATATGCATTGTATTAAAAATCGAAACGCCTCCTGTCCTGAACAGCAAATTAGAATCTATGTGATTTGCACAACAGCATAAGAGAATGGAGACCTCCGTGCATTAAAGAGTGAACATTATTGCAAAGGGAACAGCCACCCGAAGGGGCCTGCCACTGCAGGACATGTGGTGCTGGAAAATGTGCAAGGGAGGCAAAAAAGGAGAAGGTAACATTTCCAATGTTCACTCGAGTTTGCTTTTGTCAGCCCCTCTGTGATCCCTCCCACTCCCATGAAATAACTAAACAGGGTCTGGAAACATGAAGCAGGACACCAGGGTTACTGGTTTGCAAGCACAAAAGGGGTCAACCTAAAACCCAGCAGCCAAAGAGGACTTTCATGCTTTAGAAGCATGTGTGCAGGGAAGCACACAGAACATGGACGTGACTCATTCACTTGGGTCAGACCCCACACCTGTTTGTAGGCCATTAGCCATAAAAGCACCGTGACATTTTAAAAAGAAAAAAAAAGAAAAAATCTTGTTCAGCTTTCTCCTTCCCCTCCATTAACAACTGTCAATATTGGACCCCTCACACTATACACACACAGGCAAATGTCTCCTTCCCCAAAAGGGGCAATATTAGTTCTAACAGTGAAAAACTTCAAGTGCAAGTATTCACACATGGTGCACATCATGGACTGTCCTTTGTGTCTGAAAGTATCACTCAAGAAATGTCACTTGTTTCTAAGGCAGACTACTTGCAATGCCCTCATTCCCCACAGCTCCTCAATACATGGCTTGGTAATATATTTTAAAGTGTTAAGCTCCAAAAAGATAAGGCTAGTATGTATAGTGCAATTTACCTGTCAGAAGCCCAAGCTAGGGTCCCATACCTATGGTCTCTTAATATAACTCTTCAGCCAAGAATCAAAAGCAAACTCCCCATTTTCTGGTCACTTTCAGTTGGTATCCAAAATCACAATTCAAGCAAAATTAAAATAAATAAAGGGATTTCTGTGGAACTAAATTTTGTAGCAGCATGAAATAGCATTTAATAAAACAGCCAACAGACAACAATGGCCTCTTTAAAATTAAAGCAAGATGACAACTTACAAACATGTGGGACTTATTTAGCATCTGTTATGAGATTGAAAAGCTCATCAAAATAGACTTTTCCCTTTCCCTCTACCTCCATTAGGATTTGTTTAGATTCTGCTCTACAAGAGACAGCACAATATGCCGAAAGCAGAACTTGCTTCATACACCCAATCCTGTTTCTTTTCAATCTTTCCATCTACCCTAGTTGCTCAAGCAGAAAGCTACACATTATCCATAATTTATTACTTCCCTTCTACCACCTTATCCATCAATTAGCAAGTCCTATTGATTATACTTCCCCAATGCATCCCCAATCCATCTACCTCTCCCCACCTCCATTACAATCACATTGGTCTAAACCAGACCTGTCTGATAGGACTTTTTACGATGATGGAAATGTGCTATCTATGTACTGTCCAACCTGACAGACACCAGTCACATGTTTTTATTCATTCTAGTCAGCACTTGAAATTTCGCTAGGGCAACTGAAAACATTTTTAATTTTTATGTTCATTAATTTGGGGGGGCAAAAAACTTTTTTTTTATTTATTGTCTAAAGTTTTACGTATGTCTCCTTTTTCCCCGCTTGAACCACCTACCAACCATTCCCACCCCAGGCAAGCCCCCACCTCCCCAGTGTCTGTGTCCATTGGTTATGCTAATATGCATGCATACAAGTCCTTTGGTTGCTCTCTAACCCCTTCTCCCCTGACATTTGTCTCTGCATCTATTCTTGTTCATCAAATTATGTTGATCATTATATCCTACATATGAGTAAGGTCATGTGATATTTATCTGCCTCCAACTGGCTTATTTCACATAGCATAATGCACTCCAGTTCCATCCATGCTGTTGCAAATAGTAAAAGTTCCTTCTTTTTTATAGCGGCGTAGTATTCCATTGTGTAGAGATACCAAAGTTTTTTAATCCATTCATCTGCTGATGGGCACTTAGATTGTTTCCAAATCTAAGCTATTGTAAATTGTGCTGCTATGAACATAGGGGTGCATATATCCTTTCTGATTGGTATTTCTGGTATCTTGGGATACAGTCCTAGAAGTGGGATTACTGGGTCAAATGGGAGTTCCATTTTTAATTTTTTGAGGAAACTCCATACTGCCTTCCACAGTGGCTGCACCAGTCTACATTCCTACCACCAGTGCAGGAGGGTTCCTTTTTCTCCACATCTTCGCCAGCACTAGTCGTTTATTGATTTGTTGATAATAACCATTCTGACAGGTGTGAGATGGTATCTCATTGTTGTTTTGATTTGCATTTCTCGGATGATTAGTGACTTTGAGCATGATTTCATATGTCTCTCAGCCTTCTGTATGTCCTCTTTCGAAAAGTGTCTATTTAAGTCCTTTGCCCATTTTTTGACTGGATGATTTATCTTCTTTTTGTTAAATTGTATGAGTTCTCTGTAAATTTTGGAGATTAAACCCTTATCTGAAATAGCATTGGCAAATATGTTTTCCCATGCAGTGGGCTTTCCTGTTGTTTTGTTGATGGTTTCTTTTGCTGTGCAGAAGCTTTTTATTTTGATGTAGTCCCATTTGTTTATTTTCTCCTTAGTCTCCATTGCCCTAGGAGCTGTGTCTGTAAAGATATTGCTGCGACATATGTCTGCTATTTTGCTGCCAATGGAGTCTTGTAGGATTTTTATGGTTTCCTGTCTTATATTTAAGTCCTTTAGTCATTTTCAGTTTGTTTTTGTGTGTGATGTAAGTTGGTGATCTAGTTTCATCTTTTTGCATGTATCTGACCAAATTTCCCAACACCATTTATTGAAGAAACTGTCTTGACTCCATTGTATACTCTAGCCTCCTTTGTCAAATATTAATTGAGCATAATGGCTTGGGTCAATTTCTGGGTTCTCTGTTCTGTTCCATTGGTCTATATGTCTGTTCTTGTGCCAGTATCAGGCAGTTTTGAGAACAGTGGTTTTGTAGTATAGCTTGATATCTGGTATTGTGATCCCTCCAACTTTGTTCTTCTTTCTCAAGATTGCTGTGTCTATTCAGGGTCTTTTTTTTATTCCAGATGAATCTTTGGAGAGTTTGTTCTAGATCTTTGTAGTATGCCATTGGTATTTTAATGGGGATTGCACTGAATCTGTAGATTGTTTTGGGTAGTATGGACATTTTAATGATGTTGATTCTACCAACCCATGAACATGGTATGTTCTTCCATTTGTTTATGTCTTCCTCTATCTTTTTTTTCAACATCCTGTCATTTTTCAAGTACAGGTCTTTTACCTCCTTAGTTAAGTTTATTCCTAGGTATCTTAATATTTTTGGTGCAATGGTAAATGAGATTTTTTTTTCATTTCTCTTTCTGTGAGTTCGTTATTGGTGTATAAAAAGGCCATAGATTTCTGGGTGTTAATTTTGTATCCTGCTACACTGCCAAATTCATTTATTAGGTCTTATAGTTTTTTGATGGAATCTTTGGGGTTTTCTATGTATAGTATCATGTCATCTGCGAATAAGGACAGTTTTATTTCTTCTTTTCCAATTTGGATGCCTTTTATTTCTTCTTCTTCTCTGATTGCTATGGCTAGCACTTCCAGTACTATATCAAACAGGAGTGGTGAAAGTGGACATCCCTCTCTTGTTCCTATTCTCAGGGGAAATGAGTTTAGTTTTTGTCCATTGAGTATGATGTTGGCTATAGGTCTGTCTTATAAGGCTTTTATTATGTTGAGGTATGATCCCTCTATTCCCACTTTGCTGAGAGTTATCAAGAAAGGATATTGGATTTTGTCAAATGCTTTTCTGTATCGACTTATATTATGTGATGTTTGTCTCTCAATTTATGTGATGTATCACATTTACTGATTTGTGGATATTGTACCATCCTTGCATCCCGGAATAAATCCCACTTGGTCCTGGTGTATGATCTTTCTAATGTAATGCTGAATCTGATTTGCTAGAATTATTTTGAGGATTTTAGCATCTATGTTCATCAAGGATATTGGCCTATAGTTCTCTTTCTTTGTGGTATCTTTATCTGGTTTTGGAATTAGGGTAATGCTGGCTTCATAGAGAGTGGAAGTGTTGTTTCCTCTTGAATTTTTTGGAATAGTCTGAGGATAGGTTCTGGTTCTTCCTTGAATGGTTGGAAAAACTCCCCTATAAAGCCATCCGAACCAGGGCTTTTGTTTGCTGGGAGATTTTTTATTACTGCTTCAATTTCTTTGGTAGTTATCAGCCTATTCAGGTTTTTTGATTCTTCCTGATTGAGTTTTTGGAACTTGTATTTTCCTAAGAACACGTCCTTTTCATGTAGGTTGTCCATTTTTTTGGAAAAGAGGTGTTCATAGTATTTTTTCATAATCCTTTTTATTTCTGTGGGATCAGTTGTTACTTAACCTCTTTCATTTCTGATTTTGCTTATTTGGGTCCTCTCTCTTTGCTTCTTGGTGAGCCTGGCTACAGGTTCATCAATCTTGTTTATCCTTTCAAAGAACCAGCTCTTCTTTTTGTTGATCTTTTGTTTTGTTTTTTGTTTGTTTGTTGTTTTTTTTGGTCGCTATGTCATTCAATTCCGCTCTGTTCTTTATTATTTCCTTCCTTCTGCTTATGCTGGGCTTTTCTTGTTGCTCTATTTCTAATTCTTTGAGTTGTAGGGTTAGATAATTTATTACCATTCTTTCCTGTTTTTTGAGGTAGGCCTGTAGAGCTATGAACTTCCCTCTCAAGACTGCTTTCACTGTGTCCCATAGATTTTGGATTGTTGTGCTTTCATTGTCATTTGTTGCCAGGATGCTTTTTATTTCTTCTTTGATCTCTTTGGTAATCCAATCATTGTTTACTAGTAATAGCATGATATTTAGCCTCCAGGTGTTTGATTTTTTTCATTGTTTTTATTGTAGTTGATTTCTAATTTTATGCCATTTTGATCTGAGAAGATGCTCAATATGATTTCTATCTTCTTAAATTTGAAGAGACTTTGCCAGTGTCCCAATATGTGGTCTATCTTTGAAAATGACCCATGTGCACTTGAGAAGAATGTATATTTTGTGGCTTTGGGGTGAAATGTTCTGAAGATGTCAATTAATCCCATCTGATCTATTGAGTCATTTAGGATTGATGTTTCTTTCCTGATTTTTTTGTTTAGAGGATTTATCCAGTGGTGTTAGTGGGATATTAAAGTCCCCTACTGTGACTGTATTGCTGTCACTCTCTCCTTTGATATCCTCCAGAAATTCTTTTATGTATTTGGGTGCTCCTGTATTGGGTGCATATATGTTTGCCAGAGTTATATCTTCTTGTTGAATTGCTCCCTTTAGTATTATGAAGTGGCCTTCTTTATCTCTTGTTATTGCCTTCACTTTGAGGCCTAATTTGTCAGATATAAGTATTGCTACCCCAGCTTTTTTTTTCATTTCCATTTGCCTAAAAAACCGTTTTCTATCCCTTCACCATCAGTCTGTGTGAGTCCTTTGTTCTGAGGTGGGTCTCCTGTAGACAGCAGATATATGGGTCATATTTTCTTATCCACTCAGCTACCCTATGTCTTTTGATTAGGGCATTTAATCCATTTACATTTAAAGTTATTATTGATAGATACTTGTTTGTTGCCATTTTTATTCTTTATGCCTGTATTTCTTCTTCCCTTCCTATTTCTTCTTTTTATAGCAGTCCCCTTAGCATTTCTTGCATGGCTGGTTTGGTGCTAATAAAGTCCCTTAGTCATTTTTTGTCTGTGAAGCTCCTGATTTCACCCTCAACATTGATTGATAGCCGTGCTAGGTACAGTATTCTTGGATTCAGACCCTTGCTTTGCATGATTTTGTATATTTCATTCCATGGCCTGATGTGTTTCTGTTAAGAAATCAGTCGATAGTCTGATGGGAGATCCCTTGTAGGTAACTTTCTGTCTCTCTCTGGCAGCCTTTAAGATTCTTTTTGTTGGTGGTGTTTGCCAATTTAATTAAATGTGTCTTGGTGTTGATCTTTTATCTTGTTTGGGACTCTGAGATTCTTGGACTTGTGTGAGTTTTTTCTTCTTCCCAATATCAGGGAAGTTTTCTGTCATTATTTCTTCAAACAGGTTTTCTATTACTTGTTCAGTTTCCTCTCCTTCCGGTACCCCTATTACGTGGATGTTGTTTCATTTCATGTTGTCCCAAAGTTCCCTTAGGCTCTCCTCCTGTTTTTTAAGTGTTTTGTTGTTTTTTCCCAGTTGCTGCTCTGCTTGGGTATTTTTTCCTACTTTGTCTTCTAGCTCACTGATGCAGTCCTCCACTTTTTCTAGTCTACTATTGATGCTTTCTATTATGTTCTTTATTGCAGCTATGTCATTTTTCATTTCTTTTTGGTTCTTCTTCATTTCCTCTTGATTCTTACACATATTGTTGAATTTGTCTTACATCCTTTTCAGCATCCTTATGACCATTGCACTGAATTCTTTATCTGGCATATTGCTTGCCTCCATTTTGTTTCTTTTTCCGGTGATTCCTCCTTTTCTTTGGTTTGGGGACTGTTTCTTTGTCTCCCCATGTTCACTCCTCTCATGGTATCTGGTTATGTAGCTCTCTCTCCTGCGTTGACTTAAAGGCACAAAATACAACACAACAAGACACAGTGCACAGGGCACCAAACACAAATGTTTTCATGATACCAATAAACCCAAATAAAGGTGACCACCAGAGAAAAGAGAATTAGGGGAAAGAGTGGAAAAATGATATTGAGAAAAGAAAAAAATTTAAGAGAGAAAAGAGAAGAAAAAAGAAGGGGGGAAAATATATGTATATGGGGAGAAAACTCTAAAAAACCAACAGCTAATCCAAAAAATGCAAACAACAAACACTCTGAGATGAATGCAAACAACAAACAACTAATCCAAAATATGTAAACTACAAACACCCAAACAACAAACACCCAGCTGAATCTGAGGAGGCAGAACTCTTTCTAGGCGATCTCTGACCTTTCCATCCACAGATTGATTGCCTCACAGGATGTGCTTAATTCACCAATTCCGGTGGATTTTGTTTGATTCAGCTGTTCCTTCTATCTTCTCTGTGAGAAGGTGCAGAGCCCATCCGAGTATTCAGCACCACTCTGTCTCCCCCTGGACAAACGTTTTAGGTGCCCGCAGCCAGGGAGGCTGGAGTCTCAGTTTTCACGGGTTTGCAGCTGAGGCAGCTGATCCCTGGGCGATGTGGTTGTAGGGTCCCAGGAGGTATCCAAGGTCTCCCCAGTTGAAGGTAAGGCTGGGCTTCTGATCACAGACGCTCTCCCCTTCAAGATGGTGCGGTCTCTGCGACAGAGCTGGCCACTCCAGGAGAGATTTCAGCAGTAGTAGAGGCTACCCAGCCAGGGGAACCTGGTCCGCCAGTCCCCAACAGTCCTGTGGAATATAGCTATCCCTCACTCACAAATCAGACACTCCCTGCACATCCACGCACTCTCCTTTAGCTCTCTCACTCACACACTATCTTGCAGCCTGCCATCCCGTCGGCTGCCATCTTGGATCCTTGGGCATAAAACTTTAATTACCCTTCCATATCCTATTTCTTGGGATATGCTGGGTTGGTATTTCCTCCCACTTTCCACCCTGGCCATATGCCATCTTGCTGCTCTTTTCTTCCCTTTTTCTCTTCTCATCCTCCTCTTACTCTATAAACTACTGCTTACCTTTCATGTTCTCATGAAGAAATTTTTAACTAGCTCTTTTTTAAACACTTTTTTTAATTGTGGCAAAATATACATATAATATGTATCATTTTAATCGTTTTAAGTGTACAGTTCATAATAAATTCACAATGTTATGCAACCAACCCCCAGAACTCTTCATCTTGCAAAACTGAAACTCTATACCCATTAAACAACTTCCCATTCCCACCACCCCCAGACACTGGAAACCACCATTCTACTTTCTCTCTCTATGAATTTGACTATTCTAGGACTTCATAGAAATGGAATCAGAGAGTACTTACTTTTTTTGTGACTGTTATTTCAGTTAGCATAATATCCTCCAGGTCCATCAATGTTATAGCATGTGTCAGATATGTTAACTCTGAATTAAAATTAAATGGCCATTTAATGGTATTGGCTGCCATGTTGGACAACCAACTCTAAATTATCACCATCTTTCTCCTAGTCTCCCACACCTGAACTCTTTGCCCCTAAAATCTATGGCCAACAAATCAGCCAAAATGATCTTTCAAAATATGAATCACAATATGCCCAATCAGTCCACCACCCCAACACACACACCTTAAAACACTTCCATGGCTTTTTTATTGTTGTTGTTATATAGCACTTATAGCTATCTGAAATAAACCTCCCTTAGTATTTGTTTCTTCATTATCTGTTTTCTCCTCTAAAATATGAGCCCATGGGAGCCAAAATTAAACATCACTGTATCCTTATTAACTCAAACAGTACCTGGCACATAAATAACAACTCAATAAATAATTGTTTATTGAATAAATAAATGAATTTGGAACAGGCATTTGTCTTTGTGTTTCATTTTACCTTCTTTTTTCATTGAGATATAATTGACGTATATCTCTGTTTTACGTGTACAACATAATGATTAAATACATGTTCACCACAATAAGTCTAGTTAACATCCATCACCCTGCAGTTACGATTTTTTCTTGTGATGACATCTACTCTCTTAGCAACTTTCAAATACACAATACAGTATTATTAACTATAACCACCATGCTATCCATTACATCCCCAGAACTTATTTACCTTGTAACTATAAGTTTGTACCTTTTGGCCTATGTACCTATCTTCTATTATTTTTGCTTTATAGCAATCCTCTAATAGAGGTGATTAGTGAATTCTTTACTAATACGGCCAAGTAAATTCTTTGAGTTTATGTAGCTAACATGCCAAAGGGTTGTTGTGAGACATCCATGCCCACTTATGTGGTCCCCCTGTGACCACTGCAAAAATCTGACAAGGAACTGGCCAACATCAGAAACACAGGCTACAGGCACTAGAACAGGTTTTCAAATTATCTTAGAAGCTTAGGAATGTCATACTCTAAATTAGACCTTTCAAAACAGTGTGTCCTTATTAAGTGACAGGTTTAACAAGGGTAATCTAGACATCCACACCTTGTGGTCTGTTGACTGCATTCTCTACAAATCTTATCCATTTAACTTTGTGTTCATAGAAATATCCCCATTTTCTATGTATTTCAAGGTATAAAAATGGTTGAGAAATACTGCTAACCCACTAAGCCTACCCCTCAATAAATAGGATCAAATCCAGAAATCTCAAAATATCAGTCAAATATTTTGAAAGCAGTTGCTTATCTCAAACCACAGTGCACAGGGAGAAAGATAAAAGAATGCCAGTTACAAATTTGACCTTAGTAATTTAAAGCAATCACTATTTCAAGCATCTTTCAGTGTAAAACATTAATTTTTTTTAACCCCACACATAGTACAGCTGAGCTGATGGAAGGAAAGGCCTTGGCTGGAGTAGTCAGCCTGTGCAGCATGCTATTGGTGGGCAGACAGGGACAGGGGCTTGTCCCATATGACTATTCTGTTGGAGAGGTAAAGGCCAGGAGGCAGCCCACATGGCCAGGAAAGTGAGAGAATAAGTAAATATACTAAGGAATATAAGGACATCTCAAAAGGAGTCAGGAAGCAGTTGGAAGGGGCTGGCCAAATCTGGGACATTTTTGAACATAAAAATAAATAGTGATAGCAATGGATTATAACATATCAAAAAATATCTATGACAATGTATAAATAAATAATCGCTCACCTTTTTTTACTGTTGAATGAAACTAATAAAGTTAGCAGTGATGGAGTTAGCAATTAAGGTAACAAACAGCAGAAGATAAAAGTTTGATGAGGAAAGGAAAATAATAATCTCAAAGTCTTTCCATATCAAAACATAGTTGTCACTTATAAATTCCTGGATACAAAGTATTAATTAATTTACAGTGGAGAAACCATACACACACCATATCGATGCCCCAATTGGACGCCTTGAGAAGAACACAGCATTGCATCTGAGGTGTTCCAGCACAAAGTATACTGCCTCATCCTTAGCAACATGGACAATGGAAGAAGGGGGAGCTCTTTAAAAATGTCAACTAATCAAAGTAAAAAAATAAAAATAAAAAGAACAACAACAAAAAAAAAACACAGAGGAACAATTCCCGACTAAAGGAGATTAAAGAGACATGACAAACACAATGCATGTGTCTAGGTTGAATACTAAAACTAAAAAGGAAGGAGGGAAATAGAGAAGAATTACTTTTTTTTCAGGCTATCTGCACTGAAGTATTTCAAGGTATTGGAACATATGTTCAAGTTATTCTAAAATGGTTCAGGGAAAAACATACATTTATGTAGAAGTGTAGATATATGTCAAAACTTGACATTTCTGAAGAACAGCGAGAATAAGGTAAATATAAAGTAAAATATTAAAATTTGGGGAATCTGAGTGAAGGACATATGGGAATTCTTTATATGTCTTACAACTTTTCTGTCAGTTCGAAATTGTTTTAAATGTTTTAAGTTAAACCAAAAATATATAGGTAACAAATGAAAAAGAAAATAAATTACTTTTTATTTCGCATGTTCTTAGAACCCTCAAGTATATGCAAAACACATGTATAATACAGGGTTCATGAATTAGTTGGAAAAAAATTTTCTCCCATTCCCCTTAGGTGAATGAGTATATAAAGACCAATTAGTGATGTAAGAAGCTTTGAAACTTCTCTAGATTTCATTGAGGTACCTGTCCTGATTTTTTTCATAACCCTCCTTTGATATTAAAGATTGTCTGAATAACGAACTAACCACGCACAGAATGGAAAATCTAAGTCTTGCCTTTGGCTAACAAGGCATTACACTGCAAGGGAAATGTGCAAATGTAACATATGGAAATACCAAGAGACAAAAATGGTGGAGAAAAGCACTGCATTATACCGAAATGACAGGAAAAAAGAGGCCAAGGCAAACGTGCTAATAGGTACCAAACAATCTGAAAAAGCTGTATCATCTGTCCTTAAACAGGAGAAGTTCTAGTGCTCAGAACCAACTCTAAGAGCTTTTGAAAGGACCCCAGAGGCAAATTTTCCAAGGTAAAGCAGAGGTCACTGATTGTCTCTAGTTTCAAGAATTAGATAAAAATCCAGAGTTCCTGCATCTCAGGCCATCATATATCCAGTTTCCATGCAAAATAATTCTTTGGGGGCAAAGGTGATCCATCTGTATGGCAAAACCAAGAGGACTTTATGCCACATGTTTGGGAGTCCGGGCTCCATCCTACATACTACTCTAAGAAGAATGTTGGAACCAGATCAGCTGCTTTTGGAAAGAACCAAAAAGGGAAAGAAGCAGCAGCAGTTTGGCTCTTCAGAGGATGGAGCTGGAGTTTTGCCACAGCCCCAAAGAACTTCTAGATCAGTGGTTCTCAACCTTCCTAATGCCGTGACCCTTTAATACAGTTCCTCATGTTGTGGTGACCCCCAACCATAAAATTATTTCCATTGCTACTTCATAACTGTAATTTTGCTACTGTTATGAATCATAATGTAAATATCTGATATGCAGGATGTATTTTCATTGTTACAAATTGAACATAATTAAAGCATAGTGATTAATCACAAAAACAATATGTAATTATATATGTGTTTTCCAATGGTCTTAGGTGACCCCTGTGAAAGGGTCGTTCGACCCCCAAAGGGGTCGGGACCACAGGTTAAGAACCGCTGCTCTAGATGTTTCTGTGTTTGACCATTCATTTTGCCTGTGTCACCTGCAGCCTTCTCTCCCTCTGTCCCTTTTCTTTACTCAGTGAGATGAGGTATGTGTCATTACTTTGCAAGCTCTAAGCTTTGTACAAAAACATAAACTATTATGGCTGAAAATTTCTCTAGACACTGCAGCAAAGTACAACTTTCTCCTTCTCTTCTTTGGTTAAAACTCCCAAATATAATATTACTAGAGGCCTGATGCATGAAAATTCGTGCACTTGGGGAGGGGAGGTCCCTCAGCCTGGCCTGCACCCTCTCACAGTCCAGGACCCCTTGGGGGATTTCCAACTGCTTGCTTAGGTCCGATGTCTCAGGGAGTGTGCCTAAGCCACAGTTGGACATCCTTAGTTCTGCTGAGGAGGCCAGAGAGGCTCCCGCCACTGCTGCTGCACTTGCAGCTGCAGCCATCAGCCCAGCTTGTGGCTGAGCAGAACTCCCCCTGTGGGAGTGCACTGACCACCAGGGGACAGCTCCTGCATTGAGCATCTGCCTCCTGGTGGTCAGTGCACGTCATAGAGACTGGCTGTTAGGGTCAATTTGCATATTACCCTTTTATTATATAGGATTCCATCTACCCTGCTTCTCCCACTATTCATTTATCTAAAAGATAAACTCTCTTTACATCAGATCCCTCACTGCTCAGTCATTCTGGAAAGCCTTATGCTGACTACCTTGGGATCTGGTAAATGGACAGACAGACATGAGATGCTTAGAATGGCCCCTCCCTTTCCCTTTGTGTTTAACCTTTTCTTTTGTGAATCACTTACCACTCATCACTTACAACAAACATAAACAAACCCAGCCAAGACTTTGCATAACCCCACCTACTGGAGTTTGCCAAAGGTTTCAAGAAACAGTGTTTCTGTCTAATAATGTCAAGTACTTGCACAGATCACCAAAATTCAGTAAGCAGGTTTTTGGGTGTGAGGGTCAAAGAACAGTGTTACTTTAAAAGAACAGAAGCAACGCCTGGGCAAGATCTGGGCAGCACCAAGTCCAGGGAATGCACTGGCAATTTGAGTTTTAAAAATGAAGCGTACGTTTTGTATCTTAACACATTGGCATTGCGAGTGCATAAGTTTGAGACAAAAGACATCTCATTCACTTTGCTGTCAGTAACAGGAAAATGATGCAGCGTTCCATTTCTCAGGCCAATGCATTCATTCACAAGGCAATACTAAGTAGAAGGGGAATAACGGATGATGCCTCCACTCTGTTTATCTCAGGAGCCTTCAGGTTTACTCCTTTAACTGCTGTTCCTTAGAGATCTAGGGAAAAGACACTTTTTAGGGAGGCTGAGTTTTTAAGAAGAGAGAGAGATTACTTTTTAAGAACTTACATCTCTCACACCTACTCTTCACAAGAGGAATCCTTTTGAGATTTATGAAGTTACTTTGAGATCATCTAGCCCCAATTTTTAATTTTAAAAATCAGGAAACCAAAAGACAAATGGAAGAAAGAATTTAACATCTGTGCTGCCTCTTCTTCCTCTCCACTCCAGCACATGCCCACATACCAAAGTTGGAGTGAGATGACTCAAGTTGTAACCTTCTACATTGTGACTTGGTCAAGTGGACCTCATGGGTGAGATAGATCACTATCATGGCTTCCAATGTTTACATTCTGCAACTCACCATCCCTAGGTTAAAAGTCCATAAGCATGCCTTCCTCAAAGATATGACAAATCGTCCCCCAAAAAACAAAAATGTCAAATTTCTCTAATATCCCTCAAGCCTAATTAATGACTGATCCTTTTGGAGACAACCCTTATTTTCCTCGAGAACTTGGGCACCATATTTGTCTCATGGCTGATCTCCTGGTTCCTTGATGAAAGAAGTTTGTTTTAATCAGCCTCTAACACTCCGCAGGAATCTCTTGAACAACAACTACTCACATGAGAAATCACTTTCCATGAATCTGAGCAAATAAGTTGTCTAGAGAAGCCAACCTAAAATTCCCTCAGGCTTTGGTCAATATTTTAAAACTCCATCTATGTTTCAAAGTTAAGGTTCTTGGTATTTTTAAATTTGCTTAAAATATTGCTGATCTTCTATATTTTCTGGTTATGCTTTTTACAATAGTGTTAAGGATACTTTATGAGGAGAGGCATTCCAGGTAGTATAATTACAAATTTGGGAAACGTTGCATATTGAGACCTATTCTCTATAAATTTCAGTTCTAATTTCGCATGCTTATCAATGAGCTTCTACAGTGAACATCAATAGCTTATACACTTCTACAACAAACAGCCAGAAAAAGCCACCACAGTGAACTGCTAAACTCACAATTAGAAACACTCTGAAAGTGCCAAATGGCATTTATATTGAAACAAGGAAAGCTCCCATGATCATGCAGAATGAGCTCAGAGCAAACTATTTTCACTTAGTAACTTGTGCTCTGATACAAGCCCACCACCTTTAACTTTCACTCAACTCCTATAGGCCTCAACTCCCTAATCTGTAAAACAAAAGGATGGACCAAGGTGATCTCAGAGATTATTTCTAGTCTTAACCCATATGTTATCATGATTATTACACCAAGTAATTACAAGCCTGCTAACAAACAATGAATATGTTAATAATTTTTCATCTGGTAATCATACCAATAACAACCTCAAAAAATGTATGAAAGTTTCTTATCAAGATGTTTTGTAAGATGTTGTACATCATGCACTGTTCTCTTTATAAGGATTCTGTGGGAAAATCATTGTCTTATGTCTCATTATTAGGAACAGCCCTGCTTCATTATTTAACCTTAAGGGGACTATGATTCACACAACTGATTATATTTCCTTCCCTGCACTGACTGCAGGAAATCTCAGAATCCAGGCTTTTACTCATTTCTAATAAATGGTACAGGGTCTTATGATGCACACTTTGGGTCCTAACTTAACCTTTTGTTTCATTCTACTTTCCCTTCTCTTTATTACTTCACTTAGTTTTTTTCTTTTCTTTTTTCTTTTTTTTATTGCTTAAAGTATTACAAAGGGTATTACATATGTGTCCATTTTATCCCCCCGCCCTAGATAGTCCCCCAGCCTCCCCTATCCCCCAGTGTCTTATGTCCATTGGTTATGCTTATACGCATGCATACAAGTCCTTTAGTTGATCTCTTACCCCCCTACCTCCTGCCCCCCAACCCTCCCCTGCCTTCCCGCTGCAGTTTGACAATCTGTTTGAGGCAGCTCTGCCTCTGTATCTATTATTGTTCAAAAGTTTATAATGGTCTCTATTATCCATGAATGTATTACTTCACTTAGTTTTTTTCATCCTTTCCTATTATTTATATCTTTGAAAACTGCTTTTAATTCTTTTGAAATAAAGGAGGTATTTCAAACTATTTTCATTTACTGGACTCAATGTTGAACAGCAAAACTGTTCCTTTGGTGACTTGCATTTTTCAAACACTGTCACTATACCAACACATAAGTGCATCCAAGTAACCACGTAATGCTCTCTTATACATAATTCTATGCCAAGACTTATATCACAATTATCATTTTGAGTATCATTATCATTACTACAATATTTTTTTAATCCTTATACTCCCATAGATCTTCAAAGTACAATTGTCCCTCAGTGTCCACAGGCAGTTGGTTCCAGGACCCCTGTGGATACCAAAATCTGCAGATGCTCAAGTCCCTTATATAAAATGGCTTAAAACAATATATATGGCCTGTGCTCCACATCCGCAAATTCAAAGTACTGTTTTCAATCTGCAGTTGGTTAGATTTGCAGATAGGAAACCTATAGATAAAGAAGGCTGACTTTTTTTTTTAGTGAAGCCTTCACATTTGTTATCTCCTTTGATTTTCTCAACAATCACACAAGACAGCTACAGCAGGTATTATTATGACTATCTTCCGGTTTACACATGAGAAAATTAAGGCTCAGAGAAGTTAAACAGCTTGCCTACATCGATGTAAATTAATAGGAAGGTGCTGTTTTTCTCCAAGTTAGCATCTTTTCTTATAACTATAAAATTTTGTCTCTCATATACCCTTTAAAATTTTGTCCTAGGATCTTAGATGTTTTATTTAGTTGGTTTTCTAAGTAGTGTCAGCCTGCTAGTCAAAACCTATCAATTACTTTTTGGTAATGAACCTCAGCATGATGAGAACTAGACAGCCAAGACACTGGAAAATTTTTTAACCATTAGAAAATGCATGAGTAACTTAGTTCCTCCATTGGAATTCAGTGATGGCATTTAAGAAAACTCATTCCTACAACCTAACAAGAAACATAAATGCTTTAATGTGGTCTGCAAAAGTAGTCACACAGAGTAAAGCTACCTCTTGAGTCACTAGGAACTACTTAAACCATTGAGAAGTAGAAGATGAACTTTAGACAAGGCAGGCTGAAGAGAAGATCTAACTAACTGCTTCTTGATGAGCTCATACTACGTCAACCACATCTGAGGGAAAGAATCATGAAGTTCAAATCATATTAATTTCCAAGTCATTGACATTGCTAATGTATGAGAGGGTGAAATGCTGACAACTTGAACTCTTGAGACCTTGAATAAACCAGAGTCTATTCATCCTAGAGTCATGAATTTGGGAATTAAGGGGAATATTGCATATACAATTTCTCTCAGCTTTAATTTCTTCAGGAAAAATGAGGAAGGAGAAGGTCAAACAACATTTCTAGCTCAGCATTCTATGATAGCATGAATACTTATTAGCACCATCTACCTAAAATGTTATTTTAATAACTGGCCAGAATTTTAAAATATATTTCTATTATGTGTGGGTAATGGGTAATGTCCCAACACATTTAAATCATTATTCAGGAATGTGGACTATTTTCCTTTAATCAACTTCAAACATATACTGGTTTGAATTACTAATTCCTTCCCAAGAGACAATGCATTCATGTAAGTGTCTTTTCTCAATAGATTAGACATTGAATGTTCAAGTTAATTCTGCTTCCAAATATCATGACAATAACAATGAACAGAAATAAATTGGTCTCTTATCTGGTTGTGTTTTTTTCTTATTTACATATATATAGCCTGCATTCTCCCCACCTAATCTATTAACTATATGAAGATAGGACCATATATGCCTTTCCAACAACTATATGGTCAGTGCTTGGCATGTCATCATTAGAATGAATATAGGTTGAATAAATAAATAAAAATACCAACAGAAACAACTTACAAAACTCAGAGAAATATCAGCTCTTCCTTGGAAAAGGTTAAACAATGCTATGTCTGGGCTCAAATTCTGCGTCACAGAACAGCCCTTTATATCTAAGGGGGAGTGGTACTAAATAGCTAAGCAAGGAAAAGAAACTGCATAAATTCCTGCTTCTTTCAACTTTTAGAATTGCTTCAAAGTAGTGAGGGTATTACGTGGAGAGCCAAGTCTCCGTTTTTGCTACTCCTTATCTGTATGAACGTAGGCGGGTTCACTTTCCTGAACCTTGATTTCTTCCACTGTAAAATGGGGCAGAAGTGAAAGCATTTTCCTCATCAAGTTGTGGAAGAGGACTAAAAAGGAAATAGGTGCAAAGTGTCTGGTTTATCACATGACCTCAATTAAGAGTGGTTATTATCAATTCACTAGTCTGAAGTAAATTTCTAGAATATGTTTATATCTTAGTTTTAAAGGTAATCAGAATTAAGAGGAGTACATTGATCTTGGAGACAGATAAGATGGATGAAATCTGGTGAGAATGAGCATTAGGAGCATCTTTGAAAGAAAAAAAAAAAGTCTTAGCACACAAGTAGAAAGCTTGAGGTGGGGAGAGGTCTGCAGAAGGCAAACGCAGCAGTTCTGCCTCTCTGCTCTGCGGATGGGGAGTGGTACAGAGGGGGCAGTAGCTCTGCAGCAGCTGGCAACCTTACCAAGCACCTGTTTTCTCTTTCTCCTTCTCTCTGGTATTCCTCTCTGAGGAAGGTGATCTTTCCTGGTTCCAGAAAGATAGGGCTGAGTGTGCCAGACTCCCCAAGATGTTTCTGGGTCATTTTACATTGCAAAGAAAAAAAGAAGTTAGGCCCACATAATAACGGTCTTGAGTGGCAAGTTGGGAAGAGCTTTTGAAGGTTTTAAAGCAGGACTTGTGGAGAAGGCAGAGACTCCAGGATTGATTGGCCCCTTTGGTATTGGGTCCCTGTTCTAACACAATGGCAAAATATGGGGCAGATCAATCGAAGCTTTGGGCACAGAGAAAGATCATCATCCTCTGTGAGTATCTTACTATTGATTAAAAGAGTGACTTGAATAAACCACTGAAATACCTGTAAAAGCCAGTATCTCTAAGAATTAAGTACTTATTTACAGAAGACAAAAGTGATTTAAGAACTCTGAAATTTATAAGATCTTGGCATAAAGATATGCAACTGATCTATCTGGGACTTCTACAGTATCAAACGGCTCTATGAAGACAGACACCCACACCTACCATCATGGGATGAAACCAAAGCATGATGCCAGGTGAAGGCCAATGAGCCTGAACCTCCTTTAAGAAGGAAAATAAAAGAGAAATGACACTAATTCCATTGAAAGCCAAACACTGTCCAGGGCCACAGAACTTCCCTTCATTTCCTAATTTCTGAGGGTTGCCCATGAACCTGAGGGTTACCATGAACTTGAGGAACACAGGTTAAGCTAAGGGATGGTGACATCAGAATGTGTGTAAGTCACACCTGAATTAGATAATATAACTTAGAAAACCTTATGGACCCCTCTATCAATTTTCCATCCTCAAGCAAGGAGGATTATTCTCCCTGTGTTTAACAAGAAAAAAAGGGCAATGGGCAGAAGCATTACAGTTATAAAGTGACCAAAGCCTTACATTATCAGGGAACATAAATAAAACAAATTTTTGGAAAGACAAAAGGGTAAATGAGAAAGTAGTAAAGAGAAATCTAAGGTGGCAAGAAAAGAAAACCGTTATCTGGGAATAATAATGAATTTATTTTTTTATATGCTGTGTTTTAAATCCCATGGGGACATTCTAAGCACAGATGACAGCGAGCATGGGGTAGCAGGAAGGGCTGAGACAGAGATGAGAACTGTCAATGCAGCTGTGACACACTAAGCTATGAAGAGCACATAATTCCTCAGTGCAGCACTAAATTCTTATGTGTGTGGCCAAGGACCAAATTTCCACCAAAATAAATCTCAAAATATTCACCTGCGAAGATCTATTTTGCATATATAAGACTGTATTCATAATTAATAAAATGTAATGTGTTACCTAAATGTCTGGTCTCACTAGATGACTACGGGCATGGGAAGTAATGTAGCAACGAATCCCAGGTATCTTTCTACAAAGTGCTGCTTAATCCCCATGTATGTGTGCATGCTTGTGCAAGCCTCTCGGCCTTCAGTCAAACACATCTTTGCTCTAAATAATCTGTGAACACAAAAATATGAAGTGAAAAATAATCAAAATGATGATGCTTCCCATCTACATATAGCCCAAATACAGAAATTGCTGGTGCCACCTATTGTTGAAAACACAGAACTGAACGGCTGGCTTAAGAGCTGACTTCCATACAGTGAAACCCTGCTCTATTATTTACTGAACTACATAGTTCAAAATCTACCCACCAGAAGACCTGAATAAACAGAGTCCATTCTACTTTAAAATAAAACAAATCTGCCGGAGACATTAACAGCTCCTACATAATGAATGCTTTATAGAGTACAAAAATTTCTAGCAAGTTAACACTTTTAGTATAAAAAAGTCATCAGGCAGTTGTTTTTTACCTACTGATAGAGAATGAGCTCCAGAGTAAATCGTAAGGTGTGAAAAACAAGAATCAGAACAGTGTATAGCATGTGTTACCATTTATTTTAAAAAGGGACTATGCCCATATATGCATAGAAGTTCTAAGGAAGGACACCCAGAACAGCAACCCTGGCCTGAGGAAATGAGATAGAATTGGAGAATTGCTTTTACTGAACACTTTGTGTGGAAAGGTTTACCATGTGCATATATCTTTCAAAAGATTTTTAAGAATAATTTTAACTAAGTAAATAATTTCTAAAACAACAGTTGACACAAAACTATTGTAGCATAAAGAAAAATTTTAAGATACCTAACTTAGGTTGGTTACCACGACCAATTACCAGAGTTCAGGATCTGAGCATAAGAGCACAAGCTACTGGAATGGCAGGAAAGTTAATGGGTCTTTAACAGACTTTAAAGGAATACTGGAGAAGCTGCTTATAGCACAATGATAACCTTAAACCTAAAGTACTCAAGGTACATTTAAAAGTACCCTGAAGCATGGACAATTTCTGGTTGTTCAGAATTTATTAAGATGTGAAAAAAAGAAAACATTTGCAGTTTTATTAACATTTGCTTTTTATAAAGCTCCAATATAACACCTTTACTACAATATGATCTCATATTTAAAAGAAAAAGAAGGGAAACTCTAAGAACTCATGAAGCTTTCTCAGCTATTTCATAACAAGGCACATGAAAGCCAAATGGAAGTTTACGCTTGAGTACACATCATATCAAATGTCACATCTCCTGAAAATTGGTTCTGGAGAATAATTTCTGTAAACTTACTTATTTCTTAATATCATTGTCCTTAACTTGAGATAATACTGACATTTGCACTGAAAGGGCAGTCTTGAAATTTATTCTAAATATTGCCTAACCCAAGTAACACCAGGAAGAAAGTAAATCCCTTAATTTTTTTTTAAGCAATCTTGCAAAAGAAGGAAGAAAAGACAGGCAGACAGAAATTCAATAGTACCTCAGCATTTCTGGGGAAATGACTTTAAAACAGGAAAACTAGCAAAGTAATGGTATAATTAAAATCATGTTAGCCCTGAAAGTCCAAGCTCCTAAACAGTTTCTCTGATCCAAATACATATTTTACACTTTAAAATTTAATTTTAAAAAGAAAATTGGTAAGATATTGTCAGTCTCTAAGGCAAGATAAATTTCCATTGATCAGAACAAACACAGAGATAAAGTAGACACGATCAAAGAAACACAGAACTCCCACGCCAGAAACTAGCAGTGGCTGCAGAGAACTAGACTTTTGAAGAGTATGAGAGCTGGAACCGTCACATGCAAGATGGAGGTGGAACTTGGCTTACTGCTAGAAGCCAGGGACTGAGAGAGGCTTCCTCGCTCCTCTATAAACATCCAAGTGCCCACATCTATGAAAGGAAACTGGAAAAAGTAACAAATGCACGAGGCTCCTGCTTTATGAGCTGCTATGGGCACAGAAGAGGAAAGAAGTCTTAGGAGAGAAACTGAGTCAGATTGCCTGCTTGCTCCATGAATCTTTGATATTCCCCAACTCATCATAGATCAGTAATATATTAAATACTATTATAATATTCAATTATAGACTGGGCCAGAGGCACCAGGTGAAGACAATAGCAAAACTACAAAAGCATTAGTCAAGAAGGTAGAATGAGAAAGAAACAATACAAAAAAGTCAAAATCCCTCACATTCAAACAAATGCTCAAGTTAAAATTCCAAACATATAAAAGGATCTACTTCTAAGAAAGTCAAATCAACCATCAAGTTATAAACTTAGCCCAAATGAAATTAATTTCATAAAACAGTCAGGCAAAGAGTTTAAAATAAATAGGTTTAGGATGATTAATAAGATGAATAAAGGAGCAACATCCATTAAAAATAATAAGGTATTTTTAATATCCATTCAAAATAAATGTAATGGGGAGTCACTGAGTGGGAAACGTTGGGGAGAGTCTCCTAAAATATGTATACAGGGAAGACACTCACATGTGTACCACTGTTTATTGATTTATGAAAGTTTAACAAGCAGAATAAGAACAGGTATATATAAAAAAGAAACAATTAAAAATCTTGGAAGTAAAAGTATATTCACTGAACTGGGAAAATTCAACAGATGATATAAAATCTATATTTGGCACATCCAAAGAAAATAGTGAATTAGAATGCTAAGGAGGTATTATTTTATTTCAGCTAGAAGGAAGCACAAGAGGGGGGAAAGATTTTTCTTCAAAATAAGTTAAATTAAGAGAGTCAGAAGATAGATTGAGAGATTCCTTTACATGTCTAATAACAATTTCAGAAAAATAATAACAAAAGGAATTACAAATATGGACTATTTGGAGAGCTCTCCCATAACTGGAGAAAGAACTAAGCCCTTGGATATGAGCAGGATAAATAAAGATAAATCCACACTACATAACTTGAGATAAAAAAAAACATAATAAAGAAAAACTCTTAAAAGAGCTATAGTTAGATGGTCAGCAAAGTCTAAAAAGCAATATTGAGGCCAACACTGCTAAATTCTTCAAAATTCAAAGGGAAGTTGTTGTCCATAAGTTATGCCCAACTAAAATCAGACAAAATAAAGACATTTTCAGACATTTTAAAGATCAAGATTTTATCACTCAGAGACACTCATAGGAAGTACTATTCAATGGTATTCCCATTCACAGACCCTCATTGGAAATACTATTAAAATATATACTGCAAGTGAACCTAATGGAAGCCATGGGATTTAAACCTGAAATCTACAAAGCTGATGAAGCCTTTATGGTTGTCAACATGTTCCTGTTAAAGCCCTTTCCTCTGTTGTGCAATAGTTAGTTTTCACAAACAATACTTTCTTTGAGTTATCAAAAATCAAGTGAAACAATTTCTATAAACCATTAGTTTTTTTAAAAAGTGAGATGTGTATGAACTTTAATTCACTGTCTTACAATGCAAAAATTTGTTTAAAAAATGAAACAAAAGAGTCTAACTTTAGCACTATACTAGGTTCCTGTACTCACTCTTACACTGTGTGACTTTGAGTGATTAGATAATTCTCTGAGTCCCAATGTGTTAAATAACTAAAGTATAAATAATAATTTCTAACTTACTCGTTTTTTGGGAGGGTTAACATACAAGAAATTTTCTAACCATTATATCAAGACTAACAACAGGTACCACTATAACACAATAGCTATCACCATCATCATCATCTCCATCAATAGGGGTTGCTGGAAGTGCCCTAATAAAGATGAAGTTGAAAGACCCAGAAAAGTCATCTAAAATTAAGAGACTATGTTATCCCTATTGTCTTTCTCTCTCCTAACATTTCTATTTACTAAGTCATTTGGCACTAAACATTTGGCACTAAAATTTTAAAAAGTGTTAGGTTAAAATTACCCACGAAACTTTGGCCATCCCAGTAGACTGTTCATCCTAATATACCTCCAGTAGAATCAGTGTATAGACAAAATGTTTGTGTATTTGGGCCAGTTTTTTTTCTACTCTAGAAAATCATCAACAACTCTGTTCTCGAGACCAGTACATGAAAGTAATACCTATATGAACAAAGAGGAAGAGCTCCAAGGACCAACTGCCCAATTTGGTACCAATGATATGAACATACTGGTGAACGCTTTTTCAGAGATAAGAGTATTACCACATTATTTTCAATCTTTAAAACTGGCAGATGAGGTGATTCCCTGATGCTCTTAGTTAACTACTGCTTCTCTGTAAAAATCTCCATTCAGACATCCAGAAATGGCAGTTGTCCAAGCTGTTAGTTAAACACAGAAGCCCGATCTAGATATTAGCCAGTTCCCCTCAAAAAAGACACTTGTCTTTATAGCAGGGCTGACCTGTCCTGCTAAGGTACTATATCTCAGGCTTGCCAATCTTGAGGAGTCCAGAATTTCCTTCAACTTCCTCCAGCTTTGGCTAAGGGAAGCTCTGTTCAAGGATAATGAAGTCTATCTACAGAGTTTATGAGATATTTCAAGGAGTAGTTCCAAAGACTTCCATTCCAAGACTTGGTATAACTGCTGTGGTCTAGCTATACAAATCCTCATACCCTCAACTCTAAGACTTAAAGACTTTTGACTGAAGTGACTCATTAGGCCAGCGGTTCTCAACCTGTGGGTCGCGACCCCTTTGGGGGTCGAATGACCCTTTCACAGGGGTCGCCTAAGACCATCGGAAAACACATATATAATTACATATTGTTTTTGTGATTAATCACTATGCTTTAATTATGTTCAATTTGTAGCAAAGAAAATACATCCTGCATATCAGATATTACGATTCATAACAGTAGCAAAATTACAGTTATGAAGTAGCAATGAAAATAATTTTATGGTTGGGGGTCACCACAACATGAGGAACTGTATTAAAGGGTCGTGGCATTAGGAAGGTTGAGAACCACTGCACTGGACCCTCACATGGGTTTTCCTGCATTGTCAAACGGTATTATTACTTCATGAGCCCTCCCAAAAGAAGTCTTGTCTATAGGTTACCTCCACCTTTTGTATTCCTCTCACTTCTCACTAACCTAAACTACTTGCAGGAAACCACTTTGACCAGAGATTAGTTAGAATATTAGTTCTCATAGGTCTACCTCCCTCTCCAACCCCTGTTTTCCAACCATTAGAAGATAATAGCACAAGTTTAGAATCTTGTCAACCATTAGAAGGTAGTAGCACAAATACAGAATCTGTGGAGAGCCTTGGTCAACCTTTTCTCCCTATCTCATCTATGCAGAAGCAGGAATTCTGGTATATAAGACATCACACCAGGGCATCTGGGGAGAGCCAGGATGATATATAGTGGAATGAATATGGTTCAAGAGATGCAGTCATTTTACCCCTTCATATTAGCTATATCACCTACAACAAGATTTTAACCTCTCTGGGTCTCAATTTCCTTGTTTGTCAAATCAAAATGTAACAGGATATACTTCAATGCATTGTCATGCAGATTAAATGGCAATACATGTAACATGACCCAGCACAGTGCTCAGTGAATGCTAAATTAGTTTTAAACTATTATGCTATTTATGTTTATTCTTCATATTGAGAGGTTAAGTGACTTGCTCAAGGTCACATGGCTATCAAGAGACAAGAGACAGTGTCAGGATTAGAACATACCGGTACATGTATCTGATATTAGAACTCCTTGTCCAAACTGTTAGGCACTACACATTTTGCCCCCTCACAAATACTCTCTAAAATTGGAAAAACTCAAAAACTTGCCACTCCATACATTCCCTGGCATCAGTTTCACCTGCTTCAGTCAGGCATTGAAAGCTGCCCAACACTGAACTTTAAAACAAATGTAAAGGGGGTCACTGAGTAGGAAAAGTTAGGGAGAGTCTCCTGAAATATGTGTACAGGGAGAAGATTCACATGTGTACCACTGCTTAGGACTCAAAATGAAACTTTTATCAGCTTCAGATTTCTAACAACTTGATCTTAGTGATTCAACCAGGCTGGAATTAAGCTTAGAATGTTTCTTGTAATGAATGATTCAGTCCTTTTGGTAAGTGCCAAATAGAGCAGAATTATTCATTCGCCCCCAGTTACTCGTACTAGCTTTAGACTAGCACCCTTTTTAATAGTCAACATTGTCCTTTCTGTACTTCTTGGAATCAAGATCCTCTGTGAGTGTGAAGTATGTGAGTGTATATGTGTGTGTGTGAATGCATGTGTGAGTGTGTAAAAAATGCACTCCATCCAAGGCTCTGAAGTATTCCCAAAGCTAGAAAAATCTGTCATCTTGGATGGAAACCAAGATCATTATCATTTAATCACTTTGCTGTACTTAAACATCAATAGTATCAGGGCTGTGTGCTGGTGAAAACTGATTAAAGAGAACCAGAAGAAACGAAACAGCGGACTGGAGTCAAGCTTTCTTGGCAGAGAGCATCCTAGCATACTGATGAACTTCTTTTTCACATGGTGCCAATTGACAGAGACAACAATCACCTCTAAAGAGCAAAATAACTATGTAAAAGAGATTTTGAGTGTGGCTCAAGCTGCTTACTGATTAACGCTTCTGCACACAACACTCCGCGCAAACCTGCGTAGTCATTGTTCCTAGTAAAACAAGCCTTTGTTGACAACTGCAGACAAATGATCCTTGCTGACCAAGTTCACTGTTCTCACACAGCTTAATAGTTGGAGCGCTGCTCCCAGCCACCGCCAGGAAAACTTGACGCAGTTGTCAAAAAAAAAAAAAAAGGAAAAGAAAAAGAAAAAGAGAAAGAAAGAAAAAGCCAGAAGAGGAAAAACCTTTTGTTATGAAGGTGAGGAGTCTGAATGATCTCATGCACTAAACATGTTTGTGGTTTACATCAGTATGTCTCCTTCACTTATTAAAGTTGTGAGTTTTTAAATAGTTCCTGCTCCAACCAAACAATTTATAACATTAAAAATTCCCACTTTTTTAAAAAAGTATTTCCCTTTCCCACATGGTTTGGGATGTGAAAGACTGAATATTTGTTTGAACAGTTTTTTGTTACAGTATTTGCAAATATTGGCTGTAACTGTGAATTGTAGACACATAGCTCATTTTAAGAAAACCTGGGTGGAAAAATATCTGAAATTTCAAGCAGAACAGTCTAATTTCCACCACACGATAAAAAAAAAAAAAATCCATTTCAGGGTTACTCTCAGTGACAAGTTTCCCACATCATTTCATTTACTCACAAATATTACTGAGCCCCACTACACATGAGAGATTTTTAGACGCTATCATTTATAAGCCTATTTCAATGTATTAAATTGTATTTACTCCCCAATTTTTAGGCTCCAAAACTTTCACATAAAACAATGTAAACCTTAAGAAAAAAAGCCTTCCATCAGAGGCTATCTAAAATTTCCCACTGACAGGTACTTTTCTTTTTTCTGTCCATAGCAATTCATTAAAAATATTTTTTGAGACCAGGATTCCATTGGGAGGTGATTCAGCAACAGCTCAGGTGAGAATCTCTTCCAGTTGCATTAAATTCAGGGAATCCGTCACACAATGTAACCTCATTAGGCACACTCTTACTTCACCAGGTATAATTAAGGAAATGTTTTAAAAAGCAGTTTTGCAAGAAGGATAAAAAGTCATCAGATGCTCATTTCTTCCACTCATCCTATTTAAAAATAATCCAAAATAATGGGGAAAGGAGTACTACGCACAAGGATGTTCATAGAAGGTTATTTGTAATAGCATAAATGTCCTTTGAAATAACATAAATATCTAACACAAAGCATAGTTAAATAAGTACAGTCTCTAGGCAGAATATTATATAGTCATAAAAATTATAATAACATGAACTAACCACTCATGGCAACTTTAGATTAACTGAGAAAAAAAAACAGAATACAAATTAGGTCTATACTATGAAAATATTTTTACATAAATATGCAAAAAACAAAACCTCAAGTCAGAGTCAGAAGAAATCTCCACTTCAGGGTCAGTAGTGAACCTCAAGGAATGGCTAATAACCTAGAAGGGGGATCTTTATCATTCTAGATTCATTACTCTTTTAAACCATGATCCAGCTATTTTACTGCAGCAATTTAAATACCAATTTTTACCTGAGATTTCATAAATGTAAATTTTTCAACATAATTTACAAAACTGTTGATTCTCACGACCTTGATTAACCCTCTCGTACATAAGACATGCCTGTTGTTTTGTAATACTTTTTCCACTGTTTCACTTGAGATTAAGTTTAAATTGAGAGAATAACAACTGACAGGTTCATTTCTCTCTTCCTGTTTTTGGAAACACTGGAAACATACTTTCTTTTTTCCAGTCCACTGCTACTTTAGTGCTTTATCCAGTTAGTGTGGTTTTAAATAATTTTTCCTTCCCAGAAGGTTTCCATGGGCAGGCTAAATCCCTCACATGTTCACTTTATTCTACGTTTGGCCAGTGACTGTCCAGATCTCATTCCTCAGAATTTCTACCTAAGAATGCTCCAGAACAAAAATTTTCCCCAGGAGTTTCCTGTTGTCACCCTTTTTCCAGTGAGCACAATGTCAGGACTACGCTTTTAAGACCACTGACTGAGAAAGTCACTGAGACTTAGCCTGTTTCATGTGAAGTTGATTCCCCACAGAGCTTCCTAAGAGACAACATGGAACAATGTGGCTGAAAGGAAAACAAAAAGGAGGGGGTGTTCTCTTAGTAGACCCTCAAGTATTTACCTTCCCCCATCCCCAACATCTGCCCAGAACAGAATTGACACAGAAGGACAGGGAATTGTTACTTTGCTGGTAAACAGCAATATAAATGTAAATGCACTTGTTTTGGTTTGAAAACAAGAGAGCCTATTCCCCCCGCCCCCCCATGAGAGACATTAATCACCACCCAACATTCTAACTTCCTTCCTGAAATATACCTAGACCTACAAGTTTACAATTTTACAAAAAAGAAAAGCAAGTACCAAACAGTACCCCACCCTGCAGTGCTAAAACCACTGTGGCTACCTGAGCTCAGAAGGCCTCTATTTAGCTTCCAAAGAAACCTTCACTATTTATGGGCAGAATAAAAGTGCTACCAATGTTCTCTCAGTTACTGATAACAGGAAAATGAATGATTTTCTGAACAAGTGTTCTCCCTGTATGTTGCTCCTCGTGAGTCAGACACCACCTATCCACCGTACTGTGTGCCCCTTGACATCTTTCTACCAGAGTTGGCTTTCCTTAATTAAACCTGTAAGCACTCATGTCCCAAAGCATTGTGAGTCAGACTTTCCCTGGGGTTCAGACTTTTTAAAAGACCAGCAGAGAGATGGACTATTACTACTGTAACTACTGTAGCGCAGCTGCTACTACTGTGAAGTCTTCTCCATGAGGAAGCCAGTTCAAAACAAATTACTAGATAGTTGTTCTCTCTAGCCACAGTAGGCACAGCTTTTACTATGTGACTGGGAGAGATGAAGTTCCCAATATTCCCGTATTCCCATGAGCAGACCCAGGTTGTGGGCTATCAGCTCTGTGCCATTCCTAGATACCTGGGAGCCAACTCTAGTACTTTGATCATTAATGAGAAAACATTTGTGCCAACCCTACAAATGGCAGTCATTGAGATCTTGGTATCAAAGTTGGGAACCACTACACTAGTGTTCTCTCTCTTTCCTTAAATTCAATATTTCAGAATGGCTGGGCTTTGGGAGCTATAGAGGATCTGATAATGATTACACCCCATTCCTTCTTTTTCAGACAGCTTTACTAAAAGTGAGCCATAGATTTTATGCATGGCTTTCTATTGCCTACTTCTCTTCTCTTTTTAGATTATATCTAGGATATTAAATAAGTTTCCACTTGACTATAACAACAGTTAATTTAAAAGCATATGAAGCTATGCCAAAGTGCAGTAGAAAGAACCTCGGGCAATGAGCATTGTTTACCATGATTGCTAGATTTCAGGAAGGTTAGCAATGGGCACCACGTATTTCCTAACTCTGAATCTTTAGCTCTTTTACAATAAAAGGTGCTATCCCCTGTCTCATCCATATGCATCATGCTATTCACTGTTTATTTTGTTGTTGTTGTTGTTAATCCTCACCCGAGGGTATTTTCCCATTGATTTATAGAGAGAGTGGAAGAGAGAGGGAAAGACAGAGAGAAACGTCTGTGAGAAAAACACATGGATTGGTTGCCTCCTGCATGCCCCTGGCCATGTCCTGGGCCGGAGAAGAGCCTACAACCAAGGTATGTGCCCTTGGCCGGAATCAAACCCAGGGCCCTTTGGTCTGCAGGCCAATGCTCTATCCATTGAGCTAAACTGGCTAGGCCACTGTTTATTTTCCTTAACTTAGTTTTTTCCATACTGAACCATTTAACTTCTGCAACTATCTAACTTGATCTTTTTTCAACTGCAATTGCCATTGATAGATAAAATAATAACATATAAATGGGGGGCATGTCTTTTATATTTCTTATGATTATTTCATCAACTAAAACATAACTTCAACCCTCTGTTCCTAAGATTTTCCCTTTAGAAAATACTTTAAAGCAACAATAATCATAAAAAAGATTATTATAAGGTTGAAGTTATGCTTTAAGTTATGGTCAAGGTTTTCCCTCCAGAAAAGAAAGTTTTAAAAAGAAATAATCACAAACAAGATAGTACTAATATCACATTAGTAGATACCTTTTATCTTCTTCATATAGTCAGTATGTATTAGTCTTATAATCAGAGTAAAGTAAAAATGTTAGAAAATATTTAAAATACAAGTTGAAACCCTAAAGGGAATACAACAACTATCTAAATAAATAACGAATCCTATTCATAAAATTTCACTAAAAGAAATATTCAAATAAAAATAATGACACTGGGGGGAAAAAGAGAACCTTGGCTACCACCGAGGAAAAGATATGCATGTGTGTATATGTATATGTACTTATTTTTTTAAACTAAGTTTTTAGTAAGGTTAATCTTAATAAGCATTTGTTGTCCTTTTCTCTCAAAATACCTGATTTAAAATGAATTTCTCCCCCACCACTGGAAAATCCACTTTATAAGGATGACCATACCAGTTTCCTTGCCTTTCTGTGCATACGCTGGAACTTGAAGGTGCACTAAACTCAAGAAAAGGCAGTGTTTCTACAACTATTCCCAACAAGCAAAGGAGAATGAGCTCCAAACCCAAGACAAAAGATGGTTAGTCCTGAAGCAACTCAGTATCTTTTTATTTACTGATGTTTTAAAATGCAAGGAAATTCTGTATTATACTCATAATATTCCCCCATTTGCTTTTATACAAAAATACTGTTCTTTTCCTAAATCTTACAGTAAGATTGTACCACATTTATCTGTGGCTTTGGGTCCCTCAGCAATGAAAAGGAACTCACAGGAGTGCCCCAGGGGTCTGAATAGTAGGGGAAAATCTGTTGGCTGCTATGGACACATGTTCCCAGTCCATCCTGAATCCCTGGAAACAATTTCCAACCTGGTCAGCTTCAGGAACATGGTGCCTTTGATAGTCCTCACTGTAACACATGGCTGTTTTTCCACCTTCTAATTCTAGGGCATCTCCAGGAAGTGGAAAAAATGTGTGCTAACCAATCTATAGAAAGCCTACTCAGGCTTGGCTATTGTCCAGGAAATCCTATACTTATTGCTCAACAATCCTTTTTCTGAGGAACAATTCTCTTTATTCAGAGCTCTTTAAGAATCAAGCTGCTCCCTCTGAGGTGAAATCAAGCACACAGTGACATTCCAAAGCCCCATGCTCGACAAAACACTGATTCCAGTTACTTACTGGGCATGACCAACACATACCATGGAACTGTCCTGGCTGATGGAGGTTGTCTAATAACAGGCTCCCTATCTAGTGGGATCCAACACTTAGAGATGATGTGCTCCTTGTCCTTACTTTGGGGCACTCTCTAAACCTGCATTATCCAATAGACTAGCCTCTGGCCACATGTGGCCAGTGAGTAGTTAAAATGTGGCCACTCTGACTAGAAACATACTACACAAAATGCCATATTCAGAAGACTTAGTACACAAAGCAGTACAATATGTCCTTAATAAATTTATTACATGTTAAAATAATATTTTAGATATAATGGTGTTAAATACAATCTATTAAAATGAATTTCACTTGTTTCTTTTTACCTTTTTAATGTGACTACTAAAAAATGTTTAATTAACATATGTAGCTCATGTGTGTGGTTTACATTACTTTATACAGGGTGGGGGGAAAAGACGGTTTACAGTTATTCCTATGGAAAATAATACAATATTCCTATATAATAAAAAGCTAATAAGCAAATTGTCCCCTCAGGAGTTCAACCAACTGGGAGTTCGACCACTCGCTATGACGTGTGCTGACCACCAGGATGCAGCACAGAACTAAGCAAGGCCCCGGCCAGCAGCCGGCGGCCAGCAGCAGGGGGAAGGAAGGCTCCGATCGGCCCTGATCACCGGCCAGGCCTAGGGACCCTACCCATGCACGAATTTCATGCAACAGCCCTCTAGTTAATAAATAATAATATAAGAATAAATTCTGCTTTGCATACTCACAACTGTAAACCTACTTTTGCCCCATCCTGTATTTCTATTGGACAGCATTACTCTATAAGCCATGCAGACATAAAGCCTAGCTTTGTAAGTATACCAATAAAATTTCACTGTATCCCAGACAAACTATCACGATTAACCCTGTAACCACTTGGTCCACATTAAAGATTCAGGGGCTAAGGTTTTCAAGACCTTCTGTCTTCAAGGCCTTTCATCTCTAAGAATCCTCTTAAGAAACAACCCAAAGGAGACTGATACTTAAATCCATTTTGGTAGCAAACCCACTTAATAATTAGGGGGAGCTTGGCAAACTGATATGAGGGTCAGATCTTGTTTAACCTGTGATAGTACAGGAACAGTAAGGGGAGGAAATAACCAGAAAGGATGAGCCAGAAGTGATAGAGGTGAAAGGGTATCAATCAACTTTCCCTTTTTTTTGCTGTCAAGTCATCTCAGCAGACAGAACCTCAACATTCTTCCAAATTATACCTGTGAGACTGACTGCCTTTGGCACCTTCATCTGATAAATTTCTCTATTTTGGTTTCCAAAAGTTATGGCACACGTGTGTGTGTGTGTGTGTGTGTGTGTATTTGTGTATATATATATTATATGTACACACTATGTTTTAGACACATATTTATGTTCGTATTTATGTACATAGTCATGTACACACACATCTACATAGTAATATAGATATACACACATAGTAGTAAGACCCTTCATGGATGATTTGAAATTGCAGATGAGAAAATCTAAGCTTTGTGATTTCTCTTCTTTTCTACTTAGTAAATTAAAAATACAGCCCTGGCCAGGTAACTCAGTTAGTTAGAGCATCGTCCCGATACACCAAGGTTGAGAGTTCGATCTCCAGACAGGGCACATACAAGAAGCAACCAATGAATGTAGAAATAAGTGGAACAACAAATCAATGTTTCTCTCTCTCACCCTTCTTCTCTCTCTAAAATTAATCGATAAATTTTAAAAAAAAATAGATAAAATGATGGTTCTATCACTTTGGGATACTTCAGCCTAGACACTGGAAGATTTAATAATCATTTTTGAATATGTGAAGTGTTATTACAGGGGGCCAGAACATCAAAGTGGATCACAAAAAGAAATCATAAATGCTTCCCTGGCAGTTTTCTTAAAATACAGGAGCCCTTCATCTGTCTGGGATAGATTAGGTATTGAAGACGGGAGACTAAATGACTAAGTTTGTAACTCCCACAATGATTTTATTTACATTAGGAGTAAATCAAAATCCTCACCAAACCCACCTGTAATGGGAGATTTCCTTCTTGTGGAATTTAGAAGAGGATTTTGAATAGAGGAAAATGGTATATCTGGTATCTTCTATTTTGTGCATCAAAGAAATGAGTTTCTTTTGCTAAGCACCTAGCCATTCCTTGCTTTCTCTCTGTCTATGTCTCTCTGTTTCTCTGTCTCTGTCTCTGTCTCTGTCTCTGTCTCTGTCTCTCTCTCTCTCTCTCTCTCTCTCACACACACACACACACACACAGCTGGCAAGCACAAACATGCAACTAGAACTCCCCCTCCTAAATTCCCCCCATCTTTCCAGCCCCAACTACCTTTCCAAAGCTGTCCATTATCTTGTTTCTGGACTACTTCAACCCACCCACACTCTGAACTTATTCAGTGGTATATACTGACTGCTGCAGGTTAAACTGCAGCTGAAGCTCTTCATTAACTTACCGGAATGGCTGATGTCTTCCATTCCCTCTGTGAAACACACTGACTGCTGCCCATGGCACAGTGAATGCTCTTGGCCAGGAGGCACATTCTGATATGCCAGTGTACACCAGTCGAGGTGGATATTTACCAATGATCATTGTGTTCGTTTAGACAGACATGTTTATGACAGTTGTATGCTGTTATATTTACATAATTTAAGATTACATCAAATGAGTAGAAAAAGGAAGGCAGGTTTTCTATGAGAACTACATAAGATACAGCCAAAAACAAGGTGAAAAAACTGTTGTTAAATTAGATATGGGGTAGATATCTGTAAAAGATCTTAGGGGGAATTTTAAAATTGAAAATGATTCTATACTCAAGATTACTTCACAACTGTTTTTAAGTTCTCACTCTACATTAAAGAAATCAATATTTTTAAATTATGGGAAAGTTATGCAAGACAGATGATTGAAGTGCACTCCAAGAAGAAGAACCTTAATCTAAGACCTTGGTCCCACATCAAAAGACTGGTTAATAAATAGGTATTTAAATGTTTTAAGTTGCTGTAACATGTTTAAGAATGTATATATAGCAGCTTTATAATTTTACACTTTAACCAATTTCTGATTAATTATCTAAACAGTTTACTACCAGTCCAGATGATTCTGGTTAATAGGGATTCTACTGCTCAGCAGGCATGTGACCTCAGACCCCCAAAAAGTGTCACCTGTCTCAGAGAAGAGATCATTATGGCCCATGGTCCTTAGCATTCCACACAGGATTAAGTGTTGTACAAAAGGAAGAAGTCACATTTATTTAAGGGATTAGCAGACCCAAATTATGATCCAAATTCACCACTTTCCAGCTTTTTGACTCTGAGCAATTTTCAGGCTCTCTATAACATAACCATAATATCCGCCCTACTAACTTCATAGTGTTTTTTACACAATATAAAACAGCCAATATTATAAAGACACCCTGAAAAGTGCAAGGAGCTACATGGTAAAGATGTAATAGTAGATGCTGAGCATTTTTCCCTAAGTAAGTGAAGAAAAAGATGACATGGACAAATAAGGATGGAAATAAAGGAGCAACTCTCTAGAACCCTGATGATATGGAAAAAGGGTTGTTTTAGAATTTGGTATAATGTTTAAATGCAACTCAAATCAACGCTATTCATTCCTTAAATGCATGATCATTTTCTGCCTAAATGGACTTCTTAAAATATGATCCAAATCTTTCATTTCTTTCCTCAACATCTCTCAATAACCTACCTCTGCCAACACAGTAAAGGCTGCATTGAAGGACATCATAGGATTGCTCCTCAGTCCCATCTCCCTCATCATGAGATCAGGACAGACTGCAAGCTCTTCCTGAACACTGCCACATGCCCAGGCTTTGCTCCGAGGTTACTCTGGCCTGGAATGGACTACTTCCAGAAATCCATCTCTGGATTGAAAGGCTCAAAAACCCTTCAACCTTTCCCATTCCTCTAGCTCAGGGGTGGGCAAACTTTTTGACTCGAGGGCCACAATGGGTTCTTAAACTGGACCGGAGGGCCGGAACAAAAGCATGGATGGAGTGTTTGTGTGAACTAATATAAATTCAAAGTAAACATCATTACATAAAAGGGTACGGTCTTTTTTTTTTTTTTTTTTTAGTTTTATTCATTTCAAACGGGCTGGATCCGGCCTGTGGGCCGTAGTTTGCCCACGGCTGCTCTAGCTCCTCTGGGCTCCTACAATACTTTACATTTTTATTAAAACCCGAATTTTGCCTTATATTATAGTGAAGTGTTCCCTGCTTATTAAATGCCTCTCAGATGGAGGCCTCCCTTTTCATCTCTATGTCACTACAGAGTATGTCAAACAGCCCTGTACCAAGCAGGAGAGACCTAAATGCAAAATTCTAATTGACTATCAAAATAGTTCAAGCTCACAAGTTTTGTTCACTCTCATATCTTTTATTCCTTACTCTGGCATTTAATTTTCCTTTTCCAGTTTGATTTAGCAAACTACATAAAGAATAATCAGGGAAAAGTAATTCTTGGCTGTGTTTCTACCTCCCTTATCTGCTAAAACAGGAAACACCCCGTTGTAAGTAGGGGCCATTTCATTCATGAGTTTAAGAAGTAATAAACCCTCAAAATACTTCTTTCATTTTAAATGGTCAATAATGCTCTTGCTGACCAGCATTTGAAATGCTTTTGCACACACAAACCAATGTATGTGAAGTTAGTCACTGCCTCCAGGAATAGGCCTCTCTGTGTTTGCAAGATAGGCAGACGGGAAGAGAGTGTTCCAAGGTCTTGTTTAAGGTAAAATATTTCTACAGCTCCATAGGGGATCCTGTATGACTATAATTTACATTCATTCTCTCTGAGTGACACTTTTGGTTGTTGCAGGATTTCTAATGGCTCCCACTCTCACTTGAGTTTTGAGTACTTGCTCAGGAAGCCACAGCCACCACTGCAATAATGTAGTGTCCAACCTGAGACTACTTTGGGATCCCTGCTAACCGCTGCTAAGGGCTACCTGACAGGAAAGTTGCTAAGGTAAAAGGTAAGAAACAGTCTCATCCTTTTCCTCCTGTCATTTCCTAAAACAAAACTGTGTGGAGTCCACGGTAAAGCCCACTTGGAGTTCCTAAACAGGTTCTTCAAGTTCTGTTCCTTTTAACTCCTGACATAACTCGAAATTACATTTCATTTGTTTTAGTGAATATTGTCCAATGAGATAGTCTCTGTCATTTTCCTCAGGCTCTTTCACATCCTTCACACAAACATTGACACCAACGGAAGTGAAAGCAGTTTTACCTTAAATAAACTAGCTCACATTTAGTTTTGTTTAAGCATAAGATAATACATTTGTGAGAAGTTGTTAAATTCTCTAGTCAATATGTTTTATTTTTTTCTAAACAGCTGAGATTTTAAGACACCTTGGATTTTAAAAAATACTTTATCTTCCAGCCAGCATAGCTCAGTGGTTGAGCCCCAACCTAGAACCAGGAGATTATGGTTCGATTCCTGGTCAGAGCACATGCCTCGTTTGCAGCTCGATCCACAGTGGGGGGGTGTCGGAGGCAGCCAGTCAATGATCCGCTATCATCATTGATGTTTTTGTCTCTCTCTCCCTCTCCATTCCTCTATGAAATAAATAAAATGTATTTAAATAAATCAATGAATTAAATAAAAAACACCTTGTCAGTGCTCCTTGCCTTAGTTTCATGAACCCAATGTGTACCAAAATACCATTAAAATAACTTCTCTCTGCCATGTGTATCTCTAGTCTCCCAGTTTAAATCTCTCAACTGCCTGGATTCTCTCAATAGCTGTTTTCCCCTCTGCTAACAGTATCATCAGTCAAAGCCAACTATTTCAAGGGATATATCCTTAAAGCTCAAAGGACAGGTGTGTAATTTGTAAATAAATAAAAGGAAAGATGAACTCAAAAAAAGAATAATAATCTCATGGTAAAAAGAAGTCAAAGAATAAAGGGATATATTATTTACATGATAAAAATTATAAATCTAAGTATAAAATATATAATTTTACAATATATAAGAATAGATCTATAAATCTAAATACTATCATAATTTCTCTCATCAAATCAAATTTGCATATACATTCTGTGAGTTAGCATTATTATTTGGGGAGATATATGCAACTCAATAAGATATGGAAAAAAACATTTAAATATTAAAGGAATTAATAAAGCTAGCATTACTTATAGAATATGATAGTATACATAGTATACTGAGAAAATCCAAGTTTTTCCAAGAACTGAAAAATTTATTAAAAGAAGTTAAGTGACTGGATAACAAGGCAAATGAAAACTCAATTATTCATTTCAACAAATGCTAATTTAATATTTACTGCATGTCAGGTAATATACTAGGCACATTACATAGGTTCAAGCCGTAGGTAATAACCTCTACCTTCTGAATAAAAACCATTCAGAAGATATGTGGAACAAAGATTCTATTCACAACAACAAAATATAAGGTAACATGAGCACTGGCCAGTGTTTCTCAGTGGTTAGAGTGTCGACCAGGGCACCAAAGGGTCACACGTTCCATTTCTGGTCAAAGGCACATACTTGGGTTACAGGTATGATCCTCACACCAATCGATGTTTTTCTCAGCTGAAGATTAACAATAAGTATGAACAAGAAGTGTGTTGGATCTATCTGAAGATAATGATAAATCACCTTGAAAAACACAATGTTCTTAAAAGACTTGAATAGAGAAACATGCCATGTTACTGAAAAGAGTAGCAATTCTAATGCAATTCCAATGAAACTGGACAGTATATATACTCCTCTTTGGAAACTGAAAAAAATGTTCCAAAGTTCATCTGAAACAGCTGGAAGAGCTAAAACATTTTCTGTATAAAAAGATAAGGAATTTTTCAAGCCCTTAATGGAAGGGTTCTAAAGGTAAAATAATAATGATACTGGCCAAAGATATAGAGAAGTCAGTGGAACCAATGAGTGATCCCAGGTAGAGGCACTCCCATAAAAAAGAACATCACCGTTTAGTGTGAACAGGACAGGCAATATTCAATTATAGTTTTGGGGAGCACTGACTATGTAGAAGTCTCTTATATGTAAATTTAGATATGTAAATGTAAAGTTAATTAGTGATAATTTAAAACATTAAGTGTAATATGTCCATTTATATAAGCTAAGAAAATATAGGAGAATATTTATCTGGTCAAACTTTAGTAATAGAGGAATGTAAATTAAAATAATAAAGATATTCACCCTTTCACCTACCAAATTATGAGACTAAAAATTATGATGTTCAATGCTGGTAAGGTAAGGTGAGTACTTTGGAATATATATTGGTACCATATTTCTGGATGGTAACTTGGCAGCATACATCAAGGCAGACCCTCCGATCCAGTAATTCCACTCTAAGAAATTTACCCTGAAATCATCATCAAAGAAGTGGTAAACAATATATGTAATACAATTCACATAAAATAAAATTTATACTCACCAAAATTAGAAAGAGCTTAAGGGCTGTTTATCAATATATAAATAAGTAATTACACAATGAGCTATAGCTTTTTAAAAATTACACATTTGATTTGAAGATTTTTAAATAAATAAATTTTCTCCTATAGTAATAGTGTATGAAAAACATGCAACTCAAAATTATACTGTAGATAAAATGAAATTCATTGCATACATATTTACATATAACACAAAATTAGAACAGAAATGGGGTTGCAATTAATTTTATTTTATTATTTATATGTTTCAGTATTTTCCTAATTTGTCATGAAAAATATACTTTTTGTTTTCATGGGGGGGAGCATTATTTAAATAAATAAAATAGTATCATAAATAATATCCAACTTCATAGATAAGAAATCCACAATGGACTCAAGAAATCTGAATACAGTCTAGAGCAGGGGTGGGCAAACTTTTTGACTCGAGGGCGACAATGGGTTCTTAAACTGGACCGGAGGGCCGGAACAAAAGCATGGATGGAGTGTTTGTGTGAACTAATATAAATTCAAAGTAAACATCATTACATAAAAGGGTATGGTCTTTTTTTTTTTTTTAGTTTTATTCATTTCAAACGGGCCGGATCCGGCCCGCGGGCCGTACTTTGCCCACGGCTGGTCTAGAGTTTAGTTAATAGTAGTAATATACCAATGCTGCTTTCTTAGTTTTCACAAATGTAAGGTGATTTAGATAATATTGGCCAGTGAGATGCGATTGGAAAATACAAAGTTCTGCTGGGGTGCAGGGGACGGGGCGGAGTAGGGGCTTGTCCTTGTCTCTGGTTATCTTTGCAATTTTTCTGTAAATCTAAAGTTAGTAAAAAATAACAAGTTTACTTTAAGAAAAGAAGATTCATAATAGGCTTTTGCTTTTTGAGGACATTATCACCAAGGGGGCCCATGTTTACTTATAAACCACTCCAGAAAACACAGAAAACTAGACCAGTAGATTTCAAATGGCAGAATTGGGGGTGTTTTATGTCTCATTTGTTGATTTTTTTAAAAATTGCTGTAATAGTAAATGTAAATATATTTTAAAATTTGAAGCCACTTGAAGACAAAATACTGGGCTACCCTAGTGTAACATTATTTGGATTCTTTTCTTTCTTTTCTCTTTTATCCTAGCAACCTTCCACATTCCTAACACATGGTAACAATTCAACCTCTGTACTTCTTCAACCCTATTTCTAAACATAGTTCTTCAGGTTACCATCAGGAAGCTCCAGATGTCATTCAGCAAACAAATTTACTTTAGCAAACACCAATGAACCCTTGTGGGTGTACCGTCTTTTACCTATAACCTGCTTCCCTCCCCCAAACACCCCAAGTACTTCTATGTCTATCATTAATGGAGACCCACTACCCAGAACCTACCTCTTTATTGCAATAGTACCGATGAGCAACACTGCAAGTGACCTACAAAAGCCTAGAAACTGAGACTACCAGAGGATCTTAGATTTCATTATAGCCAAGGGTCTCCAGTTGCTCATTTCTGAGAGAAGCCAATCAACTGCAGAACCAGGAGTCCCCAGCCCACTACTAGTGCAGTCAGCACTCCTCTATCTTCCCTTTTGTGCATGGGAAATGGAAACTAGACCTTCTTCATGAAAAACACTGACAATTCCTCATCTCATAAAAATCCTCATTTCATAGGGAAGAATGGGAGTTAGGAGGGGAATTTAGGTGGAAGGAGTTAAAGTTGACCATATTTCCATTTTATTTCCCTAGTTACTGACAACTCACCAATTCCTCACCCACACAACACTATCCCTTCGTCCTCAGGGCTGACTCAGACTAAAGTTAAATAGGGGTTCTTTCAGTTTATGCTTTGTGATGGTGTTATGCAAGAGTAACCCAAAGAACACAAGATAATGCTTAACCAAGGTGAAAGAAGCAGGGCCTGTTCAAACTTGTCTCTATTCACAGATGGGGGGTGGGGTGGAGTGGGATAGGCAGTTCCTTCCTGTCACAGTGACATGCAAACCATGCAAACATATTACTTAGATTTTCAGCTTTTGAGCCTTTCTGAATAAGATAGCACAGGCAATTTAAAAGAAAATGGTAAATCTCCACATTTACCATATGAACTAAGGTATAAAAAGAAAGAGAATGTGTTTCAGGATTTAAACTTGAGCTCTTATCTACTAAGTTATTTTCACCAGCAGAACTAGTCTTTTTGTTTGTTTAAGTTCTAGACTTCCAAGAAGTGGAAAAATTTAAGGGTGGAAGACAGAGAGGGATGGAGTTGTTGTATAGAAACCCCTGGCCTTCTGTCCCTTCTATCCCTTCAGGTCAATTTCCCATACTCCCAGCCAACCAGCTACCTGATTAAAGTAATTAAAAGACCAATATTGAATTTGAAGCCCATCTTATTAGCCAACACCTACTGCATTCACTTAGCATTCTGGAAGCTTAAGCTCAAGAAATACATTTGGTTCATTAATTGCCTAAGACTTCCCTTTCTCGTCTTACTACATGGAGTTGCACAGTCCAATACAATGCCCACTAGCAAATGTAGCTCTTGAGCAATTGAAATGTTGCTCATCCAAATTACACTTTAAGTATAAAATACATACTGGATTTCAAAGACTTAGTAGGAAAAAAAGAAGACAAAATATCTTATTAGTAATCTCTTTTATGTTGATTATATGTTGGGATATTAATATTTTTAATGTATTTGTTTAAATAAAATATTAAAATTAATTTCACCACTTGATTCTTTATTTTTTAACATGCCTACAAAAAAATTTTAAGTTGTGTCTGTGGTTCACATTTGTAGCTACCATAATATTTCCATAGGGCAATGCTGCTCTGGAGATAATGTGGTACTAGAATTAGAGGTGTTTTAACTAAACAGCAAGCACAGACTAATCTCTCTGATATTTATGGAATTCTGGAAAACTGGTGGGGGAACTAAGTCCTAATTAACTCATCTCAAGGTAAAACTCATTCATAGAGATCATCTGAGTCCCATCCATGAGTTCAACACAAAATATCATAAAGCTTGATGCCTAAATTCAGGTGCTGGGTAAATGCCCACAGTTCAATGTTAACACCTCTTTCCTTTGGGGATACTTGAAAGTGAGACATGAAGCTTCAGGACTCTGCTGAGATGAAAGCAAGGAAGAGGAAATATGAGGATGGAGGAGGAAGGAAAGGGGGGAGAGAAGGGAAAGGCACAGTTGAGATGGAAAAAGAACAGAGATTAACCAAAGAATTTATATGCATATATGCTTAACCCATGGACATAGATGATAGTGGTGAAGGCCTAGGGCGGGGGGAGGGATAGAATGGAGTGGAGGGGGTCAATGTGGGGAAAAGGAGACATATGTAATACTTTCAACAAAAAAAGATACTTTTTTTAAAAAAAGAAAGAACAGAAGATGGTGAAAGTATGGATTAAAAGATGGAGATTAGGAAGAAACAGACAGAGGTAGAAAAGACTATCTCTATGGTGGAAAAAAACTAAACACCCTTCCCCCATTGCTTACAGCAATTCTGAAGGCTAAGGCTGAAAGGCCAGCATCAAGAACAAAGTGACAACACCCAGGGAGATAACTCAAGAGGGTCACTCCACTCTGCAAAGTGAAGGTAAAGGAACTGCCTTAGAATATCCCTGAGTAAAATGAACAAAGCCACAGCTACATCTGTAAATCACTCTTCTGCCTTTCATCTTTGTCAATGGTCATAAACCCACAATTTCACTAAACACAATTCCCATTTCAGAGTCTTCAAGTATGCGGCACTGCCTCATGAAGCCATGAAAATTATCTTTTTCATCTCTTCTCTTAAATCTCAAAAAAAAAAAATACATTCCTGCTATGAAAAGCTACAGGTTTGAGTTTTCAAGGGACAAATATGGTACATCATAACTAGTGTAGCCGCTAATACTGTCTTCAGAGAGGGTTCTCCACAGGTCCAGCTAGTTCCCGAATTACAAAGGGCTGTGTTCTGAAAGTTCACATGTAAGATAGTTGTCTAGTACTCAGAACACATTGTCACGAAGAGGAAAATAAAACAGAAATGAATGCGTAGAGAAAGACTCAGGCTATTCGAAAAAGTCTCTTTAGCCTGGCCAGAGTGGCTCAATGATTGAGGGTTGACCCATGAACCAGGAGTTCGCTGTTCGATTCCCAGTCAGGGCACATGCCCAGGTTGAGAGTTCAATCGCCAGGTGGGGTGTGCAGAAGGCAGCCTATCAATGATTCTCTCTCATCATTGATGTTTCTATCTCTCTCTCCCTTTTCCTTCCTCTCTAAAATCAATAAAAATATATAATTTTTAGAAATAAAAAGTCTTTTTAACCATAAATCTACATGACTAAGAGTAGTCTGGTTCTAGGAACGCTGGTGCAGTTCTCAAACAGGAGAAAGAGGAAAAGGAGACAGAAAATCTCACTCTTTCCTAAGTAGGGGCCACTGGTACAGCTGTAACGTAAGAATGCTCATCAATACCTATAAATTATGCAAATTCACCCAATCACTCACAGATATATTGAAAAGAGTACTAGGTGGCATGAACTTAGGCAGATGCAGGTGGCAAACAAGCCAAGCTGGAAATGGCAGCAGGATGGCTCCCTCCCCTCCCATTTCCTTCTTGCCAGGTGCCTAGGAGGCTCAATCAGAGGTTTTCAAACTTTCTCTGTTCATGACACCCTGGTGTCTTAGTAAATTTTTCATGGCACCACTAGGCCAAGAGAAATAGCTAACAGTTCCATCTGTTAAATAGATAGATTCAAACAATTTAACAAGTATTTGTCCTAACAACTTAGTGGTCATTCAAAAACATAACAGACATAAATTGGTATGAGAGTATATGTTTTTATTTCATTCTCAACTAACCATATTATTAATGGGATGTGTATGGTGCTGGCACAACACAGCTTCTCAAACTTTGAAATCAGTTTGAACTCTGCCACCCCATTTCCTGTTCCACGATAATTTTTTACACAGTACTGTCTTTTTAAGGACAACAATCCTCAAAAGCCCAGCTTTGCAAAGATATGACATCAACAGAAAGGAATGCAGTGATCTAATATTGAAACTATTATTACCTTGAGCCAGTAGTTCACAGGGTAGCCAACAGATGTTGATTATTTGTTTTCCTCAAAAAAATAAATAAATAAAATAAAATATCCCATACCCTCCGTGTGAATTCACTGCAGCACCCAAGGTACCTCAGAGAAGTTTGGAAAACTACAAGGCTATACATCCCACTGCAAGCAATCAAGAGTATCCTTGTTAGTTTCCTTCTCAAAAATAAGGGGGGAAAGATCTATGTGGCCCAGACTAAAATAGCCTGAAGTAACCTCTGATCTGTTTTATTAAGAGTGTTCTACACTCAAGCCACAGCAGCCTTTGGGTAACTGATAAACCCCAGGGTGACTCAGACTGCAGACTCAAGACAGAGAGGACAGGGGGGACAGTGTTAAATAAACCGGTCACTTTTCTTTAACTACTTCACTCTACAGTATAATGTAGGACATTGTCTAGAACTATAGTAGTTTATATATTGTTCACTAATTAATATGTGAGGTAAATACTGAGTCAATATTATGGACGACTGAGAGAAGGTAGGCGCCATGTGTATGTTTTATTATAATCGCATGATTTTTCTCCCTGATAAGACTAAAAAATAAAGTCTAAAACAAGCAAAGATTGCACTGAGACTGAAAGAAAGAAGGAAAGTTGGGCTTGTCATTCATTAATTCATTCATCCAACATTCTACAGATGTTTTTTAAGTTTCTATCCTGTTCCAGACACTGACTGCATTTCGCAGGGAACACAGCAGTGACTGAGCCAGACACAAGGTAGCCTTTGCCCTCTTGTCAAGGGCAACAGTGGCCTCCATCTTCCCCAATTCAACAGAGAATTTTCCAGCCTCATCTTACCTGACACCTTAGCAACATCTGACCAAGTTGATCACTCCTTTCCTGAAACACTTTGTTCACCTGGCTTCCAAGTTGCCTTCTATCCTGGTTTTCCTTTTACATCGTTGGTTGCATCTTCTTAGTTTCTTCTTCTCAGGCTCCAATGTTGACTTCCCTCCTGGCTCAGTTTTTTGGCACTTTATCCATCCTCGCTCTTTCCCTATAGCCCCATAATATCAAACATCCTCTATGCTATTAACTCCCACACTTCTATCTCTAGTTCTCACTTGACTCCAAAGTTCAAGACTTGTATATCCAACTACATACTTGACACCCTCACTTGGAGGATTATTAGGTACCCCAACTGTAATATGTTCAAAACAAAATCCTGATCTCTTACCCCTAAACCCAGATTTCTCCAGCTCAGGAAACGAGGCTGCCATTCACTACACGTTCAAGCCAAACAGCTTGATTTCTCCCTTGATTCTTCTGTCTTTTATCACCATATCCAATCCTTCAGCAAGTCCTACTGGCTCTACCTTCAAAACCTACCCTGGATCTAAACCGTCCACACCATCTGTCTCACCAGGGCTGCTGCAATCACCTACCTGGTTTTCCTGTTTCCATGCTTACCTACTGCTCAGTCTATTCACAACACAGTAGCCAGAACTTCCTTTATAAAATGTAAGTGAGATCATATCAACCCTTTACTTAAAACCCTTCAGGAGTTCCCATCACACTTGAAATCTTTGAACTCCCTACTTCAGTCTCTCAGGACCTAAATGATCTGGCTCTACCAGAATCACATCCGGACCTATGCATTTGCTTTTACCACTTCTAGGCAAACTTTTCCTTAGATCTACATATGGCTAACCCCTCACTTAAATCAGAGAAGTGTTCTCTATATGCCCTTGCTAAAATACCTGAAACACCCTCTGAACCTCATTATTTTGCTTTGTCTCCTTCGATAGCACTTATTACCCCATGAAATTACATCTTAGGTATTTGTTGATTGCTGCTCCCATTAGATTATAAAGTGAGTGCAGTTACTGTGTCTTGCTCATGCGGGCACACAGCAGGTTCTCAAATACTTAGTAAAATAACAATCCTCTGACTTCACAGAGTTTACATCTGGTGAATGATGACAGGGAAAAGACCTTGGGCTCAAAAGACCTGGTATTCCATTTAAAGTCTGTTGTTTATTTTGCTTAATCTCACAATATGCTACTTTACATATTAGCCTTTCTTATGTACCAAAAATTGTACTAAATTCTGGATATATAATATCATATATAAAGTTTCTAAGAAGATAGTATGAATATTATCCCTCAGAGAAGGTAAGGCCCTTCCTCAAGATTCCATAGGTGATCACAGGAAAAATCTGGATTTAGTCTCTGATCCATCACACTTCCATTCTACATGATTAACCACTATGCTATGCTTCGTACTGCCTCTGTATGCCATTCTCTGGAAAATGGAGGAATTGAGCTAAAATGACCTCTAATGCTCCAATTCTACCTATCAAAATGGTTGTCACTTATAGTGCTAGAAATTTAATTTCTATACTAAATCATAACTCTTTCACCTAAATTCAATTCAATGATAACTGGCCACAGACCTATGCAGAATATGTGCATACTGAGACCAGGTGCCATGTTAGGGAGGTGAGGCATGAAATGAGACATTCCACATGCCATTTCATCACCCACAGTACCCACTTTATGAATTTCCCCCTCTAACAATTATAATTTAAATAAGAATTACGAGAAGTGACACATTTACAACCTGGAATTCTACCAAAGCAGAATACTTCAGTAAAACACATTCACCCTGGATCTTCCTCTATCACCAGAAAAAACCAGGGACCTGGCTTAGGCAGAAAGAACCAACTCCCTGCCTCAAACTTCCAATAACTGATTGTGCAGGATGGAGTGCCTCAGGTGGACTCCTCTTACAGTTTGACACAACTCTAAGAAAATGTTCTGAGACCCTACAGCTAAATTCTGGAAAAGTATAAGAACTAAGAACAGGCACCAAAAGGTCAGAATTGAAGGAAAGTGACTTTGTTTTTTTCTTCTATTGTAATATATATTAGGAACTGCCCATCTGTGAATCCCACACCATGGTTCTCACTGCCCATGCTACCTAACATATACAGCTTCAGGCCTACATTTTTTACACATACACACACACGCACACACACACACACACATCCTCCTTATTAACCTCATGGTTCTTGATTATGTAAAGGACAGATATCCACTATGAGAATGATGTATAGTTACTTCACTGAAAAGTATTATAAATAGTAAAAATATCCTGATACAACTCAAAGATTATAAAGAGTTATTTGGAAAACAAACTATGTATCTGTATACAACTTTACTACTGAATGAGCCAAAATTATTCCTTTGTTCTAAATTTAACCAAAATAACATCAATTGTGGTATTTAGCAACACTCAGAACCCAATTCAAAATCACTTTTGACTCTAAATACATACATTTTATAAACCTGCTGGTAAGTGCTACATATTACAATACAACCCACATATGTAAAAGCTTCAAGGACTCAATTCTTTTAAAAGTATCAAGGCTTTGGAAAATGTGGGTGGGAGAGGAGAAAAAGGAAAAAAGGAGATTGTCTGAAGGTAAAAGAGAGTGTCTCTGCTCAGAGAATAAGAGTAAAGGCTGTCCCCTTACACATACACCTACCCATGTTCCCTCCTTAACCTTACAATGAGGTTAAGCCAACACAGCACATCTTCCATCTTCTAAGCTGGAAGCATTTCTGCTAGACTTTTCCAGTTCCTGGGTATTTTCTGCTCTCTAGACTCCAGGGCTCCAGTATTTAGATCAACCATGAGTCTACAGATCAACTATCTATCAACTGGGAAAGTAGACAACCCCTTAGGAGCAAGGGAAGCTAAGAGAAGGGGCTATCCTCTCTGGCTAAATCCCCAGAGATGAAATGACTTGTAAGTAGTGTTTTGCAAGTAGTCCTGGCAAGACTGACTTCTGGATGCAGAAAAATAAAAATTCAGCCAAAAATGTAAATTAAGACTACAGCAAGCCCCACAGTGCCCTAAGGTTTGAAGAAAGTGAATCTTTAATCTCTGTTCCTTGACACTCCCGGCTAATTAGCTATCAATAGCATCAATAGCACTACCACTTCCAAGTCTGTGTCTGACACATGGTAGGAAACAGACGGCTAATTCATTCTGCAAGTCCGGCTTCAACTCTAGCTCCCGGTTCCTAAAAGGTGACCAGGCTCCTTACAAATCATAAAACAATAATCAAAATCATTTCAGTCAACTTCCTCATTTTACAAAGAGCCCAGATTGATAAAGTGACTCTCCTAGAAGTCTCTAAAGAAGTTAGTGGAAGACCTGGGTTTTGAGCTTCATTCTTTTAATCCCTAAGCAAGTATTTCTGATATAGCATTGCACTGCTGAAGAAATGAATTGATTTGCTATCCATCCATAGGTAAATAAGAACGCAGGCTTAAAATTATTTACACACACACATACACACACAGCCAATTTGGCTTACTGGTTAAAAGCATATACTCTGGAGACAATCTGGCTAGTTTATATCCCTGCTATCCCACTTACTAGCTATAGTACCTTGGGCAAGTAATTCAACCACAGCTGTTTTCTCATCTATAAAATGGAAGGAACAATAACAAAAACTATCTTGATGGTATCCACTTCCTTGGGTTTTGAGGCAACTTAAATGAGATATGTCTTATTAATGTGTTAAAATGGGATATCAAGCACTTAAATTGGTTACCACTTCCAAAGTGCTATGCATTAGTTATCATTATTTTGTAAAATTTGATTAAAACTAAAGAAATCATGAAAAGGAGGTAATAGTCTCACATTGCTTTATTTCTCTGGGTTTGTTCTGAATACTTTTCAAAGATACAAGCTTCATTTGATACACACATTTTGAAAGGAATTCAATAGTATGGTTTAGTATACTTTGCCTAGTAATTAGTGTAATTATTCTAGGCAATTTGATAAGAATAAAAAGGGGAAAGGTCCTATTGGTTTTTAGACCTAGTCCAAAACTTTTGTTCTGATAACTGTTATTGATTTGACATCTGTCTAGAGTTCTCCCAGGTCTGTAATAATGCTTCACAGAGAGCAGGAGATCATACTTGTTGGTTTGATTCTGGAGAAGCCACTGGAAGGACAATTTTTCCAGCTCTCAAAGGTACCAGTACCAACTGAGTAGCAAGTCCTCAGAGGTCTGGATCCCAGATCTGTGGGCTCCTCCTCCAAGCTTCTAGGTTCTGGTAACTTCCAAGAACTTCTTCCTTTTGATCTTCCAGCCCCAATGCAATAGATGCTCCCGCAATTATTAGTTGCATTACCTCAGCATTTTCTTATTTCATCTTTTTCAGTCCTTCAATACCTGCTTCACAAATTTCTGTTATTAGATGATCTTGTTAAAATAACTGAAGTGGATTCTCTTTTCCTGACTCCATCTTAGCTGATACACCAGTGGATGGACATTTAGTCCCTACTTTTTCACACTATACAAAATCACCCCTTATCTTTAATATTGGCAGATACACGCCCTGGAGCCCTCCCAGTGTTCCTCCCCGGCCCCAATCGTGCATCGGTGGGATCCCTCGGCCTGGCCTGCGCCCTCTCAAAATCCGGGACCCGTTGGGGGTTGTCAGAGAGCTGGCTTTGGCCCGATCCCACAGGCCAGGCCGAGGGACCCCACTGGTGCATGAATTCGTGCAACAGGCCTCTAGTTAATTTATAATGACAGAGAGCAGATTAGTGATTGCCTGGGAATGGGGGAAGGAAATAGCAGCACTAATCCTTCACCTGAAACATGTTAAAATGCCCTTATGTCCTTCAAAAGAAGTTCTTGTTAATGTCTATTTTCAATTTACCCACTTGAGATACTTGAGATAGGAAATATTCTCTTAGTTTGCTGTCAATATAAGTGAAAGATGTACTCCACACTGCCCATACATATTCTATGCCATCTGCACCTACTATGTGACAAGACCTGTCCCATCAGTTTTGATATGAAATTTCTTATAATACCTACTGCCCATTTTTTCTCTTTCCTTTTGATATGCAAAATGAGTTTCCAACTATAAAAGACACCATCAAAAAGCATCTGTGTATGAAGATATATCGCTCTAGTGCAGCGGTTCTCAACCTGTGGGTCGCGACCCCTTTGGCGGTCGAACGACCCTTTCACAGGGGTTGCCTACGGCCATCCTTCATATCAGCTATTTACATTATGATTCATAACAGTAGCAACATTACAATTATGAAGTAGCAATGAAAATAATTTTATGGTTGGGTCACAACATGAGGAACTGTATTTAAAGGGCCAGAAGGTTGAGAACCAGTGCTCTAGTGTATAAAAAAACAGGGGGAAAGTTGCCTCTGGGCACTTTTGCTTATCTATCTATATAATAAAAGCCTAAGAGACCATAACAGTGGAATGACCAGAACAACCAGAACGACCGGTCGCTATGACGCACACTGGCCACTAGGGGGCAGATGCTCAATGCAGGAGCTGCCCCCTGGTGGTCAGTAAGCTCCCACAGGGGGCACCCCGCTCAGCCAAAGGCCAAGCTCATAGCTGGTGAGTGCAGTGCCAGTGGTGGGAACCTCCATGGCAGCACTAAGGAGCAGCAAGCTGAGCAGTAAAAGCAGCGAGCAGGCAGGCAGTAAGGAGTGAGGGATCCTGAATTGTGAGAGGGATGTCCAACTGCCGGCTTAGGCCCGATCAGGGGAATCAGGCCTATGCCGGCAGTCAGACATCCCCCGAGGGGTCCTGAACTGTGAGAGGGTACAGGCCGGGCTGAGGGACAACCCCCACCCCCCCAGTACACGAATTTCATGCACTGGGCCTCTAGTTAATTTAATAAAAGCTTTTATATATAAATTGTAATATATTATAAATAATATATAGCTGTATATAGAATATGTAGCATTCATGGTACATTATATAGCATCTATAATATATACAATTTCACAGGCTTTATATACTTACTAGAGGCCCGGTGCACGAATTCATGCACCTGACCTACAGGATGGGGCCAAAACCTGCTCTCCAACATCCCCCAAGGGATCCTGGATTGTGAGTGAGTGCAGGCCAGGCCAAGGGACCCCACGGTGCATGATCAGGGCCGGGGAGGGGTGCAGGAGGTTGGCCAGCGGGGAGGGACTGCAGGAGGGCTCCAGGGCGTGTCTGGCCCATCACGCTCAGTCCCAATAGGCCAAACCCTAACAGCAAGCTAACCTACCAGTCAGAGTGTCTGCCCCTTGGTGGTCAGTGCACGTCAGAGTGAGCAGTTGAGTGGCTTTAGCATATCATTAGCATATTACATTTTGATTGGTTGAACGGCCGACCAGACGACCAGACACTGAGCATATTAGACTTTTATTGTATAGGTTTTTATTAGACTTTTTATTATATAGGATAGATTACTAATTACATACCATATACTATATTAAATTTAATTACAAAAATTCATTTATTGTTGTCAATAAACCATTATGTATGTAAGTTACTGCTTTTTAACATTTCTTTCTCTCTTCATATTTATTTATTTTTTTATTTTTTTTTTTAAATATATTTTATTGATTTTTCACAGAGAGGAAGGGAGAGAGATAGAGAGTTAGAAACATCGATGAGAGAGAAACATCGATCAGCTGCCTCCTGCACATCTCCTACTGGGGATATGCCCGCAACCCAGGTACATGCCCTTGACCGGAATCGAACCCGGGACCCCTCAGTCCGCAGGCCGACGCTCTGTCCACTGAGCCAAACCGGTTTCGGCTCTTTCTCTCTTCATATTTAATTATGAGGTCCCTAAAGGAGCTCATAGATATATGTGTGTGGGTGTGTACTATATATACAGTGGGGCCCTGACTTACGAGGTTAATTCATTCCGTGACAGAGCTCATAACTCAAATTACTCGTATGTCAAATCTTAAAGTGATCGAGTGAGACACGTGATGCTGGGCTGATGTTGTGGTGTTCACTGTGACGTTCGCTGCGCCAACTAGCGGTGGGGTATCTGAAGCTGGCTTGTAACCCAAATTTTAGCTCGCAACTCAAAGCAAAAAATTGGCCGAGAGACAGCTCGTATCTCGAAAAACTCATTAGTCGGGACACTCGTAAGTCAAGGCCCCACTGTATGTATATATATATCCGTATCAGCTGATTGTTTTACATAGAGAAGTTCTTAAAATACAATCAGAAAAGAAAAAAGAATTTGACTTACAAAACACATCTAATTTATCGTGTGAAATAAATGTATATGAAGCCTAAGGTATATAAGAACAAAGGCTAGAATCAAAAATATAAAAAGTACACCTGTGCTATGTAGTTTAAGAGCTGAAGAAAGGGGACCATCTTCATCTTTCATTTTGCCACTTCCTTACCCCCCAAAAAATTCCACCAAGAACAACACCTTTCTTTGTCTTAAGGTTCTGACCCAATTATAACACGAACACCTCTGGAAATTGTAATACTTTAATCAGTTGATCAGCTCTTACTGAAAGCATATTTAGATTTAGATCAGTGGATCTGGAGGATGCTGCCCCCTAAGAGACATTTGGAGATTCTAGGGGTGTTCTGGGTTGTCAGCATTATTGGCATTCAGTTGTGAAAGCAAGATGACACACAGTCCTACCCACAAATAATTATTTCATATCCCACATGATTTTTAAGTCCCACGAGAAATTCATGTAGGTAAAAATCTGTTTATAATTATAAATTTAGAACGCAAGTCCATTTTATTTTCATGATTCGCATTTACACTAATGAAGTTACAGTACAAATCAAAGGAAGACTGATCAATGTTTTGGCAGAAATATCATAAAATATTGTCCATCATTTCAAAAATTATCACTCAAAGCAAAACAACTAGATATCTGAGTGATCAGTATAAACAACAAATACAATTCTGAATCATCAGAATTTTAGCTAATTCCACACTTAGGTGCCAGCTTATCCAACTACTTCATTATGTCTTCCGGCATAGTGTGCTGGAACATTTTCATATTTAAATGCATATTATTTTTACTATAAATTATGTTCCTTTTTATTCCCTTATATTGCAGTTATGAGAATATATTGATTTTTAAAAATTATGTGCATAGATAGATAACACTGTCTATGAATCTTGTTTGAGAATAATAAAAAGGGCAATAAAGATCAGGGCTGTGAAACAGAGGTTTAGATAAAGGGCAGGAAAAGAGCAGAAAAGAATATCTGGTGGGAACAAACCATTGAGAAGAAAAGGGGGGGGGGGAGTGATGCCTGGCAACAAGCCCACAGAAGGTAGCTGATGAATGCTTAAAGATGAATTGTCTTTGTTTAACTCTTTTAGGCATAAAATGCCACACCAGTGTTTGTCATGGCTCATAGGAGTTAGCCTGGTGCATGGAAGGAACAGGGGCAGTGGGATAAGATATACCTGCACCCAAACCCTGGTTTTTTCTCTTAGGAGTCATGTAAACTTGGGAAATTAAATTTCACTTCTCTGAATGTTGATTTCCACATGTGTAAATGGATGTCATTTTAAAAACCTTACAAGTTGGCTCTCCTGAATCTTTAAGCCTATCACCATGTCTGGCATATCACAGGTCCTCAATAGAGGTTAATTTCTGCCCTTCTGCTCCTAGATATTGCCTAGACAATAATTGTATTAGTTATCTATTACTACATAACAAATTACCACCAATTTAGTGGCTTAAAACAACACATTGTGAGCTCCCTGCAGATATACATATACACACATATATCATATATATATTATATATATTATGTATATATTATATATATGTATATATCCATATCAGTTGATTGTCTGACATAGAGAAGTTCTTAAAATACAATCAGAAAAGAAAAATAACTGAAGTGGATTCTTATCTCAGTTTCTGGGTCAGAAATCTGAGCATGGCTGAGGTGGGTCCTCTGCTTCAGGGTCTTTCACAAGGCCACAATCAAGGTGTCAGCTACAGCTAAAGTCTCATCTGAAGGTTCAACTGGGGGAAGATTTGCTTTGAAGCTCACATGGCTGTTGGCAGAATACAATTTCCAGAAGATTGTTGGCCAGAGGCCTCCCTCAGTTACTTGCCACATGGGCCTTTCCAACATGGCAAACAAACCGAGAAGTCTGACAGCAAGACAGGAAGTCAAATCTTTTGCAATCTAATAATGGAAGTGACATTTCATCATCCTCATCATGGTTAGAAGCAAGTCACTCTATCCAGCCCACACTCAAAGGGTGGGGCTACTACACAAGGGCATGAATTTCAGGAGAGGGGAATGGTGGAGGGGCATCTTAGAGTCTGACTGTCACAATAATAAATGGATGGTTGTACAGAATTTCCTTCTATATAAGTGGAAAACTTACCTGAGCCAAATATGTAGAGAAAATATGTTTTCAACACCCAATCCATGTACCCCAAATTTTAAAAATTTAACTCACTGATTAATTGTATATGGTTTATATCTGATAGATTCTTATTAAAACCATTCCTAAAAGCCAGTATTAAAATCGTAAGTGGGTTATCTTTAATTATATGACCCAAGGCAATAAGAAACACCTATGCTGAAAATTTTCAAATCTGACAGCCAAATTATTTCAAATTACTGTTGTTCAACATGACATCAAACAGAAATCATTGGTCTGCATACTTAAACCCTGGAAACCCTCCCCTTTACTAAACTCTAAACACAAAATAAAACTAACATTTTAATGGATCACCCATTAAATGCTTTTTTTTATCCTTTTATTGAATCCCATATCTAAGAACAAAAATGTGTTACCTTATAAAACACAGTGGCCATTACTGTATCCTTCTCTTTTCTGTCACATACCCTACCTGACTTCCACCAAAACCACTATCTTAAGCAAGTAAGGAGGGGCACATCCTATATAATAAAGAACCAATATGCTAATTAGACTGAACAGCAGAATGACCGTCTGGACAACCTTCCAGACGAAGCCAGGGCGGTGAGGGCTGGCTGAGGCTGCGAGGGGCTGCGAGGGCCAAGCCCCTTGCAAGAATTTCGTGCATCAGGCCTCAAGTTTTACATAAATCAACACAGACACCTCAACAATTTATTTGGCAGTGTTTTGTTGTTGTTTGCTTCAGCTCATTGCTCTTTACAAAATAAATATGTACCAGACTACAGGCCTGGTGCACGAATTCATGCATGGGCGGGGTCTGGCCAGCCCGCCCTGATGGGGGCCCATCGGGCTGGGCCGGTGGGGGTGAGGGGCCATGGGCAGTTGGTCGGCCAGCCCTGCACCCAATCAGGGTGTTGGGGGACAATTGGGGGCGGAGCCGGCCAGGGAGTAGGGGCTGATTGGGGCCCGGATCAGGCTGGTTGGCTGCCACCAGTCATTCTGGTCTTTCTGCTGTTCAGATCGCTGGGCTTTTATATATATAGATACTACACCACCACACATAGGAGAAATTATGATAGACATACTGGCTTTTTCAGGAAATTATCCTCACTTGCCAAGAACCTAGCCTTTTGAGGCAAGCCCTGTGCCCAAAACAAAACAATAACCTATAGAAGTATTTAGGACTCTGAAGTCAGAAAGACATGGGTTAAAATCCCCTTGCATTCTTGGTCAAGTTTCTTAATCTTTCTAAGCCTCTTTTTTCTCATGTTTTCAATGGGGATACTTCATAGGGCTAGGAGGGATTAAGATATGAAAAGCTAAGAACAGTAGAAAATAGAAAGTGCTAAATAATTGCTAGCTGCTTATTTTCAACCCCAGAAACTAATGCATTTTTACTTAATGATATAGGAATAATCACTCAAGGGTCCCAATAAATAATTTTGCTATTAACGTCTATGGGGCTAATCCTTCCTGACAAGTACATTGAACTACTTTACCTTAAAGCAGTTGGGTAATATTCTGAATCTAAATACAATTAAACTTTCTGCTAAATATAAGGGTGACCCTGCATTCCAGTTCATCCAAGATAATCCCAGCATAATTATAATAGGGCTCCATTTCATTCTTGGAAAGTATCCTGATTTGGGTAATAAATTGTAAGATCTCCCTATTTAAATAAAGTAAAATCTTTAGATGGAAGATAAACTTTTTAAATATGCTATTTCAGCTCAATGTTTGTTTAGTTTAGATTACATTTTTTCCTCTCCAGCTTTTGAAGCAAACTATAAAAATAGCGTTTAGGGTTCTATATTCACCTATCAAATAGCTTTTCATACAGCCTATACTGGGGAGTTATGACTAAGCTATAGGTTTTTATGTAGAAGGACGAATAAATAATATAAAGAAATAGGGTAGTGTGTTGGGGCCATCTCACTCAGCAGCAGTTGCAGTGGTTTATGGAGATTCATACTGCCCAACATGGATTTGTAATCAAGGAATAATACTTTACATGCTCTGGCAGTTTGTATTATAAAATGAACTTTCATACTTACCATCTAATTTAACTTTCAAAAGCAAACACCATTTTCTGTTGCACCATCTCATGTGCACCAAGACTACCACAGAAGCGGGTGACTACCTAGAAAGCCAACGTGTTGGCTCACAAGTCCTCTGATGTTCACCGTCTCCCTACCCAAGATCCCCAGTCCCTGCTAAGGCTGCTGGCCTCAGACTATTCTTAAGTAGCAAGATCCTATACCATAAGTCACATTTTCAACTTGTTTCTTATGTCAGAGCCAATTACAGACCTTCTATTTCTTTCATTATTCAAGTAAGGCAGCCATGAAAATAGTTATTAAATACAAGTCACCACCAATTTAGCCTTAAAATTTTATGGGTCAGAAGTAGAAAATCTATTCATATGCATGATATCTTCCTGCCTGGGTTTAAACAGAGACAGAGGCAAGGAAAGAAACTTGTGCATCTACTGATGTCACTCTGGTTGCCATCACACAAAGACCGCCTGGCTCCTGCCTGGGTTGACAATGTCCTCCTGGCTCAGAAGGACGCATACTGTCAAGCACAATTTTCCAAAAAGGAGCAAGGACCCATTTCCTCAGGTCATGGATGAAAATGGCAGCTGAATAGGTTTGAATTTTTAAAGATACACTCTTTCACCCAACCATTGTGGCTCAGTGGTTGAGCATCGACCTAAGAACCAGGAGGTCATGGTTCAATTCCCAGTCAGGGTTGTGGGCTTGATCCCCAGTGGGGTGGGGTGGGGTGTGCAGGAGGCAGCCAATCAATGATCTCTCTTTCTCTCTCTCATCATTGGTGTCTTATCTCTCTCTCCTTCTGCCTTCTTCTCTGAAATCGATAAAAATATATTTAAAAAAAATAAAGGTATACTCTTTCAGGAATGTTAGAAACCATAAACTCTAATGGGGAGAAAGGGCAAGACTTTTCAGCAAACTGAGCCTCAGCCTGTTCATCCCTAAAATGGAGCCAATTTACACTTGCCCTCCCTCCCAGGATGGTGCCTTTAATTAAATCATATGAGACCGACAATATGCAAATTTGTAAGCTACAAAGTACCATATAGGTCCCAAAGCCATTGCTATTTTACAGTGTTAATATGCCATATGTAACTAACAACTGTTACATTTCAGCTTCATATCCGAAAGCTTTTGAGGTGTATATAGGGAGCAGGGTGTGTTAATGGAATATATTCTTTTAAACATGGAATGTTATGAGATTGACAAATTGCTTTTATAACTGGAACAAATCATGCCTGCCATTCAGTAATACTTGGAAATCCATCATCAATTTGATTTACACCCAGCATCAATAAATCACACAAAGTGTACCCTGTGTAGCCCACAGAGTAAACAAAAGTAAACATTGTGTTTCACCTGCCTTGCTGGCTAGACGAAATGAAAACTCTGGCTACCTCAACTGGAATAATGCCTTTGGTCTCTGACTGGTTTGGTTATTTTTGGAACTTTTTACGAAATATTAACTTTATTTGCTCTAATTCTGCAGGAAGCCACATTGGAAGTGCAAGGAAATATAAATGATTAAAAGCAGAAGTGGAGAAAAAAGTAACCAAATATTTTGCCTCAACTTTCTTTACCTAATATATCAACTGCATCTCTTCAAAAAAGTGGAACCCCGATTGCTATTCTTATCCCACTTCTAACGTGACAACATTCAACACAGTTCATTCATGGGTGTTAGCAGGTTTTTTCATTGCCTATTTTTCCAGGGAGAAGCGTAAGGAAGAAATGGTATAGAAAAGTAAAAATCAGTGGCAGTAGTTTAAAATTTATGTTGTGGCAGTAGAGGAGGGGAGAGGTGGGCAATACGAAGCTAGCTGACCCACTAAAGAATAAAACTCTAACCTTTTGAATTAGCAAACCACAAGCAGTAAAAAATAAAAATGAAACTTGATGTACCATTTAAAGTACATCAGTTTTTAGAGCTCCCAGGTTCACACAACACATTATTTTTCTTAAACCAGGTCTTTACAAGTCTTTCTTACACCAGTCTTAAGTGACAACAGAATTTTTTAATCCCAATTAGTTTGGTGTCCTTTGTTGATATTCTGCTTTTTCTGACTAACAATAATGAATAACCCACAAAGTGCTAATGAATAACTAACTCCCTTTGTCTCCAAGGACAGCAGAGCCCAACAAGAAATGTCAGAGGCCCTGAAGTAAAAGAAAAAACCTTTACAATGAAAATCTTCCCAATTATGTAGGCCTACAGGTACTGTGAATGTGGGATTGTCTTAAATATTTAAATAGCTATGTCAAATGTGCTTAAAGTAGAGATCATAAAACTGATTTCCCACATGCTTTGAAAAAATGCATATCTGCCAGTCTAATCACAATTCATAACTGCTGAGCGGAAAGTAGGGAGGAATGTCATTACTGGTACAATATAACTGGAATTCTGTACTCACCAATCCTAGCAGGGCCAGGAAGTTGCCAACTGCAGAACGTCCTCCATGCTCACTCAGTGGCTCATAGAAATACAAACATTCTCATCTCAGCACACTACAATTTTATATGTAGTAAGAAACCATTTTTAAAACTAATTTCTACTATCTTAAAAATGTAAAGCTAAAAAGTAACTTTTTCTCTATCGTAGGGAAGAGCAAATAAATACACTGACATTGCTGAGAACCAGGGATCGTACTGAGGAAGTGTGAGGTAGAACTCTGTAATGTTGTATTTTAACTAGAACTCATTATCTTGTTCTGACATATTTCCTAACACTGTCCATGCACAGGGCCCAAAAGCAATGACACTCCTAAGTCAATACGAATAACCTTTCACTCAGTTTTCCAAATATCATTTCTCACTAAAAGGGACCTGGGCTGGTTCTGGGTCTGGGGCAGGAAGTGCAAATGGGCCTAGAATATTTGTTAATGTGTGAAAGCAAGGAAGTGTTTCCTGGGAACATATCAAAAAGAACATAGGAACTGACTTGAAGGGGCTCCCATGGCTAAATCTGGGACAATATGAGCATCAGAAAGAACAGTGACGATAATGAGTTACAGTGCAATAAAGTTTTCGTTAAGTCCACAGTGACTCTCAATAAGAGAAGGGAAATAAACTCCTCTTTACAATAATAAGGATACCCACTAATACACATAGAGGAAATGCCAGAATAGGAAAACAAGGCAATAACTTATTCAAACAAGGATTATCAATGGATGCTATGAAAGCAGATTGTAGAACGAGATTATTGATTAATTTTGAAAGGTAAAGTGTCTTTGGCAGTGCAGAGATCTGGTGACACCACCTTTGCCAGGTGATTAAAAGCAACATCACAAATAGTAGGACAAATGAGCATTCAGTGCTTCCTGGTGTAATGCAATGGGTGGTACACAAAACACCTATGTAGTACTCCTGCCAAAACTGTTTAACCTGAGCCCAATCATGATGAAATATTCAAACAAAGCAGATTGTATAACAAAACAACTAACATGAACTCTAAAAATATCAACGAATTTGTCAGGAAATATGAAGAAAAGGCAAGGTTAGAGGGCTACTCTAGATTTAAGGAGACTGAAGAAACATCACCAAATGTAGTGCACGATCTCTGCTTAGATCCTGGATCAAAAGAAAAAAACGGCTACAAAAATCATGTGATTATAAATGGGGGAAGAAAATAATAACTTATATTATAAGTAATAATAAATAAAATAAAATATAAAATAACAATATAAGATGAATTTGATTATGACCTGCATTTTAATATATAACTATACAGGGTGTCTCAAAATATATATACACACTTGAATAGCTGAGAGCTCAGTTTTGAAAATGAAATGTATTTTAACAAACACTGCCTTTATAATTATTCAACGTGTGTGTATACATTTTTGGGATACCCTATATATAAATAATACTATTGTAGCAAAGTTAAATTCTTTGGTTATTATTAATGGATTTTTATTATATAGCATGCAAGTTACCAACTTAGAAATTTGGGGATGAAGTGTCATAATGTCTGCAACCTATTTAAAAGTGGTTCAACTTACTTGCAAGAAAAAGAGATATTAAAAGTGGCAAATGCAACATAATTTGATGAACGAGAATAGATCCAGAGATAAATGGTAGGGGAGGGGGAGGGGTTAGAGAGCAAACAAAGGACTTGTATGCATGCATATTAGCATAACCAATGGACACAGACACTGGGGTGTTGGGGGCTTGCCCAGGGTGGGAATGGTTGGGGGGGTCAATTGGGGAAAAAGGAGACATATGTAAAACTTTAGACAATAAAAAAATTTTAAAAAGTGGCAAATTCTAAAAAGTAAAATACAATATAACAATACAAAATAATGTAAGATAAAATCTAACTTTTTAAAACAAGAAGATTCAAGAACAAAGAATGGGTTTTATTTAATACTAGAGGCCTGGTGCACAAAAATTTGTGCACAAGGGGGGCGGGGGTTCCCTCAGCCCAGCCTGTGCCCTCTAGCAGTCTGGGACCACTCATGGGCTGTCCACCTGCTGGCTTAAACCCACTCCCCAGGGGATCAGGCCTAAGATGGCAATCAGACATCCCTCTGGCAGCCCGGCAGCCCTCGGGGGATGTCCACTTGCCAGCGGGGAGCAGGCCTAAGCTGCAGTCAGACATCCTTAGTGCTGCTGAGGAGGCGGGAGAAGCTACCACCACCACCGCTGTACTGGCAGCCATCAGCCTGGCTTGTGGCTGAGCAGAGCTCCCCCTGTGGGAGCGCACTGACCACCAGGGGGCAGCTCCTGCATTGAGCATCTGCCCCCTGGTGGTCAGTGTGTGTCATAGTGACCAGTCATTCCCAGTAGTTCTGCTGTTAGGGTCAATTTGCATATTACCCTTTTATTATATAGGATAAGTTATGTATGATTGGCTACAGGGAACAGTTGGGTGGGACTCCTGGGAAATTCGATTAAAGGGACTATTTGGGGGGAATTGTCACTGTTGTCTTTTTTGCACTTTGTCCTTCTTCCTTCCTCCTTCACCATTCTCAGAAGACAGACTTCAGCCCAGACAGTGTGGCTCAATGGTTAAGCGTCAACCTATGAACCAGGAGGTCACGGTTCAATTCCCAGTCAGGGCACATGCCCAGGCTACAGGCTCGATTCTCAGTGTGAGGCATGCAGGAGGCAGCCAATCAATGATTCTCTCTCATTATTGATGCTTCTCTCTCTCTCTCTCTCTCTCTCTCTGAAATCAATAAAAAAATTATTTTTTTTTTTAAAAAAGAAGACGGACTTCATAGCAGGAGCTAGAGTGAGGCAGTTATTGTACAACCAAGAGAGAAAGACTAAGAGAAGCTCCATGATCTTGGGCATGACATCCCTGATCTTCCAACCACTAGCAGCATCACCTGCTCTGGCCTACTCTCTGTGTGAAAAAAAATAAACACCTGTGACAGAGGTTCCCAAATGTTCTCAGTTCATGGCATTCTTAATGTCTGTGATTTTCTTCATGGTGCCCCTAGGCCAAAAGGAACACCCAACACCTATTTATTAAGTAGTTAGTCAACAACTTAATAGTATTTGTGTGCTCACAACTTGTTAACTGTTTGGAAAAAAATATTACACATAAATTAAAAATAAAAATATTTTTATTTCATTGTTAACCACACTTATAATGAGATGTGTTCCAATTGTGCCCCCTACTACTTCTCAAGTCTTAGAATCAGATTGGATTCCACCACCTTCATCTCCTATTCCAGATTGTCCTTCCTAAAATGAGTGGGCCTCATCCAATCAGTTGAAGGACTGAACAGAACAAAAGCTTGACCCTACACCAAGTATGAGTGAATTCTTTCCTGAATAACTAGCTGTGAACTGGAGCATTGGCTTTTTCCTGCCTTTGGGTTGAAATTGAAACATCATTAATGGATCTCAAGTCTGCTGGCCTTCTGGAGGGAACTACTTCATTACCTCTCCTAGTTCTAGCCCTTCAGAGTTGGACTACAACTAAACCTTCAGCTCTCCCGAGCCTCCAGCTGGCAGACTCATCCTGTAGATCTTGGGACCAGTCAGCCTCTATAATCACATGAGCAAGTATATCTTGTTAAATAAATCATGTGAGCAAGTATATCTTTTTATATGTCATTTTAGAAGGATAGATAATACATATATTCTATTTCAGACATATAGTTATACCACCTATTGGTTCTGTTTCTCTAGAGAACCCTAACTAATACACCCCACAAAGTAACAGGTTATTTGGTACTTATTCCTCTGGGTCATGGCATCCTATCTAATAAAAGGGTAATATGCAAATTAGCCATCACTCTGTCACAAAGATGGTGGCGCCTAGTCCTTTAAGCCCCACCTACCCCTGGAGTCCCTCAGTCCCGGGGGTTGGGGGACAGCCACTGAGAGCAGGCCAGCACAGCGTGAATGGCCTGGTGGAATGCTTGCTTCGTCACCGCGCCCAGCTCGGGCCAGCCTTCCAGAGCCAGAGCAGACACAGACAGGGTCGGGGGCCAGCCCACAGCCTCCGTGGCCAAGCGCAGGCCTGGAGAGGAGACAGCAGGCCCGCCTCCTGCAGAAGCAGCACGGGTCCCTCCCACCTCCCATGGAATCTGTGCAGGTCCCTCCCAGCTCCCACGGAATGAACGCGGGTCACTCCCGCCTCCTGTGGAAGCAGCACAGAAGCAGCAGGCAGTCTACTGCACATGATATCGCGCGATGAGCTACTAGTAGTTAATAATCCATGAAAAGGCAACAACAAAGCCAGGGAGACATGTTAACCTCAAGCTTATTACCTTACTCCCAAGGTTAAAACCCTTCCACAGCTCATCAGTGTCCTCAAGACACATCTAACTTCATTCGTGTATCAACCATGACCCATCATCTGGCTTCTGCTTATTTTTCTCAGTCTTATCTCTTATCATAGTCTTTGTCCCCTCCAATGTGGATCCAAGTGAAAGTCCATAAAATGCACATGATCTCTCCCCTCCAGGTTTTGAGTATGCTTTTCTCCCTACCCAGAATAACTTCCAGACAGCCCTCTCACATGCACACGTGCACACACATACTTACAGTCATAGGACATACACATTGCAAGACTAGCTCCTTACCCTTCAAGTGTCTGACTAGATATCTTACTCTCCTCCCAGATCCACTTATCAAGCACTAGCTAGGAACCCTTCCAAATATTATCATACAACCCTGAGTGTATCCCTGTCAGAGCCCTAAATGTGCTTTAACTGTCCATTCATTTGTCTGAATTCAACTCCTTGAAGGCCATAACTATGTATGACTGGCTATTGTATCCCCCAAACAGTGGCTCACCTATAATATATGCTCAAAAATTATTTGTTGAGTAAGTGATTAGATGAAGTTTAAATAGTCTCAGATCACCATTCTCATCCTGTTATTGGTTTAGTTTAGGAACTGTCAACCACGATCCCAAAAGAGACACATTCAGCCACTCCTGGCACCATCCAGACCACTGGTCGTATCCAACCTGCAAGGCCAGGGGAGATAATAAAATGTTTTTTCCTGACCCTTTATCCATGCCCATGCATGCCCCAGTCATGAAGATCCAGAACAAGCACTATTAGCTTGGAAGCTGAGCAAGGAGCCAGAAAATTGAAAAGAGAAGAATCTGAAAACTTGAAGCACTTTTTAAAAACTGTTATAACTACTCTGGTCACCATCAACATAATATTCCCAAACTCTTTACTGACTGGCAATGAAGTTACTTATTCTTTCTAGACTTTAGTTCCCTAATCAGTTGAGCATAAAACTCAAGGTTGTTATAAGGAATAACTTAAATGTATTGGCAAGCACTAACACAGTGCCTGACCATAGATGAGTTATAATATAATAAATGCAAGTTATTAATATTATCACCATTATTACTGCCAGTCAGAATTTCAAACATAAGTACATATAAAAGCAAGCTACAGTTCACTAGTCAAGCATGAGCTGAAAGACTTTACTGGTACTGGGCCTCAGTCCCTAAAAATACAAACACACGAGCTTGACATTGAAGAACTTCACTTGCCTCGCCATGAACATAGCAACCTGACAATGACAGAGCTATTTTGAATGTAGCCCCCAGGGAAAGTTTATCCTATATTTACACTTAAATCAGTATCTTTAAGAAATAAAACCACCAAACCTAAACCTAAATAGATAAAAAAAGAAAAGAAAAAAGTTATACATATATGAAGGGTTGTTGTTTTTTAAATCTATCCATTTATACCAACTTCTCCATACACAGAAATACATAGACACTAAAACAAGCAACCTTGTGGTTACTTGCCTGATATAAATAATTATTCACCATTACTGGGTGAATTATGAGTTAACTTGGTGAATGGCTATTCACATGCTGCTAGTAATTTTATTTGGAGGTATAAACATTTAAAACTGAATGCTAAAAATACCTAAAGTAATATATAATTGTGCTAATTTATATAACAAAGCTATATTTTACATGGGGTACATACTCTTTCTATACTAGCCCAAACACACATATCATGTGCTATATAATCTTGTTAAATATCAGTTTCTACAGACAGCATGTCATTCAAATAATTTGCCAATCTACAACAATTATTCTTTAATTTAAAACATGGTAATTAGGAAGCATTTGAGATCTTGCTTCCTGGAAATTATCATCAGTTTTGGCCCAAATAAACTCATAAAAATTCAAAAAAATTAAATTAAATAGATAATGTAAAATATAAAACATTATTGAACTAAATAATTCTCTCTGAATTTCAAATTAACCAGGCTTTCTAGTTCTCCACAAGCACAAAAAATACATCTTTTCATTATTTCCTCCTAGCTTTCTTCTCTCTTGTTAATAACTGTATTAGAAAAATTACAGGTTTTGCTCTTGAATAATTTTTTATCATTTCTATGTATTAACTCCTCATTTTATGAAATGTCTCCTTTTTATCTTTTTTCCTTCCAAGTACCACCTTTCTGCTAGCACCCAACTAGCATAATGATAGTTCCAGCCATCCTTAGCTCTCCTCCATGGCCTGCAGAATCTAGCCCTTGGGGAGCCAGAGCAGAGCTTTGTATATCCAGAGGGTAGGATCTTGCTAAACTTTGCCCTTTCCCTTTCTCCACTGTCACCATCCCACCTCCCTGTTTCTGAACTTTCTATCTTGCCTTCCACTCTGTTTCACAGTTACATGAGATTTCACACTTACTCCTGTGGCCTCCTAGTCCTCACATACATGTACATATCCTCCCTCTTCCCAAGCGAGTTACATATCATTATAAGACCATCAACTTTGGCCCTGACACTGAGTCGTGTATTTTTCCATAGGATCTTCTGGGAGAAGGGACTAGGGGGAGAAAAAAATACTTTCCACTTTTAAAAGATCCCAGAAAGACAATCCTACCTTTCCCAGGATTTGGAGGAAAAGGACTTCCAAACTCCTTCTGCTTTGGCATTAAAGTGTGTGGCCCTGACATGCCTCCGGCCTGGGTGACCTGGAATCGTGACTTCCCATTGGTGAGCACTTGTCTCCTGGGGCTCAAGGCGGGCAGATGGATGGGGCTCTCAGCCATGTTGCTCTGAGGAACCATCCCTCCTCCCAAGGGCATCTTGAGATGGAGACTGTTAACAAGGCTTCCAATACCAGGGCTTGGTGCGCTGCCACAGGACGAGGGGCCAGGAGTCCCCGAGTGGGCTCGGATGGGAGGAATGTGTTGGCCACTGACCATCCCAGGCCCCTGTGGGGTTCCTGATATCCGGTGGAGATTCATGCTGCATGACCTTCCATTCATTTTGAAAAAACCTGTGGCCAAGATGGTCAAATATCCAATGGCACTAATGACTCCTTTCAGGCAAAGTCCAATAAGTTATCCATGGTGTGGGTTTTTAGCCTGTTTAAAAAAATAAATGCAGGCATTTTTAAAAGTAAAATGGAAAATAAGTTACAGTGAGTTTTCAACCTGTGTAGCTTTCACCTCAGGAAGAAAAGAAGCACTCTTAGCAAAACGGCCTTTTATGTAGAGCAGGGTCATCAAATACATGGTTCACTGGCAGGCACTTTCCCCTCCTGCATTCATGGTAGGCATGGATTATGGATCACTGCATTGTTTTGTTTGCCATTGAGCCCTTCTCAATATAGTGCTCTTGGCAACTACAACCAACCTACTGGTGCCAGCTTGCAAAATGAAACTTATTTTGCTCCCTAGAGGATCTGTCTGTACTAGTTCACTTCTGCAACAGTGAGTCTTGGAAAACCCAAAAGGCATCACCTTCATGAGCTGTAAGAGCATTGCTTCAGTGACTCCAGTAAACAAACTAATGGCAGATCTGGCCTCTAAATGAGATTATGAGGACATTAAACCACCTCTGATTTTCACTCATAGAGCAAGTATTTCATAGTCCCTAGATTTACAAAAGATAAAAATATGGGCCTGGGACTGTCACAAAGGCCTCATACATCCACATACCCAATATTCAGAGCAGCATTAGAATTTTGGTTCCATACTGATCCTGAGTTATAGAAATGGAAATAGGACAATACTCTCACCTTCCATTAATGTCCTAGAAAAGGAAAAGGCTGTGAAATATGCTTTATAGAAAGTATAAGGAAAGAACAGCCCTTTAAAAGATATGTTCATCATGCACCAAACATGGTAAATCAACCATAGTTTCATAAAGCTTCCATCTGCAATCCCACTACCCCCTTTCTCAAGTACCAGAGGAGAACCAAAAGTACTGACATGATCACAGAACATCATCATCCATCTGTATGCAATAATGTCAGTATTCCCTGGTTATACTGTTAGGAAAAGCCCTTCTTCCTTGGTCAATGACTCCCCAAAATGTACGTACAATCAATGAGGTGACTAAGTACCACCACTCCTAATGAATGCAGTCTGTTTTCTTTTACATAGACATGACAGTTTTGGAAAAAAGCCACAGTTGAACCAACAGAGGAATATGGACGGAGTATAAGCAGTAGTGGCCAAATATCCCCAACTGAATGATTTCTACTCTTTCTGAAGGACCCACTCAATGTCATAGTCAAATATTTCCAACTCAACTCCCAAATGAATGGCCCCACCAATCATCAAAGACAGAATATCAAGAAAGGCAGACTTTTCATGAAAATTTTTTTTCTTTTATCATTTTAGAAAATCAAAAATATTTCATTTCAAGTCAAGCACTCACTGTGCCTTCTGCAAAGTTGACTATGTGTGTCCATATGTTAAAGAACTTCAAAAATTACTAACAATATAAAATTGGAAAGGTTCCCCTCATCTCTACCAATTCTCTATTTTATTAACAATTCTAGCCTTGGTCCATGTAGTTCAGTGGTTAGAGCATCAGCCCATGCACCACAGGGTCACAGGTTCAATTCCTGGTCAAGGGCATGTACCTGGGGTGCAGGTTCAATCCCCAGCCCTGGTATGGGCAGCTGCAGGAGGCAATCAATTGATGTGTCTCTCTTACATCAATGTTTCTCTTCCCCTACCCCATCGAACTCTCTCTAAAAAGCAATGGGAAAAGTATCCTTAGAAGAAGAATGAAGAACAAAGAATTCTATCAGTCTGTCACATTTAATACTTCCATGCCATGTAGTCCTCAGAGACACTTCTAGGTCTTGTTCCTGCCCTTCCCTTCACTACAGTTTTCGAGAATGAACAAATATGTCCAGGCTTATCCAAACCTGTATCATTTAAGTTCATTATGAATAATAAGAAATGAACCCTGGTATCAGGCCAGTTGTAAGATTTCTTTTTTTTTTACATTGGAAAAATTCCAATACCTTTTTTGCTATATCTATTTGTAAAAATTCAAATGTATTACCAGCTGCTCTATTGATTTATTGGTTGATTGTGAACAAGAATCATTTAATTTCTCCATGCTTTGCCAGGTTATAGTAGCCATCTATTCTCCACTCATTGATAAAAACTATTTTCTGAGCACTCTGAATCCTGCATAAGAAAGCACTTATTCACACACACACACACACACACACACACACACACACACAAAAGGCAAGATAAATACGTTGTATTGGCAACTTGTTAAAAATGATGAATTATCCAACATGACTGGAAATATGAGTCACTAAGGCTATGGTCCAAGTGACCAATGTCTGCAGATTTGCAGACTATGCCCATTTCCAAGTTTTTAAAAATAAGCGAGTAATTTTTGGCAGCAAGATCACAACAAGCAGAAATTATCATCAAAAAATATGGATAAAACACGTAAGTAGGTACTTGGCATTAGACTTGATCATTAATAAGGTTAAGTTTGTGAAAAGTAAGAATAATTAAAACACCGAAAACTTAATTATCAGACACTCATTCCTGCCTGTCAGACTGGATATTTATTTTATTCTTTTATATACTATACTCCTGTTTTAAATAGCTTTAGGTTGAAAGTAAAAACAACAAAACTACTTAAATTTTGTAACTAACAAAGTAACAGCCTAAAAGTAATGTGATTAATACCATAAAGGACAACCAAGAAGTCAATGGCATGTGACCTGAAAAAAAGAGTCTCAAGACAAAAATAAAATAAATTGTATGTGAAAATATGCCTATTGTTTTCACATTAATCATACCAACTGATTTGTCAAGCATTAAATTTAAAAATCAATTTTGTCTATTCATATTCTAATATTTTATATACTTTTTAACTAGGCCATATGATCATGTACAATTCTGCGCCAGTTTCTTGGTAACAAAAAAAGGAATAAACTGCTAACTTTTAAGAAAGACACAACTTCATTGACTCAGAGTGAAAAGAGCATTCAACCAGAAGTCAGGTCACCTGAGTTCTACTACTGGCAAATCATTTATGACTTCCCTGGACTTATAGTTTTCATCCATAAAATGAGGAAGTTGATGATAATCATTACAGTCTCTAGAAATTCTGTTCTCCCAGATAATTAAGATAAGGAAGATTATTTAAAAAATACCCATTTACTGTGATCAGAAATAAATATGTAGATTTTATACCCATGGCACTTAAATTGGGAGACGTGGAAGCAAAAATAGTACCTGCCCGCTCCATCAAAGTAAGAGTTGACAGGAGGCTCTCATGCCATCCATGTGCTGAAAGACAGCACTTACCATAAAAAGATGGATATTAGGATTAAATTTTCCTACATTTTGCCAACTAATAAGTATCAAAACCTAACTGGTAGGAAGATTCCATTGAAAGAGTACCTTTCTATTTAAAAACTTAACAAGTTCTCCAGCATTACTTTTCTTCTGGCCTCCCTCCAACTACACTACCCCAAGGTATCAACAGAAAAAAAAAGAAGAAAAAAGCAAAATTAATGTACTGAAAATCGGATATATTGATACATCCACTGGTTCAAACAATAAAAACATTCATTCGGCTACAGGAGTCGACATGAGTTAATAGATCTTCACTTTTGACCACTGTCAAACTCAAAAACACTACTGTAAGTCAAGTCAGAGAAAAGAAGTACTTTGCTTCTAAGGAAAATAAGACACAAAACCATTTAATAATTTCTCTAGTTTTCTGGGAAACTTGTGACTTGAATCAAATCACAAAAATCATTTCTCTATCTTCTAAAACCAAGACTTAGGCACTTTCTCATGGATTAAAAGATTAAACAAACAAAAAGCAATGTTAACTCATCCATTCAAGAAAATTCTCAAAACATGAGCTCTATAATGCCTATTTACAGCCAAAAGCCCTTTCTTAGTAAATATCATTAATAAACTCATCTAGACTCATAATTCATCTGATGAGCCAGTTAATTATTAATTTTCATACATCATTTCATTTCCTTAGGCTACATTTAGCCTTTGTTATATTTTCCATTCCTTATGCTACAAGTATTTCTTACCCTGCCTGGAAAACGTGATATTGAGGCACAAAATACTGGTAAGCACACAAACTGCTCCTGCGCCAGTTTCTTTATACATATGTCTAAGCCATCTAAAGTAGAGTTTTTATTGATTCTTTTTATTTTTCCCCCTTTGGGTTAATGATTGTATAATTTCATTAACATTGCGTTTTCAACATCACTGCCTTGATCATTAATAGGCCCATGCTATTCCCATGGGTTTCTCTAGTTACAGCTTTTGTAGCCAGAAGAATATAGAAATGAAAAGCCTATTGATAGATAATATAAGTTATTCTCATGCACGGCTGCCGTGTGAAGCACATTTTGCAATTCAATCAAGGACAGATAGAGCTGAATGTTCTTAGATCCCAGGAGTTCATTTTAATAAGCAGAATGTACCTTGTCCTAACACAGGTGACTGACTCCTCAGAAAAGATTGTATAAACAAAAGCCAATCGTGTTAGTCATTTTATTGGCAACAATATAAACACAGCTATATTAGATGTCACCAATAAATCAAAATTATTCTTGTCTGCAATTTTAACAAGAGGAAAGTGCAAACATGAGCCTGTGAAGCTGGAGGATATTATAGAGGAAAGGCATTGGATAGGTACAATATCTTTTCTCTATATTGAAAGAGAGGGTACTATATTATGATTAACCCACAACAAAGTACAGTTGATCATTTCTGTGATTTCATAACTTTATTCAGTGAAACTGACAGATTCACAGACTTTAGAACAGAAGTTACACAGAAACAGGGCTGGGATAATTCCACATCACTGGGATAATTCCACATTATTGAGCAAAAATTTAGGGAGATTATACCTGATAACTAGTACATATAGAACATATAGATATTTGGACATTCCCATGGTCTAATGTTGGTAATTCTAAGGTTATTAACATATTTATTTTGAATAATAAGATGTACAGATGTTACTCAAACAACATAATCACTAATATGATGAAATAAAAAAAGAGAAAGTACGTTTTCTAAAGCAGGCTTAGCTCTGAGTTATACCAATTAAAAAATATAAAGAAAAATTATAGTGTTCCCTTCAGAGATTCAAGACCATTCTTCCAAAGACCACTTGAAAAGATAATATAATGAACATTATGGATCCCATCTAATAAAATCCCTGACTTTGTTTTATCTGTGGATTCCAAACCCTTAGCTATCTAATTAGGGATACATACATCTTAACTTTTAAAACAATTTTATATTTTATAGAATTTTCTCAAAAATGAAAACAATATTCCCTATATTTATAGAGTAAAATATCTGGCAGTGCCCTTTTAAATTTAAATCAGTGGCCATGATATTCAAAATACAGGCAGTAAATAGGGACAGGACATAGAGTTAAGGAAGAACAGAAGGGAAAAGAGGGACAGAAAGAATGGGAGAGGGGGGAGAGGAAGAGAAAAGGAAGAGAGTAGAAAAAAAGGGATGACCAAATGCAATGCAGGAATTAATTCTCTAACTTAAAAATCAGAAGTAGCACTGAGAACCTTATACACAATGCTATAGTAATTTTGGAATTCTAGAAGAAATTCCGAACCTTCAGGTTAATACTGCTTTAGGGCAATATTAAAAGTTCAGTAAACTCTCTTACAATCCACTTTCCACAGTTCAATGCATCTATACAACTCTTATATCCCACAAGCTTACTCAATGTTACTACTTTTAGTAGTAATTACCTACAAATATTTCATTTACTTTGCCTCAGTCATTAACTCATCAATGAGTACAGAAAGTTCTAGAAAACTGTGGCCCTACCGAAAATAGCAAGGGAGAGGGGGATTTCCTTGGTCAGCTTTAAGAAATCACACATAAAGAAAATTACTTAAAAATATTTTTAAGACAAACACAGATAGGCCCTGACCATGTAGCACAGCTGGTTGGAGTGCAGTCCCAATACAGTACGGTTTTGGGTTCGATCCCTGGTCAGATCACATATAAGAATCAACTAATGAATGCACTGGCCAAGGTTGAATGTGGGCCATAAGTTCCTAGATCTATGTTTAACAAAATATTCTCTCTAAAGTAGTGTTTTCAAAATAGTTTCAATCCATTGGTGTACCCTGAAATGAATTATTCAATAGTGAGAGAAGAATAGTGAAAGAAGAATACAACAGACTGGAATAAAATATTAGCTATCAATGTGCATTAAATGTATTAATGATTAAGTATCGTTTTGTTTCTATTATTGATGGGTACACATGGCTGCATACTGCGAATTACAGTAAAAAAAAAAAAAAAAAAAAAGCATTAAAGCCAGTTATACAAGCATTTGGACTATGTGCCTGCCCAGGTACCTATCAAGAACAGCTGCTGATATAGACAGAGTTGAACTGACAAACTAAAACAACTACCAAAACATAGCTGTAATGAAGAAGAGATCTAAATGTTGAACATTTTTAGCTTTCTGGCAAATAAGAACTAAATAATACAAGGCTGCACTCCTACCACTGTTATCTTTCACTTTGTCTTTTACATATTATACATCAATTGATGAATTGTGCTCTATAAATATCACTTAACCAAATAACAGAATCAGGATCAAAACGACTGAGAATTTTAGATCTTCCCCTTCGCAGAGGACAGATGACTCTTCCCTGGAATAAAACTTCATTCTTACAATGCTAACGGGGGAGAAGTTTAAATTAACACATAACTGCCTTTGAGTTTTTAAAATGTGTTCTTATTATAACTTAACCATCAGATACTATGAAGAGGAATTTGAAATGGAAAAACGAACACATTCCCTATGATGTCACTGCTGAATTAATTACCTGAATTGCAAAGAGTGAATACCACATGGCCATGGTTTGAGACACAAAACTTCTTCAGAAATATAGAAGAAAAGTAACTGGCTGAGGATTTTTCTTAAAAACAAAAATCCTCACACAAGGAGATACATAGGTAGCAAAATATGGCAAATGAGAAGCACATTCTTTGTCATTTAGTGTGTCATTTAGTGTACTCAGCCCACGTGAATAGCTATTTGCAAAGCTAAAAAGTATAATCCTCTCAAAAAGATAATAAACAGTTACCTATGAAAGATTCTAAAAATAAACTGAATTTATCACTCATTAAACCAAATATCCAAGTATAATAAAGTATCCCTATCATATATATAACTGAGTTATTTCTTTCCTTCAGTGTAATTGGTGCCCAATGTAACTATTTTTAGCTGTTGGTAGACAGAAGTTTTATACAAGTTAAATAATGTTAAGTGACATAACTGAAGAAATATGAATGTCCACAACAATGACTAGGCCCTTAACCAACATGACAACATATTTATTAAAAAAAAAAAAAAAAGAAAAAGAAAAACTAAATGAATGACTCAGTCAAGTTACAGACAGAAGTGGAATCTATTGGTCATGCTGAAAAGGTTGGGAAAACATTAATCCATTTCTTCACACACAAGAATAACAAGAATTTATACACAGCCCTGGCATCTGGTTAGTTTTTTGTGTACAGTGTTCAGCAGGCCTAGAAATGAAACTTCACAGGTCTGGCTCAGAATCTCAAGAATAACTGATATTCAGAAAGTCTAATCTCTGTATCAAGAAGCCTGGGACAGGGTCTGACCTGGTGCTGTAACCATATCCATCCATCTCCAGGTGGGCAAGACTGGAGGTGCACCTGAAGGAATGTGTAGTTGTTCCTGTCCTTGGCCTTGAAAAGATAACATCAAACAAAAATGGCCCACCAGCTTTCTTCAAGTCTGCTCTCAACTACTTAGAGCCTTCTCAATTCCAGTTTACAGACAAATTCCCTGATTTTGTTCCCAAAGTGAAACATGGTTGGATCCTTATTTGTGTTCATCCTATCAAACTGCCTCAGAGTCCCACCTAAATGTTCTTTCTCCTCCTCTCTTTTTGCCCTCTTTTTCCCCAAATCCAGATCCCACTTAGCCTCCACGCCCACCCCAAATGCTCACCTTATACCTTACCCAATCCTCTCTTAATTTATATGCCTCTGATCTGTAAAATGGTGAGAATTACACTATCATACCTAATTCATAGAATTATATAATAATAAATGATATAATGCATGTTAGTTGCTTAGCACAGTGCCTGGTACATAGAAGGACCCAAGAAATGCTGTTTTACTTTACATACCTCTCTTAATATTCTTAACTTTCTACATAGCCTTATTTGTCTGTGTTTTATCTTCCTGTCTAAATTCTAAATTCATTAAGCTTTGGTGCTATGTATAATTTATCTTTCATCATTCCCCAGCCATTATATATACATAGTCTCATATTAGGGCTTACCTATTTATATTTTTCACACTACATGTTACATATAGATTTTTCATACATTTATATTTTCACACATTTATATTTTATACTATTCTGAAAAGATTGTATAGATAAAATGTGTAACTATATATTTACATTTTTGTATCCTATATTTACCATTTGTTGCCTGAATAAATACAGTATAAGTAAGTTGTGACCACACAATCATGAATCCTACACTGTGTGTCCTGTTGAATCAGTTTAACTACAGTTGCATATTTCCTAGTCTATTCCTCCTAACCTATTCCTTTCTCTATTAGGAAAGAGCTGCATAAAAACTCTGTTCCACTCTTCTGAGCAGGCACATTACTCTTGCTTGGCATACTCATGAACAATGAAAAATCCTAGCTAAAAGCCACAGAACAAATAGCCATTTTAGTACTGAGACCAGGCACTTCTTTTGCTGTGGGGGCTGTCGGTCCTAACAGAGGGACTGCCAAAAGCATTTTGGGTTGTCATGGTGGAAGCTGTTCCTCAGCATTCTCCTTGCTCACCCTCAGCTGACTTCACACTACACGTTTCACTCATGTTATATGTACATAAATTGTTCAGTCCCCCTAATCAGACCATCACGGGGTTAGACTATAGGGCTTCTGTCTCATTATTGTCCCAATTACCTGACCTACTAAAAGTTTATGTCAGAGAAAGAAGCCAGACCCAGGGGTGCTACTTAGAACTTTGGCAACTGTGTTCAAATGGAGAATGAAGAATGGTAAGCTTCAGACTTCACTCAGGGCAGGAGAAGCTGCTGGACAGGACACTTGAACTTTCATCGGTTGTGGCAATAGTATCATCTGAGGAAACTTCAGCCTGGGCTTTCTCTCTCTCATCTCTCAAAGCTTCCTCATACAAGTTTGTGAAGGATGTGGGGTCAGTCCCATTGATCCTGGCTAGAAACTTCAGGACTTTCATCTTGGTGGTTTCAGCATGGGCCCTGGGACCCCACAGGACCTCATAACGTGGAGGATCACTGTTGGGAACCTGCTGGTACTCCAGGTACTTTTCCTGCACTAGATCTTCAGTGATGAGCTTCCTGGGATCCCCATACTGTTTACATACGGTATTATCAAAACAGGTAAAAATTAAATATATCTGTTTGAAGTCAAGGCAGTGGTTACTCTGGGGAAAACATAGTGGCTGAAAGGAACTAATAAAAACATTTCTGGGTGTTGGTAATGTTCTATTTCTTGATCTGTGTGCTAGTTATTTAGTTGTGTTCAGGGTGTGAAAATTCATCAAGCTTAAGATATACTCACTTTTCTGTATCATTATTTTACTTTATTTCAATAAAAAAAAAATTGGGTTTTGTGTCAGTTCTGTCTGAAGTAAATGGAAAACTTGGATCTTGGGCATCTTTTAACCAAAGTTCTTTTTAGTGTCATTTTAAAGATTTTGTTATATGTCTCAACCTCCTGGAATGAGTCAGACAGCATGTTTTTATTGCACAGATTTCTTATGTGCCCTTCATTTATTTTTTAAATTTATTTTCAATCCTGATGGATTCTATCAGCCAACCACACTTATGTCAGAAGTTAGAGTTAAGTCCTGTACTTCCACCTTCTTTAGAATATCCTCTACAGAAAATGACTTTTACAAGGAAGAGAATGTGCCTGGGATGCCACTCTGAATTGTCTCCTTCTTCCAATTTATGAAAGAATTACAAATTAACATTCCAACTCCAGAGATCAATAACTACAATATGATAGAGACAACAGTGGAAAGAATGTCCTCAGATTTAATTTACTAGCAGGAAAGAGCACTCAGAGAAAAAAGACTAAGAACACTGAGCTCCCTTCTACAACAATGGAAAGACCACTTGCTGTCATATAAATGAAGGCGGGCTGGTACAAAACATTTATTTGCTACTATTTAACCTCCCCACCCTGGCTATTTTGGCCCAACAGGAATTTTATCCACTAGTTGAGGTGGACCCTGGAGTCCATCAAAAAAAGTTGCTTTTCCTATTTGGAATAATAATCATTCCTTCTAAGGAAACTAACTGACCCCAGGTATTGAATCACTGACAAACAGGTTACTATTATGAAACTTGAATTTAATCAGCGGTCAAAGGAAAGATGCTCCCTCAAAATTGGGCCAATGTGAACCAAGGAGAGAGACCATTATAGCAGCAATTAGATTTCACTACTCATCCTCAAGGATTGCTGAGTCCTCTGAGCAACAAAGGAAAAGAATTCAACTATCAATAATGAAAGGCATTTTGAAAGTAACTGGAAAAGAAATGGCCCCCACTCTTCCTTTCAAGGGTATATAGTGTTAGGGCTAGTCTGGCAGCAAAAACAATTAGTGAAAACATGTAACAACTGTAATGCACTTAAAGGTGATCCTTAAACTTCAGCATGTTCCCAATTGCCAAAATAACATAATTTCACAGACTCCTGTCTCTAAATAGCTTCAAACTTTCCCCTAACAACCTTCATTACAGCCTTTTTCTGCAAACCTTTGCAGGTTGCACCTGTTTCACACAGCACCTCTGGAAGCAAACTTGGAGAAGAAAAGAGAAGGAATATGGATATTTAAAGTAACACAGTCCATTTTATATCCCCCCCCAAAAAGTTTACCAGTTTAGTGTAAAAATGGAGGTCTAGTTGGGAACTCAGAGAAGGGGAAACAGACATCTGGCTAACTCCCAAGGCAGAAATCATGACTCATCAAGGCTTTCAGAGGGGACAGGAGACTGCATTTGTCTTGAGTTCACCTTCAGGCCAATAAAATGCTCTCTGAACTGAGACTGGGAAACTTGAGTGTTTGTCCTGTGTCTGACAACGGGCTGTGAGGCCTTCTGCAAAACCCTAAAGCCCTCTGGATCTGTTTCCTCATCCGCGGATGATCTCTGAGAAAGGTCCCATTTGCTTGAACAGACTATACAGTACTTGAGATTTCCAGTTCCCATAACCTACAAAGAGCTGGCCCACTGGGGGGAGCTGCAGACGATCCCTCTCCTCACAAACTCCAAGGCCCATGGGCCCAAATTCTGGGAGCTGCTGATGTCCTGCAAGTAGGTGGGGAGAGGTTTCAAAGCCCACCTCTCTATAAAAGGGGCTGCAATTGCAGAGTCCAGTACCTACAGACCCTGAACCCCGCTATTCCAGAAGTACCCTCCACATCTCCACCCCCTGCCCCAGGGATGCTCCAGGGATGAGGGTCTGGGAAGCCTGGAGAGGGGGCGGGGCGGGAGAAGGGAATAAGAATACAGAGCAGAGGTGCAGGGTGCCTCTCTTCCAGGAGAGGTGGAGAGATCCGGAGAGGTACTGGGAACACGCCAGGCGAGGGAGAGGTGCATATGGCAGGGAAGGGGAGCACCCTCATCTGTTCCTGACTCGCGTAGCTTGGCCCGCGGGGGTCCGAGGCCAGCGCCCCTAGTCTCTTTGGTAGGGAGCAAGGGGCGTGCCTGGGAGCGGAGGCAACACAGCCCGGCCCCGGGCGCCTAGCGACTGGTCAGTGCCAGACCGCTTGGGCCCCAAACCTTCAACCCCGTCCGCTAGCGCTAGCGAGCTCAGCAAGACAAAACAAACTGGTGCGGGCTTCCTGTTGTGCAACCCAGCCCTGAGTAAGTCGGGCCGAAAGAGCGCCAACGCTGGCCCACCGCTGGGAAGCCCTGGCTGCCCGGACCGAAGACCGGGGCCCCGCCTGAGCCGGAATCCAGAGGGAACCACGTTCCGGCTCGCGACTCCGGGAGCGCACGGCCCCGCAGGGCCAGTGTCCTCACCCTCAGGTGTCCTTTCACTTCTTGCCTCCCAAATACCCCCAACAAGTCGAGGGCGCGACCCGTGAAGCCAGAAACAACTTTTCCCAAAGTTTCTCCCTCCGGGTACCTAATTGAATCATCCATAGGATGACAAATCTGTCAGGGCCAAGTTTTCCAGACACTTGGGTGACTTCCTCATCCCTGAGGTGACTTGTCAGCTCCAGTGAGTAACTTGGAAGTGTCGCTCCGGGCAAGGTGTGTGTCTAGGAGGGAGCCGGCTGCTCACTCACGCTTTCCAGAGCGCAGGTCTCACACAGGGTCATTTATAGGGGCTGGAGCCATACGCGGGACAAAGTCCTGAAACTGAGACATTTTCCAAACAGTGCTGACATTTTGTCGGGCCCCATAAAAATGTAAACGGGAGGTGATGAACCCCGGGTAGGGAGTGTGCGCTTCTGCATGTGTCTGCGCATTTTGCAGCGTGGGAGGTTATAGTTATGACCAGGAGGATATGGGTCACCAGACGGTCCCCGCGATGAGTTAAGGTACCCCCAATCCCAGGACCTGTTGGAGCAATGGGGACTTCGGCTTGAGCAAAGACACAAGTGTGGAAAACAACCTTCTTGAAGCTCCACAAACACGTGGAACTGGCACAGACAGCTACAGCCTCCTGTTCACGAGAGACCTCAGGTCACCCCATCAATTCCCACTTTTCTAAAGTTTCCCTTCAGTGAAGACTCATGAGTGGCATGCACAACCATGCCCACGCGCCCTGTACTGTAACTTTCCCTGATCATGGAGCCCTCTGACCCCTGTAGTTGAAAAAAAGAAACACAAAAAATAAAAATAAAAAACTCCCTAATTAAACTTTAAAACCTTGTTGATTTTCTTTCCGTTCTCTACACTGGACGCTCTTGGGCAACTGACAAGAACACAGCTTGATTCTGTCTTGAGGGTCGCTATCTGAGTAAACAGATCTTTTATTTGAGCATCTGGGGGGTGGGGATGCGCGTATCTTTAAAACCGCGCAAACAACACCGGCTCAGCCTGGAAAACTATTTCTAATCCTTAGTTTGTGTCTCCCAGCGTTAACTCCCCCACACTCTCAAGCGCCGGTTTCATCCCCTCTGTCGCCAGCGAGCAAAGTTCCTATGGCATCCACTTACCAGGTAACCGGGATTTCCAAAACAAAGCCGGTGTGCGGGTCCCTTCCCCGGGCCAGCCTGCGCGAGTGACAGCGGAACGGCCAGCGCTGGCGAGGAGAAACTTGGGGCTCCAGCCCTTCAGCACGCTCCGCGGGTTCTGCCTCCTTCTGAAATGAAAACTCCCATCCCAGCCTGGGGACGGAGCGCGGAAACCCGGCCCAAGTGCCCTGTGTGCGCGCGCGTGTGCGAGGGCAGCAGCCGCGGGGGGGAAGGGGGAGGCGAGGAGGCAGAAGGGGGGGTGGCTGGACCCTCGGCATCAGCTCATTCTCCCCCCCCCTACACACCCACCCACACACACACGCAAACAGTGTTTTTACAAAGTTGAGTTTCGACTTTGTGTCTCGCCTGTCCAGCTCATCCTCGCCCTGGGCCGGGGGATGCGTCTGGGGCCGGCCCGGGATACTGGCTAATTGGTTTCGTCGGGTTCCATCGGGGAAGTGCTGGTGCGAGCCTGGACGGCTACAGCTACGGTCAGCGCGGGGAGGGGCAGCGATGGTGCCCGTGCGCGCCGCGCTCTGGGCTGCCCGAGCGGCGCAGTGTGGACGCGGCCACTGGGATAGGGGAAGGGGGAGGACGGGAGGGAGGCGGCCCTGGGAGGCGTGTGGATGTTAGTGCGGCTGCGAGGGCCGGCCTGCAGCCAGCTGCTTCCTGAGTGTGAGCCGAAGGGGGAGGGGTTAGAGGTGGGGGCGGGCTCGCTGGTCACCAGGCTGGCCAATTCGAAGGCTGAGCTTGTGTCTCCCTCTCAGCGCATTTAACACACTCACTCCTAACCTTGCACCAAAGAGTCCAGAACTCCAGAACAGGGCAGCAAGAGCAGGGAGACACTTTGCCTTCTTCTTGGGCCTTATTTGATGAACTGGCTTTTTTCTTTAACATGAAAAAGCGTGAGCATTCATATTGTATTTGATGTCAAGTCCCAAAGAACAAGAGAAAAAACAAACAGAAATTAAACGGAAAGAGTAAAAATTAGTAAGTGAAAAATGGCAAAAGTGTCTTTCTAATATACAGGATTGGATGCACATAAACGGAAATGGATAGGTGAAGCACATAGGATGCTTTTGGCATATTATTAAAATAAGGCATAGGCAGAGGAGAGAGGAAGGTAATGGAAGTGTTACAAGGCTGTAAAATTCTAAACAGGCTGCTAGGATTGGAGGCACATTCCCTGCATATGTTGCATCTATTAGCAGTACTTTCTCCTTAAGAATTCAACATCCTCAGCTTCATGCCCCCACTTAAGCTGTGACCCCAGCCCTTCTACTTGATTTGACCAGAGCCCTGAAGAGGTTGGTCAACTGTTAGTGGTTCCCCACATGCACTGCCACAGATGCACAGACTTCCATGTTGGGAATCTATATATGTAAAGTATACATATAAAGCACAATGTATATAAAACAAGTATCCTTGTTAGGCCTTTCTGCAGTGAGAGAATTACTCACTCTCATGGATGAAATGAATAAAGATATCTCAAGACACTTCGAATTTCACCAGTCTTTATATTCTATTCTAGGGCGCTCAAATATAAATTAGCATTTGGGTAATAGATGCTATGATCAAAGTAGAAGCCCTCAAGTACACATATGACCCACCCCAGAAAAGCAACCCAAAAAGACTGACCATTTTATCTTATTTCAGAAAGAATATTATTAAATTTGGTCTGCATCCATGATATTGACCCAAAAAGGGCCAATTTCACAGAACTTCTTATGTCTTATTACTTTTCAAGACTCCCTTTAGGGAAGGTGTGTTTTTTTCCCCTTTCCTAAAGACAAACTCACCAGAATATCTGTCGGCAGAAGAGGAGGGAGGGAAATAAATTAAAAAGTGCTTAGGATACATCATTCTGTCAATTTTCCAGTTTCTCCCTCTCTTCTTCATCTCCTTTTAAATGCAAGTATCCAAGCCCAAGATGGCAATCAATGAGTTCAACCACACACAAGAAAAGAAAATATTAATAAAATGAAGCATGCAGCAAAATCACAAAAACAAAGAAACCAAGTACTGGAAATGGCCATGATTATTCCATTGTGGCTAGTTATTGCAACATGCATGACATTCAAATAAAAACTCTTCCTCATTAACTCCAGCCTTCAGGAGCAGAGCAAGATGGGAACACTGACCCTTCAGTGCATCATGGGAAATTTTCTTCATCCAGATTCTCGTGCTGTATGAACTGCTCCCCAGGAATAAGACAAGGCTGGGTGGAGACTGCGAAAAATCTTTCCAATGTCCTTGAAATTTCATTTCAAATACAATGATGTTGATGCCTGAAATGATATCCTAGTGGCTTGCAGAAGCTTCTAAAACTTCCAACTTGGTCGGAAGAGCTTAGCTGGAAGAGAAAAATATAGTGCTACTCCCTACCTTAATCAATGGCTCATGGAAATAAAACACTGGAAAAGTTATTAGTCATCAACCTGGAGATCCCCAAAATTATCTTCACTTATAAGAGCCTAAAGGTGGAAATGTCATTTTTTTACTGAGGTGGAATTTTCATGAGCCTCTAACATTCCTAAGACATTTACCACTAAATAGGTACAGTGCTGTGGTTGACTTTTTTTTTTTTTTTTTTTTGGCCAGGAATGTAGATATGCAATGTCCTTACATTCCATGGGATACAGTAAAAATGCAGTGCTTCCAATACAACCCTGGAGTGACTCAGAATAAGATCTGCACCTCTTCTGGACTGAATCCTTTAACATGGACTTGGGGAGGGGGGAATAATGAGAGATGGTGGGAAAGGAAATGGTGTAACTCAGCAAAGACATTCTCCCTTCCCCATGAGCTCTCTATCGTGCTTAGGAATCATACACACACACAACCACACACACACACACACACACACACACAATCTTCCCACTCTGAAGCCTTCAGTTGTATGTATCTTAACTGCTGACTCAGATAGGCTGGTTCCATAGACAGGGCCCTGCTGCCAGCTTGAGTCCAGTTCTCATTCATTTGAGAAACATTCAGTGAGTACTTATTCTGTCACAGGATTAGGGGTAAAGGAATTAACACTTGTGGGCACTTTGCATGGAAGGATGTTACATAAAGTATTTTGCCCGATTCCTGGGATATAGTAAACACTCAAGAAATGGTGGCTTTTTGCAGACATTATCTCATCTATTTCTCAAAGTAATCTTATGCGATGGCCACTGGTAGTCTCCTATTTTTAAGCAAGAAAGCTGGAGCTCAATAAACAGTTAAAAGGAGTGAAAGGTAGAGCTAGATTTGCCAGTCTAGAAACCCCAAGTTCTTTCAACATTGGTGTCCTACAAAATAACTGCCTGCTCTTTAAATGTATAGAAAGTACACTAAACCTATATAAAGTACAAGGCATCTTATGATTAATGTCAGGTGAGTACCACCAAGTGAGGAAGAGGCAGGAATAATATTCTACAACAGTACAGGGAATAGTTCAGCTGTTTGAGCTGGACTTCAAACAATGGGTAGGAAATTGATAAACAAAGAAGGCCATTCCAAGTAGAGGAATCTGTATCAGAAAGAGCATAAAAGACATGGATCCTGTGGATCTGCTCACAAAGCTGGAGTACAAAATCGTCCTGATTCACAATCTCATAGCTGTAGCCCTGAAACACAGTAGACTCCCAGTGGGAGCATCCTAACAGCAGGCTTTCAGAACTGTTATTTGTGTCTATTTGAGTGATCTGACAGCAAACTATTTACACACTTACAAGGAACTATGATTAGATTCTCCTGTAAAGTGTCTACACAGAGAGGTTTTTAACCCCAGAATGAGGATAAGTTGAGCTAACAGCACCAGTGATCGTATGCCCAGCTATAAACACACACACACACACACACACACACACACACACACACACACACACAAAAGCTGGCAAGATTCCAGTTATATAGAAATGCAGTGGAAAAAGTCAGTATTTGCCAACTTAAAGAAAGCAACTAAATGTGTAAAATGGAAAATCTCCATTTTACCTTCCTGAGTAGTACAGTGGAATGTTATCAGTGCTTCAGACCCTAATAAAACTTGTAAGTAAATCTTTTTACTAATTTTGCCACAAGTACAGTTGGCCCAGATTCTCCTGCTTACACATCAGTGATGCAATTTTTTAAAATTATGATTGACATCCATTATAGTCATAGTATCATACCTCTTTTCCTTTCTAAGGTCAAACTGTAAATCAGAATCTAAACTGAAATGTGAAATATTTTACTCCATAGAATATCTCCACAACTTTTTTGATTGGTAAAAGTCTTCTTCCTATTTTATACAAACCCAAATGAGATGCATCTAATATTCTACAAAAGTTGATTTTATATTCCTTGACATATTACGAAGGTATATGTACAAAAAGTTGATTAAAATAAAAATAAATTCATAATATACACAATATTCCACAGGCAGTTTCCTACTCTTTTACCACTTAGCATCTATGCTGGCCATTTATATATGGTATTGAAATTATTTACCTGATCATTATGCTATCTTACCCAGAACTGCCTTCTCTAAGAACCTTCTAATATCAAAATTTATATTTCTTCATAAGCCTTCCATGGCCTCACAACATTACTGGGCACTAATAAGTATTTAATACTAATTGAATGAATTAATGAATGAATGAGGAAATAAAAGAATGGTTTCCCCACTCTCAGATATTATAAATAACACTAACAATTGTCCTTGTGTGTATATATGTGATCATTTCAATACTACAAATAAGTCTAAACACCTGTCATTCTCGTTCTGTGCCCCCAAGCTCGTCACTGTAAACTGAAGATTAAAATACTACTTCCTATTTCTTAGGGAATACAATTCAGTCTATTCAATACTTAGAGTTAGGAGGGTGAGCTTCCCCCTCCATTGCCCTGTGATCCTTCACTATCTGACACCCCACTACCTCCTTAACACCATAGCACACCAGGTCATTTGCACCATACCTTGAATTCTACCCAAAAAAAAAATATATGTACTAAATTATGGGGAGAGAAAGGGAAATATGGAATGAGGTTGCACCGAGGAAGATGATTATTTTTAATGAGAAGAAATAAAGAAGGAAGGATAGCATTAGGATACGATTGGGATGATTGAATAAACAAACAAGTTTTGGGTAGAATTAAGCTCTGGAGGAAAAAAGTGATTCTGTGAACTTTCAGACTCCTGACTCACTTCAGATTCTAAATACACATGCAAGGAGTCTGAATACATTTAGAAACTTTCTACAAATTCTGAATCCCCATGATGCTAAAGCACTTGGGGAATGGGGGGTAGGGGGTTCACATATATAAACATTTCTATCCCCTTTTAACTATGTTGAGCAGACGCAAGTGTAATTTTACTTCCATTGGACAATTGCCCCCAAGTAAGACCTGTCCTGAATAAAAGTGTTGGCTCCTTTCAGGCTGGGGACACTGTTCCAAGTTCTTTATCTGCATTATCTCACTTACTAGTAATTCTCACAACATCCTAATGGGTAAGATCTAGCACAACTTTCATGGCAGAGAGAAGTGGAATAGCTTCCTAGTGTCACTCAACAGATGGGGAAATGGCCAGGCTTCAAATAGAAAGAGTTTCCCACATTAACCATTACTCTATTATTCTTACAGGGCAGGGAGCCATCCTTCCACTGGACATTTATTTGTTCATTCTCTCAGGCCGGGTGGTGTGTTGGAAGGAAGGTGGACTTTGGAATCAGAAAACCTAGAAATCCAGATTGCACCACTTACTGGAAAATCTTGGGCTGGTTCCTGAACTACTGGGGTACTCAGTTCCAATACCTGAGCTATTGCAAAGACTGAATGGGAATTGTAACACTGGGTAGCACACATGCACCACCAGGGGTTTCCTTTATTGATAAGAAACACAGCCCAAGTGCTTAAAGGAAAATTAACCCCAGCCCCAGCTCCAGGAATTGCTCATGACTGTGAGAGAATCCCCCTCCCCTGGTCAAAGTAAATGGTTCATAAATAAGGACCTAAACCAATCAGTGAATGGCATTCTCCTGGCCACAGGGATTGATTCAATGGTTCATGTGACCCAATTTGAGCCAATGAAATGTTCTCATGAGTGGTGGTTTCTAAGGAAAGTAGCTTCTCTTTCTAGGGAGCCACTGAAAGAGTGGCCTTTTCTCTTCTGTGTGTTATCTTCCTCTCAGCCTGCAGAGAATGTAGACATCAGGAGCTGGAGCCCTTATGGAACCATACATGATCTCCATCCATCCCACCTCTAGATTTCTTCCTTTTTGGCAGCCAGTAGATCGCTTTAAAAAAAAAAAAAAAGCTGACAACAACTTATATAGGTATCTAAAGTGTTCAGGACAACATGGAGAGTGGTGATAATCAAGACAAACTTAAAGGGGGTTGCCATCTATTAATACTTAAATCATTTTTGTGACATCATTTCAGCCTGGTTATTTTTTAAATTAAGTATGGCTCATGCTCTTTTCAAGATCCTCCTACCATTTGGTCAATATAATATTAAGCAAGAGACGTTCCACTTCCCCACTAATTACACAATGCTTTCAGACCAGGTGGTCAACCTTTTAGGGGGTCAAATAGATTAGCTGATGCATTTGGTTGTCAGACAACTGCCTTGAAAAGTCAGACCATTTCTACATGTCCTCAGGTACTAGTTAACAAATGTAGCCACAAAACTCAGCACCTAATCCTATATAATAAAAGGGTAATATGCAAATTGACCCTAACAGCAGAACAACTGGGAATGATTGGTCACTATGACACACACTGACCACCAGGGGGCAGACGCTTAATGCAGGAGCTGCCCCCTGGTGGTCAGTGCGCTCCCACAGGGAGAGCTCTGCTCAGCCACAAACCAGAATGACAGCTGCCAGCACAGCGGTGGTGGCGGGAGCCTCTCCCGCCTCCTCAGCAGCACTAAGGATGTCCTACTGCAACTTAGGCCTGCTCCCCGCTGGCAAGTGGACATCCCCCGAGGGCTCCCGGGCTGCCAGAGGGATGTCTGACTGCCAGCTTAGCCCCGATCCCCTGGGGAGCGGGCTTAAGCCAGCAGGTGGACATCCCTCGAGGGGTCCCAGACTGCAGGGGGGCACAGGCCGGGTGCAAATTTTTGTGCACCGGGCCTCTAGTAGGAAATATATGCCTTTTCAAATTCCTATTGAAATTGGACTTTATCTCATTCCCAGATAAAACAAAGTCAAGATTTTCCTGGAATGACAATTAGAAATAAAAAAGATTTGTATAGAAGTACCTTCCCAGGCATCTCTGAGTCCCACTCATTTTTCTTGTTGTTACTGCTGTTACTAATTCTACCTTAGAAATTTCAGTTCAGCTTTGAACATTCTTTCCCAGTTCCCATGTCTTCTGTCTTCCATTTTATCTAACCAGATGTCATTTAAATCTTAGGTATAGATACTATTTGGGGCTGTTGGAGTAAGAGGCAGGGACAGCCCTGGCTGGATGTCTCAGTAGATTGGCATGTCATCCATACACCAAAGAAAGGTTGAGGGTTTGATTCCTGGTCAGGGCACATAACTAGGCTGTAGGTTTGATACCCCAGTAGGGGGATGTATGGGAGGCAAGTGATCAATGTTTCTCTCTCTCTCTCCTCTCTCTCTCTCTCTCTCTCTCTCCACCCCTCCTCTCTGCAAGGGCAGGGAGTCCTTAGATTCAAGCTTAATTTAGGACCCAACAGTTAGATCATTTGAACTTTATGATAGTGATGTCATCTGAGCAGGTTGCATAGATCAGAAATGTTCTTCCTGCCACTGTTTTCTTTTTACTTCCAGCAAGAAGTGGACATTAAGGAGAGAGTGAGGGTGGTAAGCTGTAAGCCATAAGCTTAAGACAGTTTAATTATAGCAATAAAAACAGCTCACATTTATTTGGGATTTATTATGTGTGAGGAGCTCAGCAAAGTACTTGACATTCTTGATCTCATTTAATCTTCACAGGTATCAGTCTAATAAGTGGTAGAGGTAGGACTAGAACCCACTCCCTGTGGCTCTAGGGCCCATGCTCCTAGCTGTAACACTGGACCACCCCACAGAATACTGCTTATTCTAAGACATTTTGATAAAATATGTAAACATAATTGTATGTAAAATTTAAGAACAAAATATACTATTTAAATGGTACATGTAATGACCTATTATATGACACTACCAAGCAATATTGAACTACTGTAGTTCTTCCAAACCTACTTCAAACACTCTCCAAAGCCCCCAGGCCTTTACATCTGCTGTTCTGTCTGCCTTCCTTTACTGTCCATTTCTCCTCCTACTCTGTGAGCCATTCATTCTGTTGTAAGGAGAATAATGCCCTTTCCCTTCCCTTCCCCCCCCCCCCCCCGCTCCCACCAATGTCCCTATCCTAATCTCTAGACCCTGTGAATACCATTAGATTACATGACAAAAGGAAATTAAGGTACAGGTGGAATTAAGGGTGCTAATAAAATGATCTTAAGATCAGGAGATTATCCTGGATTGTCCGGGTGGGCCCAATGTAGGTAGGAGAAGGTGGCAGAAGAGAGACAGAGAAAGCAATGCGACAACCATGAAAGCAGGCCAGAGAGATGCTATGTGCATGGCTTTGAAGATGGAGGAATAGGCCAGGAGCCAGGGAATGTGGACAGTCTCTAGAAGCTGGAAAAGGTTATGAAACAGAACCTCCAGAAAGGAATGCAGCCCTGCTGACACCTTGAACTTAGCCCAGTGATACCCAGGTCCAACTTCTATTCTATAGTACTGTAAAATATAAATTTGGGTTATTTAAGCCACTATGTGGAGGGTAATTTGTTATAGCAACTATAGAAAACTAATACACCTTCCAAGCTCTCCTGGCACCATATGTTCTGGGTCCCCACAAAATATAGTCCTTACCAGTATTGAACACTCATTATACTACTATTTGAGAACCAGGTCTATACATTGCAGGCCTTCCCTTAATTCCTTCAGGAGCACTATGAATGGGCCTCAAATTGATCTGAGAGCCTCAACTCTGCCTCTGCTCACTTTCTGCGGGGAGGAGGGGCAATGTTAAGTGAAGTGACTAAAAGGCTGGAAGAAGTCAGGCAGCAGGAGGATGTAGGGAGGAAGAGGGTACAGGGGTTGACAGGAGATGAGCAGAGCAAAGGAAAAGGGAGACAATGAGGTCAGAGAAGAAAAAGAAGGAAAGGGAGATGGAGGAAGATCTGGAAGCCTGATGGTGGGAGACAAGGGAAAGAGCGAAGCAAGAGAAAGGAGCTTGCTCTCTGCTTTCCCATTTCCCACTAACCACCCTCTCCGCCTGCTTCCTGAGCTCTAGCCCACTCTTAGGATTCAGCTGTAGTGTGTCCTCCCTGACATTTCATGGTTCTCATGATGGCTGCCCTTTAGAATACCTGGAGAAGCTCTTCATACAACTTGACAGGCCTCACCCAGAGATTCTGATTTAATTGGCCTAGATGTGATCTGTACATGGGACATTTTTAACCTTCCAGGTGGCTCTAATGGGCAGCCAGATGCAGACCCACTGTCATAGAGCCCTCTCTGACCTCTCTTCCACTCACCCAGAATGGGTCCTGCCTTCAAATTCAGAGCACTTGTCTGTGTCCCACACTTGGCACTCATCGCCTAAAGCTGGAGAGGCTGCATCAAGATGATTTAAAGATCCAGACCCTATAGCCAAACTGCTGGGATTCAGCCATGGCTCCACATTAACAGCTGAGCAACCCTGGGGAAGTCACTTAACCTTTCTGTGCCTGTCTCTCCATCTGCAGAACAGGAATAAATATAGCAAGAGCATTAGAGTGTTGTTTTGAAGGCTAAATGAGTTAATATTTTTGAAGCACTTAGAAGAGTGTCTGCCATACCAAATGTACAAAATAAGCATTTGTTAGATAAAATAAATTCAGCATGTCAGTCACCTGCGTTGCTCTGTCTTGCCATGCTGTTTAGCCTTTTGTGTATATGACTCCTCCCTACCCCACAGTTAACAACTGGGCTTGCCTGTAATTCCCGCTACACCAAAGCCATTGTGCTTTCACAACTGACATCAATAAAGTCTGTTAAAAACAAAGCAAAATCAGGAAACAATTTAAAAAACATAATCTGTTCATTAAAACCAAGAACTGGCTATGAGCTAAGAATTAAAATTTTTTTTAAAGAGCAGTGGTTTAAATAATTCTCACTTATCCCTGGAGCTGCTCCTTGACAAGCAAGGCCCACAGAAAAGGGGCACAAGATACATGCACTTGAAGAAGGAATAGAGAAGTAAAAGGAAATCCATGGTACTGAGGAATCCTGAAGTGGGTACTGAAACCAAGCAATTTTGATTCTCTAACTGAGGTTCAGAAGGAACAGGAAGTAGACTAAGAAAGAAGGGTGGAGGAGGTGGAGAAATGTGCAGGTAAGGGGAACAAAAGGCCGTGGAAAGCAAACTTTGATCCATAATTATGCCAAAGGTTGGCAGAGCCTACATTTCTCTCTGGATGATGATTTACATATACACACATATACATTTTTAACTCTGAAAGTAAATGCTCCATATGTGTTTTATTTACTTTCATTTCTTTTTTATCTTTACCAGTTGGCCTTTTTTTTTTTTTTTTTTTTTTTGCTTCACATTACATCAGAAGACCCTCACTGCAATAAATAACTCAGCTTGGGGATGGTAGAATAACTCTGAAAAAGACATTTGAGACAAAATGTAAAACTTTGTATTAGGGTACAATAACATTTACAAGGCACAAATTTGACAGCCAAAAGATTTCTCTCAAAGGTATAAAAAAATGTCTGTGCTCCATTTTCAAAGAAACCAAATAAGACATGGTCCCTGAATCACTGTCTGAATGCAAACAGCATTTGGCTTTGATCTGAGTTGTTGAAAACTATGACCAATTTATCCTGCAATGCCAAACCATCAGAGAATGTTTTTAAGTCTGGATTTCCATATCGGAATTCAGCTACACACTTTTTCTCTTCATTTCACATTACATGGGGCCAACACAAAATAGTACTTCCAACAGTGTATGTAGTTGGGATGATGATTTCAATTTTAGGTATAGGCAAAGAGTAGAAAAGCTCTTTTCCTATAGACATATTCCTGTGGCCTGGGGAGAAATATAAAAACACAACTGAGCACTAAATGAGATTATTTGAGTAAACCCTCTACTGTATTAATAATGACCTCATAGATAGGCACCGCTGGTTTCCAATGAAATACGTGATCAGGAAAATATCAGTTGTCCCAATGAATCCACTCTGGACCATGGCTGCTACCAGCCTTCCTGCTCCCCACCACCTGGTCCAAGAAGTCACTGGTCATTTTCTGAATTTTATTTGCAAATTTAAACCCCATATATGCCCATATGAGTGAGGGTGAATGGGTTCAACCTCACAGGGAAGCCCACCAGCCAATCTTCCAAGCATGTGAAACATACCAACAACCTCCTATAATGAGTCAATAACCCAGGACTACCCACCTCTGGGTTTTGGTGGATTTTTTTCCCATATTTCTTTGGTGGACTTTTTTTTAATACCAAGAGGATTTGATCAGCACATAAAGTCCCCAAAGCACTTCCCACTCTGTCACCATCCCTCTGAAAGTAGAGTAAGTAGAGGTGGTCATATTGATGTTTAACACAACCTTTCTCTGTTTTAGGGTGTCCAAATCACCTGAAGACAGGTTCTTGTCTAAAATCAGGTTGGACCTAGAGATTTGGACTTGTTCTGCATTCTGGTGGCATCTCTGAGTTTCTATACAGACACAGTTTAGAGAAATCGGAGGGCAACAGGCAGCTTCTAAGGATGGAGACCACAAAGGTACCTAATCTTAAAGCTGGAAGTATCCTTAGAGGAGTTCTGAATTCCAAGGGGTACGTGGATAGAAGCAATTACCTTTTGTAATCTCATGTCTTTTTATTTGAGGTACCGTCTTTTGAGCAGAGGTCCCTAAGCTTCATCAGACTCTCAAAGCACTAAAAAATTTCCTACCCCCAGCCCTAGCTGGTTTGCCTCAGTGGATAGAGTGTCAGCCTGCAGACTGAAGGGTCCCAGGTTCGATTCTGGTCAGGGGCATGTACCTTGGTTGCGGGCACATCCTCAGTAGGGGATGTGCAGGAGGCGGCTGTTTGATGTTTCTCGCTCATCGATGTTTCTAACTCTCTATCCCTCTCCCTTCCTCTCTGTAAAAAATCAATAAAATATATTTTAAAAAATTTCCTACCCCCACAACTCTCAAGTTCAGCTTTCTTTTAAAAAAATATTTTTTTTTATTGATTTCAGAGAGGAAGGAAGGCGAGATAGAAACATCAATGGTGAGAATCATTGATCAGCTGCCTCCTTCATGCCCCCCTACTAGGGATCATGCCTGCTATCCAGGCATGTTCCCTGACCAGGAATAGAACCATGACCTCCTGGTTCATAGGTCGACGCTCGACCACTGAGCCACCATGGCCAGGCAGCTTTCTTATTTTGAAGCTGTCTATGCCCCCTATCCACTCCCTCCACACCAAAATCACTCCAAGCCTACCATACCTGCATCATCTGCCACTCACACACTTATCCTGAGGTCCCCTTGCTGCCCTCTCCAACACCAAGCTTCATGGCCCTAACTCTCCCACATCCAGCCTTATCAAATACCTCTGCTCTTTTTGAGTCACCTCCACTGCTTCCTATGATACCCTAATACTGTGTGTTTTTGTGTGTGTTTTTTCAAAATCTGTTGGCAATGGCTGCCTGACGGGATCAGGAAGGTGGCTAGATCAAGGAACTGACATTTTAATTTTTAGAGTGAGGCTGTTTTGATTTAAAAACAGAAAATGTGTTGTTGTTTTTTAAGTTCTGTGTTCCTATTCTTCCTGCTAATTTCTCCTTGTGCCTTCTCTTACTCCTCTTCCTCCTTCGGCCACCTGAATGTGCTGTTCCCCAAATCATCTTTGCTTCTTTTCTCATTTCTGTTAGAATCTGCTCTCACTCCAACGTGGCACAGTGAAACTTAAGGAGGCAAGGCTTTGGAGCTTGTGAGCCTGGGTTTGAATCCTAACTCTGCTAGCTACTCATCCTCAGCCAATGATTTCATTAGTTTACTCATCAACAGTAATAGCCAACAATTCCTATGTGCTTACCCAGGCCAGGCATTTTACATATATTAATTCATTTTATCCTCACAACAACCTTAAGAGATAGATATATCCCCATTTTATACTCCAAGGCACAGAAAGATTATATTTCTTGCCCAGAATACTCAACTAGTCGGTAGCTCCTCTCCTTATTCTAGTCTTCTGGCTTCTGAGTCTGTCCTGTTTAGCACTATGCTATGCTGCCTCTTTGGGAAAGGGGAAAAAAAACACTCTAAAATGAAAGCCACATACCAGTATAGCAGCACTCTTCTGTTGATTAGAGATAATGTGGAGGCGGGGGAAGGTGGGGGTGTGAATGCCTGGCACATAATTGTCATTATCATATTCCTCTGAAGATCATTACTCTGAGCTTCAGCCATACAAATCCAATGACTATGGCCAAGCGTGTCTGCCTACAGAGTCCACAGGAATTCAAGCTCAAAGAAGTCAGCAACTGAACTGTCCTCCTTTGCAAGAAGTTACCTTCTCACTTAGCCATTCTGCTCACTATATTGCATACCACCTCCCGTACCCCTTCTCACCCTCCCCATCCTGCTTTCCTAATGTTTCTGAACAATCTTCACTGTTCAGTGCCCCTCCCCCACCCAACTTTAGGACCTCAGTTCTCTCAGCCAGACCATTTCTCTGGCCTCCTCACTGGTCTTCCTGCCTCCAGCCTGTCCCTACACAAATTGACTTACACACTACTTCAGGCATTAATGGTCCTGGATATGACACTTTAACCTAGGACCTCGCTGTACCCCTCTGGCAGTGTCCTCTGTCCAATACCCTGTTCTTCAGTCAAAATGGACAAGTTACTAGAGTTACCAAACTTACCTTGAGCTTTGCCTCTACCTGGAGTGTCCTTTCTGGACTAGTGTCCACCTTTAAGATCAAGTCCAGCCCTAGCCGGATTGGCTCAGTGGATAGAGCGTTGGCCTGCGGACTTGAGGGTCCCGGGTTCGATTCCGGTCAAGGGCATGTACCTTGGTTGCGGGCACATGCCCAGTAGGGAGTGTGCAGGAGGCAGCTGATCAATGTTTCTCTCTCATCGATGTTTCTAGCTCTCTATCCCTCTCCCTTCCTCTCTGTAAAAAATCAATAAAATATATTTAAAAAAAAGAAAAGATCAAGTCCAAAGCCAGCTTCTTCTGCAGCCTTTCCTGGTGCTACCAACTGCATGTGGACCCCCTCTCGTTTGCATTTTTGCACCATGTGTGTATTAGGGGGAAGGCATCCGTGTGCATGATCTTTTCCATCTCTAGCTGATCTGTAAGGTTGAACACAAGCTTGGAATTCATTATTAGCTAAAAATATTAATTTATATGTGGGAAAAACTAAAGCTCAGAAAGGGTAACTGACACAATTTACAAATTGGTTAGCCAAGAAACAGTATCTATAATAATAAAAGCATAATATGCTAATTAGACTGGGCAGCCAAACAACCTTCCGGACATCCTTCCAGATAACCTTCCGGATGAAGCCAGGGCTGTGACGGCCGAGCCCCTTGCACGAATTTCGTGCATTGAGCCTCTACTTGTATAATAATTACTGTAGTAAGCCAGACAGCCTGAGTTTAAACCAACTTTCAACCAATGATCAGCTGGAATGACCTTATCCAAGTACCTTTACTGCTGTGGACCTCAATTTTCTCATCAGTAAAATGGTGATAATAATAGTACTTACCCATAGAACAGTCATGAGGATTAAATGAATTAATATGAATAAAATGTTTGGAATGGAGCTTGACATACTGTAAGCACTCAAATATTAGCTGCTGTTATTGTTATTGTAAATGGCTGGGCCAGAATTAAAATTGAGGACTTTTGAATCCTAGCCCAGTGCTCTTTATACCATTTCTTCAGTATCCCTGCTCTTGGTTCAAACCCCCACTCCATGCAAAAAAGATGCATGCATATGCATGTATACACCTACACACACACACACGTTCAAGTCACCGGGTAAATATTGCTTTTCCATTTAAGGTAATCTAGAACTTTGATGAAGCTACATGCTCTTCCATCAAAAATAAATAAATAAATAAAATAAAAGAACCCTGACCGGTTTGGCTCAGTGGATAGAGCGTCAGCCTAGAACTGAAGGATCCTAGGTTCGATTCCAGTCAAGGGCATGTACCCTGGTTGTGGGCACATCTCCAGTAGCGGGTGTACAGGAGGCAGCTGATTGATGTTTCTCTCATCGATGTTTCTAACTCTCTACCCTTCTCCCTTCCTCTCTGTAAAAAATCAATAAAATATATTTTTAAAAAAATAAAAAGAAAAGAAAAAGGTAGGGGATTCTCTGTCAACCACAGCACAGGATAGCCCCTTAAATCTAAGAAAGATGTGAGCCCTGAGGTCCTTCGTAGCTTCTCTAGCTCCAAGATAATTCCACTAGCAATTCCTGAAATAACACATGAGAGGTTCAGAATGTCACACAGATAAGAGTATTGATTCTGGAGCTAGGCAGAACTGGACTCAGATCTCAGCCCTCTCACTCACTGGCTGTGGAACACTGGACAAGTTCCTTAACCTCCCTCGCTGAGCCTATGCTAATCCTACTTCATTGGGCTTTATGGAGCATACAAGGACTGATCTGTGGAAGTCTTTTAGCACAGAGCCTAGTACATGGTAAGCACTGGCTATTAGTACTATGCCTCTGAACCAAGCAGCACTCCCTCTTATTCTAGTTTAGGTATAACCCTCTTGAGACTGCATCTTAATGTAAGGTTAAGTTTAATGTGACTTTATCAGGATCTAGAGGGCTGGAATTCCCCAGGGATTCGATGCTGCTGAAGGTGGAAATGGGAAGCCCCCAAACGCCAATTTACCAAGGTGCAGCTTGTGAAGACATTGGCTGCTAAAAGAACATTTACTTCTCCTCCTTCCACTCTCCCATTCCTTTGTGTACTGCTGCAATGAAAGTGTCTTTTTTTTCCTTTTTTAAGATACCACTGTCTCCAAAGAATTGAAAGAGATTAACTTTGGATCTCAGTTGATTGAGGAAGTGGCCTTTTTCACAACTACAATCATGTGTCCCGGATGCATTTTCCAGTGGAGGAAATAAATCCTATCCACCCATCTTGTCAACCTCTAATGCACTTTACAAATTGACCTGACAGGTTGCTGAGAGGACAAGCAATTATGACTATTTCCTAGATGAGGAGCTTGAAGCTGCATGGCTTATAAGGAGACAACAGTGCCCTTTATGTCCATCAGTGTCTCCTCACTTCAGGCAACATTCTAAAACTACTGGATATGTCACAACACTTTTCTAATGTAAACTTCCCATTTACTAATGTGTTATCTTTAAATAAAAATGGATTTCTATTTTTAAAACCTTTAAAGAGATAAAACCCCTCTGAAACAGAGTTACATCTTAAACTTAACCTCTGCCCTCTGCACTCTTTAACAACACAGCTGTCCTTGCAATCCGTGTGATGGAATCATAACTTTATGTGATAGCATTCAATCAAATATTAATTCTATCATTTTCTGCGCCAAGGCTGCTGCTATTTTTCCTCAAGTGAGAACTCATTTTCTGAGAGAGATTCTTATAGAACGCATACACTTGGAACCCTCACTTTGTTTGACTATGTCCTCGCGAACTTCCCCGTGAAACACCATGGGTGCTGGCAGAGAATTTCCTGGGCCTCCAGCGCCCACCTCTTTGGGACACCTGAAGCCCAAACAGCAGGAAAAAGTGTGACTGTGGCTTGTCAGTAGGTGGCACCCTTTCCCCATTGTTGGCTACTACCCTAGCTCAGAGGTACCTGGACATTTTCCTCCAGGTCTGGGCTTCTGGAATGCAGAGCTTTCAGACAGGAATCTCGTGTTACCTCTTAGGATGCTGTCTGGTGTCCCACGACACTATGTTAGCCTAACATCTGGAAGGGAACTGGAATAGACACTACCCACTACATTTTTTTTTAAAGAAAATACATTATCATCTAAAATGATGATCACAATGGAAAATATTCCCCTTTACAAAACATACATCACACCCCCACCTCTCTCCCAATGCCACTGTCATTCCATTCCCTCCAAAAAAAAATATTTCCCCACCTTTTCCTGGGTTTGGAAAAAAAAGTAGGAGTTACAAATACTAAAGAATAAGCATTAAGCCCTAACTGGTTTGGCTCAGGGGATAGAGTCAGCTTGCAGACCAGGGGGTCCCAAGCACATCCTGGGGTTACGAGCTCAATCCCCAGTAGGGGCATGCAGGAGGCAGTTGATCAATGACTCTCTCTCGTCATTGATGTTTCTATTTCTCTCTCCCTCTCCCTTACTCTCTGAATTCAATAAAAAAATATTTTTTAAAGAATAATCATTACATTCATTGACCCTTGCAAACTTAATTTCTCTCTCCCTCTCCCTTCCTCTCTGAATTCAATAAAAAAATATTTTTTAAAAGAATAATTATTACATTCATTGACCCTTGAAACCCAATGATTGCTCATGGGATAGTCAGTGCAATCTTATCAGAGATTCTTCCAAAAAGTCCCACAACTTATCTTTCTTGCTTTTATAGTTGATTTCATTTTCTGTGGATCTTTAAGTGAATTGACTTTATTGCAGGTCAACAGATATTTTAGCAGCTCCTACTACTTATCCGGGGAAAGATGGCACCTTTAAGGAGCTTGATCTAGATGTAGTTTAAAACACGTAAGCAGGGCACTCCATTTTGGGGACCAAACAGAGGCTCCATGCCAAGAGCTTCATGGTAAATACTAGAAGGGAGAGCTCATGGAGGCCCTGTGGTCAGGGGAGGCTTCACAGAAGAAACTAGACTGACATAGAGTCTTGAGGCATGGCTGAGTTTTTAATTGTCACAGAAGAGGAAGGACAGTCCTTTTAGGGGAAGAAGTAAGGGAAGAATAAGAAGCTTGGAAGAAAAGACAACAGAGAGATCTCATCAGTAAAGGTGTAATAAGTGCAACCGTAAAGGCAGGAGTGAACAAAGGGAGGTCAAGGAAGAGGAGTAAAAGCGCCTTGTTGCAGGGAACCATTCATGTGAGGAACACTGGGGAAGAAAGTCTGCAAGTTTGTTGAGATTACAGATGACAGTTATTAAATGCTGAACCAAGGAATGACTCCCAGAAAGTATTTATCTACATGGCTGTACTGCATTATAACAACAAGCTCCCTGTGACCCAGCCCACTGTCAATAAAAGTTGGCACAGCCTTTCTTTAGTCAATAGTGGCTGATCAATAGAACCTTCTGGACAGCTTCAAAAAGTACTGATGCTTACCCTAAAGATTCTGATTTAATGGATGATAAGTGCAGCCCCCTTTCCCATCTCCCCAAGCCATTCCATGTGCAGCCACATTTGAGAACCACTGCTTTAGAGGTATTTGTAATTTGGTGTATCTTTAGGAAGCAGACATCTTTTCAAAACATCAATCTAAGGAAGACACAAAATTCCTACAAGATAACAATGACAAAAATGCCAAGGAAACAATGCCAACATGAATATAAAAAGTTTTAGATTATCTGTTGCTGAGAGTAATTCAGGCTTTTACATGATATCTGTGTTCATCAATCATAGATTCTCAGTACATCTTTTTAAAAATCAGCAGTTGTTATCTGAGTTGTACTATGTCAAACATTCACAAAGCTCTGGGTTTATCTGTTATTCATTTTGTCTGGGACCTACGGAATTCAAACCATTATGAATGAAGTAGTACTTGTACAGAAGTAAAGACGTACTTTGTAAACTGTAAACTGCCAAGCAGATGGAAATTATTATCAACAGTCCCTATTCCAGTCTCACTCAAACAAAATGAATTGTTCTTTGTATGATTTATGATAAATAATATTAATGTAGTACTTCTACATTGTGAACTCTCTGTAGATATGCTTAGAGAGAGAAACCTTGACATGCTCATAATGTCAGTAAATTAACTACAAAACTATAGAAATTGAGGAATGTCAAAATAAATTATCTCAGCAGCTGGGAATGGAGGGATGAAAGGAGGAACACTCATCTGCTTTAAAATTCATGCTTTAAAATTCATGCTTTAAATGGGCAAATACATTGATGCTGTTAGGAGCCAGGTACTCACTGTGGGAGAAGGAAGATACACCTATGGGATAGGAGAAGGCAGGGGAGGCTGTCTGGTGCTTGATTGAACTCATGAAATTTAAAAAAATATATGCCTCCTAGTTCTGTCCACTGAAAGCACCTAGAATCAGTGACATTTCAGTAGTGATGAGTGTACCTGTACCCAGATTTTCATTTCTAAATACATCCCCCACTAAAAGGAAGCAGTGCTCCTTGGGCAAATGACTGATTCCAGGGAAAGTACAAAGTGAACCATAAGCATCTTGTGACAGAAAATAAATCCTCGGCCTGGCCGCTTTGGCTCAGTGGATAGCGCATCGGTCCAAGGACTGAAGGGCCCTGGGTTTCATTCCAGTCAAGGGCATGTACTCAGTTGCAGGCTTGATCCCCAACCCTGGTTGCAGGAAGCAACCAATTGATGTGTCTCTCTCCACTTAACCTCCACTCTCTCTAAAAATCAAAGGAAAAATACCCTGAGGTGCGGATTAACAACAAAAAAAGAAAGTAAATCCTCAAAAATTGATGAGAACATGTCAGAGAACATAAGAGCCAGCTTGAAAAAGCTCTCATTGCCCTGGCCAGTGTGGCTCAGTAGGTTGAGCATTGTCCCATGCAGAGAGAGGTCATTGCTGGTTTTGATTCCTGGTCAGAGCACATGGCAACGTTGTGGGCTCAATCCCCAGCAGAGGGCATACAGGAGGCAGCCGATCAATGTTTCTTTCTCTCCCTCTCCTTTCCCCTCTCTCTAAAACCAATAAAAACATATTTTTAAAAAGAAAAAGTGCCCTAACCGGTTTGGCTCAATGGATACAGCGTCGGCCTGTGGACTCAAGGGTCCCAGGTTCGATTCCGGTCAAGGGCATGTACCTTGGTTGCAGGCACATACCCAGGAGGGAGTGTGCAGGAGGCAGCTGATCGATGTTTGTCTCTCATCGATGTTTCTAACTCTCTATCCCTCTCCCTTCCTCTCTGTAAAAAATCAATAAAATATATTTTTTTAAAAAAAAAAGAAAAAGAAAGCTTCCACTGGCCAATTGTGGGCAATATTAGCATCAAAACAATAATAATAAATTAGAAAACATTGGATAAAAAAGAATCTGGGTATCCATGAGGATACAAAAAGATTTAACAGGAAATAAATAAGGAAAGAAAGCTCTTCTTTATTATAGAATGCTAACAAATATAGAAGAAACATTAGTTTTTAAAAATCACAAATTTGCAACCTCTATAGTAATAGATTTATATGGGAATTTCCAATGAGTGCTAAAATTACTGGATGAAAGTTTGTTGGTAAATAGGATATTTGCAGAGTCTCAAATTATCTCCCCACAGATTACTGCTGATTACAAAGAGGATACGTTCCTGCAAGTGGGGAAATCTGGCAGACACAAGCCTCCCTAAATGATCAAAGTGACATCATGTGCCTCCCGATGTGATACACTGAGGACACAGCAATCTATATATATAAACCTGACACCAGTTAGAGTGGCCATTATCAACAAGACAAGCAAAAACAAGTGTCAGAGAGGTTGTAGAAAAAAGAGAACCCTCATTCAATGCTGGTGGGAAGGTAGACTGGTACAACCACTATGGAAAGCAGTCTGGCAATTCCTCAAAAAATTAAAAATAGAGCTACCATATGACCCAACAATCCCACTCCTGGGTATATACCCAAAAAACTCAAAATCATTTATACACAAAGATATATACACCCCTATGTTCATTGCAGCATTATTCAAGGTGGCCAAGAGTTGGAAACAGCCAAAGTGCCCTACAATAGAGGACTGGATAAAGAAGATGTGGTATATATACACAATGGAGTACTACACGGCCATAAGAAAGGATGAAATAGCGTCATTTACAACAACATGGATGGACCTTGAGAACATTATGCAAGGTGAAATAAGTCAAACTGAGAAAGCTAAGAACTATATGATTTAACTCATATGTGGAATATAAAACTGAAACTTATGTACACAAACAGCATTGTGGTGGTTGCCAGAGGTAGGAGAGTAGGGGAAGAAAGGGGTCCTAATATGAGGTGACAGGAGAAGATTTGACTTTGGGTGGTGGGCACATTGTTTTATATACAGATTTTGTAAATTAGTAATCCACACATGTAACCTACATGTTCATGTTGACTGTCACCCCAATAAAAATTTTTTAAAAAAGGGCTAAGCGACTGTCTGATCATCCAACCGGTAGCTATGATGCCCACTGACCACCACGGGGCAGACGCTCAATGCAGGAGCTGCCTAGCTGCAGTGACTTGGCAGTGGCGGCAGTTCTTGGGTGATGCACCCGAAACCAGAAAGGAGGGAGCCTGATTCCGGGATGCGTCACCCGAGAACCACCCTCTTGCAATCTGGGATCCCTCGGGGGATGTCAGAGAGCAGGTTTCAGCCTGATCCCCGCAGGCCAGGCTGAGGGACCCCACCTGCCAGAAGGACTCTGCTCACTCAGCAGATGACCTTCAAGCTGCAACACTGCCCCAGGTGCAGCAGCTGGGGAGAGACCTAGGGAGGTTGGCTCCAGGGTGTGTCCAGCCGTCTTGCCCAGTCCCACCCCACCAGCCACCTTCTAATTAATTTCCTTTCAATGTACACAAATCCATGCACCAGGGCACTAGTACTTACGTAATATTCCTGCCAAAACAACAACAAACAAACAAACAATAACCTGAATCTAATCATGAGGAAACAATCAAGCAAACTCAAATTGAGGGGCATTCTATAAAACAACTGGCCTATACTCTTCAAAAATATCAATGTCATAAGAGACAATGAGGAACTATTCCCAATTTAAGGAGACACTAAATATACATGAAAACCAAATACACTGGGTGATCCAGCCTAGATTCTGGATCAGAAAAATTGAATATTAACTGTATATTAGATAATAGCATTGAATCAATTCTGCATTTGATCACTATATGGTGGTTATGTAAGAGACTATCGTACTTAGGGGATACATGCTGCAGTATTTGATCAATAATATGAGTAAATTAATAGTAATGAATAATTCAGAACCAAAATTCTCATCTAGCTACCTATGGGTTACAGAGTAGTTTTATTTAGCCTACAGGGCCTTACAGTAGGTTTTTTGAAAAGTGTTACATTAGCCTGGCCAGTGTGGCTGAGTGGTTGAATATCATCAGCCCATGAACCAGGAGGTCAGGGTTTGATTCCTGGTCAGGGCATATGCCCGGTTGCGGGCTCGATAGGAGGCAGCCAGTCGATGATGCTTTCTCCATCGATGTTTCTCTCTCTCCATTCCTCTCCCTTCCCCTCTCTAAAATCAATAAAAATATATTTTAAGAATAAAAATTAAAAAGTGTTAAATTACTTGCTAATAAATATAATAATGATGATTTTTTTTCTCCTCTTAAAACATCAAGAGCCCACAACACTTGGCTTCCCAATGACTAAGCAGCCACCACCCACCCTTTGATGGTCATGTTCTCTATAGGTCACCGACATCCCCACCATTCTGAATGTCTTTCTGACCCAGCCTGCTTCACTCACTCCAGTTACTTCCATGGCCCCAGAAGGAATTTGAGTTTGTGAGCTCTTGTTTAGACAACAAAGAGGAAAGTGAGATCACCATCTCTAGAAAGGACCTGAGAAAGAAAAAAGGTGGAACTTAAAAAGCATCTGAAACTCGGCATACCCAAAACTGTATTATTGATTTCTCCTTCCTGCCCCATCCCTGCTTTTGTTATAAGCAAGCAAGCAAACAAACAAACAAAAAACAGCAAAAAAATAACTCTAGTAATTATTCTTGATACCTGTCTCTCCATCAACATATATCAAATCTATCCCAAAATTCTATAGATTTCACTTCCTAAATATTCTCAATTTTGTTTATTTGGCTCTATTTCAAGCACTAAAGTCACCATCATTGCCAGCACCACCAACAACACCAGAACTACCCCCATCACTACCATCACCAACATTATACCATCACCACCATTAAAACTATTATCACCATACTACCACTATCACCATCCTCACCATCACTACTATTATCACTTCAACCTCTACCCTATTCTAAGCTCCAATTATCTTATATCTAGACCAGTGGTTCTCAACCTTCCTAATGCCATGACCCTTTAATAGAGTTCCTCATGTTGTGGTGACCCCCAACCATAAAATTATTTTCATTGCTAATTCATAACTGTAATTTTGCTACTGTTATGAATCATAATGTAAATATCTGATATGCAGGATGTATATTCACTGTTACAAATTGAACATACTTAAAGCATAGTGATTAATCACAAAAACATATGTAATTATATATGTGTTTTGCGATGGTCTTAGGCAACCCCTATGAAAGGGTCGTTCGACCCCCAAAGGGGTCGCGACCCACAGGTTGAGAACCGCTGATCTAGACAAAGTTTTCTAAATGGTTCATCCACATTCATTCTGGCCTGTCTTCAAATCTCACTGCATTGAAAGAAAAGTAATTTTTTTTCAAAATGCAAATTTTGAAGTCTGTCTCATGCTTTAAAACCCTTCATTGGTTTTCATAGCTCTTGGGATAAAGAGAAAACTGCCTGCAACGGTCTGCATGGTCCAGAGCTCAGCCATCTCTGCATCCTCATTTCCTGTCTTTCCCCCTCTGCTCTTCTCATCCAGCCCTCCTGCTATTCTTTAAGTTCCCAATACTCAGCATAATCCCTTAAAAAAACACACACACACACACAACTCAGATTCCCAGAATTGGATTAATCATAATTCTTGGTTTTCATACCATTAAAATTGGCTTATGCATGGTCCTCTTTATTTATTGCATTTAAAGTAATACAATGAGCTTTTGAGAACTCCCCATCCACCTCAGTATCTACATTACTAATAATTTACAAGTCCTTTTATGAACTTCCCCATCCTTCCCCCCTCTAAATTTCCACTTTCTCTAATTTTAATATTTGTTTTTCATTGCCTTTTTTGTTTTATCACATTTATTTGTATATCTAAACAATGTACTGGTTAGTTTTTCTTTTAAACTTTATCAAATGTACCATGCAGCATATAGACTCTAGATCTTGCTTTTTTTCACCCAACATTATGTTACCAATATTCATCCATGTAGTTGTGAGTACTAGAGATTCATTCCTTTTTATTCCTTTGTAAATGTGCAAAGAATGCAATGCTCTGTATTCTTGGTCTAGTTAACTCTTACTTATCTTTCAGATCTCAGCTTTGGTGTCATTTGGTCAGATGTTTCCTGACTTTCACAATCCATTTAGACTCTCTTATTTATTACAGACCTTCAAAGCACACTGTATGTCTCCTTTGTCACCATCACCATAGTATAAATTTCATATCGTGTGATTGTTTGGATTTCAATCTGTCCCCCCACCCACTTGGCTGTAAGCTCCTCAAGAGCAGGCCTGTGTTTGACTGCTTTTAAATCTCCAGCTCCTGGAACACGTAAGGACTCAATAAAAGCAACTGCTCATGGACATGGACAGCAGTGTGGTGATTGCCAGGAGGAGGGTATAGGAGAATAAATAGTGATGGATGGAGATTAGACTTGGGGTGGTGAACACACAATACATTTGGCTCTATACAGTGTACAGATGATTATGTTGTTGAATTGTGTACCTGAAACCTGTATAATTTTGTTAAGCAGTGTCACCCAAAAAATCCAATAAAAGCATGTCTGTTCTTTCTACTTTGAAAATTGTGCTTACTACTATATACCATTCCAACCTGATATGCCTGCCACATACACTATTTATGGTTCCCTAAACTATGCCGGCTAATTTCCTACCACCTTACCTTTGCTTATGCTTGTTTCCTGTTCCCAGAGAGTCCTTCATTTCTGAGTATTTAAATCCTACTCAATGCCCACTTCAAATACGGCATCCCCCCAAGATATTGCCTGGATTTCCAAGATGAAATAGTCTCTTCACTCTCTAGCCCATTAGCATACACTACCTTACACAGTGCTTTATTGTGCACAATCAAATGCTCTTCTTGGTGTATTGGAACAAACATGGCTTTTATATGCAGACCAGAGTTCGAATCCTTTATACTACTACCTATTATGTGACCTTCATAAATTATCTATATAGAAATAATCATATATAAGTCTTGGAAATGTTGGTCACATTAAATTAAAGTAGATAAATACCTGGAAATGCTAGATAGGAATCCCCTTTTCACTTACTACATGTTTTCCTGGTATAGCACTTTTGGCTTACCCCACACCTCTTACTCATTTTTCCTTGAAAAGAAGGAGTGTTTTAACAGATTAGTGAATTTAGAAGAAAGTGAGCATGCTAGCTTAACCTCCTCCTTCTACACCTCCTCCTCTCCATCTTCGCCCCTTCTCATCTGCCTGCTTGCATGTTCAGACATTCTGCTCTGCCCCTCTATGCCTAGTGAGTCAGGCTCTGTCTTAGGGGTGTGACTGGTAGGTAAAGCTCTCTAACTTTGGACTGGGTTGTTAGCAACCCCTGTGGCCACACTTCTGAAGCAGGTTCTCCCATCAGCTTATCAGTGGTAAAGCTCACACTTTACTCTCCATCTGCTTTCCTGTCTCGTTTCTCAACTGGCAGGGGAAAAAGTTCATTATGTATTGACTTCCTAAAGCTACAACCATAAAATAATATGACCCTTGTGTTTAAACAAGCATACCAGATCTTTCACACCCAAATAAGGGATGCCCTTCAAAATGGGTCCCCTGAGGAAGTGACACATATGTTCCAATACATTCCAATAAGGCAACTCTGGTTTGAAACCTTTTGGATGTATAATGAGAGCCTTTGGGTTTTATTTGAATATCTTCATTGATCTCAAGTCACATTTGAAAAGGGTAAATTTGAGTTTTGAAAACACCAAAAGTCATTTGGAACCAAGGCTGGGCATTTTGAATAAACAATGAGAAGGAATTTAAAAATAATGAGGAGGGAGAGGGGGGGGGGGGAGAGAGAGAGAGAGAGAGAGAGAGAGAGAGAGAGAGAGAGAGAGAGAGAGAGAGAGAGAGAACTGAAAGACTCCTACACAACAGCCACATTTTCAAAATCATACACAGCTCCCCACAGTGACCATTGTTAAAAACAATGCTTATCAGGCTCCATTCACCAGAATGTGTTTATTATTTAAGTCACTTCTAACAATCCCCATAGACACCTCACAGGATAGAGAACCATTGGAGCTAAAACAGTGAAAAAGCTCTCTGTCAACTATAAGGGACAATACAGACGTCAGTTGTACTATGGTAATTATTATTATGATTAACTAGAGGCCCGGTGTACAGATTTGTGTATGGGTGGGGTCCCAAGAGGGATGGGGGGGGAGGGTAACGGGGGAGGCTGGGATGCGATTGGTCCTCCAGGCAGGTGGTGGGATGCCCTTGCCAGCCACTGACATTCTCTCTGGTTGTCAAGAGCCACCTGGCAGCTGCTGTTATCTTGCTTCTTCCTTGCAGAGTGTCTAGGGAGGCGAAGCAGCCATGGTGCCCGAGGCCAACTTCCAGGAGGCCAGCAGTGCTGTTGGGATCGTGCAGGCAGCACTGGTCTGTTAGTGCCTGGCCCGTTCTCTGGAGATTGGAACTGCAGTACTACTGAGGGAGTGAGTGGGCCGCTGGGATGGTCAGCTGAGCGGCGCTCCTGCTGTGGGAGCGCACTGACCACAAAAGGGCAGCTCCTGCATTGAGCGTCTGCCCCTAGTGGTCAGTGCGTGTCATAGCAACCAGTCGTTCCGGTCATTCCAGTTGCTTAGTCTTTTATATAAATACTAGAGGCCCAGTGCACAAAAATTTGTGCACTCGGGGGGGAGGGAGGGTCCCTCAGCCCGGCCTGTGCCATCTCAGTCTGGGACCCCTCAGGGGATGACCACCTGCTGGCTTAAGCCCGCTCCCCAGGGGATCGGGACTAAGATGGCAATCAGACACCCCTCTGGCAGCCCGGCAGCCCTCGGGGGATGTCCACTTGCCAGTGGGGAGCAGGCCTAAACTGCAGTCGGACATCCTTAGTGCTGCTAAGGAGGCAGGAGAGGCTCCCACCACCACTGCTGTATTGGCAGCCATCAGCCTGGCTTGTGGCTGAGCAGAGCTCCTCCCATGTGAGAGCGCCCTGACCACCAGAGGGAAGCTCCTGCATTGAGCGTCTGCCCCCTGGTGGTCAGTGTGTGTCATAGTGACCAGTCATTTCCAGTCCTTCTGCTGTTAGGGTCAGTTTGCATATTACCCTTTTACTATATAGGATAGAGGCCTGGTGCACGGGTGGGGGCCGGTTGGTTTGCCCTGAAGGGTGTCCCAGATCAGGGTGGGGGTCTCGCTTGGGTGCCTGGCCAGCCTGGATGAGGGGCTGATGGCTGTTTTCACCTGGTCACACCCCCTTCAGGGTGGGGGTCCCCACTGGGGTGCCTGGCCAGTCTGGGTGAGGGGCTGAGGGCCGTTTTCAGGCTGGCGGGTGACTGAAGCTCCCAACCTCTCCTTTTTTTCTTTTCTTTTTTTTTATTCTGGGATTTATTTACCTTCTATGGCTGTCACTAGAACTAAGAGCCAGCTTTAGCTCTGAGGCTGAGCTCCAGCTCTGAGACCTCGGCTGCTGAAAGCAGGTATCTGGATTTGTTTGGCTTCTTTAATTGACACTCTGTTGCAGCTCCAGCTCTGAGGCCCGGCTGGCTGAAAGCAGGTTTCTGGGGTTTGTTTAGCTTCTATAATTGCAACATTGTTTCTTAGAGTGCAGCTCAGAGGCTGGCAGCAGCAGGCGGGGAACCTTGGCTTCCTCCATCACTGGAGCAAGCAAGCCTCCTGTTCGCTTCAGCTGCCTGGCTGTTGGCTGCCATCTTGGTTGGCAGTTAATTTGCATATCGCCCTGATTATCCAATGGGAAGCATGTCAGAGGTATGGTTAATTACCATGTTTGTCTATTATTACATAGGACTTGAGGCCCAGTACACAAAAATTTGTGCACTTGGGGGGCATCCCTCAGCTCAGCCTGCCCCCTCTAACAGTCTGGGAGTCCTCACAGGATGTCCTACTGATGTCCCTGTGGGGAGCGGGCCTAAGCTGCAGTCTTACTTAAGAGTGGACTTTTCTGGCCACGTTTGCAATGCCAGGGATCTTGCTCCAGTGTTGTCATGGGGAAGTTATTGTCTTTCTGGCAACAGATTACCTAGGTGAACACCAAACAGCCCAAGCTGGCCCAATGAGCAATAGGCCTGGTGCAGTCACTGTTCCTACACTGCCTTGCCTGCCCTCTCCTTTCACTTTTACCCCCTTACCCACCACCTTTTAGGAGAGGCAGCATTCATTCTTGTGCACAAAGGCACTATAGATGGCCATTTGCAGGAGGAAGGGGAGTGTCCATGGCCCTTTTCTACTTCTGACCTTTAAAAGCGTGGCCAGCCATGGGCAGTCTTGGCCACTCCCTTCAACCACAACTAAAATGAGAACAGCTCTCAGAAGAAAAATCCCTTTCCACCTATTTTTACCGAGTGTCTCACTGCCATCATTAAAACAAATTAGAAGCATAAGAAATACCTCCAGTAATGATCAAAGTCTACACCACAAAGTGAAACGAAGCCAAATGTCAATTAACCTATGAATTTGATCAATTAACAGTGGACAGCTAAACCAAATGATCCAGTTAAAGCAAATTCTCAACTGGTAATGGGATTGCTAGATCTATCAAAAATATCTGGCAACACATTTCAGCAAAGGGTTTTTGCTTAAATTGTCTGAAGTGTCACCTCTATTCCACGTGATTCCTTTTTAGACAAAGGCTTCAGTTGTGGAAAACAGAGGCAGAATGAGACGATTTCAGGGTCCATCCCCACCCCACCAGCTCTGGCAATAGTGTTGACCCAGCTGATGTCTGGCATCTCCCCTCTATGACCCTAGGTAGCCCAGAGGTAACTTGCAACATTGCTTAGGAGGTTAGTTTAAGCCTGAAATATCAGGATCAATTTAGGCCTGACCTAGAGGGATCAAAGTTCTCCCTAGGGTCTCCTGTACTTTTCTGAAGAAATCTAAGTTACCTTCCCCTACTAACCAGATTTAAGGAGACAGGATGAGGGGGCTGAATGATCCTTCCCTCAGCCTGTCCTTGATGTTTGTATATAAAGAATTTCGAAAGTAGTCAATGTAGTACTATGATCAAATGATGAAAAAATTTGCTGACTTGAGAAAAATAACTATAGAAAAAAAGCAGTGATTGGTGAGTCAGGAGACTTGTGTCTGAAATCAATGGGCTAAATCATCTTCAGTAAGTAATTGCACCTTGGTGGGCCTCTATTTCCCCAACTGTTTGTTATCCATGGGCTGCACAGAACAATATTAAAGTGGAGTCAAAATAGAAGTAGAGAAGGATATTTCTCTGGGTCTAGCCCTCTGCAAAAATCCTCTCCCTGCCTTTATTTTAGGAGTCTCCAAATAGTAGGTCAGTGGGTTCAAAATAAGTCCCCTCCATTGTCATGGAACCCATGGCTCTCCTCTTCTTTGGCTCTGAATCCTTTTGGATATCTCTATGGCCAGGGCTGTCCACCAAACCCCTGGGGCTGGTGCACTGGCACTGAAACTGCTCCACAAGGCCAAAGCCACCATGCCAGGCCAGACCACCAATACTCAAGATAGCAGTCCTGGGCCAGGACCCTCAATTCCTTGGTGTCATTGCTAGTACTTCTGGTGCCTTACCGTGATGTGTTTTAGGGTATTTATATAAGCACCATTTCTCAAAATCCTCACAAAAAAGCCTTTAAACTACATCTGTTAGTTTCCATTTTATGGAAGAGGAAAATGAGACTCAGAACGACTAAATAGCAAAGCCATGACCTCAAAACTGGTAAGTGGAAAACCAGGATTTGGACCCAGGTGCATTTAACTCCAAACCCTGCCAATAACACCCAACCACTACTTATGGGAAACAAAGCTTTAGCTGTTTAGAGTTAATGTCCCAAGTTCTACACAAGTCCTAGTACAGATGACTAATCAATAATAGAGGAATATGCAAATTGTCTGGGACGCTGTCACGTAATGACCAATCAGGATAGGGGCAGGGCCGCGGCAGAGAGCTCTCAGCATGCCTGCACCAGGGGTCCGAAAGGCACAGAGAGGAAGGGAGAGCAGATAGGCAGTTAGGGAGATCAGGCCAGGAGGGGAGAGCAGATAGGCAGTTAGGGCGATAAGGCCAGGAGGGGAGAGCAGATAGGCAGTTAGGGCGATCAGGCCAGGAGGGGAGAGCAGATAGGCAGTTAGGGGGATCAGGCCAGGAGGGGAGAGCAGTTAGGCAGTTAGGGGGATCAGGCCAGGAGGGGAGAAGAGGTAAGCAGTTAGGGGGGTTGGGCCAGGAGGGGAGAGCAGTTAGGTAGTTACGGGGATCCGGCCAGGAGGGGAGAGCAGTTAGGGGGATCAGGCCGGCAGGGGAGAGCAGTTAGGGCCATCAGGCCGGCAGGGGAGCAGGTAGGGCATCAGGCAGGTGAGTGGTTAGGAGCCAGTGGTTCCAGACTGCGAGAGGGATTCTGGATTGGAGAGGGTGCAGGCCAGGCTGGGGGACACCCCCACTCCTGTGCACGAATGTTGTGCACCAAGTCTCTAGTAAATATATAAAAACCCAGCCTTACTTATAAATTTTATTTTTTTATTTTTTTATTTTCATTGATTTGAGAGAGAGAGGAGAGAGAAATCAATTTGTTGTTCCACTTATCAGAAACAGAAAAAGACTTATCTATAAAAACAATTAATCAATTTAATTATGGTAACAGTAATTAAAACAGTATGAATGTCTAAAAATCAGAAAATGGTTAATTAAATGCAGTACTAAAATGGATATTATGTAGCTATTAAAGTGAGATAGCCAAAAATTTTAATGACAGAGAAAAGTGCTTATAATGTTATATTAACTTGAAAATAAAGACACAAAATTGTATGTGTAATATGATCATACTTATGAGTTAAAAGACTGAAGGCAATATTTTCCAATGATTCTGAAAATCTCTAGTGTTCTCTACAGTGATATGTACTTAACTTATAACAAGAAAATATATCTAACAAAAATGTCAGGTGCCTGCAGGTCTTTTTTTTCCTGATGTACTGAGTTGGATGAGGGCCTCCAGCATCACCAAGCTAAAAGAAAAGGGTGGATCCCTCATGGGCCATCATTCTGGCTTTTTCTCCCATATCACAAAGCCAGGCAAGTACTGAGTAACATAAATAGTAATCATAATGATAGAAACAGTAGCAACCAGTTTTGAATTTTTATTCATTACTAGGTTTTACATCCAGCTCTTTATATGTATTGTATCATTTAATCTTCACAAACCCTATGAGACAAATAGCTTAAAAGATGAAGAACTTGCCCGACAGGTGAGGCTCAGTGGTTGAGCATCGACCCATGCACCAAGAGGTCTCTGGTTTGATTCCCGGTCAGGGCACGTGTCTGGGTTTGAGCTAGATCCCCACTATGGGGTGCTGATCAATGTTGATGCACTGATGTTTCTATCTCTCTCTCTCCCTCTCCCTTTCTCTCCAAAATCAAGATAAACATTTTTTAAATGAAGAAATTGGGGCTCAGAGAGATAAAAACCACACAGGTAATATATGGCTAAGTAGGGGCTAGAATCCAGATGTGACTTTCCATAATGCTTTGCTCTTTCCCTAATGTTGATTAGGTTTGAAAGAAAATTGGAATTTTTTTTAGTTTGAAATACAAAAATTTTATTTGTCCTTAGCATGACCTATTTTTATAGGAGTCAGGATACTGGATTCAAATCTTCTCCAGACTAGCCAAGTGACCTTGAACAAGTCATATCTCCTCTGAGATTATGTTACCTCTATGCATTGGAGGCATGGACTAGATCAATTTCCCAAAAAGCTTTTCTTGTTAAAACACAGCTTTTAGGGTTTTTTCCAGACCTATGGGATGGGACCTTCTAGCGTAGAGCCCAGAAATATCTATTTTAATAAGCTCCCTGGGTCATTATTAATCAGAATGAGAATTAGTCCCTGGACTGGTATTTGGAAACCACCATACTAGACAATCTATGAGCTATCTTTCATATCCACTAGTCGATTACTATGTGGTGGGGCTCCAAGGTTGGGGTCAAGGTATAGCCACCACTGAACTTCAGACAGGTCTGGGATGATGGGCATAAAATGCTGTGGATGGGCTCTCTAGGGACCAGTATGCATGAGGTTTGGAGAAAAAAACAAAGGACAAAGAGAAACTGGAAGCAAGAAGTGTGAGTACTGGAGATTGCTCTCTGTATGCAGCCCCTGGGATTAGCATCTGAACTCCAGGGGAAAATGCTGCAAACAGAAAGTAAGGAACCGAAGAGGTGGGTGGCATCACACTGTACCACCTAAGGTGCTTAAAAAGTGCTGTTGCCTGGGTCCCCCCTCCAGATCCTTACTTAATTGGTTTTGGATATGTGCCTGAGCCTTCGTTGTAAATTGATATTTCAAGGACCCTCCTGGTGAGTTCATAAGGAAAAATAATCATCTTTTGGGTTTAAAAAGGATTGAAAGTCTGAATACAAAACTTCCTCAATACATTTTGGGAGGATAAACTCAACACCTCAATCATGTTTCTGTGGCATGCCTTATAAGTTTAGTTGCATAGAAAGGTTTCAGTTCTCCACGTGGGTGAGTCACAAGCAGCCCATCCTAACTGACGGGATTTTTCTTCCTCAGAGAAGGGGGTGAATTGATCTGTTGTTTTGTCACTGTCTAGCTAAAGCCATTGGGAGGGTGCCAGTTATCACTTGGAGAAAAGGTATCATTTTGAAGTACCAAAGACAGAGGATGAATTGTGTTCATGAAATAGATGTTTCACTCTACTTTTTAATTTGCTCATGTTTGAGTTAACTGAGAGTTCTGTCTTTATTTTTAAAGAATGACATTTACACAGCCACTCACACTGCCAAGCTTTGTTATATAAACAGCCTTGTTTTCCAAAAGTCTGGCGCTGCCTAGAGACCAAATGTGTGCAGTACTTTGAATTTCTATTCGGAAGGAGCCTCTTCAACCTGTTGCTTCTGGCCCCTGTGATTTGCCTCAGTCAGGAGCAGTTAGGTTCAGGTTAAGCAAACTGGATTTTTCATATGGCAAAATTTCCTAAGCAAGGGCAGTGACACCAGAGTAACATTTTAAAGCCAGACTGCAATGCAGTGATAGGGAATCTTCTCACTGACATCAAAAGCCTTGCTTTGGAATCAGACACTGGGAGGAAGAGCTTGGCCAGCGACTTTGCACACAGTGACCTGGGCTTACTACTCATGTACCTACCCATGGGAGGAGCCCAGACCTTCTGAAGCTGAACCAGGGCTAAAATTTGAAGGTCTCACAAGTTGATCTCATAAAGCCTGGAGACAGAAACTATAAAACCAATGTTTTTCAGAATTTGGTTTACACACCACTTACATCAGCATCACAGTGGGTGCTTATTAAAAATACTGTTTCTTGGTACCCACCCCACAACAGAATCTGTTGGTGTGGGGCCCAGGAAGTTGGATTTTACCAGTCCATCTCAGTGTTACCTACGGCTTAGTTCTCATCAAAGCCTGGAACAGCTGTGGAGAGCCCCTGGGTTGCCTTGGGTGGGTTGGGCTGTCTTTTCGTAGTGCATGTCTTTTCAGCTGAGGAAGAACCAATGTGTGTATGAGCTGACCTCAGAGCTCTTCATTTCACACACACACCCAGTGGCTGACCTCTCTGGGTACCCCCATCCAGGGCTGCGGCCTTTCCCACTGTCTCAGTTGAAACTGACTAGGCTGGAGAACCAAGATGGTGGCAACAGAAACTCTGCAGGCCAGAGGGGAGTGGCAAGAAATATTCAAAGTGATGAATAGCATGGACCTACAACCAAGATTACTCTACCCAGCAAAGCTATCATTTAGAATTGAAGGTCAGATAAAGAGCTTCACAGACATGAAAAAGCTAAAGGAGTTCATCACCACCAAACCAGTATAACATGAAATGTTAAAGGATATTCTTTAAAATAATAATGAGGAGGAAAAGGAGGAGGAGGAGGAGGAGGAGGAGGAGGAGGAGGAGGAGGAGGAGGAGGAGAAAAATAAAAATATTAACAATATATGGCAATAAATATACACCTATTAATAATTGAATCTAAAAATCAAAATAAACTAAAAAGAAATGTAATGAAAAAAATAAACTGAAGCATAAAATAGAATCAGAGGCATGGAAACATGGAACAGACTGACCAATCTCAGAGGGAAGGGGGATGGCGGGGGCAGAAAGAGATTAACCAAAGGTTTTATATGCATATATGCATTACCTATGGACACAGACAATAGGTGGTGAAGGCTTGGGGCAGGGCAGGAACCAGGTGGAGGGGGCAAATGGGAGGAAAAAAGGGGAACATCTGTAATAGTCTCAACAATAAAAATATTTTTAAAAAAGAAAAGAAACTGACTGGGCCAAGCCCCTTGAATCAAAGTGTCAATCAGCTAATCTGACCCATTAAACCTTGCTAATTACTCATGCTAATTAGTAAGGTCTAATCCCCTGCTTCTCAAACCTTGGCTTGAAGCAGAAACACCCAGAGCATTTGTTAAAATGCAGATTACTGGTCTCCACCCTAAAAGTAACTCTGGGGTAAGGTCTGAGAACTTGCATTTCTAATAAGTTCCCAGAAGATGATGCTGATATTACTGGTCTAGGGACCAATGGTTCTCAAGTTTGTTGGATATTTAGACTCCCTAGAGAGCTTTAAAAAATTTTTAATGAGTGGGCCCCATTCCAATTCAATCAGAACCTCTGGGGGTGAGACCAGGCTATCAGTTCTTTGTAAATTATTATCCCAGGTGATTCTAATGGGCAGCCAAGTTTTAAAATTATTGATCTAGAACTGTGATTCAAAATTGGTTATGCATAAGAACCTGTGGAGTGTGCTAGAAGGCAGATTTCTGGGCCTCCAACCAAAGAAATCTGTCTCAGAATGTCATCAGTAGGGCCTGCACATTGGGATCTTTTTTGTTGTTAATCCTCACCAAAGAATATTTTTCAAGTGATTTTTAGAAAGAGTGGAATGGAAGGGGAGAGACAGAGAGAGAGAGAGAGAGAGAGAGACATTGATTGGTTACCTCCTGCACACACCCCAGCTAGAGTCAGGGATAGAGCCTACAACCAAGGTATGTGCCCTTGACCGGAATTGAACCCGGGACCCTTCAGTCCGAGGGCCAACACTCTATCCACTGACCCAAAACAACCGGGGCGCACAGTGGGATCTTTTACAAGCATCTCAGGTGGTGATGATAGAAGCCAAAGTGCAGAGCCCTTAGTAGCACATATAGAATTCCATTGGGGAGCTTTTGAAACGTCAGTGTCTTCCTGCCCATTCAGATTCAGTTGATCCAGAATGTGGTCTATCATCTATAATTTTCATAGATCCCTAGTTATTTAATATTTTAATATACAGCCAGGACTGAGAACCATTGGTTTGTGCATCAGTATCACCTGTGGAACTTGTTAAACTACATAGATGCCCACTTCCTACCCCAAAGCTAGTGAATCAGTATATCTAGGACTGACACCAAAGTATGTGTTTTTAACAAGCTCAGAGAATATTCTAAGCATAGCAAGATTTGAAAAACATTGGTCTAACTTAAATTTCCCTTTTTAACCATGGACTTCTGAGAAAATCTTTGAAAACTACTGGCTTAGACTAATGCTATTCTGGTTGTTTCTATTCATTGTGAGCATTTCTCTGATCTACCTTTATAGCAGCCTGGCAAGACTAAAATTTGGGAAGAAAGCAGAGATAATATATTTGGCCAAATCCAGCGCCAATTCTAAGGTGAAACATTTTGTCATGCTGGGCTCTTGGTAAAGATGGGATGTGATCCATGTTGGTTCTGGATGACCACTCCTCTCTGGTAACAGTGCATTAGATTCCACCAGGTACCTTCCTAATTGCTCTTGTCTGCCCACAGGGTCATTGCCCACCAGGTCACACAGTTTTGAACATTGAATGAAGTGCTTATAAAATACACTTGGCCCTCATTTCACCTCCACTCTTAGGGTATGATGATTCTCCTGAGCTGCAGTGGCCTATGGCTTGGATTGAAAAAAGGCAAAATCCTCAAACCACAGGACACTGCCCATTCAGGTGCTGGTGACATCTAAGATGCAGCCCAAGAGCTAATGAATGGGAGGGTTCACTTATGTACCCCAGAGGCTAAGTGCAAAACTATAAATATCTCTAATGCATGTGATGCTGAAAGTTCCATGGCAATTTTGTTCATGGAAGGAAGGAAGGAAGGAAGGAAGGAAGGAAGGAAGGAAGGAAGGAAGGAAGGAGGGAGGGAGGGAGGGAGGGAGGGAGGGAGGGAGGGAGGGAGGGAGGGAGGGAGGGAGGGAGGGAGGGAGGGAGGGAGGGAGGGAGGGGAAGGAGGGAGGAAGATTGGTTTTTATGTTTTTGCAGGTAGAGTGAAATTCTTGGAGCAGACATTCTCATGTAGATTCTCATGATCAAGATACAAAGATGAGCCCTAACTGGTTTGGCTCAGTGGATAGAGCGTCAGCCTGCGGACTCAAGGGTCCCAGGTTCGATTCCAGTCAAGGGCATGTACCTTGGTTGCGGGCACATACCCAGTAGGGAGTGTGCAGGAGGCAGCTGATCGATGTTTCTCTCTCATCGATGTTTCTAACTCTATCCCTCTCCCTTCCTCTCTGTAAAAAATCAATACAATATATATATATCTTTTTTTTAAAGATACAAAGATGAGGGAGAAGTCAACATCTAACACCAGCTGGTGAGAAGTGTCTTTGCTGCTTGTTCACTGGTGAATTCACAAGATCTTCATGGCTTGATCTAGTATAAGATGAGCATTTCCCTAGAATGTCTGGATCTAGGGAGGGCTCAAGTGGAAGGGGTGGCCCACTTGCTGATCTCCATGTTTTTGCAGCTATCCATGGGGAGATTGAGCGGATCTTCTCTCTGGACACCTGAACCTGATAACTATTGTAGGGACCTGATCCCATCTGAGTCTTCTGGAAACTGAGCTAACACCCACAGAGAGAGCCTATTATCCTTAAAGTATCCTCTGGCTATAAATCCTGCTGATCTCTAATCCAGATGCTCTCTTATCTCTTCTGGTCCATTGATCCCTTAACATTTTTGTGTTCCCTTTGAGAGGACAGATTTTTCTAGTTGAATTCTGTGACCCCAAAGGCATGTGCTACATTCTGTGAGTCAAGACTGCTCTCTTCCCAACTATCTCCACCCTTCTTTAGCCACTTCCAATCTAGCACTCTGGCAACACTGGAGCTTCAAGTTTTCCCAGACTACACCCAAGGAAGTGAGGGATTAATCGCTCCATTACTCTGGATTCCAAACTTATAATTGTCTGGCAACATCTCAACCTGGTTCAATCTATGCGAGGTTGGCATGCGCACAGCTCAGTGTGGCTGGAGAAAACTCACAATTATGAAGACTGATCTCTTTTTAAATATGAGGTCATTGATATAAAGTAGGCCTTAATGCTGCCCTAGATCATTTACTCTAGCACTCTGACCCTTGATTTATTTCATACCTTCTCTCCTCTCCTCAAACCCCTAGTACTTCCTCACTCATACTCACTTTCAGCTGATAAAAGGTTATCCAATTCATTGAGAATATGGAAACTGATAGAAAAGCACCCACCACCTCTACCAGCTCTTGAATTCGTACCCATATACTCTGTCTTACCTCCTGTTATATGAACAAGCAACCCATTCTCCTAACTAAAGACAACTCCTCCACTTCAGCATTAGATCCCATTGTCAGCAATCCTCCCCTGTCTCCCGCACCATCTTTTTTTCTCTCTACTGATTCAATCTCATAACATTTAAACATACTTCAATTTCTTCTCCAACCTGGAACCACATCCTCTTTCATTCCCCTTTCATTTACCACCTCACATCTCTACTTTCCTTTATAGCAAAGCTCCTAATAAGATTTAGCTGCACTCATCATTTCGACTTCCTCCATAGTGCCCCTCTTTCCCCCCAGCCACCATTCTACTGAAACTACTCTTCTCAAGGTCACTATTGACCTCCATTTTGCTCAATCTAGTGGTTAATTCTCAGTCCTCATCATACTTAACATATCAGCAGCATTTGACAAAGTTAATTGAGCTTTCTCCTTGAAATACTTTCTTTACTTGTATTCCTGGAATTCCTGGTTTTCTTTTGACTTTATTAACTCTTCCCTGACTCCTCCTCTGATCTCTAAATGTGGAGTGACCCAGAGCTCAGTCCTTAGGCCTCTTCTCTTTAATATTCACTGACTCCCTTGGTGTTTTCATCTTCTCTTCCGGCTTTAAATATCATCCATGCTAATGATTCCCAAATTTCACTTTCAGTCTAAACCTCTCCCAAATCTAAACTCTAGATTTGAATTTCCAACTGTCTAGTCCACAGTTTCACTTGGATGATCAATAGGCATCTCAAACCTGACCTGTCCATAAATAAATTCTGTTCTTTCCCCCCTAAAACCAAGTCCTCCAGCAATCGTCCTCAATGTAAGAAGTAGCAATTCTCTCCTTCCAGTTACTCAGGCCAAAATTCCTGGCCTCTTCCTCTCAGATTGCCAAAGTGTGTCCATTAGCAATCTCATTGACTCTACCTTCAAAATATATCCATAATTCACACTTCTCACTGTCTTTTTCACTATAACTATAGTTCAACTTGTACTGTACTTTTCTCTCACAAGGATTATGGCATTAGTCACCTGACTGCTCTGCTTCCACCCTTGTCTCCCTTCAGTCTATTCTCAATATAATAGCCAGAATTATCCCTTTAAACTGAAGTCAAATAGATCATGCCTCTATTCAAGTCTATAGAAGTTTCCACCTCAGAATAAAAGCCAAAGTGCTTACAAGGTCTCACACAATCTACTCTCACCTTTTCCTGCCACTAGGCTCTACCATTAACTCATTAACCTCATTTCCTACTCCTGCCCTTCCTTCATTTTGCTCTTAAAACACCCTTAGCCAGTTCCCTCACCTGCTTCAGGCATAGCACAGATATTGCTATCTCAGTTAAACCTTCTATAATGGACCCTAGTTAAAAATCACAAGCCCACCTCCAATCCCACCTCCTTATGCTATCCACCTCATTGCTTTGTTTTCTCCATTGCATTTTTTAAAACAAACTGGTATGTATTTTACATATTTGTTTACTGTCTGGCTCTCTCAATAGGATGCAAGCTAATGGAGACATTTTACTAGAACAATAGGTACTCAATAAATATTTTTAATATATCTTATTATTTTTAATATTCACTAGGGTTTGGACCTGCAGAGGAGAAACCAAGGTCCACATATAACACTACTTGTCTTTGTTCCTCATTGAATCCCTCCTTACAGATTTTAAGTATGGCAGATTGAAAATAGGTGTTTATTTCCATTTCTCCCCAAACTCATTTTCCAAAGTAGAAAATCAAAAGATACTTAAAATTTTAAAGCCAAAGTTACATTTAACTTTAAAATTTTTCTTAATCTTCACCCGAGGACATGTTTTTATTGATTTTTTTTTTTGAGAGAGAGAGAAAGAGAGAGAGAGAGAGAGAGAGAGAGAGAGAGAGAGAGAGAGAGAGAGAGAAACATCAATTAGTTGACTCTTATGCACCCTGACTAGGGATTGAACCTGTAACCTAGGTATATGCCCTGACCTGGTGTATGGGATGATGTTCTAACCAACTGAGCCACCCAGCCAGACTACATTTAATTTTTAAATATGGTTGTAACCCCGGGATGATAAAGCAGAATTGAAAGTGGTTGCCTCTGGGGAATGTGAATTTGGGGGGGGTGAAGTATAAGACAAGGGATGATGTTGTTGAATTTGTATGTTGTTGTTTTTAAGCATTAGAGTATAATGTGACCACAAAAAATCTAAAAGTAACAGATAAAATACAGTTATGGTAGGAGATTTTAATATACTTCTTTCAAATCAGGGAGCTCTAGGGGGGAAATATAAATACAGACAGAAGAACTGAATATTACTGTTTCAATATTGCGCTTTTTTTTAAATGCCAAAGAACTTTACATCCATTGAAGGAAAGACATTATAAAAATCAATTGTGTTCATGGCTGCAAAGAAAATCTCAAGAAAATATGAAAAGCAGAAATTTTACAGAGCTCATTCTCTGATAAGAATCCAATAAAATCCGAAATAAATGATATATAAAAGGAGTTTTAGAAATTTAGAAATTCCTTTTCTCTCTTGATGCAGCCTAGCTTTCAACAGCACTTTCTCCCTGGGGACATAACACATAAAAAGCTTCATTTGACAATTAGAGATGAGCAATGACTTTGGTTGTTCTAGCCAGTGACTACCCTGCCCCTGAAGCCTTGAAACTCATTGATTAAAAGGATGGGGAGCCACATGGCATCTTAATTTAAGAGGAATAAAAAAATGAATTAAATAATTCCTAAAATATAATATCCATTATTCATAAGTATGGCCATTACTTTAAATCCAGAGCCACAAAATGTTAATCAACTAATGGAAAGGACCAAAATTATCAATCTCAACTGCATACCTATGCTCATCTTTGGTCAGTTTTCCAGAAGGATTAATAAACAGTGAGGTTAAAAGATTTACTGATGGATGGGATTTCAACCAGTAGTACTTACCCAAGTATCTGGGTAAGTACTCTCAAAGTGGTATGCCGGTGAAAATGCATATCCTGGTTCTGGCTGATATGCTCAGTTGGTTGAGTGTCATCCCATGCACGGAGAAGTCACCATTTTGATTCCGGTCAGGGCACATACCTGGGTCTTGGGCTGGATCCGCAGTAGGGGGCAAGCAGGGGGCAGCTCATAGATGTTTCTCTCTCATCGATGTTTCTCTTTCTCCCTCTCCCTTCCTCTCTTTCTAAAAATCAGTAAAAACATATTTTCTTAAATGTATATCCTGGACCCCACCCCTGACCAACTGAATCAGAATATGTGAAGCTCAGAAATCTACATATTCTAAGAGGCTGTTATTTATTTTATTTTTATTGATTGATTTGAGAGAGAGGAAGGGATGGGGGGGGGGGGACATCGATCTATTGTTCCACCCATTTATGAATTCATTGGTTGCCTCTTGTGAGTGCCCCAACCAGGGATGGAACCCAAAACCTTAGCATATTGGGTGGACGCTCCAACCAACTGAGCTACCCAGCCAGGACCTAAACGCTTTTAGATGGATTTTTAAATGTGGTGAAGTTCGGGAACTATGGATTTACATAATTCATTAACAATAAGAACCTCCCATAATCCAGAGTGAACTAAAATCATGGAAGGAACTGGATCCAGCATAGATTTTTTTTTAATAAAGAAAATTTGACCACTCTATAGAAAATGAGAAGAGAGGAAAAAAGTAAACAAAATGAAAACATAACATCAAGCTAAAATGGTATAATTCCAAGTATGTTACACACAATAAATAATACAAACAAGACTCATACACTAACACAGATATTCATGGATAAATCAATGTTGAATGAGAAAAGCAACTTATAAGATGATATATACAAAAAAAATGTAAACTTTCTCATGTATGTTTAAAAAATACATACATACACTAATACATATTGTAGTTTGACATTTAAGTAGGCACATAAAATTATTTCAAAATATTTTACGAATACATTTAAATTCATAACATCAACTGTCTCTGGGAATGGAGTAAGAAAATGGGAAACAAACAGGACTTCAATTTTATCTGTAAAGTTCTATTTTTAAAAAGTTAAAAAGACTAAAGCAAATATAAAATATTAATGGGTAGTGAGTACATAGGTTGTTTATTATTTCATACTGTTTTGTATTTTTCTAATTTCCAAAACTATAAACAATAAAACAAAACATATATATCAAGATTTGAAAAAGGGATGAGGTGAAAACATGTCACAGAAAATATTGTTAGGGAACTCCCATTTGACCCAGTGATCCCACTTCTAGGACTATATCCCAAAAAAATCAGAAACACCAATCAGAAAGGATATATGCACCCTATGTTATTGGAGCAGAATTTACAATAGCTAAGATTTGGAAACAGCCTAAATGCCCATCAGCAGATGAGCGGATTAAAAAACGGTGGTACATTTATACGATGGAATACTATGCTGCTGTAAAATAGAAAGAATTCTTACCATTTGCAACAGCATGGATGGACCTGGAGAGCATTATGCTAAGCGAAATAAGCCAGTCAGAGGAGGATAAGTATCACATGATCTTATTCATTTGTGGAATATAAGGAACAATGTAAACAGATGAACAAAAATAGATCCAGAGACATGGAAACGTCAAACCTCAGAAAGAAAGGTGGGGGGGGGGGGTAAGAGATCAACCAAAGGACTTGTATGCATGCATATAAGCATAACCAAAAAACAGACAGTAAGGAGGTGAAGGCATGTGCTGGGGATGGGAGCGGCTGGGGAGAGGTCGTCAATGGGGGAAAAAGGAGACATATGTAATACTTCCAACAATAAAGAATTTAAATTATTTTTTAAAAGAAAATATTGCTTAGTACTTGAGTTATTACAAAAGTATTAGAATAAATATTTAAAAACACAAAATATGCCCTAACCGGTTTGGCTCAGTGGGTAGAGCATCGGCCTGCGGACGGACTCAAGGGTCCCAGGTTCGATTCCAGTCAAGGGCATGTACCTTGGTTGCAAGCACATCCCCAGTAGGGAGTGTGCAGGAGGCAGCTGATCGATGTTTCTCTCTCATCGATGTTTCTAACTCTCCATCCCTCTCCCTTCCTCTCTGTAAAAAAATCAATGAAATCTATTTAAAAATAAAAAATAGAAACACAAAATACCTTTCTCTAAGAATTCTTTATTATTCAGATTTTACACAGGTTGAAAATGAACTTTCCAGTTAATTGATCAGAATTCATAACGTTTTCATGGGCAAAAAGTATATAATCTGGATTGCCTAACAATGGGCATCAAATGATAATGAATGAACCTAGGTTGTAGGCTCTCTCACAGTGATGTTTCTGTCTCTCTCAGTCCCTTTCATTCCCTCTAAAAAGCAATGGAAAAAATATCCTGGGTGAGGATTAACAAATGATATTTATTTTTAACAAAATATTGTGGCCCCTTGAACTAGGGAGTATATTGTGGTACCTAATGAACTGTGTCACTTATTGATGAGCCTTAGGTTTTTAAAATTAGTTTCTGAACCTCTTCAAAGAATCCAATTTTATCTCTGAGCTAGAAATCTGGGGCACAAAAAGGTCATTTTCAGAGTAAATTAATGCAGTTTTCTTTTTAATTTTTTTCACAGTTTTCTTTTTTAATAATTCAGAATCTGAATTTAGAGAAAAATAAAACTAGCAGTGCTTCTATTTGAGTTGTGTTTAAAATCTGAGATGTTTGATTTAACCCCTAGAGGGTTAATCTGTTCTTGGTTAAAAAAATAAATAGGCGAGATAATTTTGTAAAATATCTTCCTTTTCATAAAGTGTTCAGTGTAAGCGTGAACCATCATGTTCATGAAGTTAAATTCACAACTGGAACAAAAAGGAGATTTTTGTCATTATGGAAGAAACTTGTCTTGGTTCACCCTATAGTTCCTTTAAATAAATAAAAAATGCAGCCTTTGTATTGAGTTTTGCTAACATCAATAAAGCTCAGGCAACACCTGCCTAGAGTGCTTGCTTTTTGGGTGGCTGTTTTTCTCAACGTCACGTCAGGATATAGCTAAGGAACAAGAGGAAAACCTGAGGTTGGCCCATGACTACTAAAATTACACTGGTCTCTTTGTGTAAGGTCCCTCAGTCATTGATCTCCAATTTAAAAATAGCTCACAAGTCACCTTGGGTCCTTTTGGCCTGTGAGGGCATGGAAACCTGATGGCTGAGGCATAGTGGGGCATATTCTAGGTCAGTGGTCGGCAAACTCATTAGTCAACAGAGCCAACGACTGAAATTTCTTTTGAGAGCCAAGTTTTTTAAACTTAAACTATATAGGTAGGTACATTGTTATTAACTTAATTAGGGTACTCCTAAGACTTAGGAAGAGCCACACTCAAGGGGCCAAAGAGCCGCATGTGGCTCGTGAGCCGCAGTTTGCCAACGACTGTTCTAGGTAAAACCAAGAACCGCTCCTCATCCCCAATTTTAGAGAGCACAGAATAGTAAATAATAGTCATGCCTCTTATAGATGGTCATTAAAGTGAACTCTGTTTTGGGTTAGGCTGTCTCTGTATAGGGAGATTTCTTTCACCCTCAGGCTTTCATGGGACTGAGGCAGTTGGAGGGGAGACAATCAGGACCAAAGCAGGACTGAAGGGTTAGGTGTGGTGCAATGCAATTAAGCTTGTCCTCCTGCCTTTGTGCCACAGACTCCAGAAAACAACACTTTCATGGAGTGGTCAAAAGAATCCTATCCTATATAATAAAATCCTAATATGCAAATCGACCAAACAGCAAAACAGCCAGTAGCTATGATGCGCATTGACCACCAGGGGGCAGATGCTGAACACAGGAGCTTCCCCCTGGTGGTCAGTGCGCTCCCACAGGGGAAGTGTTGCTCAGCCAGAAGCCAGGCTCACAGCTGGCGAGCACAGTGGCAGTGGCAGAAGCCTCTCCCACCTCAGCGGCAGTATTAAGGAGCAGTGAGCCGAGTGGTAAGGAGCAACGAGCAGGTAGGCAGTAAGGAGTGAAGGGTCCCGGACTGTGAGAGGGATCCCGGACTGCAAGAGGGATGTCAGCCTGCTGGCTTAGGCTCAAACCGTGGGAGCTTGGGCCTAAGCCAGCAGACATCCCTCGAGGGGTCCCGGACTGCCAGAGGGCACAGGCAAGGCTGAGGGACCCCCGTCCCAGTGCACAAATTTCATGCACCGGGCCTCTAGAAAATATATAAATACACACATTGGAATATTACTTAGTCATAAAAAATATGAAATATTGCCATTTGCAACAACATCGATGGATCTTTAGAGTATTATGCTAACTGAAATAAGTCAGGGAGAAAAGGACAGATACGACTTCATTCATAGTGTGTAATACAAAAGAAAAAGTAACAAACAAAACAAACTCATAGATACAGACAACAGAATGGTGGTTACCAGAGGGGAAAGACGGTCGGGGAAGGTGTAGTGGGTAATGGGGGTCAAATATATGGTAACAGAAAGAAACTAGACTTTGGGTAGTGAGCACACAATAGAGTATGCAGATGTAGAATTATAATGTTGTAAACCTGAAAATTACATGTTACTAACCAATGTTACCCCAATAAATTTAACTTTAAAATTAATTAAAAATTTACAAAACTCATAACTATGTATGGTAACATATGTTAATTAGATTTATGGTGCTGATCTTTTCCAATATATACAAATATTGAATCGTTATGTTGTACACCTGAAACTAATATCATGTTATATGTCAACTAGAGACCTGGTGCACGAATTCATGCAACAGTAGGGTCCCTCGGCCTGGCCTGCGAGATTGGGCCGAAATCGGCTCTCCAACATCCCCTGAGGGGTCCTGGATTGCAAGAGGGCACAGTCCAGGCTGAGGGACCCCACCAGTGCACTATCAGGGCCGGGAAGGGATGTGGTAGGTTGGCCAGCCAGGGAGGGACCTCGGGAGGGCTCCAGGGCATATCTAGCCCATTTCGCTCAGTCCTGATCTGCCGGACCCCAGAATCAAGCTAACCTACTGGTCAGAGCGTCTGCCCCCTGGTGGTCAGCGCACATCACAGTAACTGGTTGACCGGTTGACTGTCTACCTCCTGGTGGTCAGTGCACCTTATAGCGAGCAATTGAGCATCCTTAGCATATCATTAGCATATTACGCTTTGATTGGTTGAACAGACAACTGGACACTTAGCATATTAGGTTTTTATTATATAGGATTATATCTCAATAAAAAAAATAAACAAAAAAAGAATGAGTTGATCATAAGTAAATATTCTCAGAAATCAACTAAGAATAAGTATTCTATATTTGGTGAACTACAAAAATACTTTTGTAAACTTTAAAAGAAAACCCCATCCCATGCTGCACAAAACAAGTCTCATTTTTTACACATTTAGCAGGTGTGAATAATAATCCTTCATGCTGGGATATAGGGTCCTCATATGTGGGGAAGCACAGGACTTTGTTGGAAAGTCTGTAAAGAGGATTCTCTGAAAGGTTGGGGGCCTCTAGGAGGACCTGGCCGAAGGCAGCAGCCCCTGCCTTGACTCTTCCAAACAGATTCGAGCTCCCAGGTATTTTATTGGAATATCTGTTTAGTCTTTAGACCCAACCTTGTAGAAGCATGCGTCTACTCAAGGATGCTTACCTTGCTAATAATATCTAATAGTTAATTTTAATTCAAGCTATTGTTATAATAAAAGCCTAAGGAGGCAGGCAAACAAGGCTGTTTGGCTCTTATAGCCAAGCAGTCCCTTAGCCCTCTCTTTCACAGAAATGTGTATCACAGTAATTCATTCATCCATCTCTCAGAGTCTGCCGGTCAGTCCCGGCAATCACACTTCTTCAGAGCCCCAGTCTTTAATGGTTTGCTGGTTTGGTCATAAGGTCAGTCAGCTCTTTGGAAAGTTATGTCAGCCTGGGTAGGGCAGCCTCAGCTTCATGAGACTCAGTTTCATCTTTGATCGCTGAGAGAACAAACACAACTTGACCCAACCTCTGTTTCTTTCTGACTCTGACAAGTGTCCTGTCTTAACATCCCTGTGCTACTAAACTAAGGCTAAAACTGTGAGGCAAAGGCAGCCAGATTTCTATGCCTCACTGACCAGGCAAAACCACGAGTTGGGTGTAGACTTCTAGAGTCAAGCAACTCTTCAAAGTGTCCATTATCTTGATGTACACGAAATTGTTTGGTATATGATTTTCCTTTGTGAAGTCTAAGGACTCTGACCTCAAGCAGTTTTCTTTAAAAGATGAAGAGGAGCACTGGCCAGTTTTGCTCACTGGATGGAACATCAGCCTATGGATTGAAGGGTCCTGGGTTCAATTCTAGTCAAGGACACATACCTAGGCTGCAGGCTCAATCCCTGGCCCTTGTGGGAACACGTGCAGGGATTCTCTCTGTGTGTCTCTCCCCCTCCCTTCCACTCTCTCTAAAAATCAATGGGAAAATATCCTGAGTGATAAAAATAAATAAATAAAAGATGAAAAGGAGGTGGGGAGCTCACCAGCACCAAAACTAATCAAATCTACTAAGCCTCAATGTTTCCAAAGTTCAGAGGCCAGGGTTTTGTCTCTGGACTCAGCTCAACTCAGCAATGAGAAGGCATTTCCAGACCTGCCTCTAGGCATTGGCCCTTGGTGATTTGTATCTGTGTGTTACCAATAAAACTAAGGACTGCACTCAGATTTCTTGTCCAAGAGTGTCTCTCAGCAGGTCCAAGATCAAGAAGTTACCAAAAAAGTGTCCTAATCAGGAGTAGACTAGAGTGAGAGTTGCTCTTGAAACAGACCCAGACACCGCCCCTAAATAGCACAGTGGAGTAGTTCTCAGGTGTTTCTCCTGGGGCCTGCTTATCCTCTTTATAGAGAAATACGTTCCGAATTATATGTGTTGTACTTAATTTGGTGCCTGTAGCTGTTGAGTTGCTTTTATTTCTCACAGTCTCCTCTGTACCACTTAAGGAAAACTTTTAAAAGCCAAGAAGGCTTTTTTAGTTACGTTGAACTTACAAATCGAACAATGACAAGCAAAGATATATGAAAGAAATTAAGTGCCCCAAATAAAAGCGCAGTATTCTCTCAGGCAAAACTTCTAACGCATTTTCTTTGTGAATAAGATTCAGCTCATACCCTTGAACAAGGGCACCTCTCTTTGTGCTGTGAGGAGAAGGATATAGCACCCCTTTAGGAGGCACACATGCCAGATCACTTCCTTGAATGAGTGGGTGCTGATTTCTTCTCCTTTTGTTGTAATTAGTATAGTGATACAATTTTGCCTGAAATCTCATTTTTTATAATTATACTAGAGGCCCAATGCATGAAATTCATCCAAGAGTAGGCCTTCGCAGTCATGGCAGCTGCCTGGATCCCTCACTCACAGCCATGGTGGCTTCCTCGATCCCACTGCCGCAACTCCAGCTTCGTCTGGAAGGTCATCTGGAAGGATGTCTGGTCTAAGTAGCATATTACACTTTTATTATTATAGATACATTATTCTGCTTGCCCCTCCGAATCCACCTCCCCCAGTGCATAGGATTGTCCCAGACACAGTTACACATAATCACTCTCATACAAAGCAGTGCACTGTCCACAGGATTGACTCAGGCTTCTCTCACTGTGGTCCTCAAGCAATGCATAAGTTGTCCAGAATCTCCCTGGCCAGATATCCTTATTCCTCCAGGATGATATGCTACCTCCAAATTCCACCTTCAAAAGAGTCATTCCTTTGGGTGAAGGCATGATCATATTCAAGAGTTCTCTGAGGCAATGCAGCAGAACAGAAAGTGTCCTGACTTTGGAGTTGGACAGCTCTGAGTTGCTACTTACCAGCTGCGCAACTAAGGGCGAGTGACTTAACTTCCTTGAGCCTCAGACTGGCCTATATAAAAACCCAACAACTTTACAGGACTCTATAAGGTAGCATCCATTTAGGCAATGTACATAGAGTACTAAACACACACCCAATACACTGAATTATAGAGGACTACTCAGCTCACTTTGCAATGATATCTAACTAGCTCAAAACCAAATACAGAATGAAATGAGAGCTAGATAGAATTACTGACACTTCACAGTCATGGAGCTATAAGAAGAATCTCAGAAAAGAAGGGTATAAAGAATTAAAGGCAGAGAAACCAAGATGACGGCATAGGTAAACACCGGAGATTGCTGCCTCGCACAACCACTTCAAAAATACAACTAAAAGACGCAACAGACATCACCCAGAACCACAGGAAGGCTGGCCTAGGGGAAATTCCACAACTAGAAGGAAAGAGAAAAGCATACCGAGACTCAGAGGAGGCGAGGTGCTGAAGTAAAATACAAAGGTGCGGAGGTGCTTGCGGAGCGGGCTGGCAGCTGAGGGCATGGTTGTCATTCTCAATCGGGAGGGAGTCTCAGGCTCTGGGCTCCAGTTCCAGGCAAGTCTCTGGGGACCCTGACTCAAACGGGAGAAGTGGGACTGTCTGGCATCGGTCGGAACTCGAGGGCAGCTTTCTCGCCGAGGTTTGCAGCGGTTGCTGGGACACTGAGAGGCATAACCTCTGGGTACAGGACTGAGAGAAGCCATAACTGCTCACTCCGCCCACCCTGTTGATCCCCTGGGACCCGCCCCGCCCCGCCCAAGCCTTGCAGGGAGGCATTTGCTGGTTAGCCTCAGGCAAAGGCTAGCTTAGCGCTGCCCTAGAGATCCAGCACAGAAGTTCTCCCACTGCAGACACAGCTGATTCTCACAGCCAATTGGCCTGGAGATCAAATCCCTCGCAGTGTTACCTACAACAATCAAGGCTTAGCTACAACAAGACTGCACACAAAGACCACAAGGGGGTGCACCAAGAGTGTCTACCTCAGGTAATTGGGACACTTAGCACAGAAAGCCACTCTATCGACACAGCGAAACATAAAAAATGCCGAGACAAAGAAACAGGACACAAATGACAGAAATGGAGGAAAGCAGGCTGCTGGATATAGAATTCAAAACCACACTTTTGAGGTCTTTCAAGAGTCTTCTAGAGACTGCCGATAAACTTAATGAGATGTACACGAAATCTAATGAGACCCTCGATGTTGTGATAAAGGACCAACTAGAAATTGAGCATACACTGACTGAAATAAAGAATATTAGACAGACTCCCAACAGCAGACCAGAGGAGCGCAAGAATCAAATCAAAGATTTGAAATGTGAAGAAGAAAAAAACACCCAATCGGAAAAGCAAAATGAAAAAAGAATCTGGAAATACGAAGATAGTGTAAGAAGCCTCTGGGACAGCTTCAAGTGTACCAACATCAGAATTATAGGGGTGCCAGAAGATGAGAAAGAGCAAGATATTGAAAACCTATTTGAAGAAATAATGACAGAAAACTTCCCCTACCTGGTGAAAGAAATAGACTTCCAAGTCCAGGAAGCACAGAGAACCCCAAACAAAAGGAATCTAAAGAGGACCACACCAAGACACATCATAATTAAAATGCCAAGAGCAAAAGACAAAGAGAGAATCTTAAAAGCAGCAAGAGAAAGAAACTCAGTTACCTACAAGGGAATACCCATACGACTGTCAGCTGATTTCTCAACAGAAACTTTGCAGGCCAGAAGGGAGTGGCAAGAAATATTCAAAGTGATGAATGCCAAGAACCTACAACCAAGATTACTTTATCCAGCAAAGCTATCATTCAGAATTGAAGGTCAGATAAAGAGCTTCACAGATAAGGAAAAGCTAAAGGAGTTCATCACCACCAAACCAGGATTATATGAAATGCTGAAAGGTATCCTTTAAAAAGAGGAAGAAGAAAAAGGTAAAGATACAAATTATGAACAACAAATATGCATCTATCAACAAGTGAATCTAAGAATCAAGTGAATAAATAATCTGATGAACAGAATGAACTGTTGATTATAATAGAATCAGGGACATAGAAAGGGAATTGACTGACTATTCTTCGGGGGGAAAGGGGTGTGGGGGATGGGGGAAGAGACTGGACAAAAATGGTGCACCTATGAATGAGGACAGTGGGTGGGGAGTGAGGGCGGAGAGTGGGGTGGGAACTGGGAGGAGGGGAGTTATGGGGGGAAAAAAGAGGAACAACTGTAATAATCTGAACAATAAAGATTTAATTTTAAAAAAAGAATTAAAGGCAAGCCTTATCAGCTCTATAATCTGCACCCCCACTCATATTATACCCTATAATAGCTAGAGAGAATGACTTAGTGAAACTGCTGCCTAAAATCATACAGTTAATTGAACAAGAACTGGAAATTAGAACCTTTATACTGTGTTTCCAGCCAACATTTTGGCTCTTTTCACCAAATGATGAGTGTACCTATACACTGGTGAAAGGGTAAGTGGTGGCAAAAAAAAAAAACACATTAGATCAGCAATCAAAACCTCCTTTCCAACTAAAAAGAAGCACGTGGAAAATTCCTGAGGTAATGAAATGTTCTATTATCTTGTTTGGTGTGTTAACTATGGTTACACAGATACATGTACATTTGTCAAAATGCATCAACTGGACACTTCAGTTCTGTGTAGTTTATGGCATGTAAATTATACCTCAGTTAAATTAGTATATAAAGTTACTATATAAAAATATATACTTTTCAGCCCCAGCTCTGACCACAATGAGCTGGGTAATCTTAGCCAAGTCAGTTCACCTCTCTGGGCCTCAGCTTTCTTGTCTTTATAATGAATAGTTATAATTAGATAAAGGCTAAAGTCCCTTCCAGCTCAAACTATGCTACGATAAACAAGATCTCTTTGTTTCATTTCAGCCTCTATTTTATGCACACTGGATTCAGCAGCAGGGTCACAGAGGTGGGGACATAATTTAGTAGGAGTTGGCAGTAACTTAATGGTATGTGCATGGGATTTGGTGTCTTTCTGTTGCAACATTAATTTTCCAGCCACAGTTTAAAGAACATGATTGGTTTTCCACAGGGATCCAGCAATACACCATGATTGAGCAGTGGGATGAGGATGATTTCGCCCCAGAGAAGTTGTATCTGCCACCAGAGATAACAACTTTCACATGAAGACCAGAGAGAATGTTTCCTGGACAAGGGGAATGACTGACAGATATTAAACAGGAGGAAATTGAAGGCTCTGCCAAGTTTCATGATAAAATGCTATTTCTCACGGTAAGATCAAGCTATCTCTAGTGTAGCCACTGCTTTTAAAATACAAAAAGAAAATGGCAGATTCAACAGAGTGTATCAGGCTTTGCAAAGAATGTATGATCAAAGGCCACTTGTTTCATTTATAAATAAAATTGAATTACTTTATAGCAATGAAAATCAAGGATGAATTTAGAATTTGCTGATGAAATAAAAGTTGAGAAACACCAGTAAGGAAATGGATGTTAAATGCCCACAGATGTTTGCAAGATTATATATGTATAAGGAAGGATAAATTGGACTTTCATAGGTGAACATTATGCCAGGAGCAAGGGCTGACATTACTGTAATATATTAATGACTACTAAAAGGTGGAATATATTCAGTGACACTAAATATTATAGTTTCAAAGACTAAGAATCTGCTGAAACCGGTTTGGCTCAGTGGATAGAGCGTCAGCCTGCGGACTGAGAGGTCCCGGGTTCGATTCCGGTCAAGGGCATGTACCTGGGTTGCGGGCACATCCCCGGTGGGGGATGTGCAAGAGGCAGCTGATCGATGTTTCTCTCTCATCGATGTTTCTAACTCTCTCTATCTCTCTCCCTTCCTCTCTGTGAAAAATCAATAAAATATATTTAAAAAAAAGACTAAGAATCTAAAAACAAAATTTAACATGGACAAATCACTAGGAATTAGTGCATTTACTTATGCAAACAGTACAGAAATAAAAGCTACATTTTAGTCTCCAGTTGCATTAAAAAATGTGAGTAGCGATTAGGGGTGGTGAATACCACCTATTTCATTCAACAAGTATCATTGGGCACCTACTGTTTGCTGGCACTCTTCTTTTGTCTTTCAAAGGAAACAAAAAAAATGTTGCCTTCATAGGTCTTCTTACAGTCAACCTATTTAGATGAGAAATTTTGCAGTCTTTGCATCACATTCATGTAGCCCTGGTATACCTCATAGAGTGAAGTAGTCATTCTAGAAATACTCCCAGAGGGATGGGCATACAGATGTGCTTGTGTACACATAATGTGTGTATATTCACATATGTGCCTAGGGTACAGTATACTGACACTCACATAGACAAACCTATACGGTGATGTCTCTATTTAGACAGATGAGATAGGTGTGTAAAAGGTCCCTGTAACATATCAAGTCTTGGTAATGACCAGGTCATATTATGGAACTCAGTGTGGGCTCTCTGCTGCTGCTGCTTATATCCTCTACTCCAAAATCTCCCAGGCTGGCTGCAGTTCAGGACATGGATGGGTCTCTAAATCCTAAAACTTGTCACTAGTCCCATCCTTGATAATTCTATCTGCTAAAACCAAGCAGCTTATAGAGACAAAGGCTTGCATAGTTCCCCAAAGACAGGTGACAAGTACCTCATTCTGGGTTGTCATCCTAGTACCATTCTCTGGAGGTTCAGAATGGCTCCTTCCAACCAAGTCAACTGCTACAGTTGTTCTGATATGTACCAAATCCCAAATGTCCAGGAACACCCACAGAGTGCACACACATGGACACATGCATGTGAATCTCCCCATGTACCTGCTCCTTCACACCAATGGCTCTAGTGCTAGAGTAGCTGGAACTGGCATGTGGCTCATCAGACCTTTTCTCTTTCCTTTCCTGCTTTGAACTTGTAGATTCACCCAAACTGCTTTTGGAACCAGTAGCCTTAAGCAGTCAAAAACAGCTGCTTGTTTTCCTTCATGGCAAAGATCAGGACAGATTGTGGATTGTTATTTCCACTATTATGAGACTAAGCCGTACTACAATCTTTCTGGCTGACTCCTTTGAGTAGTTGGTGCTCACCTTTTATCACCTTAAAATGATTCCTTCCCATATGCAAAGGAATAATAGCTTCTGACTGGTAACAGGGGCAACAGCCCCAATAAATGTTTTATTTAACATCTGTAGAAAGAATCTGGGAGCACACAGTAGCTGTGAGATGCCAAGACCTGGATTTTAATTTAATTTCTGAATCAAAATGGTTTTTTAAAAAGTAGAGTTGCCTGCTTTGGCTCTTGAGAGTACAATAAGTAGACATTGATTTCTGCTGACGTTAACATCAAGAATTATTGAACTGAGAGGTGCAGGCTGCCCTGGTCTCCACCTCAGTCAATATTTACCTTGAAAAATAATTAATCCTGATGTTAGGTAAAAGCAAGCATATATATATATATATATATATATATATATATATATATACACTTTTTTTTCCATGCTGAGACAAATGTGTGTATGTATATATGTCTGTATGTGTGTGTGTGGCATTTTAATGGAATACCAGAATGTGCAAAAACTTAAATTTCAAAATTTAAAGCCTACCTGTGATAAATGATGGCACTTGTCTTATGTAGACAGTGCTGTTTGCTCCCAAGGAGGAGACAGTCTGAGGATCACTAAAGGCATCACCTAAACATCTGACCCACTCCAGCCTTTTAGACGGCTTGACATCAAAGGGCTCTGTGCTTCAACATGTCTTCCACAAGTGAAGAGGAGTAAAAACAAAAGAGCACATGACTGACGACATTTGGTTATGATAAGAAAAATATGATCCACCCTGGCCAGAGTTGTCAGTGGTTAGAGCATCGGAGTTTGATTCCCAGTCAAGGGCACATACCTGGCATTGCAGGTTCAATCCCTGGCCATGATTGGGGTGCGTATGGGAGGCAATCAATTGATGTGTCTCTCTCACATCAATGTCTCTCTCTCTCTCTCCTCTCTCTCTCTCTCTCTCTCTCTCTCTCTCTCTCTCTCTCTCTCTCTCTCCCTCCCTCCCTCCCCCACCCCTCTCCTCCCTCCTTCCATTCCACTCTCTCTAAAAATCAATGGAAAAAATCCTTGGGTGAAAATTAACAAATATATATGATCTATTTCAGAGAGACTGTCGCTCTTCCAAAGTCCACATGCATCTGGCACCTGAAAAATACATACTAGCTAGGACAGATGTGGTTGATGACTAACAATGCTCACACAGATATTATTAGTAATAGCAAATTGCTGTCATTTAAATAATAACTGCTAACATGCATTAAGCTATTGGAATTTACCATACCATCTTCGGCCCTTTATAAGGATTATCTCATTTACCTTAATCCCATGAAATCTATATTATTGGTCCTATTTTATAAATGAAAAAACTAAGGCTGAGAGTAAGTCCTCTCTGTTCATGGTCACACAGCTATTGTCAAAGTTGGGATTTGAACCAATGCCTGTAGAATCCAAAGCCTATGTTCTTAAAATTGTGTTCTATTGCTTTTGTCTGGCACAGAAAGAGCTGCACTGAGGAACAAATGCCTTGAAGGGTGCTGCAAAAGGAGGTGCTGACAATTCACCATAGCTAAGATTTGGAAACAGCCTAAGTGCCCATCAGTAGATGAGTGGATTAAAAAACTGTGGTTCATCTACACCATGGAATACTACGCTTCGGTAAAAAAGAAGTTCTTACCATTTGCAATAGCATGGATGGAACTGGAGAGCATTATGCTAAGTGAAATAAGCCAGTTAGAGAAAGATAAATACCACATGATCTCACTCATGTGTGAAATATAATGAACAACATAAAGTCATGAATAAAAACAGATCCAGAGACACAGAAGCATCAATCAGACTGTCAAACCTCAGAGGGAAGGTAGGGGAGGGTGGGGGTAAGGGGAGAGATCAACCAAAGGACTTATATGCAAGCATATAGGCCTAACCAATGGACACAGACAACAGGGGGGTGAGGGCATGAGTGGGGGGGATAGGGGGTAACATGGGGATAAGGATACATATGTAATAACTTAATCAATAAAAAAAAAATTTTAAAAAAAGGAGGTGCTGATTCATTGATAGGTATTTCCTAGTCCTGTGCTTTTGGGAAATATGCCACTAGAGCTGAGGACCTGACTGACTCTTCAGGGAAGCACAAGGCATGAGGAAATCAGAAAACTCTGATGGTTTTATTTCCCAATAGCCAGACTCGAATTGCCTTGACCTAATTCCCACTTTGTCCCGACACCTTTCTTCTAGCCTTGATATTTTCTTTCTGTAAGAGTCCCACTTTGCACCACCTATGAAGAGTTACACACAAACTCAACACAGCTGTTACAGGATGCTGTAAAGCACCTTAGGTCTTTATTTTTGGGCTGAGATACTCATTCCTGAGAGTGTTGCTTTGGGCAATGATGGTTGCTGACAAGGCCCAGCTGCCCCTCTTTGGGAACTGCCCTCTACAGAAGGAAGCAGTGTCACCCAAAATGACATCCCTCCCTTTGGGCAACCTTTATGTAAAGCCAGTGGATATAGAAGAATACCAAGGCCTACCTCTCCTGGTTCAAGAAGGGAGCCCTCTAACAATCCCAGATATTGACAAAAACCTCTCTTGCAACCCTATTGCAATTCAACTTCTCCTTCTGCTCAATCTTACTTCCCTCATTCCCTTTCCTGGAGAATCCAATCTAAGACAACTGTTCTCATAAAACATGATTTCTTGGTTGGTCTCTTTCTCTTCCATATTGAGTATCAGCAAGCTTCTACATGCAAGGAGATTTAAATTTATAATGTTATTGTGTATGAACCACTCCTTCCTGGGTGACTCACCAAGGCCACCATCAATCCTGGGATGGATCCTGGGAAGAAGCTCAAGCTTCTGGGTCCCCACATTCCTATCCTAGCCACCCTATAAGGTTGACCTGGCTCAAACCTTACAAACACATAATGGGAATGCTTGGCATCGAAAGTCAGTAAAGACTTTCTGGTCTGTTGTAACAGGATGCTTTTATTACATCTTAAAACCTTAAATTTGGTTACACATCAACAGAGAAATCAACAGCGTAATTTGATGCTCCTTCCCTGTTGATGAAGGGAAAGATCTTGTAATCTTTGACGTTTTTATTTTGTTTTTGCAAGTTTGGAATGTTATCTTTCTTCTCCCCATTCAAAAGAAATAATATGTGTGAGCAGTTTATTGGGGAAAATCTAAGTGAAATTCCAATGATCAACTGATATTCTCTTTGCTTATAAAGCATAAGAAAACAAGAGATAAATGGTCAGTGAAGGGTGCATTTACTTACACAATACTGAATCACTAAAACAGTGCTCATCAGTACCTCACTAATAGCCCTGTGTGCCTGGAGAAGCAATTGTTAAGACAAGATCTAAGCCAGGTCATTGTGTATCAAACTAATCTCTTTTCCCTGAAACTAGTAGACAGATGGGATTTTTTAAATCAGTTTTTACCATAGATTTTTTTCCCCTTACTTCTTTCATTCTTCTTTCTGTTTATCTTTCTTTCATTCTTTTAAAAGAATATTCTCCCAGCTAAGGGAAAAAGGAAATTTGTTTTTCTGCTGACTGGCTTGGGCACAACTGGAAATTGTAAAAGAAATTGCTGTATCATTGATGTAGTAAGGAAACAGGAAGACAATTTTCATCCCAAAATGAGCCCTCTCAGCTGAAGCTCCCTTTGTAGTTGATGACCACATGCTTTCTAGCTCGGCATGAGGCCAGTTTTATTAAAATCCTATAGCAACAGCTTATTTTTCAAACAACACTCAAAAAAGGTATTTCATGATTAATTTCCCTTAAAGTTGCTCATAGTCAAGTGTTTGCCACCTTCAAGGACTCCAAAGAGAAAAGAATCTCATGGAGGCAATGACTGGGTGTTATTCTTGTGATCAAAAGCATGTGTTTGGCCCTCAGGTAATGTTCAAGGCAGAGGTGGATGGGTACGAAAGGGCAGAAAAGCTAGGGATCCAGCTCTTAATACATCACTTCACTAAACCAAAAAAAGTAAACTCTGCAGGACCTAGAGAGCTTGCTGAAAACCCAGCTGTTGTGTTGAAGACTGGAATGGGAAAATATAAAAGATGCCTAATTTTGAAAAGACTGGATCAGAAAGAAACAGAATTTCAAAAGTTAAAGGAAAGATGGAGAGAGTTAAAGCGGGTAGCTAAGGAGAAATACTGGTAATGCAAAGAGAAAATGAAGGCAGGAGAAAAGAAAGGAGAGATGAACTCTGGTTCATTACTCTGTAAATTGGAGATCAGTTCCACTAATCCCAAAAGATAGCCCTGATATAACAAACCACCAAGAATAAAAATAATCAATAAACTGAAGATAGTTTTAACCACTTGATTGCTTGATCAAAAAGTATCTACAGAACTTGAGGGCATAAATGATCAACATAACTCATCTTTAAAATATAATTAACTGCCTAGATGTTTAAGGCATTTAGATGTCAAACACAAATTTTAGAGTAGACATTCTATATATAGTAGGGCCCCTATCCATGGAGATAAATTACAAAACCCCCAGTGGATGCCTGGAAATAAATGTTTATATATATATATATATATATATATATATATATATATATGTAGTTTTTTCTTATACATTTGTACCTTTCTATGTAAAGGAAGCACATTACAGCTTCTCTTTGGAATATCCAAAGTGCCAGCATCTATTCTTATGCTTTGGGGCCATTATTAAGAAAAATAATCTGCCCTTCCAGGTTAAACCTTGGTTAAAAACTGAATGGACTACTCAAGGCTCTCATTGGTAAGAAGGGAAACATTTAATTATTGTGATTTGATTTTAAGATATCCTTGAGTCTACTGAAGAACTATTACCAACCAGGACAGGCAATCCCTCTCCAAATGTCTGTAGACCTTAGATTCTCTCTCTGGAGTTAATGTTTAAAAAAAAAAAAAGAAAAAGAAAAAACCTAGATAGAACCACAGTATTTTTAATTGACATTAGCAAATTTCTTCTTTGAAAATAGTATGTAGTATACCCTGGGCCAGCGTCAATCTCAGGGTATGGTATTTTGTTGGTTTTAAGTGTGAATAGTTCCATTAATATATTATTGGTTACATTCTTAAGTAAATGACAGCACTTTCAGGCAAAAAAAATGGTGGTATAAATGATGTTCACAATATGTAATTAAGTGAATAAAGTTAGGTTACAGAATAACAATAATACAACCTTGCTCATTTCTGTTTGTAAAATGTCTTGGTAAGAGATCAACCAAAGGACATGTATGTATGCATATAAGCATACCAATGGACACAGACAGTAGGGGGAGAGGGCATGTGCTAGAAGGTGGGAGCGGCTGGGGAGAGGTCAATGGGGGAAAAAGGAAACATATAATACTTTAAACAATAAAGAATTTAAATTTAAAAAAAAGAAAAGAAAAATGTCTACATGCACATAGAAAAGTATCTGACCAAGGTCTCGCTTCTCCTCCCCAAGATAACTATGCTACATTTTGGTGTATTCCTTTTTAAGTTTTTCTCTGTGGATAATAAACATAAACTATTTTTTAATGAAAAAAAGTTTCAAATATTCAAAAAAATAGTTTAACAGTGATTATTTTATTTTCCATACACTATATATTTTAATCCTCACCTGAGGACATGCTTGAGAGAGGAAGAGAGAGGGAGGTTAGAAAGAAACATCAATGTGAGAGAGAAACATCAATAGGTTGCCTTCCATATGTGCTCCAACCAGGGATCAAACCCACAACCAAGGTACATGCCTGAGCGGGAATCGAACCAGCAACCTTTTGGTGTACAGGACAATGCTCAACCAACTGAGCCACACCAGCTGGGACATATTTTATATATTTTATATCTTCATGCTACCATCATGTATTGCTTTTTCTCCAGTTTATTGAAATATAACTTTGTATAAAATGTACAACATAATGATTCAAAATAAGTATATTGTGAAATGATTACTACAGTAAGTTTAACATCCATCACCTCACATATTTATAATTTTTTTCCTGGCGATGAGAACTTTTAAGATCTACTTTCTTAGCAACTTTCAATATACAAGTACAGTATTTTTAACTATAATCATCATGTTGTACATTACATCCCCATAACTTATTTATAACTGGAATTTTTTTTTTTACCTGTGACCTCTTTCACCCAATTTACCATTCCTCACCCCCCACACACACACACAAATCTGATCTGTTTCTATGAATCTGTGTTTTTTAATTCCACATAAGTGAGATCAGACAGTATTTGTCTTTCCCATGTATTGCTTTTAAACAAAGAAAACTATAAAGTGATTTCTTATTTTGGAATAAAAAGAAATGGGCCATTATTAACTTTAGAAAAAAGACCATGTTCTTTCAAGATGATTTTTTTATAAAAGAGGAATTTCCCTCTTTAGAAGATTGTGTCTATTGTAGGGCTTTCCCAGACACTATCAACAAACTGTAGTTCTCATTTCCACAGACAGGCTGTTAAGTGTGGGAAAGAGATAGTAGTTGAAACAGAGATGCCGTAAATATATTAAAAATATAATATGCAAATGAGAAAGATCAAATCAAATAAATGAGAACCTGTGTTGCATCTTTTTTTAAAATATATTTTATTGATTTTTTACAGAGAGGAAGGGAGAGGAATAGAGAGTTAGAAACATCGATGAGAGAGAAACATCGACCAGAATCGAACCTGGGACCCTTGAGTCCGCAGGCTGACGCTCTATCCACTGAGCCAAACTGGTTAGGGCTGTGTTGCATCTTATTACTCTGACTTGTTCACATGGATGGACAAAAGTTGAAACTCCAAAAACAGCATCAAACATAGATGACTAGCCCTGCTCCAATTCACCCCACTCCACTCCACAAACTTCCATAGAATTTCTTGTCCATAATATAGAGGAAATTATTTAATGCTTCTTTTTTAAATATTTAAAATGCCACTACCAAGTATTCATTTGGGCTATCAAAATCTTCTTTTATAATGCAACACTCACCCATTCCCAAAGGTCAAGGAGCTAGAGAATATGCTCAGTGTTCCTGCATTCACATATTAGAGTCTAATTAAAATATTACAGTATATCAAATTTTTTTGTTTAAACCTCAGAGATTCTAACATTTCATTCAAGAGTATAGGGGGGAGAACTGGCAAGGCAAGAGAGGTCCTCGGAAATGCTTTGGTGAGGACCTTGGGGATGACGCTATTGGGCCCAGGAAGAAATGGGCCCAAGGAGGCAGAAGACAACATAGAAAGTGTGGTGAGGATGGTTAAAGATAAACGCCACCATTTTCCAATTGATTTGGCTGTCTTTAAACCAACAACAACAAAATCAAGCCGCCTGAACCTTTCAATTGAATTTTACTTTAATCATATACCCAGCCCAAATCATTATCTTCAAATAATTTAAAATAGAAAAAAATAACTACTAAATTTCTTCAGCTGGTTGCCTAAACCTGAATACTCCTGGAATTAAAAAGTGAAAAAAATGTACAACCTTTTCCTGGGAGGAGAAGGAAAGGGGTCTATAACATGCCAAATAATTGGATTGACTAAATTTTCCCGCCTGAGATGACCCATAACTTGGGTGTCACGAAGACACAGCCTCTCTGTTTCTCTCCTGTACTGGGAGAAGGAACGTTCCATTCCCTGCAATTCATGAATTTTAAAAACCATGAACCTTCCTTCACATTCCGGAGGAACACAAACGTTTTCCTGTCAGAGAGCTGTTTTGAGCATAAACGCTCAAGTAATTGCGATGGTGACAGGGAGAGGCCTTTTCAAACCAAGTCTTTGTTCTGAGCTGGCTGGAGACTCCAGGAGTAGGACTGCCAGTAGGGCCTGGACATATGCTTGGGCACAGAGAGCAGAGACTGAATTTACCAACCACCAACTGTCATAACGTCCTTGTCCCTGGAAAAGAGCCAATGGTTAAGCCAACTGCCAGTGCTACCATGTTGTCATTAGACAAAGGGCCAACAAAAAATTACAGGACCATGAAAGACCACTAGCTCCCTCTTGTGGTAGAGCACAATAGCTAAATCCTGCCACTTCATTAGAAAGGCATCCCTGAATTCCATGAACAAAGGATGAAGGTAATTCCTGAAACAACTTTTTGTTTTTGGTTAATCCTCACCCAAGATATTTTTCCATTGATTTTTTTTTAGAGAGAGTGGAAGGGAGGGGGAGAGATAGAGAGAAACATTGATGTGAGAGAGACATATCAATTGGTTGCCTCCTACAAGCACCCAAACCAGGGCCAGAGATGGAGTCTGCAAATGAGGTACGTGCGCTTGACCAGAATTGAACACGGACCCTTCAGTCTGAGGGACAATGCTCTATCCACTGAACCAAACCAGCTAGGGCCTGAAGCAATTTTATTAGCCCATTTAACCACACCTTTCCAAAGAGATAATATTTACAATTTTAATTTCAATGACAAAACATCATCTCTCTCTCAAACTCATAAAGCTCTACAAGGATTCTCCATTGTCCTTAAAATCAACTTCCAAAATCATTACTATAGCTCTTAAGTCCCTGCCAACATATCCCTTGCCCTCTTCTCCAGATGCATCAATTTTCAGTCTCCCACTTACTTTACATTTCTTGAACTCTCTCCCTTTGTTATTTCCACACTTGATTGCTGCCGGTTTGGAATAATTAGGACTTCCCTTCCACACCTTCACCCTCTCTCATCTGGCTAAACCTTATGCAACTTACGGAGCGCTTTGTTGATCCCCTAAATTAGATCCCCCTATGCCAGTGGTTCTCAACCTTCTGGCCCTTTAAATACAGTTCCTTATGTTGTGACCCAACCATAAAATTATTTTCGTTGCTATTTCATAACTGTCATGTTGCTACTGTTATGAATCGTAATGTAAATATCGGATATGCAGGATGGTCTTAGGCGACCCCTATGAAAGGGTCATTCGACCGCCAAAAGGGTCTCTGAGAACCGTTGCCCTATTCAGTCTGCACTTAGCACCATAAATTTCTTTACCTAAGCGCTCATGACACTCAGTTGTAATTGCTTACTTAAGCAATTAAACAAACGTTCTCTATAAGGGCAAATACTGTGTCTGTCATCATTTCTTTATCCTTCCCATCCAACACAGGAACTATAGGTATTTACTGAGAGAATGCATTTGAAAAACCAAATTCTAGAATGGAAAAGGGAAGTGTGCCAAATATGGACTAGACAGTAGGCTAGATAGATATTCACACATCTACTACTTAATTTAGTAACACCAAGGAAAGAATTACTTTGAATTTATGAGGGAAGTAAAGCTCAAAGAGGTTTAGATAGCTTCACCAAGGCTCTAAGGGAGAACATGTCAAATCCAGAATTCACACCCACGTGTAATTCCAAGTCATGGACTTTATACCTCATGATGCTCCCTTTTAGGTAACCCAAATTAACCAAAGATAGCTCTTACTTATTTGGGTCAATGAGAACATCATATGACATGACTATTCTCAAATAATGAATACAAATAATGTATATTCCTAAAATCATCCCATCAGGTTTAAGGTGTTTTGTTCTTCCTTTTTTTAAAAAAAAAAAAAAAAGGAATTCCTTTTGATATTCTTGTTATCTTCAAAAAAAATAACTAAGTCATCTTGGAAAGCCCTTACTGGACTGGATGAAACAAGGTGAAGGGATTAGCCAAAGAACATACTAGTAAATGCATAATCCATAGACACAGACAATAGTATAGTGATGGCCAAAGCAAAGGGGGGTCAGGGGCTGGGTGGAGGTGGGCAAAGTGGAGGGGGTTGGGGTTAATGGGAACATATGTAATAATTGTCACTAAAAATAAATAAAATAAAAACATTTTTAAAAGGAATACACTCTGTGTTTTGCATACTCACAACTGTAAACCTACTTTTGCCCCACCCTGAATTTCTACTTCTTGATTCAGTGCATGCCCAAGACCAATCCTGACTGACTGGAACAGGAGGGTTTTAAGTAGCCCTGGTGCAATGTCTGGAACTACTGAGTAAATCCCTTTCAGGAGCTGTCCCCACCCACTTCTTTTACTGGATATCACCTCAATCCTAAATCCCAGGCTCCTCCTGCCTATATGAGTTAATTTTTTCCCTCAAGCTTCTGTATGTGGCCTGTGTTGCTCTAGACCAGTGATGGCGAACCTATGACACGCGTGTCAGAGGTGACACGCGAACTCATTTTTTTGGTTGATTTTTCTTTGTTAAATGGCATTTAAATATATAAAATAAATATCAAAAATATAAGTCTTTGCTTTACTATGGTGGCAAATATCAAAAAATTTCTATACATGACACGGCACCAGAGTTAAGTTAGGGTTTTTCAAAATGCTGACACGCCGAGCTCAAAAGGTTCGCCATCACTGCTCTAGACACACCCTGACCCAAGGGCTGGAGTGGTATCCACAAATCCCAGCCAGTGAGAGCAGTGCTGGTGCTTTTCTCCCGCCTGGACTTGCCACTGGGACACCCTGTCACCCCCAGCATGTACGTGGACCTTGCTAATCTCTCTGTAGGATCCAATACTGGACTATTGCTACAGCCTTCCAACTGGCCCCTTAGCAGTCCTGGGCCTCTCTAAGCAAATACCACTTGCAACAGATTTTCTTCTTTTGGTTATCTGACAATCTTCTAAATTGGTTAAAACTAGGAGCCGTCCTTGAAGCAATTTCCTAAAATCTCGTAGTAAATGCAAATGCTCTATGATTTCTTTATTGGAAGGTTACTGTACTGGTCGGAATGTCTGGCCACTTTACATTAGTGTTCTGACCACACCCTTTGCCCTCTCTCCGGGGCAGCCCACCACAATGAGATGTGTTCCCTGGCTCTTGGGGTTGGTGACACACCTCTGGAAGCAGCTTGAGGACTTGCTGTCTCTTTCCTAACCAGAGATGGTACACCATTCCCAAGAAGATGCCCTCCTCCCACCTCTACCAGCATGCATCAGTGCCTGCAGTGATGAGGTCTATAGTCCTTATTCCTCCTGGGCCGGGACATGTCTTTCTCTCTCTCCACAAGGTCTGGTGACAGTGACATTGGTTCATTTCTGTCAAGGCTGTGTTCCTTGTGTAAGAGGCCCCTGGATTAGATGGGAAAATCCTGGTTTTAATTCCACCTTTGGAACTGACAATTTAGACTTTAATAAGACCAAAATAGAACACATAGTAGGCACTCAATAAAACTTCCCTTCCTCATGTCCACCTTTATAAGTGTAATGTAGGGTTTGGTGGTAATCAGGATAGTAAGTGGTTCCTTTTCTTCTGTGAAGGGCTAACTACATAATTTGCAAGACCCAGTGTAAATGAAAGTGCAAGATCCTTGTTTAAAAAGCAAGGAAAATGCCTTAATGGAACTAAAATGGAAAGCTTTTTTCTTTCTTTCATAATCTTTCAGTGTGTTGTGGTGTTTTAAATGTGCTATTTAATGTTATTCTGAGTAATTAAAAATTTAAAATACTAGCATAAATTTTATCATCCATCTTTACATCATGGAATGCCAGTTTTAAATGCAAATATGAGAGCTTTTAACTAGTATTCAGAATCAATATAGTTATACAATTTGTATTTCAGAACACCGATATGCATGTATCCTGTTCTTACCAGAACAGTGGAAACACTGCACAAAACTAGCTCAGCTTTTTATTTTCATTTCTTAACGTATACACATTTTATCAATACTCTCTATGTGATAAGTAAGGAAGAACTTAGAGGAAAGGAGCCAAGAGTTACCCTACGCTTTGCTTTCCTGCTATGTTATCATTGCAGCATTAGTGGCTGGCTATCCCGGGATGTGATGATTTGCATTTCTCAGAATGTCATTGTCTTCTTTCTGCATTCAAAGCAAATTCTGGTTCAAATGGAGAGTGGCCCCTCTAAGCTGTCTGCTTACTCAACTGTAGATGTAACATGCTCACCTTGTGCTTGCTTGAAGTCTTCCTAGGCTCCCATCTATGTAGACTTACCAGAATTCTGTACTCATGGGAAATCACAAATGCTATATGTGAATGTGATGGCAAGAAACAGTGGCAGATATGCATGCTGTGTATTTCTCCTCTGCTCATGCTCCAATGTTCCATCAGACTTCACTTACATATCAGAAATTCAAAGATAAAATTATTAAAAATTTCAAGATGGCAACAGCAGAGAATTAAATCAAGCACAGGGCCCTGTGTAGCTGAGCTTTGTGAATTCTTTCTAGAAGACTAACTTCTCATACCTCAGAACACTCCTGTCACCTTCCTCAACATTTTATAGTAAATGAGGAGCCACTGGAAAGCATAAAGGTATAGTGGGGTGATTTCTATGTTTCGTAATGATGACGTTGGCCATAATGCAGTAGTTGGTGATAGGAAAACAAAACAATAATTTTCCTAGAGTACCATAATAAAAGAGTCAAGAACTGGGAAAGATGCTACCGTTATGAGAGCTCATCTAGCCCCTGAAAAAATCTCATGCTATTTTCCTTATTTCACCCATGTTCTTTCTGCCCCCACCACTGTGGCAGGTGTCGCCCCATGTAATGGTAGGACTCCACTGTCTCCAGCCTCTAATGGATAGTAAATTCCCAGGGCCAAAGATATGGCTGTTATTTCGATCTACCCCAGTGCCTTATACAGTGACTAATACTAGTAATATTAGATAAATGTTTGCAGAATACAAAAATATACCAGACAGAAAAGAAACAAGTTGGATTATTAAATGCCACATCTCAGAGCTAGTCATCTCCCCAGGAAAGAGGTTTCTGTATTCCCTAAGTTCCAAGCACATGAAAACATGGGGTTTTGTGATTTATGGATTTTGAAATGCTGCTTGCTTCCATGAAAGTGGACTTCCCTGGTACCATAGTGGGTCTGGGGTATGCAGAACACTATTCTTGGACATCACAGATCAAACATTGCATTAAATATGCAAGATGAACAGTTGACAGCTTCCACACCCTGTGGTCTGGATCAGCAGTTTCCACCCCATCTGCATTTTAGAGTCACTTGGAGAAGGTTGGAGGTTCTCAGTACCCACGGAAGACCTACCGAATCAGAATTTGGAGGGGGTGGGGATTTTTTAAAGCTCTTCCATGTGACTCTGATAATGGTGATCCACAAACAGGCATTTGGGAACCACTGCTATAGAATGACAAACTGTTGACGCTGCTTACATTTCTGAGATCCAACTCAATTCACACTAACAATCAATTTGAATTACATGAGTGTTATGCAGAACCCTGTCCAAATTCTTTTTCTGGGATCTAAAAAAGACTTCCTAACACTAGTGTGAAATTAAATGATTTTTCCTTATCTGGGGGAAAAACATGAAATTTTTAAACTGTGACTATTGAATAATTTGCACCATATGTATGCTGCTTTTTAATAATACATTTTACAACTCACAGTGAATGAAACAGGTTTTGGGATTCATGTAATATCAGAAATCTCTGCCCAAATGTATATCTCTGTTATTTCATTTTTCTGCTGAAATACAGAAGAGGACATGCCTGTTGAAACTGCCTCAGTGATTTTGCCTTCTGATTAGATGCCATCACTGGCAAGTATTTCTGCTCCAATAGCAGTTATAAAATGAGTTAGAACAACTGCCCTTCTCTGAAACAATAGCTGTGATGTGCAAAACCCTCTATGTCCCACACACTACTCTATCACCCCTCCAAAGCAAAAAGATGGAAGGTGCTGATGGTCTACTTTGGCTATCCTGAAACTTCCAACCTCATAGCATTTTTTTTTTTATGTTTGAGATATCACTTTTCTTTATTTTCCATTCAAATGTACATAAGCAGGAAAGGAAACAGTCTTTGTTACACCTGGGGCTCATGGCATATTTTTAAAAAACCAATATTAGGGCCAGCACAGAAAGGATTTCCAACAACTATTGATCAGTCTCCAAGGCAGGGGTGGAGAAACATTTTTCTGCCAAGGGCCATTAGATATTTATAACATCATTCGCGAGCCATACAAAATTATCGACTTAAAAATTAGCCTGCTATATTTGGTCAAACATTTAACTCAACCCTAATGCCTTGGCAGGGCCAGGCCAAATGATTTCTCGGGCCTTCTACAGCCCGAGGGCCAGATGTTCCCTTGCCCTAAAGGAACATCTCACACAGGCCCAGTCCAAGGCCCTCAAGACAGCTAGGCCTATTCAGGCCAAGCTCACATAGGGCATCTGTTTCCCAGCATCCTTTCCTTTGGAAACTATCCCACCCTGTGTGGTTCTGGTGAGGCTGTCAACCCAAGCATCTCATCTCCCCCACCACAAGGATAGAAATGAGACTTTTGTTGGCAGCAGAGCCTTCCTATCTCCTGGAAGAGTTATCACATACACAAAGCAGGCTGCTACAGAAAATGTAGAACATACTCAAAGGTTAAAAAATATATTAGATGCACTTTTCAAAGAGAACCACAGTTACTCATTTATCATGCATCCTTCTCAACACACACATACACACACAAATACAGATTCACACACACACACACATGATTGAATAAAGTGTTTTGAAATCTTTTTTTTCCACTTAACAATACACCTTGAGCATTTTCCCATGTGGTGAAATATTCTTCTGCAACTTGCTAAGTATTATCTGCAGCAGTGTGCTTTTATATATAGGGGTGGGCAAAAGTAGGTTTATAGTTATTAATATGGAAAAAGACATGGAGGTTATGATTATTACAATAGCTTTAACTGTGTCTTACCTACTCACAACTATGCTTTTGCCCATCCCTACAGTGGTTCCACTCCTTTCCTTACTGTTTCACATTTGCATTATTTCTAACTTTTCACTATTATAAAAATGCTCTGGTGCCCTAACCAGTTTGGCTCAGTGCATAGAGCGTCAGAGCGTCGGCCTGCAGACTGAAAGGTCCCAGGTTCGATTCCGGTCAAGGGCATGTACCTTGGTTGCAGGCACATCCTCAGTAGGGAGTGTGCAGGAGGCAGCTGAATCGATGTTTCTCTCTCATCGATGTTTCTAACTCTCTATCCCTCTCTCTCCCTTCCTCTCTGTAAATTATCAACAAAATATATTTTAAAAAATGCTCTGGTTGCTCTTTCTGTTTGAACTTCATTGCAAATCCAATCTTATCCTAACACAAGACAGTATTCTTGGTCATTTACCATTTTGCAAAACTGAATTTTCAAATCCTTTCTGGAGAGCTGACCCCTACAGTCACCCCTCTCCAAAGAAGCAACAGTCCAGATTTAAAGGGAAGGGGAGTTTCAATCAAACATAATCAACTCCCAAATTTCTCCTTCAGTAGAAGTGAAGGAGATCATAACATTCTTGCAGAACAAATAGACCCTTGGCTTTAATTAGAGTGAGACCAAGTGTAGGTGTAAAGAAAAGAGGTATTTCTTTTTTTTTCTTTTTTTTAATATATTTTGTTGATTTTTTATTGCGAGGAAGGGAGAGGGATAGAAAGTTAGAAACATCGATGAGAGAGGAACATCGATCAGCTGCCTCCTGCACACCCCCCCAACTGGGCATATGCCTGCAATCAAGGTACATGCCCTTGACTGGAATCGAACCTGGGACCTTTCAGTCCGCAGGCCGACGCTCTATCCACTGAGCCAAACCGGTCAGGGCAGAAAAGAGGTATTTCAAAGGACATTATATATACACTAGAGGCCCGATGCACGAAATTCATGCAAGGGGCTTGGCCCTCGCAGCCCCAGCTTCATCCAGAGGTCGTCCAGAAGGTCATTTGGCTGTCTGGTCTAATTAGCATATTATGCTTTTATTATTATACACTAGAGGCCCGGTGCACAAAAATTCATGCGGGGGTGGGAGGGGGGGGGGTCCCTCAGCCCAGCCTGCCCCCTCTCACAGTCCGGGAGCCCTCAGGGGATGTCCTACTGATGGCTTAGGCCTGCCTAAGCCACAGTCTCGCCTCCCTCTGCCAGAGGCGACCGGGCCAATCAGGGGAAGGTGCTGCACCCATCACCCTGCTGCTGCTGCCACTGCTGGCCACCAGTAGCTGCCAGCCCTTGGCTTTCCCTTCTTAGCGCTGGCCCCACCCCCGACCCACTGGTGGGTGGGGGGTGATCTGGGGCCAGGCCGGCTGGGGGAGGGGCTGTGGGAGGTTGAGGCACAGCTGGTTGCACCCCATCTGGCCTCTGCTGAGGCGTGGCATCAGGAGCAGGCCCACGCTGCTGCCTCTGTGGGCAGCACTGGGACCGGACCGCACAGCCCCCTCTCCCACTGCCTCTATAGAAGGGACTGCTCTGCACCTCTCCCACACCACCTCTCCTGCGCCGCCACCCCTTGGCCCCCGCAGCCACTGCAGCTACCGCCTCTCGGCCTGAGCAGCCACTGGGGCTTTGTCCAGAAGGATGTCAGGAAGGATGTCCAGAAGTCATTCAGAAGACACCCAGAAGACTTCCGGTCTATCCAATCTAATTAGCATATTACCCTTTTATTAGTAAAGATTTCCTTTTACCTTTAATGAAGGACAACTTTGGTATATTTTGGAATGTAAGGGCAAGCCTTCTTCTATGTTTGAGCTACATTTAACCTAAGATTAATCTCCTTTCTATTGGGTTCTCTGAATTCTCCAACATCTGACCCATGCTCTCTCTAGGCTGTGCAAGGGTACCATCTTGTGGCAGACACAAAAGATAATCAGAAGACACATGGCTTTTTGGTGTGTGAGGATATGAGAAATGCCAGCTAAATATGATAGCAAGCCCCTCTGTAAGGGAGTGTTTGCTTATATAGTAATAGAATATACACATCATTGCTTATGGCTTTTTAAAAAATGTATACATATAAAGCAAATGCTCAGAGTTTCCTGTCCCCAACTGACAATATTCTGACATGAGTGGGAAAGTTCAGAACCTTCTAAAATACTAATACTTGAGAGAAGACAAATGACTATATGAGTATTAAGTTCTCTCACTGTGACAGTAAGGCATTCATAAAAACTCAGGAGGAGTGGAAAGATCATGAGAGCAAGTGTTAGAATAACCAGGTTCCAGACCCAGCTACATGCACTTCAGTGACCTTGGATCACTTAATTTCTCAGTCTCCAATTCTTCATCTGGAAAAGGGAGAGAGTACCTGAGCTGTGAGCATCACATGGATGCTGAAGTCACATATAGGAAAGGTTTTGAAATATGCTAAAACACCAGTCAGAATATAAAGTCTTGTTACTATTGTTCACAACAACTGAATTAGTAGTCTGGATTTTCCTTTAAGAGAAAGTTTAGCCTTGCTCTTTATATATTCTCAGGCATAATCTTAGTAGAAGGAGAGACTGTTCCTGAAGGTGGGGCAAAGGGTTCCTCTCAGGCAAAAATGTTAGGAGGGATAGGGGTCAGCAGGGAAAGGTTCAGAAAGAAAAAATAATCCATCTTTTTAGTTTCAGTCATCTAAGCATTAGGAGGACCCAATGAGAACTTTCAGAGGCTGAAGCTACCTTTCTAGGTAAAGCTTTTGAAAAAGCAATAGATCACAATGTCTGGTTTAAAATGTTGGACCTGTATGCTCTCTTTCTAAGCAAAAAAGCAACAGAAAAATATCACAAAACTAACATAGTATAATTAAACCTCATAAGCCAAAGGTCCAACCACAAAACTGAAAGACAAGAAACTTGATTTTTGTAAGCCATCTGCAGCAAATTACAACAGGACTCATGTAATTGGTTGGTTTAGTCCTAATATGCCAAAGGGTATGGATATAAATATACACCGTATAAGAGAAGAAATATCATATTTAATCTATATGAAAAAGAAAGTTTAACCTTTTGTAATCAAATAAATACAACTTAAAAACTACTCCCTTTGTCCCATAATAATAGTAGCAAGTGAATAGTTAAAAGGGAATTATTAGCAAATGCAGCTGTAAGTTATGTTGTAGCACAAAATTGCGAAGCCTTCTATCAAAATCAATGTTTCATGACATCTGTCATTTGTTTTGACACATATTTCAATTTTTAGGTTAATCTAATTATTACGAATTATAACTATTTTTCTAATTTCATCCGCTGATCGAAATCAATTGTTTTATTTCAGTTGAATATCAACCCACTGTAAAAGTGAGATGAAAAAAAAAGAGAGTTTTCAAGCAAAGATCGAGTTGCGATTGTCCAGTTCTTGATGCATCAAAAGAAAAAGGAAAAGTTGCAGAAAGGTGCAATTATATTAGCTGCAAAACAACTTAAGTGCAACAGAATGACCATATCAAAAATTTGGAAACGTGCTTCCGAAAATAATTGTCAGGGGAATCTTATGCTAATGTTGATTCTTTGAAAAAACAAAGCTGTGGACGTAAATGCAAAGATTATGGAGAAAAACTTGAAAAACGTAGACATATTCCTCTCAGCAGAAGAGGCACCATGTTAGCCTTTGATAATATTTCTCCCAAAATACTGGATAATACGTTTCTGTCACTTCAGCAAGTTATGCTGGAAGCAACGAAGAACGATGGCTCCCATAATTTTAAGCTCACGCATATAGGGAAAGCAAAGCTTCGCGGCCAAGGGATCCTACCTACAAGTTTAAAATGCAGTAACGAAATTATTGAAAAATCCAGAAACTATCTGAACACTCAAAATAAAAATTAGGAGTACTATTTTTAATTTATTGTTTAATTTAATCTATTTTTTGATAATAAATGGTGCGTTCTATATTTATTTTCTTTTCCTACTATTATTATGGGACAAATTACATTCATCAACTGCTACTATTATTATGGGACAGAGGGAGTATTAGATACTGCCCTGACTAGGCTCAGTGGTTAGAGTGCTGGCCTGTGGACCAAAGGGTTGCGGGTTAAATCCCTCATCCATAAAGTGGGGTGATAATGTTACCTACTTCACTAAGTAGTGTGAAAAATCAGTAAATGTAAACCATCTAGATTCTAGAATGTGCCTGGTTAATCATTAGATGATATTAATATTATTGTTGTTATTTTCATTATCAGAAGAACCTAGCAATAATCTATAAGTTGCATTCATTTAGGAAATATATGCTGAGCAGTAATTTTGGTTGGACAAGGGGAAAACAAAACAGTGATGGTCTCTGAATTAAGGAGCTCATGTGTAGTTGTAAGAAATATGTTCTTAGATGTTCACTTCAATGTTTATAGCTGCAATGATTGGCAATGACACCAATATTCAATATTACATGTCTATAAAGCAATATATAATACATCATACTCTACAGTCAGTAAAACTTAAGTTTAGGAGGCTTAATTTCATCATCTGGTAAATGGGGATACCACAGAGTCATTAAGATCATAACAATCATGAATTTGAGAAGGCTTTCAAAAGAGTAATATGCAAATACTATTGTCATTATTTGTTAAGATCTATAGGAGCTTGATTATAAAAATAATTTTAATGAACATTTACTGATCATTTACTATGTGGCAGATACACATATAATTCTCATATAATTCCCAATCAGAGTTGCCAGGTTTAGAAAATAAAATACAAAAAAGAAAAAAATTAAATTTGTATTTCAGATAAACAATGAATAATTTTTTAGTATAAGCATGTTCAAAATATAATTATTCACTGTTTATCTGAAACATTTAAAATGTACTTATACTAAAAATTTGTTCATTTTAAATTACAATTCAACTGAGCATCCTGTAGTTTATCTAGTAATCCTGCATCAATCCTATGAAATGGATACAATAATTATATATGTGAGATAGAGACAGAATGAGAGAGAGAGAGAGAGATTCTGATTGGTACAATGGAAGATATCCCACCACCTCCTACTATGGAACATATAGAGGAGAAAGTGTTAAATCAAAAGGTTGAATGAGAAAGTAGTTCTCATTTCCAGGTTCTCACTGCTATGTTATTGTTATTGAAAATGTTGTAATTTCTCAGAATACATTAAGCCCAAATTCAAATACTAAAGATAAAAACATGTTGCAAAACCAAATCTAACTGACTTTAGAATTATCAGCCATTTTGGAATATTGACAACAGTGGTCCCTTCTTTCAGTGCAAATTATCTAGAGGCTGGAGAGTAAACATGTAAATGCTTATAAGCTGTTTTGAGTTGATGAGATTTCAGGGAGCCTAGAGTTGATTCATTTCCATTGGATAGTTTTCTGCTATTGCAGTGGACCTTGAAATTATCATGACTGTTTGCTTCACTTCAGTGTGCACCATCCCTCCTCATCTGCAATCAACCACTCGGGGAATAAACTGTGTTAATTCACATTGGCTCTGATAATGACAGAAGTATTTTCAAGCATCTTTTTTACTCTTGGAGGAAAGGTGTCACTTTACTTTTGCAAAAGGTAAGTACAAAAAAGAGGGCCAATATTCAATATATGTTACAGCATATTGCAAAGGATAGAAGCGTGTGTGTGTGTGTGTGTGTGTGTGTGTGTGTGTGTGTGTGTCTTTAAGCACAGATACCAATCCCCAAAAAAAGAGGTCAGAATTGGGAGAGGACACAGTGAAAGGATCCTGGAGGCCTGGATTCCAGTCTCAGCTCTACAATTAAATAACTGTGTGACCTTCCTTTTATTCTCCCAGTCCCTTCCTCTTTCTGAACCCTTTTTTCACCATCTGTAGCCTGACATCAATATCTGCTCTCTACTATAGGAGTATTTTGGGACAAAGTTTCAACTCAGAATGCATCTTTACTGTATGCTACTAGAAGAGTTATTATAACTTATTCAAAGTGAAATGATTTCAAAAATAATGGGATAAACTTCAAATCATTACTGCCCATTTTGGATGTCTAATGATAAGACAGTATTCTGTTAAAGACAAGAGTATTTTCAAAACCCCAAAGGAGGCGAGAAGAAAAATGTCAGGGATGAAGACAGAAGTCTATCAATACGCCTAACACTTTCATGCAATCAATATCATCCCATAAACTTGTTAAACATACAAATATCTGGGCCATACCCCAGAGACTAGAGTTGGACATGGAATCTGCATATTTAATAAGCTCCCCAGGTGATTCAAAAGCAGTTGGTCCATTTAGGACACTTTGAGAAACACTGGTCATTACCAATCAAATATAGATATACTAGAGGCCCGGTGCACAAAAATTTGTGCACTCGGGGGGGGAGGGGGGTCCCTCAGCCCGGCCTGTGCCCTCTCACAGTCTGGGACCCCTCGGGAGATAACAACCTGCTGGCTTAGGCCTGCTCCTGGGTGGCAGAGGGCAGGCCCAATCCCTAGGTGCAGCCCCTGGTCAGGCTCAGAGCAGGGCTGATTGGGGAGTTGGGGCGCCGCCCCGTCATGCACAGAGCAGGGCAGATCGGGAGGTTGCGATGCCACTCTCAGTCACACTCAGGGTAGGGCCGATTGGGGGGTTGGGGCACCGTCCCCTATCACACTCAAGGCAGGGTCGATGGGGAGGTTGCGGCACCACCCCGTCACACACAGAGCAGGGCCAATCAGGGGGTTGGGGCACTGCCCCCTGTCACTCACAGAGCAGGGCCCATCAGGGGGCTTGGGGCTCTGTACCCTGTCACGCACAGAGCAGGGCCAATCAGGGGGTTGGGGCGCTGCCCCCTGTCACGCACAGAGCAGGGCCAATCAGGGGGTTGGGGCGCCACCCTCTATCACCCACAGAGCAGGGCCAATCAGGGGGTTGGGGCGCCGCCACTCTAACACTCAGGGCAGGGCCGATGGGGAGGTTCTGGCTCTACCCCATCACACACAGAGCAGGGCCCGTGGGGGGGTGGGGGGGTTGGGGCGCCGCACCCTGTCACACACAGAGCCAGAGCCGCAGGGCGACCAGGGGGTTGGGGAGCTCCCCCCATCAGGCACAGAGCAGGGTGGATAGGGAGGTTGTGGCCCCGCCCCCTGTCACACACAGAGCCGCAGGGCGATCAGGGGGTTTGGGCGCTGCCCCCTGTCACGCTGATCCTGGTGCCAGGAGGCCTCGCGGCTCCGCTGATCCCGGTGCTGGGAGGCATATTACCCTTTTACTATATAGGACAGAGGCCTGTTGCATGGGTGGGTGCCGGCTGGTTTGCCCTGAAGGGTGTCCTGGATCAGGGTGGGGGTCCCCGCTGGGGTGCCTGGCCAGCCTGGGTGAGGGGATGATGGCTGTTTGCAGCTTGTCACACACCCTTCAGGGTGGGGGTCCCCACTGGGGTGCCTGGCCAGTCTGGGTGAGGGGCTGAGGGTTGTTTTCAGGCTGGGGGTGACTGAAGCTCCCAACCGCTCCTTTTCTTCTTTTCTTATCTTTTTTTATTCTGGGCCAGCTTTAGCTTTGAAGCTTGGCTCCAGCTCTTAGGCCTCCGCTGCTGAAAGTAGGTTTCTGGCCTTTGCTTACAATGTTGTGATCCTGCTGGCTGAAGCCCGGCGACTAAAGCAGGTTTCTGGGGTTTTGCTTAGCTTCTATATTTGTTACGTAGTTGCTTAGAGTTGCAGCTCAGAGGCCTGCAGTGGCAGGAGGGGAACGTTGGAGTCCTCCATCACTGAAGCAAGCAAGTCTCATGTTAGTTTCAAGCTGCCTGGCTGCTGGCCCCCATCTTGGCTGGCAGTTAATTTGCATATTGCCCTGATTAGCCAATGGGAAGGGTAGCAGTTGTATGCCAATTACCATGTTTCTCTTTTATTAGATAGGATGGTTAAGAGTGTTAAAGACAATGAAGTAAAAACAAACTGGTAGAAAGCAGAAAGTGGACTTGATTCTATGTAAAGTCTGAGACAGGAGAGACAAGACCCTCCTAAAAGTAGGGTGAGGAGAGAAGGATTCACAGCAATGTCTGAGCTCTCAAAATGTCTCTAAGGTTGATCTACAAGACCCAGTTTGTGAAGATGATGGATGAAAATGAACAAACATAAAAGTCAAAGAGGCCATATAAAATTGGAAGGAAAACATAAGAAGGTAGGCAGAAATGGCCACAGAATAAACAGTTATTGGAATGGTAACATTGTTGAGGCCTACAAGGAAAAAAGAGATTCAGGAAAAGTCACTGGTCAGAGGAGGAAAACCTATTCATCAAAAAGGACAGTGAGAACCAAGAGAGAAAAGTAAAAAAAAAAATGTAAGAAAATAATATCCAATGTTTTTAGAAAGTTTGTTGGGAAACAAATAAAAGCATGTTCAACATGAAATTATCTTTTAAAACCAACCTACAAGAACTTTAGAACAGGAGATGACAAAGTACTTTGAAAAGTGTAAAGAATAAATAATATGGTTCTTATTTGTTAGTATTTTCTGTGACTATCAAATTTGTGCACTGCCTGCCTGGCTTAGAAGCCAGGTCAGAGAGCTGTATTGCACAATCATTGAATCCACAGTGTCTGGCACATAATAGGCACTAAATTAATGGATGGATGAATGGATGGATGGATGGATGGATGGATGGATGGATGGACAGATGGAGCAATGAGTACATGAATCAGGTTAACATGGGAAAAGCCATGAGAAGAGTTGCATGTTCACACAGTATTCATCAAATTCCACAAGCTTCATTCTTTATTCTTTTTGGACTGAACTGCTTAATGGTTGTCACAAGGCTTAGGTATATTTCAGTACTAATGCTTTCTGGCAGTCATACATGAAGCTCTGCCTGAGGCATATTATCTGTCTTCCTGAAGGAACTACATCTTAATTCATTTTACTTAGTGTACCAGTTATCTACCTGTTGACCCACCTTCTTCCATCTATTTTGTATTGCTGGAGCTTGGAATTTACAAAATACATTTCCCAGACTCCTGCAGGAGAAAGAACCATTATTTCTTTCTCATACACTTTTGCTCTTGCTGGTGTTCCTGGAAGTAGCTACATCTTGTCGGTGTTCCAAGCTTCTGCTATAACTGCCCTTCTTCAGTTGTCCCAACACCTTCCAGGGAGACCATCTTCTCTATAGTCCTAGCATTGGCTAGATAGAACCCCTAGAATCCTGCAATAGTGTTGGGCTTTAATAACAAGTCCTCTTGCCTTTCATTCTCCCAATCCCTAGAGTTAGCAGTTCTTCCACAGATACTAATCTCAGTATCGTTCTTTCTCCTTTTTGCTTCTCAAGCTCCCTTGCTTTTTCTCTTTAGCTCTTCCATCCCTCCCCACACCAGTAAGACAAAGATTTGTATTAAATTCCCTCTATTTGATATTTTATTTGAAACAAGTGATTTCTGTTTTTCTGACCATACTCTGAAACAATTAGTAAAATCAGGGGAACTATGATTACATTAGGTATTGAGAGGACATGTTCAAGAACATTTTGTTTATTCTGTAAGAATCCAGAATAGAAATTGAAAATTGAAAAATTAGATATTATTAAATAGTATATGTAGGGAATAAAATGCCTTTCCCCCATCCTGGAATATCTCCTATTTTTAACCTCTACATTTTTACAGATTTAAAAGAATCTCCGCCTCATGGAAGCCTCTCTGATTACCACACTTACTCTAAATTCTTTTAATACTCTCATATCTTGAATATTTATTCAGAGTCTTCCCCTGAAACACTCCCCAAGCCCAAGTGGCCATCAAAATTCTCAGAAAAATATATACAGGTACCAAGACCCCACTCCCACTCTTAACCTCCTGAATCAGAATTTCTGGAGTGAGGGTTGTGGTATAGGGTGAAGTAGAGAAGGCATATATATGTGTGTGTTTTTTAATATTACTCAGTTAATAAATTTCTCAAATTCAGGGCCCTTCCATTTTTTTATGTAGCCTTTACTATGCCTACTGCATTTTCAGTAGACACAATAAAAATTTGTCCATTCTTCCATTAGTTTTTTTGACCAAACTATTTTATTTTTATTAAATTTTGGGCGGTAACATTTGTTAATAAAACCATACAGGTTTCAAGTGTACACTTTACCGTAACACATCATCTGCACAGTGCATCATTTTTCCAGTGAACTGATTGAGTGAAAATTCCCAAGAAGACCAGGTGGTGTCACTACTGCCTAATTAATATTTCTGGCCCAATGAAGAGCATCTCATGTAGCAAAATTTGACCTTCCCTGGACTCATTGACTGTATACTTAAATCCATCTTTCCATCAGTTTTCTTTCCTAAGAGAGAATTTCATAAAACTTGCCAAGAAAACAGCAAAACCTAAACAGTGCAAATAACTTGGGTTCTCTGAAATGAAATGATGGCCTGTTGTGAGCCTGTCATGCTTCATCTGAGGAAGTAAGAACTAAAAAGAACCTAAGCCTCTCCTTAGCCCAAGGCCTGAGATTTCATTGCATTCCGTTCTTGGCATTAGCATTCCAAAGAGGAAGTTTAAGAAACAAATGTTTAACAAGCTTGCTATTAAACTCCAAACAGACTGCATTTTTATTCACCTTTTGCAATCCCATTAGTTTTCAATAACAATTACATTTGTTATTTGAAAATTTAATTTTCCTTTTATGTCAACTAGTTTAATGCTATTAACTGAAATTTTTCCTAATTCCTGGTTAAGCAAATCAATCTAGATTTTGGGAATGGTATTTGTGCTTAACTGAACTGTTTATTATGGGACTTCTAAAGGCAATATAGAACCCTCGCCTATGACAGAAGCTGTTTAGTAATTACTTGTAATCACTAACAGGTTGAGAACAACCTGGCTGTATTTTAACATTCCTGAATTATAATTCTCCAGTTTCATTAAAATTCCTTTATGGTGTTTGAAAGTAAATGAACTCTAGATTTATAGGTCCAAAAAGGATCTCCAAAGGTCCCCTATAACTCTTCTTAAATAGCACCATGCCTTCATCTTCTCCATTTGAGCATCTACCTTCAGAAAAACAGATTTCCTGAATAATCAGCCCCCTCTTCATATTGATTGACCACAAAATTATTGTGCTCAGAGGCTAAGTTTTAATGAAAAGGGAAGTATTAAACAGTAACAGACGCCCCTCCCCCTTAACCTTTGTTAGCTGGGTAGTCTTAGGTAGAGAGACCTGAATACTAATCACCCTTAGCTTCCTCTCCTTCAAGATTTACCCCCTAAAAAATCCACTAAGTTATCCAAGCTTTCCCAGTGAACATCCAGCTTCTACCAACACTTTACCATAACCTGCTGGAAAAGTTTGTATGTCCTTGGCTGCCGCAGGAAGCAGGTCCATCCTTGCTGCTTGACACAGTTGCTGCAAGGAAGAAACATCTGCACAGCATATGTTTCAAGGGACCTGGCGTATATGGCATACTGTTCTTAATATGTTTGCTCCCCCTCTTAGCGCTATGTGTTTTAAACAGGACCACCTCCCCAAGAAAGGTTGTTTCCCCAGGTTAGGGATTAACAGGACTAAGAGAATAAATCAGTAAATCCCCCTAGTATTACAGAAATACCATGTACTACTTATGAAGAACTTGGACTAAGACTGTTGGCAATAAATTTGGGACTTGTTGGGCCCACATCCCCAGGGGTCTGCCCATCAGGGAAAGCACCAAAGCCTATACCCCTGGAGACCCACCAACACAGGGCAGTCCCAGAGAAGGCAAGCAGTGGGGCTGGGAGGACATAACCTTTACAGGGTAGGATAATCTCCTTCAGTCACTTCCTTGTAGCTTATCAGTAGAGCAGTGACCTTGGAATAGCCTTTATAATGGAACACAAAGATTAACCGAGACAGGATTAACTCAACAGAACTAGATTAACAAACGCCCTAACCTTTGGAATAGAATGGATAGAATTAAAATCAACTGGTATAAATACAGATGTAACAGGACAATAAAGACCGAACCTGGGGAGAACGTGGCTAGGCTGCTGATCAACTGAACGCTGCCTCCATATCATTCCTTCTTCGCTGACTCCGTCCACACCACACCTTTGGGAACCCCTGGACCTGCTGGGGATGGACCCCAACACTTGGCTGCCAATCCGTCATTTCACTCACAGAGCATCAAGCCAGTCCCATCCTTTGCCCACTTAGTACTAAAGAAGCTGTGGTCTTTTTCACCCAGGTTGTCCAATTTGTTGGCATATAGTTATTCACAGTATTTTCTTACAATCCTTTATATTTCTGTGATGTCAATCGTTACTTCGCCTCTTTCATTTCTGATTTTATTTATTTGAGTCCTCTCTTTGCTTATTGATGAGTCTGGCTAAAGATTCATCAATCTTGTTTATCTTTTCAAAAAGCCAGCTCTTGGTTTCATTGATCTTTTGCATTGTTTTATTAGTCTCTATGTCATTTATTTCCAATCTGACCTTATTACTTCCTTCCTTCTACTTACTCTGTGGTTTCACAGGCGAGTTTTAACAAATATTTAAAGAAGAGCTAACACCTATCCTCCTTAAACTATTCCAAAAAATTCAAGTGGAATTCCAGGCTCTTTTTATAAGGCCAGCATTATCCTAATTCTAAAACCAGGTAAAGACACTACAAAGAAGAAAATTATAAGCTAATACCCCTGATGAATATAGATGTTAAAATCCTCAACAAAACATTAGCAAATTGGACCCAGCAATACATTAAAAAGGTCATACACCATGACCAAGCAGGATTTATTCTAGGGATGCAAGGCTGGTATAGTATTTGCAAATCAGTAAATGTGATAAATCACATAAACAAAATGAAGGATTAAAATCACATGATCATATCAATTAACACAGAAAAAGCATCTGACAAAATCCAGCACCCATTTTTGGTAAAACTCTCAACAAAATGGGAATAGAGGATCATACCTCAATATACTAAAGGCCATATGTGCTTTACGTGCAAAAAAATAAAACTAGACTACCAACTTACACCACACACAAAAATAAACTCAAAATGGATAAAAGACTTAAATGTAAGTCATGAAATCATAAAAATCCTAGAAGAAAACATAGGCAGTAAAATCTCAGATATCTCATGTAGCAGAATTTTTGCCCATACATCTCCTAGGACAAGAGAAACAAAGGAAAAAATAAACATATGGGACTACATCAAAATAAACAGCTTCTGCACAACAAAATGAAAATGGAACCCACTGTATGGAGAACATATTTGCCAATGATACATCTGATAAAGGATTAATTTCCAAAATATATAGAGAACTCATGCAACTCAACAAAAAGAAGACAAACATTCCAATTAAAAAATGGGCAAAGGAATACACTTCTCCAAAGAGGACATACAAGTGGCCAAGAGACATATAAATAAATGCTCAATGTCACTAATCACCAAAGAGATGCAAATTAAAACTACAATGAGATACCACCTCACACCTGCCAGAATGGCTACCATCAACAAATCAACAAACAAGAAGTACTTATGAGAGTGTGGGGAAAGAGAACCCTAGTATACTGCTTGTGGGAATGCATACTGGTACAACCACTATGAAAAACAGTATGGAATTTCCTCAAAAAATTAAAAATGGAACTGCCATTTGATCCCACTCCTAGGAACACATCCTAAGAATCCCAAAACACCAATCAGAAAGAATATATGCATCCCTATGTGCATAGGAGTGTTATTTATAATAGCTAAGTTCAAGAAACAGCCCAGTGCCCATCAGTAGATGAGTGAATACTAGCTGTGGGACATTTACACAATGGAACACTATGCAGCTATCAAAAAAGAAGAATCTCTTACCTTTTGTGACAGCATCAATGGACCTGGAGATTATTATGCTAAGCAAAATAAGCCAGTCAGAGAAAGACAAATATCACGGATTTCACTTATATGTGGAATCTAATTTTAAAAATTATAGGCTTGGATGCATATAACAGACTGACAGATCTGAGAGGGGAGAGGTGGGGGGGCATGGAAAGAGATTAACCAAAGAACTTATATGCATATATGCTTAGCCCATGGACATAGACAACAGTGTGGTGAAGGCCTGGGGTAGAGCAAGGGCTGGGTAGAAGGGGATAAAGAGAGGGTGGGAAATGGAGCACATCTGTAATACTGTCAACAATTTTTAAAAAAAGAAGCTATGGTCTTTTGGGGTTAACCAGTTACTGCCCAACACTGTTCAATCAGAGATTATGTCAATAATGTTTACAAATTTTCCTCCCATTCACTTTGTGGGGGATCCAAACTTGTAGTGAACCAAGGATGCTGGACCTGGATGACTTTTGGGTTTCAGCTAGGGAAGGGGGGCAGGGTGTCACTTTTGAAACAATAGCAATGCTGCTAAAAAACTGGAAGCAGATTTTTAGGCAATACTCTTCATTTAGCCAGAACTCACCCACATTGGAAAAGAACTTTCTATAGACTCCATATGAAGATAAAAGTTATATTCTAAGATGTCAATACCAGCTTTGTGTTCTTTAACAAGGACTATTACCCATGGTGTTTACCAATAGCAATGAAATTCATTTCTTTCTCTCCCACCATCCCTTTTTTACCTCTCCTTTCCCTTCCCCTCCTCTCCCTTCTATCGTTCTTTCTTTCCTAGTCTTAAAAAAAACAAAAACAAAACACTCTTCTTTCTTCCCTAAATAGCAAGATGCTACACACTGCATTATTTCCAGAACTAAATCACTATCTCCTAGCTTCCTGCATGTCCAAAGGCTAGTAATGAACTGCCTTTCTTTTAGAAAAGTTTATAACACCAGCTGGTTAACATCTATAGACTTGTGTGTCCTCCCTCCCACCACCCCTTATCCCTCACTCCCATCCATTCAATTTCTACCCTTCCAACACAACCCTGGTGTCCAAAATGTATCACATAATACTTTCCAATCCTTGACATCCAAATTGGGAACCCGAGTCTCAGTTAAGATGGTGTTGCACAACATTGGGTTATAACTGTCATCATCACAATTTCAAGTCACTTGTCACGTTCAGTTGCTCCAGTTTCATGATGTTGCCGTGCAGAAGACCGGAAACCAAGGGCAGATGCCTCAGCCTTTTAGAAGTGCTTATAAAATGATGATGCAACATGAGATTTTGAAGTGTGAATCAAATTTCTAAATAAAGGAAAATCTCCTGACATATATCAGGAACAATTTATTGTACCCAGTGAACTGAGAGCAGCTAGGGTATCATTTGTTGCAGTTTTACAGCAGGACTATTTTTGAAACCTCTTGCATTTCCTGTACTTAGTTTCTCCTCAGCTTTCTTCTGTAAATAAAAATTTCAGGGATTTCCATAAACCCAAAGACAGAAGAAGTTGCTACCTGATATCTAATAGTTGCATTTTTGAAATCACATAGATGTCAGACACCTTAATGGACTTCTGACCTGGTCAAGAATTCTAGAAAATGCAATTCTTTTTCCTGGCACGCAAGGCTCACCTCCTCCCCAAGCCCATCCAGAAAGCCCCACCCATCTTTCAATCTCCTATAGAACTTACCATTTGTACCACTCATTGACCACATAAAATGTTTCAGGATACCAAGAAACCTTAAGAGTATCCACCACTATTCCCATCTGATGCTGGCATCTCCCCTGCCTCACCACCCAGGATCCAACTAGTGATAAACTACTCCTGAAGATGAAAAATTGACTCCTTCTTTAGATGCTTTATGATAACTTACCTCTTTACTATTTATAATAACACATATTTACTCTCAGTAGATAGTTAAGGGAAAAGACAACAGAGAGAAAATAAAAATAAAATCTCCCCATAATCACCATACTCAGGAGGAATTTTGGTTATCAAACAGTATTAGAGTGTTATCTCATTATAATAATAAAAAGTATATATATAAATATATACTATCCTATATAATAAAAGGCTAATATGCAAATCAACCAAATGGCACAATGACCGGTGGCTATGATGCACACTGACCACCAGGGGGCAGATGCTCAATGCAGGAACTGCCCCCTGGTGGTCAGTGCACTCCAACAGGGAGAGCACTGCTCAGCCAGAAGCTGGGCTCACATCTGGCGAGCAAAGTAGTGGTGGCGGGAGCCTCTCCCGCCTCCGCGGCAGCACTAAGGATGTCCGACTGCCAACTTAGACCCACTCCCTACGGGTCTAAGCCAGCAGTCAGACATCCCCCGAGGGCTCCTGGACTGCAAGAGGGCTCAGACCAGGCTGAGGGACCCACTGGAGTACACGAATTTCGTGCACCAGGCCTCTAGTAGGACCATAATGGACATTTTTATGGCTAAAGCTTTGTGTGCAGCCATGATATTTTTAAGATAAATTCTTAAAAACATAATAAAAAATTTTAAGTTGTCTAATAATAACACAACAATACCATTAATATTAATGACAAGTATTCCTGGAAAACACTATTTGTCAAGTACTCTCTCAAGTACTTTATATTTACAACAGTCTCAGGACATCCTCATTTTTAAAATGAAGAAGCTGAGGTTTAGGAACGTAACTGCGTTCTCTCAAAAAGTGTGCTAGAAAATGGCAGATCGGGGATCCAAACTCAGGTCTATTCCTACAAACCATACTCCTTCCATTACACACATAAAAGAGAATTCCCTTCCTGTGCTATAATGAGTAAATGACTAGTGTTTTTACTAAAACTCAAGTTCAGTGAACCAAGGGATGCCACACTGGGAGGAGCTATAAAAGTCTTAAATTCAATCTTCATCTGATATATGAGTCATCACAACATTACCTACAAGGATCACTTAACCTTTATTTAGTTACCTTTAAAAACAACAAACTCTCTCTTCCTTAGCATTTCACCTTCGAACTACTCTAACAGTTAGAAAATTCATTTTTTCAAATAAAATTTCATTTTTATTCTGCCAACCATCAGAGCTAGGTTTCACAAAGACATTATCCTTCCTCCCTTCCATGTATCATCCACTCCCTATGCCCTATTTGGGGCTTCTTCTAGCCCAGGGTTCCTTTAACTATTCTTCCTACCTTAGACCACTGAGTCTCCTCACTACTGAGAAGCCTTCTGCTTACCATGCTCCAGTATGTATGTCTTTCAACAAGGCTGGGCATTGGTTGGGATATCGGAAGGAACATGCATGCATTAAGACTAAGGAGCATGATCAGAGTAAAGCTTACTCTAAACCAGGGGTGGGCAACCTTTTTGTGAGTGCATGCCAAAACCAGCAAAATCTCTGACTCAAAATTCTTCTGCGTGCCAACTCTAATTTTTTGAGAACATGTTATGCCTACTTGATAGCTCTTAAAGTGTACATATGTGAAGAACCTTGAAGAAATAATAAAATTCATTCAAGTGACAAAAACACAGTATATGATGATGAAAAATACATTTATTTTTTAATGTATACATGTACACTGATAGTCCGACAGAAAACTTTATGACTCCGTTTGATATTACCAGTGGAACTTTTGCTGCTGCATCACTGATGACAGAGATTTTACATCAGGTTTATATTTCATGACCTTCAGAGATATGCACGAGCTACTACTTTCATCCGTCAGGCTACTCCTATTACGAGACTGAACAAAATTCATCACGGAGAACAAAGATTCACAAGCATATGTGGATGAAACCAAAACACTGGTCGGATCTAGGAAGGCAGGGAGAGTTAAGGCAGAGGCATAGAAATTGCTCTTCCCCTCTCTCATCAATCCATGTCTATGGTCTTTAAGATAACTTGTTATGTAAAATTATTTATTTATCTAAGATGCACCTACACTGAATTTATCTGAAAAATAAAAAAGTCAATATTAAGAAAAAAACTGTAAATGGAAGATTATAAGAGAGGGTTTCGAGTGCCAGCAAAAGTTACTGGTGTGCCATGTTTGGCACGCGTGCCAGGGGTTGCCCACCCCTGCTCTAGACCTATTCTAACAATACCTATAACCAAGCCCTGGCAAGATCCTCTGAGGAGACAGAGTTTAGAAGCTGAGTCCTGCCCCTGAAACTATAAAACTTGTAGAAGAAAACATAGGCAGTGAACTGCTCCTTGACTCAGTCTTGATCATTTTTGTATCTGACTCCAAAATAAAGGCAACAAAAGCAAAAATAAACTAGTGGGACTACATCAACTAAAAAGTAGCACAGGGAAGGAAACAACAACAAAAAGACAACCTACAGAATGCAAGAAAATATTTGCAAATCATATATCTGATAAGGGGTTAATATACAAAATATGTATTAAAAAATTTCTACAGATGCCTGGGAGAAACCAAGATGGCAGCATAGGTAAACACCGGAAATTGTTGCCTTGAACAACCACTTCAAAAATACACTAAAAGACAAAACAGACATCATCCAGAACCACAAGAAGGCTGGCTGAGTGGAAATTCTACAACTAGAAGGAAAGAGAAGAGCACACTGAGACTCAGAGGAGGTGCGGAAGTAAAGTGCAGAAGTACGGAGGCGCATGCGGAAAGGGCTGGCAACTGAGGACGCAGTTGTCTTTTTCAATCGAGAGGTTGTCTCAAGCTCCCGACTGCTCTGACCTCCAGTTCCAGGTGAGTCTCTGGGGACCCAGACTCATACGGGGAGAAACTGCCCTGTCTAGCATTGGTCGGAGCTCGAGGGCGGCTTTCTCTCAGAGGTGCTTGCAGCGAGATTACCGGGACACTGAGATGCAGGGCCTCTGAGGGTAGGACTGAGGAGCAGCCATAGCTGTTTGCTCCACCCTGTTGATTCCCTGAGACCCCGCCCCACCCAAGCTGTGTGTAGAGGCTTTTGCATATGAAAGGCCTGGCCCTTTGCAATCTGAAAAATTATCTAACAAACTGCAGCTGGGTCAGAGAGACCCAGAACTTCCAAAAGAAGGCCCAAGGCCCCACAGAAGCTTGCATTGCTTCACAGCTGGGCCTCATCTGGGCACCTCCAAATCCCAAACAAAGAAGAGGAATCTGCAGATATCTCCATAGCTCCTGCTGGGTAGCCTCAGGCAGAGGCTAAATTAGCACCTCCTTAGAGATCCAAGAGCCAGTGTACCCAGTGGTCAGAGTGGGACTATCCAGATTACAACTCCTCAGATTCATAAGGGACACACTCAGGGGGCAGACTCAGTGAGCACCAAAGCCCCACTGAAGCAAGTCTTGCCCCAGAAAGGTATCTCCAGCACAGAAGTTCTCCCACTGTAGACACAGTTGATTCTCACAGCCAATTGGCCTTGAGGTCAATTCCTCCCAGTGATACCTACAACAATCAAGGTTTAACTACAAAAAGACTGTGCACAAAGCCCACAAAGGGGTGCACCAAGAGTGTCCACCTCAGGTAAATGGGGAGGCTGAGCCACTGGGCCCTATAGGACACCTAGCACACAAAGCCACTCTATCAACACAGGGAAGCAGCCAAAATGCAGAGACAAAGAAACAGGTCACAAATGACAGAAATGGAGGAAAGCAAACCACTGGATATAGAGTTCAAAACCACACTTGTAAGGTTTATCAAGAATTTTCTAGAAACCGCCGATAAATTTCATGAGACCCTCAAGAAATCTAGTGAGACCCTCAAGGATATGAAAAAGGACCAACTAGAAATTAAGCATACACTGACTGAAATAAAGAATATTAGACAGAGCTCCAACAGCAGACTAGAGGATCGCAAGAATCAAGTCAAAGATTTGAAATACGAAGAAGCAAAAAACACCCAACCGGAAAAGCAAAATGAAAAAAGAATCCAAAAATATGAAGATAGTGTAAGGAGCCTCTGGGACAGCTTCAAGCGTACCAACATCTGAATTATGGGGGTTTCCAGAAGAAGAGAGAGAGCAAGATATTGAAAACCTATTTGAAGAAATAATGGCAGAAAACTTCCCCTACCTGGTGAAAGAAATAGACTTACAAGTCCAGGAAGCGCAGAGAACCCCAAACTAAAGGAATCTAAAGAGGACCACACCAAGACACATCATAATTAAAATGCCAAGAGCAAAAGATAAAGAGAGAATCTTAAAAACAGCAAGAGAAAGAAACTCAGTTACCTACAAGGGAATACCCATACGACTGTCAGCTGATTTCTCAACAGAAACTATGCAGGCCAGAAGGGAGTGGCAAGCAATATTCAAAGTGATGAATGCCAAGAACCTACAACCAAGATTACTTTATCCAGCAAAGCTATCATTCAGAATTGAAGGTCAGATAAAGAGCTTCACAGATAAGAAAAAGCTAAAGGAGTTCATCACCACCAAACCAGTATTATATGAAATGCTGAAAGGTATCCTTTAAGAAGAGGAAGAGGACGAAAAAGGTAAAGATACAAATTATGAACAACAAATACACATCTATCAACAAGTGAATCTAAAAATCAAGTGAATAAATAATCTGATGAACAGAATAAACTGGTGAATATAATAGAATTAGGGGCATAGAAAGGGAGTGGACTGACTATTCTTGGGGGGGAAAGGGGTGTAGGGGTGCGGTAAGAGACTGGACAAAATTCGTACACGTATGGAGGAGGACAGTGGGGGGTGGTAAGGGCAGTGGGTGGGGTGGGAACCAGGTGGAGGGGAGCTATGGGGGGAAAAAAGAGGAACAACTGTAATAATCTGAACAATAAAGATTTAATTTAAAAAAAAGACTTTCTACAACTCAATAGCAAAGAAAACAAACAATCCAATTAAAAAATGGGCAGGGGATCTAAATAGACATTTTTCCAAAGAAGACATACATGCAGCCAACAGGCACATGAAAAGATGTTCAACAACACTAATCATTAGGGAAATCCACATCAAAACCACAACGAGATATCACCTCGCATCTATAACAATGACTATTATTAAAAACATAAGAAATAACAAGTGTTGGTAAGGATATGGAGAAAATTGGTGGGAATGAAAATTGGTGCTGCCACTATGAAAAACAGCAAGGAGTTTCCTCAAAAAATTAAAAATAGAACTACCAGATTATTTGGCAATTCCGCTTCTGGGTATAAACCTGAAGAAAACAAAAATACTAATTCAAAAAGTTATATGCACACCCACGTTCATTGCAACATTATTTATAATAGTTAGGATATGGAAACAACCTAAGTGTCCACGGATGGATGAATAAAGATGTGGTATGTATATTATTCAGCCATAAAAAAGAATGGAATCTTGCCATTTGCAACAACATGGTTGGACCTTGAAGGCATTATACTAAGTGAAATAATCCAGACAAAGAAAGACCTATACCATATGATCTCACTTACATGTGGAATCTAAAAAATAACAACAACAAAAAATAAACTCATAGATACAAAGAATAGATTGGTGGTTGCCAGAAGTTGGAGGAGGAATGAGTGACGGGGTCAAAAGATATAAACTTCCAGTTAATAATACTGAACTACATATTTGAAAGTTGCTAAGAAAGTAAATCTTAGAAGTCCTTATTACAATAAAAAAAGAAAAAAATTGTAACTATGTATGGTGAGGATGGTGACTAGACTTACTGTGATTACTTCATAATGTACACAAATATCAAATCATTGTTGTACAGCTGAAACTAATATAACATTATACATCAATTATATCTTATTTAAAAATACATTTTTAAAAATTAAGTTTTGCCCTGTCTGGTTTGGCTCAGTGGATAGAGTGTTGGCCTGCGGACTGAAAGGTTCCAGGTTCGATTCCGGTCAAGGGCATGTACCTTGGTTGCGGGCACATCCCCAGTAGGGGGTGTGCAGGAAGCAGCTGATCGATGTTTCTCTCTCAACGATTTTTCTGACTCTATCTCTCTCCCTTCCTCTCTGTAAGAAATCAATAAAATAAAATAAAAATTATTAAAAAATTAAGTTGTGTCCTGCCAAGTTAAAGTGGCTTGGGAAACACCCTGGGCTTTCCACAGATCTTCTCCAACAAAGCATGAAGACACTAACCAATTAAAAACTCACTGGAAGGACTTAACAGCAGATTGGAGATGGCAGGAGAATTAGTGACCTTAGACACGGATCAACAAAAATTATCTTAAGATCAGAAAGAGAAAAAATGTTGGTAAAAGATAAAAGAGCCTCCAGGACCTGAGGGACAATATGAAATTGTCTAATATATGGTGTAATTGGAGTCCCAGAAAGAATAGAGTAAGAATAAGGCAGGAAAAGTATTTGAACGAAATAATAGACAAAAATTTTCCAAATGTCATTAGAGAGCTTTGGGGTTATGAGTTGCTCCTAGAATGGAAGAAATGCCTCAGGACACACATTTGGAAAGAGCTAAACTCCTGGATTTTTCAAGGAGGTAGCAGGTGGGAGGAGAGGGGGTGAGAGTGTACTGTCAGCTGTTGATGTAAAGGACTTGTATACACAAAAATCACAGAAAAAGCACTTAAGCCGACTAAGGTGCCAAAGCTTCCGTGAGCTTGAACTTTTATAGAATGACAGCTACAGCTACTGAGTAGCTACTCTGGGCTGGTTTTTTATATTTTATTCACTCACATAATTCTTATGAAAACTCTGTAACACAGGTATTATTATCCCCAATATTCCAGATATTATCGCAAAGGCTAGGAGAGGTTCAGTAGGTTTGTCCAAAGCCGCACATCTGAAGGGGTGGAGTTGTGATTCAAACCCAATGCTGATTCCAACATCTATTCTCCTAACAACTATGCTATCCTACCTCCCCTTTAAGTTGCTCTTTGACGATGTATCTTCCCTTTCAAGGAAGCCTTGGGTTCCCCGAGTATATAAATGCAGGAGGTGGCATGGTCCATAGCCCAGAACCCATAAGCTGAAGGAAGAGGACTTACCTGGTCTGGAGATCCCACAGTGCACAGGACCACTTCAGGGCTTTCAAAGGCTGCTGACACTCAAAAGACTCCTGTATATGAAATAGGGTCCCATAGAGTTTGCATTTCCAAAGGCTCTTTTCATCTTGAACTAATCAAAATGTAGAGCACAAAACAAGGGTCTAAATCAGAGTAAGCAGCTGAGTATACCTCTTGGCCCTGGCCACTGGCAGTCTGCTGACTTCTGCCCTGGACAACCACATCATGTTAAACCAGAAAACCACACCAGCGAGAGGCCTGCCTTTGAGGACAGTACACAGGCCACACAGGTGCCCAGGTGCAATGAATACCTAGATGCCCAAGAGTGAATAAAAGCTCCAAATCCATTCAACAGCAATTTGTTGAGCATCTATTGTATTTCAGGCACTGTTCTGTTTATCTTGCTAGAATAAACATAAATTAGAGCCAGCATTCAGAATCTAGCTGGTTCCACGCAGAGTCCACAGAGGATGTGCCTTTCAGGAACATCCTGGTCCTGGTGGGCACAGACCAGTGCCTCATGAAGCTTGGCGTCATCACCACCTTCGCGCACACTCTCCACCGGCAGGTGATCAAGTGTAGCCGGAGCCCTGTCCTTAGGATCTCCCTGGAGGCCAACAAGCTGGCTGGTGGCGGGTCTGGGGCAGCTGCCCACGCCAGCGAGCACTCCTCCTGAGGCAGGGGCGGAAGCGGAGGGCCAAGCGATGCACATGGACATCTGCCCGAAGGTCCTGGAGAACCACCACACACCTGCATTCCGATCAAGAAATCCGCCCTGGCCATCTCCTGCTGCGAGGCTGTCAGCTCGTGCCCAAGTCCCCCAACAAGCACCGCCGACTGGGCATGAAGGGACGGCCCTTCCCCAGCAGCGTGGCCGAGGACACCGCCAGGGGCAAGGTGTCCGCCCCCCCAGGCGCTCAGGCAGCAGCCCGCCATGGCCCAGAGTGGGAGTGGGGCCTGGCCGAGGCCCGCAGGATCTGGTGTCAACGTCCTCACCGCTGTGGCCAAGCGTGTGCAGTACCTCAGGGAGACCATGGACGGCACGGGGCGGGCTTCCGTGGGCCCCCAAAGGCGGGGCGCCGTGCGAGGACGTGAGGACGTGCCCGCGGGTGTCGCTGCACGCGGACGCCAGGGAAGTCCTCCCCGGATGCTGAGGGCCGCCAGCGGGCGCCTGGTGCTCAGCTCCCGGTGCCGTCCCTTCGCGGAGACCCGGCGTCTGTCACCAGGGCCGGTGGCATCTACGGTGTCCTGAACGGGAAGCGGGGCGCGTCTCGGCAGTTCCCGGTGGCTGATGGACGCCCGTGTCTGTGGTGACGCCCGCCCACGGGCAGCGGGTCCTCCGGCTTCACGGCCACCCCGAGGCCCCAGGCCTCCGCCAGGCCCGTCTCACCGCGGTAGAGGCTGCCTGCGGCGCCTGACGCCACCAGTCACCCGGCCTGACGGCCAGGTCCCCAGGGAAGGCATCGCAGCCCCAGGCGACTTCCCGGACAGGACAGGCCGCTCTCCCGCAGCCCCTGCCGCGTGGGACACCGGGACACCACAACGCCTGTGCCCGCCCCGCACCCACCCCAGCGATGAGCCTCGCAGGCGCCTCACGACCTCTCGGCCTCTCGCGAGACTGTCGATGCAGCGAGATGCCCCACCCACCTGACAGGTGTCTGGCGCCCACCCCGCGCAACGCAGCAGGAACACATGATGCCAATTCTTAAAACTTGCATTTTAAGATCTCAGGGACAACAGAAATGTCCTCGCAGCAAGCACGTATTAGGCCGGTGGGGTTGTGGGGTGGGAGAGGGGATGGGACAGCCAACACTTTTTTCCCCATTTATTCAGAAACTCGAATGTCCAAAAAATATTTTTAAATAAACGCACTGAAAGGTTTATTTGGGTAAATGGCCCATAGTGGATTTTCTTCCAGAAAGGGAGGAAGAACGAGCAAATAGACGTTTCTCTGGAGGGAAACTACAAGGCAGGAAATCTTGGGCGGTGTCACCGTAAGCACCTCCAGCTACAGTAGTGCCACTGGAAAAGTAAATTTATTGTGGTGGTGACAACCAAAAAAAAGAATGGCAGAGATAGAGAGATGATGGGCAACATAAGGAAACGACTGATGCACACAGAGGTTCTAAGCACAGAGAAGGAAGTAACTCAGCTTGGGGATGAAAGAGTAATCCACTCACACATCCCACAAACATTTCCTAAACACATACTGTGCATGTGCCGCAATGGGCCAACACCCGGACCGATGCATTTTCCAGCAGAGGAAAACAGACATTTCAGGCAGAGGAGACCACATACACATAGATGCCTGAGTGATCATGACGTGTTTGAAGAAAGACACCAAGTTTTGGAGAATAAAATTTAAAGGAGGAAATCAGCACATGTGGCTGAAGTACGCAATAACACATACTATATGTTGAGTATAATAATTCATAAAATGCATAAGGTGCCATAATTCATACTATATGCAGGAAACAGCGTAAGTTTTGTGTAGGTTCACACCCCAGACCCTGTTTATATATATTAGGTGCTTGATAACCATCTTAAACTGCTGGTAGGGTCAACATGCTTACACCCATGGCAGTGCCTGACCTGACTGGCCTCAGCCTATGACCCTCTTGAAAGGGTGTCAGGTAATCACCTTTCTCTCCTTCAGGCTGAAGGACCTTCAGTTGGTGGTGGCTCTAACCCAGCAAAGGGACTGGTGCCATCAGATAGAGCATGGCTACCTCTCCCTATACTAACTTTCCATCTTTCCTGGACTCCACTGGGAGAAGACTTAGGTCATTCTTTTCCTGAGAAATTTGTGTACAACCCAAAGCAGTAGAGAGTTATAAAAACAAACAAACAAACCCTTAACATCTTCTTTTATTTCAGAAGAGAACAAACCTTCCATATTTAGGGATTTTAGAAAGTATCTTCATGGCCCTGGCTGGTGTTGCTCAGTTGGTTGAGTGTTGTCCTGTGCACCAAGAAGTTGCTGGTTTGATTCTTGGTCAGGGCATATGCCATTGCAGGCTGAATCCCTAGTAAGGGGCATGCAGGAGGCAGCTGATTGATGGTTCTCTCTCATCGATGTTTCTTTCTCTCCTTCTTCCTCTTCTCTCCCTCTAAAATCAATAAGAACATTTTTTTTTTAAAAAGGAAACTATCTTTATGAAGGCTCACTCCCTTCCTAATTCATCGTGTTTAAAGAACAGGGATTTTTACCAGTTGATGTAGAAAGAGTTTGAAACAGCCTAGGTGTATTAGTTTCCTAGGGCTGCCATAACAAAGTACCATAAACTGAGTGGCTTAAAAATGACAGAAACTGATTCTCTCACAGTTCTCAAAGCTAGAAGTCTGAAATCCAGGTGTCAGCAGAGTTGGTTCCTTCCGCAGACTCTGAGGGAGAATCTGTTCCATACTGCTCTCCTGGCTTCTGGCTGCCACTGGCAGTCCGTGGCATCTCTTGGCTCACAGATGCCTCAGTATGGTCTCTGCCTCCATCATCCATGCTGTTCTCTCTGCTTGTGTTTTCACATCACCTTCTTATAAGAACACCAGATCTATTGGATTCAGGACCCACCCTACTACAGTATGACTTCATCTTATCTTAACTAAAGCAATGACCCATTTTCAAATAAGGTCACATTCTGAGATACTGGTGGTTAGAACTTCAACATATCTTTTGAAGGAACGCAATTCAATTCATAATACTTGGGCAAATTGGAAAAGACCAATCCTCACAAGAACACGAGTTGCATGAGAAATGGAACAATAAACACCTTTGTTGGAGGAGGATATAGGGGCAGCAGTATTCTGAGGTTGGAGGCAACTTTTACTTAAATGAGAGAGAAGGACATCGCTGGGGCTTCAGTGAGCATCAGAAAGAAGTGCAGGCTAAGGAGAATACCAAGAAAAACAGAGAATAAGAGCATCAAAAGGGACAGCTGGTCAGGGGGCTTTGTTGATGGGGTATTGGCTGAGGAGGCTGGAGATCTGAGGCTTGGGGATCGGTTTCCAGAAGTAACTTCAGTGCACTTGGTTGTATGGAGGCAGGCTTTTGCAAAGTATATTAGAGTCAACTTAGAATTTGCTTTAGAATGGTCTGGGTGGTAACCAGCATGCATAAGTATAAAAGTATGCCTGTCATGGAAAAACAGGAGAGCACAGTGGCCAAAACCGAGGTTTGGCATTGGACAACCCAGGATGAGACCAGGCCTCTCTGTCACTTAACAATCACTTAATTTCTCTGAGCCTCAGTTTCCTCCTCTGTAAAGTGGGACAATCCTAAGCCATATGTCAATTGTGGGGATTGCATGAGGTAATGTATGTATAACATCCAGAACATAACTTCACATAGTAGATGCTCAATAAATGGAAGCCTTTTATATTGGAAAATAACTTTTTTTTTTTTTTAATTAAATCTTTATTGTTCAGATTATTACATTTGTTCCTCTTTTTTCCCCCCATAACTCCCCTCCTCCCAGTTCCCGCCCCACCATCCGAAATCACTCCCCACCCACTGTCCTCATCCATAGGTGCACGATTTTTGTCCAGTCTCTTCCCGCATCTCCCACACCCCTTTCCCCCCCAAGAATAGTCAGTCCATTCCCTTTCTATGTCCCTCATTCTATTATAGTCACCAGTTCATTCTGTTCATCGGATTATTTATTCACTTGATTCTTAGATTCACTTGTTGATAGATGCATATTTGTTGTTCATAATTTGTATCTTTACCTTTTTCTTCCTCTTCCTCTTCTTAAAGGATACCTTTCAGCATTTCATATAATCCTGATTTGGTGGTGATGAACTCCTTTAGCTTTTCCTTATCTGTGAAGCTCTTTATCTGACCTTCAATTCTGAATGATAGCTTTGCTGGATAAAGTAATCTTGGTTGTAGGTTCTTGGTATTCATCACTTTGAATATTTCTTGCCACTCCCTTCTGGCCTGCAAAGTTTCTGTTGAGAAATCAGCTGACAGTCGTATGGGTATTCCCTTGTAGGTAACTGAGTTTCTTTCTCTTGCTGTTTTTAAGATTCTCTCTTTATCTTTTGCTCTTGGCATTTTAATTATGATGTGTCTTGGTGTGGTCCTCTTTGGATTCCTTTTGTTTGGGGTTCTCCGCGCTTCTTGGACCTGTAAGTCCATTTCTTTCACCAGGTGAGGGAAGTTTTCTGTCATTATTTCTTCAAATAGGTTTTTAATATCTTGCTCTCTCTCATCTTCTGGCACCCCTATAATTCTGATGTTGGTACGCCTGAAGCTGTCCCAGAGGCTCCTTACACTATCCTCGCATTTTTGGATTCTTTTTTCATTTTGCTTTTCCGGTTGGGTGTTTTTTGCTTCCTCGCATTTCAAATCATTGACTTGATTCTTGCGCTCCTCTGTTCTGCTGTCGGGAGTCTGTATAATATTCTTTATTTCAGTCAGTGTATGCTTAATTTCTAGTTGATTCCCCAATATAACATCGAGGGTCTCATTAGTTTTCTTGTAGATCTCATTAAGTTTATCAGCGGCTTCTAAACAGTTCTTGAGAGACCTTAAAAGTGTGGTTCTGAACTCTATATCTTCCATTGACAATTTTGTCCTGTTTCTTTGTCTCCGCATTTTGTTATGCTTCCTTGGTGCACCCCCTAGTGGTCTTTGTGCGCAGTCTTATAGTTAAATCTTGTAGCTAATTCCAGGGAGGGTTTGACCTCCAGGCCAAGTGGCTGTGAGAATCAGCTGTGTCAGCAGTGAGAGAACTTCTGTCCTCTAGGGAGGTGCTAATCTAGCCTTTGCCTGAGGCTATCCGGCAAATGCCTCTGTGCAGGGCTTGGGCGGGGCGGGTCGCACAGGATCAACAGGGTGGGCCGGAGAGAGCAGTGATGGCGGCTCTCAGTCCTGTCCCCAGGGGCTCTGCCTCTCTGAGTCCCAGCACCCGCTGCAACGCTCGGAGAGAAAGCTGCACTCGCTCTGACCGAAGCCAGGCAGTCCCGCTTCTCCCGTTTGAGTCTGGGTCCCTAAAGACTCGCCTGTATCTGGAGCTCAGAGTCTGCGACTCCCTCCAGATTGAAAACGCCAACCGCGCCCTCCGCCGCCAGCCCGCTCCGCGCGCGCACTCCGCACCTCAGAATTTGACTTCAGCACTGCGCCTCCTCTGAGTGTCCGTATGCGTTTCTCTTTCCTCCTAGTTGTAGGACTTCCATTCAGCCAGCGTTCCAGTGGTTTTGGGTGATGTCCGTTCTGTCTTTTAGTTTCACTTTTGAAGTAGTTGTTCAAAGCAGCAAACTCCGGCGTTAACCTATGCCGCCATCTTGGTTCTCCTGGAAAATAACTTTTATTTGCAATAAGAATACAAGGAATTCCTGCATACCTTTTACACAAATTCACCAATTGCCTACACTTTCCATTTTTCTCCATTTGTTATCCATGCATGTTTCTATAAATATACACATTTCAATTTCCATTTCTATTTCTACCTATGATTTTTCTTTACATCCCTAAATTATTTTATATTAAGTTTAAAGATACTGTGTTCCTTTACCAAATAATTCAGTGTGTATTTCGTAAGAACAAAGAAATTTAACCTGATACAATACTATTGTCCACAATCCATGTTCTTTTTCTAATACTTTATTTTTATAGCAGTTTTAGGTTTACAACAAAATTGAGAGAAAAGTACAGAGATTTCCCATGTACCCTCTGCTCCCACACATAATTAGCATCACTTGCCAGAATGGTACTTTGTTTTTCACCAAGGACAAACCTACATTGACACAATAATCACAAGTCTGTTGTTTTCCTTAGATTTCACTCCTGGGGTTGCACATTCTATGGGCTTGGAAAATGTACAATGACATATACCTATCAATATATACATATTGATTTAAACATATACAAAATATGTTTAAAATATATTTTTATTGATTTCAGAGAGGAAGGGAGAGGGAGATAGAAGCATCAATGATAAGAATCATTGATCAGCTGCTTCCTGCACACGCCCTACTAGGGATTGAGCCCGCAACCTGGGCATGTGCCCTGACAGAATTGAACAGTGACCTCCTGGTTAATAGGTGGATGCTCAACCACTGAGCTATGCCAGCTGAGCTACAAAATATTTTCAGCCCTAAAAATCCTCTGTGCTATGCCTATTCATCTCTCCCCATCTCCACTCCTGGCAACCACTGATTTTGTCTCCACAGTTTTACCTTTTTCAATATGTCATATAGTTGAAATTATACCATATGTAGCCTTTTCAGATTAGCTTATTTCACTTAGTAATATGAATTTAAGGTTCCTTCCTGTCTTTTAGTGACTTGATTGCTCATTTCTTTTTAGTGCTGAATATTATTCCATTTTCTGGGTGTACCATAGTTTACCCATTCACCTACTGAAGGATATCTTGGTTGCCTCTGAGTTTTGGCAATTATTTTTTTTTAAATATATTTTATTGATTTTTTACAGAGAGGAAGGGAGAGAGATAGAGAGTCAGAAACATCGATGAGAGAGAAACATCGACCAGCCGCCTCTTGCACATCCCCCGCCGGGGATGTGCCCGCAACCCAGGTACATGCCCTTGACCGGAATCGAACCCGGGACCTCTCAGTCCGCAGGCCGACGCTCCATCCACTGAGCCAAACCGGTTTCGGCATGTTTTGGCAATTATTAATAAAGTTGCTATAAACATCCTTTTGCAGGTTTTGTGTAGACATAAGTTTTCAACTGTTTGGGTAAATATGAAGGATCATGATTGCTGGATTGTATGGTAAGAGTATATGTTTAATTCCTAATTTCATAAGAAACCACCAACCTGCTCACCAAAGTGGCTGTACCATTTTGCATTCCCGTCAACAATGTGTGAGAGTAGGTGTTACTCCACATCCTTGCCAGCATTTAGTGTTGTCAGTGTTCTGGATTTGGGCCATTCTAATAGGTGTGTAGCAGTATCTTACTGTTGCCTTACTTTGAATTTCCCTGATGATATAAAATGTGGAGTTTCTTCCATATATATTTTCATCAATTATCCAATAATACCTTTTCTAACTATTTGATATTCCCCAGTCCATCTAATCCTATATTACAATGTGTTGCATTAGTTTTCATGTTTCTTTAGTGCTCTTTAATCTGGAAAAGTTTCTTAGCTTTTCATTGTAGTATTTAACCTTGATAGTTATGAAGTGTACAAACCAGTTATATTGTAGAATATCCCAATCCCAATAGATTGGGTCTGCCTTACGTTGCTTCATGATTATGCATTTTTGTCAGGAAAATCAAAGTAGTAGTGTTGTGTCTTTCTTGGTACATCATATCAGGAGGCACATGATGTTAGTTTGTCTGTTCTTAGTGATTAACTTTGTTCACACCTAATAGTTTAGCGATTAACTTTGATCACTTAGTCATCTTTTTTTCGTTGTTATTATTATTAAAAATGTAATAAGGGCTCTGTTTTAATATGATTCTCTTTTTACTGCCAATAAAGTCATTATGTTTCCTGTAACCTTCATGGATTCGTACACCTGAATTTGTATTTTCCACACTAATCACAGAGCAAACAAAACTGGAACAGAAAATGGTCTTTCTGGGTGAGCCAGTAGGAGGTAGAACTTGGACTTGTTGAGTTTGATCCACTAAAGGCCCAATTCTAGGAAAATTGCTCTCCATTTTATTTTATTATTATTATGTTTACTCTTCACACAAGAATATTTTTCTATTCATTTTTAGAGAGTGGGAGAGGGAAAGACAGAGAGAAACATTAATGTGAGAGAAACACATTGATTGATTGCCTCCTGCATGCACCCTGACCAGGGCTCAGGCCGGGGAGGACCCTGCAACTGACCGGAATCGAACCAGGGAATCAAACCTGGGACTCTTCAGTCCACAGACTGACACTCTATCCACTGAGCAAAACTGGCTAGGGCAATTGCTCTCCATTTTAAAACAATCCCTCTCATACTCTACATTTATGTTTTTACTTAATTTATTTCTGAATTTATTGTGATTGCACTTATGTGCTTACCCTGACGACTCAGGATTCTTCTCAGGGAATGCATAAGCACAGAACCATTTGAGATGAGGTTTGGGACTTTCATCTTTCTTTTAGGAAAGCTTGATTCAGTTACATCATCATCATTATTATTATTATTATTATTATTATTATTATTATTATTATTATTTCAGAGCTCCTAACTTGAAAACTAAAAGTCTTATCTGGGGCTGTGCTGAGCCTTCAGTCTCTGAGGGAACATGGAGTTAGGCTTTGGGATCTGTGCTTCAAGTATGAAAGAATTATTTATGGGCACAGTGTTTGAACAAGCAAAGGGAAACCATAACCTTCAAGCTTTATTTTGGTGGTGCTGTGTATCATTGAGTGGGTGGAAGGAAGAAGATTTACCTTTAGTTCAGATGAAATATAACTAAAAAATAATTCATATCCATTGAAAAGGTCAGCTTTGTATCTCTTGCTTAAGTTTTTCAGAAGAGGTAGCGCCTTGCATTCGATTTTCCTGAAGAAAACCTGATAGTGCACATCTGAACATACATTTGTTTTTACAGAGTACAGTCTAATGCAAGCATATTTTTCATTCCCTTCACCACTAATGAGCAAAGATTATAATTCATATCCCTGTAATAAAGCTATAGCAAAACACTGCCAAATATAGCCATGTCTAACTATTATGGCTATCTTTAAGCTTAGGGACCAGAGCTGCAATAGCTAGCACTATAATTAGCAGCTTAATCAGTCTGACTTAGGAAAACACACCTCTGAGTACTATTCTTGCACTGAACATCCAGTAGATGACTAATTGCTAATTTAAAAATTCAGAACCATGACTCTGTAGAATGTCTATAACAGTATAAAATGCTAATTATTCATTAAGAATAAGATGGGCATCTATTGCATGTCTCCAACGTACTAAAGGTTAACGTTAAGGATTTTATGCAGACCATGTTCATAAATTTACCAATTGTGCCCATGAATTTAAATCCTAGTAATTCAGCTTATTAAACTCCAATTATATTTTTTCCCTTAAAAGGCAGTATTTTACAAGTAGAATATTATTGTATTCATTGACTTGTGATTCCTTATAGGTGCTGACCTGATTTTCTATTTCCTCTTCTCACTTAATATTTCAGTGTGAATGGGGGACTATTACAGATATTTCAGACCACTTTCTTTCTTATGCCTCCAAAGGGCAGCCAGAGATATGTCTGCCATCCAAGCCCAGCTCTAATGCTCTAGCTAAAGGAAAAGGATCCCCACACAACCTGTGACTCACTTTGGTACTGGTGCCCAGGAAGGTGACGGCTCTCCTCCCCAAATGGGGCTGAGCCCACTCCAAACTGGTTCTTGGAGAGGCTTACATGGAGGATACATTATTAAGGATTGCTGCTACTTCCCAGCAGGCTCTCGACACCAGTCTGGCTAAATTTCAGGCCAGGAGACTGCCTTCTATCTAAATTTCCCTACAATTTAATATTTTTTAGAAAATTAGTATGAATTTATTTGAGCCAAACTGCTGGGAAGCAAAATCTCATTGGAATGAGAAAATGCTCCTTCCACAATTTCAACTTGATGAAATATAACTGTCCTTCCTAAGGCATTTGGCCCTACAGGCAGTTGAATTAGTGGCAAGTCGTTTGTAATAGGAAGATTCACAGGATATTCATTCATTCTGCAAACATTTATTAAGTGCCTGCTGCACACCAGTAACCAGGAGGACATGAAATTGAAAAACATCTGGTCTCCTTTCTCCTGGCAGTTTCATCTTCACAGATTGCGCCTGAACCTCTGTAGGAAATGATGGTGCTTTGCCAGGTAGGGATGAGGTTCCTAATCATTCAAAACCCCATAGAAAGAAATTGTACAATCCCTAAAGATACTTGTTTCAATTGTTGGTACTGTTCATAGCCAGGAAGTTTTCATGTATTCTAATTCAGAGTTTCTCAGTCTCAGTACTGGTGACATTTTGGACTGGATAATTTTTTGTCGTAAGGGCAGTTCTGTGCATTATAGGATGCTTAGCAGTTTCCCAGGCCTCTACCCACTAGGTGCCATTAGTACCCCTCTCCCCTGTTAAGATGACCAAATGCCTAATATTCCCTGGGGGACAGAACCACTGATCTAATTTGAACTTATTCTTTTACAGCGTGATGCCCTATTTTATTATTGTTTTTGTTTGCTATAGAGACAGAATAATTGGTCACCATTTTCTATTGAATAATATAAAGGGAAGCCATTTTTAATTTTCTAAACAGATATAAACAACAATTCATCATCCTGTGACTGGATGTCACTATTTTTAAGTGAACGACAATAGCGTAACAATGGACTGAGTATTTCAATTTCTTATTGACAAGATTCCTAGTTCCCCCTTTTTTCCACTTTTTCACTATTTCCTTAGGCAGGAGTATCAAGGACCGATTTCTAACTGGCTTTCATTTTGAAGTCAGTGATTCTTAACCATTTTCTTATGAGCACTTGGTATGCAATTCAGTAATAGCTAAGGAGCCTCCCCTTAGGAAGCTGTGCACGTGCACATACGTGTAATTTTGCACATAATTTTAGGAGATTCAAAGCTGCCACCTCTCCAAGCCCTTTCCTTGACCCCAGATTAAAATTCTGTATTTTAAAACTAGTCCTAGTTCCTTGAGTTCTGGTTTTGTGAGGTGACAAAATAAAGCAAGCCTGAAAAGACTGTTCTGTTCTAGGTCAATGCCCCCGCCACTGTTAACCTTTTCCCAAACATCCTATTCTCTTGTCTCCCTTGTCATTGCTGCCTCTGTGTTTTTGCCAACCCATGATTGCTCTTTGCTTTAATTACTGATTTTGATAGCATAGAGTCATATTACTCAACAATAGGAGATTGGATGTGTCCCACCTTCGCTCCTGCCTACCCACCACCCAGCAGCTGCTGAAGAGAACCTTTGAGGCTAATGTAACACTGCTGTGAGCTGTTCCCTCATTCACCTCTTTAAACTGTCTCCTCTGGAGAGACAGCGGGGGGGGGGGGGGGGGGCGGGGTGTTCACATGCACAAAAGCACTGGCGAGCAATTCAAATGATTTCTTGGAGGGGATGAAGGAAAATAAGTATATTGTCAAACAAACAATTTCTATATATCTATATAGACACTTCTCCAACATTCCCCAATTTCTCCAGTTCCCCAATTTAGCCTCTCTTTCCCTTTGAGGCACAACACTCTAGTTGAAACCTGTAGGGAAAGATGGAGAGAGATTATGTGAAAGTCAGAAATGAGAGACCATGTGGCCGGTTTAAGGAACAGAAAGAAATACAGTATGACTAGAGCAGAATAGAGGAGGCTAAAGTAGAGTGGGGAGAAGGAAGGATGGGCAATGGAATGAGAAAAGGGCCCGAGGCAAGCAGGATTTCTTGGAGGGCGTAAGAAAAATGATGGAGAAGAGTTAGAAGGCAGTGGAGATAATATGGATGAGAGATGATGGGAGCCTGAACTAGGATAATAGCAGGAAGGATAGAGAAGCAAAGGGCAGAGCTATTTAGGGTGTTAAACTAAAAAATAAACGAAAAAAATATTGGCCACAGGAAAAACAAACCCAGAAGCCTATATAAGAGTAGGGCTTGATCAATGGAATGTTACTGTGACAGAGATGAGGACACCAGGATGGTGTCCTTAATTTTTGGCTTAGGCAGGGGTGTAGATATTAATACCATATATTTGGGTGTTACCGAAAAATATTCTTACAGCCCTAGCCAATGTGCTCAATGGTTAGAGTGTCAACCAATGGACTGAAGGGTCATAAGTTGGATTCCCAGTCAAGGGCACATACCTTGGTTGCAGGCTTGATCTCTGGCCTCTGTAGGGGTGCGTGTGGCAGGCAACCAATCAATGTGTCTTTCTCACATCAATGTTTCTCTCTCTCTGTCTCTCTCTCTCTGTCTTTCTCTCTCTATCTTCCCCTCCTCTCTCACCTCCACTTTCTCTAAAAATCAATGGAAAAATATCCTTGAATAGGGTTAAAAAAATTCTTACAAATTATCTTCAAATTAAAATGTTAATATCAATTTATCTATTTATATACTTATGGTTTAATTTGCCCTTGTCTGGTTATAGGAAGTGTTCTTAGACATCTATTATCAGTGAACATGTTTACTTGTGTAAATGGATCATTATGGGGCATACACAGTGAGAATTATTATCATGACATGATGTCATAAAACAAAGATCATTAGACAGGAGAAACACTGGAGATTCTAGTCATTTGAACAGAATTATGCTTCTAGCTGCAAACAGTCCTTTGGTTGGGGAATTATTAAACATAGGTTAAAAACAAGAGAGGAACAAATAATAAACCACAAACTATAAAAATGAGAAAAGGGAAATAGTCATAAAGCATAGAGATAGTAAAAGAAAAAAATATTGGCCACAGGATAAACAAACCCAGAAGCCTGAAAAAGTGCATGCTTGGTTTGGCTGGTTCTAATTTCAGGCATGACTGCTGGAAGTTCCTCCATCCCCAAATGCCTATAAATGATTTTCAGTCTCTTTTTTGACAGTACACATACAAACAGGAGTGATTTCCTGAAAACCCCATATATTTTAATTCTGAAGGACTAGGTTCCACCTAAGTTACTTATTTTTTCAGATATTAAGAAGAAGCTAGAATGACAGAGAAGCAGTTGCTTTTTCTCTTTAGCACAGAGATAGGGAGAAAAGGCAACCTTATTTCTTTAGTTAGAGTTGTGGGCCCAAATGTATGAAAATAAAACATTAATATTTCAAATTTGTTTAGGAATTTATGAATATATAGAAATTATGATTGGATAAAAATTCATAAGGATTTCACATGAATCAGTTATAATTTTGTTTTAATTAGTTGTTCATTTTGCTTTGGTCCACCACAGAGTTATTTTAATTGGCATGTATTCTTTGTCTTGCATGAAAGGATGCTATTGAAATAAGGGTGTAAACTCTCTGTTTTGGTGATCATGGGATGTTGTTATAAATTCTGACCTTCCATTGCTCAGTATAAATTTTATAGGTACTCCTTGGGGAAATTTTGTTCACGTATAACTGCCTGCAAAAGTTCTGCTGAGTTAATTCAATGAATCTTTACCTAATCAAGTTTCTCTTTCTTTTCGTTTTGGCCACCAGGAAGGTCCATGCACACTTCCGTGGCCCAGCAATAGTCATTGTGGGGCATAATTCTCACGAATGCTTCAGTGTGGGGTTTTTTTTTTGTCTTAAATTGTATACGGGCCAAAAAGAGCTATAAATTCCTTGTTTATAGCCCTAATAAAATTGTAAGAACAAAAAAAAACACAAGTATACAAAATTTAATGCAAACAAAATGGTAAAACTAGCCTTAAGTGAAGAAAACAATTCCATGTTCCTGAGTCTGATACCAGGTGGGAATGTTTTCTACTGCCCACTTTAATCACTATTTAAAATACCCCCAAAAGAACACAATTTCACTTTTCAAATTATTGATTGAGACCCCACAAGATTTAATCCAACTGAAAACTTGTATTTTGCTAAATGAAGTTCTGGTTACCCAAATAGGGCTCAACTTTGCTAGATTATAGAATTCTACTCTGCCCACCTTGACCTTATTTTTAATCTATAGACCTGTGGTCATATGTTTCTTATTTGTAGACATAGAATCCTTTGCCAAGTCAATAAAAGCCAGAACCATGCCATCCTTAAAAGGAAACACCAAGGCTCATATACATTTCCTCTGAACTAATTGAATGTAAAGTTGACAGAAGCAAGATGATCTCCAGCCACAGAGGCCATATGAGAGAAACATAACAGGGTAGAAACAGGTCAAAAGGCTTGAATGCCGCCCTGCCTGATGTTGCTCAGTGGTTAAAGTGAGGGCCTGCCCACCACAGGTTTGATCCCGGGTGAGTGCAGGAGGCAATCAATAGATTTGTCTCTCTCACACTGCTGTTTCTCTCTCTCCCCCTACTCCCTCCTCCCCTTCCATGCTCTCTAAAAATCAATGGGAAAAAAATCCTCAGGTTAGGATGAACAAAACAAAACAAAAAAGGCTTGAATGCCACCAAGGCAAATAACAGGTCAGGAAGTTCAGAACAGTACAGCAGGGCTGAGCAGATTTTATTTATTTATTTACTTAATATAGTTTATTGATTTTTTACAGAGAGGAAGGGAGAGAGATAGAGAGTTAGAAACATTGAAGAGAGAGAAACATCGATCAGCTGCCTCCTGCATACCTCCTACTGGGGTGCCTGAAACCAAGGTACATGCCCTTGCCTGGAATTGAACCTAGGACCTTTCTGTCCGCAGGCCGACGCTCTATCCACTGAGCCAAACCGGTTAGGGCAGGGCTGAGCAGATTTTAGATAACATAATCTAGGTTTAACAAGATATCTGGTAAAAATGTAATCTTTCTCATCTCATCTGGTTTGAACAGCTGCTCATTTCTTTTGAACAAGGAGAGTGAACTGAGAGCCATCTATAGAGATCTGAACAAAAGTGATTGTGAGTAGTTGGTAGGGATTTGGAGCAGTGGTTGTTCAATGCAATCACCTGGGGAGCTTTAATAAACTCCTGGAGTGGGGCCCAGGCAAATGTGCTTTAAAAAAAAAAAATCCCTCCGCTCTAGCTGGTTTGGCTCAGGGGATGAGTGTTGGCTTGCAGACTGAAGGTACCAGGTTTTATTCTGGTCAAGGGCAGGTCAAGGGCACATGCCTGGGTTGCGGACTTGATCCCCAGTAGAGGGCATGCAGGAGCAGCCAATCAATGATTCTCATTACTGATGTTTCTATCTCTCTCTCCCTCTCCCTTCTTCTCTGAAATCAATAAAAGTATTTTTTTAATTTTAAAAATTAAAAAAAATCACTCCCAGGTGATTCTAATGGGCATCACAGATTTAGAGAAATCATTGAACAGGAGATGAATGACCCTTTATGGAGCAGAAAAAGCAACAGCGGCTCTCAACCTGTGGGTCGCGACCCCTTTGGGGGTCAAACAACCCTTTCACAGGGGTCGCCTAAGACCATTGGAAAACTCATATATAATTACATATTGTTTTTGTGATTAATCACTATGCTTTAATTATGTTCAATTTGTAACAATGAAAATATATCCTGCATATCAGATATTTACATTACAATTCATAACAGTAGCAAAATTACAGTTATGAAGTAGCAATGAAAATAATTTTATGGTTGGGGGTCACCGCAACATGAGGAACTGTATTAAAGGGTCGCGGCATTAGGAAGGTTGAGAACCACTGAATTAGAGAGAATCCTGAACCCACAAGTCCACTGAGGGCCACATGTGCAGAATAGGCTGGGAATTTTATGGAGTTCAAGAAGAAGAGAAATCCATTTTCTTCCATCACTTAATCTATATTCCATGACCTTGACTATCTTATAAAGCACATACCTCACAAACCTAAAGAGAGGAAAAATAATTAGATGATTTTACAGATGGACAAGCATGTCTGTCTCCAAAGCATTACTTGCAGGGTGCTGTGACCCAAGGAAGGCATAATTAGTTACCACTTTGAATCAGGTTAAGCAAGTCGATCAGCTTTGGGGTAAGGTGGGTGGGGAATACCAGAGCCTGTTTCCTATTTGATCTGCATGATAACCTAGAAAGATGGACCCCTCTGTACCATTACAATAAAGCAGGTTCATGCATAACCTCTAGTTTTTACAGCCACCTTTAGTTGCTATTTATTTTACCAAGCTATTCATCTTTCCCCTATTCAGAAATAGAGCCTTCATTTTTATAGCACTTTCATGAATATTCATTTATTCTTAAATATCTTAGAAAGCATTCCAAAAGTTTAAGTGTCTGATACCAATAGATGCATGTTGGCATCTGCACAGCTGACATATTAGGAATTTTTTGAAGCATTGAATAATGAATTAGATTTTGTCTTTACTAGCACTGAGTTTTCATTTAAGTTCTGTCAGTGACTGCTGACTTCTAAGGCATCATGAGAAAAATAATCCACCTAGCACTGATCTTTCCAATTGATATTCATGAGCACCTGAAATAATCTGTCAAATGATAGAGCCAGATTCTTAGTGAACCAGCTATCCCATGGGTCTTGTCTTCCCACCAAGCTGGAAAAGGGGTCCTACCCTTGGATGTCTTACATATGACTCCAGCTTGACAAGGGCAGGTGACGATGGTAAGGCTGGTTCCCATGAGAAGTGCTGTCATGGTAAAGGCCAATAGCCCACAAAAGCTCTGATCATGCTGATGAGAAAGGAAGCCATTGGCAGCCTAAGGGGAAAACTGATCTGATAGTAATCTCAGAGCATTGATCCCTCATACCTGATAAATTACAGTGTGGGGGTTGTCTCTGTCAGCCAAAGAGGCATTTCATTTCATCATTCAAGTACACATTCTGTGTCAGGTATGGGGGGGTTACTCATTGGGTTTTCATAGTATACAACAGCCCTCACCCAAGATACAATTGCTATTAGAGCTGGTGGAGGAAGGGACTACTCTCATTTATCACTGCCCTGCTTGCAGGATTCATTCATTCATTGGCAAGCTTGTTCTGAGAACAATATCAGACACAAAGAAGAATGCTGCTCCCCTCCTTTGTTCCTTCCTTCCTCCTTTCCATCTGTCCTTCCACAGATATGTAAAGAGTATCTACTGTGTCTTATGTGCTAGAGTTTAAATGGTGAACTAAGCTTACGTGATATATTCTAGAACAGGAATTCTTAACCTGGAGTCCATAGACACCCCTTCCCTTGAATCTGTGGTAGGTTGTACTGGGTGCTCTGGGATATAGAATCTCTGCCTGCCAGTCTAATGGAAGAAGTCAGAGCCAACCACACATAAGGAAATACATAACCAAAATTATTTCAGTTAGAGATCAGACCTAAAGAAAATGAATCAGGGTACTGAGATAAAGAGTGAATGCCAGGAGATGCTGTGGGACATCTAGGGGGTCAGGGAGGGTCTATCTGAGGAAGTGACATTCATGATGACACCTGGAAGAAGAACATAATAGACAGAAAGGTCAAAGGCCCTGCGATAGAAACAAGTAAACCCCCAGTTCCCTTTAGTCCAAGAATCCAGACCACTTAGTGAATTGTTTCTCTGCTTTTGGAGAAAGAAACAAATCACAGGAGTCAGGAGAGGAAATTGGAGATGGTTTGAGAGTCAAACTGTCACAAGTGGCCTAAGGAAGCAGAGAGGATATAGACTGAGGGCCTTGGTATATGCCATGTGCAGACCCTCTGTGTGGTGTATCTGAAGGTTGGGGGCACCTCCATACCTTTGCACCACCCTAAGCCTTTCTTAGACCAGTTCATCATGGTCTGCCTTTCAGACAATAAGTTGCTATAATCAGAAGTCCCTCCTTGTTCCTAGAGAGGATCCACAAAACAATTATCGCCTGAAATCATGGACCCTAGCCCCGATTTTCAGAGGCCAACAGCATTGAAATGACCTCTCTACTCTAGGGATGAAAGAATGTCAGCTATTTGCCTCCAACTCACATCTCAGTCTTACCTTCCAAGACCCCTTGGTGGGCATAAGAGTTCTGCTCATCCTGGCTTCTCCCAGTTGAATCCAGGGAAAGTTATTCATTTACTCTCATGCCTTTGACCTTTAGGAAAATTACCTTTTCCTAAAAAAAAAAAAAAAAAAAAAAAAAAGACAGCAAAGCTCCTGACAGCAGCCTCTAAGACAGTGGTTCTCAACCTTCCTAATGCCGCGACCCTTTAATACAGTTCCTCATGTTGTGGTGACCCCCAACCATAAAATTATTTTCGTTGCTACTTCATAACTGTAATTTTGCTACTGTTATGAATTGTAATGTAAATATTTGATATGCAGGATGTATTTTCATTGTTACAAATTGAACATAATTAAAGCATAGTGATTAATCGCCAAAAAAATACGTAATTATATGTGTGTTTTCTGATGGTCTTAGGCGACCCCTGTGAAAGGGTCGTTCGACCCCCCAAAGGGGTCGCGACCCACAAGTTGAGAACCACTGCTCTAAGACCTCACTTGTAGCTTATTAAAGTCTACAAAAATCCTACCCAGTGGCTATTAAACAAGCTCATATTTTTAAAAACCAATAATTTCTAGGGCATATCACAAGGTCACTGAACATTCAACCTAACACCCTATAATAAATGTTGGCTAACTTATTGCACAAATGCCATAAAGGGCGCAGGCAACCACTTTTATTGAAAAGTAGACCAATTGCTCCTATCAGAATATCTTTCCTGATACTTCTAAATCTTCAGTTGCCTTATTCTTGTTCATAGTATTCCCCACACACATACTTAAAATGTCAGATGAAAATCAGTGAGGGTTTGACATCTTTTATAAACGTTGCTAATTTCCTTCCTATACAGTTTGTATCGACACTGAATCTGTGCTCAGATGTGAGATGGTAGCTGATGGTCACACAACAGACCTAAGCCACTGTGAAATCATGCATAATTAAAGAAAAAATAAATTTTATCTATTGCACTCCACTTAAAGGAAGACAGGAAAGTGGATTAGTAAATGTTAGAAATATTTTCCACAATCAATAATTTAGACAAAAGGACTTTCAGCAAAAAGTTTAGTTATAAGGAAATTCCTAGTAATCATCAGTGTAAAAGTTTTTCCTTCTAAAGTGATATTTAAAAAGAAGCCTGGGGTAGAGGAAAGAGCCTTGGACTTGAAATCAGTTGATATAAGTTCCAGAACTAGCTCTGCCACTAATTGTATCACTCTGAGCAGATTGTATTTTGTGCTATTTTGTCTCTCTGGGTCTCTGCTTCCTTATCTGTAAAATTACTGGGTTAGAAGAAATATTTCTAAGACCCTCGTGTAGCTCCAAAGCTCTATAAATCCCTGTCTGTGTGCACTTAGGCAATAGATTCCTAATGGGACTTGATCCCAGCAAATACCTTGACATTTCCAATGTGGCCTATTAGGCGGTGCATGATTACTATGACAATCCTACGGAATAATTAGGCAATTGGTGGAGTTTCTTTATTTAGAGATTTGCTAAATAAAGAATGCCATGCCCATTATATTTTCTTTCTTTTCTGTGCCATTTGACCTAGCCTCGCTGGGGTGATTTGTATCATTTCACATGGAACATCTCCTAGGAATGAAGTCCTCCCCCCTACCCCATAAAAAAAAGTAAGGGAACGAGGGGAGCAACACTTCCCATGTGTATTCCAGGAAGCCTCCCCCGTGAGAGCCCCACTGTTCTTCATTAAACTTTTTTAAAAGGATTTCCAGAGCAAAGAAATTTAGAGAGTGCACCATGATTTTTCCTTCATGAAGCTTTACAATGGACATTAAAGAGCATGAGAAGTCTTGCAGTAAAAATTCCTAACTATTTTCATTTAAATCAGATTTTCCAAACTCATTTACCTGCAACCCCCTTTTTCATAATATCTGCTACCATCCATGGAACCAGTGCTATGTGGACACGCTTTGGAGTACAGATCAGAGGCCCAAGGAGACATTTTCACTGGGATGCCCACCTGTAGTGAGCTGAATGGTGACCTCCAAAAGATATTTCCACGTGAACCTCAGAATGTGAACTTACTTGGAATAAGGGCCTTTGCAGAAAAATTAAGTTTAAGATAGTGAAATGAAATCATCCTGGATTAGGGTGGTCTCTAATCCAATGGTGAGTGTCCTTATAAGAGATCAGAAAGGACACAGGAAGACACAGGGGCGAAGACCAGAGGCTGTAACTGGAGCGATGCCACCACAGCCAAGACAGCTTGGAGACACCAGAAGCTGGAAGAGGCAAGGAAGGATTCTCTTCTAGAGCCTTCAGAGGCTGTTGACACCGTAATTTCAGACTTTTGGCCTCTGGAATGATTAAAGAATAAATTTCTGTTGTTTTAACCTACCCAGTTTTTGGTAATTTGTTATGGCATTCCTAGGTAACTAATACATCACTCTTACCTTCCTTTGCGACCACCTACTAGCTGAGTCATTGGTACAAATTAATGCCTTTGATTACCATTTTCTTCATCTTCAAAGAGAGAGAAAAATATCTACTCTGAGCGTTGCCAGGATATTTTTGATTCTTGAAAGGAAAAATGAACACAAAGGTGCCATTTAACTAAAGAGTTCATGGATATGAGCCTGATAACCCCCATCAGGCTATCAGGTCCAGCTACTAGGGTTGGGCAATCCAGGAGAGACAGGATATGGAATCAGAGAACATTGCTGGTCAGATCTTACAAATGTCCATGTATTCATTCACCATAAAATGTTCCAGGGACTGTCAAAGGCACTAGGGATACAGAATCACACAAACATATCAAACCCCTGTTCTTGCGGAACTCACATAGTCTTTGAGGGAGTTAAATAATGAACACATAAGTAACCCATTTAATGTGTCAGAAGTTGATGGAAGGCATCTTGGGTTCTAGTACAGCCTACGGCCCTCACTCCAGTAACCACTGATTTAGCACACCTGGTGGTTTCAGCCTCGAAGATGGCCATGGGATAATGTGCTTAATAATAGCAATGTGGTGATGGAATCGGCACCTCCCATAAACACTTTCCACCTGGAGAAGATCCTGAAAATAAATAATTTAGTGGAACTTGAGCCATTTATCTTTGATAACAAAATAAGCAGCTATCCAAAGCCAAGTGACTCAGTAATTCCACTCTTAGGAATATACCCAAGAGATAAGGAAACACAGGTCTATGCAGAAATGAAAGAGTCATTCAAACAAATATTCATACACAAATGTTCATAGAAGCATTATTCACAATTGCCAAAAGGGGAAAACAACCCAAGTATCCACTGAGAGATAAATGGATAAACAAAATATATATCCATACAATGGAATATTATTCAGGCATGAAAAAAATTTAGGTACTGATATATTCTATAATATGAATAAAACTCAAAAACATTATGCTAAATGAAAAAAGCCACATACAGAAGGCCATATATTGTATTATTCAATTTATATGAAATGTCCAGAATAAGTAAACCCATGAAGACATGTTGGGGTCTAGCCACAGCAGGTCCAGGGGTTCCCAAAGGTGTGGACGGAGTTGGTGAAGAATGAATGACACATAGGCAGCATTCAGGTGATCATCATAGCCAGGTTCTGTATTTTATTGTCTTGTTACATCTGTATTTATACCAGTTGATTTTAATCCTATCAATTTCTATTCCAAAGGTTAGGGCATTTCTTTTTTTTTTTCTTTTAATTAAATCTTTATTGTTCAGATTATTACATTTGTTCCTCTTTTTTTTCCCCCCCATAACTCCCCTCCTCCCAGTTCCTGCCCCACCCTCCGCCCTCACTCCCCACCCACTGTCCTCATCCATAGGTGCACGATTTTTGTCCAGTCTCTTCCCGAATCTCCCACACCCCTTTCCCCCCCAAGAATAGTCAGTCCATCCCTTTTCTATGTCCCTGATTCTATTATAATCAACAGTTCATTCTGTTCATCAGATTATTTATTCACTTGATTCTTAGATTCACTTGTTGATAGATGCATATTTGTTGTTCATAATTTGTATCTTTACCTTTTTCTTCCTCTTCCTCTTCCTCTTCTTAAAGGATACCTTTCAGCATTTCATATAATCCTGGTTTGGTGGTGATGAACTCCTTTAGCTTTTTCTTATCTGTGAAGCACTTTATCTGACCTTCAATTCTGAATGATAGCTTTGCTGAATAAAGTAATCTTGGTTGTAGGTTCTTGGTATTCATCACTTTGAATATTTCTTGCCACTCCCTTCTGGCCTGCAAAGTTTCTGTTGAGAAATCAGCTGACAGACATATGGGTATTCCCTTGTAGGTAACTGAGTTTCTTTCTCTTGCTGTTTTTAAGATTCTCTCTTTATCTTTTGCTCTTGGCATTTTAATGATGATGTGTCTTGGTGTGGTCCTCTTTGGATTCCTTTTGTTTGGGGTTCTCCGCGCTTCTTGGACCTGTAAGTCCATTTCTTTCACCAGGTGGGGGAAGTTTTCTGTCATTATTTCTTCAAATAGGTTTTCAATATCTTGCTCTCTCTCATCTTCTGGCACCCCTATAATTCTGATGTTGGTACGCTTGAAGCTGTCCCAGAGGCTCCTTACGCTATCCTCGCATTTTTGGATTCTTTTTTCATTTTGCTTTTCCGGTTGGGTGTTTTTTGCTTCCTCGCATTTCAAATCATTGACTTGATTCTTGCGCTCCTCTGGTCTGCTGTCGGGAGTCTGTATAATATTCGTTATTTCAGTCCATGTATGCTTAATTTCTAGGTGATTCCCCAATATAAGATCGAGGGTCTCATTAGTTTTCTTGTAGATCTCATTAAGTTTATCGGCGGCTTCTAAACAGTTCTTGAGAGACCTTAAAAGTGTGGTTCTGAACTCTATATCTTCCATTGACAATTTTGTCCTGTTTCTTTGTCTCCGCATTTTGTTATGCTTCCTTGGTGCACCCCCTAGTGGTCTTTGTGCGCAGTCTTATAGTTAAACTTTGATTGCTGTAGCTAATACCAGGGAGGGTTTGACCTCCAGGCCAAGTGGCTATGAGAATCAGCTGTGTCTGCAGTGAGAGAACTTCTGTCCTCTAGGGAGGTGCTAATCTAGCCTTTGCCTGAGGCTATCCGGCAAATGCCTGTGTGCAGGGCTTGGGCGGGGCGGGTCGCACAGGATCAACAGGGTGGGCAGGAGAGAGCAGTTATGGCGGCTCTCAGTCCTGTCCCCAGGGGCTCTGCCTCTCTGAGTCCCAGCAACGGCTGCAAACCTCGGAGAGAAAGCTGCACTCGCTCTGACCGAAGCCAGACAGTCCCCCTTCTCCCGTTTGAGTCTGGGTCCCTAAAGACTCGCCTGTATCTGGAGCTCAGAGTTTTCGACTCCCTCCCGATTGAAAACGCCAACCGCGCCCTCCGCTGCCAGCCCGCTCCGCGCGCACACTCCGCACCTCAGAATTTGACTTCAGCATTGCGCCTCCTCTGAGTGTCCGTATGCGTTTCTCTTTCCTCCTAGTTGTAGGACCTCCACTCAGCCAGCGTTCCTGTGGTTCTGGGTGATGTCCCTCCGTCTTTTAGTTTCACTTTTGAAGTAGTTGTTCAAAGCAGCAAACTCCGGCGTTAACCTATGCCGCCATCTTGGTTCTCTCCCCCAAAGGTTAGGGCATTTCTTATCTCCATTCCAGGGAGTAAAGATTATGTAGTTTAAGCGTGATTGTTCGTAGTTAAAGTGATTAACTACCCGCCTGGCACTTAGTTAAGGGGTTTTATTCCCTCCCTAACTTCAGGGAAAAATCCCCACCTAGGGAAACAACATTTCTCAGAGAGGTAACCTTGGTTAAAACACATAGTGCCAAGAAGGGGAGCAAACATTAAGAACAGTATGCCATATACGCCAGGTCCCTTGAAACATATGCTGTGCAGATGTTTCTTCCCTGCAGCAACTGTGTTAAGCAGCAAGGATGGATCGGCTTCTGGCAAAGACAGAAAGCAGATGGTGGTTGCCAGGACCTGGGGGAAGAAGCAAGTGGGGAGTGACTACTTAATGGGTACAGAGTCTCCTTTTGGGATGAAGAAAATGTTCTGGCCTGTGTGGGCCTTTTATGTTGCTGCTGGTCTGGGGGTGGGAAGGGCAGGAACATGCCAGCACTCTCACTATAAGTATAGGGTCCACTATTGCTCAAGTTCAAAGCCAGAGCCCTGCCAATGAGGAAATAGGAGACATGTTCTTACCTAGTATGGGATTTGGCAGGCTCACAGCTTGCAGTGGCAGGGTTGTGGCAGGGGTGGAAAATGAAGTATCTATGACACAAAACAAAGAACAAGAGTCTGGCCAGGAGTTGAGGAGCATTCCAGAGAGGGTGATGACATCTCCCTTGTGAAAGCCCACGTCTTGAACTACCTTCCCTTGTGTGGTGCCAAGGAAAGTTCATGCTAGCCAACACCTCTGCCTTTGTTCTTGCACTGTGATTCCTTTCTGAGATTTTTCCCTCTCCCTTCAGTAAAAAGCTTCACATGCACATTGCAACACAGCATGTTAGGAATAGTGGGTATCAGCTTCCTATTGCTGCTATAACAAATTACCACAAACTTAATGACAAATAATATAAATTTATTATGTACAATTCTATAAGATCATCTGATGTATGTCTTGCTGGGCTAACATCAAGGATTTGGCAGGACCGTGTACCTTCTAAAGCAGTGGTTCTCAACCTTCTGGCCCTTTAAATATAGTTCCTCATGTTGTGACCCAACCATAAAATTATTTTCGTTGCTACTTCATAACTATAATGTTGCTACTGTTATGAATCATAATGTAAATATCTGATATACAGGATAGTCTTAGGTGACCCCTGTGAAAGGGTCGTTCGACCGCCAAAGGGGTCGCGACCCCCAGGTTGAGAACCTCTGTTCTAAACGCTCCAGGGAAGAATCCATCCCTTGCCTTTTCCAGCTTCTAGAGCAGTGATGGTGAACCTATGTCACCTCTGACACGCGAACTCATTTTTTTGGTTGATTTTTCTTTGTTAAATAGCATTTAAATATATAAAATAAATATCAAAAATATAAATCTTTGTTTTACTATGGGTGCAAATATCAAAAAATTTCTATGTGACACGGCACCAGAGTTAAGTTAGGGTTTTTCAAAATGCTGACACGCCCAGCTCAAAAGGTTCGCCATCACTGTTCTAGAGGCTGCCCACATTCATTGGCTTGTGGTCTTTTTTTTTTTTTAATCTTTTAAGCCAGTAATCAAATTACTCCAACATCATATCTCCTTCTTTTCCATTATCATATCTACTTCTCTGACTTAGGAATATACCCAAGAGATATGGAAACACAGGTCCATGTGTTTCTCCCTATCCTATATTTTAAAGGATCCTTGTGATTACATGGTGCCCACTTTGGTAATCCATGATAATCCCCCCATTTATAGGTCCTTAAATTATTTACAGCTGCAAAATTCCTTTTGTTATATAAGGTAACATATTTAGAGGCTCCAGGAATTAGTACATGAACACCTTTGGGGGACATTATTCTGTCTACCACAGAGCGGCTGGAGAAGGAGACAGCTGCTGTGCACAATCATGATGACCATCAGCAGAGAGACCCAGACCTGGAGGGTGCAAGAGAAGAACAAAGTGAGAGAGCCCTAACTTTTTTATTATTCCCTAAATTAGCAAAAGCTACTCTATTAAAATAGAAAAGGAGGAGTCCAACAATATGTGATTATAATAAGAAGAACTAACCGGTATGAAGCATTTACTAGGTGCCAGTTTCTCATACAAAAAAAAAATATATTGTATGTGATATTATTATAAAATATTACATTACATAATATATTTTCCACATTATATAAATGAGGAAAGACAGATTATTATTCAGAGACTAATAGAAATTACCCGAAATCTCACAGCTACTAAGTACTGCAAGTGGCATTTGCATTTAGTTCTATCTGATGTGAGAACTGAGCTCTCAACCTAGTGTTGTATTAGAGTTGGCTAACTGCTGAGCACCATCATACCAGAAACTTAAGCTGATACTTGGGCTGTTTTCCCCTTTTGGCAATTTAAGTTGGGCAATTCCTTCTAAAGTGACATTTAAGAAGAAGCCTGGGGTAGAAGAAAGAGCCTTGGACTTGAAATCAGTTGATTTATTTCTTGTTTAGGTAGCAGTCCAATGTGGATATTTGTGGGCATCTTTCCCTGGGGTGATTCTGGTCCTAGGCTCCTTCCACATGTGGCTCTGCTTTCTGCTAGGCCTCAGGGTCCCTTGCTTCCAGAGGCAGATAGGAAAATAGGGGATGAAGAAAGCATGCCTTTTTTTTTAACCACCTCCTTCCAGAAGAGCTGTATCACCTCTGCTCACATTCCATGGGCAAACGTTGGTCATATGGGCCCCTCTTGATGCTGGAGGCGGAGAAATCTGGCTCCTGCCTAGACAACCACTTCCCAGGAACAATGCTACACGCTGAATGGGAAGCATAAATGTGGTAGACCGTTGATCATCTCTGCCATGAAAATACTGATACATGAATGAATGAATGAATCAATGAATCAATGAAAGAGAGAAAGAGAAAAGAGGAAAGAAAAGAAAAAGAAGGAAGGAAGGAAGGAAGGAAGGAAGGAAGGAAGGAAGGAAGGAAGGAAGGAAGGAAGAAAGGAAGGGAGACGAAAGGAAGGAAAAAATCTTGTTTCTCATATTCCTACAAACAAAAATAAAGGATGCTATCTGTATAAATGTGTCCACTGGCAGGAGGAGAACTAACTAAATCACCTAAGTAAATAAAAGAGGATGCATGCTTGCTAAGGTCTCTATAGAGTTATCAAATGGCATCAAGACATTTTATCTTTACTGAGAGGACACAGTATACAGAGACATCCAGTTGTGTGTGTGTGTGTGTGTGTGTGTGTGTGTGTGTGTGCTGGACACTTGGATGCCCATTGAAGACTATATTCCAACCATCTTCAACTCTAGTTGTAGCCAATGTGTTCTATGCAATGAATGTAAACAGAAATGCAACATGAGACTTCTGACGAAGTGTCCTCAAAGAAAGGGGGCTCCTTTCTTCCCCTTCTTCTCCTTCCTCCAGGCGGAGAGGTTGAAGAGCCATCTTAGATCATGAATAGATTTGGTGGAGGAACAAGCTAAAGAGGGAGCCACAGTCGCTGCTGATCATGAGGTTGCCAAACCAGTCCCAGATTGCTCAAATCCAGATTTGGTTTGCATGAGATACACACATTTCTCTCATGGTTAAGCCACTACTGTTAACCATTGTTTTCTAACACCTGCAGATGGTTCTGTTCCTGACTAATACACAGGACTCTGTTTCCTTTTATCAGAGTATCAAGCAAAACACACCACGCATGACTAAACCACAACTATTTCTGCAAATCAAAGGATTCGCCTGGAAACCTCATTTTTATCACTGGCGTTTCTGCCTTCCCACCCTCAGTCACCTCAGCTGGTGTCACTGATGGCAAAGCCTGCTGGGCAAGCTTTGCAATGACTTGACAAACAGGAAGTAATCAAGGGTTTTCTCACAGGCCTTGCCCACAAGTTGCCTTACTGTCAAGCCAATTTTGCTGCTGAGGGACTCTGGTGGGTTGGGTTAAAGTTCAATAGTAGGATTCCTTCCAGACAACTCTCATCTTCTGGGAAATTGCAGCTTCCTATTACCCTTGTCCACCTGTAAGGACAGAATATCAAAAGTGACCCAGTTTCTACTGACACTTCCACACTGAGATTTGTCTTACCTAATACCTTTCCAGTTGGTTCTGCTAACCAAGATAACCTGCAGTTCTGGGGTGGAGGCTGACACAAGGCAGGCCCCTGCTGCTGCACGGCGATGATATTTCTGTGGAAAGTTTTGCTTGTCTGTGAGGAACGCAAACTCTCAGTTTTGACTTCTGTGGAATTTCAAAGCTTCAGGACACAGTCCATTGGCTCCAGTTCCTGGCTCCAGGCAAGGCCCCAGTGAAATGGCTGCTGACTTTTTCTTCTTTGCAATAGTATTTGACAATAAATGCTTAGAGAAAGTGATGCATCTTTATGGACCATCTCCCTAGACAAGAAATACACATGTTCACGCAACACAAAATTTGCCCATAATTTCCTGAAATTCTAGGGCCCCTGAAGTCCATCCATGAGTCCAGAATCCCCGTTAGGAAGTCTTGCTTTTGAAGCCAGAGCAGATTTAATAACCTCTAAAGTCATTTAATTTCCCCTTTGAGAGAGATTTCTCCCTTTGTCCCTCCTAAGCAGAAGAGACCAAATCAATTCTAGAGCTTGTTCATGGGTTTTACTCTTAGTTATGGCCAACAATGAGAGAAATGCCACACACCCTCCCCACTTTCTGTTCCAAAGTTCTTCATCTGAAATTTAAATCCCAACTACCTCTGCTTTCCTGCCTTATCTCACACAAACAGCCCACATGCAGTCACGCTGGACTGCTTATTTGCAGTTTCCCAAGCATCCCAAGGCGCCTTCTTCTGCCCTCTGTCTTTGCTCAGATAATTTCCTACCTCTGGACACCTCTCATCCATCACTGTCTGTCAAAGTACCACTCCTTCATCAAGACTCTGGGGAAAAAGAGATGGCTCTATGAGGTTTTCCCTCAACCCTTCCTTTGTGCTTTCAGTCTGAGCCTGAACATCTGTTATAGAACATACACCTGCCGTAATGGATTATTCAGTCCTCCACGCAGCAGAGTATTTGAATTATTGAGTTCTGGAATAAGAATGATTGGGTGTCAATCCTGGCTCTGCCTCTTTCTCACTATGTGACCTGATACATGTGTCTTAACCTTTCCGTGCTTCAGTTCTCTCATTGATAAAATGGACACAATAAGCTTAAATGAGCTAATCTATGCAAAATTCTTAGGGTAGTGTCTGGCACATTGAAAGCATTTTATAAGGAGTAGTTATTTTTACTTTAGTTAATGGATATTTTTGTCCCCACCCCCTAACATTAAGCTATCCAGTAGTTGAGGGTAGAGTCTGGGTCTTAGTCATCACTTGACACCACATAGAAGCTAGCAAAAATACTTTGCACATAGTAAATAACCAGTATATGATATTTGAATGAAAAATGAATCATCCACCAAAATGCCACCTAAGAACTTCAGACAGCATTGTTGTCATCTATATTTTATGAATACATGAAAGGCCGTGGAACCGTAAGATGGATGTTCTATTGAGACTACAGAGTATTCTAGGTCTTGAAAAAAACATCCTGATCTTAATTCTCTGTCCTAATTCTAGGATTTTTTAAAAAAATATATATTTTGATTGATTTCAGATAGGGAGAGAGAGACAGAAACATCAATGAACTCCTGCATGCCCCACATTGGGGATTGGTCCCGCAACCTGGGCATGCGCCCTGACCGGGAATCGAACTGTGACCTCCTGGTTCACAGGTCGATGCTCAACCACTGAGCCATGCCAGCCGGGCATTCCAGGACTTTCATTCCACAATAAGAATATGACAAGAATTCCCATCTTCTCCAATTATAATTCAATTCTTATTCAACTATACAGACATTTATTTAGCAACTATTGGGTGCCAGAAACTGTGGTAAGGGGCAGGGTTCAAAGATATCCTTCTTGGGCTCCTACAAACCAGCTGTCTTCCTGGCACTGGAATTCAAGCTTAGGACCCAGATTATATATACATTTTTAAATTCCTTGAGTTTGAAGCCCAATGCCAGATGGCAACTGGCCTGCAGGATTTTCCTCTCTTGTGACAAGGGGTGTATACCTATGTCAAATGACAGAACAGCATGTCATACTTCATTACAAAGTAATTATAATAATAATAATAATAATAATAATAATACAGTGGGGCCTTGACTTACGAGTGTCCCGACTAACGAGTTTTTTGAGATACCAGCTGTCTCTCGGCCGATTTTTTGCATTGAGTTGATACAGTAATTTGAGTTAACGAGCTCCTTAACGAGCTCGGTCTCAGAACGAATTAAACTCATAAGTCAAGGCCCTACTGTATATAGAAAACTTACTAGACCATTTCTGACCACTCAGCCCACTGAGCCGAACCTAATGTTGTACCCCTTGCCACACAGAAATGCTAGATACAATGTAATAAAATATTATCCACATAACCAAATTTGATAAGAAAAAAATGGATCCTCGGGTGCTAAGAATGCCATGAAATCCAGCCAGAGGAGTAAATATGAGCTGATACCAGAAGGAAGCCACAGAAGTTTCCGATAGAGTTATGGGCCCTTTAGGCAAGGGAACTAGTTTCCTAACATCTTCAGAAAGCAAACAAAGAAATGTGACTCCAGGCCTTTAGGAGGGACAGAATGGAACTGAACTCCCTGCGTAAACGTATCATCTGCCTGAGGTTTTGAGAAAGGAAAAAAAAAGTCACCTTTAAAAATCAAAACTCTGAGCCTACACCACACACACAGTTTGGATATCTTAATTTATAATACTTTAATAATGTGGAACCTCTAGCTGATATATATATATATATATATATCCCTAACATGCAAATAGACTGAACAGCGGAACAACTGAACAACCGAACAACCAGTTGCTATGACGTATGCTGACCACCAGAGGCACACATGGAACATGGTGGGAAGGTGGAGCAGGTGAGCGGGGCGCCAGACCAAGGCTGTCATCTGGGCGAGCCTCTGGTGGTTACTCAAAATTCGTTGCTCCTGGGAGCCGTGGTACCACCGGGTGCTTGCACCTGCTGCCGGCACAGGCCCCGCTTGCACCGCTGCTAATCCAGGTTATCTGACTCTAAAGCCAGCCCTCTTTCAATGAAAAAAAGAGAGAGATAAGCAGAGGAGATAGCCAGAGGCCCTGGAGTGAGAGCCAGGAATTCCAGAAACTAGACAGATGATGTGAAGACTAAGGCAGACCAGAACTAAGATAAGAGGGAGTGTTGGGAACCACATCCATCTGGAAGGTGCATGCCACCTAATTATAGCTCTAAATTATTGGTGGTACACGGGAGTGTGGGCTTGGTATTTTTAGGCTGTTTTAATTTTTAAGAGAAGTTGAAACCTGGATTTTTGTATGAAATCATTCTGATTTTAAAATACTGTGAAGCTCAAACAGAACATGTCTGCAGGAGGCATGTGGGCTGTTGATACAAATTTTCAATCCCCAGTCTAGATGAATTCGAGAGCAGCAGGGAAGATGCACTGTCGTCAGTAGAGACATATGCTTCTAGTGTAGACCTATGCATAGAAAGTATTTGGCTAGGGCCGAGTAAATCATCCTGGCAACAGTTATCCAACATGAACTTTGATGGGTCCATGAAAGGAAGAAGTTGGGATCAGCTAATTTATAACTAGCTTTATTTCCCCCAGGATCACTATGTGCTGTTAAAGCAAAGAAACAACAAAAACTGCAGGAGGATAAACAACTTCCATCATGTGATCCCTGAGCATGGCAATGAGCAAGGAACCCAAACGGCCTACACATTACTGACTAGGCCAGTGATGGCGAACCTTTTGAGCTCGGCTTGTCAGCATTTTGAAAAACCCTAACTTAACTCTGGTGCCGTGTCACATATAGAAATTTTTTGATATTTGCAACCATAGTAAAACAAAGACTTATATGTATTTTTAAAAATATATTTTATTGATTTTTTACAGAGAGGAAGGGAGAGGGATAGAGAGTTAGAAACATCGATGAGAGAGAAACATCGATCAGCTGCCTCCTGCACACTCCCTACTGGGTATGTGCCCACAACCAAGGTACATGCCCTTGACCGGAATTGAACCTGGGACCCTTGAGTCCGCAGGCCGACACTCTATCCACTGAGCCAAACTGGTTAGGGCAAGACTTATATTTTTGATATTTATTTTAAATGCCATTTAACAAAGAAAAATCAACCAAAAAAATGAGTTTGTGTGTCATAGGTTCGCCATCACCGGACTAGGCTGTTCTCCCAAAGAAAACACAGTCAAAAGATAAGCTGATGATGACCCTTAACTTAATTCAAATTTCCATTAGAGCATTGTAATCACTTTCAACATGCCAGCAATCATGGGAAAGTTCATCTTTATCTCCTGGTGGGTGCCTTTCCCTAGAGTTTTTCCATAAGGAATAAAAAGATGTCACAAACTGTTCTTCCAAGAGAGAAGCTGTCATCAAATAAATGTCTGCTTCTGTTTCAGTCCCTCTAACTCTGGCGATGCCTGGAATGGAGAAGTACTTCACAGATTTTCTCAATTTAACCTCCCCCACCTGAACAACAACTAAGTACATGCCTCCGAAATTGCTGGGACATTTTTCCTATGGTGTTCATTTACTCAATTAAATCACAAGCAACTCAGTCACCAAGGCCTTCGGAAAAGTTATTTTGTGGAGCATATTTCTGATTTAAGGTCCTAGAATTTCTCTTATACTCATCTGTAATTTTTAAAAGGCATCAGAAGCCAATAGGAGAACTCAATAACAACCTTTGCATATCCTTGGATCGGAGAAAGAGGAATTATTTGATTGCTGTCCTGGACAGCTAGCATGTTTACATGTATTAGTGAGGCTAAGCTAATTCCTGGAACAAATAACCCAGTATTTTGATTTACTAACAGAATGAAAATTTATTTCTTACTTCTGTCACAGGGTGGGGTGGGGTGGGGGAACGCTGAGTTCTGCTCCAGTGAATTAATCAGGAACTCAGGATCCTTCCATCTTGTGGTTTCATCATCCTCTTACTCCAGGGGTTGGCAAACTTTTCCTGTAAAGGGCCATAGTAAATATTTTAAGTTTTGTGGGCCATATGGTCTCCATCACAACTATTCAACTCTGCCACTGTAACACAAAGCAACCATAGACAATGTGTAAATGAATGAGCATGCTGTGTTCCAATAAAACTTTATTTACAAAAACAGGCAGTGGGCTTCAGTTTGCCAAACCCTGCTCTAAGGACCTTGTTCCTCTCTGCATTCAGACAGTGGGTAGAGAAAGAGTGAGCACTATGGAAGAGGCACATGTAACATTAATGCCTATTCCCATACAACTGTCATGAGGATTATACGAAACAATGTTTGTAAAGCGCTTAGTGCAAAGGTCAGTATATAGAAGTTGCTTGATAAATGGCACTGTCATCTTTTTTGTTTTTATGCAGAAACAAAGTACCTTTGGTATTTCCAGGAGGAAGTGGTCATACTGAGGGAGATCAGGGAAGGTTACAGTTGGTTTTCTGAAGGAGAACAAGATTTTAACAAACAGAAGTAGGGGAACAGCTTGAGCAAATGTGTCGCAGCTGGAAGCATTGTAGGTTTAGTAAGCGTGTGCAGTTCAGTTTGGCTGTTAACAACATGGGGTTATGTGAAGGAACTGTGGGACATACATTTGGAAAGCTAAGAATGCTATCAACACCAGGTTTAAAGTTCAGTGCCAACAGAGCCACTGAAAATTGTTGAGAATACATACTACTATACATGCAAGTCCTGTGTTCCAAAAATCCTGTTTGTAAATTTGTTGTATGAAACACAGACTATGTGTCCTAACATAGTATATGAAATGGGCGTTAGAGTCCCAGATTAGTCAACAGAAGCTTGTTTATCAGGTGTTTATAACTTGTAACTATCTGCGAAGGAGAACTATTTTACCCAACCAGCATGCCCAGAAAATTATTCTGCTATAGAGCCATATAAATGTTGCTCTAATTATCATTGTCTTAATCTAAAATAAGCTTTCCTTATAAAGTTCCTCAGTTAATTTATACAGAGATGTACAGCCAACTATTGAAATTCCTGGAAGAGTATGCATAATAAATATAGACACAATTTTTTGCCAACTCATTTGGATACTGAGAAATGATTTGCATAAAGGTAGAACCATGAAGTCAAAAGTGTGTTTAGCTGGGCCTTCATTTCTAGATCCCTAAAAAGAAGTACTTACCCCTAACTGATGCAAACCTGTTGGCTTGTTTGTCAGAACCCATCTGTGTTGAAAGCATTGGCTTTAACTGCCTTCTGTGCAGGAATCCCTTCTTCCACCTGCTGCTGGAGAAACCTGTTCTGGTATTCAAGTAATGTCTACCTAAATTGCAGTTGAGTGGAAGCCTCAAAATTAGAGGACCCAAGACCAGTGCCTCATTCTAACAGTTAATGTTAGTAGTCATTTATTTATTCCACAAATATTTATGAGTATCTGCTATGTGCCAAATACTGCACTGGCAACAGAGGAAGTAGAGACAGTCCACCTGAAACAGTGTTTACACTATCATATTATAATTTATTCCCAAGAGATAATATCTGAGCTGAGATGCTAAAACAAACAGAAGTTTTACAGAGAATGGGAGGCAAACATCTCAGGTAGGGAGACCAGCAAATATCCAAAGCATTTGATCACAGAACATTGTTGCATATTCAACAAGTATTTTGCTCAGTGGATGGGTGGATGTGAAGAAACCTTCCTTGGACGCCCAATATTGTCCTCTACCCGAGGTAAGTCAGTCAGTCCTTCTTCCTTACAGATCTCCAGTGTGGTTTGTAGTTTTATCCCAATTCTACCTCTGGCTCTCCAGCAGACATGCTGACTTTTTCTGATTTCATTAAATTAAAAAATTTTAAATCTTGACAATGAAGGGTTTTCATCCTAATGCACAGCTTAAGCGAATGAGATGCTGAATACAACCCCATACCCACATACCCACTGTGAGCTCAGTGCTGAGCTGTGTGCTGGGGAGAGATGCCACCGAGATGTGATTGGGCCACCGAGAAATACTAATCTCCCTGGAGAATCAAGATTTGTATTCAAGAAGTAAATCAGAACCAAGCCAGCAAGAACCAAATTGTCTGATTTGCATTAAAAGTTATACAAGAATTTGGATTGCTCACAGTCATTAATGGAGCTGAAGCTCAGAGTTGTCTCTCATAGACAATTCTCTGAAACACTTTGTAGAGAGAAACTTTGCTAGTTGACGGGGTTTGAATGTGGCCAACCTAAAGAATTTCTGCAGTTTCCTCCTTTCCACAAGGGTTTGCCTGGCCTAGGAGACACTTTCTTTGCTTATTTCTTTCCTTCTCCTTATCCCACCCCCTTCACTTCCCCTCTCCCCATTGTCTGTTTCATATCCAGAATTACAACTAATTGTACAAACTGAAGGAGATTATGAGACTCAAGGAAAGGAGACAGATGCAAGGAATGCTGGGTAAAATCACAGAGTGATAAATCAAAAAGCAGAGTTTCGAGGAGCTGAGCAGATTCTCACTTCTTCACTTTAGTGTGGGAACTATGCCTCAGCTTGCCAGACAAATGTCCCTTTGCCTTCTCTGGGTCTCCTGACCCTTGTCACAGGACCCTCAAAAGGCATCCTCTTAAAAAGGTTCTTTGGTATTAAGTTTATATGATCCGATATTTAAAGACAGATTTTCCATGCCACTGGAAAGGATCTTATATTTAAATCTCTTCAAAGAGACTGAGACAATAACCTGTAACAAAAATCTCCTCCCAGATTTTCTGTGGACTGTAGTTACCTCAAGAATATCGGTGAAGATGTGAGTACTTTAAAAAAGCTCATCAGTGACTCACACATTGGGGCTGATTTTTTTTTTTTTTTTTTTTACTACAGATGCTCCTTGATGTATAATGGGGTTCCATCCTGATAAACCCATCCTAAGTTGAAAACATAGAAATTGAAATGCATTTAATACACCTAACCTACTGAACATCATAGTTTTGCCTAGGCCACCTAAACATGCTCAGAACACTGAGATTAGCCTCCAGTTGGGCAAAATCACCTAACACAAAGCCCCTTTTATAATAAAGTATTGAATACCTCATGTAATTTATTAAACACTAGAGGCCCAGTACACAAAATTCATGCTGGGGGGGGGGGGGTATCAGTATTGAATATCTCATGTAATTTATTAAACACTAGAGGCCCAGTGCACAAAATTCATGCACTTGGGGGGGGGGGAGGGTTCCCCTCAGCCCGGCCTGCACCCTCTTGCAGTCTGGGAGCTCTCAGGGAATGTCCGACTGACGGCTTAGACCCACTTGGGGAGCAGGCCTAAGCCAGCAGTCGGACATCCTTAGCACTGCCGCAGAGGTGGGAGAGGCTCCCACCACTGCCGCTATGCTTGCCGGCCGTGAGCCTGGCTTCTGGCTGAGCAGTGCTCCCGCTGTGGGAGTGCACTGACCACCAGGGGGCAGCTCCTGCATTGAGTGTCTGCTCTCTGGTGGTCAGTGCGCATCATAGCAACCGGTCATTCTGCTGCTTGGTGGTTTTGCATATTAGCCTTTTATTATATAGGATATCACTTTCAAACCATTGTAAAGTCAAAAAATTGTAAATCAAACCATTGTAAATCAGGGACCATCTATATAGAAAAAGCCTTAGATATTTGGTATATCCTTAGACCCAACAATGCTTCTGCCACGAATTTAGGTATAAACATAGATGAAACTATGAAGAGGATCATCAGAGCTTTGTTCATAGTATAAAAAAAATTGGAAAAAACTGTAGAGAAATGTTTAATCTATATTATGGGATACTATGTACAGAAAGTGGTATTATAGAAAAATATTAAAGACAAGGGAGATATTTGTAACTTATTAAGTTTAAAAGTTGGTTTTAAATTAATATAAACTATATTCTCATGCTAATAGGAAATACAGTAAAAATTGTAACCTCATAAAGTTCACATTCTTCCTCCCTCCACCTCCAAAGCGAACTCAGTCTTTGCCTGCCCCAGTTCCCAACGTCACTGCTGCCATGACCCTCAAGCTACCTATACGATTACCATCCATGACATCTTGCTTTAAGAAGAGTTCTGTTTTTCTCAAATTCTTTGAGTTTTGTCATATGTAATTAGAATAATGGAGAAAGATGGAACTAAAGAGAAAAAGACTTCCATCTCAAGGATAACTACCTGTATATAATAAAGTGCTGAACTATAGAGAAAAGGATCTTGAGGTGGGGGAGAGAAAGAGTTTTTTAGGGGGTGTGAGAACAGCACCAAGGTGGGAGGAAATGGGATAGAAAAGGAAAGACTTGTAAAAACTTACTATAGAAATATAGTAGCAAATAAAGAATTTGAGTTCTTTAAATACTAATTTTGCTTGCTGGCCCCAAAACTGGATGAGGGGCTTGGATTTATTAGGGTATATTTATATGCACATCCACAAAGAAAACTACAAGTTTCTCCAGCAAGGCATTAATATGATTTAGATGGGATTGTTTTATTCTTTTTACATATCTATATTTTCTAAATATTTTAGTTGTGTGTCTGTATAAATAATTGCTTTCATTTACTCAAGTACCTCCATGAAGTAGGCATCATGATGAGACCTGTTTTACAGGTAAGGAAACTGAGGCATGCACAGAGAGTTTTGGCAACTTGCCTTAAGTCACTCAGCTAGTAGTTGAAGAGACAGGATATGACCCCAAGCAATCTGACTCTGGACCAGTCCACCCCATAATCAACAATAGGGAGTTCTGACGACAAGGAGACCAATGCTCATGTTTCTAAGGAAGTGAAATGAGCCAAATAGATTGTGAGATAGTGGGGCAGTGTGAAGTTTTTTACCCAACCCCAGTCCTACTTCAGAAACAACAGACTATCTTGAATTTGGTGTTTATCACTTTCTTGCATGTTTTGTTCAATCCTCTAACATATGTAGATTTTCATTAGACATAGCACTGTCTGGCCTACTTTGAAGAATTATATACAGGGGTCTAATGTGGGGGAAAAAATGTACTCAATGGTCAATATTGGGCCCTCTCAAGCTCAATCTATTGTCTCTTCAACATGCTTTCATCTTTTTTATCCCTTTGTCTCTCTGCATTCTGAGTGTGAATTCTTTAGTACTATCTTCCAATTCATTAGTTCTTCCTACAAGGATAAAATTTTATATTTCAAAGACTTTTTTTTCTATTTTTCCAGAATTTCCAATTTATCCTTTTTCACTTCAGGTTTCATTTCTATTACTTTTGTCATACAATTTTTTACTTTCAATAATGTTATGTCTTCCTTTTTCTCCTTGAATATCTTAAAATTTTTGTCAGGTAAATTAATGCAATTAAATTAAAGAATGAATCAATCTCATTTGTAGTGAATTCAGGTCTTTCCTACCATTAGATTCCTCTTTGCCGTCTCTCTTTCTAAGAGTTTTGAAGTTGCCTCTACTTGGTGCCCCAGAACCCAATGAAGAACACAACCTCATAAGAACAGCTTAGAGATACCCTGTGGTGATAACTGGAGCATTGCCCATCATGTCACTGAGTCAGCAGGCCGCTTGGCTCAGCTGCTGGCCAAACCATTGGGCCTGTGTCCAAATCAGGCATGTGCCAGGATGCACAGCTCCAAGTATTAGTTAGAAGCAGGTTTTTTTCCTCCTAATCGTCTTTTATGGGACATTGAGTGCATTCCAGCACCTGGCTTCAAATCACAATCCCGTGTTCAATTCTCCAACTCCCATGGAGCATTTTTGAGTCCCTGTTACCTGAAAGAGCCAAGCTCCTGACTGTTACTGCCTGCTTCCAGACCCAGAGCTCAGCAAGCCTACAACTCCAGCCCACTCACCACCTATACTGTTTGTTCATTTCTGACATACAGGAATATTTATCTTATATCTTTAGTCAACTGAATCAATATATAACCAATGTTTAACCTAATAAAATTTTGCTATTTAATTTATGAGAGCTGCAATAACAGAAGATTCCATTTCATGTTATTTATTTTCTTTTTTCATGTTTTATCTATCAAATCTGCATGTTAGAGCAGAGAGGGATGTGTCGAAATCCTAATTAACTTTTCTAATTTGACGAGAAGTTTGGTCTCTCCCATAAAAGTTAATTCTCATTCATGATAAGTTAGAAGAAAAATAAACATTGAAGATGCAGGGTTCTTAAAATCAGAGAGAAAGGTCAAAGGAAAGAAGTGTTGCCCAACTGTTAAACAGACTAAACTGAGAGCAATGGTGGAGAAGGAAATAACCAGGGTTGAAAAGGGGGGCAAGAAGGGATTAAAGGAATCAAAAGGACGCTGTTTAGAAAACTTATTTGCCAAACATGTTTCTAGAGACAACTTCAAGAAGTGAATGTGAGGTCCAGGGAAAGGAATAATAAGCTTATATGTCAAGTGATTGCAAAGAAAGCAGATTTGACCTAAACTCTGGATTGCCCTGGGAACTCATCAGAAAAGTCCTTGTTTTTCCTAAGTGCAACAGGAAATAGCTGGGTTCAAAGAAGTAGGTTCAAAGAAGCCGGTTTATGTTAATCCATCTCAGGCTGACACTCTATAGTTCTGCTATGTGTGTCCCTTCCTGCCTGTTGTCTGGCTGTAGAGGTTCTATCCAAAGCTTCTCCACAAAGAGTCGAGGAGACTTGACTCCCTGAAGCTGTGTGAGGTGCTGGTGATTCACCACAGAGGAACCCTAGAAAGGGTTAAGGGATAGGACCATGGGAGAACGAAGAGAACTCTCTTGATCTGGTGGGTGATCATTGGATGAAGACCAGAAGAAACTGATGGGAACTGATTGTTTGAAATGTGATCTTGGGTTTTCTTACTCAACTCAGGATGCCCTTCCATCAATCAGCATCTCAAGCATACAAAGACTCTCCTGCAAAATAATACATACCACTTCTGTTGAATCACAAGAGCATCCTAATAAGTACTATGCTTCACAATAATAAAGAGACCTAAGGAATGCCCTATTGTTCCCTCATCAGAGGTGATATGTAATCACATGCTAAGTTTTCGCTTTGCCATTCTGTCTTGGTTAGCATCATTATCTTTTTTTTTTTTAATCCTCACTGGAAGATATTTTTCCCTTTTTTAGAGAGAGAGAGTGGAAGGGAGGAAGGGAGGGGGAGAGAGAGAAACATTGATTTGAGAGAGACACATAGATTGGTTGCTCCCTGCAAGTGCCCCAGTAGGAGCCCAGGATTGAACCTGCAACCCAACTGCGTGCCCTTGACTGGGAACTGAACCCAAGACCCTTCGGAGTGTGGACTGACACTCTAACCACTGAACACACTGGCCAGGGCAGCATCATTATCTCAATTATCTTCCTGTTCACACATTTTTCTTGAATGAACAGGAATGATGAGCTCTTGACTTTAATCTATTTGCCATATGTGTATCATTAAGCCAAACTTAGCAATTCCATTAGCCTTTTCTTTCCAGTAACTTCAAATTCACCTGTGTAAAGCAAAACATCTGGCTGCTGGACATGACTTCACAAGTCTGGTATTCCAATCATTTTGTCAGCTATCATAAAGAAAGCAAGACATTCCAACATTAGAAGTCTGGCTTCCTCTCCCTTCAGATGAACTCATAAGACGACAAAGCCCTGGTGTATATGGAACCAGTGACATCTGCATTCCCTGCAAATACACCCTCTCCCTCTAGTCCAGGCTTTGCTGCATCTGAGGATTAAAAATTGCGGTCAGTTTTTATTACAAAATTGCTTTAAAGATTTTATGCTTGGATAAACTACCTGAAAAGAATTGAATAAAAACCTTCTTATGAGCTCTGATTTAGCTCCTTCCTCCCGGGATGCCAAAATATCTCACCAAAAACATGAGGATTTAAAATATATATAAGGCTACTTATTGTTGACCTGACCTGTTCCCTTGGAGTTTTATCTCATAGATGCTAGTTGGTTGCATTTTGTTATTTTAATCATTATGTGCCAACTCTGGGGAATATGAACAAACAGGGAAATTCAGGCATAGCCTTACAGTATATTGTGGTGTGGGAGAAAGGGCACAGGATTTGTTTCTTAGTCTCTGTGGACCTCAGTTTACTCATCTGTTCAATCAGAAACACAGTGTTTATCTCATAGGGACTTTGAAAAAAGTATAACAGCTTTGAAAAATGTACAGTAGTAGAATATCTTTCATCACTGTTAATAATAGAATCATAGGGTGATAGAGCAGGTCAGGACCTTGGAAATAACTAGTCTGGATTTAAGAGATGAGGAAACGAAAGGCCAGCGGTACTAAATGACCTACTCATGAATATAGAGTATTTGGGGGGCAACTCACGCTGTGTATGCTCATATCTAAATCCTTCTCAGGTTCTTTCTTTACTACAAGGGTCATGCAGATAAAAAGAGAGGAGCTGGGTGCTGGTTGAGGAAGCAGGGGAGAGTACTGGGGGCTGAGGGGAACTGGAAATGCACATGCCCCAATCAGACAGCTAGTATTTATTTCTGGGTAATTTTCACCATATCAGCGTGCAGGCTCAGCATTGTCAGATCTCATTTTTTTCTAGAAAGATCAGAAATCTAGATTTTTTTTATATGTGAAACCTCCTGATTGTTAAATGATATTTCAATTTTTAATATATATATTTTATTGATTTTTTACAGAGAGGAAGGGAGAGGGATAGAGAGTTAGAAACATCGATGAGAGAGAAACATCGATCAGCTGCCTCCTGCACACTCCCCACTGAGTATGTGCCCGCAACCAAGGTACATGCCCTTGACCAGAATCGAACCTGGGCCCTTGAGTCTGCAGGCCCATGCTCTATCCACTGAGCCAAACCAGTCAGGGCAATATTTCAATTTTTAAAATAATACTGTATAAATAAATAAAACATATGAGGGTCATGCCTAGCTCATGATTTACCAACTTGTCAGCTCTGATCTACAGGAAAATGACCAAATTCTGTCTCAAGATACCAAAGGCCTTTCATGATGTGGGCGCTGCTTCCTTCTCCAGCTCACTTACTATCTTCTCCTTTCCTTGGGCTTAGGCTCTGAACAGCTTCTGATCTGACAGACACACCTGGTGATTCTCGCAAACATGCCCACTTATTGTCACTCTGCTACCTTTGCTCCTTGCTCATGTTGTACCTCAGGCTTGCAATGAACTTCTCTCCCATAACTCTTATATTTCTTTTAAGATGGCTCAGATCTTATTTCCACCAGGAAGTTGTCCCTGAACAGTCTCGCCAACACAACACCACCCAATGTGTTCATCCATGTCATTCCACTTGCTTAATAGTACTGTACGTGTATGTCTCTAGTTCCCACCAGAATCTCAGCTGTTGAACTGAAATTAAACTCTTCATTTTTACTCAAATGTTATCACTGATCTCCCCCTTCCTGAACCTCTCTTTGCTCCAAGACTGGTCTTTGACTCTAAGTACTGCTCATCTGCTGGAAGAGATGCTAAAATTTTCTCTCCAATGAATGACTTCCCAGAGACCCAGGTGGCTTCACCTCTTCTTTTGTTGGGGTTTATGGGAAGCAGTCAGCCTCCTAAATGCAGCCCTCTGTTCAGCACCTGAAACTAGCTTACTCCATGTCCAGGTCCTGCTTTTCCCTGGCTCCATTGTATGTGATCTTTCACTGTTTCTGTCCTATTTGTGCTCCAAAGATGCAAAGCTTTCCCTACCTGGTGCTGGACACTAAAGCCAACTCCTCAGAGCTCTCATCTGGGATCTTTTACAGAACTACAATCCCTCACAGCAAAAATGAGGAGTAAATGGAGGGGACATCGGGGGTGAAGTCAACTCTACTGGAATCATATGGACCGATGGAGGATGACTGATTGACCAAAGGAAAATCTTCAGGGTCCTGTCAACTAAAGAAGAGTAAATGTCAGATAGATCAAAACAGATGAGCACTGCACTATATCGCTTAATTACAAGTCTGAGATTTCTTCCATAGTTCCCTATCACACCAACCTGGGTAGCTAATTAAGTCCTGTCTTCAGAATCTTGGTATTTAACCAGACTAAAACTCTAATTTGGGTTATTTATCATAATAAAGCTTTCAAATTACAGTTATAACGATTTCATCTTAAATTGTCAGTACTATGGACAGCACCCAAGTTTGCACCAGAAATTCTTAAACTACATGAAGCAGGAAGAAATTTTTGCAACAACATGTTAAAGGCCTCTAGTTTTACAAATGAAAAAACTAGGGCACAAAAAGGTTACAGATGACTTGTTCAAGATTAGGGAGCCTTAAAATTCAAGTCCATGTCCCTTTGTGCTACACCTGCTATTTCTCAGCACATTATGATAACATGGGGGAAAGGGCAAAGGGACAAATTTAAGGGACAGTAGTGGACACCTGTTACTTCTCCCTTTCCAGCATGAATATCCTCTAATTTTGATAAATACAGCTCCATTTATGTATTGCAGAGAATATGCCATGCTCTCCTCTGGTCAGTAGATAAGATGTATCCCAGAATGGGCCAATTAGATTCTTTTTCTCTCATGATTTCAATTCTAAAAAAAGGACATAATAATTGGAGGTGACACATTTCCTTGCCAGCATCCTGATGTGGATCTTCCAAATTTGAAAAAAAAAAACAAAAAACACTTTAATTTCATTTATACCTTTTTCCATAGTTCTGGACAAATACTACAAAGTATAATTTAGCTCTGAGATAATTCCATTCTAAAATAGAAATACAAAAAAAGTCTACTCATGATTATCTTAAACCTGTCTTTGTGGCATATTCTAAAATTATTATTCTTTCACATGAGTAAGCCCATAAATTGCTATTTGGACTGACTTATATACTGACTTATATTTCAGTCACAGCTTGTGTGAGATTGCCTTCCATATTACCCTCAATTCATTTAAAATATATCACTACACTCACTGTAGGAAACTAAATACCATTATCCACAATTTATTGGTGGAGAGATTATTAATAGAGTTTACATCTATTTATATAAAAACCCTGGGTGTAACACCCATCACGACCGAGGCTTTACCAACCAGAAGGCAGTCAGTCCTGCAGGGGTCACCTTGGCAATGGCTGTGCACTCCCCGAGCTGTTTCCGGCGAGGACAAGGTTTCAGGCAGGAATCCGCCCTCAGAGTGTGGAGGCACTGAGTCCTGGGTCGCCTTGGCAAGGGTTGCGCCCTCCCTGAGCTGTTTCCCCGTGAGGGTGAGGTTTGAGGGAGGAACCCGCTCTCACAGTGTGGAGGCATATCTTTATAAAGTTTTAATACATTATATTAGAGGTTGTGCTGGTACTGTTTTATCCACAGCATCTACAGGGATTGCTGCAAATTCACTTCTCGGTGGAAGAACCTTTCATTCCCAACATAAATTACCGATTCCATTCAATGAAACTTCAATTTCTAGACTCAATATAAACAGTGAAATTGCTAAAACTATTAAAAAGGCCCAACTTCTCATTATTGATGAATGCACCATGGCATCCAGTCACGCTATAAATGTCATAGACAGATTACTAAGAGAAATTATGAATTTGAATGTTGTATTTGGTGGGAAAGTTCTCCTTCTTGGAGGGGATTTTCGACAACATCTCAGTATTGTATCGCATGCTATGTGATTGGCCATAGTACAAACGAGCTTAAAGTACTTACTGTTTAGGGATGTTTCAGAAAGTTGTCTCTTACAACAAATATGAGATCAGAGGATTATGCTTATGATGAATGGTTAGTAAAACTTGGAGATGGCAAACTTGATAGCAATTTTCATTTAGGAATGGATATTACTGAAATCCCCTGTGAAATTATTTGTAATGGATCTATTATTGAAACTACCTTTGGAAATAGTATATCTATAGATAATATTAAAAATATATCTAAACATGCAATTCTTTGTCCAAAAAATGAGCACGTTCAAAAATTAAATGAAGAAATTTTGGATATACTCGGTGGAGATTTTCACACATATTTGAGTCATGATTCCATTGATTCCACAGATGATGCTGAAAAAGAAAATTTTCCCATGGAATTTCTTAATAGTATTACTCCTTCGGGAATGCTGTGTCATAAATTAAAATTGAAAGTGGGTTCAATCATCATGCTATTGAGAAATCTCAATAGTAAATGGGGTCTTTGTAATGGTACCAGATTTATTATCAAAAGATTATGACCTAAGATTATCGAAGGTGAAGTATTAACAGGATCTGCAGAGGGAGAGGTTGTTCTGATTCCAAGAATTGATTTGTCTTCATCTGACACTGGCCTCCCATTTAAATTAATTTGACGACAGTTTCCCGTGATGCCAGCATTTGCAATGACTATTAATAAATCACAAGGACAAACTCTAGAGAGAGTATGGATATTCCTACCTGTACCCGTTTTTGCACATGGTCAGTTAAATGTTTGCTTTCTCTCGAGTTCGAAGAACATGTGACGTTAAAGTTAAAGTTCTAAATACTCATCACAAGGGAAATTAGTCAAGCACTCTGAAAGTGTTTTCACTCTTAATGTGGTGTACAGGGAGATATTAGAATAAGTTTAATCACTGTGTCAGTCATTGTTTGCATCACTGTTGTTTTTATATCATGTTTTTGTTGTTTTCATATGTTTTTGTCATTTTCATATCATGTTTTTGTTGTTTTTCATTTCGTTTTTGTTGCTTTTATATATGCCTCTGTTGTTGTTATATCCTTTTGTTACTGTTTATTTATTAATAAATTTATATATTATTTTCATATACATTTTACTAATTACCTTTCATCTCTCACACTTCTATTATAGAGAAAGGGCAAATCGCAATATTAAAATATTTCCTCTAATTAATTCCCTTTTAATGTGCACAACTTTCATGCACTGGGCCACTAGTAGCTATATATAACCCCAGAAAGCACAACAGCAATGAAAGGGCAAGAAAAAAAAGAAGAAGAAGAATTAGGCATCTTTTTCAGTATAAAGAGCCTGGATTGAGGAACAGACAGACTTGGGAATTAGGATTCTAGTTCTAACCCTAACTCTACGCCTAACCAAGTTACCTTGGGTAGATCATATCATTTCTCTGATTTCTTTGGGTGGATAAAGTTTAACATTCATTCTAACCTAACATTGTTGGATTTCTCCTGTCCTTTGTGCAATCATTTTCTTTAAAACTCTGTTCTTAATATCATCATGAAGTGAGGCACTCAAAGGTCATGTGTTCTTTATTCCTTTCTGGATTCTACAAATATATATTTATTAAGGAGATTGATTAAACCCTCTGGCAGGAATAAAGCAGGTAATTAGTAAGTGAAACAACATCATTCACCTTTGATGCCCTCTGTGACTTTGTTTCAAGTGGATTTTGGCACATACATTTTCAGGCCTTGTAATCACATAAGGTCATTGAACTGCAGAAACACCTGACCTGGCTGATGTGCCTAAACCTGTATGTCAACCTGTGAACCAGGAGGCCATGGTTCGATTCCCAGTCAGGGCACATGCCTGGGGTTGTGGGCTCGATACTAGTAAGGAGCCTGCAAGAGGCATCAGGTCAATGATTCTCTCTCACACTGATGTTTCTATCTCTCTTTTCCTTTCCCTCCCTTTCTGAAATCAATAAAAATATACTTCAAAAAATCCAAGGCTGGAGAAACCAAGATGGTGGAATAGGTAAACACCGGAAATTGCTGCCTCCCACAACAAATTCAAAAATACAACTAAAAGACAAAACGGACATCATCCAGAACCACAGGAAGGCTGGCTGAGTGGAAATCCTACAACTAGAAGGAAAGAGAAAAGCACACTGAGACTCAGAGGAGGTGCGGAAGTAAAGTGCAGAGGTACAGAGGCGCACGTGGAAATGGCTGGCAACTGAGGACGCAGTTGTTGTTTTCTATCGGTAGAGAGATACAAGCTCCCAAGTGCTCTGAACTCCAGTTCTGGGCGAATCTCTGGGGACCCAGACTCATACGGGGGAGAAACTGGACTGTCTGGCAGCTGGCAGGACTCAAGGGCGTCTTTCTCTCAAAGGTGCTTGCAGCAATTACCGCAGGACACTGAGACCTGGGGCCTCTTAGGGCAGGACTGAGGAGCAGCCATAGCTGTTTGCTCCACCATGTTGATTCCCTGAGACCACGCCCCACCCAAGCTGCTAGCAGAGGCTTTTGCATATAAATGGTCTGGCCTTTTGCAATCTGAAATTACCTAACAAACTGCAGCTGGGGCAGAGAGACCCACAACTTCCAAAAGAAGGCCCAAGACCCCACAGAAGCTTGCATTGCTTCATAGCTGGGCCTCATCTAGGCACCTCCAAATCCCAAACAAAGAAGAGGAATCTGAATATCTCTCCATAGCTCCTGCTGGGTAGCCTCAGGCAGAGGCTAAATTAGCACCTCCTTAGAGATCCAAGAGCCAGTGTACCCAGTGGTCAGAGTGGGACCATCCAGATTACAACACATTAGATCCATAAGGGACACACTCAGGGGGCAGACTCAGTTAGCACCAAAGCCCCACTGAAGCAAGTCTTGCCCCAGAAGGGTGTCTCCAGCACAGAAGTTCTCTCACTGATGACATAGCTGATTCTCACAGCCAATTGGCCTGGAGGTCAATTCCTCCCAGTGATACCTACAACAATCAAGGCTTAACTACAATAAGACTGTGCACAAAGCCCACAAAGGGGTGCACCAAGCGTGTCCACCCCAGGTAATTGGGGAGGCTGAACCACTGGGCCCTATAGGACACCTAGCACACAAAGCCACTCTATCAACACAGGGAAGCATAAAAAATGTGGAGACAAAGAAACAGGTCACAAATGACAGAAATGGAGAAAAGCAAACCACTGGATATAGAGTTCAAAACCATGGTTATAAGGTTTTTCAAGAATTTTCTAGAAACCGCCAATAAATTTTGTGAGACCCTCAATAAATCTAGTGAGACCCTCGAGGTTATGGAAAAGGACCAACTAGAAATTAAGCATACACTGACTGAAATAAAGAATATTAGAAAGAGCTCCAACAGCAGACTAGAGGATCGCAAGAATCAAGTCAAAGATTTGAAATACGAAGAAGCAAAAAAACCCAACCGGAAAAACAAAATGAAAATGAATCCAAAAATATGAAGATAGTGTAAGGAGCCTCTGGGACAACTTCAAGCGTACCAACATCCGAATATAGGGGTGCCAGAAGATGAGAGAGAGCAAGATATTGAATACCTATTTGAAGAAATCATGACAGAAAACTTCCCCTACCTGGTGAAAGAAATAGACTTACAAGTCCAGGAAGCGCAGAGAACCCCAAACTAAAGGAATCTAAAGAGGACCACACCAAGACACATCATCATTAAAATGCCAAGAGCAAAAGACAAACAGAGAATCTTAAAAGCAGCAAGAGAAAAACAGTCAGTTACCTACAAGGGAGTACCCATATGACTGTCAGCTGATTTCTCAACAGAAACTATGCATGCCAGAAGGGAGTGGCAAGAAATATTCAAAGTGATGAATACCAAGAACCTACAACCAAGATTACTTTACCCAGCAAAGCTATCATTCAGAATTGAAGGTCAGATAAAGAGCTTCACAGATAAGAAAAAGCTAAAGGAGTTCAATATCACCAAACCAGTATTATATGAAATGCTGAAAGGTATCCTTTAAGAAGAGGAAGAAGAAGAAAAAGGTAAAGATACAAATTATGAACAACAAATACACATCTATCAACAAGTGAATCTAAAAATCAAGTGAATAAATAATCTGATGAACAGAATGAACTGGTGAATATAATAGAATCGGGGGCATAGAAAGGGAGTGGACTGATTATTCTCGGGGGGGAAGGGGTATGGGGGGTGCGGTAAGAGACTGGACAAAAATCGTACACCTATGGATGAGGACAGTGGGCGGGGGGGGGGGGAGGGCAGAGGGTGGGTTGAGAACCGGGTGGAGGGGAGCAATGAGGGGAAAAAAGAGGAACAACTGTAATAATCTGAACAATAAAGATTTAATTAAAAAAAATAAAATAAATCCAAGACCTGGATTCTGGCTCTCACTATAACTTCTTCTGTGTATATGTCCTTGGTGTACTTATTAGGACCCTGGTAGATACAAAAACTCAATGCACTTAAACACAAAAGTCCATAGACTCCACGGGAGGATTGAGCCACCAAACTTCAGGAGATCAGGAAAGCACCTGAGCACCAGGAGCTATCGGGGACTCAAGCTCAGCCAGCACCCATCTTTCCCCTGGTGTCTGCTCCACACAGCATGCTGGCTTTGGTCTCTCTTATTGCAGACTGGCTTTCTCTATTTGCTAGAAAACCTGGCCTTCCGCAGCTATAGATGTTACATTAATTCAATCACTCGATCTGCTGTTGCTTTTGAGCCTAACTACACCATAGCCAGCATTCTCAGTGCTAGTAACATGGTTGTGACAAGGAAAATGTTGGCCCTTGGGGAACTCATGTTCTCATGGAGTGGAGAAAGTCACACAATAAACAAAAGTACAAATAGTACATCAGGTAGTGGTAAGGGCTATGGAGAAAAAAGAGCCAGCATAAGGAGTTAAGAGTGCCAAGTGGCAGTAGTGGTGTTAGTTATTTTATAAAAGTAGCCACAGAATGTCTTCTAATATTTGGTGATATTTGAACAAAGGAAGAAGTTAGGGAGAAAGTAACAAGAATATCTGGTGAGACCACAAACACAAAGATTTCTAAAGGGGAACATACTCATGACATGTTCAAGGACAAGCAAGGGGCCAGTGTGCTAGAGTAGAAGTGGGGGAAAGGAGAGTGCTAAGAGACAAGATCAGAAAGGTGACAATGACCAGACCATGTAGACTCAAGATAACTGTAAAAACTTGTGCTTCTACTCTGGGATGGAAAGTCATTGGGAAATATTGAGCTGAGAAGTGACAGGATCTGAGTTATGTCTCAGTAGAATCACTCTGGCTGATGAATGGAGATTAAACTGTAGGAGTGCAAAGTGAAGGCAGGGAGCATATTTAGGAGGCTATTTCTATAATCTAGATAAGACACTATGTGGTAGACTTGGTGAGAAATGGTCATACACTGAATATCTTTTGAAGGTAGTCAACATTATATTCTGGAGTATTCTGGATGGAGGTAAAAGAGGAGAGAATCCAGATAGCCAAAAATAGAGAATAAAAGAGGTTTGAAGACTGAGCTCTGGAGCTCTCCAACATTTAGAGATTGGGAGCTGGGAACAAGCCTGTAAAGAAGGTTGAGAAGGAATGGCCAGCAAAGTAGAATGAGAAGTAAAAGAAACAGGTGTCCCAGAAGCCACCTGGAGAAAATGAATGAGGAGAAAGTGATCAACTCTGCTAAATACTGCTGAATGATGGAGAAAAATGTGGCCTGAGAATTGACCACTAGATATGACCACAGGGAAGTCATAGGTGACCAGGACAAGAGCTGTTTTCAGTGGAATGCTAGAGACAGACAAATACTCTATAAGCTTATGCCAGTGAAGAGGTGAATTCTCAGTTCCAGTTTCTAAAATCCTAATGATAGACCCTGATTAACATAGCTCAGGTCAAGTACTCATCTTTAGGCCAATAAACCATGACTAAGGAAAAAGGTATTTTGATGGATCAGTGATAGATTGATCAGCAGTGGGGGAATCTCAGGCTGTCATGTAAGAACATGGGCACTCCTGAAATAGGTGTGAATGGAGAAAGAAGACAGGAGGAGGAAGTCACCACTGATCTCCCCAACACTGGGTCTGTAACTTAATCTTTAATTATAAAATGGGGTTGAAAGTCCTAGTTTCACAGAAGTAGTGTCAAAAGCAGATCAAATAAGAGGATGTGGTAAATGAACTCTGCACATACTGTAACTTCTATACAAAATAATGGGTTACCAGTCATGGGTTTGATTCCTGGTCAAGGGCACATACCTGGGCTGCAGGTCTGATCACTAGTCCTGGTCCAGGCACATGCAGAAAGCAACCAATTGATGTGTCTCTCTTATCTCTCTCTCTCCCTCTCTCTCTCTCTCTCTCCCCCCCCTCCCTCCCTCTCCTTCCCTCCCTTCCTTCTACTCTCTCTAAAAATCAATGAAAAAATATCCTCAGGTGAGGATTAATATATAATGGGTTACCATCATGGTTCCAAAATGAACGTGCACGCCCATGTGGCACTTCTCCAGGACACACTCCCTAGATGCACTGTGCCCCATTAAGATGCTGTACACACATATATTTAAAACAAGTAGCTGGATATTCTTGCTAAAACAAAATAATTATTTTTCCCAAGTTTAAACATTGGGGCTCCTAAGAAAATGCACTGTTAATATCTCTCAAAACAGAAAGTAGAAAAAGCCATCCCAAGAAGAACTTAAGGGAATAGCATAGGCTCAAAGTGAAATTTTTTTAAAAATCACTGGTAAGGAGGTAAAGGAAAGAAGCAAATAAAGACATCTCCACACACACACACACACACACACACACAAACACACACACACACACAAACACACACACTACATACAGTGGGGCCTTGACTTACGAGTGTCCCATCCCGACTAATGAGTTTTTCGAGATATAAGCCTTCTCTCGGCTGATTTTTTGCTTTGAGTTGCGAGCTAAAATTCGGGTTACGAGCCAGCTTCAGATACCCCACCGCTAGTTGGCGCAGCGAATGTCACAGTGAACTGCACAACATCAGCCCAGCATCACGTGTCTCACTCGTTCACTTTAAGATTTGACATACAAGTAATTTGAGTTATGAGCTCCTTCATGAAACGAATTAAACTCGTAAGTCAAAGCCCCACTGTATCTGCATACAGGGGGATTTGTCCTTGTTCTTTTTTTTCTAGTTCTGACAAGGCATTTCAAACCTGATGTATTTTTAAAATCTACGAGATCTTAAAGAGCCCTAACCCCAAATGGGCCTAATTAGTCCATGGCTGTATGTTAGGTGTTTAAGGATGATTATTAATCCTTTGATATGAAAAGGGCCCTATTTAAAGAAAGGTTTGAGAAAATTTTGTTCCTATCCTTGGAGAACTAAGAATTTTAAAGAACTATCAATACCAGTCTGACTTCTTCTCTGGGAATTGTACATGTCCCATCTTAATTTACCAAAGCAGGAATTCTCTGACAAGTCTCAGAACATGAATATATTACTCTTTTTTTGTGATATCCTCATCTTCTAAAATAAACCAAATAGAGATAAAAGATGTTGAATTTTGAAACCTCAGATATAATTTGAGTGAATATAAGATTAGACTTTGCCCTAACCAGTCAGCCTGCGGACTCAAGGGTCCCAGGTTCGATTCCGGTCAAGGGCATGTACCTTGGCTGGGGGCACATCCCCAGTACGGAGTGTGCAGGAGGCAGCTGATCAATGTTTCTCTCTCATCGATGTTTCTAACTCTCTATCCCTCTCTGTAAAAAAATCAATAAAATATTTTTTTTAAAAAAGATTGGACTTTATTCTCTTTCATGTTTACTTTATAGTCATGCTTATTTATATGTCATCCTCAAATACTCTAGAGCAGCGGTCAGCAAACCGCAGCTCACAAGCCACATGCGGTTCTTTGGCCCCTTGAGTGTGGCTCTTCCACAAAATACCAAGTGCGGGAGTGCATGTACAGTGCGATTGAAACTTCGTGGCCCATGCGCAGAAGTCGGTTTTCGGCCTGGGCAAGTCTATTTTGAAGAAGTGGCATTAGAAGAAGTGGGGGTACGTTCGCTGAGGTTGACCCCTCAGATTGAGCACGTTTTTAGGAAAGGCCAGCTTAGGAGTACCCTAATTAAGTTAATAACAATGTACCTACCTATACAGTTTAAGTTTAAAAAATTTGGCTCTCAAAAGAAATTTCAATCATTATACTGTTGATATCTGACTCTGTTGCCTAATGAGTTTGCCGACCACTGCTCTAGAGAGATGGATAAATTCCCAAGATGTTTCTCTTTTTAATATAAATCTATAATTAACATAGGGGATACATTTTTCATTTATGACACTCAACGAACTAATCTTACAAAGCCTTTAAGACAGAGTAAAATGAAAAATTAATACTGTTAAAATGGCCATACTGCCCTAACCAGTTTGGCTCAGTGGACAGACCGTCGGCCTGTGGACTAAAGAGTCCCAGGTTAGATTCTGGTCAAGGGCATATACCTTGGTTGCGGGCACATCCCCAGTAGGGGGTGTGCAGGAGGCAGCTTATCGATGTTTCTAACTCTCTATCCCTCTCCCTTCCTCTCTGTAAAAAATCAATAAAATATATTTTAAAAATAATAAATAAATAAATAAATAAAATGGCCATACTACCCCAAACCATCTATAGATTCAATGCAATCTCTATCAAGATCCCAATGACATTTTTTACAGAAATAGAAAAAAAAATCCTAAAGTTAATATAAAACCACAAAGACCCTGAATGGCCAAAGTAATCCTGAGAAAGAAAAACATGGAGGCACCATGCTTCCTGGTTTCAAACTATATTACAAAGTCATAGTAATCAAAACAGCATGGTACTGGCATAAAACAGACACACAGATCAATGTAACAGAATTGAGAACCCAGAAATAAATGCATGCATATACGGTCATCTAAATATTTGACAACGAAACCAAGAATACTCAATCAAGAAAAGGTAGTTTCTTCAATAAATAGTGTTGGGAAAACTAATCAGTCACATGGGGAAAAAAAATGAAACTGGGCCACTATCTTACACCATTCACAAAAGTAACTCAAAATGCATTAAAGACTGAAACGTAAAACCTGAAACCATAAAACTCCTAAAAGAGAACATAGAGGGAGAAAGCTCCTTAATATTGGTCTTGGCATATACTTAAAAGTTGCTTAGAAAACAGATCTTAAAAGTTCTCACCACACATAGAAAAATTATCACTATGTGAAGTAATGGATGTGTTAAATAACCTTATTGTGGTAATCATTTCACAATATATACATATGCAAATCATTACATTGTATACCTTAAACTTATATGATGTTATATGTCAATTATATCTCAATGAAACTGGAAAAGAGAGTACAATGTTCTCAAATTGGTATTGAAAGTAGTAAAAGTAATTTCATCTTTCTTGATTATGGAATGCCTCTCTATTCTTCTGCCAACTCTCACTCAATTTTAACAGTGAGTGACATCGATGTTATCAGTACTTGAATTCTTTGCTGCCCTTCCTTCCAGGCCCTCCCTCTGGAAAGTTACATATCCCTGATTCATTGACTTCAGCCTTGGTCATGTGACTTGTCAGCCATTGAAATATGAGAGAAAGTAATGTGTATACTTTTGGGGAGAGTTTTAGAAGTCATCACATGGTGCCATCTTCTCTTTTCTCTAAGCACAAGACCAGCAGTGTCCCAACTTGGACTACTCTCTGAGTGTGGGTCCTAAAACGAAGGTAAATTGAAGCTGAGCTAAAACAGACCCAAGATGGACATAGAGCATGAACAAGAAATAAATGTGATGGATCCTGTTCAGGATACATTTGGTCCAAGTCCAAGTGCCAGCTGTCTGTCTCCCCTGCAGCAGGGGGCCGGAGTGAGCACCGCCTGCCTCAGCCTCTCCAACAGAGCCTCTCGCGGGGGTGGGGGTAGGGAGAGGATGGGGGTGGGGGGTCTGGACAGAGCTTGGCTGGGGACAGAGCCTGGAGGGGGGGTGGACAGCCTGGGCGGGGAGGGGCTGGGTGCTCCTAGGGAAGGGAGCACTGAATGCATGCCCCTCCACCACTTCTCGCCCACCCCTAGGGCCGGCACCTGGCCCTGCCCACATCTCTGGAAGGCTCCTGGCTCTGGAGGCCGGGTGGGGAAGAGCAGCCAGGGAGGGGTGGGAGCCACGGGCAGAGGAGGGACTCTGGAAAGAGTCAGGTCACAGGTCCCCCAAGGGCATTTTTCTGATGCTAATGATCCCACCCTAGCAGCCTGGCCTGAGGAAATCAATGGGAAAATATCCTCGGGTGAGGATTAAAGAATAATACTAATAAAAATAAGTAAAGTTCCAAAAAACAAAAACAAAAAAAAAGAAAGAAATGTGCATTGTTATAAAGTTCTAAAACCTCAGGGATCATAACAACCTGACAGAATAAAGCTTTATAAATTATTTTACATATTATGTTTATATAATATAAGTGTTATCATTGGTAAAATATAATAATACGATCTATAGATTTTCTGGGTTCCTAATTTTCTGGTAGAGTTCAGAAGAATGAAAACAGCAACAAGAGTATGCCAAATGAGTTGGAAAATTCATACTACAAACCAGTGGTGCTCGGATAATTTTTGTTGATGGAATGTTAGATTACATTGATTTTAGGTCAATAAAAGGACTGCCCAGGGTTGGAGGGGTCTTGTCATTTTATAAGAGAAACTCTCAGAGCATACCTACCAGACCAAGTCTACACAAAGTGTGGTCGGTGAACTTCTTTCACTAATCTTCAATTAGATAAACCAGAAATTAGGAATATGTGTGTAGAAGCTCTGAATGCAATCTGACATTGCCAGCAACATCCAAGCTCAAGACTGGACAAGTTGTCTAGCTGAGCGAGGTAACAGACCTGAGTGTGTTGTTAGATTGGCATGGTGAGTCAAACGTGGCCCAAGCTGCATGCCAGGATTGGTCTGCCACAGGTCAGAGACAAAAAACAAAAAAAAGAGAGAAAGAATCCTATCCTTCACCACAGATAGTTTGAAAAGCGCTGATCTAGAACCTGCTTGACAGCCATCAAAAGAACCATTGCACTTAGCATAATAGGAAAACAGGACCTAAAACACACAGTAACACTATATGTAAAATTGAACTGTTTTCTTGGGAAAATCCATGTCTGTACTAACAATCTGCCTGACATTTTCTGTCCCACTGGAGATTTACAAAGGCAGACAGAAGTAATAACACTTCTTAATTCCCCTTTGTGTGTGGGGCACTGTACAGACAGTTCTCAGGTTACCAAATACTATGTTACAGAACACAATACATTTTTTCTCAGATGTAGTTTTACTAATGGTGGGGAGTACTCATGCCTATAAAAGTTGACTTAACCTAAGAAGAAGATAAACTGTATAATTTTACCTCTAGAAGTCAAGATTGTACTAACCTGACTTCTGGGTCTCTAGAACGGAAATTAAAGTGACGGAGTGAGAACAAGGGGAAAGAGAGAAAATGTTAAACCACACTAAACTTTTGAGACTTGCCTTCCTTATGTCTCTTCTGCCTCTCCATGACTTCTCAACCAATTCTCTCTCCTCTTATGCTCCCTAGACTCCCAAAAGACACTACTCATCAAAGTTATTTAATCCCCTTCCCTTCAATGTAGGCAATCTCAGGTATTAAGGAAATAAGCATATTGGATTAATTTATAGTAAGGGATAGATGGCTAATAACCTCTTAATCCTCCTACATGTCTGTTTTTGTGGAGAACATGCTTATTTTAACTCAAATAACACTCAAAGGAAATATGCAAGGGAATTAAAAGAAAATGTTTGAGAAAATATATGAAATTATTCTAGGTCAAGAAAGCAGGATGACCCTGGCTGATTTGGCTCAGTGGATAGAGCGTTGGCCTATGGACTGAGGGGTTTCGGGTTCAATTCTGGTCCAGGGCACATTCTGGGTTGCGGGCTCAACATGGGGGGTTGTGCAGGAGGCAGCCAATCAATGATTCTCTCTCATCATTGATGTTCCTATCTATCTCTCTCTCCTTTCCTCTCTGAAAAGTAATAAAAAGATATATTTTTAAAAGAAAGAAAGCAGGATGACTTTTGTCTGAGTTGCCTTCTCTCAATCACTTCCTGATTTTCGGTTTCCCCCCTTTTTCTACTTATTACTTGAAATTCCCAATTGTTTTCATAGTGACTCTCAGCACTAGGAGCAGAGATGGTCATTGATGAAAAGGAATTGTCTGTTCATGATGTATATAAGTCAAGGACAGATTGAGTGAGAACTACACAAATACTGGAAGAGAAAATATTTAAAACACTATAAATATTGAAAGCTGAAAGAGACCTTGGAGATTATCTAAACTAGTATATCACAAAGTGTGGTACATGAAATACCTTTAGGTAGCATGCTGGCAAATCATTAAATTAAATGGAATCACTTACGGAAGAAATCACTCCCTTTCAATTCTTTTCCAAGTTTTTAAAAATTATATCAAGGATAACAACTCAACTTATAAAGGCTTTAACACCTCTCTGTTGCTTATGTTCATAAAGAGCAGGCTTAGGGCTCACAATCAATAGGCAATGGCCTCTTTGTAGCAATTAATAAAATTGTTTTTACTATTATTTTTACTATAATCTCAAAAAGTGGTATTGATTTTCCATTGGTGATCGTGACATTAAGTTTCTTTTAAGACACATTCATTTAGGAAAAAATAAGTTCAAAAAATATTAGTAGTATAAGAGGTACGTAGATGGAGAAAAGAATTATGAAGGTGATATGCAGAATACTGAAGCTGGGGAAACACTGACATAGGCTGAATGAGCTTCACCTTGAATTTAAAATTGATGACATGTGGAAAGAAAAAAACACAAACAAAATAAAACAGAAATGGTGTTAAGATCAAACACAAACCTGTCACCTGAAAGCAGTGTAGTTAATTCCTCTGGACACACCCAGCAGCCCAATGTAAAGAGATGTGGCCACAAGATGAGAGCTTACACACTTCAGTGACACATCTCTCAGGAACCTCAGTTTATATTTGTACATTCTGTCTCCAGCATTACCAGAATCCGGGTGTGTTTCTACCTCCTCCTCCTCCTTGGAGGCAATCTTTGGGGATTTCCCACTGTATATTGCTCTTTCAGCACTTTTTTCTACTTGTGACCAGAAAGAGGATAACCCTATAAGAATAATACAGGAAATTTATGTATAGTATACATTTTTAGTCTAAATAATGATAATTAACAAGTCAGCACGACCTAGATTCATTCAGATATTATCAATAACCCTGGGCATACAGTATACATTTATTCTGAGCCAGTATGTGAGAATTTTAAATTATTAATGTAAAATAGCTTTGTTTGAGCTCAACAAATGTTTATTAAACACTAAAATATATTCCAGGAATTGTGCTAGGTGTTGAAGAATCATGATAAAAAAGACTCAGTCCCTGCCTTCAAGGCATCCACAGTTGTACATAGTAAATATGAGCCACCCTTTATTTATAAAATGTGTTATAATTCATAAAAGTTTTATGTTGAAATTACTTAATACTTAGAAAAACATCGTGATGTGAGATATTATTGTTATCCCCATTTTACATACAAGGAAACGAAAACTAGTCAAGTTGACTCGCCCAAGGTTATTAATAGCATATTAGTAAGCAACAGAGAAAAGTCTGAACCTGCGAATCCTGCCTCCAAATCAGTGCTCTGCCTGCAATACTGGCCTCCCAAAATTATTCCTCTCAGATTTCTGCTTCTGGCTGTAATGAAGTAGCACGTGTTCCTGCTGAGAACAACTTTAATAGCCAGAAAGAATGCAAAAATAAAATCTGTTTGAAGGCATTGTGTTTATTGGACATCATTAGAAAAATTGCCTTAGCAGCCAGGATTTTAGAGTACAAGATTACAGAGATGAAGAAGTGTCAAAATGTGGCCTACCAAACAGGAAAACAATGCAGAAAATCAATAAACCTAAAATCTGGTTCTACGGGAGTGAAACTGATAAAATTCACAAGCTCCTACCCAGATGACTCATTAAGCAAAACATGAAGAGAAGATGCAAATTACCAATATCAGGAGAGAATGAAAGGACATCACTACAGACCTAAAAGACATTCAGGATAAAAGGGTATACTGTATTGTGAACAACTTTATGCCAATATATTGGACAACTTAGATGAAATGGATGCATTCATTGAAAGACACACATTATTGAAAATTGACTCAAGAAGAAATAGAAACCTGAGCAGACCATTAGCAATGAAAGAAATTGAATTCATGTTTAACAACTTCCACAAAGAAACTTCAGGCCCAGACAACTTCACTAGTGAATTCCATATAACCTTTAAGAAAGAAATACAGTGGGGCCTTGACTTACGAGTGTCCCGACTAACGACTTTTTTGAGATACCAGCTGTCTCTCGGCTGATTTTTTGCATTGAGTTGATAGAGTAATTTGAGTTAACGAGCTCCTTAACCAGCTCCTTAACGAGCTTGATCTCAGAACGAATTAAACTCGTAAGTCAAGGCCCCACTGTAATGCCAATCCTACACATACTTTTACAGAAAATAGAGAAGAAACATCAAATCATTTTATGAGGCCAGTATTTCCCTAATTCCAGAAGTAGACAAAGACATTAAAAGAAAATAGGCCGAAACCGGTCTGGCTCAGTGGATAGAGCATTGGCCTGCGGACTGAAGGGTCCCGGGTTTGATTCCGGTCAAGGGCATGTACCTTGGTTGCAGGCACATCCCCAGTTGGAGATGTGCAGGAAGCAGCTGATTGATGTTTCTCTCTCATCGATGTTTCTCTCTATCTCTCTCCCTTCCTCTCTGTAAAAAAATCAATAAAATATATTTTTTTTAAAAGAAAAGAAAATAGAACATTATTCCTCCTAACATACATGTGAAACATAACAAGATATTATCAAATTTAATCAAAACATGTATATCTAATATATTGAATAATACATATCCAATGAAGATAATGCATCATGACCAATAGGGTTTATTCTGGGGATGCAGTTATATCATTAAAGACCCAAGTAGAGAGAAATCACACAGTAATATAAATAAGGAAAGTCTGATATAAAGACTTACTAATTCCATCAAGGGAGTAACTATAAAGATAGAAGGAGAATGCTAAACAATACAACAGCCCTGAGGAAAGTACCCAAGGATGGCAAAACTTAGAAGAAAGCTCTCTCCCCAAGGCTGGAATAGAAGTCTAATTGGAGAAGATGTGGTTATAGCCCAATGGATTGTGAAAAGGTTTTTTGGGTTTCCCAGGTAAGAACTGGTCCACAGTTACCAGGCCAGTAAGAAACACCCTCCTATAGTTCAGGTAGGTCAAAGCTGGTACATGGGCATGAAGAGGGAGTCAGGAATCAGGGGCCCATCACCAGCAGGGCAGCACAAGCCCTGGGACATGAAGTGTCTGCATTGGGCCACAGCAGGAGCTAAAACAAGAACAAAAACATACTTTGAAAGTGAAAGTGAAACAAAGACATTTCCAGATAAACAAACACAAAGATAATTCATTGCCATGAGACCAGCATAATTCATTGCCATGAGACCAACATAATTCATTGCCATGAGACCAACATAGCAAGAACTATTAAAAGGAATTCTTCAAGAAAAAGAAAAATGATCTCAGGCAGAAATACAGAATATAGGAAGAAATTAAGAGAACCAGAAAGGCCGAAACTGGTTTGGCTCAGTGGATAGAGCGTCGGCCTGTGGACTGAAAGGTCCCAGGTTCGAGTCCGGTCAAGGGCATGTACCTGGGTTGCAGGCACATCCCCGGTGGGGGATGTGCAGGAGGCAGCTGATTGATGTTTCTCTCTCATCGATGTTTCTGACTCTCTATCCCTCTCCCTTCCTCTCTGTAAAAAATCAATAAAAATATATTTAAAAAAAAAAAAAGAGAGAACCAGAAAGGGTAAATATATGAGTAAACCTAAGTGAACATGGAATATATAAAAATAATACTAATATTAGTACTACTAATTCTGTCTTATGAGGTTTTATATTTATGTAAAATTAAAATGCATTACAACATAAACATAGAAAAGACAGAGTTCATATATTCCAAGGTCCTATTATTATGTGAGAAGTACTAATTTATATTAAACACTAATAACTCAAGAATGATTGTTTGAATGCAGTCATCTCCAGTGTAACCTCGAAAGGCATAAAGAATGTATGACCAACAAGTTGATTGGAATGGTAAAAATAGTTGATTAGGCCAAAAGGAAACAATAAGAGCAAAAAAGAGCATAAAATGGGGGGGGACAGTTGGGGGAAACCAGGTCGGCAAGGGGGGCAGTTAGGGGTGATCAGGCGGGCAGGCAGGTGAGCAGTTAGGAGCCAGTGGTCCCAGATTGTGAGAGGGATGTCCCACTGCCGGCAGTGGGACATCCCCCGAGGGGTCCCGAATTGGAGAGCGTGCAGGCTCGGCTGAGGAGACCCCCCTCCCACGCACGAATTTCCTGCACCGGGCCTCTAGTTGTAAATAATGCTGCAATGAACAGAGGGGTGCATATATTCTTTTGAATTAATGTTTTGGGTTTCTTTAAATACATACCCAGAAGTGGAATCACTGGTTCATAAGGCAGTTCCATTTTCAATTTTTTGAGGTAACACCATACTGCTTTCCACAGTGGCTGTACCAATCTGCATTCCTACCAACAGTGCATGAGAGTTTCCTTTTCTCCACATCCTCGCCAAAATTTGTTATTTGATTTATTGATTATAGCAATTCTCTTTTTTAAAAATAGTTTTTATTGATTTCAGAGAAAAAAGGAGAGATGGAAACATCAATGATGAGAGAGAATCATTGATTGGCTGCCTTCTGCACACCCACTACTGGGGGTTGAGCCCTCAAACCTGGCATGTGACCCCTGACTGGGAATCAAACTGTGACCTCCCAGTTCATAGGTCCACAGTCAACCACTGAGCTGCACCAGCCAGGCAATTCATATATATATATTCTTTTTTTTTTCCAGAGAGAGGAAGAGAGAGGGAGAGAGACAGTGACCTCCTCCTGGTTCATGGGTCAATGCTCAATCAATGAGCCACACCAGTGGGACAATGATAGCAATTCTGACAGGTGTGAGATGGTATCTCACTTTGGTTTTATTTTGCATTTCTCTAACAATTAATGACCTTTGAGCATTTTTTTCACATCTATTGTATGTCCTCTTTGGAGAAGTGTCTATTCAGGAAAACTAAGATTTTTCAGACTGATAATGAACTCAAAGCCAGCTGTTTTCTGCTTTTAAGAAACATACTTCAAATAAGAAGGTCAGAGGTTTGTAAAAGTATGGAAAATTATATATCATGAAAATACTAATTAAAATAAAGGTGGTATAACTTTACTAATATTAGAAAAGGAGACTTTTCGATAGAAAGCATTACTAAAGATTAAGATATTTCATAAAAGTAATTGTGTCCTCTTCACCTTTCTGTAAGTCTGTAAGACTAAGTATATCTAATGACTCTAGCCTGGCACCCCCTAAAGGTGTCTCAGGAGATGGATATTAAATGAAAATTCTCTGATTGCGCTGCTTTATATTTTTGACTGAACTATGTAAATGTTTCATATACTTTTAAAATTATTAAAAATTTAAAAACCAATTTTTAAAATTTGAAAACAAATGGAAACCTGTAGCCCCAACTGTATATCAAACTGATAGCATAACCACAGGGGGGAAAATATTTCAAGTGACTTTTAAAACAGTAATTTGACTGTGTATCCCTCAGGGGCTATACCCTGGCGATAGAAGAACAACAAAGAAATCTTAAGCTGCATTCAGTGGCCTTATTATTGGAAGTAATATTGACATTGCTTTTTAAACTATAATATATACATTTAAGAATAGGAAATAAATACTTGAATCGATGTCTTTAAGAACCAAGATTTTCAAAGTAAAGAGAAAAATTATACAAAATAAATCAAAGAAGTTTAATCAAAACTCTACAATCTGACATTTGAACTGGTTCACATCCATTAGGATGGCTACTATTAAAACAAAGAGAAAATAGCAAGAGTTGATAAGAATGTGGTGAAATTGGAACCCTATTCATTGCTGTGAAAATGGAAAACAATGTGGCTATTCTTCAAAATATTAAACAAAGAATTACCCAGCAATTTCACTTCCAGGTATAGACACAAAATCAATAAGGGCAGGGACTTGAACAGATATTTGTAACCCATTTGCATTGCAACATTATTCACAATAGCCAAAAGGTGGAAACAATCCAAATGTTCATCAATGGATGAGTGGATAAACAAAATGTGCTATATACATACAATAGGATATTATTCAGTCTCAAGAACATTATGCTAAATGGAAAAAAACCTGCCACAAAAAGGCAAACATTCATAGATACAGAAAGTAGAATGGTGGTTGCCAGGTACTGGAGAAAAAAAGGGAGTGGGATTTAATGTTTAATGGGTACAGGTTTCAATTTAGGAAGATGAAAAAGTCCTAGCCACGGATAATGTTCATGGTTGCTACAATGCGAATGTATGTAATGCCACAAAAGCATACATTTAAAAATGGTTAAAATGGTAAAATATTTTATGGATATTTTACCATAATTAAAAATTTTGAATAGATAATATTAGTATGAACTCATCATTTCTTTGTCTATTACTATGAACCATGTATTTCTGAGTGTTGCCCACTAACAAGGCCTCACATCATTGACAACCTAGTGGCAGTGAGTCTCCCCATCAGCAAGGCTGTATTTTCCAAATATTATTTTCAGCTAAAAGGAACCTGGACCCTTTGAAGAAGTGGCTGGTTATAGTTCCAGGGCAAGAAATTTCTTGGGACACCTTGCTGATCCAAAAAATAAGGACACTATGGAAGACAAATGGTCCTATCAAAAGAACACAGAAGCCAAAATGAAGGGGCAGCCATTACCAAATATGGAACAATCTGAGCAAGGAAAAGCATCGTGACTATAATTGATTGAAACACATTAATCCATCCAAAACACATATAAATCCACATGTCCATAATAATGCTAATAAAAAACAAGAACACAGAATTTCATCAGTCACCATTGGAGGTTGCTAGTACACCATATTCATTATCAAGAAAACCAAGAAAGAAAAAAATTAAGCATGGATCCTGCCTTTTCTGTACAAACTCTATTTCAGGGTAACCAAATAGTTGATGAGGTTAAAAAAAAACAACAAAACTTTTTATACAAGAATTCCAGCAAATATGTTCAGAAGGAATGACAGAATTAGGATGGATTAAATAAAATGGTCTTAAGCAACCATCGCCAACAGATGCCAAAAACATATTCGAAAGGTTGATGGTGAACTTATCACAGATGAATCAGGCTGACGATATCAGAGTTCACTGTTCAAGTTTATCATTGCTAAATATCAAACCTCTGGTTCTAACCACCAGCTTAGAGCAAACAGTGGGGGTAGAGAACTCATTAGTTGCTACTGTGAAGAAGCACTCAGCCAAATCCGAATGTGAGGAATTTTGTAGGACAGAAGATCTCGCCCCTTTAACAAGCAATGAGATGAGGAGTATCTGTCTTAGAATAAAAGAATTTTTTTTTTAATTAACAACCCATTGTAGTGTGGACCTATTTGGATCCCGGTGTCCAGAGCATTATCCTCTGTGTTCCTGGTTGCAACTTGCCCTGCGGTATTTGTGGTTGAAATCTGCAGCTGTGAAGATGTCTTCTGTCCTTACTCTTGGCCTCCCTTGGAGCTGAGGGGCATTTACTCACATACTCGGTCTCACCCCTTCTACTCCTAGTAACAAGTGAGTCTCTTCATGAAGCCAGTTTACATGGGTTCCCCAGACTCTAAGGATGGTCACTTCATCCTGCTATAACCATTCCATGGCCTTTGGCTCAGCATCCCTGCCAT